>NW_027206402.1:2239166-3663333 GCF_024711535.1 Dipodomys merriami | reverse complement strand
TGAGGTTTAGGGTTAGAGTGTGGGTGAGGGTTAGGGTGAAGTTTAGATTTAGGGTTCGAGTTAGGGTTATTTTGAGGGTGATTGTGAGGTTTAGGGTGAGGGTTAGAGTTAGGGTTAGGTTGAGTATGAGAGTTAGGGTTAGTGTTATGGTGAGGGTTATGGATAGGGTTATGGTTAGGGTGAGGGTTAGAGTTAAGCCGAGGGTGTGGGTTAGGGTTAGGATGAAGTTTATATTTAGGGTTAAGGTGAGGGTTAGGATAAGTGTGTGGGTTAGGGTGAGGGTGAGGTTATGCGTTAGGGTGAGGGTTAGGGTGAGGTTTAGTCTTAGTGTTAGGGTGAGGGTGAGGGTTAGCGTGAGGGGTAGGTTGAGGGTTAGGGTTGGTGTCAGGGATAGGGATAGGGTGAGGGTTAGGGTGAGGGTTAGAGTTAGGGTTAGGGTGAGGTTTAGTTTGAGGTTGAGGGTTAGGATTGGGGTGAGGGTTAGGGTTAGTGTGAGGGTTAGTGTAAGGATTAGGGTTAGGGTGAGAGCTAGGGTGAGGATAAGGGTTAGGCTTAGGGTTAGGGTGAGGGTAAGGGTTAGGGTTAGTGTGAGGGTTAGGTTGGGGTTGAGGGTTAGGGTTAGAGTTAGGTTTACGGTGAGGGTAAGGGTTAGGGTGAGTTTTCGGGTGAGTGTGAGGGTTAGGGCTAGCATTAGTGTTAAGCTGAGGGTTAAGTTTAGAGTTAGGTTTAGGGTGAGGTTGAGGGTGAGGGTTAGGGTTAGGGTTAGGGTGAGTTTTAGGGTTAGGGTGAGGGCTAGGGATAGGTTTAGGGTGAGGCTGAGGGCGAGGTTGAGGGTTATGGTGAGGGTAAGGGTGAGGGTGAGGTTTAGGATTAGGGTTAGTGTGAGGCTGAGGGTGAGGGTTCGGATTAGAGTTAGGTTTAGAGTTAGGATGAGTATGAGGTTTAGGGTGAGGGTTAGGGTTAGTGTAAGGGTTAGCTTGGGGCTGAGCTTAAGTTTTAGTGTGAGTGTTAGGGTGAGGTTGAGGGTTAGGTTTAGGAATAGGGTGAGCGTGAAGTTTAGGGTGAGGGTTAGAGTTAGGCTTAGGGTTAGGTTTAGGGAGAGGGTTAGGGTGAGGTTTACGGTTAGATTGAGTGTGAGGTTTAGGGTGAGGGTTAGAGTTAGGGTTTGGGTTAGGGTTCTTGTGAAGGTTATTGTGAGGGTGAGGGTTATGGTTTGGGTGAGGGTAAGGGTTAGGGTGAGGGTTAGGGTTAGGATTAGGGTTAGCATGAGGGCTAGGTTGAGGTTGAGGGTTATGTTTAGGGTTAGGGTGAGGTTTAGTGTTAGGTTTAGCATTAGTGTGAGGGTTAGGGTGATGATTAGGTTGAGTGTTAGGGCTTGTGTCAGGGATAGGGATAGGGTGAGGTTTAGAGTGAGGATTAGGTTGAGGTTTAGGGTTAGGGTGAGGGTTAGGGTTAGGATTAGTGTTACGGTGAGGGTTAGGGTGAAGGTCTGGGTTAGGTTTTTGGTTACGGTGAGCATTAGGGTTAGGGTTAGGGTGAGGGTTAATTTGAGGGATAGGGTTAGGTTTACTGTGAGGGTTAGGATTACTGTGAGGTTTACGGTTAGGGTTAGGGTTAGGGTTAGAGTGAGGGTAAGGGTTAGGGTGAGGGTGAGTGTTAGGGTGAGGATGAGGGTTAGGGTTAGTGTGAGTGTTAAGGTTAGGGATAGTGTTAGGGTTAGGGTGAGGGTAAGGGTTAGTGTTAGGGTGATGATGAGGCTTAGGGTGAGCTAGAGGTTTAGGGATAGGTTTAGGGTTAGGGTGAGGGTTAGGATTAAGGTGAGGGTGAGGGTTAGGATTAAGGTGAGGGTTAAGGTGAGTGTAGGTTTATGGTTTGGGTGAGGGCTAGTTTTAATGTGAGCTTTAGATTTAGAGTTAGGTCTAGGGATAGGATTAGGTTTAGGGTGATGGTAAGGGTTAGGGTGAAGAAGAGGATTAGGGTGAGGGTGAGGGTTAGGGTTAGTGTGAGGATTAGTGTTAGGGAAAGGGTTAGGGTTAGTGGGAGCGTAAGGATTAGGGTTAGGGTGAGTGTGAGGTTTAGGGTTAGTGTGAGCATTAGGGTTAGGGACAGGTTTATGGTTAGGGTGTGGGTAAGATTTAGGGTCAGGGTGAGGGTGAGGTTTAGGGTGAGGTTGAGGGTTAGTGATAGGATTAGGGTTAGGTTGAGAGATAGGTTGAGGGTTATGGTTAGGTTTAGGGTGAGGGTTAGGGTGAGGGTTAGCGTTAGGTTTAGGGTGACCGATAGGGTTAGGGTGAGGGTTAGGGTTGGGGTTAGGTTTACGGTTAGGGTAAGGGTTAAGGTGAGGTTTAGGGTGAGTGTGAAGTTTAGGGTTAGTTTTATAGTTACGGTGAGGGTTAGGGTGAGGGTTAGGTTTAGGGTTACCTTTAGGGTGAGGGTGAGGTTTAGGGTTAGGGTTAGGGTTAGGGAGAGGGTGAGGGCGAGGCTGAGGGTTAGGTTGAGGGTGAGGGTGAGGGTGAGGGTTCAGATTAGCTTAGGGTTAGAGTTAGGCTGAGGGTGAGGGTGAGGTTGAGGGTGACGATTATGTTTAGGTTTAGGGAGAGGGTTAGGGTGAGGCTGAGGTTAAGGGTTAGGGTGAGGGTTAGGGTGAGGGTGAGGGTTGTGTTTAGGATTAGGGTTAGGCGGAGTTTTAGGGTTTGGTTTAGGGGTAGGTTTACGGTGAGAGTTAGGGTGAGGGTTAGGGTTATGGTGAGGGTGAGTGTTAGGGTGAGGATTAGTGTTAGGGTTAGGGTTAGTGTTAGGGTGAGCGTTATTGTGATGGTGAGGGTTATGTTTAGGGTGAGGGTTAGGGTGAGGGTGAAGATTAGGGTTATGGTGAGGGCTAGGTTGAGGGTGAGAGTTAGGTTTAGGGTTATGGTGAGGGTTAGGGTTTCGGTTAGGATGAGGGTAATGGTGAGGGGTAGGGTTAGGGTTAGTGTGAGGGTTAGGTTTAGTGTGAGGGTTAGGGTGAGGGTGAGGTTAAGGGTTAGGGTTAGGTTCAGTGTTAGTGCTAGGCTGAGTGTGAAGGTGAGGGTGAGGGTGAGGGTTAGTTTGAGGGTTAGGTTGACATCTAGGTTAATGTGGAGTGTTTGGGTGAGTGTGAGGGTGAGGTTGAGGGTTTCGGTTAGATAAAGGTTAAGGATAGTGTGAGGATTAGGATGATCTTGAGGTTTAGGGTTAGGGTTAGTGTTAGGGTGAGGGATAGGGTTAGGTTTAGGGTGATTGTTAGGGTGAGAGTGCGGGTTAGGTTTAGGGTTAGGGTGAGGGCTAGGGTAAGGGTGAGGGTTAGGGTGAGGGTGAGGGTGAGGTTGTGGGTTTTAGTTAGGTAAGAGTTAAGGTTAGGTTTAGGGTTATTGTGAGGGTTCGGGTTTGGGTGAGGGTCAGGTTTAGGGTTAGGATTAGGGTGAGGTTTAGGATGAATTTTAGGGTTAGGATGAGGGTTAACTTGAGGGGTAGGGGTAAGGTTTTGGTGAGGGTTAGGGTTAGTGTGAGGGTTAGTGTTAGGGATAGGTTTAGGTTAGCGTGAGGGTAAGGATTAAGGTGAGGGTGAGGGTTAGGGTAAGGGTGAGGGTTAGGGATAGGGTTAGGGTTAGGGTGAGGGATAGGTTGAGGTTTAGGGTTAGGGTTAGCATTAAGGTGAGGGTTAGGTTGAGGGTTAGGGTTAGGGTTATGGTTAGGGGTACGGTTACTTTTAGGGTGAGGGTGAGGCTTAGGATTAGGTTAACGGTGAGGTTAAGTGTTAGGGTGAGTTTTAGGGTGAGTGTGAGGGTTAGGGTTAGCATTAGGGAGGGGGTGAGGTTTAGGGTGAGGGTTAGGGTTAGGGTTAGTGTGAGGGTGAGGGTGAGAATTAGGGTTAGGTTTCCGGTGAGGTTTCGGATCATTTTGAGGGTTAGGATTAGGGATAGGTTGAGGTTGAGGGCAAGCGTTAAGGTTAGGGTGAGGGTGAAGGTGAGGGTTAGGGTTAGGGTTAGTGTTAGGGTCAGGGTTAGGGTCAGGGTTAGGATTAACATTAGGTTTAGGGTTAGGCTGAGTGTGAGGCTGAGGGTGAGGGTGATGGTAATGCTTAGGGTTAGGGTGAGGGTTAGGGTTAGTGTGAGGATTAGAGTGAGGCTCAGTTTAAGGGTTAGGGTGATGCTGAGGGTTTGGTTTAAGATTAGGGTTAGGGTGAGGGTTAGGATGAGGGTTAGGCTTAGGCTTAAAATTATGGTTAGGATGAGGTTTAGGGTGAGGGTAAGGGTGATGGTGAGGTTTAGGGTTGGGGTGAGGATTAGAGTTAGGGTTAGGGTTAGGGTTAGGATGAGGGTTATTTTGAGGTTGAGGGTAACGTTTAGGGTTAAAGTAGAGTAATGATTATTGGTAGGGTGAGGGCTAGGTTGAGGGTGAGAGTTATTTTTAGTGTTTTGGTGAGGGTTAAGGTTAGGGTTAGGATGAGGTTTAGGTTTAAAGTGAGGGTTAGTGTTAGGGTGAGGGTTGGTGTGAGAATGAGCGTTAAGTTTACCATGAGTGTTAGGGTGAGGGTGAGGGTGAGGGTTAGGGTTAGTGTGAGGGTTAGGTTTAGGGTTAGGGTGAGGGTTAGATTTAGGCTGAGTGTGAGGGTTAGGGTGAGAGTGACATTTAGGGTTAGGGTTAGGATGAGAGTGAGGTTAAGTGTTAAGGTGAGGTTGAGGGTTAGTGTTAGATTGAGGGTTAAGGTTAGTGTCAGGGTTAGGTATAGGGTTAGTTTTAGGGTAAGGGAAAGGGTTAGGGTTAGGGTGAGGGTTAGGGTTAGGGTTAGGGTGAGGGTTAAGTTGAGGGTAGGGTTATAGTTCTGGTAAGGGCAAGGTTTCCTGTGAGGTTTAGGGCTAGGGATAGGTTTAGGGATAGGATTAGGGTTAGGGAGCGGATAAGGGTTAGGGTGAGGGTGAGGGTTAGGGTGAGGGTGAGGGTTAGGGTTAGTGTGAGGGTTTGGGTTAGGGATAGGGTAAAGGTGAGGTTAAGGATCAGGGTTAGGGTGAGGGTGAGGTTTAGGGTGAGGGTGAGTGTTAGAGATAGGTTTAGGGTTAGGTTGAGGGTTACCATTAGGGTTAGGGTGAGGGTTAGCATTAGGGTTAGGCTGCTGGATACTGTGAGTGTGAGGGTTAGGGTTGGGGTTAGGTTTACGTTTAGCTTTAGGGTGAGGGAGAGGGTTAGGGTTAGATTAGGGATAGGGCTAGGGTGAGGGTTAGAGTTAGGCTGAGGGTGAGGGTTAGGGTGAGGGTGACGTTTAGGGTTAGGGTTAGGGTGAGGGTTAGGTTTAGTGTGAGAGTTAGGTTGAGGGTTAGGTTGAGGGTTAGGGTTACGGATAGTGTTTGGGTGAGGGTTAGGGTGAGGGTTAGGGTTATGGTTAGGGTAAGGTTTAGAGTGAGGGTGAGGGTGAGGATCAGGGTGAGTTTTAATGTTAGGGTGAGGGTTCAAGTTAGGATTAGGGTTAGGGTGAGGGCTCTGGTGAGGGTGAGGGTTAGGCTTAGGATTAGGTTTAGATTTAGGGTGAAGGTGAGGGGTAGGGTTAGGGTTAGGGTCAGGGCTAGGTTTAGTGTGAGGGTTAGGGTTAGGTTTAGGGTGAGGGTTAGGGTTAGGGTTACAGTTAAGTTTAGGGTTAGGTTTACAGTTAGGGTTAGGGTTAGGGTTAGGATTATTGTTAGAGTTAGGGTGAGGGTGACGTTGAGGGTGAGGGAGAGGGTGAGGGCTAGGATTAGTGTTAGGGTTAGAGTTAGGCTGAGGATGAGGTTGAGGGTGAGTTTGATGTGTAACGTTAGGGTGAGGGCCAGGATTAGGGTTAGGTTTAGATTTAGGCTGTGGGTGAGGGTGAGGGTGACAGTGAGGTTTAGGTTCAGAATGAGGGTGAGGGTTAGGGTGAGGGTTAGGGTAAGTGTGAGGTTTAGGGTGAGGGTGAGTTTAAGAGATAGGTTGAGGGTTAGGGTGAGGGTGAGGGTTAGGTGTAGGGTTAGAGTGAGGGTAAGGGTTAGGGTTAGGGTTAGGTTGAGGTTTAGGTTGAGGGTTAGGCTTAGGGTTAGGGATACGATTAGTGTGAGGGTTAGGGTGAGGGTTAGTGTTTGGGTGAGGTTTAGGGTGAGGGTGAGGGTTAGGGTTATTGTGAGGGTTAGGTTTATGTGATGGTTATGGTTAGGATTAGGGTTAGGGTGAGGGCTATGGTGTGGTTGATGGTTAAGGGTAGGGTTAGGGTTAGGGTGAGGTTTAGGTTTAGGTTTAGGGTTAGGGTGAAGGTTAGGGATAGGTTTAGGGTTAAGGTGAGCGTGAGAGTTAGGATGAGGGTGTGGGTTAGTGTGAGGGTGACATTTAGGTTTAGGGTTAGGGTGAGGGTTAGGCTTAGTGTGAGGGTTAGGGTGAGGCTGAGGTTAAGGGTTAGGTTGAGGTTAGGGTGAGGGTGAGGGTTTTGTTTAGGATTAGGGTTATGGTGAGGGTTAGGGTTAGGCTTAGGGTTAGGTTTAGGGTGAGGGTTAAGGTGAGGGTTAGGGTTATGGTGAGGGTGAGTGTTAGGGTGAGGATTAGTTTTAGGTTTAGGGTTAGGGTTAGGGTGAGGGTTATTGTGACGGTGAGGGTTAGGGTGAGGGTTAGAGTGAGGGTGAGGGTTAGGATTAGGGTTAGGGTGAGGGCTAGGTTGAGGGTGAGAGTTAGGTTTAGGGTCATGGTGAGGGTTAGGGCTACGGTTAGGATGAGGGTAATGGTGAGGTGTAGGGTTAGGGTTAAATTGAGGGTTAGGTTTAGTGTGAGGGTTAGGTTTAGGTTGAGGGTTAGGGTGAGAATGAGTGTTAGGGTTACCGTGAGTGTTAGGGTGTGGGTTAGTGTTAGGGTTAGGGTTCGGGTAAAGGTGAGGGATCGGGTTAGGCTTAGTGTGAGGGTTTGGGTTAGGTTTAGGGTTAGGATTAGGGTGAGGGTAAGTGTTAGGGTGAGGGTTAGGGTGAGGGTGAGGGTTAGGATTAGGGTTAGGCTTAAATTGAGGGCTAGGGTGAGGGTGACGTTTAGGGTTAGGGTTAGGGTTATGATTAGGTTTAGTGTTAATTTCAGGGCTAGGGTGAGGATGAGGCTTAGGGTGAGGGTTAAGGTGAGGGTGAGGGGTTCAGTTAATTTATTGTTAGGGTTAGGGTGAGGATTTGTTTGAGGTTGAGGGTTAGTGTGAGGGTTAGGGTTAAGGTGAGGGTTAGAGGTAGGGTTAGGGTGAGGGGTAGGGTGACGGTGAGGGTGGCGGTTAGGGTGAGGGTTAAGGTTAAGATGAGGGTAAGGGTTAGGGTTAGGGGGAGGGTTAGGGTTCGTGTGAGGGTTAGTGTTAGTTTTACTGTTAGGGTTAGGGTGAGAATAAGGGTTAGGGTGAGGGTTAGTGTGAGGGTGAGCGTTAGGGTTAGGGTGAGGGTTAAGTTTAGGATTAGTGTGGGGGTTAGGGTGAGGGTGAGGCTTAGGGTTAGGTTTAGTGTGAGGGTTAGGGTTAGGGTTAGGGTTAGGTTGAGGGTAAGGTTTAGGGTGACGGTCAGGGTGAGGTTGAGGTTTAGGGTTAGGATTAGGGTTAGAGTTAAGGTTAGGCTGAGGGTGAGGGTGAGGGTAAGGGTGAGGGTTAGGGTTAGGTTTAGGGTGAGGGTTAGTGTTAGGGTTTTATTTAGGGTGAGGATGAGTGTTAGGATGTGGTTGAGGTTTCAGGTGAGGGTGAGGGTTAGGGTGGGGGTGAGTGTTAGTGTTAGGGTGAGGGTTATGTTTAGGGTTAGGGTAAGGGTTAGCTTGAAGGGTAGGGTTAGGGTTAGGGTGAGAGTTAGGATTAGGGTGAGGGTTAGGTATAGGGTGAGGGTTAGGGTTAGGGTAACAGTGAGGGTGAGGGAGAGTATGAGGGTTAGGATTAGGGTTAGAGTTAGAGTTAGGATGAGGGTGAGGGTTAGGGTTAGGTTTAGTGTTAGGGTTAGGCTGAGGGTGAGGGTGAGTGTGAGAGTTAGGGTTAGGTTTAGGTTTAGGGTTATTGTTAGAGTGAGGGTTAGGGTTAGGCTTAAGGTTAGGATGAGGGTTAGGGTGAGTGGTCGGGTTAATGTGAGGGTGAGGTTAAGTGGTAGTGTGAGGGTTAGATTTAGGGATATGGTTAGGGATAGTGTGAGGGTACGGGTTCGGGTTCTGGTCAGGGTTAGGCTGAGGGTTAGCGTTCTTGTAAGGGTTAGGGTTTGGGATAGGGTTAGGGTTTTAGAAAGGGTAACGGTTAGGGTTAGGGTGAATGTGAGGTTTAGGATGAGGGTGAAGGTTAGGCATAGGGTTAGGGTTAGGTTCAGGGTTAGGTTGAAGATTAGGGTTAGGGTTAGGTTTACGGTGAGTTTAAGGGTTAGGGCGAGGTTTAGGGTGAGTATGAGGGTTAGGGCTAGCATTAGGGTTAGGGAGAGGGTTACGTTTAAGATTAGGGTTAGGGTGAGGGTGAGGGTGAGGTTTAGGGTAAGGGTTAGGGTGAGGTTTAGGGTTATGTTTAGGGTTACGGTGAGGTTGAGTGCGAGGGTGAAGATTAGGTTGAGGGTCAGTATGAGGGTGAGGTTTAGGGTTAGGGTTAGCGTGAGGCTGAAGGTGAGGGTTCGGATTAGGGTTAGCGTTAGATTTAGGCTGAGGGTGAGGGTTAGGGTGAGGGTTAGGGTTAGTGTAAGGGTTAGGTTGAGGCTGAGATTAAGGGTTAGGATGATGGTGAGGGTTAGGGTTAGGGTTAGGGTGAGCGTGAGGATTAGGGTGAGGGTTAGAGTTAGGCTTAGGTTTAGGTTTAGGGTGAGGGTTAGTGTTAGAGTGAGGGTGAGGGTTAGTGTGAGGGTTAGGGTTAGGGTTCCTGTGAGGGTTATTGTGAGGGTTATTGTGAGGATGAGGGTTATGGTAAGGGTGAGGGTAAGGGTTAGTGTGAGGTTTAGGGTTAGGATTAGATATAGGTTGAGGGCTAGGTTGATTTTGAGGGTTAGGTTTAGGGTTAGGGTTAGGGTTAGGGTGAGGGTTAAGTTGAGGGTTAGGGTTAGGTTTAGGGTGAGGGCTAAGATTACTCTGAGGGTTAGGGTTAGGGTAAAATTTAGGGTGAGGGTTAGGGTTAAGTTGAGGGAGAGGGTTAGGGATAGGTTTAGGGTTAGTGTGAGGGTAAGGGTTAGGGTTAGGGTGCGGGTTACTGTTAGGGTTAGGGTGAGGGTTAATTTGAGGGTAGGGTTATGGTTAGGGTGAGGGCTAGGTTTAGTGTGAAGTTTAGGGCTAAGGTTATGTTTACGGAAAAGATTAGTGTTAGGGTGAGGGTAAAGGTTAGGGTAATGGTGAGGGTTAGAGTGAGGGTGAGGGTTAGGGTTAGTGTGAGGGTCAGGGTTAAGGATAGGATTAGGGTTAGGGTGAGGGTAAGGATTATGGTTAGGGTTAAGGTGAGGTTTATGGTGAGGATTAGCCTTAAGGTTAGGGTGACGGATAGGGTGAGGGTGAGGGTTAGGGTTGGGGTTAGGTTTACGGTGAGGGTAAGGGTTAGGGTGAGGTTTAGGCTGTGTGAGGGTTAGGGTTAGCATTACAGTTAGAGTGAGGGTTAGGGTGAGGGTTAGGTTTAGGGTTAGCTTTAGGGTGAGGGTGAGGGTGAAGGTTAGGGTCAAGATGAGGGCGAGGGTGAGGGTTAGGTTGAGGGTGAGGGTGAGGTTGAGGGTTCAGATTAGCATTAGGGTTAGAGTTAGGCTGAGGGTGAGGGTGAGGGTGATGTTTAGGTTTAGGTTTAGGGTGAGGTTTAGGGGTAGAGTGAGGGTGAGGGTGAAGTTGATGGTGACCTTTATGTTTAGGTTTAGGGTGAGGGTTAGGAGTAGTGTGAGGGTTAGTATGAGGCTGAGGTTAAGGGTAAGGGTGAGAGTTCGGGTTAGGGTTTTATTTAGGGTGAGGATGAGGGTTAGGGTGAGGTTGGGGTTTCATTTGAGGGTGAGGGTTAGGGTGGGGTGAGGGTTAGGGTTAGGGTGAGGGTTAGGATGACGGTGAGGGTAATGGTGAGGATGAGAATTAGGGTTAGTGTTCAGGTGAAGGTTAGGTTTAGGGTTACATCTAGAGTAAAGGTTAGGGTTAGGCTTAGGGTAGGATGAGGGTTAGGGTGAGGGGTCGGGTTAGGGTGAGATTGAGGTTTAATGTTAGTGTGAGGGTTAGGTTTAGGGATAGGGTTAAGGTTAGGGTGAGGGTACTGGTTCGGCTTCGGGTGAGGATTAGTGTGAGGATGACTGTTAGCGTTAGTGTGAGTGTTAGGGTTTGGGATAGGGTTAGGGTTATGGAGAGGGTAAGGTTTACGGTTAGGGTGAGGTTAAGGTTTAGGATGAGGGTGATTGTTAGGCATAGGGTTAGGGTTAGGTTGAGGGTGAGGGTTAGCGTTAGGTTAGGTTTACGGTGAGGGTAAGGGATAGGGTGAGGTTTAGGGTGAGTGTGAGGATTAGGGCTAGCATTAGGGTGAATGTGAGGGTTAGGTTTAGGGTTAGGGTTAGGGTGAGGGTGAGGGTTAGGGTTAGGGTTAGGGTGAGGGTTTGGGTGAGTGTTAGGATTAGGTTTAGGATTAGGTTTAGGGTTAGGATGAGGGTTAGGATGAGGGTGAGGCTGAGGGAGAGGGTTAGGGTTAAGGTGAGGGATAGGGTTAGGGTTAGGGTGAGGTTGAGGGCGAGGGTGAGGTTTAGCGTGAGGGTCAGGGTGAGGGTGAGTTTTAGGGTTATGGTTAGGGTCATGGTTAACGTTAGAGTTAGGGTGAGGGTTAGGGTTAGGGTTAGGATGAGATTTAGGGTGAGGGTTAGGGTGAGGTTTAGGGTGAGAGTTAGGGTTAGGGTGAGGTTTAGGGTTAGGGTTAGGGTAAGGGTGAGGGTTAGAGTGAGGTTGAGGTTTAGGGTTAGGGTTAGTGTGAGGGCTAAGTTTTCGGTTAGAGTTATGGTCAGGGTGAGGGTGAGGTTTTGGATTAGGGTTAGGGTTAGAGTGAGGGCTAGGGTGAGGGTTAGGGTGAGGGTGAGGGTGAGGGATAAGCTTAGGGTGAGGGTTAGAGTGAGAGCTAGGGTGAGGGTGAGCGTTAGGTTTAGGGTTAGGCTGAGGTTTAGGGTTAGGGTGATGTTTACGTTGAGGGTGAGTGTTAGGTGGAGGGTGAGGATGAGTGTTTGGTTAAGGGTTTGAGTTAGGTTTAGGGTGAGGGTGAGGGTGATGGTGAGCATTAGGGTTAGGGTTAGGGTTAGGCTTAGGGTTAGGGTGAGGGTGAGGGAGAGGCTTAGGTTTAGGATTAGGCATATGGTTAGGGTTAAGCTTAGGTTGAGGTTGAGGGTGAGGGTTAGGGTGAGGGTTAGGTTTAGGGTGATGGTTAGGGTTAGGGTTAGGGTTAGGGTTATTGTTAGGGTTAGGGTTAGGGTGAGGTTGAGGATGAGGGTGAGGATGAGGGTTAAGATTATGGTTAGCTTTAGCGGGAGGGTGAGGGTGAGGGTTAGGGTTAGGATTAGGGTTAGGTTTAGGCTGAGGGTGAGGATGAGGGTGAGAATGAGGGGTAAGTTTAGGTTTAGAGTTAGGGTTAGGATGAGGGTTAGCATTAGTGTGAGGGTTAGGGTGAGCATGAGGGTGACGGTGAGGCTTAGGGTGAGGGTGAAGGTGAGTGTGAAAGTTAGGCTTAGGGTTCGGTTTAGGGTTAGGTTTAGTGTGAGGATGAGGGTTAGGCTTAGGATTAGAGTTAGGTTTAGAGTTATGCTGAGGGTGAAGTTGAGGACGACGGTGAAGATTAGGGTTAGGGTTAGGGTAAGGGTTAGGATTAGTGTGAGGGTCTGGGTGGTTGAGGTTAAGGTTTAGGGTGAGGGTAAGGGTGAGGGTGAGGGTTTGGGTTAGGGTTATGGTGAGGGTTTGGGTGAGTGTTAGGATTAGGTTTAGGATTAGGTTTAGGTTTAGGACGAGGGTGAGGCTGAGGGTGAGGGTTAGGGTTAGGGTGAGGGTTAGGATTAGGATTAGGGTTAGGGTGACGGTGAGGGTTAAAGTTAGGGTTAAGGTGAGGGTTCGGGTGAGGGGTAGGGTTAGGGTTGGAGTTTGGGTTAGGTTTAGTGTGAGCATTAGTGTTAAGGTTAGGGTTAGGATTAGGGTGAGGGTAAGGGTTAGGGTGAGGGTTAGGGTGATAGTGAGGGTTAGGCTTACCGTGAGTGTTAGGGTGAGGATGAGTGTGAGGGTTAGTGTTAGGGTTAGGGTTAGGATTAGGGTTAGGGTGGGGGTAAGGGTTAGGGTTAGGGTTAAGTTTACTGTTAGTGTGAGGGTTAGAGTTAGGGTTAGGGTGAGGGTTAGGGTTAGGTTTAGGGTTAGGCTTTTTGTTAGGGCTAGGTTTAGGGTGAGGGTGAAGGTGAGGGTAAGGGTTGGGGTTAGGATTATGTTTAGGGTGACGGTGAGGGTGAGGTTTAGGGTTAGGGTTAGGCTGAGGGTGAGGGTGAGGATTAGGGTTAGGATTAGGGTTAGGTTGAGGGTTAGGGTTAGTGTGAGGGTTAGGCTTAGGGTTAGGATGAGGTAAATGTTAAGTTGAGGGTTAGGGTGAGGGTGAGGTCTAGGGTTAGGTCTAGTGTTAGGATTAGGGTGAGGGTGAGCGTGACGGTTAGGGTGAGGGTTAGGGTTAGGGTGATGTTTTGGTTTAGTGTTACAGTGAGGGTGAGGGTGAGTGTGAGGTTTAGGGTAAAGGTTAGAGTTAGGGTGAGGCCTTGGGTGAGGGTGACGGTTCGGGATAAGGTTAGGGAGAGGATTAGGTTTAGGTTTAGGGTGAGGGTTAGGGTGAGGGATAGGGTTAGGTTTAGGGTGAGTATTAGGTTTATTGTGCGTATTATGGTTAGATTTAGAGTTAGGGTTGGGGTAAGGGTAAGGGTTAGGTTGAGGGTTAGGGTGAGGGTGATGGTAATTGTTAGTATTAGGGTTAGGGTTAGGGTTATGGTGAGGATTAGGTTGATGTTTATTGTTGGGGTTAGGGTTAGGGTAAGTGTAAGGGTTAAGGTGAGGTTTAGGGTTAGGGTTAGGGTTAGGGTGAGGGTTAGAATGAGGGTTAGGGTTACGGTGATTATTAAGGTAACAGTCATGGTGAGGGTGATAGTTAGGGTTAGGGTTAGTGAGGGCTAAATTTTGGGTTAGGTTTATGGTCAGGGTGAGGGAGAAGGTTAGGATTAGGGTTAGGGTTAGGGTGAGGGCTAGGGTGCTGGTGAGGGGGAGGGGGAGTGTTAGGCTTAGGGTTAGGGTTATGGTGAGAGCTAGGGTGAGGGTGAGGGCGAGGGTGAGGGTGAGTGTTTTGGTTAGATAAGGGTTATGTTTCAGGTGAGGATTAGTTGAGGATTATGGTTTGGGTGAGGGTTAGGGTTAGGTTGAAGTATAGGGATAGGGGTAGGGTGAGGGTTAGGGTTAGGGTGATGTGTTGGATTAGGTTGAGGGTTAGGGTGATGGTAAGGGTGAGGGTTAGGGTATGGGTGAGTGTTAAGGTTAGGGTGAGGGTTATGGTACCGGTGAGGGTTAGGGTGAGGGTGAGGTTAAGGGTTAGGATTAGGGTGAGGGTAAGGGTTAGGGTTAGGGTTAGAGTTAGGGTGAGGGTTAGGGTTAGGGTTAGGTTTAGGGTTAGTGTGAGGGTTAGGGTTAGGGGGAGGATAAGGTAAGAACAAGAACCCTAAACCTAAACCTTACCCTAAATTTAACCATCCCACTAACCCTAACCCTCACCCTAACTCTCACCCTCACCCTCACCCTAAGCCAAAGCCTAAGCCTAACCCTTATAGTAAACCTAACACTCTCACTCACACTCAGCCTAATCCTAAGCCTAACCCTAACCCTCACCCTCACCCTAACACTTACCGTACCTCTAACCCTAACCCTCAACCTAACCCTCACCCAAATCCTAAACCTAACCCTAGCCCTCAATCTAACCCTAACCCTAAACCCTAACACTATCTCTAACCCTCACCCTCACCCTAACCCTCACCCTCACCGAAACCTAAACCTATCCCTAACACTAACCCTCACACTAAACCTAACTCTCACCCTCATCCTAACCCTCACCCTCACCCTAACCCTCACCCTAACCCTTATACCACCCTAACACAATCATAACCCTCACATTAAACATAACCCTCCGCCTAACCCTAACCCTAACCATCACCTGAACAGTAACCCTCACCATAAACCTCACCCTGACCCTCACCCTAACCCTCACTCTAACACTAACCCTAACCCTCACTTTAACCATTACCCTCACCCTAATCTCCACATTAACTCTAATCCTTACCTAACCAAAACCCTCACCCTCAATCTCATCCTCACCCTAACCTTCACTATAACTCTAGCCCTCACTGTAACCCTAAACCTAAACTTAACCCTCACCCTCACCCTCAGCCTCATTCTCAGCCTAACCCTAACCCTAATCCTAATCCTAACCCTAACACTACCCCTCACCCTTACCCTCAACTTAAACCTAAACCTAACCCTCACCCTCACCCTAACCCTAACCCTCACCCTCAACCTGGCCATCAACCAAACCCTAAACCTTAACCTAAACCTCACCCTAACCTTCACCCTAACCCTAACCCTAACCCTATCCCTCACCCTAACCGTAAAGCTCACCCTAACCCTAACCCTCAACTGAGCTCTCACCCTAAGCCTAAGACTAACCCTAAAACACAAATTCATCCTCACCCAAATCCTCAGCCTAAAACTAAGCCTAACAGTAATCCTAACACTAAACCTCATGCTCAACCTAAACCTCAACCTAACCCTTACCCGCACCCTAACCCTATCCTTCACAATAAACCTAACACTCACCCTAAACCTAAACCTACACCTCACGCTAACCCTCACACTAAACCTAACCCCAACAATCACCGTAACCCTAACCGTAATCCTAACCCTCACACTAACCCTCACACTAACCCTAAAACTCACCCTAACCCTAACTCTAACCTTAATACTCACCCTCCCTCAACATCACCCTCAGGCTAACCCTAACCCTAATCCTAACCCTAACCCTCACCATAACTCTCACACTAAAACTAACCCTAACCCTCAACCTCACCCTCACAATCAGCCTAACTCTAACGCTAACTCTAATCTTAACCCAAACCATAACCATCACATTAAACCTAACAAAGAACCTAAACCTAACCCTACCCCTCACCTTAACCCTCACCCTAACCTAACCCTAACCCTCACCCTAACCCTATCCCTAACCCTCACAAACAACCTAGCCCTCACCCTAACCCTAATCCTAACCCTAACCCTCACATAAATCTAACCCTCACCATAACCCTTACCCTCACCCTCACCCTCAATATCACCCTAACCCTAACCCTCACCATAACCCTTACCCTCACCCTCACCCTCAACATCACCCTAACCCTAACCCTCACCCTAACGCTCACCCTAATCCTATCCCTAACCCTAACCCTAAACCTAAACCTAAAACTCAACCTAACCCTAACCCTAACCCTAACCCTCATCTTCACCCTAACCCTACACCTAACCCTCACCCTCACCTTAACCCTCAATCTAACTCTTAACCTCACACTCACCCTAAACCTCACACTAACCCTAACCCTCACCCGAACCCTAACCCTAAAACTCAACATCACCATCACCCTAAACCTCAGCCTAACTCTAACCCTAACCCTAATCCTAGCCCTCACCCTCAACCTCACCCTCACATTCACCCTCACCCTAACTCTAACAATGAACCTAACCCTAACCCTAACCCTAACCCTAACTCTAACCCTAACCCTAACCCGAAGCATAACCCTAACCGTAACCCTCACCCTAACCCTAACCCTAACCCTAACCCTCACACTAAACCTATCCCTCAACCTAACCCTAACCGTACCCCTCACAAACCTAAGTGTAAACCTAACCCTAAGCCTAAACCTCACCCTTACCAGAGCCCTAACCCTAACCCTAATCCTAACTTTAACCCTCACCCTAATACTAGCACTCACCCTAACCCTCACCCTCACCCTAACCATAACCCTAACCCTCACCATAACCCTCACCCAAAACCTGTCCCTAACCCTAACCCTAAACCTCAACCTAACCCTCACCCTTATCCTTACCCTAAGCCTAAACCTAACACTAAAACTCAAACTAACCCTTACCCAAACCCTTAAACTCACCACCACCCTAACCCTCACACTAAACCTAACCCTCACCCTAACCCTATCCCTAAATGTCACCCTCACCCTAACCCCAACCCTCAGCCTAACTCTAACACTCACCCTATCCCTAACCCTAATCTTCACACTAACCATAACCCTCACACTTACCCTATCCCTAAACCTAACCCTCACCCTCAAACTCACCCTAAAGCTAACCCTAAACCTAAACCTCACCCTAACCTTCAACCTAACCGTAATGCTAACCCTAACCATCATACTCACCCTAAACCTCACACTAACCCTTAACCTCAACGAAAACCTAACCCCAACCCTAACCCTCACACACAGCCTATCCGTCACCCTAACCCTAACGATAACCCTCACCCTAACCCTCACCCTAACCCTAACCCTAACCCTCAAACTAACCCTCAACCTAACCCTAAACCTAACCCTCACCCTCACAAAAACCTCACCCTCACCCTAACCCCAATCCTTACCCTCACCCTAACCCTAACCCTATCCTTAAACCTAAACCTCACACTAACCCTAACGCTCACCCTCACCCTAACCCTCACCCTCTCCCTAAAGCTAACCCTATCTATCCTATCCCTAAAGCTAACCCTAGCTCTGAACCTCACACTAAACTTAGCCCTCACCCTCACCATAACCCTACCCTCACCTTAACCCTCACCCTAACCCTAACCCTAAACCTCACCCTAACCCTAAACCTTACACTCACCCTAAGCCTAACCCTATCCCTAACCCTCACCCTCACCCTAAACCTCACCCTCAACCTAACCCTAACCCTTACCCACACCCTAACCCTAACACTATACCTAAACCTAATCCTCACACTAACCCTCACCCTCACCCTCACCATAAACCTCACCCTAACCCTCACCCTAACCCTCACTCTAACCCTAACCCTAACACTAAACCTGACCCTAAACCTCAACCTAACCCTTAACCTCACCCTCACCCTAACCCTCACACTAATCCTAACCCTGACCCTAATCCTAAACCTAAAAGTCTCCCTCACCCTAACCCACACCCTCATCCTAACTCTCACCCTCAACCTAACCCTAATCTTACCCCTAACCCTCACCCTAACCCTAACACTCACCCTCAGCCTAGCCCTCACCATAACCCTAATCTGAACCCTAACCCTAACCCTAACCCTCATCCTAACCCTAATCCTCACACTAACCCTAGCACTAATCTTCAATCTAACCCTCACCTTCAACCTAACCCTAACCCTAACCCTACCCTAACCCTCACCTTAACCCTAACCCTCACCCTTACAGTAACCCTCACCCTCAGCGTAACCCTCAACTTTACCCTTACTGTCACCCTCACCCTAACTCTCACCCTAACACTAATCCTCATCCTAACCCTCACCCTAAACATAACCCTAACTATTACCCTAACCGTAACCCTCACCTTCAGCCTCAGCCTCAGCCTAAACCTAAGCCTAACCCTAATCCTAACCCTAACCCTCATCCTAACCCTCAACTTAACCATAACCCTATCCATCACTCTAAAACTAATCCTCATCCCCACCCTAACCCTAACCCTATCCCTAAAACTTGCCCTAACCCTAACCCTAACCCTCACCCACACCGTAATTCTAACCCTAACCCTAACAATAACACTAACCCTAAATCTAACCCTAACCCTTACCCTCACCGTAACCCTAACCCTAACCCAAATCCTTACCCTAACCCTAACCCTAACCCAAAACCAAATCCTCACCCTAACCCTAAGCCTAACCCTCACCATCAGCCTCACCCTCAACTTAAACTTAACCCTAACCATAACAATCACAATAACCCTAACCCAACCCTAATCCTTACCCTCACCCTCACCCTAACCCTAAAACTAACGCTCACACTACACTTAACCCTCACCCTCAACGTAACCCTAACCATAATCCTAACCCTAAACCTCACCCTAAAGCTAACCCTAACCCTCACACTCACTCTAGCCCTCACCCTAACCCTAATCCTAACTATAAATCACATCCTAACCCTCACCCTAACCCTCAAACCCTACCCCTCACCCTAACCCTAACACTCACCCTCACCCTCACTCTGGGCCTAAGCCTAAGACTAACCCTAACAATCACATTCACCCTCACCCTCACCCTAACTGTAATATTAACCCTAACCCTAACCCTCAAACTAACCCTCACCCTCACCCTAGCCCATACCCTAACCCTAAGCCTCAGCGTAACCTTCACCCTAACCCTCACTCTAACCCTAACCCCAACCATCACTTTAAACCTCACCCTAACCCTCACCCTAACTCTAATCCTAACCCTAACCCTCACTCTCACCCTCACCTTAACCCTAATCCTAATCCTAACCCTAACCCTAACCCTCACCCTTACCCTAAACATTACCCTAACCCTAACCCTAACACTAACCCTAACTGTAACCCTAACCCTAACCATAATGCTCACCCTCACCTCAAACTTAACCCTAACCATAACACTAATGATAACCCTAAATCTAACCCTATAAAACTAACCCTAAACCTAATCAAACACCCTCACTCTCTCCCTAACCCAAACCCTAACCCTAACACTCACCCTAACTCTAACCCTAACCCTAACCCTAATCCTAATCTTAACCGAACCCCAACCCTAACCCTCACCCTAAATCTCACTCTAACCCTCACCCTAACCCTACCCCTCAGCCTAACACTAACCCTAACCATCAACCTCATGCTTGGCCTAACCCTAAGCCTAAGCCTAAGCCTAAACTTAACCCTAACCCTAACCCTCACACTAACCCTCACCCTAACCATAACCCTAACACTAACCCTAAATCTAACCCTAAACCTCTCCCTCACCCTCACTGTAACAGTAACCCTAACCCTAACCCTAACAATAACCCTAACCCAAACCCTTACCCTAAACATAATCCTCAACCTAATCCTAACCCTCACCCTAACACTTACCCTCACCCTAACACTAACCCTCACACTAAGCCTAAACATCACCCTAACCCTAAACGTCACCCTCACCATAACCCTAACCCTAACCCTCACCCTAACCCTAACCCTCACCCTTACCATAACCCTCACCCTCAACCTAACACTCCCCTTTACCCTTACTGTCACCCTCACCCTAACCCTCACCCTAACCCTAATACTCAACCCTCACCCTAAACGTAACCCAAACCATCACCCTAGCCCTAACCCTCACCCTCACTCTCAGCCTCAGCGTAAACCTAAGCCTAAGCTTACCTCTAAGCTTAGCCCTCACCCTCACCCTAGCCCATACCCTACCCCTAACCCTAATCTTAACCCTCACCCTAACCCTCACTCTAACCCTAACCCCAACCGTCACCCTAAACACAACCCTCACCCTCACCCTAACTCTAATCCTAACCCTAACCCTAACCCGAACTCTCACACTCACCCTCACCTTAACCCTAATCCTAATCCTAACCCTAACCCTAACCCTCACCCCCACCTTAAACCTCACCCTAACCCCAACCCTAACACTAACCCTAACCCTAAACCTCACCCTAAACTTAACTCTAACCCTAAATCTCACACTCACAATAACCCTAACCCCAACCCTAAACTTCAACCTAACCCTAAACCTCACCCTAACACTTATCTCAACCCTAACCCTAATCCTCCGCCTATCCCTAACCCTAACCCTCACCCTCACCCTAGCCCTCACACTAAGCCTAACGCTAAACCTACCTCTCACCCGAACCCTAAACCTAAACCTAACCCTAACCTGCACCCTAAGCCTAACCCTAACCCTCACCTAACACTAACCCTCACCCTAACCCTCATCCTAAACCTAACCCTAACCTTCACCCTAACCCTAACCCTAACTCTAACCCTCACACTCACCCTAGCCCTCACACTAACCCAACCCTAACCCTACCCCTCACCCTAACTCTCAACCTAAACCTAACCCTAAACCTCACCCTAAGCCTAAGCCTCACCATCACCCTTACTCTCACCTAACCGTCACCCTAACCCTACCCCTCACCCTAACCCTCAACCTAAACCTAACCCTAAACCTCACCCTAAGCGTAACCCTCACCATCACCCTCACCCTCACCATAACCCTAACCCTAACACTAAATCTCACCCTAAACTTAACCCTCACCCTAACCCTAACCCTCACCCTCACCCTAACCATAACACTCAACCTAAACATCACCCTAACCCTAATGCTAATTCTAACCCTTACACTCATGCTAACTCTCACCCAAACCCTTACCCTCACCCTAACTCTCACCCTCACCCTAACCCTAACCCTAAACCTCACTCTAAACCTAACCCACATCCTCAATCTAACCCTTAGCCTCACCCTAATCCACACCCTATCCCTAAACCTAACGCTACCCCTAACCCTCACCCTAAGCCTAAAACTATCCCTAAACCTACCCTCATGCTATCCCTCACTCTAACCCTTACTCTCACCCTAAACCTAACCCTCACCCTAACCCTAAACGAACCCCTCACCCTAACCATCATCCTAACCCTAACACTAACCCAAACCCTCACCCTCATCCTAACCCTAACCCTAAAGCTCACCCTAAACCTAACCCTCACCAGCATCCTGAGGCTCAACCTCAGTCTATTCCTAACCCTAACCCTAACCCTAACTGTAAACTTCACCATAACACTCACCCAAATCCTTACCCAACACTAACCCTCACATTAGCCCTAACCCTCACCCTAACCCTAACCATACCTCTCAAGCTAACCCTCACCCTAACCCTAACCCTCACGCTAACATTATTCCTTACCTAACACAAACCCTCACCCTCACAGTAACCCTCACCCAAACACTCACCCTAAACATAGCTTTCATCCTAACCCTAACCCTAATCCTCACCCTAACCCTAAACCTCATCCGAAAATTTACCCTCACTCTAACCCTCACCCTAACCCTAACCCTCACCCTAAATGTAACCCTCACCCTAACCCGCACCCTCACCTAATCCTCACCCTAACCATAACCCTTACCTAACCGTAAACCTCATCCTCACCCTCACCCTCACCTTAACCCTCACCCTCACCCTAGCCCTCACAATATCCCTAACCCTAACCCTAACCTCACCTTCAACTTCACCCTCACCAATACTCTAAAACAAACCCTAGACCACACTGTAACCCTAACCTCCAACCTAACCCTAACCCTCAACTTCACCTTCACCCTCAGGCTAACCGTAATTCTAATCCTAACCCTAAACCTCACCCTCACTCTAAACCTAACCCTACCACTAACCCTAACCCTCACCCTAACCCTAACCTCCACCCTAACCCTAATCCTGACACTAACCGTAAACCTAACCCTAACCCTCACCCTAACCCTAACCCACACCCTAACCCTTACCCTCACCCTAACACTAACCCTCACACTATACCTAACCCTCACCCTAATCCTAACCCTCACCATAACCCTAACCCTAACCCTAACTCTCACTTTCACCCTAGCCCTCACCATAACCCTAACCCTAACCCTAACCATCAACTAAACCTAACCCACACTCTAACTCTGTCCCTACCCCTCATTCTAGACCTCACCCTAACCCTAAACCTCACCCTCAGCCTAATCCTAACCCTAACCCTCACATAATACTCACCCTTACAGTAACCCTCACCCTCACTCTAATCCTCACTGTCAACCTTACCCTTACCCTCACCCTAACCCTCACCCTAACCCTAACCCTCAAACTCACCCTAAAACTCACCCTAACCCTAAAGCTCACCCTAAACCTTATTGTCACCCTAACCGCCACCCTCACCCTAACCCTAACCCAAACCCTAACCCACAACCTAACCCTCACCGTAACGCTAACACTAAACCTAAACTTCACCCTCACCATAACCCTAACCCTAACCCTAACCCTCACCCTAACCCTCAGCCTAACCCTTACCCTCACCGTAACCCTAAACCTAGCCCTCAAACTAACTCTAATACACATCCTAAGCCTAAACCTAAACCTAACCGTACCCCTCATCCTCACCTTCACCCTGACCCTCACCCTCAGCCTAACCCAAACCCTAATCGTAACCTTAACCCTCCCCCTCCCCCTTTCCCTAAACCTAACCCTAAACTTAAACCTCACCTTCACCCTCATCCTCAATCTCACCCTAACCCTAAACCTAACAATAACCCTAACCCTAACATTAACCCTAACCTCACCCTAACACTCACCCTCACTTAACCCTAAGCTTAAACCTAACCCTATCCCTAATCCTTTATCTAACCCTCTCCCTCAACCTCACCCTAACCCTAACCCTAACCTTAACCCTAACCCTCACCATAACCCTCACCCTTACCCTAAACCTAACACAAACACTCAACCGAACCATCATCCTCACCCTCCACCTAACCCTCACCCTCACCCTAAACATCAACCTAACCCTAATCAACACCCTAGCCCTAAACCTAACCCTCACCCTTAAACTAACCCTCACCCTCACCCTCACCCTCAGCCTAACCCTAAATCTAATCCTAACCCTAAACCTCACCCACACTCTAAACGTAACCCTACACCTCACCCTAACCCTCACCCTAACCCTAACTTCCACCCTAACCCTAATCCTGACACTAAACCTAAACCTAACCCTCACCCTAACCCTAACCCTCACAATAACCCTTACCCTCACCCAACCACTCACCCTAACCCTCACACTAAACTTAAACCTCACCCTAACCATAAACCTCATCCTATCCCTAACCCTAACCCTCTCACTCGCAACCCAGCCCTCACCATAACCCTATCCCTAACCCTCAACCTCACCCTAAACCTCACCTTAACCCTAACCCTCAACCTAAACCTTACCGACACCCTAACCGTCACCTAATCCTAACCGTAAACCTCACCCTAACCCTCACCCTCACCATCACTTCCAGCCTAACCCTAACCCGAACACTAATCCTAACCCTAACCCCCACCCTTATTCTCAACCTAACCCTAACCCTAACCCTAACACTCTCCCTAACCCTAACATCCACCCTAACCCTAATCCTGACTATAACCCTAACCCTAACCCTCTCCCTAACCCTAACCCTCACCCTAAACCTTACCCTCACCCTAACACTCATCCTAACCCTAACACTAAACCTAACCATACCCCTCATCCTCACCCTCACCCTCACCCTCAGTCTAACCCTAAACCTAATCCTAATCCTAACCCTCACCCTCACACTAAACCTAACCCTAATCTTAACCCTCACCCTCACCCTCAACCTCATCCTCAACCTCACCCTAACCCTAACAATAAACCTAACCCTAAACCTAACCATCACCCTAAACCTAACCCTAACCCTAATCCTAACCCTCACCCTAATCCTAACCCTTAAACTCACCTTCACCCTAACCCTCACCGGTACCTTAATCCTCACCCTAAACCTAAACCTAACCCTCACCTAAACCCTAACCCTCACCTGTGAAGGCTATGGTGAGGCTGAGTGTAAGGGTTTGGGTTAGGGTGAGGGTTAGGTTTAGGTATAGCGTGAGGGTTAGTTTGAGGGGTTGGGTTAGGGTTAGGGAGAGGGTTAGGTTTAGTGTGAGGGTTAGGGTTACAGTTTGGGTTAGGGTGAAGGTGAGGGTAAGGGTTAGTGTGAGGGTTTGGGGGAGGGTGAGGATTAGGGTTAGGATTAGGGTTAAGGTTAGGGTTAGGCTGGGGGTGAAGGTGAGGGTGAAGGTGAGGGTTAGGTTGAGGGTTAGGTTGAGGGCTAGGTTAATGTGGAGGGTTAGGGTGAGTGTGAGGGTGAGGTTGTGGGTTTCGTTTAGGTAAGTGTTAGGTATAGGGTGAGGATTAGGGTGAGATTGAGGGTTAGGGTGAGGGTTAGGGTTTGGGTGAGGGTTAGGGTTAGAGTTTTCTTTAGGGTGAGGATGACGGTTAGGGTGAGGGTGAGTATTAGGGTGAGGGTGCGGGTTAGGTTTAGGGTTAGGGTGAGGGCTAGGGTAAGGTTGAGGATTATGGTGATGGTTAGGGTGAGGATGATTGTTAGGGTTTGGTTTAGGGTTAGGGTGAGGGTTAGTGTGAGGGTGAGGGTGAGGGTGAGGTTTAGGGTTAGGTTGAGGGTTAGGTTTAGGTTTAGGTTTAGGCTGAGGCTTAGGATGAGTTTTAGGGTTAGGATGAGGGTTAGGGTGAGAGTTAGGGTTAGGGTTAGGGTGAGGGTTAGGGTTAGTGTGAGGGTTAATGTTAGGGATATTTTTAGGATAGGGTGAGCGTAAGGATTAGGTTGAGGGTGAGGGTTAGGGTAAGGGTGAAGGTTAGGTATAGGGTTAGGGTTAGGGTGAGGGTTAGGTTGAGGTGTAGGGTTAGGTTGAGGTGTAGGGTTAGGGTTATGATTAGAGTGAGGGTTAGGTTGAGGGTTAGGGTTATGGTTAGGGGTACATTAAGGGTTAGGGTGAGGGTGAGGGTAAGAGTTAGGGTTAGGTTTACGGTCTGGGTATGGGTTAAGGGTGAGTTTTAGGGTGAATGTGAGGGATAAGGTTAGCATTAGGGTGAGGGTGAGGGTTAGGGTGAGGGTTAGGGTAAGGGTTAGGGTGAGGGTAAGGGTAAGGATTAGGGTTAGGGTGGGGTGAGGTTTAGGGTTATGGTGAGGTTTAGGGTTAGGGATAGGGTGAGGGTGAGGGCGAGCGTTGGGGTTATGGTGAGGGTGAAGTTGAGGGTTATGGTTATGGTTAGGGTTAGGGTGATGGTTAGGGTGAGGGTTAGGATTAGCATTAGGGTTAGAGTTAGGCTGAGTGGGAGACTGAGGGTGAGGGTGATGTTTATGTTTAGGGTTAGGGTGAGGGTTTTGGTTAGTGTGCGGGTTAGGGTGAGGCTGAGGTTAACGGTTAGGGTGAGGGTGGGGGTTTGGTTTAGGATTAGTGTTAGAGTGAGGTTTAGGGTTAGGCTTAAAGTTAGGGTTAGGGTGAGGTTTAGGGTGAGGGTAAGGGTGATGGTGAGATTTAGGGTTGGTGTGAGGATTAGAGTTAGGGTTAGGGTTAGGGTGAGGGTTATTGTGAGGGTGAGGGTAATGGTTAGGGTGAGGGTTAGGGTTAGGGTGAGGGTTAGGGTAACGATTAGCGTTAGGGTGAGGGCTAGGTTGAGGGTGAGAGTTAGGTTTAGTGTTATGGTGAGGATTAGGGTTAGGGTTAGGATGAGGGTAACGGTGAGGAGTAGGGTTAGGGTTAGGGTGAGGGTTAGGTTTAGTGTGAGGGTTAGGTTTAGGGTGAGGGTTAGTGTGAGAATGAGCATTAGGGTTAACGTGAGTGTTAGGGTGAGTGTGAGGGTTAGGGTTAGAATTAGTGTGAGGGTTAGGTTTAGGGTTAGGGTTGTGAGGTTTAGAGTTAGGCTGAGGGTGACGGTTAGGGTGAGGGTGATATTTAATGTTAGGGTTAGGGTGAGGGTTAGGGTTAATTTGAGGGTTAGGGTGAGGGTGAGATTAAGGGTGAGGGTGAGGGTGAGGGTTAGGGTTAGATTGAGGGTTAGGTTTAGGGTTAGGTTGAGGGTTAGGGTTTGTGTCAGGGATAGTGATAGGGTGAGGGTTAGTGTGAATTTTAGGGTTAGGTATAGTGTTAGGGTTAGGGTGAGGGTAAGGGTTAGGGTTACAGTGAGGGTGAGGGTTAGGGTGACGGAGAGGGTTAGGGATAGGGTTAGGGTTAGGGTGAGGGTAAGGATTAGTTTTAGGGTGAGGGTGAGGTATAGGGTGAGGGTGAGGGTGAGGTTTAGGGATAGGGTTAGGGTTAGGTTGAGGGTTAGGTTGAGGGTTACGGTTAGGGTTAGGGTGACGGATAGGGTGAGGGTGAGGGTGAGGGTTGGGTTAGGTTTATGGTGAGGGTAAGGGTTAGGGTGAGGTTTAGGGTGAGGGTTAGGTTTAGGGTTAGCTTTACGGTGAGGGTGAGAGTTAGGTTTAGTGTTAGGGTAAGGGTAAGGATGAGGGTTAGGGTTCAGGTTAGTGTGAGGATTAGGGTTAGGGATAGGATGAGGGTTAGATTTAGGCTGAGGGTGAGTGTTTGGGGGAGGGTGAAGTTTAGTATTAGGGTAAGGGTGAGGATTATGTTTAGTGTGAGGGTTTGGGTGAGGGTGAGGTTAAGGGTTAGGGTAAAGGTTAGGGATAGGGTTTGGGTGAGGTTTAGGGTGAGGATTAAGTTTATGGTTAGTGTGAGGTTTATGGTGAGGGTGAGGGTTAGGGCTAGCTAAAGTGTTAGTGTTAGAGTGAGGGTTAAATTTAGGATTAGGGTTAGGGTGAGGGCTCTGGTGAGGGTGAGGGTAAGGCTAAGGGTTAGGTTTAGATTTAGGGTTAAGGTGAGGTGTAGGTTTAGGGTTAGGGTGAGGGCTAGGATTAGTGTGAGGGTTAGGATTAGGGTTAGGTTGAGTGTTAGGGTTATGGTTAGGGTTAGGTTTAGGGTTAGAGTTAGGGTTAGGTATAGGGTTATTGTTAGAATTAGGGTGAGGGTGAGGGTGATGCTGAGCTTGAGGATGATGGTGAGGGTGAGTGCTAGGATTAGGGTTAGTTTTAGCGTTAGGCTGAGGGTGAGGGTGAGGGTGAGGTTGATGTTAAACATCAAACTTAAAGGTTAGGGTGAGGGCCAGGATTAGGGTTAGGTTTATCTTTAGGCTGAGGGTGAGGGTTAGGGTTAGGATGAGGTTTAGCGTTGGGGTTAGGGTGAGGGTTAGGGTTAGTGTGAGGTTTAGGGTGAGGGTGAGATTAAGAGTTATGGTGAGGGTTAGGGTGAGGGTGATGGTTAGGTGTAGGGTTAGGGTGAGGGTGAGGGTTAGGGTTAGGGTTAGGTTGAGGTTCAGGTGAAGGGTTAGGGTTAGGGATAGGTTTAGGGTGAGGGTTGGGGTGAGGGTTAGGGTGAGGTTTAGGTTGAAGGTGAGGGTTAGGGTGAGGGTGAGGGTGAGGGTTATGGTGAGGGTTATGGTTCAGGTCAGGGTTAGGGTTTGGGTAACGGGGAGTGTTAGGGTTAGTGTGAGTGTTAGTGGTAGGTTTAGGGTGAGGATAAGGGTTAGGGTGAGGGTGAGGATAAGGGAGAGGTTTAGGCTTAGGGTTAGTGCTAAGGTGAGAGTTAGGGGTAGTTTGAGAGTTAGGGTTAAGGTTAGGGTCAGGGTCAGGGTAAGTGTGAGCGTGAGTGTTAGGGTTAGGTTTAGGATTAGAGTGAGGGTGAGGGTTTGGGTTAGATTTAGGGTGAGCATTACGGTTAGGGTGAGTGTTAGGATTAGGTTTACGGTGAACATGAGGTTGAGGGTGAAGTTGAGTGTGAGGGTTAGGTTTAGGGTTAGTGTGAGGGCTATGGTGAGGCTGAGGGTAAGGGTTTGGGTTAGGGTGAGGGTTAGGTTTAGGTATAGGGTGAGCGTTAGTTTGAGGGGTAGGGTTAGGGTTAGGTTGAGGGTTAGGTTTGGTGTGAGGATTAGGGTTACAGTTTGGGTTAGGGTTAGGGTGAGCGTAAGGGTTAGTTTGATGGTTAGGGTGAAGGTGAGGATTATGGTTAGGATTAGCGTTAGGGTTAGGGTTAGGCTGAATGTGAAGGTGAGGGGGAGGGTGAGAGTTAGGGTGAGGGTTAGGTTGAGGGCTAGGTTAATGTGGAGGGTTAGGGTGAGTGTGAGTGTGAGGTTGTGGGTTTCGTTTAGGTAAGTGTTAGGTATAGGGTGAGGATTAGGATGAGCTTGAGGGTTAGGGTTAGGGATAGGGTTAGGGTGAGGGTTAGGGTTACAGTTAGTCTGAGTGTTAGGGTGAGGGTGCGGGTTAGGTTTAGTTTTAGGGTGAGGGCTAGGGTAAGGGTGAGGTTTATGGTCAGGGTGAGGGTGAGGTTGTGGGTTTTGGTTAGGTAAGGGTTAATGTTAGGTTTAGGGTTCTGGTGAGGGTAAGGGTTTGGGTGAGGGTGAGGTTTAGGGTTAGGATTGGTTTGAGGGTTCTGCTGATGGTGATTGTTAAGGTTAGTGTTAGGGTTAGGGTGAGGGTTAGGGTGAGGGTGAGGTTTAGTGTTAGGGTGAGGGTTAGGTTTAGGTTTAGGTTTAGGGTGAGTCTTAGGATGAGTTTTAGGGTTAGGATGAGGGTTAGGGTGAGAGGTAAGGTTAGGGTTAGGGTGAGGGTTAGGGTTAGTGTGAGGGTTAGTGTTAGGGATAGGTTTAGGAAAGGGTGAGGTTAAGGATTACGGTGAGGGTGAGGGTTAGGGTAAGGGTGAGGGTTAGGGATAGGGTTAGGGTTAATGTGAAGGTTAGGTTGAGATTTAGGTTTAGGTTTAGGTTTAGGGTGAGGGTTAGGTTGAGTTTTAGGGTTAAGGATATGGTTAGGGGTAAGCTAAGGTTTAGGGTGAGGGTGAGGGTGAGGGTTAGGGTTAGGTTTATGTTGAGGGTCGGGGTGAAGATGAGTTTTAGGGTGAGTGTGAGGGTTAGGGTTAGCATTAGAGTGAGGGTGAGGCTTAGGGTGAGGGTTAGGTTTAGGGTTAGTTTGAGGGAGAGTGTGAGGATTAGGGTTAGGGTTAGGATGAGTTTTAGGGTTATGGTGAGGGTTAAGGTTAGGGATAGGTTGAGGGTGAGGGCTAGTGTTAGGGTTAGGGTGAGGGTGAAGGTGAGGGTTAGGCTTAGGGTTATGGTTAGGTTGAGGGTTAGGGTCAGGGTTAGGATTAGCATTAGAGTTAGTGTTAGGCTGTGTGTGTGTGAGGGTGAGGGTGATGTTTATGCTTAGGTTTAGGATGAGGGTTAGGGTTAGTGTGAGGAATAGGGTAAGGCTGAGGTTAAGGGTTAGGGTGAGGCTGAGGGTTTGGTTTTGGATTAGGGTTAGGGTGGGGGTTAACATGTGGGTTAGGGTGAGCGTAAGGGTTAGGCTTAAAGTTAGGTTCTGGGTGAGGTTTAGGGTGAGGGTAAGGGTGATGGTGAGGTTTAGAGTTGGCGTGAGGATTAGAGTTATGGTTAGGGTTAGGGTGAGGGTTATTGTGAGAGTGAAGGTAAAGGTTAGGTTCAGGGTTAGTGTTAGGGTGAGGGTTATGGTAATGATTAGAATTAGGTTGAGGGCTAGGTTGAGGGTGAGAGTTAGGTTTAGTGTTATGGTGAGGGTTAGGGTTAGGGTTAGGATGAGGGTAACAGTGAGGGGTAGGGTTAGGTTAAGCTGAGGGTTAGATTTATTGTCAGTGTTAGGGTGAGGGTGAGGGTTTGAGTTAGGGTTAGTGTGAGGGCTAGGTTTAGGTTTAGGGTGAGTGTTTGAGTTAGGCTGACGGTGAGGGTTAGGGTGAGGGTGACATTTAGGGTTAGGGTTAGGGTGAGGGTTAGGGTTAGTGTGAGGGTTAGGGTAAGAGTGATGTTAAGGGTTAGAGTGAGGGTGAGGTTTAGAGTTAGATTGAGGGTTAGGGTTAGGGTGAGTGTTAGGTTGAGGGTTAGGCTAGTGTCAGGGATAGGGATAGGTTTACGGTTAGTGTGAGGGTTAGGGTTAGGTATCGTGTTCGGGTTAGGGTGAGGCTAAGGGTTAGGTTGAGGGTCAGGGTGAGGTTTAGGGTGAGGTAGAGGGTTAGGGATAGGGTTAGGGTTAGGGTGAGTGTAAGGGTGAGGGTTAGGTTGAAAGATAGGGTTAGGTTTAAGTGTGAGGGTTAAGGTGAGGGTAGGGTTATGGTTAGGGTGAGGGCTAGGTTTAGTGTGAGGTTTATGCCTAGGGTTAGGTTTAGGGACAGGATTAGGGTTATGGAGAAGGTAAGGCTTAGGGTGAGGGTGAGGGTTTGGGTGACGGTGAGGGTTAGGGTTAGTGTGAGGGTTAGGGATAGGGTTAGGATTAGGGTGTGGGGAAGGATCAGGTTTAGCGTGAGGGTGAGGTTTACGGTGAGGGTGAGAGTTAGGTATAGGGTTAGGGTTAGGTTGAGGGTTAGGTTGAGGTTTACGGTTAGGGTTAGGGTGAGGGTTAGCGTTAGGGTTAAGGTGACGGATAGGGTTAGGGTGTGGGTTAGGATTGGGGTTAGGTTTATGTTGAGGGTAAGGGTTAGGGTGAGGTTTAGGGTGTGTGTGAGGGTTAGGGATAGCATTATGGTTAGGGTGAGGGTTAGGGTGAAGGTTAGGTTTAGGGTTAGCATTAGGGTGAGGGTGAGTGTTAGGGTTAGGGTTAGGGTAAGGGTGAGGGTTAGGGTAAGGTTTAGTGTGAGGATTAGGGTTAGGGATAGAGTGAGGGTTAGAGTTAGGCTGAGGGTGAGGGTTAGGGTGAGGGTGACGTTTAGGGTTAGGGTTAGGGTGAGGGTTAGGTTTAGTGTGAGGGTTAGGGTGAGGGTGAGGTTAAGGGCTAGGTTAAGGGTTAGGTTGAGGGTTAGTTTTAGGGTTAGGCTTAGGGTGAGGATTAGGATGAGTGTGAGGGATAGTGTTTGGGTGAAGGTTAGGGTGAGGCTTAGGGTTATGGTTAGGGTGAGGTTTAGGGTTAGGGTGAGGGTTACAGTTAGGATTAGGGTTAGGGTGAGGGCTCTGTTGAGGTTGAGGGTTAGGCTTATGGTTAGGTTTAGATTTAGGGTTAATGTGAGGGGTAGGGTTAGAGTTAGGGTGAGGGCTAGGTTTAGTGTGAGCGTTAAGGTTAGCGTGAGGGTTAGGGTTAGGGTTACCGTTAGGGTAAGGGTTAGAGTTAGGGTTAGGTTTAGGGTTAGTTTTATTGTTAGAGTTAGGGTGAGGGTGAGGGTGAGGGTGAGGTTGAGGGTGAGGGTGAGGGTGAGGGTAAGTCTAAGATTAGGCTTAGTGTTAGAGTTAGGCTGAGGATGAGGGTGATGGTGAAATTGATGTTTAAGTTTAGGGTGAGGGCCACGATTAGGGTTAGGTTTAGATTTAGGCTGAGGGTGAGGGTGAGGGTGAGGTTTAGGGTTAGGGTTAGGGTGAGGGTTAGGGTTAGTGTGAGGTTTAGGGTGAGGGTGAGGTTAAGAGTTATAGTGAGGGTTAGGTTGAGGGTGATGTCTAGGTGTAGGGTTAGGGTGAGGGTGAGGGTTAGGTTTAGGGTTAGGTTGAGGTTTAGGTTGAGGGTTAGGCTTATAGTTATGGATAGGATTAGGGTGAGGTTTAGGGTGAGGGTTAGGGTTAGGGTGAGGTTTAGGGTGAGGGTGATGGTTAGGGTTATGGTGAGGATTAGGTTTATGTGATGGTTAGGGATAGGATTACATTTAGGGTGAGGGCTAGGGTGTGGGTGAGGTTTAGTGGTAGGATTAGGGTGAGTGTGAGGGTTAAGGTTAGGGTTAGGGTGAGGGTTAGGGATAGGGTTAGGGTTAGGGTGAGGGTGAGAGTTAGGATGAGGGTGTGGGTTAGGGTGAGGATGACGTTTAGTTTTAGGGTTAGGGTGAGGGTTAGGGTTAGTGTGAGGGTTAGGGTGAGGCTGAGGTTAAGGGTTAGGGTGAGGGTGAGGGTTGTGTTTAGGATTAGGGTTAGGGTGATGGTTAGGGTTAGGCTTAGGGTTACGTTTAGGGTGAGGGTTAGGGTAACGGTTAGGATTATGGTTAGGGTGAGTGTTAGGGTGAGGATTAGAGTTAGGGTTAGGGTTAGGGTGAGGGTTATTGTGACGGTGAGCGTTACGGTTAGGGTGAGGGTTAGGGTTAGTGTGAGGGTTTGGGTGAGGCTGAGGTTAAGTGTTAGGTTGAGGGTGAGGGTTGTGTTTAGGATTAGGGTTAGGATGATGGTTAGGGTTAGGCTTAGGGTTAGGTTTAGGGATAGTGTTGGGTTAGGGTTAGGGTTAGGGATATGGTGAGGTTTATGGTTAGGGTTAGGGTTAGGGTTAGGGTTAGACTGAGGTTGAGGGTCTGGATGCCGGTGAGGGTTAGGTTTAGGAGGAGCATTAGGGTTAGGGTTAGGATTAGGGTGAGGGTTTGGGTTAGGGTTAGGGTTAGGATGAGGGTTAGGGTGAGGGGTACGGTTAGGGTTAGGTTGAGGGTTAGGTTTAGGGTGATAGTAAGGGTTAGGTTGAGGGTTAGGATGAGGGTTAGGTTTAGGGATAATTTTAGTGTTAGGGTGGGGGTTAGAGTAAGGTTGAGGTTTAGGGTTAGGGTGAGGTTTAGGGTTAGGGTTGGGGTAAGGGTGAGAGTTAGGGTGAGGGTAAGGTTTAGGGTGAGGGTTATGATGAGTGTAAGGGTTAGAATTAGCATTAGGGTTAGGGTTAGGGTTATTGTTAGAGTGAGGGTGAGGGTGAGGGTTAGGGTTAGGGTGAGGGTTAAGTTTAAGGGGAGGGTTAGGTTTAGGGTTAGGGTTAGGGTGAGTGTGAGGGTGATGGTGAGGGTTAGGTTTAGGGTGAGGTTTAGGGTTAGGTTTAAGTGGAGGGCTAGGGTGAGGGGTAGGGTTAGGGTAGGGTTAGTGTGAGGGCTAGGGTGAATGTGAGGGTTAGGGTAAGGGTTAGGATTAGGGTGAAGGTTACGGTTAGGTTTAGGGTGAGGGTTAGGGTGAGGGTTAGTGTTAGGGTGAGGGGTAGGGTTAGGCTTAGGGTACAGATTAGTGTTAGGTTTAGGTTTAGGGTTCGGGTGAGAGGTAGGGTTAGTGTTAGGCTTAGTGTGAGGGCTAGGGTGAGGGTGAGTGTTAGGGTTAGGGATAGGGTGAGGATTAGGGTTAGGGTAAGTGTTAGCATGAGTTTTAGGGTTAGGGTGATGTTTAGGGTTAGGGTTAGGGTTAGTCTGATGGTGAGATTTAGGGTTAGAGTTAGGGTTAGGGTGAGGGTTAGGGTTAGGGTTAGTGTTAGGATTAGGGTTAGGGTGAGGTTTAGGGTGGGGATGAGGGTTAAAGATAGGATTAGGGTTAAGGTGAGGGTAGGTGTGAGGGTTAGGGTTAGCATTAGGATTAGAGTTAGGTTGAGGGTGAGGATTAGGGTTAGGGTGAGGGTTGGGGTTAGGCTTAGAGTGATGGTGAGGGTTAGGGTGAGGATTAGGGTTATGGTTAGTGTTAGGGTTATGGCTGGGCTTAGGTATAGGCTTAGTGTTAGGCGGATGGTGAGGGTGAGAGTGAGGGTTAGGTTTAGGGTGAGGGTGAGGTTTAGGGTTAGATTTATCATTATGGTGAGAGTTAGTGTGAGGTTTAGGGTTAGGTTAAGGTTAGGGTTAGGGTGAGGGTGAGGGTTAGGTTTAGGGTGAGGTTTATGGTTAGGGTTAGGGTTAGGGTTAGAGTGAGGTTTTGGATTAGTGTTAGGGTTATGGTGAGGGTGAGGGTTAGTGTTAGGGTTAGGGTTAGTGTTATTTTTGGGTTAGGGTTAAAGTTACGGTGAGGGTGAGGGTGAGGGTTAGGGTTAGGTTTAGGCTGAGGTTTATGGGTAGGGTTAGGGTTAGGGTGAGGGTGAGGTTGGGGGTGAGGTTTAGGGTTAGGGTTATTTTTAGGGTTAGGTTTAGGGTAATGGTACGGTGAGGGTGAGGGTGAGGTTAAATTTTAGAGTTAGGGTTAGTGTTAGGGTTATGGTTAGGGTGAGGGTTAGTATGAGGGTTAGGGTTAGGGTTATGATTAGGCTTAGGCTTAGGGTTAGGCCGAGCATGAGGTTGAGGGTTAGGGTTAGTTTTAGGGTGAGGGTTAGGGTTAGGGTGAGGTTTAGAATGAGATTTAGGTTTAGGGTTAGGGTTAGGGTTAGGTTTAGGGTTAGGATTAGGGTTAGGGTTAGCTTTAGGGTTAGGGATAGGGTTTGAGTGAGGGTTAGGTTTAGGGTTATTGTTAGTGTTATGGTTAGGGTTAAGTTTGCGGTGAGGGTGAGGCAGAGGTTGAGCCGTATGGTTAGGGTTAGGGTTACGGTTAGGGTTAGTGTTAGGGTTAATGTTAGGGTTAGGGTTAGGGTGATGTTTAGGTAAGGGTGAGGGTTAGGGTTAGGGTTAGGATTAGGATTAGATTTAAGATGAGGGTGAGTGTGAGGGTTAGCGTTAGGGTTAGGGTTAGGATTGCGATAGGGTGAGGGTTACGGTTAGGGTGAGGGTTGGGGTTTTGGTTAGAGTGAGGGTTGGGGTGAAGGTTAGCTTGAGGCTTAGGGTTAGGGTATGGGCTAGGGTGAGGGTGAGGTTAGGGTTAGGCTTAGCGTGAGGGTTAGGGTTAGGGTTAGTGTTATGGTTTGGTTTGGGTTTAGGTTTAGGCTTAGTGTTAGGTGGCGGGTGCAGGTGAGGGTGAGGGTTAGGGTAAGGGTGAGGGTGAGGTTTAGCGTTAGAGTTAGAGTTAGGGTGAGGTTTAGTGTGAGGGTTAGGGTTAGGGTTAGGGTTAGTGTTATGGTTAGGGTTAGGGTGAGGGTGAGTGTTAGGGTTAGGGTTAGTCTTAGGTTTAGGCCCAGCGTGAGAGTGAGGTTGAGGGTTAGGGTTAGTGTGAGGGTTAGACTTTTAGGCTTAGGGTGAGGGTTAGGATGTGGTTTATGGTTAGGATTAGGGTTAGGGTGGGGGCTAGAGTGAGGGTGAGGGTTAGCATCAGCGTTAGGGTGAGGTTTAGTGTTAGGGTTAGGGTTAGGGTTATGTTGAGGGTGAGGGTTAGGTTTAAGGTAAGGGTTAGTGTTAGGGTTAGGGTGAGGGTGAGGGTAAGTATTAGGGTTAAGGTGAGGGTTATTGTTAGTGTTATGTTTAGGGTTCGGTTTAAGTTGAGGGTGAGGCTGAGGGTGAGGTTTAGGGTTTCGGTTAAGGTGAGGTTTAGGGTTAGGGTTAGGGTTAGGGTGAAGGTAAGTATTTGGCTTAGATTTAGGGTTAAGGTGAGTGTGAGGTTGAGGGTGAGGTTTAAGGTTAGGGTTATTGTTAGGGTTAAGGTTAGAATTACGGGGAGGGTGAAGGTGAGTGTGCAGGTTAGGGTTAGGGTTAGGGTTTTGTTTAGGGTGAGTTTGGGGGTGAGGTTTAGGGTTAGGGTTAGGGTTAGTTTTAGGATTAGGGTTATGGTGAGGGTGAGTGTGAGGGTTAGGGTTAGGGTTAGGTTTAGGCTTAGGTTTAGGCTGAGGGTGATGGTGGGGATGCAGATTAGGTTTAGAGTGATGGATAGAGTTATGGTTAGGTTGAGGGTTAGGATGAGGGTTAGGGTTAGGATTAGGGTTAGGCTTAGGTTTAGGCTGAGGCTGAGGGTGAGTGTGAGGGTTAGGGTTAGGGTGATAGTTAGGGTTATGATTAGGGTGAGGGTTAGGATGAGGATTAGGGTTAGGGTGACGGTTAGGCTGAGGGTGACAGTAAGTGTAAATTTTAGGGTTAGGCTGAGGGTGAGGGTTACGGTAAGGGTGAGGGTTAGGGTTATGGTGAGGGTTAGGATGAGGGTTAGGTTTAGGGTTAGGGTGAGGGTGAGGGTTAGATTGAGGAATATTGCTAGGGTTAGTGTGAGGATTAGGGTGAGGATGAGGGTTAGGGTTAGGGTTAGGCTTAGGATTAGGTTTAGGGTGAGGGCTAGGGTGAGGTTGAGTGTTAGGGTTAGGGTGAGGGTTAGGGTTAGTGATAGGGTGAGGAAGAGTGGTAGCATTAATTTATGGGTTAGGTTTATTGTTATTGTTAGGGTTAGGGTTACAATGAGGTTGAAGTTGAAGGTTAGGTTTCGGTTTAGTGTTAGGGTGAGGTTCAGGGTTAGAGTTAGTCTTAGGGTTAGGGTTAGGGTGAGGGTTAGGGTAAGCTTTTGGGTTAGATTGAGGGTGAGGCTTAATGTGAGTGTTAGAGTTAGGGTTCGGGTTATGGTTTTTGTGAGGGTTATTTTGAGGGTGAGGGTTACGTTTAGGGTGAGGGTAAGGGTTAGGGTGAGGGTTAGGCTTTGGGTTAGGGTTAGAGCAAGCTTGAGGGGGAGGGCTAGGTTTAGGATTAGGGTGAGGGTTAGGTTTAGGGTTAGAATAAATGTTACGGTGAGGGTTAGAGTGAGGGTTACGGTTAGGGTGAGGGTGAGGGTTAAGGTTAGGATTAGGGTGAGGGTTAGGGATAGGGTTAGGGTTAGGGTGAGGGTGACAGTTAGGATGAGGGTGTTTATTAGGGTGATTGTTAGGGTGAGAGTTACGTTGAGGTTTAGGTTGAGGTTTAGTGTGGGGGTGAGGGTTAGTGTGAGGGTTAGTGTTATGTCTAGTGTTAGGGTTAGGGTGAGGGTAAGGGTTAGGGTTAAGTTAAGGGTGAGGTTTAGGGTGAGGGAGAGGTTTAGGGATAGGGTTAGGGTTAGGTTGAGGGTAAGGGTTAGGGTTAGGGTGAGGGTTAGGGTTAAGTTGAGGGTTAAGGTGAAGGTTGGGTTATGGTGAGGGTGAGGGCTAGGTTTTGTGAGTTTTAGGGGTAGGGTTAGGTTTAGGGATAAGATTAGGGTTAGGAAGAGGGTAAGGGTTAGGGTGAGTGTGAGGGTTAGGGTGAGGGTGAGGGTTAGGGTTAGTGTGAGGATTAGGGATAGTCTTAGGGTTAGGGTGAGGGAAAGGATTAGGGTTAGGTAAGGGTGAGGTTTAGGGTCAGGCTGATGGTGAGGGTTAGGGTTAGGTTTAGGTTGAGGGTTAGGTTGAGGGTTAAGGTTAGTTTTAGGGTGAGGGTTAGCGTTAGGGTTAGGGTGACGGATAGGTTGAGGGTGAGGGTTGTGGTTGGGGTTAGGTTTACGGTGAGGGTAAGGCTAAGGTTCAGGTTTAGGGTGTGTGTGAGGGTTAGGTTTAGCATTACGGTTAGGGTGAGGGTTAAGTTTAGGGTTAGGGTGAGGGTGAGGGTTAGGGTTAGTGTGAGGATTAGGGTAGGGATAGGGTGAGGGTTAGAGTTAGGCTGAGGGTGAGGTTTAGGGTGAAGGTGATATTTAGGGTTAGGTTTAGGATGAGGGTTAGGTTTTTTGTGAAGGTTAGGGTGATGGTGAGGTTAAGGGTTAGGGTAAGGTTTAGGTTGAGGGTTAGTGTTAGGGTTAGGCTTAGGGTGAGGTTTAGGGTGAGGGTTAGGTTGAGGGTTAGGGGTAGGGTTAGGAGTAGTGTTTGGGTGAGGGTTATGGTGAGTGTTACGGTTATGGTTAGGGTGAGGTTTAGGGTGAGGTTGAGGGTGAGGGTTAGGTTGAGGGTTAGGGGTAGGGTTAGGAGTAGTGTTTGGGTGAGGGTTATGGTGAGTGTTACGGTTATGGTTAGGGTGAGGTTTAGGGTGAGGTTGAGGGTGAGGGTTAGGGTGAGTGTTAGTATTAGGGTGAGGGTTAAAATTAGGATTAGGGTCATGGTTACGGCTCTGGTAAAGGCTTAGGCTTAGGGTTAGGTTTAGATCTAGGGTTAAGGTGAGGGGTAGGGTTAGGGTTAGGTTGAGGGCTAGGTTTAGTGTGAGGGTTAGGGTTAGGGTTAGGGTTAGGGTTAGTGTTATGGTTACGGTTAGGGTTTAGGGTTAGGTTAGGGTTAGGGTTTGAGTTAGGGTTAGAGTTAGGGTTAGGGATAGGGTTATTGTTAGATTTAGCATGAGGGTGAGTGTGAGGGTTAGGTTAGGGTTAGGGTTAGTGTGAGGGTGAGTGTGAGGATTAGGCTTAGGGTTAGGGTGAGGTTTAGGGATATGGTGAGGTTTAGGGTTAGGGACATGGTGAGGGTGAGGGCGAACGTTGGGATTAGGGTGAGGGTGAGGGTGAGGGCTAGGATGAGGGTTAGGGTTAGAGTAAGTCTGAGTTTGACGGTGAGGGTGAGGTTGATGTTTAAGGTTAGGGTGAGGGCCAGGATTAGGGTTAAGTTTAGATTGAGGCTGTGGGTGAGGGTTAGGGTGACGTTGAGTTTTAGGGTTAGGGTTAGGCTGAGGTTTAGGGTTAGTGTGAGGTTTAGGGTGAGGGTGAGATTAAGAGTTAGGGTGAGGGTGAGGGTTAGGTGTAGGTTTAGGGTGAGGGTGAGTGTTAGGTTGATGTTTAGGTTTAGGTTTAGGGTTAGGGTTAGGGATAGGATTAGGGTATGCGTTAGGGTGAGGGTTAGGGTTAGTGTGATGTTGAGGTTGAGGGTGAGGGTAAGGGTTATGGTGTCGGTTAGTTTTATGTGAGGGTTAGGGTTAGATTTGGGTTATGGTGAGGGCTAGGGTGTGGGTGAGGGTTAGGGATAGGGTTAGGGTGAGGGTTAGGGTTAGGATAATGTGAGGGTTAAGGTGAGGGGTAGGTTTAGGGTTCGGTTCTGAGTTAGGTGAGGGTAATGGTTAAAGTGAGGGTTAAGGTTCAGGTGAGGGTTAGGGTTAGGAGGAGGGTTAGGGTTAGTGTGAGGGTTAAGGTTAGGGTGAGTATAAGGGTTAGGGTGAGGGTTATGGTGAGGGTGAACGTTAGGCTGAGGGTGAGGGTTAGGTTTAGTATGAGGGTTAGTGTTAGAGATAGGGTTAGGTTAGGATGAGGGTGAGGGTTAGGGTATTGGTTAGGTAAAGATTAGGGTTAGTGTGGGGATAATTGTGATGGTGAGGGTTAGGCTCATGGTAATGGTTAAAGTGAGGGTGAGGGTGAGGGTTAGGGTGAGGGATAGAGTTAGGGTTAGGGTTAGGGTGAGGCCTATTGTGACGGTGAGGGTTACGGTTATGGTGAGGGTTAGGGTGTGGGTGAGGGTTAGGATTAGTGTTAGAGTGAGGGCTATGTTGAGGGTGAGACTTAGGTTTAGGGTTATTGTGATAAGGGTTAGAGTTACGGTTAGGATGAGGGTAATGGTGAGGGGTAGGGGTAGGCTTAACTTGAGGGTTAGGTTTAGTGTGAGGAATAGGTTTGGGGTGAGGGCTAGGGTGAGAATGAGTGTTAGGGTTATGGTTAGGGTAAGGGTGAGGGTTAAGGTTAGGGTTTGTGTGAGGATTAGGGTTAGGGATAGGGTGAGTGTTAGAGTTAGGCTGAGGGTGAGGGTTAGGGTGAGGGTGAGGTTTAGGGTTAGGGTTAGGGTGAGGGTTAGGTTTAGTGTTAGGGTTAGGGTGATGGTGAGTTTAAGGGTTTAGGGTTAGGGTTAGGGTTAGGGTTAGGGTTAGTGTTAGAATTAGGGTGAGGGTTAGGGTTAGGGTTAGTGTTAGGGTTAGGCTTAGATTTAGGGTTAGGGTGAGGGTGAGGTTTAGGGTTAGAGTCAGGATTAGGGTGAGGGTTAGGTTGAGGGTTAGGGTTAGGGTTAGTGTTAAGTTTAGGGTTAGGGTGAGAGTTAGGGGGAGGGATAGGGTAAGGGTTAGGTTTAGGATTAGTGTTAAGGTGAGGGTAAGTGTGTGGGTTAGGGTTAGGTTTAGGTTTAGGCTGAGAGTTAGGCTGAGGGAGAGGGTGTGTGTTAGTGTTAGGTTTAGGCTTAGGCTTAGGGTTAGGCTGAGGGTGAGGGAGGGGATTAGAAATAGGTTTTTTGTGATGGTTAGGGTTAATGTTACGGTGAGGTTTAGGATGAGGGTTAGGGATAGGATTAGGTGTAGGGTTAGGGCTAGGGTGAGGGTGAGGGTTAGGGTTAGGGATAGGGTTAGATTGAGGATTAAGGCTAGGGTCAGGGTGAGTGTGAGGTTTAGGTTTCAGGTTAGGCTTAGGCTTAGGGTTAGGCTGAGGGTGAGTGTTAGGGTGAGGGTGAGGGTTAGGGTTAGGGTGAGGTTTAGGATGAGGTATAGGGTTAGGATTCGCGTTAGGGTTAGGGCTAGGGTGAGGGTTAAGGTTAGGGTTAGGTTTAGGTTTAGGGTGAGGATTAGGGTTAGGATTACCGTGAGGGTGAGGGTTAGGGTTAGGTTGAGGGTTAGGGTTAGGGATAGGGTGAGGTTTAGGGTTAGGTTTAGGGTGAGGGTTAGGATGAGGGTTATGGTTTGGATTAGGGTTAGGGTGGGGGCGAGGGTGAGCGTGAGGGTTAGGGTTAGGGTTAGTTTTAGGCTTAGGGTTAGGCTGATGGTAAGGGTGGGGGTGAGGAATAGGTCTTGATTGATGGTTAGGGTTAGGGTGAGGGTGAGGGTTAGGATGAGGGTTAGGGTTAGGATTAGGTTTAGGGTTAGGGTTAGGGTTACTGTGAGAGGTAGGGTTAGGCTTAGGCTTAGGCTTAGTGTTAGGCTGAGGTTCAGGGTTAGGGTGAGGGTTAATGTTAGGGTGATGGATAGGTTTATGGTTAGGGTGAGTGTTAGGATGAGGGTTAGGGATAGGGTGAGGTTTAGGGTTAGGGTTAGGGTGAGGGTTAGGATGAGGGTTATGTTTTGGATTAGGGTTAGGGTGGGGGCGAGGGTGAGTGTGAGGGTTAGGGTTAGGGTTAGTTTTAGGCTTAGGGTTAGGCTGATGGTAAGGGTGGGGGTGAGGAATAGGTCTTGGTTGATGGTTAGGGTTAGGGTGAGGGTGAGGGTTAGGATGAGGGTTAGGGTTAGGATTAGGTTTAGGGTTAGGGTTAGGGTTACTGTGAGAGGTAGGGTTAGGCTTAGGCTTAGGCTTAGTTTTAGGCTGAGGTTCAGGGTTAGGGTGAGGGTTAATGTTAGGGTGATGGATAGGTTTATGGTTAGGGTGAGTGTTAGGATGAGGGTTAGGGTTAGGGTAAGGGTTAGGGTTAGGGTTAGATTGAGCATTAATTTTAGGGTTAGTGTGAGGTTTAGGGTGAGGATGAGGGTTAGGGTTAGTGTAAGGGCTAGGTTGAGGGTGAGGGTTAGGGTTAGTGTTAGGGTGAGGTTTAGGGTTAGGATGAGAGTTAGGGTTATTGTAAGGGCTATGTTGAGGGTGAGGGTTAGGGTTAGTGTTAGGGTGAGGTTTATGGTTCGGATGAGTGTTAGGGTTAGTGTGAGCGTTAGTGTTAGGGTTAGGGTTAGTTTTAGGGTGAGGGTTAGGGTTAGGGTGAGGGTTATGGTTAGGTTGAGTGTTAGGGTTAGGGTGGGGGTTATTGTTAGTGTGAGGGCTAGAGTGAGGGTGAGTGTTAGGGTGAAGTTGAGGGTTAGGCTGAGGGTCTTGGTTAGGCATTGGTTAGGGTTAGGATGAGGATCAGGTGAGGTTTAAGGTGAGGGTTAGCTTGAGCGTTAGGGTGTGTGTGAGCGTTAGGGTTAGGGTGAGGGTTTGGGTGATATGAGGTTTACGGTGACGTTGAAGGTTAGGGTTAGGGTTAGGTGAGGGTTATGGTTATGGTGAGGGTGAGGGTGAGGGTTAGGATTAGGTTTAGGTTTAGGGTGAGGTTTAGGGTGAGGGTGACGTTTAAGGTTAGGGTTAGGTTTGTGGTGTGGGTAAGTGATAGCATGAGGGTTCGGGTGTGTGTTAGAGTTAGCATTAGGGTTAGGGTGAGGGTTACGGTGACGGTGAGGGTGAGGGTTAGGGTGAGGGTTAGGGTTAGAGTGAGGCTTAGGGTGAGGGGTAGGGTTAGGTTTAGGGTTAGGTTTAGGGTTAGGGTTAGATTGAGGATTAGGTTTAGGGTTCATGTGAGGTTTAGGGTGAGGATGAGGGTTAGGGTTAGGATGAGGATTAGGGTCAGAATTAGGGTTAGGGTGAGGGTTAGGGTAAGGATGAGGGTTAGGGTGAGGGTGATTGTAAGGGTAAAGTTGTGGGTTAGGCTGAGAGTGAGGGTTATGATAAAGGTGAGGGTTAGGGTTAGGGAGAGTGTTTGGTTAAGGGTTCGGGTTAGGGTTAGGGTGAGGGTTAGATTGAGGATTAGGGTTAGGGTTAGTGTGAGGTTTGGGGTGAGGATGAGGGTTATGGTTTGGATTAGGGTTAGGGTGGGGGCGAGGGTGAGCGTGAGGGTTAGGGTTAGTTTTAGGCTTAGGGTTAGGCTGATGGTAAGGTTGGGGGTGAGGAATAGGTCTTGGTTGATGGTTAGGGTTAGGGTGAGGGTGAGGGTTAGGATGAGGGTTAGGGTTAGGATTAGGTTTAGGGTTAGGGTTAGGGTTACTGTGAGAGGTATGGTTAGGCTTAGGCTTAGGCTTAGTGTTAGGCTGAGGTTCAGGGTTAGGGTGAGGGTTAATGTTAGGGTGATGGATAGGTTTATGGTTAGGGTGAGTGTTAGGATGAGGGTTAGGGATAGGGTGAGGTTTAGGGTTAGGGTTAGGGTGAGGGTTAGGATGAGGGTTATGTTTTGGATTAGGGTTAGGGTGGGGGCGAGGGTGAGTGTGAGGGTTAGGGTTAGGGTTAGTTTTAGGCTTAGGGTTAGGCTGATGGTAAGGGTGGGGGTGAGGAATAGGTCTTGGTTGATGGTTAGGGTTAGGGTGAGGGTGAGGGTTAGGATGAGGGTTAGGGTTAGGATTAGGTTTAGGGTTAGGGTTAGGGTTACTGTGAGAGGTAGGGTTAGGCTTAGGCTTAGGCTTAGTTTTAGGCTGAGGTTCAGGGTTAGGGTGAGGGTTAATGTTAGGGTGATGGATAGGTTTATGGTTAGGGTGAGTGTTAGGATGAGGGTTAGGGTTAGGGTAAGGGTTAGGGTTAGGGTTAGATTGAGCATTAATTTTAGGGTTAGTGTGAGGTTTAGGGTGAGGATGAGGGTTAGGGTTAGTGTAAGGGCTAGGTTGAGGGTGAGGGTTAGGGTTAGTGTTAGGGTGAGGTTTAGGGTTAGGATGAGAGTTAGGGTTATTGTAAGGGCTATGTTGAGGGTGAGGGTTAGGGTTAGTGTTAGGGTGAGGTTTATGGTTCGGATGAGTGTTAGGGTTAGTGTGAGCGTTAGTGTTAGGGTTAGGGTTAGTTTTAGGGTGAGGGTTAGGGTTAGGGTGAGGGTTATGGTTAGGTTGAGTGTTAGGGTTAGGGTGGGGGTTATTGTTAGTGTGAGGGCTAGAGTGAGGGTGAGTGTTAGGGTGAAGTTGAGGGTTAGGCTGAGGGTCTTGGTTAGGCATTGGTTAGGGTTAGGATGAGGATCAGGTGAGGTTTAAGGTGAGGGTTAGCTTGAGCGTTAGGGTGTGTGTGAGCGTTAGGGTTAGGGTGAGGGTTCGGGTGATATGAGGTTTAGGGTGACGTTGAAGGTTAGGGTTAGGGTTAGGTGAGGGTTATGGTTATGGTGAGGGTGAGGGTGAGGGTTAGGATTAGGTTTAGGTTTAGGGTGAGGTTTAGGGTGAGGGTGACGTTTAAGGTTAGGGTTAGGTTTGTGGTGTGGGTAAGTGATAGCATGAGGGTTCGGGTGTGTGTTAGAGTTAGCATTAGGGTTAGGGTGAGGGTTACGGTGACGGTGAGGGTGAGGGTTAGGGTGAGGGTTAGGGTTAGAGTGAGGCTTAGGGTGAGGGGTAGGGTTAGGTTTAGGGTTAGGTTTAGGGTTAGGGTTAGATTGAGGATTAGGTTTAGGGTTCATGTGAGGTTTAGGGTGAGGATGAGGGTTAGGGTTAGGATGAGGATTAGGGTCAGAATTAGGGTTAGGGTGAGGGTTAGGGTAAGGATGAGGGTTAGGGTGAGGGTGATTGTAAGGGTAAAGTTGTGGGTTAGGCTGAGAGTGAGGGTTATGATAAAGGTGAGGGTTAGGGTTAGGGAGAGTGTTTGGTTAAGGGTTCGGGTTAGGGTTAGGGTGAGGGTTAGATTGAGGATTAGGGTTAGGGTTAGTGTGAGGTTTGGGGTGAGGATGAGGGTTATGGTTAGGTTGAGGGTTAGGGTTAGAATTAGTGTTAGACTGAGGGCTAGGGTGAGGGTGAAGTTTAGGGTTAGGGTTAGGGTGAGGTTTCGGGTTAGTGTGAGTGTTAGTTTTAGAGTTAGGGTTAGTGTTAGGGTGAGGGTAAGTGTTAGGGTTAGGTTTGTGGTGAGGGTTAGTGTTAGGGTTATTGTTAGGGTTAGGATTAGGATTAGGGTTAGGATGAGGGTGAGTGTCTGGGTTAGGGTTAGGTTTAGGTTTAGGCTTAGGGTTTAGGCTGAGCGTGTGTTTGAGCTTGATGGTTAGGGTTAGGGTGATGGTTAGGGTTAGGGTTAGGGAGAGGGTTAGGATGAGGGTTAGGATGAAGGTGAGTTTTAGGGTTATGTTTAGGGTGAGGTTTAGGGTTAGGGTTAGGGTTAGGGTTAGGTTGAGGTTTCAGTATAGATTTAGGGTTAGGGTGAGGGTTAGGGTTAAGTTTAGTGTTAGGTTTAGGGTTAGGGTGAGGGTTATTGTTAGGGTGAGGGTTAGGGTTAGGGCTGGGATTAGGATTAGGGTTAAGGTGAGGGTGAGTGTGAGGGTTAGTGTTAGGGTTAGAGTTAGGCTTAGGTTTAGGCTGAAGGTTAGGGTGAGTGTGAGGGTGAGGTTTAGGGTTAGAGTTAGGGTTAGGGTGAGGGTTAGTGTGAGGGTTAGTGGAAGGATTGGTGTTAGGGTTAGGTTGAGGTTTAGGGTTAGGGATAAGGTTAGATTTAGGACTAGGGTTAGGGTGAAGGTGAGTGTGAGTGTTAGGGTTAGGCTTAGGCTTAGGCTTAGGGTTAGGCTGAGGGTGAGGGTGAGGGTTAGGGTTAGAGTTAGGATGAGGTTTAGGATGAGGTATATGGTTAGGATTCGGGTTAGGGTGAGGGCTAGGGTGAGGGTGAGGTTTGCGGTAAGGTTTAGTTTAGGCTTAGGGATAGGATTTGAATGAGGTTGAGGGTGAGGGTTAGGGTTAGGGTTAGTGTGAGGTTTAGTGTTAGGGTTAGGGTTAGAGTTAGGGGTAGATTGAGGTTGAGGTTTAGGGGTAGAGTTAGGGTTAGGGTGAGGGTTTGGTTTAGGGTGAGGGTTCGGGTGGGGGTGACTGTAAATGGAAAGGTGAGTGTTAGGCTGAGGTTGAGGGTTATGGTAAGGGTGAAGGTTAGCGTTAGGGTGAGGGTTAGGGTTAGGGTTAGTGTTAGGGTGGGGGATGGATTGAGTATTAGTGTTAGGGTTAGATTGAGGTTTAGGTTGAGGATGAGGGTTAGGGTTAGGGTGAGGAATAGGGTGAGGGTGAGGTTTAGGGTTAGTGTAAGGGTTAGGTTTAGGGTTAGGGTGATGTTTAGGGTTAGTGTGATGGTTAGTGTTAGGTTTAGGGTTAGTGTTAGGGTGAGGGTAAGTTTTAAGGTGAGGGTTAGGGTTAGGGTTAGGGTGACGTTTATGTTTAGGGTGAGGGTTAGGGTTAGTGTTATTTTTAGAGTTAGGGTTAGGGTTTCGGTTACAGTGAGGGTGAGGGTGACCGTTAGGGTTAGGGTTAGGATGAGGTTTAGGGATAGGTTTAGGGTTAGGGGTAGTGTCAGTGTGAGGTTTACAATTAGATTACGTGTTAGGGTGAGGCTGAGGGTGAGTTTTAGGGTTAGGATTATTGTTAGGTTTAGGCTTAAGGTTATGGTTAGGTTGAGGGTGAGGTTTAGGGTTAGAGTTAGGCTTAAGGTGAGGCTGAGGGTGAGTGTTAGGATTAGGATTAGGATTAGGGTAAATGTTAGGGTGAGTGTGAGGGTTAGGGTTAGGGTTAGGATTATGCTTAGGGTTACACTGAAGGTGAGGGATAGGGTGAGGGTAAGGGTTAGGATTAGGGTTAGGGTTAGGGTGAGGGTGACTGTGTGTGTTAGTGTTAGGTTTAGGTTTAGGCTTAGGGCTAGGGTGAGGGTGAGGTTCAGGGTGTGGTTTAGGGTTAGGATAAGGGTTAGGGTAAGGGTTAGGGGGAGGGTTTGGATGAAGGTTAGTGTTAGGATTAGGGTTAAGGTGAGGGCTAGGGTGAGGGTGAGGTTTAGGTTTAGGTTTAGGCTGAGGTTTAGGGTTAGGGTTAAAGTTAGGGTGAGGTTGAGTTTTAGGGTTAGAGTTCGGGATAAGGTGAGGCTGTGGGTGAGGTTTAGGGTTACGGTTAGCGTTAGGGTTAGGGTTAGTGTGAGGGTTAGGGTGAGGGTGAGGGTTAGGGTAAGGGGTATGATTAGGATTAGGGTTAGGGTGAGGGTGAGGGTATGTGAGTGTTAGGGTTAAGGTTAGGCTTAGGCTTAGGGTTAGGCTGAGGGTGAGGGTGGGGGTGAGGATTAGGGTTAGGGTGATGGTTAGGGTTAGGGTGATGGTTAGGGTTAGGGTTAAGGTGAGGGTTAGGATGAGGGTTAGGATTCATATTAGGGATAGGGTGAGGTCTAGGGTGAGGGTGAGGGTTAGGGTAATGTTTTGGCTTAGGCTTATGGTTAGGCTAAGCATGAGGTTGTGGGTGAGTGTTAGGTTTAGGGTTACGGTGATGGTTAGGTTTATGGTTAGTGTGAGGGTTAGGATGAGGTTTAGTGTTAGGGTTAGGATGATGGTAATGGTAAATGTGAGGTTGAGGCTGAGGGTGAGGGTTAAGATAAGGGTGAAGGTTAGGGTTAGGTTTAGGGTTAGGGTTAGGGTTACGGTGAGGGTTAGATTGAGGATTAGGTTTAGGGTTTGGGTTAGTGTGAGGTTTAGGGTGAGCATGAGGTTTAGGGTTAGGATGAGGGTGAGGGTTAGAATTAGGGTTAGGGTGAGGGCTAAGGTGAGGGTGAGGGTTAGAGTTAGGGTTAGGGTTAGGGTTAGGTTTAGGATTAGGGTGAGGGTTAGGGTTAGTGTGAGGATTATAGTTAGGGTTACGGTTACTGTTAGGGTGAGGGTGTTAGTGTTAGGGTTAGGGTCACGGTTATTTTTAGGGTAAGGGTTAGGGTTAGGTTTTTGGTTATTGTTAAGGTTACAGGGAGCTTAAATCTTAGTGTGAGGGTGAGAGTTAGGGTTAGGGTGAGGTGAGGTTTAGGGGTAGAGTTAGCGTTAGCGTGAGGGTTAGGGTTAGGGTGAGGGTAAAGGTGAGGGTTAGGCTGAGGGTGAGAGTTTCGGTAAGGGTGAGGGTTATGATTAGTGTTCGGGTGAGGTTTAGGATTAGGGTGAGGGTTAGGGTTAGTGTGAGGATTAGTGTTAGGATTAGGGTTAGTGTAAGGGTGAGGGTAAATATTAGGGTGAGGATTAGGTTTAGGTTGAGGGTTATGATTAGGGTGAGGGTTAGGTTTAGGGTTAAGGTTAGGGTTATTGTTAGAGTTAGGGTTACGGTTATGGTGAGGGTGATGTTGAGGAGGTTTAGGTTTAGGGTTAGGGTTAGATTTAGGATTACGGTGAGGGTGAGGTTTAGGTTTAGTGTTATGGTTAGAGACAGGGCGAGGGTGAGGGTGAGGGTTAGGGTTAGGGTTAGGGTTAGGGTGAGGGTTAGAATGAAGTTTAGGGTTAGGATTAGGTTTAGGGTGATGGCTAGGGTGAGGGTTCAGGTGAGGGTTAGGGTTAAGGATAGGGTTAGGGTTAGGGTTAATGTGAGGGTGAGGCTGAGGAGAAGGGTTAGGGTGAGGTTTAGGTTTAGGGTTTGGTTTAGGGTTAGTGTTAGTGTTAGGGTTAGGGTTAGTGTTAAGGTGAGGGTTAGGGTTAGGATTAAGGTTAGTGTTAGGGTTAGGTTGAGGGTGAGTGTGGGGTGAGGATTAGGGTTAGGGTTATGTTTAGGATTATTGTTACTGTCATGGTTAGGGTTAAGTTTGTGATGAGGGTGAGGCTGACAGTGAGGGTTCTGGTTATGGTTAGGGTTAAGATTATTCTTATTGTTAGGGTTAGGGTTAGAATTATGGTGAGGTTGAGGTTGAGGTTGAGGGTGAGGGTTAGGGTTAGGGTGAGGTTTAGGATTAAGGTTAGGGTTAGGGTTAGGTGAGGGTGAGGTTTGGGGTTAGAGTTAGGGTTAGGGGGAGGGTTAGGGTGAGGTTTAGGGTTAGGGTTAGTGTTAGGGTTAGGTTGAGGGTGAGGGTGAGGTTTAGGCTGAGGGTTAGGATTAGGATTAGTGTAAGGGTTAGGTTGAGTGTGGGGGTTAGGTTTAGGGTAAGGCTTAGTCTTTGGGTTAGACTGAGGGTGAAGGTGAGGGTGAGGTTAGGGTTAAGGTGAGGGTTAGGGTGTGGGTTAGGGTTAAGGATAGGGTTAGGTTTAGGGTTAATGTTAGTTTGAGGCTGAGGATTAGGGTTAGGTTTAGGTTTAGGTTTAGGGTTTGGTTTAGGGTTAGTGTTATTGTTAGTGTTAAGGTGAGGGTTAGGGCTAGGATTAAGATTAGTGTTAGGGTTAGGCTGAGGGTGATTGTGGGGGTGAGGATTATGGTTAGGGTTAGGGTTAGGATTATTGTTACTGTTATGGTTGGTGTTAAGTTTGTGATGAGGGTGAGGCTGACAGTGAGGGTTCTGGTCATGGTTAGGGTTAAGATTATTCTTATTGTTAGGGTTAGGGTTAGAGTTATGGTGAGGTTGAGGTTGAGGGTGAGGGTTAGGGTTAGGGAGAGGTTTAGTGTTAGGGTTATGGTTAGGGTTAGGGTTAGGTGAGGGTGAGGTTTGGGGTTAGAGTTAGGGTTAAGGGGAGGGTTAGGGTGAGGATTAGGATTAGGGTTAGTGTTAGGGTTAGGGTGAGGGTGAGGGTGAGGGTTAGGCTGAGGGTTAGGATTAGGATTAGTGTAAGGGTTAGGTTGAGTGTGAGGGTTAGGCTTAGGGTTAGGCTTAGTCTTAGGGTTAGGCTGAGGGTAAAGGTGAGGGTGATTTTAGGGTTAGGGTGAGTGGTAGGGTTAGGATTAGGGTTAGGGTGAGGGCTAGGGTGAGGGTGAGGGTTAGGGTTAGTGTTAGGGTAAGGTTTAGAATTAGGGTGAGGTTTAGGGTGAGGGTTAGGATGAGGGTTAGGGTTACAGTGAGGTTGAGGGTTAGGGTTAGGTTGAGGGTTAGGGTTAGGATTAGGATTAGAATGAGGGTGAGTGATAGGATTAGGGTTAGGGTTAGGGTTATGTTTAGGTTTAGGATTAGTATTATGGTTAGGGTTAGGGTTAGAGTTATGGGGAGGGTGAGGGTGAGGGTGAGGGTGAGGGATACGTTTAGGTTTAGGGTTACGGCTAGGATTAGGGTTAGGACGACGGTGAGGTTTAGGGTTAGATTTGGGGTTAGTTGGAGGGTTAATGTTAGGGTTAGAGTTAGGTTTAAGGTTAAGATGAGGGTTAGGATGAGGTTTAGGGTTAGGGTTAGGGTTAGGGTTAGGATTAGTTTTAAGGTGAGGGTGAGTGTGAGGGTTAGGGTTAGGCTTAGGCTTAGGCTTAGGGTTAGGCTGAGGTTGAGGGTGGGTGTGATGATTAGGGTTAGGGTTATGGTTAGGGTTAGGGTTAGGGTGAGAGTTAGGATGAGGGTTAGGTTTAGGATTAGGGTTAGGGTGAGAGTGAGGGTTAGGTTTAGTGTTAGGGTAAGGTTTAGAATTAGGGTTAGGGTTAGGGTGAGGGTCAGGATGATGGTTAGGGTTACAGTGAGGTTGAGGGTTAGGGTAAGGTTGAGGGTTAGGTTTAGTATTAGGATTGGAATAAGGGTGAGTGCTAGGATTAGGGTTAGGGTTAGGGTTAGGTTTAGGTTTAGGATTAGTATTATGGTTAGGGTTAGGTTTAGACTTAGGCTGAGGGTGAGGGTGAGGGTTAGGGTTAGTGTTAGGGTGAGGGTTAGGATGATGGTTAGGGTTAGGATTAAGATTAGGGTGAGGGCTAGGGTGAGGGTGAGGTTTAGTTTTAGGGTTAGGGTGAGGTTTAGCGTTAGGGTTAGGGTTAGTGTTACGGTTCGAGGTAAGTTAAAGGTTAGGGTGAGGGGAAGGATTAGGGTTAAGGTCAGACTGAGGGTTAAGGTTAGGGTTAGGGTGAGGGTTAGGATGAGGATTAGGGTTAGGATTAGGATTAGGGTGAGGGCTATGGTGAGGGTGAGAGTTAGGGTTAGTGTTTGGGTGAGGTTTAGGCTTAGGGTTACGGTTAGTATTTGGGTTAAGTTGTGGGCTAGTTTTAGGGTTAGATTTAGGTTTAGGGGGAGGGTTAGGTTGAGGTTGAGGGTTAGGGTTAGTGTTAGGGTTAAGGTTAGGGTAAGGGTGAGTGTGAGGGTTAGGGTTAGGGTTAGGTTTAGGCTTAGGGTTAGACTGAGGGTGAGTGTAGGGGTGAGGATTAGGGTTAGGGTTATGTTTATGCTTAGGGTTAGGGTGAGGGTTAGGTTTCGGATTAGGGTTAGGGTGAGGGCTAGGGTGAGGGTGAAGGTTAGGATAAGGTTTAAGCTTAAGCTTAGGGATAGGATTAGCATGAGGTTGAGGGTGAGTGTTAGGTTTAGGGTGATGGTTAGGTTTATTGTTAGGGTAAGTGTTAGGATGAGGTTTAGGTTTAGGGTGAGGGTTAGGGTGAGGAAGATGGTAAGGGTAAAGGTGAGGTTTAGGCTGAGGGTGAGGGTTAAGATAAGGGTGAGGGTTAGGATTAGGTTTAGGGTGAGGGCTAGGGTGAGGGTTAGGGTGAGGGTTAGGGTTAAGGATAGGGTAAGGTTTAGGATTTGGGTTAGGGTGAGTGAGTGTGAGTGTTAGGGTTAGGGTTAGGGTTAGTCTTAGGGTTAGGTGAGGGTTAGGGTTAGGGATTGGGTTAGAGTGAGTGTGAGGGTGAGGATTAGGGTTATGTTTAGTGTTAGGTTTAGGGTTTGGTTTAGGGTTAGGTTTAGGGTTAGGTTTAGGGTTAGGGTTACAGTGAGGGTTAGGGTTAGGGATAGGGTTAGTGATAGGGTAAGGCTGAGGGTGATGGTGGGGGTGAGGATTAGGGTTAGGGTTAGGGTTAGGGTTATTGTTAGTGTTATGGTTAGTGTTAAGTTTGTGGTGAGGGTGTGGCTAACGGCGAGGGTTATGGTTATGGTTATGGTCATGGTAGAGTGTTAGTCTTATTGTTAGGGTTAGGGTTATAGTTACTGTGAGGTTGAGGGTGAGGGTGAGGGATAGAGTTAGTGTTAGGGTTAGATTTAGGGTGAGATTTAGGGATAGGCTTAGGTTTGCGATTAGGTTTAGGATTAGGGTGAGTGTGAAGGTTAGGGTGAGGGTTAGGCTTAGACTTAGGGTTCGGCTGAGGATGAGGGTGGGGGTGAGGATTAGGGATAAGGTTAGTGTTATTGTTAGTTTTAATGTTAGAATTCCCTTGAGGTTGAGGGTGAGGGTTAGGGTTACGTTTAGGGTGGGGATTAGGGTTAGTTTAGGGTTAGGGTGAGGGTGAGGTTTAGGGTTAGACATAGGTTTAGGGGGAGGGCTAGTGTGAGGGTTATGGTTAGTGTTAGGATTAGGGTTAGGTTTAAGGTTAGCATTAGGGTTAAATTTAGAGTTATGGTGAGGGTGAGTGTGCAGGTGAGTGTGAGGGTGAGGGTTAGGATTAGGATTAGGGTTGGGGTGAGGGCTAGGGTGAGGGTGAGTGTTAGGGTTAGGTTTAGAATTAGGGTTAGGGTTAGGGTGAGGGTTAGTATGAGGGTTAGGGTTTCAGTGAGTTAGAGGGTTAGGGTTAGGTTGAGGGTTAGGGTTAGGATTAGGAATAGAGTGAGGGTGAATTGTAGGATTAGGGTTAGGGTTAGGTTTAAATTTAGGATTAGTATTATAGTTAGGGTTAGGATTAGCGTTATGGTGAGGGTGAGGGTGAGGGTGAGGGTGAGGGTGAGGGTGAGGGATACGGTTAGGTTTAGGGTGTGGTTTAGGGTTAGGGTAGGATTAGGTTTAGGATGACGGTGAGGTTTAGGGTTAGATTTAGGGTTACTTGGAGGGTTAATGTTAGGGTTGGTGTTAGGTTTAAGGTTAGGGTGAGGGTTAGGTTGAGGTTTAGGGTTAGGGTTAGGGTTAGGATTAGTTTTAAGGTGAGGGTGAGTGTTAGGGTTAGGGTTAGGGTTAGGCTTAGGCTTAGGGTTAGGCTGAGGGTGAGGGTGTGGGTGAGGATTAGGGTTAGGGTTAGGGTTAGGTTTAGGGTTAGAGTGAGAGTTAGGATGAGGGTTATTGTTAAGATAAGTGTTTGGGTGAAGGCTAGGTTGAGGGTGAGGGTTAGGGTAAGGGTTAAGCTTAGGCTTAGGGTTAGGCTGAGCATGAGGTTGAGGCGGAGGTTTAGGGTTAGGGTTAGGGTGAGGTTTAGTGTTAGGGTTAGTGTTAGAGTTAGGGTTAGGTTGAGGGTGAAGTTTAGGGGTAGAGTTAGGGTTAGGGTCAGGGTTAGGGTTAGGGTGAGTGTTAGGGTGGGCATGATGGTAAGGGTAAAGATGATGGTTAGGCTGAGTGTGAGGTTTACGGTAAGGGTGAGGGTTAGGGTTAGGGTGATTGATAGGGTTAGGGTTAGGGTGAGGGTGAGGGTTAGATTGAGGATTAGTGTTAGGGTTAGTGTGAGGTCTTGGGTAAGGTTGAGGGTTAGGGTTAGGGTGAGGGCTAGGGTGAGGTTGAGGTTTTGGATTAGTATTAGGGTGAGGTTTAGGCTTAGGGGGATGGTTAGATTTAGTGTTATGGTGAGGTTTAGTGTTAGGGTTAGGGTTAGGATTAATTTTACAGTTAGGCTTAAGGTGAGTGTTAGGGTGAGGGTGAGGGTTAGGGTTAGGGTTAGGATTAGGTTTAGGATTAGTGTTAGGGTGAGTGTGAGGGTTAGGGTTAGGCTTAGGCTTAGGGTTATGGTGAGGGCTAAGGTGAGGGTGAGGGTTAGGGTTAGTGTTTGGGTGAGGTTTAGGGTTAGGGTTAGGGATTGGGTGAGGGTTTGAATTAGGGTTAGTGTTAGGGTGAGTGTGAGGGTTAGGGTTAGGCTTAGGCTTAGGGTTAGGCTGAGGGTGAGGATGAGGGCGAGGGTTAGGGTTAGGGTGAGGGTTAGGGTTAGGGTTAGGGTGAGAATTAGGTTTCCGGTTAAGTTTTGGGTTAGGGTGAGGTTTATGGTAAGGGGTACTGTGAGGGTGAGGGTTAGGGTTAGGTTGAGGGTTAGGGTTAGGTTTAGAGTTAGGGTGAGGGTGAGGGTTAGGGTTAGTGTTACGGTGGGGGTTAGGATGAGTGTTAGGGTTAGGATTCGGATTAGGGTGAGTGCTAGTGTGAGGGTGAGGGTTAGGGTTAGGGTTAGGTTGAGGTTTAGGGTTAGTCTTAGGGTTAGTGTTACTGTTCGGGTTACGTTTCGGGTTAGGGTGAGGGTTAGGGTTAGTGTTACGGTCAGCCTGTGGGTTAAGGTTAGGGTTAGGGTGAGGGTTAGGATGAGGATTAGGGTTAGGATTATGATTAGGGTGAGGGCTTGGGTGAGGGTGAGGGTTAGGGTTAGTATTTGGGTGAGGTTTAGGTTTAGGTTTAAGGTTTGGGTGAGGGTTAGGATGAGGGATAGAGTTACGGTGAGGGTGAGTCATAGGGTTAGGTTGAGGTTTAGGGTTAGTATTTGGGTTAGGGTGAGGGTTAGTTTTAGGGCTAGATTTAGGGTTAGGGGGAGGGGGAGGTTGAGGTTTAGGGTTAGGGTTAGGATTAGTGTTAGGGTTAAGGTTAGGGTGAGGGTGAGTGTGAGGGTTAGGTTTAGGGTTAGGCTTAGGCTTACGGTTAGGCTGAGGGTGAGGATTAGGGTTAGGGTTATGGTTAGGGTTAGGGTTAGGGTGAGGGTTAGGGTTAGGATTAGGGTTAGGGTGAGGGCTAGGGTGAGGGTGAGGGTTAGGATAAGGTTTAAGCTTAGGCTTAGGGTTAGGCTGAGCGTGAGGGTGAGGGTGAGTGTTAGGGTTAGGGTGATGGTTAAGTTTACGGTTAGGGTGAGTGTTAGGATGAGGTTTAGGTTTAGGGTGAAGGTTAGGGTGAGGATGATGGTAAGTGTAAAGGTGAGGTTTAGGCTGAGGTTGAGGGTTAAGATAATGATGAAGGTTAGGATTAGGTTTAGGGTGAGGGCTAGGGTGAGGTTTAGGGTTAGGGACCGAGTAAGGTTTAGGATTTGGGTTAGGGTGAGTGAGTGTGAGTGTTAGGCTGAAGGTTAGGGTTAGGCTTAGGTTTAGGTGAGGGTTAGGTTTAGGATTTGGGTTAGAGTGAGGGTGAGGGTGAGGATTAGGGTTAGGTTTAGGGTTAAGTTTAGGGTTAGGATGAGGTTTAGGTTTAGGGTGAAGGTTAGGGTGAGGATGATGGTAAGTGTAAAGGTGAGGTTTAGGCTGAGGTTGAGGGTTAAGATAATGATGAAGGTTAGGATTAGGTTTAGGGTGAGGGCTAGGGTGAGGTTTAGGGTTAGGGACAGAGTAAGGTTTAGGATTTGGGTTAGGATGAGTGAGTGTGAGTGTTAGGCTGAAGGTTAGGTTTAGGCTTAGGTTTAGGTGAGAGTTAGGTTTAGGATTTGGGTTAGAGTGAGGGTGAGGGTGAGGATTAGAGTTAGGTTTAGGGTTAGGTTTAGGGTTAGGGTTAGTGTTAGTGTTAGGGTTAGGGTTAGGTTTACAGTGAGGGTTAGGGTTAGGGATAGGGTTAGTGTTAGGGTTAGGCTGAGGGTGATGGTTGGGGTGAGATTAGGGTTAGGGTTAGGGTTAGGGTTATTGTTAGTGTTATGGTTAGTGTTAAGTTTGTGGTGAGCGTGAGGCTAACGGTGAGGGTTATGGTTATGGTTATGGTTATGGTTAGTGTTAGTCTTATTGTAAGGGTTAGGGTTAGAGTTACTGTGAGGTTGAGGGTGAGGGTGAGGGTTAGTGTTAGTGATAAGGATAGATTTAGGGTGAGGTTTAGGGATAGGTTTACGTTTAGGATTAGGGTTAGGAATAGGGTCAATGTGAGGGTTAGGGTGAGGGTTAGGCTTAGGCTTAGGGTTGGGCTGAGGATGAGGGTGGGGATGAGGATTAGGGTTAGGGATAGTGTTATTGTTAGGGTTAGGGTTAGAGTTACCTTGAGGTTGAGGGTGAGGGTTTGGGTTAGGGTTAGGGTGGGGATTAGGTTTAGGGTTAGGGTTAGGGAAAGGTTGAGGGTGAGGTTTAGGGTTAGATATAGGTTTAGGGGGAGGGTTAGGGGGAGGGTTAGGGTTAGGTTTAGTGTTAGGGGTTGGGTGAGGTTTAGGGTTAGGGTTAGGGTTAAGTTTAGAGTTACGGTGAGGGTGAGTGTGCGGGTGAGTGTGAGGATTAGGGTTAGGTTTAGGGTTAGGCTTAGGGTTGGGCTTAGGGTTAGGCTGAGGGTGAGGTTTAGGGTTAGGGTGAGGGTTAGTGTGAGGGTTATGGTGAGGGTTAGATTGAGGGTAGGGTTAGGTTTAGGGTTAGGGTGAGGGCTAGGGTGAGGGTGAGGTTTAGGTTTAGGTTAAGGGTTATGTTTTGGGTTAGGGTTAGGGTTAGGGTTAGGGTGTGGATGAGGTTTAGGGTAAGAGTTAGGGTTAAGGTGAGGCTGAAGGTGAGGGTTAGGGTTAGGGTTAGGAATAGGATTATGATAAGTTTTGGGTGAGTGTGAGGTTTAGGGTTAAGCTTAGTGTTAGGCTTAGGGTTACACTGAGTGTTAGGGTGAGGGTGAGCGTTAGGGTTAGGGTGAGGTTTAGGGTTAGGTTGAGTGTTAGTGTTCAGGTTATGTTTAGGGTTAGGGTGAGGGTTAGGGTTACGGTTAAGTTTTGCGTGAGGCTTAGGGTTAGGTTGAGGGTTAGGGTTAGTGTTAGGGTTAGGGTGAGGTTTAGGGTTAGGGTTAGGGAGAGGTTTAGGATGAGGATTAGGATTAGGATTAGGGTTAGGGTGATGGCTATGGTGAGGGTGAGGGTTAGAGTTAGTGTTAGGGTGAATTTTAGGGTTAGGATGAGTGTTAGGATGAGGGATAGTGTTACGATAAGGGTGAGGGTTAGGGTTAGGGTGAGGGTTACGGTTAGGATTAGGTTTAGGGTGAGGGTGAGGGTTAGGATTAGGGTTAGAGTTAGGGTTATTGTTACAGTTAGGGTTAGGTTTATGGTTACTGAGAGGGTGAAGGTGAGGGTTAGGGTTAGGGTTAGGCTGAGGTTTTTAGTGTTAGGGTTAGGGTTAGACTTAGGGTTAGGGTGAGGTTAGGGTTAGGGTTAGTGTGAGGTTTAGTGTTAGTGTTAGGGTTAGGGTGAGGCTGAGGATGAGGGTTAGGGTTAGGGTTGGTGTTAGAGTTAGGGTTACAATGAGGGTTAGAGTGAGGGTGAGGGTTAGGCTTAGTGTTAGGATTAGGATTAGGGTAAGGGTTAGTGTGAGTTTGAGGATTAGGGTTAGGTTTATGCTGAGTGTGAGGATGAGGGGGAGGGTTAGGGTTAGAGTGAGGGTTAGGGTTAGGGTTTGGGTGAGAGTTAGGGTTCGGGTTAAGTTTAGTGTTAGAGTTAGGGTTAGGGTTATGTTGAGGTTTAGGGTTAGGCGTAGGATTAGGGTGAGGTTTAGGGTTAGGGTTAGGGTTAGGGTGAGTGTTAGGATGAGGATTAGGGTTAGGATTAGGGTTAGGGTGAGGGCTAGGGTGAGGGTGAGGTTTAGGGTTAGTGTTTGGGTGAGGTTTAGGGTTAGGTTTAGGGTTTGGGTGAGGGTTATTATGAGGGTTAGAGTTACAGTGAGGGTGAGGGTTAGGGTTAGGTTGAGGGTTAGGGTTAGGATTTTGGTTAGAGTGAGGGTTAGTTTAAGGGTTAGATTTAGGGTTAGGGGGAGTGTTAAGTCCAGGGTTAGGGTTACTGTTAGGGTTAGTGTTAGGGTTAAGTTTAGGGTGAGGGTTAGGTTGAGGTTTAGGGTTAGGGTTAGGGTTAGAGTTAGGATTAGGGTTAGGGTGAGGGTGAGTCTGAGGGTTAGGGTTAGGGTTAGGGTTAGGCTTAGGGTTAGGCTGAGGGTGAGGGTGGGGTTGAGAATTAGGGTTAGGTTTATGGTTATGGTTAGGGTTAGGGTGAGGGTTAGGATGAGGGTTAGGGTTAGGATTAGAGTTAGCGTGAGAGCTAAGATGAGGGTGAGGGTTAGGATAAGGTTTAAGCTTAGGCTTAGGGTTAGGCTGAGCGTGAGTTTGAGGGTGAGGGTTAGGGTTAGGGTGATGTTTAGGTTTATAGTTAGGGTGAGTGTTAGCATGAGGTTTAGGTTTAGGGTGAGGGTAAGGGTGAGGATGATGTTAAGGGTAAAGGTGAAGTTTATACTGAGGGTGAGGGTTAAGATAAGGGTGAGTGTTAGAGTTAGGTTTAGGGGTAAGGTAAAGTTTAGTGTTAGATTTAGGTTGAGGGTTAGATTGAGCATTAGGGTTAGGGTTAGGGTTTGTGTGAGGTTTAGGGTGAGGATGACAGTTAGGGTTACGGTGGGGTTGAGGGTTAGAATTAGGGTTAGGGTGAGGTTTATTGTGAGGGTTAGGGTTAGAGTTAGGGTTAGGGTTAGGGTTTGGTTTAGGATTAGGGTGTGGGTTAGGATTAGTGTGAGGGTTAGGGTTAGGGTTAGTGTTAGAGTGAGGATAAGGGTTAGGGTGAGGGTTAGGTTTATGGTGAGGGTTATGGTAAGGATGAGGGTTAGGTTTAGGGTTAGGGTGAGGTTTAGTGTTAGGTTTAGGGTTAGAGTTAGGGTTAGGGTGAGGGTGAAGTTTATTGGTAGAGTTAGGTTTAGGGTGAGGTTTAGGGTTAGGGTGAGGGTTAGGGTGAGGGTTAGGGTGGGGGTGACGTTAAGGGTAAAGTTGAGGGTTAGGCTGAGGGTGAGGGTTACGGTAAGGGTGAGGGTTAGGATTAGGGTTAGGCTGAGGTTGAGAGTTAGATTGAGTATTAGTATTAGGGTTAGTGTGAGGTTTATGGTGAGGTTGAGGGTTAGGGTTCGGGTGAGGGCTAGGGTTCGGGTGAGGGTTAGGGTTGGTGTTAGAGTCAGGTTTAGGGTTAGGGTGATGTTTGGGTTAGTGTGAGCGTTAGTGTTAGCTTTACCGTTAGTGTTAGGGTGAGGGAAAGTGTTAGGGTGAGAGTTAGGGTTAGGGTGAGGTTTATGTTTAGGGTGACTTTGAGTGTTAGGGTTATCTTTAGGATGAGGTTAAGTTTATTGTTAGGGTTACAGTTAGGGTTATGGTGTGGGTGAGGTTTAATGTTAGAGTTACGGTAGTGTTAGGGTTTGGGTTAGGGTGAGAGATAGGGTTAGGCATAGGCTTAGGCTTAGGCTTAGGCTTAGGCCGAGCATGAGGGTAATGGTTAGGGTTCGGGTTAGGGTTTGGGTTCGGGTTCGGGTTAGGTTGAGAGTTAGGATGAGGTTTAGGGTTAGGATTAGGTTTAGGGTGATGTCTAGGGTGAGGGTTAGGGTGAGGGTTAGTGTTAGGGATAGGGTTAGGTTTAGGATTTGAGTTAGGGTGAGGGTTAGTTGAGGGTTAGGGTTAGGTTTAGTGTTAGGGTGATGTTTAGGATTAGGGTTAGAGTTAGTGTTATGGTTACGGTTAAGTTTGTGGTGAGGTTGAGGCTTAGGGTGAGGGTTATGGTTCTGGTTAGGTTTAGGGTTAGTGTTAGGGCTAGTGTTATTGTTAGGGTTAGGGTTAGAGTTACGGTGAGGTTGAGGGTGAGGGTGAGAATTAGGGTTAGGGTGAGGTTTATGGTTAGGGTTAGGGTTAGGGTTAGAGTGAGGGTGAGGTTTAGTGTTAGAGTTAGGGTTAGAGTGGAGGGTTAGGGTGAGGTTGAAGGCTAGGTTTAGTGTTAGGTTTAGGGTGAGGGTGAGGTTTAGGTTGAGGTTTAGGGATAGGGTTAAGTTTAGGATTATGGTTAGGGTGAGGGTGAGTGTGAGGGTTAGGGTGAGGGTTAGGATTAGGCTTAGGTTTAGGCTGAGGGTGAGGGTGGGGGTAAAGATTAAGGTTAGGGTGATGATTAGGGATAGGGTTAGTGTTATTGTTAGGGTTAGGGTTAGAGTTTCAGAGAGGGTGAGGGTGGAGGTGAGGGTTAGCGTTAGGGTTAGGGTGGGGTTTAAGGTTAGGGTTAGGGTTAGGGTGAGTGTGATGTTTAGGGTTATATATAGGGTTAGGGGGAGGGTAAGGATGATGGTTAGGGTTTGGGTTAGTGTTAGTGTTAGGGTGAGGGTGAGGGTTAGGTTTAGGTTTAGGGTTATTCTTAGGGTTAGGCTGAGGGTGATGGTGAGGGTGATTGTTAGGGTTAGGGTGAGTTTTAGGGTTAGGTTTATGGGGAGGATTATGATGAGGGTTAGGCTTAGGTTTAGGGTTAGGGTGAGGATTAGGGTTACAGAAGGGTGAGAGTTAGCTTAGATTGAGGGTTAGGGTTAGGATTAGGGTTAGGGTGAGGGTGAGTTTTAGGATTAGGGTTGGGGTTAGGGTTATTATTAGGGTTATGGTTATGGTTATGTTTATGGTGAGGGTGAGGCTTAGGGTTAAGGTTAGGGTGCGGTTTTTAGTGCTAGGGTTAGGTTTAGAGTTAGGGTTAGGGTGAGGGTGAGGTTTAGGGGTAGAGTTAGGGTTAGGGTGAGGGTTAGGTTGAGGGTTAGGGTTAGGGTGAGGGTTAAGTTGGGGGTGACGATGAGGGTAAAGATGAGTGTTAGGCCTAGGGTGAGGGTTATGTTAAGAGTGTTGGTTAGGGTTAGGGTGAGGGTGAGGGTTAGATTGAGGATTAGTGTTAGGGGTAGTATGAGGTTTAGGGTGAGGATGAGGGTTAGTGTTAGGGTGAGGGCTAGGTTGAGGGTGAGGTTTAGGGTTAGTGTTAGGTCGAGGTTAGGGTTAGGGTGAGAGTTCTTGTTAGGTTTAGGGTTAGGGTAGGGTTAAGGTTAGGGTTAGGGTTATTGTTAGGGTTAGGGTTAGGATGAGGTTTAGATTTAGGGTTAGGATTAAAATTATGCTTAGGGTAAGGGTGAGGTTTAGGGTTAGAGTTAGGGTTAGTATTAGGGTAAGGGTTATGGTGAGGTTTTGGGTTAGGGTTAGGCTTAGGCTTTGGTTTAGGCTTAGGCCCAGTATATGGGTGAATGTTCGGGTTAGTGTTAGGGTGAGGGTGAAGGTTAGGGTTAGGGTGAGGGTTAGTGTTAGAGTTAGGGATAAGGTGAGTGTTAGGGTGAGGGTGAGGGTAGGCTTAGGGTTAGGGTTAGAAATAGGGTAAGGGTTAGAGTTAATGTGAGGGTTAGGGTAAGGGTTCGGGTTAGGATTAGGGTTTCGCTGAGGGAGAGGGTGAGCATGAGGGTTAGGGTTAGGGTCAGGTTTAGTGTTAGATTTAGGGTTAGGCTTAGGGTTTCGCTGAGGGAGAGGGTTAACATGAGGGTTAGAGTTAGGGTGAGGTTTAGGAGTAGAGTTAGGGTAGGGTGAGGGTTAGGGTTAGGGTGAGGGTGAGGTTTAGGGGTAGAGTTAGGGTTAGGGTGAGGTTGAGGGTGAGGGTTAGCTTTATAGTGAGGGTTACGGTTAGGTTTAGGGTGAGTGTGATGGTTAGATTGAGGATTAGTGTTCAGTTAGTGTGATGTTTAGGGTGAGGATGAGGGTTAGGGTTAGGGTGAGGGTTAGGGTTAGGATTAGGGTGAGGTTTAGGGTTAGGGTGATGGTTAGGTTTAGTGTGAGTGTTTGTGTTAGGTTTAGGTTTAGTGTTAGGGTGAGGATTAGTGTTAGGGCGGGGGTTAGTGTTATGGTGAGGCTTATGGAAATGGTGAGAGTTAGGGTTAGGGTTATTGTTAGGGTTAGGTTTAGGGTTACAGTTACGGTGAGGGTGAAGGAGAGGGCTAGGGTAGGGTTAGGATGAGATTTTGGTTTAGACTTAGGGTTAAAGTTAGGGTTAGGGTAAGAGTGAGGTTTACAGTTAGTGTTAGGCTTAGTGTTAGGGTTAGGGTTAGGGTGAGGGTAAGGGTTCGGGTTAGGCTTAGGCTTAGGCTTAGGCTTAGGACGAGCATGAAGGTTAGGGTTAGGGTTAGGGTGAGGGTTAGGGTTACGGTTAGGGTGAGGGTTACCATGAGGTTTAGGGTTAGGATTAGGGTTAGGGTGAAGGCTAGGGTGAGGCTTAGGGTGAGGGTTAGGGTTAAGGATATTGTTAGGTTTAGGATTAGTGTTAGGGTGAGGGTGAGTGTGAGGGTTAGGGTTAGGGTTAGGTTAGGCTTAGGGTTAGGGGGACCGTTAAAGTTAGGGTTAGGGTTAGGGTGTAGGTAAGGCTGAGGATTAGGGTTAGGTTTAGCGTTTGGGTTAGGGTTATTGTTATTGTTAGGGTTAGGGTTAGAGTTAAGCTGAGGGTGAGGGTGAGGGTGAGGGTTAAGATTAGGGTTAGATTGGGGTTTAGGGTTAGGGTTAGGGTTAGGGTTAGTTTGAGGGTGAGTTTTAGGTTTAGATATAGGTTTAGAGGGAGGGTTAGGGGGAGGGTTAGGGTGAGGGTCAGTGTTAGGGTTAGAGTGAGGGTGAGGGTTAGGTTGAGGTTTAGGGTTATGGTTAGGGTTAGGATTAGTGTGATGGTTAGTTTTAGGGTTAGGGTTAGTGTTAGGGTGAGGGTAAGTGTTAGGGTGAGGGTTTGTGTTAGGGTGAGGTTTATGGTTAGGGTGAGGGTTAGGATTAGGGTTAGGTTTTCTGTTAGGGTTAGGTTTAGTGTTTGGGTTGCTGTGAGGGTGAGGGTGAGGGTTAGGTTTAGGTTTAGTGTAAGGTTTAGGGTTTGGGTTAGGGTTAGAGTTAGGTTTAGGTTGAGTGTGATGTTTGGGGTTAGACTTAGGGTTAGGGTGAGGTTTAGGTTGAGGTTTAGGGTTAGGGCTATTTTTAGGGTTAGGTTTAGGTTGAGTGTTAGGTAGAGGGTTAGGGTTAGGGATAGGGTTAGGAATAGGGTTAGCGTGAGGGTGAGTGTAAGGGTTAGGATGAGGTTTAGGTTTAGGTTTAGGGTTAGGCTGAGGGTGAGGTTGAGGGAGAGGGTTAGGGTTAGGTTGAGCATGAGGGTTAGAGTTAGTGGGAGGGTTAGGATGAGGGTTATGGTTAGGATAAGGGTTAGGGTGAGGGCTAGGTTGTGGGTGAGGTTTAGAGTTAGATTTAGAGTTAGGATTAGGGTCAGGATTAGGGTGAGGGTGAGGGCGAGGTTTAGGGTTATTGTTAGGGTTAGGGTGAGGCTAAGGGTGAGGGTTAGGGTTAGGGTTAATGTTAGGTTTAGGGTTAATGTGAGGGATAGGTTTAGGGTGGGGGTTACGATGAGGATTAGGGTTAGCATTAGGGTTAGGGTGAGAGTGAGTGTTAAGATTAGGGTTAGGCTTAGGGTTAGGGTTAGGTTTAGAGTTAGAATTAGTGTTATTGTTATGGTTAGGGTTAGATTTATGGTGAGGGTGAGGGTGAGGGTGAGGGTTAGGGTGGGTTTATGGTTAGGGTTAGGATTAGGGTTAGGTTGAGGGTGAGGTTTTGGTTTAGATTTAGAGTTAGGGGTAGGTTAGGTCAAGGTTTAGAGTTAGGGTTAGTGTTAGGGTTAATGTTCGGGTGAGGGTTAGGTTACGGTTTAGGGTTAGGATTAGTGTTAGATTTCGGATTAGGGTTTAGCTCACGGCTAGGGTGAGGGTGAGGGTTAGGGTAAGGCTTAGGCTTAGGGTTAGGCTGAGCATGAGGTTGAGGGTGAGGATTAGGGTTAGGGTCCTCGGTAGTTTTACGCTTTGGGTGAGGATTAGGATGAGATTTAGTGTTAGGTTGAGGGTTAGTTTGATTATGATGGTAAGGGTAAAGGTGAGGTTTAGGCTGAGGGTGAGGGTTAAGATAAGGGTGAGGTTTAGTGTTAAGTTTAGAGTTAGGGTAAGGTTTAGGGTTAGGGTTAGGGTGAGGGTTAGATTGAGGATTCGGTTTAGGGTTAGCGGGAGGTTTAGGGTGAGGATGAGGGTTAGTGATAGGGTGAGGGTGAGGGTTAGAATTAGGGTTATGGTGAGGGCTAGAGTGAGGTTGAGGGTTAGGGTTAGGTTTAGGGTGAGTGTAGGGTGAGGGTTAGGGTTAGGTTTAAGATTAGTGATAGGGACAGGTTTAGGATTAGGTTTAGGTTGAGGGTGAGTGTGAGGGTAAGGGTTAGCGTTAGGATTAGCCTTACGGTTAGGGTGAGGATTAGGGTTAGGGTTTGGGTTAGGGTGAGGTTGAGGCTTGGGATTAGGGTGAGGTTTAGGGTTAGAGTTAGGGTTAGGTTTAGGGTTAGGTTTAGGGTTAGGGTTAAGGTTAGGGTTAGGGTTAAAATGAGGGTTAGGTTTAGGATTAGGGTTAGGCTTAGGGTTAGGCTGAGGGTGATGGTGGGGGTGAGGATTAGGGTTACGGTTAGTTTTAGGGTTATCGTTAGTGCTATGGTTAGGGTTAAGTTTGCCGAGAGGGTGAGGCTGAGGGTGAGGGTTATGGTTAGGGTTAGGTTTAGGGTTAGTGTTATTGTTAGGGTTAGGGTTAGAGTTACGGTTAGGTTGAGCGTGAGAGTGAGGGTTAGGGTTACGGTGAGGTTTAGAGTTAGGGATAGGGTTAGGGTTAGGGTATGGGGGAGGTTTAGGGTTAGAGTTAGGGTTACTTTTAGTGTGATTGTTAGTGTTAGGGTTAGGGTTAGTGTTAGGGTGAGGGTAAGTGTTAGGGTGAGGTTTTGGGTTACGGTGAGGGTTATCGTTAGGGTGAGGGTTAGGGTTATGGTTATTGTTAGCGTTAGGGATATGTTTACGGTGAGGGTGAGGGTGAGGTTTAGGGTTAGGGTTAGTGTTAAGGTCAGGGTGAGGGTGAGGGGTAGGTTGAGGTTTAGGGATAGTGTTAGGTTTAGGGTTAGGTTTTGGGTGAGGGTGAATGTGAGGGTTAAGGTGAGGGTTAGGCTTATATTTCGAGTTAGGCTGAGGGTGAGGGTTGTGGTGAGGATTGGGGTTAGGTTGATGATTAGGGTTAGGATTAGTGTTATTGTTAGGTGTAGGGTGAGGTTGAGCATTAGGTTGAGGTTTAGGTTTAGGGTTAGGGTTAGGATTAGTGTGAGGGTTAGTGTTAGTGTTAGGGTTAGTGTTGGGGTGAGGGTAAGTGTTAGGGTGAGATTTTGGTTTACAGTGAGGGTTATTATTAGGGTGAGGGTTAGGGTTATGGTTATTGTTAGGGATAGGGATACGGTTACAGTGAGGGTGAGGGTGAAGTTAGGGTTAGGTTTGGGACGAGGTTTAGGTTTAGGGTTAGGTTAGATTTAGGGTTAGGGTTTGGGTTACGGTTAGGGTGAGGTTTACGGTAAGGGTTCGGGTAATGGTTAGGGTGAGCGTTAGATTGAGGATTAGGGTTAGGGTTAGTGTGAGGTTTAGGGTGTGGATGAGGATTAGGGTTATGCTGAGGGTGAGGGTTAAGATAAGGGTGAGGGTTAGGGTTACGGTGAGGGTTAGGGTAAGGGTTCGGTTTATGGTTAGTGTGAGGGTTAGATTGAGGATTAGGGTTAGTGTTAGTGTGAGGTTTAGGGTGTGGATGAGGATTAGGGATAGGGTGATGGTGAGGGTTAGAATTAGGGTTAGTGTGAGGGCTAGGTTGAGGGTTAGGGTTAGGGTGAGGTTTAGAATTAGGGTGAGGTTTAGGGTTAGTGTGAGGGTTAGTGTTAGGGTTAGGATTAGTGTTAGGGTGAGGGTAAGTAGTAGGTTGAGAGTCAGGGTTAGGGTGAGGGTTATTTTTAGGGTTAGGGTTAGGGTTACGTTTACTGTGAGGGTGAGTGTGAGGGTTAGGGTTAGGGTGAGCTTTAGTGTTAGGGTTATGGTTAGAATTAGGGTTAATGTGAGGGTGAGGTTTAGGGGCAGAGTTATGTTTAGGGTCGGGGTTAGGGTGAGGATGAGGGTTAGGGTGAAGTTTAGGGTGGGGTTGACGGTAAGGGTAAAGGTGAAGGTTAGGCCATGTGTAAGGGTTACAGTAAGGGAGAGGGTTAGGTTTAGGGTGAGGATTAGGGTAAGGGTTACGGTGAGGGTGTGGGTTAGATTGAGGATTAGTGTTAGGGTTAGTGTGAGGTTTAGGGTGAGGATGAGGCTGAGAGTTAGGGTGAGGGCTAGGGTGAGGGTGAGGGTTAGGGTTAGTGTTAGGGTGAGGTTTAAGTTTAGGGTGATGGTTAGGGTTAATGTGAGGGTTAGGGTGAGTGTTAGGGTTAGGGTGAGTGTTAGGGTTAGGGTTAGGGTTATGGTTACAGTGAAGGTAAGGGTGAGGGTTAGGGTTGGGCCTAGGATGAGGTTTAGGTTTAGGGTTTGGGTTAGAGTTAGGGTTAGGGTTAGGATGAGGTTTAGGGTTAGGATTAGGGTACAGGTGAGGGCTAGGGTGAGTGTTAGGGTCAGGGCTAGGAATAGTGATAGGGTTAGGTTTAGGATGAGGGTTAGGGTGAGTGTGAGTGTGAGAGTTAGGGTTAGGGTTAAGCTTAGGCTTAGGCTTAGGGTGAGGGTGAGGGTTAGGGCTAGGGTTTGGGTTAGGGTGAGGATGTGGCTGTTTATTAGGATTAGTTTGAGGATTAGGGTTAGGGTTAGGTTTAGGGTTACGGTGAGGGTTAGGGTTAGGCCTAGGTTAGGCTTAGGGTTAGGCTGAGGGTGAGGGTGGGCGTGAGGATTAGGGTTAGGCCTAGGGTTAAAATTCTGGTTATTGTTAATGTTTTGGTTTGGGTTAAGTTTGAGTTGAGGGTGAGGCTGAGGGTGAGGGTTATTGCTAAGGTTAGGATTAGGCTTAGGGTTAGGCTGAGGGTGAGGTTGGGAGTGAGGAATAGGTTTTGGGTGATGGTTAGTTTTAGGGTTAGGGTGAGGGTTAGGATGAGGGTTAGGGTTAGGATTAGGTTTAGGGTGAGGGCTACGGTGAGGGTGAGGGTTAGGGTTAGGCTTAGGTTTAGGCTTCGGGTTAGGCTGAGGGTGAGGTTGAGGGTGAGGTTTAGGGTTAGGGTGATGGACTGGGTTAGGGTTAGGGTGAGTTTTAGGATGAGGGTTACGGTTAGGATGAGGATTAGGGTGAGCGTGATGGTAAGAGTAAACGTGAGGGTTAGGCTGAGTGTGAGTGTTCCCCAAACGGTGAGAGTTAGGATTAGGGTGAGGGTTAGGGATAGGGTTAGGGTGAGAGTTAGGTTGAGGGTGAGGTTTAAGGTTAGGTTTAGGGTGAGGGCTAGGGTTAGGGTGATGTTTAGGTTTAGTGTTAGGGTGAGGTTTAGGGTTAGGGTTAGGGTTAGGATCAGTGTGAGTTTGAGGTTTAGGGTTAGAGATAGGGTTAGGGTGAGGGTTAGGGTGAGGGTTAGGGTGAGGGTTAGGGTTAGGGTTAGGTTTAGGGTTGGGTTTTGGGTGAAGGTTAGGGTGAGGGTGTGTGTTAGGGTTAGGGTTGGGGTGAGGGTTTGGGTTAGGATTAGGGTTAGGGTGAGGGCTGGGGTGAGGGTGAGGTTTAGGATTCGGTTTAGGGAGAGGGTGAGTGTGAGGGTTAGGTTTAGGGTTAGGGTGAGGTTGAGGATGAGGATGAGGGTTAGGGTTTGGGTGAGTGTTAGGGTTAGGGTTAGGGTGAGAGTTAGGTTTTGGGTTAAGTTTAGGGTTAGGCTCTGTGTTAGGTTGAAGGTGTCGGTAAGGTTAACGGTGAGGGTAAGTCTGAGGGTGAGGGTTATGGTAAGGATGAGGGTTAGGGTGAGGGTGAGGGTTATGGTTAGGGTTAGAGTTAGGTTTCACCTGAGGGTGAGGGTGAGGATTAGGCTTAGGGTTAGGGTGAGGTTTAAGGTTAGAGTTATGGTTAGGGTGAGGTTTAGTGTGCAGGTTAGAGTTAGGATTGGTGTTAGGGTTGGGTTAGGGTTAAGGTTAGGGTGAAGGTTAGGGTTAGGGATAGGGTTTCATTTAGGATTATGGTTAGGGTGTGGGTGAGGGTGAGGTTTAGGGTTAGGGTTAGGCTTAGGCTTAGAGTTAGGCTGAGGGTGAGGGTGAGGGTTAGGTTTAGGGTGAGGGTTAGGGTTAGGCTTAGGGTGAGAGTTCGGATAAGGTATAGGGTTAGGATTCGGGTTAGGTTGAGGGCTAGGGTGAGGGTTAAATTTAGGGTTAGTTTTATTGTGAGGTTTAGGGTTTGGGTTAGGTTTAGGGTTATGGTGAGGGATCTGGTTAGGGTTACTGTAAGGGTGAGGGTTAGGGTTAGGTTGAGGTTTAGGGTTAGGGTTAGGCTGAGGGTTAGGTTGGGGGTGAGGAATAGGTTTTGGGTGATGGTTAGCGTTTGGGTTAGGGTGAGGGTTAGGATGAGAGTTAGGGTTAGGATTAGGTTTAGGGTGAGGGCTAGGGTGAGGGTGAGGATTAGGGTTAGGGTGAGGTTTAGGCTTAGGGTTATGCTGAGGGTGAGGTTGAGGTTGAGGGTTAGTGTTAGGTTGATGGATAGGTTTAGGTTTAGGGCGAGTGTTAGGATGAGGGTTAGGGTTAGGGTGAGGGTTAGGGTGAGCGTGATGGTAAGAGTAAAGGTGAGGGTTAGGCTGAGGGTGAGTGTTCCTCTAACGTTGATGGTTAGGATTAGGATGAGGGTTAGGATAAGGGTTAGGGTGAGGGTTAGGGTGAGTGTGAGGGTTAGATTGAAGATTAGGTTTAGGGTAAGTGTGAGGTTTAGGGTGAGGATGAGGGTTAGGATTAGGGTGAGGGTTAGGGTTAAAATTAGGGTTAGGGTGAGGGCTACGGTGAGGTTGAGGTTTAGGGTTAGGGTGAGGTTTAGGGTTAGGGTGAGTGTTAGGGTTACTGTTAGGGTTAGGTTTAGAGTTAGGGTTAGGGTAAGGGTGAGGGTAATTGTTAGGGTGAGGGTTAGGTTTAGGGTGAGGTTTATGGTTAGGGTTTTTGTTAGGTTTAGGGTTAGGGTTACAGTGAGGGTGAGGGTGAGGGTTAGGGTTAGTGTGAGGTTTAGGTTTAGGGTTAGGGTTTAAATTATGTTTAGGTTGAAGGTGAGGTTTAGGGTTAGAGTTAGGGTTAGGGTGAGGGTTAGGATGAGGGTTAGGGTTAAGGTTAATTTTAGTTTTGTGGTTAGGGTGAAGGTTAGGGTGAAGGGTAGGGTTAGGTTTATGATTATGATTAGGGTTAGGGTGAGGGTGAGTGTGTGGGTTAGGGTTAGGTTTAGGGTTAGGATTAGGGTTAGGCTGAGGGTTAGGTTGAGGGTGAGGGTTATTGTTAGAATGAGGATTAGAGTTAGGTTTAGTTTGAGGGTTAGGATGAGGGTTAGGTTTAGGATTAGGGTTAGTGTGAGGGCTAGGGTGAGGTTGAGATTTAGGGTTCGGGTTAAGTTGAGGTTTAGGGTTAGGGTTAGGGTTAGGGTCAGGGTGAGTTTGAGGTTTAGGTTTAGAGATAGGGTTAGGGTGAGAGTTCGGATTAGTGTTAGTGTTAGGGTTAGGTTTAAGTTGAGGGTTAGTGTTAGGGTGTGTGTTAGGGTTAGAGTTAGGTTTAGGATTAGGGTTAGGGAGGAGGTGAGTTTGAGGTTTAGGGTTAGGGTTAGGTTTAGGGTTAGGCTTAGGGTTAGGCTGAGGTTTAGGATGAGGGTGAGTGTTAGGGTTAGGGTGAGGGTTAGGGTTAGGGTGAGGGATAGGATAAGGGTTAGGGTTAGATTAAGGGTGAGGGTGAGGGTTACGGTTAGTGTTATGGTTAGGGTTAGTGTGAGGTGTAGGGTGAGGATGAGGGTTAGGGTTAGGGTGAGGGTTAGGATTAGAATGAGGGTTATGGTGAGCATTAGGTTTAGGGCTAGGTTTCGGATGAGGTTTACGGTTATGGTGAGGGTTAGAGTTAGTGGGAGGTTTAGTGTTAGTGTGAGGGTAAGTGTTAGGTTTAGGGTTAGGGTTAGGGTGAGGGTTATGTTTAGGGTGAGGTTTAGGGTTATGGTAAGGGTGAGGGTGAGGGTTAGGGTTAGGGTGAGGTTTAGGGTTAGGTTTAGGGTTAGAGTTAGGGTTAGGGTGAGGGTGAGGTTTAGTGTTAAATTTAGGGTTCAGTTGAGGTTTAGGATGAGGGTTAGGGTTAGGGTTAGTTTTAGGTTTAGGGATAGGTTGAGGTTTAGGGTTAGGTTTATGATTAGTATTAGGGTTAGGGTGATGGTGAGTTTGTGGGTCAGGGTTAGGTTTAGGGTTAGGCTTAGGGTTAGGCTGAGGGTTATGTTGAGGTTGAGGATTAGTGTTAGGGTTAGGGTTAGGGTTAGGGTGAGGGTTAGGATGATGGTTAGGTTTAGGATTAGGGTTAGGGTGAGGGCTAGGGTGAGGGTGAGGTTTATTGTTAGTGTTTGGGTGAGGTTTAGGGTTAGGGTTAGGGTTAGGATCAGTGTGAGTTTGAGGTTTAGGTTTAGAGATAGGGTTAGGTTGAGGTTTACAGTGAGGGTTAGGGTTAGGGTTAGGTTTAGGGTGAAGGTTAGGATGAGGGTGTGTGTTAGGTTTAGGGTTAGGGTGAGGGTTAGGTTTTGGATTAGGGTTAGGGTGAGGGCTGTGGTGAGGGTGAAGTTTAGGAATAGGGTTAGCGAGAGGGTGTGTGTTAGGTTTAGGGGTAGGGTGAGGGTTAGGTTTTGGATTAGGTTTAGGGTGAGGGCTGGGGTGAGGGTGAGGTTTAGGAATAGGGTTAGGGAGAGGGTGAGTGTGAGGGTTAGGGTTTGGGTGAGTGTTAGTGTTAGGGTTAGTTTGAGAGTTAGGTTTCAGGTTAAGTTTAGGGTTAGGGTGAGTGTTAGGTTGAGGGTGTCGGTAAGGTTAAAGGTTAGACTTAGTCTGAGGGTCAGCGTTACCGTAAGGGTGAGGGTTATGGTTAGGGTGAGTGTTATGGTTAGGGTTAGAGTTAGGGTTCAGCTGAGAGTGAGGGTGAGGTTTAGGATTAGGGTGTGGATGAGGTTTAGGTTTAGAGTTAGGGTTGGGGTGAGGGTTACGGTGAGGGTTAGGGTTATGGATAGGGTTACATTTTGGATTATGGTTAGGGTGTGCGTGAGGGTGAGGGTTAGGGTTAGGCTTAGGCTTAGGCTTAGGGTTAGGCTGAGGGTAAGGGTGAGCGTTAGGGTTAGGGTGAGGGTTGGGTTTAGGGTTAGGGTGAGGGTTAGGATGAGGTATAGGGTTAGGATTCGGGTTAGGTTGAGGGCTAGGTTGAGGGTTAAGGTTAAGATTAGGTTTAGTGTGAGGTTTAGGGTTTGGGTTAGGTTTAGGGTTAAGGTGCGGTTTAGGGTTAGGGTTACTGTATGGGTGAGGGTTAGGGTTAGGTTGAGGGTTAGGGTTAGGGTTAGGCTGAGGGTTAGGTTGGGGGTGAGGAATAGGTTTTGGGTGTTTAGCGTTTGGGTTAGGGTGAGGGTTAGGATGAGGGTTAGGGTTAGGATTAGGTTTAGGTTGATAGCTAGGGTGAGGGTGATGATTAGGGTTAGGTTTAGGCTTAGGCTTAGGGTTAGGCTGAGGGTGAGGGTAAGTGTGAGGGTTAGTGTTAGTTGGATGAATAGGGTTAGGGTTAGGGTGAGTGTTAGGATGACAGTTAGGGTTAGGGTGAGGGTTAGAGTGAGAGTGATGGTAAGAGTAAAGGTGAAGGTTAGGCTGAGGGTGAGTGTTCCCCTAAGGTTGAGGGTTAGGATTAGGGTGAGTGTTAGGTTAAGGGTTAAGGTGAGGGTTAGGGTGAGGGTGAGGGTTAGGGTTAGGGTTAGGGTGAGGGCTACGGTGAGGGTTAGGGTTAGTGTGAGGTTTAGGGTGAGGGTGAGGATGACGGTAAGTGTAAAGGTGAGGGTTAGGATAGGCTGAGGCTGAGGGTTAAGATAAGGGTGAGTGTTAGGCTTAGAGTGAGGGTTAGGGTAAGGGTTCGGGTTAGGGTTAGGTTGAGGGTTAGATTGAGGATTAGGGTTAGGGTTAATGTGAGGTTTAGGGTGAGGATGAGGGTTAGGGTTAGGTTGAGGGTTAGGGTTAGAATTATGGTTAGGGTGAGGGCTAGGGTGAGGTTTAGGTTTAGAGTTAGGGTTAAGGTGAGGTTTAGGGTTAGGGTGAGGGTGAGGTTAAGGTTCAGGTTGAGGGTTAGGCTGAGGGTAAGGGTTAGGGTTAGAGTTAGGTTTAGGGTGAGGGTTAGGGTGACGGTGAGGGTGACGGTAAGGGTGAGGTTTAGGTTTGGGATTAGGGTTAGGGTGAGTGTTAGGGTGAGGAGTAGTGTTAGGGTTAGGGTGAGGATTAGGGATAGTGTGAGGGTTAGGGTTAGAGTGACAGTAAGGCTTAGGGTGAGGGTTAGGGTTAGGGTGAGGGTTATCGTTAGGGTTAGGTTGAGGGTTAGTGTTAGGTTGGATGTTAGGGTTAGGGTGAGTGTTAGGGTGAGTGTTAGGGTTAGGGTGAGTGATAGGATTAGGGTTAGGGTGAGGGTTAGGCTTAGGGTGATGTGTAGAATGAGGGTAAGGCCTAGGGGGAGGGTGAGAGTAAGGGTTAGGGTATGGGTGAGGGTTAAACTTAGGGTTAGGGTTAAGGTAATGCTGAGGGTTAGGGTGAAGGTGAAGTTAAGGGTTAGGATTAGGGTGAGGGTTAGGGGTAGTTAGGGTTCTAGTTAGGGTGAGAGGTAGGATGAGGGGTAGGTTTAGAGTTAAGGTTAGAGTTAGTGTGAGGGTTAGGGTTAGGGTGAGGATAAGGTAAGGGTGAGGTTTGGGGTGAGGGTGAGGGTTCGGGTTACTGAATGTGAGCGTTAGGGTTATGGTTATGGTGAGGGTTAGTGTTAGGGTTATGTTTTGGGTGAGGGTGAGTATTTGAGGGTGAGGGTTCTGGAGAGTGTGAGGGTTAGGGTTTCAGTGAGGGTTAGGGTTAAGGTGAGTGTTAGGGTGACGGTTTGTGCGAGGTTTAGGGTTGGGGTTAGGGTTAGAGTGAGGGGTAAGGTGAGGGGTAGGGTTATGCTTAGGGTTAGGTTTAGGGTTACTGTGAGGGTTAGGGTTAGGGTGAGGTTTTGGGTTACTGTGAGGGTTCAAGTTAGGGTTAGGCTTAGTGTTAGGGTGAAGTAAGGGTTTGGTTGAGGGTTAGGGTTAGGGTGAGGGTTAGGGTTAATGTGAGGGTCAGGGTTAGGGTGAGAGTTAGGGTTAGGTTGAGGGTTAGGGTGAGGTTGAGGGTGACGGTAAGGCTTAGGGTTAGGGTTAGGGTGAGGGTGAGTGTGAGGGTTAAAGTTAGGCTTAGGGTTAGGCTGAGGTTGAGGGTGAGGGTGAGACTGTGGGTTAGGGTGTGGGTGAGGGTTAGGTTTAATGTAAGTTTAAGGGTGAAAGTGAGTGTTAGGGTGCAGGTGAGGGTTAGATTTAGGGTTAGGGTTAGTATCAGGGTTAGGTTTAGGGTTAGGTTGTGAGTTAGGATGAGGGGTAGGGTTAGGGTTAGGGTTAGGGTTAGGGATAGGCTGAGGGTGAGGTTGAGGGTGAGGGTTAGTGTTAGTTTGAGCGTTAGGGTTGGGAATAGGGTGAGGGTTAGGATGAAGGTTAGGGTGAGGGTAAGGTTTAGCTTGAGGGTTAGGGTGAGTGTGAGGGTTAGGGTTAGTGTTAGTGTTAGGGTGAGGGTAAGTGTTAGTGTTAGGTTTAGGTTTACGGTGAGGGTGAGGGTTAGGTTTAGGTTGAGGGTTAGGGTTAGGGTTAGGGTGAGGGTGAGGGTGAGGTTTAGGACAAAGGTTAGGGTTAGTGTTATTTTTAGGGTTATGGTTAGGTTTATGGTTACGTTGAGGATGAGGGTTAGGGTTAGGGTGAAGTTTAGGTTTAGGTTTAGGTTTAGGGTTAGGGTTAGGATGAGGATTAAGGTGAGTGTTAGGGTTAAAGTTTGAGTGAGGGTTAGGGTTATTGTGAAGGTTAGGGTTAGGGTTAGGGCTAAGGTGAGGGTTAGGGTGAGGGTAATGTAAAGGTAAGGGTGAGGTTTTTGATGAGGGTGAGGGTTACGGTAAGGGTGACGGTTAGTGTTAGGGTGAGGGTTAGGGTTAGCAATAGGGTTAGTGTGAGGGCTAAGGTGAGGGTGAGGGTTAGGGTTAGGGTTAGATTTAGGGTGAGGATTAGGCTTAGGCTGAGGGTTAGGGTTAGTGGGAGGGTTGGTGTTAGGGTTAGGCTTAGTGTTAGGGTGAGCGTAAGGGTTAAGGTGAAGGTTAAGGTTAGGGTGAGGGTTAGGGTTAGGGTGAGGGTCAGGGTTAGGGTTAGGGTTAGGCTGAGGGTTAGGTGAGGGTTAGGGTTAGTGTTAGGGTAAGGGTTAGTGTTAGGGTGGGGGTTAGTGTTAGTGTTAGAGTTAGGGTTAGTTAGGGTTAGGGTTAGGGTTAGGTTGAGGGTGACGGTGAGGGTGAGGGTTAGGGTTAGGTTTAGGTTTATCGTGTGGGTAAGTGATAGCGTTAGGGTTAGGGTGAGTGTTAGAATTAGCATTAGGGTTGGAGTGAAGGTTAGAGTGAGGGTTAGGTTCAGGGTTAAGGTGAGCTTGAGGGTGAGGTTTAGGGTTAGGCTGAGTTTTAGGGTTAGGGTGAGGGTTAGGGTTAGTGTTAGCGTGACGGTAATGGTGAGGGTGATGGTTAGGGTTAGAGTTAGGGTGAGGGTTAGGTTTAGTGTGAGATTTAGGGTGAGGATGAGGTTAAGGCTTAGGGTGAGTTTTAGGTTAAGGGTGAGGGTTAGGGTTAGGGTTAGGGTTAGTGTGAGAGTTAGGCTTGGGGTTATGTTTAGGATTAATGTGAGGGTAAGAATTAGGGTGATGGTTAGGGTGAGGGTGAATTTTAGGGTTAGGAATAGTGATAGGATTAGTGTTACGCTGAGCATGAGGGTGAGGGTGAGGGTTAGGGTTAGGGTTAGAGTGAGGGTGATGGTAAGGGTAAAGGTCAGGGTTAGGCTGAGGGTGAGGGTTAAGATAAGGGTGAGTGTTAGGGTTAGAGTGATGGTTAGGGTAAGGATTCGGGTTAGGGTTAGGGTGAGGGTTAGATTGAGGATTAGGGTTAGGGTTAATGTGAGGTTTAGGGTGAGGATGAAGGTTAGGGTTAGGTTAAGTGTTAGGGTTAGAATTATGGTTAAGGTGAGGGCTAGGGTGAGGTTGAGGGTTAGGGTTAGGTTTAGGGTGAGGTTTAGGGTTAGCGTGAGGGTGAGGTGAAGGTTCAGGTTGAGGGTTAGGCTGAAGGTAAGGGTTAGGGTTAGAGTTAGGTTTAGGGTGAGGTTAAGGGTGAGGGTTAGGGTGACGGTAAGGGTGAGGGTTAGGTTTGGGGTTAGGGTTAGGGTGAGGGTTAGGGTGAGGGGTAGTGTTAGGGTTAGGGTGAGGATTAGGGATAGTGTGAGGGTTAGGGTTAGAGTGACAGTAAGGCTTAGGGTGAGGGTTAGGGTTAGGGTGAGGGTTAACGTTAGGTTTAATTTGAGGGTTAGTGTTAGGTTGGAGGTTAGGGTTAGGGTGAGTGTTAGGGTGAGTGTTAGGGTTAGGCTAAGTGATAGTACTAGGGTTAGTGTGAGGATTAGGGTTAGGGTGATGTGTAGAATGAGGGTGAGGTTTAGGGTGAGGGTGACAGTTAGGATTAGGGTATGGGTTAAGTTTAGGTTGAGGGTTAAGGTAATGCTGAGGGTTAGGGTGAGGGTGAGGTTAAGGGTTAAGATTAGGGTGATGGTGAGTGTTAGGGTTAGGGTTATAGTTAGGGTGAGGGGTAGGGTGAGGGGTAGGGTTAGAGTTAAGTTTAGAGTTAGTGTGAGGGTTAGGGTTAGGGTGAGGATAAGGTAAGGGTGAGGGTTGGGGTGAGGGTGAGGGTTAGGGTTACTCTTAGTGTGAGGGTTAGGTTTACGGTTATGGTGAGGGTTAGGGTTAGGCTTATGTTTAGGGTGAGGGTGGGCGTTAGAGTGAGGATGAGGGTTCTGGAGAGTGTGACGGTTAGGGTTTCGTTGAGGGTTAGGGTTAGGGTGAGGTTTAGGGTTAGGGTTAAGGTTAGGTTTAGGGTGAGGGTGAGGTTTGGGGTTAGAGGTAGGGTTAGGGGGACTGTTAGGGTGACGTTTAGGGTTAGGGTTAGGGTTAGGGTTATGGTTAGGGTGAGGATGAGGTTGAGGTTTAGGGTTAGGGTTAGTGTCAGAGTTAGGGTTAGGGTGAGGGTTAGGGTGAGTGTGAGGGTTAGGCCGAGGTTTAGGTTTAGGGCAAGGGTTAGGGTGAGTGTGAGGGTTAGGGTTAGGGTTAGGCTTAGTCTTAGGGTTAGGCTGAGGGTGAAGCTGAGGGTGAGGGTTAGTGTCAGCGATAGGGTTAGGATTAGGGTTAGGATTAGGGTTAGCTTGACGGCTTGGGTGAGGGTGAGGGTTAGGGTTAGTGTTATGGTAAGGTTTAGGATTAGGGTTAGGGTTAGGGTGAGGGTTAGGATGAGGGTTAGGTTTACAGTGAGGGTAAGGTTAGGTTTAGGTTTAGGATTAGTGTTATTGTTACGGTTAGCGTTAGAGTTATGGTGAGGGTGAGTGTGCGGGTGAGGTATAGGGTTAGGTTTAGGGTGAGGATTAGGGTTAGGGCTAGGATTAGGGTTAGGACGACGATGAGGTTTAGGGTTAGATTTAGGGTTAGGTGGAGGGTTAATGTTTGGGTTAGTGTTCATTTTAAGGTTAGGGTGAGGGTTAGGTTGAGGTTTAGGGTCAGGGTTAGGGTTAGGATTAAGTTTAAGGTGAGGGTGAGGGTGAGGGTCAGGGTTAGGCTTAGGCTTAAGGATAGGCTCAGGGTGAGGGTGGGGGTGAGGATTAGGGTTAGTGTTATGGTTATGGTTAGGTTTAGGGGGAGAGTTAGGATGAGGGTTAGGGTTAGGATTAGGGTTAGGTTAAGGGCTAGGGTGAGGTTTAGGGTTAGGGTTAGGGTTAGGATTAATTTTAGGTTTGGGCTTAAGGTGAGTGTTATGGTGAGGGTGAGGGTTAAGTTAGGGTTAGGGTTAGGATTAGGGTTAGTGTTAGGGTGAGTGTGAGGGTTAGGGTTAGGGTTAGGCTTAGGGTTAGGTTGAGGGCTAGGGTGAGGGGGAGGTTTAGGGTTAGTGTTTGGATGAGGTTTAGGGTTAGGGTTAGGGTTTGGGTGAGGGTTAGGATTATGGTTATTGTTAGGGTTAGTGTGAGGGTTAGGGTTAGGCTTAGGCTTAGGTTTAGGCTGAGCGTGAGGGTGATGGTGAGGGTTAGGTTTAGGTTGAGGGTTAGGGTTAGGGTTAGCTTTAGAGCTAGGGTTCGGTTTAAGTTTAGGGTTAGCGTGAGGGTTAGAGTAAGGTTTACAGTGAGGGTGTGGTTTAGGGTTAGGTTGAGGGTTAGGGTTAGGTTTAGAGTTAGGGTGAGGGTGATGGTGAGTGTTAGGGTTAGTGTTAGGGTGAGGGTTAGGATGAGGGTTAGGGTTAGGATTAGGATTAGTGTGAGGGCTAGGGTGAGGTTGAGGTTTAGGGTTAGGGTTAGGGTGAGGTTTAGGGTTAGGGTTAGTGTTAGTGTTAGGGTTTGTGTTACGTTTCGGTTTAGCGTGAGGTTTAGGGTTAGGGTTACGGTCAGCCTGAGGGTTAAGGTTAGGGTTAGAATGAGGTTTTGGATGATTATTAGGGTTAAGATTAGGGTTAGGTTGAGGGCTAGGGTGAGGGTGAGGGTTAGGGTTAGTGTTTGGATGAGGTTTAGGTTTAGGGTTAGGGTTTGGGTGAGGGTTAGGATGTGGGTTAGAGTTACGGTGAGGGTGAGGGTTTGGGTTAGGTTTAGGGTTAGGGTTAGGATTTGGGTTAGGGTGAGGCGTTAGTTTTAGGGTTAGATTTACGGTTAGGGGGAGGGTTAGGTTGAGGTTTAGGCTTAGGGTTATGGTTAGTGTTAGGGTTAAGGTTAGGGTGAGGGTGAGTGTGAGGGTTAGGGTTAGGGTTAGGATTAGGCTTACGGTTAGGCTCAGGGTGAGGGTGGGGGTGAGTATTAGGGTTAGGGTTATGGTTAGGGTTATGGTTAGTGTGAGGGTTAGGGTTAGGGTTAGGTTGAGGGTGAGGTTTAGGGGTAGAGTTAGGGTTAGAATCAGGGTTTGGGTCAGGCTGAGGGTTAGGGTGGGGGTGATGGTAATGGTAAAGTTGAGGTTAAGGATGAAGGTGAGGATTAAGGTAAGGGTTAGTGTTAGGGTGATGGTTAGGGTTAGGGTTAGGGTGAGGGTGAGGTTTAGACTGAGGATTAGTGTTAGGGTTATTGTGAGGTTTAGGGTGAGTGTGAGTTTTAGGGTTAGGGATAGGGATAGGGTGAGGTTGAGGTTTGGGGTTAGTTTTAGGGTGAGGTTTAGGGTTAGGGTGATGGTTAGGGTTAATGTTAGGGTGAGGTTTAGGTTTAGGGTTAAGGTTAGGGTGATGGCTAGGGTGAGGGTGAGGGTTAGGATTAGGGTGATGGTTAGCTTTATGGTTAGGGTGAGTGTTAAGATGAGGCTTAGGTTTAGGGTGAGGGTTAGGTTGAGAATGATGGTAAGAGTAAATGTGAGGTTTAGGCGGAGGGTGAGGGTTAAGATAAGGGTGAGAGTTAGGATTAGGTTTAGTGTGAGGGCTAGGTTGAGGGTTATGCTGAGTTTTAAGCTTAGGGATAGGGTTAGGTTTAGGATTTGGGTTAGGGTGAGTGAGTGTGAGCATTAGGGTTAGTGTTAGGGTTAGGCTTAGGGATAGGGGAGGGTTAGGGTTAGGGTTTGGGTTAGAGTGAGGGTGAGGGTGAGGATTAGGGTTAGGTTTAGGGTTTGGTTTAGGGTTAGGGTTAGTGTTAGGGTTTGGGTTAGGGTTAGGGTTACGGTGAGGGTTAGGGTTAGTGTTAGGGTTAGGCTGAGGGTGATGGTGGGGGTGAGGATTAGGGTTAAGATTAGTGTTATTGTTTGGGTTAGGGTTAGAGTTACCTTGAGGTTGAGGGTGAGGGTTAGGGTTAGGGTTAGGGTGGGGTTTGGGTTAGGGTTAGGGTTAGGGTTAGGGTGAGGTTGAGGTTTAGGGGTAGATATAGGTTTAGGGGGAGGTTTAAGGTGAGGGTTAGGGTTAGGGTGAGAGTTACGGTTAGGGTGAAGTTTAGGGTTAGGGTTATGTTTAAGTTTAGACTTATGGTGAGGGTGAGTGTGCGGATGAGTGTGAGGGTTAGGGATAGGTTAGGGTTAGGCTTAGGGTTAGGCTTAGGTTTAGGTTGAGGGTGAGGTTTAGGGTTAGGGTGAGTGTTAGTGTTAGGATTACGGTGAGGGTTAGATTGAGGGTAGGGATAGGATTAGGGTTAGGGTGAGGTCTAGGGTGAGGGTGATGTTTAGGATTAGGGTTAGGGTGATGGCTATGGTGAGGGTGTGTTTTAGGGTTAGGGTTTGGCTGAGGTTTAGTGTTAGGATTAGGGTTAGGGTTGGGGTGTGGATGAGGTTTCGGTTAAGGTTAGGGTTAAGTTGAGGCTGAGGGTGAGGGTTAGTGTTAGGGTTAGGCATATTATTAGTTTAAGGTTTAGGGTGAGTGTGAGTGTTAGGGTTAGGTTTAGTGTTAGTCTTAGGGTTACACTGAGGGTGAGGGTGAGAGTTAGGGTGAGAGTTAGTGTTCATGTTAAGTTTAGGGTGAGGGTGAGGGTGAGGGTTAGGGTTACATTGAGCGTGAGGTTTAGGGTTAGATTGAGGGTTAGGGTTTGGGTTAGGGTTAGTGTTAGGGTGAGGTTTAGCATGAGGATTAGCTTAGGATTAGGGTTAGGGTGAGGGCTAGGGTGAGGGTGAGGGTTAGGGTTAGTGTTAGGGTGAGGTTTAGGTTTAGGGTGAGGATTAGGATGAGGGTTAGGGTTACGGTAAGGGTGAGGGTTAGGGTTAGGGTGAGGGTTAGGGTTAGGATTTGCCTTAGGGTGAGGGTTAGTTTTAGGGTTAAATTTAGGGTTAGGGTGAGGGTTAAGTTGAGGTTAAGGGTTAGGGTTAGGGTGAGGGTTAGGATGAGGATTAGGGTTAGGATTAGGGTTAGGGTGAGGACTAGGGTGAGGGTGAGGTTTAGGGTTAGGGCTAAGGTTAGGGTGAGACTTAGTGTTCTGGTTAAGTTTAGGGTGAGGGTGAGGGTTAGGTTGAGGGTTAGGGTTAGGGTGAGGGTTAGGGTGAGGTTTAGGGTGAGGATTAGGGTGAGGATTAGGGTTAGGGTGAGGGCTAGGTTGAGGGATAGTGTGAGGTTGTGTTTTAGGGTTAGTGTTAGGGTGAGTTTTAGGGTTAGGGTGAGGGTTAGGATGAGGGTTAGTGTTACGGTAAGGGTGAGGGTTAGGGTTAGGGTGAGGGTTAGGGTTAAGATTAGGTTAAGGGTCAGGGTGAGGGCTAGGATTAGGGTTAGGGTTAGGGTTATTGTTAGGTTTAGGGTTGGGGTTACGGTTACTGAGAGGGTGAGGGTGAGGGTGAGGGTTAGGGGTAAAGTGAGGTTTTTAATTTTAGGGTTATGGTTAGACTTAGGGTTAGGTTGAGGTTAGGGTTAGGGTTAGTGTGAGGTTTAGTATTAGGGTTAGGGTTAGGGTGAGGCTGAGGAGGAGTGTTAGGGTTAGGGTTAGTGTTAGAGTTAGGGTTACATTGAGGGTTAGAGTGAGGTTGAGGTTTAGGCTTAGTGTTAGGATTAATATTAGGGTAAGGGTTAGGGTGAGTTTGAGGGTCAGGGTTAGGTTTAGGCTTAGGGTTAGGCTGATGGTGAGGATGAGGGTGAGGGTGAGGGTTAGGGTTAGGGTTTGGGTGATAGTTAGTGTTCGGGTTAAATTTATGGTTAGGGTGAATGTTAGGGTTAGGGTTATGGTGAGCGTGAGGGTTAGGGTTAGGTTGAGGATTAGGGTTAGGCTTAGGATTAGGGTGAGGGTTATGGTTAGGGTTAGGGTGAGGGTTAGGATGAGGATTAGGGTTAGGATTAGGGTTAGGGTGAGGACTAGGGTGAGGGTGAGGTTTAGGGTTAGATTTTGGGTGAGGTTTAGGGTTAGGGTTAGAGTTTGGCTGAGGGTTATGATGAGGGTTAGAGTTATGGTGAGGTTGATGATTAGGGTTAGGTTGAGGGTTAGGGTTAGGATTTGGGTTAGAGTGAGGGTTAGTTTCAGGGTTATATTTAGGGTTAGTGGGAGGGTTAGGTCCAGGGTTAGGGTTAGGGTTAGGGTTAGTGTTAGGGTATAGTTTAGGGTGAGGGTTAGGTTGAGGTTTAGGGTTAGGGTTAAGGTTAGAGTTAGGATTAGGGTTAGGGTGAGGGTTAGTTTGAGGGTTAGGGTTAGCGTTAGGGTTAGGGTGAGGGTTAGGGTTAGGGTTAGGGTTATTGTTAGTGTTATGGTTATGGTTAAATTTGAAGTGAGGGTGAGGCGGAGGGTGAGGGTTATGGTTCGGGTTTGGGTTAGGGTTAGTGTTAGGGTTAGTGTTATTGTTAGGGTTAGGGTTAGCGTTAGGGTGAGGTTGAGGGTGAAGGAGAGGATTAGGGTTAAGGTGAGGTTTAAGTTTAGGGTTAGGGTTAGGGTTAGGGTGAGGGTGAGGGTTAGATTGTGGATTAGTGTTAGGGTTAGTGTGAGGTTTAGAGTGAGGATGAGGGTTAGGGTTAGGGTGAGGGCTAGGGTGAGGTTGAGGATTAGGGTTAGTGTTAGGGAAATGTTAGGGTTAGGGTGAGGGTTATGGTTAGGGTTAGGGTTAGGGTTAGGTTTAGTGTTAGTGTTAGGGGTAGGGTTGGGGTATGTTTAAGGTTAGGGTTAGGGTTATTATTAGGGTTAGGTATAGGATGAGGTCTAGGTTTAGGGTTAGGGTTAGGCTTAGGGTTTCGCTGAGGGAGAGGATGAGCATGAGGGTTAGGGTTAGGGTTTTTTCTAGGGTTAGGGTTTGGTCGAGGGTTAGTGTTATTGTTATTTTTAGTGTTAGAGTTGCGGTGAGGTTGTGGGTGAGGGTGAGGGTTAGGGTTCGGGTGAGGTTTAGCGTTAGGGTTAGGGTGAGGGTGAGGTTTAGTGTTAGAGTTAGGGTTAGGGCGACGGTTAGGGTGAGGTTTTGGGTGAGGGTTAGTGTTAGAGTTAGGGATAGGGTGAGTGTTATGGTGAGGGTGAGGCTTAGGCTTAGGGTTTGGATTAGGAGTAGGGTAAGGTTTAGAGTTAGTGTGAGGGTTAGGGTTAGGGTTCTGGTTAGGCTTAGGGTTCTGCTGAGGGAGATGGTGAGAATGAGGGTTAGGGTTAGGGTCAGGTTTAGGTTTAGGGTTAGGGTTAGGCTTAGGGTTTCGCTGAGGGAGAGGGTGAGCATGAGGGTTAGGGTTAGGGTGAGGTTTAGGAGTAGAGTTAAGGTAGTGTGAGGATTAGGGTGAGGGTTAGGTTTAAGGTGAGTGTGAGGCTTTGGGTTAGAGTTAGGGTTGGGGTGAGTTTTAGGGTGAGGGTTAGGTTTAGAGTGAGGGTTAGGGTTAGGGTTAGGATGAGAGTGATGGTTAGATTGAGGATTAGTGTTCGGTTAGTGTGAGGTTTATGGTGAGGATGAGGGTTAGGGTTAGGATGAGGGTTAGGGTTAGGATTAGGGTGAGGTTAAGGGTTAGCGTGTTGGTTAGGGTTAGTGTGAGTGTTTGTGTTATGTGTAGGTTTAGTGTTAGGGTGAAGGTAAGTGTTAGGGTGAGGGTTAGTGTTATGGTGAGGGTTATGTTAAGGGTGAGGATTAGGGTTAGGCTTATTCTTAGAGTTAGGTTTAGGGTTACGGTTACGGTGAGGGTGAGTGTTAGGGTTAGGAAGAGGTTTTGGTTTAGAGTTAGGGTTAAAGTTAGGGTTAGGGTGAGAGTGAGGTTTACGGATAATGTTAGGGTTAGTGTTAGGGTTAGGGTTAAGGTGAGGGTTCGGGTTCGGGTTAGGCTTAGGCTTAGGCTTAGGCTTAGGATGAGCATGAGGGTGAGGGTTAGGGTTAGGGTTAAGGTGACGGTTAGGGTTAGGGTTAGGGTGAGAGTTACCATGAGGTTTAGGGTTACAATTAGGGTTAGGCTAAAGGCTAGGGTGAGGCTTAGGGTGAGGGTTAGGGTTAGGGATAGTGTTAGGTTTAGGATTAGGGTTAGGGTGAGGGTGAGTGTGAGGGTTAGGGTTAGGTTAGGCTTAAGGTTAGGGTGAACATTAGAGTTAGGGTTAGTTTTCGGGTGAGGGTATGGCTGAGGATTAGGGTTAGGGTTAGGGTTATTGTTATTGTTAGGGTTAGGGTTAGAGTTAAGGTGAGGGTGAGGGTGAGGTTGAGTGTTAGGATTAGGGTTAGATTGGGGTTTAGGGTTAGGGTTAAGGTTAATGTTAGTGTGAGGGTGAGTTTTAGGATTAGATATAGGTTTAGGGGGAGGGCTAGGGGGAGGGTTAGGGTGAGGGTCAGTGTTAGGATTAGAGTGAGGGTGATGGTTAGGTTGAGGTTTAGGGTTAAGTTAGGGTTAGGATTAGTGTGATGGTTAGTGTTAGGGTTAGGGTTAGTTTTAGGGTGAGTGTAAGTGTTAGGGTGATGGTTTGGGTTAGGGTGAGGTTTTTGGTTAGGGTGAGGGTTAGGATTAGTGTTAGGGTTACTGTTAGGTTTAGGTTTAGGGTTTGGGTTGCGGTGAGGGTGAGGGTGAAGGTCAGGTTTACGGTTAGTGTGAGGTTTAGGGTTTGGGTGTGCGTCAGAGTTAGGTTTTGGGTGAGGGTGTGGTTTAGTGTTAGACTTAGGGTTAGCGGGAGGTTTAGATTGAGGATTAGGGTTAGTGTTAGTTTTAGGGTTAGGTTTAGGTTGAGAGTTAGGGAAAGTGTTAGGGTTATGGATAGGGTTAGGAATAGGGTTAGGGTGAGGTTTAGGTTTAGATTTAGGTTTAGGGGTAGCGTTATTTCGAGGGTTAGGATTAGGGTTAGTGTTAGGGTTAAGGTTAGGGTGAGGGTTAGGTTGAGGGTTAGGTTTAGGGTTAGTGTTAGGGTTGGGATAAGGCTTAGGGTGAGGGTGAGTGTGAGGGTTAGGGTTAGGGTTAGGCTTAGGCTTAGGGTTAGGCTGAGGGTGAGTTTGGGTGATGATTAGGGTGAGGGTGATGGTAAGGGTTTGGGTTACGGTGAGGAATAGAATATGGTTTATGGTTCGGATTAGGGTTAGGGTGAGGGCTAGGGTGAGGGTGAGGGTTAGGCTACGGCTTAGGCTTAGGTTTAGGCTGAGCGTGAGTTTGAGGGTGAGGGTTAGGGTTATGGTCCTGGGTAGGTTTACGGTTAGGGTGAGGGTTAACATGAGATTTAGTGTTAGGGTGAGGGTTAGGGTGATTATGATGGTAAGGGTAAAGGTGAGATTTAGGCTGAGGGTGAGGGTTAAGATAAGTGTGAGGGTTTGGTTAAGTTTAGGGTTAGGTTAAGGTTTAGGGTTAGGGTTAGGGTTTGGGTTAGATTGAGGATTCAGTTTAGGGTTAGTGTGAGGTTTAGGGTGAGGATGAGGGTTAGTGTTAGGGTGAGGGTGAGGGTTAGAATTAGGGTTAGGGTGAGGGCTAGGGTTAGGGTGAGGGTTAGGGTTAGGGTTAGGATGAGGGCTAGGGTGAGGGTTAGGTTGAGGTTTAGGGTTAGTGATAGGGATAGGTTAAGGATTAGGGTTAGGGTGAGGGTGAGGGTGAGGGTGAGGGTTAGGTTTAGGTTTAGGCTTACGGTAAGGGTGAGAATTAGGTTTATAGTTTGGGTTACGGTGAGGGTGAGGCTGAGGAATAGGGTTAGGTTTAGCGTTAGGGTTAGGGTTAGGGTTAGGGTTAGGGTTACCGTGAGGGTTAGGGTTAGGGTTAGGCTTAGGGTAAGGCTGAGGGTGAGGGTGGGTGTGAGGATTAGGGTTAGGTTTAGTTTTAGGTTTGTCGTTAGTGCTATGGTTAGGGTTAAGTTTGCCGAGAAGGTGAGGCTGAGGATGAGGGTTATGGTTAGGTTTAGAGTTAGGGTTTGTGTTATTGTTAGGGTTAGGGTTAGAATGACGGTTAGGTTGAGGGTGAGGGTGAGGGTTAGGGTAGGGTGAGGTTTAGGGTTAGGTTTAGGGTTAGGGTTAGGATTAGGGTTAGGGTATGGGTGAGGTTTAGGGTTAGAGTTAGGGTTAGGGGGAGGGTTAAGGTGAGGTTTAGGGTTAGGGTTAGTGTTACTGTCAGGGTGAGGGTGAGGGTTAGGTTGAGGTTTAGGGATAGAGTTAGGTTTAGGTTTAGGGTTTGGGTGAGGGTGAGTGTGAGGGATAGGGTCAGGGTTAGGTTTAGACTTAGGGTTACGCTGAGACTTAGGGTTAGGCTGAGGGTGAGGGTTAGGTTTAGGATTGGGGTTAGGTTGATGGTTAGGGTTATGGTTAGTGTTATTGTTAGGGTAAGGGTGAGAGTGAGGGTTAGGTTGAGGTTTAGGGTTAGGGTTAGGGTTAGGGTTAGTGTGAGGGTTAGTGTTAGGTTTAGGGTTAGTGTTAGTGTGAGGGTCAGCGTTATGGTGAGGCTTTGGGTTACGGTGAGGGTTATGGTTAGGCTGAGGGTTAGGGATATGTTTATTGTTAGGGTTATGGTTACACTTTCGGTGAGGGTGAGGGTTAGGGTTAGGTTTAGGATGAGGTTTAGGGTTAGGGTTAGGGTTAGAGTTAGGGATAGTGTTAGGGTTAGGGTTAGGGTGAGGTTTAGGGTAAAGATTCGGTTTATGGTTAGGGTGAGGCTTATATTGAGGATTAATGTTAGGCTTAGTGTGAGGTTTAGGGTGAGGATTAGTATTAGGGTTAGGCTGAGGGTGAGTGTTAAGATAAGGGTGAGGGTTCGGGTTAGGGTGAGGGTTAGGGTAAGGTTTTGGGTTATGGTTAGGGTGAGGGTTAGTTTGAGGATTAGGGTTATGGTTAGTGTGAGGTTTAGGGTGAGGATGAGGATTAGGGTTAGGGTTAGGGTGAGGGTTAGAATTAGCGTTAGGTTGAGGGTTAGGTTTCGGGTTAGGGTTAGGGTTAGGATTAGGGTTAGGCTGAGGGCTAGGGTGAGGTTTAGGTTTAGTGTGAGGTTTAGTGTTAGGGTTAGGCTTAGTGTTAGGTTGAGGGTAAAGATTAGGTTGAGGGTTAGGGATAGGTTTAGGTTTAGGGTGATGTTAAGGGTTAGAGTGAGGGTTAGGGTCAGGGTGAGTGTTAGGGTTAGCATTATCATTAGTGTGAGGGTTATTGTGAGGGTTAGGGTAAGGTTAGGGTGAGAATTAGGGTTAGGGTGAGGGTTAGGTAGAGTGTGAGGGTAAGGGTAAGTGTGAGGGTTAGGGTGAGTGTAAGGATTATGGTAAGGGTGTGGGTTAGGGTGAGGGTTAGGTTTAGGTTTACAATAAGGGTGAGGGTTAGGGTGAGTGTTAGGTTTGGGGTTAGGGTTAGGGTGACGGTGAGATTGAGGTTTGGAATCAGGGTGAGGGTTAGGTTTAGGGTGAGGTTAAGGATTAGGATTAGGGTTAGGGTGAGGGCTAGGGTGAGGGTGAGGGTTAGGGTTAGGGATAGGGTTAGGGTGAGGGTTAGGGTTAGGCTGAGGATTAAGGTTAGTGTAACGCTTAGTTTTAGTGTTAGGGTTAGTGTTATGGTGAGCATAAATTTTAGGGTTAGCATTAGGGTTAAGTTGAGGGTGAGGGTTAGGTTAAGGGTGAGGGCTAGGTTTAGGGTGTGGGTGAAGGTGAGGGTTAGGATAAGGGTTAGGATTAGGGTTATTTTTTGGTGTAGGGTTAGGTTTATGGTTACGTTGATGGTGAGGGTGAGGGTGAGGGTTAGGGTTAGGGTGATGTTTAGGGTTTGGGTTAGGTTTAGGTTTAGGGTTAGGATGAGATTTATGGTGAGGGGTAGGGTTAAGTTTAGGTTTAGGGTAAGGATTTGTGTGAAAGTTAGGGTTAGGGTGAGGGTTAGGTTGAGGATTAAGGTTTGGATTAGGGTTAGGGTGAGAGTGAGTGTTAGGGTGAGTTTAAGGGTTAGCTTAGGGTTAGGGTTATGGTGAGGGTTAGTGTGAGGGTAAGGGTTAGGTTGAGGGTTAGGCTTAGTGTGAGGTTTAGGGTGAGGTTGAGGGTTAGGGTTAGGATTAGGGTGAGGTTAAGGTTTAGGGTGAGGTTTAGGGTGAGGGTGAGTGTTAGGGTTAGCATTAGGGTTAGGGTGAGTTTTAGTGTGAGTGTTTTGGTTAGTTAGGGGAGGTTTTGGGTTAGTGTGAGGGTTAAGATCAGGGTAAGGTCAGGGTAAGGGTGAGGTTTTTGGTGAGGGTTACGGAAAGGGAGATGTTTAGGGTTAGGTTGAGGATTAGGGTTAGGGTTAGGAAAAGGGTTAGTGTGAGGGGTAAGGTGAGGGTGAGGATTAGGATTAGGGTTAGGTTTATTTTAAGGGTGACATTTAGACTGAGGGTTAGGGTTAGTGTGAGGGTTGGTATTAGGGTTAGGCTTAGTGTTAGGGTGAGGTTAAGGATTACGGTGAGGGTTAGGTTTAGGGTGTGCGTTAGGTTTAGGGTGAGGGTTAGGGTTAGGGTTAGGGTAAGTGTAAGGGTTAGGTTTAGGGCTAGTTTTAGGGTTATTCAGGGTTTTGGTGAGGTTTAGGGTTAGGGATAGTGTAAGGGTTAGGGTTAGGGTTAGTTTGAGGATTAGGTTGAGGGTTAGCGTGAGGGTTAGGGTTAGTGTGAGGGTTAGGGTTAGGCTGAGGATGAGGGTAAGGGTGAGAGATAGGGTTAGGGTTAGTGTTAGCGTTACAGTTACGATGAGGGTGAGGGTTAGGGTTAGGATTAGGGTTAGGGAGAGGCTTTGGGTTAGGTTTACGGTTAGGATGAGTTTTAGGGTGAGGGGTAAGTTTAGGTTTAGGGTTAAGTTTAGGTTAAGGTGAGGGTGAGGATAAGGTTTAGGCTGAGGGTTAGGGTGAGGGTTAGGGTTAGGAATAGGGTTAGGGATAGGGTGACTGTTAGCTTGAGGGTTAGGTTTAGGGTTAGGGTTAAGGTTTCGTTTGAGGGTTAGGGTTCAGTTTAGGGGTAGGTTAAGGGTTTCGTGTTTAGGTTAGGGTTAGGGTTAGGGTGAGGATCAAGGTGAGGGTGAGGGTTAGGGTTAGGTTTAGGTTTATGGTGTGTTTAAGTGATATCATGAGGTTTAGGGTGAGTGTTAGAGTTATTACTAGGTTTTGGGTGAGGGTGAGGACGAGGGTTAGGGTTAGGGTTAGGGTGAGTTTTAGGGTTAGGGTGAGGGTTAGGGTTAGGGTTAGCATGAGGGTGAGGGTGACGGTGAGGGTTAGGGTTAGTGTTAGGTTGAGGGTTAGGTTTAGTGTGAGGTTTAGGGTGAGGATGAGGTTAAGGGTTAGGGTGAGGGTTAAAGTAAAGGTGAGGGTTAGGTTTAGGGTTAGTATTCGGATGAGGGTTAGGCTGAGGGTTAGGTTTAGGTTTAGGGTTAGGGTGAGGGTGAGGGTTAGGGTTAGGGTTAGGGTGAGGGGGAGGGTTAGGGTAAGGGTTAGGGTGAGGGCTAGGGTGCGTATTAGGGTTAGGGTGAGGTTTAGGGTTAGGGTGAGGCTTAGGGTTAGGGTTACTTTGAGGTTGGTATGAAGGTGAAGTTTAGGATGAGGGATAGGATTAGGTTGAGGGTTAGGGTTAGCCTTAGGGTGAGGGTTAGGGTTAGGTTTAGGTTGAGGTTTGGGGTGAGGGGTAGGTTTAGGTTTAGGGTTAGGGTTAGGTTTAGTGAGAGGGTTACAGTTAGGGTTAGGGTGAGTGTGAGGTTAAGGGTTATGGTGAGGGTTATGATGAGGTTGATCGTTAGGGTTAGGATTAGGGGTAGGGTTAGGGTAAGTCTGAGCATGAGGGTGTGGGTGCGGTCAGGTTTACGGTTAGGGTTACGTTTAGGGTGAGGGCTAGGGTGAGGGTGAGGGTTAATGTGAAGGTGAGGGTGAGGGTGAGGGTCTTTGTTAGATAATCATTAGGGTTAGGGTGAGGATTAGGTGAGGGTGAGGGTGAGGGTGAGAGTGAGCTTTCTGGTTAGGGTGTGGGTGAGTGAGGGTTAGGGTGAGGGTTCAGGTGATGGTGAGAGTTAGGGTAGGGTTGAGAGTTAGGGTTAGGTTAAGCGTTAGAGTTAGGTTTAGGGTTAGAGTTAAGGTGAGGGTTCGGGTGAGGGGTACTGTTAAGGTTAGGGTGATCATTAGGGTTAATGTGATGGTTAGGGTTAGGGTGAGGATAAAGTAAGGGTGACGGTTAGGGTGAGGGTGAGGGTTAGGGTTACTGTTAGGATGAGGGTTAGGCTTAGCTTTAGTGTTAATGTGAGGGTGAGGGTGAGGGTTAGTGTTAGGCTTAGGGTTAAGGTGAGGGTGAGGGTGAGGATGAGGTTTAGCTTGAGGGTTAGGGTTAGGGTGAGGGTTAGTTTTAGGGTTAGGGTTATTGTTAGGGTTAGGTTTAGGGTCAGGGTGAGGATGAGGGTGAGGGTGAGGGTGTGGGTTAGTGTTAGGGTTAGGTTTAGGGTGAGGGTGAGGGTTAGAGTTAGGGTGAGGGGTAGGGATAAAGTTAGGGTGAGGGTTAGGGTTAGTGTGAAGGTTAGGGTTAGGGTTAGGGTTAGGGTTAGGGTGAGGGATAGGTTGAGGGTTAGGGTTTGGATTAGGGTTAGGGTGATACTGTGGGTTAGGGTGAGGTTAAGGGTTAGCTTAGGGTTAGGGTTAGGGTGAGGGTTAGGGTGTGGGTAAGGGTTAGGTTGAGAGTTAGGCTTAGGGTGGGGTTTAGGGTGAGATTGAGGGTTAGGGTTAGGGTTAGGGTTAGGGTGAGGTTAAGGTTTAGGGTGAGTTTTAGTGTGAGGGTGAATGTTAGGGTTAGCTTTAGGGTTAGGGTGAGGTTTAGTGTGAGTGTTTTGGTTAGGTTAGGGTGAGGTTTTGGGTTAGTGTGAGGGTAAGGGTGAGGGAAAGGTAAGGGTAAGGGTGAGGTTTTTGGTGAAGGTGAGGGTTACAGAAAGGGAGAGGGTTAGGGTTAGGGTGAGGGTTAGGTTTAGGGTTAGGAAAAGAGTTAGTGTGAGGGATAAGTGAGGGTGAGGATTAGGGTTAGGGTTAGGTTTAGGTTGAGGGTTAGGTTTAGGCTGAGCGTTAGGGTTAGTGTGAGGGTTGGTGATAGGGTTAGGCTCAGTGATAGGGTCAGGGTAAGGTTTAGGGTGAGGGTTAGATTTAGGGTGAGGTTTAGGGTTAGGGTGAGGGTTAGGGTTAGCGTTAGGGTAAGGGTAAGGGTTAGGGTGAGGTCTAGGTTTAGGGTTATTGAGAGTTTTGGTGAGGTTTAGCGTTAGTTTTAGTTTAAGGGTTAGGGTTATGGTTAGTGTGAGGATTAGGTTGAGGGTTATCATGAGGGTTAGTTTTAGTGTGAGGGTTAGGGTAAGGCTGAGGGTGAGGGTGAGGTTGAGAGTTAGGGTTAGGGTTAGGGTTAGAGTTATGATGAGGGTGAGGGTTAGGTTTAGGATTAGGGTTAGTGAGAGGTTTTGGGTTAGGTTAAGGATTAGGATGAGGGTTAGGGTGAGGGCTAAGGTTAGGTTTAGGGTGAGGTTAGATTTATTGTGAGGTTTAGCATTAGGTTTAGGGTTAGGGTGACGGTGAGGATAATAAGGTTTAGGTTGAGGGTTAGGGTGAGGATTAGGGTTAGTGATAGGGTTAGGGTTAGGGTGACTGTTAGCTTGAGGGTTAGGTTTAGGGTTAGGGTTAAGGTTTCTGGTGAGGGTTAGGGTTCAGTTTAGGTTTAGGTTAAGGGTTTCGTGTTTGGGTTAGGCTTAGGGTTAGGGTGAGGTTTAGGGTGAGGGTGAGGGTTAGGTTTAGGTTTATGGTGTGGGTAAGTGATAGTGTGAAGTTTAGGGTGAGTGTTAGAGTTAGCAGTAGGGTTGGGGTGAGGATGAGGGTTAGGGTTAGGGTTAGCGTGTTTTAGGTTTAGGGTGAGGGTTAGGGTTAGGGTGAGCATTAAGGTTAATGTGAGGGTTAAGTTTAGGGTGAGGATAAAGTAAGGGTGAGGGTTAGGGTGAGGGTGAGGGTTAGTGTTACTGTTAGGCTGAGGTTTAGTTTTAGGTTTAGTGTTAAGGTGAGGGTAAGTGTGAGGGTTAGGGTTAGGGTTAGGGTTAAGTTGAGGTTGAGGGTGAGGCTTATAGGGTTTGGGTTAGAATTATAGTGAGGGTGAGCAGGAGGGTTAGAGTTAGGATTAGGAATATAATTATGGTTAAGGATAGGGTGAGGGTGAGGGTAAGGCTTAGGGTTAGGATTAGGGTTAGTTTTAGTGTGAGGATCAGGGTGAGGGTGAGGGTTAGGGTGAGGGTGAGAAGGAGGGTGAGGTTTAGGGTGAGCTTTAGGGTTAGGGTTAGGGTGAGGGTTAGGGTTAGGGTTAAGTTATGGCTGAGGTTTAGGTATAGGGCAAGTGTTAGTGTTACGGTGAGGGTGAGGGTTAGGGTTAGGGTGAGGTTTAGGGTTAGAGTTAGGGTTAGTGTAAGGTTTAGAGTTAGGGTGAAGGGTAGGATTAGGGTTAGGATTAGGGTTAGGATGAGGGTGAGGGTGAGGGTTATGGTTAGGGTTAGGTTTAGGGTGAGGGTTAGGGTTAGGGTAAGGCTTAGGGTTGGGGTTAGCATAAGGGTGAGTGTGAGGGTGATGATTAGGGTTAGGTTTAGGGTGAAGGTGAGGGTTAGGGTTAGGGTTAGGGTTAGGGTGAGGGTGAGGGTTAGGGTTAGGATTAGGTTTAGGGTTAGGTTTAGGATGAGGGATAGGATGAGGGTTAGAGGTAGGGTTAGTGTGAGGGTTACGGTTACGGTTAGGGTGAGGGTAAGGTTTAGGGTGAGGGTTAGATTGAGTTTGAGGGTTAGGGTTAAGGTGAGGTTTAGGGTGAGTTTTAGGATTAATGTAAGGTTTAGGGTTAGGGTGAGGGTAAGGGTTATAGTGAGAGTTATTGTGAGGGTGAGCGTTAGGGTTAGGGTTAGGGTAAGGGTTAGGGTGAGCGTTAGGGTGAGGGTTTGCGTTCGGGTTAACATTAGGGTTAGGTGGAGGGTGAGGGTAAGGGTGTAGGTTAGGGTTAGGGTTAGGGATAGGGTGAGGATTAGGTTTAGTGTGAGGGTGAGGTTCTGGGTTAGGGTTAGGTTTATGGTTAGATTTAGGATGAGGGTGATGTTGAGGGTTAGATTTAGGATTAGCGTTAGGGTTATGTTTAGGGTTAGGGTGAGGGTGAGGGTGAGGCTTAGGGTTATGGTTAGGGTGAGGTTTAGGTTTAGGGTGAAGGCTATGGTGAGTGTGAGGGTTAAAGTGAGTGTGACGGTGAGGGTGAGGGTTTTGGTTAGGTAAGGGTTAGGGTTAGGTTTAGGGTGAGGATTAGGGTGAGAGTGAGGTTTCGGTTGATTGTTAGGATTAGGGTGAGGGTTAGGGTGAGGCTAAGGGTAAAGGTGATTATTCGGGTTCGGGTGAGGGTGAGGGTTTGGGTGAGGTTGAGGGTTCTTGTGTGGGTTAGGGTTAGGTTTAGGGTGAGGGATAGGGTGACATTGAGGGTTAGGGAGAGGGTGAGGTTTAGGATTAGGGTTAGGGTGAGGGTTAGGATTAGGGTTCGGGTTAGGGTGAGGGGTAGGGTTATGTTTAGGGAGAAGTTTAGGGTTATGGTGAGGGTTTGGGTTAGTTTGAGGGTTAGGGTGAAGGTGAGTTTGAGGTTGAGGGTTAGGTTGAAGGTGATGGTGACAGTGAGGGTTAGATTTAGGATTCGGGTTAAGGTTAAGGTGAGGGTTAGGGTTATGGTTAGGGTTAGGGTGAGGGTGAGTGTGAGGCTTAGTGTTTGGGTTAAGGTTAGGTTTATGTTTAGGGTGAGGGCTACGGTGAGGGTGAGTGTTAGGGTGAGTGTGAAGGTGATGTTGAGGGTTATGGTTAGGGTGAGTATTAGGGTTAGGTTTAGGGTGAGGCTTATTGTTAGGGTGATGTTTAGGGTGAGGGTGAATGTGAGAGTGAGGCGGGTGAGGGTTAGGGTTAGGGTGAAGGTTAAGGTTAGGGTTAGCATTAGGGTTAGGGTGAGACTTAGGGTGAGGGTTTAGTGTTAGGGTTAGGGTGAGGGTGAGGGTGAGGTTTTCGGTTAGGGTGGGGGTTAGAGTTACAGTGAGGGTGAGGGTGAGGGTGAAGGTTAGGATTAGGGTTAGCGTTAGCAATAGTATGAGGATGAGGTTCAGGATTAGTGTGTTTTTGAGGGTTAGGGATACCGTTAGGGTTAGTGTTAGGGTGAGGGTTAGGGTTAGGGTTAGGGTTAGGATGAGGGTTAGGGTAAGGGGTAGGGTTAGGGTTAGGCTGAATGTTAGGATTAGGGTGAGAGTTATGGTAAGGGAAAGGGTTAGGGTTAGGGTGAGGTTAAGGATTAGAATGAGTGTGAGGGTTAGGTTTAGTGTTAGGGTTAGGGTGGGGTTTAGGGTTATGGTTAAGTTTAGGGTGAGGGTTAGGGTGACGGTGAGCTTTAGGGTGAGGGTGATGGTTAGGATAAGGGTTTGGGTGAGGTTTAGGGTTAGAGTGAGAATTAGGGTGAGGGGTAGGTTTAAGGTTAGGGAGAGGGTTAGGGTTTGTGTGAGGTTTAGGGGTAGGGTTAGAGTTAGGTTTAGTATGAGGATAAAAGTTAGGGTTAGCGTTAGGGTAAGGGTTAGGTTTAGGGTGAGGGTCAGGGTTAGGGTTTGGGTGAGGGTGAGTTTTAGGGTGAGCGGTAGGTTTAGAGTTAGGGTAAGGTTTAGGGTTAGGTTGAGGGTTACGTTTAGGGTTAGGGTGAGGGTTTGGCTGAGGGTTAGGTTTAGTGTGAGGATAAGGGTTAGGGTGAGGATTAGGGTTAGGGTTAGAGTTAGGGTAAGGGTTAGGTTTAGGCTTAGGGTTAGGGTTAAGGTTAGGGTGAGTGTGAGGCTTAGGGATAGGGTTAGGGTGAAGGTTAGGGTTAGGTTGATTTTTAGGGTGTCAGTGAGTGTTAGGGTGAGAGTGAGGTTCAGCGTGAGGGTTAGGGTTAGGGTGAGGGTGAGTGTGAGGGTGACGGTTAGGGTTAAGTTTAGGGTGAGGGTAAGGTTTAGGGTTAGGATTAGGGTTAGTGTAAGGGTTAGGCTGAGCGAGAGGGTGAGGTTTAGGGTGAGGGTGAGGGTTAGGGTGAGTGTTAGGGTTAGACTGAGGGTTAGGGTGAGGGTGAGTTTGAGGGTCAGGGTGAGGTTGAGGGTGAGGTTGAGGGTGAGAGTTAGGATTAGGGTTCCGGTTAGGGTGAGGGTGAGGGTGAGGGTGAGGTTTAGGGTTAGGTTTAGGGTTAGTGTTATTGTCAGGGTTATTGTTATGGTTTGGATTAGGGTGAGAATGAGGATGAGTGTTAGCATGAGGATTAGAGTTAGGGTTATGGTTAGGGTGAGGGTGAGGCTGAGGGTTAGAGTTAGGGTTAGTGTGAGGCTTAGGGTTAGGGTTACGGTTAGGGTGAGGGCAAGGGTTAGGCTGAGGTTTAGGTTGAGTTTGAGGGTTGATGTTAGGGTGAGGTTTAGGGTGAGTTTTAGTGTTAATGTTAGGCTTAGGGTTAGGGTGAGGGTAAGGGTTATAGTGAAAGTTATTTTGAGGGTGAGGGTTAGGGTTAGGGTGAGGGTTAGGGTAAGGGTTTGGGTTCGGGTTAGCATTAGGGTTAGGTTGAGGGTGAGTGTTAGGGTGAGGCTTAGGGTTAGGGTGAGGGATAGGGTTAGTTTAAGGGTTAGTGTGAGTGTTTGGGTGAGGGTTTGGTTTAGGTTTAGGGTTAGGGTGAGGGATAGGATGAGGGTAAGATTTAGGGTGAGGATTAGGGTGAGGTTGAGTATTAGGGTTAGCATTAGCCTTAGTGTGATGGTTAGGGTTAGGTGTGGCATTAGGGTTAGTGTTAGGATTAGGTTGAGTTTTAGGATTAGGGTTAAGGTGAGGGTGATGTTTAGGGTTAGCATTAGGTTTATGGTTAGGGTTAGAGTGAGGGTGAGGGTGATGGTTAAGTTTAGGATTAGGTTTAGTGTTAAGGTGAGGCTGAGGTTGAGGATGAGGTTGATGATGAGGGTTGGGTTAGGGTTAGGCTTAGGGTGAGGGCTAGGCTGAGGGAGAGGGTTAGGGTGAGGGTTAGTGTGAGGGTGGTGTTTTAAGTTAGGAAAGTGTTACGGTTAGGTTTAGGGTGAGGATTAGGCTGAGGGTGAGGTTGAAGGTGAGGTTTAGGGTTAAAGTGAGGGTTAGGGTTAGAGTTAGGCTGAGGGTTAGGGTTAGGATTAGGGTTAGGGTTAGGCTGAGGGTGAGAGTGAGGGTGAGGGTGAGGGTTAGGTTGTAGGTGAGGGTTAGGCTTAGGGTGAGGGTTAGGGTGACGGTGTGGGTTAGGTTGAGGGTTAGGATTAGTGTGAGGGTTAGGATTAGGGTTAGTGTGAGGAAAAGGGTTAGGGTGAGGATTAGGATGAGTGTAAGAGTTAGTGTAAGGTTTAGCCTTAGGGTTAGGGTGAGGTATAGGGTTAGAGTTCCGGTTAGGGTTAGGATGAGGTTTATGGTTTGGGTGAGTGTTAGGGTTACAGTTAGGGTGAGTGTGAGGGTGAGGTTTCGGGTTCGGGTTCGGGTTAGGGTATGGATTAGGGTTAATTTTATGGTGAGGGTAAGGGTTAGGGTGAGGTTTAGGGTGAGGTTTAGGATTACGGTGAGGGTTAGGGTGACGTTGAGGGTTAGGGTGAAAGTGAGGGTTAGAGAGGGTGAGGTTTAGGTTTAGTGTTAGCGTTAGGGCGATGGTTAGGGTCAAGGTTTGGATTTGGGTGACGGTTAAAGTGAGGATTAGTGTTAGGTTTAGGTTTAGGGTTAGTGTCAGGATTTGGGTTACTGTTAGGTTTATACTGAGATTAAGGTTTAAGGTGAGTTTTAGGCTGATGGGTAGGTTTAAGGTAAGGGTGAGGGAGAGGGTGAGGGTAAGGATTAGGGTGAGGGTTAGGGTGAGGGTGAGGCTCAGGGTTAGCATTAGTGTTAGGGTTTGTGTTAGAGTGAGGGGTAGGGTTAGGGTTCAGGTGAGGATGAGGGTTAGGGTTAGCATTAGGTTTAGGGTTAGGGTGAGGATGAGGGATAGGGCTAGTTTTAGGGTGAGTGTGAGGGTGAGGGTTAGGGTTAGGGGTAGGGTGAGGGTTAAGGTTAAGGTGTGGGTTCCAGTTAGGATGAGGGTGAGGCTAAGGATTAGGGTGAGGTTTAGGGTGTGAGTGAGGGTTAGGGTTTGAATTAGAGTTAGTGTTAGGGTTAGGGTGAGGGTGAGGGTGAGGTTTAGGGTTAGGGTTAGGGTTAGGGTTTGGATGAGGGTCAGGATGAGGGTGAGGGTTAGTTTTAAGGATAGGGTTAGGGTTAGGGATAGGATTAGTGTAAGGGTGAGTGCTAGCGTGAGGGTGAGGGTTAGGGTTTGGTTAGGGTGAGGGTAATTGTTAGGGTGAGGGAGAGTGTGAGGGTTAGGTTTAGGGTGAGGGTGAGGGTTAGGTTTAGTGTGAGGGAGGGGGTTAGGGTTACGGTTAGTGTTAGGGTAAGGTTAAGGGTTACAGTGAGGGTTAGAGTGAGAGTGAGGTTTAGGTTTAGCGTGAGTGTGAGGGTGAGGGTCAGAGTGAGGGTTCGTATTAGAGTTAGGATTACAGTTGGGGTGAGGGTGAGGGTTATGTTTAGCGTTAGGGTGAGGGTTAGGTTTAGGGTGATGTTTAGGGTGAGGGTGAGTGTAAGGCTGAGGGTGATGGTTCGGGTGAGGTTGAGGATTAGGGTGTGGATGAGGGTTAGGGTGAGGGTGAGGGTTAGGGTTAGGTTTAGGCTGTGGGTTAGGGTTAGGATTAGGGTGAGAGATAGGGTCAGGGTTAGGGTGAGGTTTAGGGTTAGTGTGAGGTTTAGGGTTAGGTTTAGGGTAAGTGTGAGGATAAGTGTTATGGTGAGGGATAGGGTTATTGTTAGGGTTAGGGTTAGGGTGAGGGTTATTGTTAGGGTTAGGGTTAGGGTTAGGATGAGGGTTAGGGTTAGGGTAAGGGTTAGGGTTGGTGTTAGGGTAATGGTGAGTGTGAGGGTGACGGTTAGGGTTAGGTTTAGGGTGAAGTTGAGGGTTCGGTTTAGGATTAGATTTAGGGTTAGGCTTAAGGTGAGGGTGAGCGTGAGGGTGAGGGTTAGGGAGAGGTTTAGCGTTAGGTTTAGGGTTAGGGTGAGAGTGAAGATTAGGTTGAGGTGAGGGTTCGGGTTTGGGTGAGGGTTAGGGTGATGGTGAGGGTCAGGGTGAGGGTGAGGTTTAGGTTTAGTGTTAGCTTTAGAGTGAGGGTTAGGATCAGGGATAGGATTAGAGTGAGTGTTAAGGTGAGGGTTAGGGTTAGGGTTAGGGTGAGCGTGAGGAGTAGGTTTAGGTTTAGGGTGAGGGTGAGGGTGAGGGTGAGGGTTAGGGTTTATGGTTCGGGTTAGGGTAAGGGTTAGGATTATGGTAAGTGTGAGGGCTATGGTGAGGATGAGGGTTAGGGTTAAGTTTAGGGTGATGGTTAGGGTTACGGTGAGGGATAGGGTTAGGGTTAGTGTGAGGGTGAGGGTTAGTTTTCTTGTGAGGGTTAGGGTTTGTGTTAGGTTTAGGGTAAGATTAAGTTTTAGGATGAGGTTTAGGGTAAGAGTGAGGGTTAGGGTTAGCGTGAGTTTAAGGGTGAGGGTTAGGGTTATTGTTAGGGTTAGGGTGAAGGTGAGGGTTATGTTTAGGGTTAGGGTGAGGATTAGGGTTAGGGTGATGTTTAGGGTGAGGGTGAGGGTTAGGGTGAGATTGAGGTTTCATGTGAGGGTGAAGATTAGGGTGAGAGTGAGGTTTAGGGTTAGGGTTAGATTTAGGGTGTAGGTTAGGGTTAGGGTTAGGGTTAGGATGATGGTTAAGTTTGCATTTAGGGTAAGGGTGAGGGTGACGGTTATGATGAGGGTTAGGTTTAGGGTGAGTGTGAGGGTTAGGTTTAGGATTAGTGTTAGTATGATGGTGAGGGTGAAGTTTACAGTTAGTGTTAGCTTTCGGGCGAGGGTGAAGTTTAGGTTTAGGATTAGGGTTAGGGTTAGGTTTCGGCTTAGGGTGAGAGTAAGGGTGAGGGTGAGATTTAGGGTGTTGTTGAGGATTAGGTTTAGGGTGAGGTTTAGTGTGACGGTGAGCATTAGGTGAGAGTGAGATTTAGGTTTAGTGTTAGAGATAGGCTGAGGGTTAAGATCAGGGTCAGGATTAAGGTGAGGGTTAGGGTTAGGGTTATGTTTAGGTTTAGAGTTAGTGTGAGGATTAGGTTTAGGGTGAGAGTAAGCGTTAGGGTGAGGGTTAGACTGAGGGTGAGGGATAGTTTTAGTGTTAGTGTTAGGGTGAGCATGTGGGTGAGGGTTAGGTTTAGGGTTAAGGTTAGGGTGAGGATTAGGGTGAGGGCAAGTGTTAGGGTTAGGTTTAGGTTGAGGGTGAGGGATAGGGTTGTGGTGAGGTGAGGGTGAGGGTGAGTGTGAGGGTTAGGGTTAGGGTTAGCTTTAGGGTGAGGGTGAGGTTTAGGTTTAGGGTGAGGGTGAGGGTTTAGTTTAGGTAAGGGTTAGGGTAAGATTACGGTGAGAATTTGGATGAGGTTGAGGGTTAAGGTGAGCGTTAGGGTTAGGGTGAGCGTTAGGGTTAGGATTAGGGTGAGGGTTATTGTTAGGGTGATGTTTAGGGTGAGGGTGAGGGTGAAGGTTCGGGGGAGGGGGAGGGTTAGGTTTAGGGTTAAGTTATGGCTGAGGTTTAGGTATAGGGCAAGTGTTAGTGTTACGGTGAGGGTGAGGGTTAGGGTTAGGGTGAGGTTTAGGGTTAGAGTTAGGGTTAGTGTAAGGTTTAGAGTTAGGGTGAAGGGTAGGATTAGGGTTAGGATTAGGGTTAGGATGAGGGTGAGGGTGAGGGTTATGGTTAGGGTTAGGTTTAGGGTGAGGGTTAGGGTTAGGGTAAGGCTTAGGGTTGGGGTTAGCATAAGGGTGAGTGTGAGGGTGATGATTAGGGTTAGGTTTAGGGTGAAGGTGAGGGTTAGGGTTAGGGTTAGGGTTAGGGTGAGGGTGAGGGTTAGGGTTAGGATTAGGTTTAGGGTTAGGTTTAGGATGAGGGATAGGATGAGGGTTAGAGGTAGGGTTAGTGTGAGGGTTACGGTTACGGTTAGGGTGAGGGTAAGGTTTAGGGTGAGGGTTAGATTGAGTTTGAGGGTTAGGGTTAAGGTGAGGTTTAGGGTGAGTTTTAGGATTAATGTAAGGTTTAGGGTTAGGGTGAGGGTAAGGGTTATAGTGAGAGTTATTGTGAGGGTGAGCGTTAGGGTTAGGGTTAGGGTAAGGGTTAGGGTGAGCGTTAGGGTGAGGGTTTGCGTTCGGGTTAACATTAGGGTTAGGTGGAGGGTGAGGGTAAGGGTGTAGGTTAGGGTTAGGGTTAGGGATAGGGTGAGGATTAGGTTTAGTGTGAGGGTGAGGTTCTGGGTTAGGGTTAGGTTTATGGTTAGATTTAGGATGAGGGTGATGTTGAGGGTTAGATTTAGGATTAGCGTTAGGGTTATGTTTAGGGTTAGGGTGAGGGTGAGGGTGAGGCTTAGGGTTATGGTTAGGGTGAGGTTTAGGTTTAGGGTGAAGGCTATGGTGAGTGTGAGGGTTAAAGTGAGTGTGACGGTGAGGGTGAGGGTTTTGGTTAGGTAAGGGTTAGGGTTAGGTTTAGGGTGAGGATTAGGGTGAGAGTGAGGTTTCGGTTGATTGTTAGGATTAGGGTGAGGGTTAGGGTGAGGCTAAGGGTAAAGGTGATTATTCGGGTTCGGGTGAGGGTGAGGGTTTGGGTGAGGTTGAGGGTTCTTGTGTGGGTTAGGGTTAGGTTTAGGGTGAGGGATAGGGTGACATTGAGGGTTAGGGAGAGGGTGAGGTTTAGGATTAGGGTTAGGGTGAGGGTTAGGATTAGGGTTCGGGTTAGGGTGAGGGGTAGGGTTATGTTTAGGGAGAAGTTTAGGGTTATGGTGAGGGTTTGGGTTAGTTTGAGGGTTAGGGTGAAGGTGAGTTTGAGGTTGAGGGTTAGGTTGAAGGTGATGGTGACAGTGAGGGTTAGATTTAGGATTCGGGTTAAGGTTAAGGTGAGGGTTAGGGTTATGGTTAGGGTTAGGGTGAGGGTGAGTGTGAGGCTTAGTGTTTGGGTTAAGGTTAGGTTTATGTTTAGGGTGAGGGCTACGGTGAGGGTGAGTGTTAGGGTGAGTGTGAAGGTGATGTTGAGGGTTATGGTTAGGGTGAGTATTAGGGTTAGGTTTAGGGTGAGGCTTATTGTTAGGGTGATGTTTAGGGTGAGGGTGAATGTGAGAGTGAGGCGGGTGAGGGTTAGGGTTAGGGTGAAGGTTAAGGTTAGGGTTAGCATTAGGGTTAGGGTGAGACTTAGGGTGAGGGTTTAGTGTTAGGGTTAGGGTGAGGGTGAGGGTGAGGTTTTCGGTTAGGGTGGGGGTTAGAGTTACAGTGAGGGTGAGGGTGAGGGTGAAGGTTAGGATTAGGGTTAGCGTTAGCAATAGTATGAGGATGAGGTTCAGGATTAGTGTGTTTTTGAGGGTTAGGGATACCGTTAGGGTTAGTGTTAGGGTGAGGGTTAGGGTTAGGGTTAGGGTTAGGATGAGGGTTAGGGTAAGGGGTAGGGTTAGGGTTAGGCTGAATGTTAGGATTAGGGTGAGAGTTATGGTAAGGGAAAGGGTTAGGGTTAGGGTGAGGTTAAGGATTAGAATGAGTGTGAGGGTTAGGTTTAGTGTTAGGGTTAGGGTGGGGTTTAGGGTTATGGTTAAGTTTAGGGTGAGGGTTAGGGTGACGGTGAGCTTTAGGGTGAGGGTGATGGTTAGGATAAGGGTTTGGGTGAGGTTTAGGGTTAGAGTGAGAATTAGGGTGAGGGGTAGGTTTAAGGTTAGGGAGAGGGTTAGGGTTTGTGTGAGGTTTAGGGGTAGGGTTAGAGTTAGGTTTAGTATGAGGATAAAAGTTAGGGTTAGCGTTAGGGTAAGGGTTAGGTTTAGGGTGAGGGTCAGGGTTAGGGTTTGGGTGAGGGTGAGTTTTAGGGTGAGCGGTAGGTTTAGAGTTAGGGTAAGGTTTAGGGTTAGGTTGAGGGTTACGTTTAGGGTTAGGGTGAGGGTTTGGCTGAGGGTTAGGTTTAGTGTGAGGATAAGGGTTAGGGTGAGGATTAGGGTTAGGGTTAGAGTTAGGGTAAGGGTTAGGTTTAGGCTTAGGGTTAGGGTTAAGGTTAGGGTGAGTGTGAGGCTTAGGGATAGGGTTAGGGTGAAGGTTAGGGTTAGGTTGATTTTTAGGGTGTCAGTGAGTGTTAGGGTGAGAGTGAGGTTCAGCGTGAGGGTTAGGGTTAGGGTGAGGGTGAGTGTGAGGGTGACGGTTAGGGTTAAGTTTAGGGTGAGGGTAAGGTTTAGGGTTAGGATTAGGGTTAGTGTAAGGGTTAGGCTGAGCGAGAGGGTGAGGTTTAGGGTGAGGGTGAGGGTTAGGGTGAGTGTTAGGGTTAGACTGAGGGTTAGGGTGAGGGTGAGTTTGAGGGTCAGGGTGAGGTTGAGGGTGAGGTTGAGGGTGAGAGTTAGGATTAGGGTTCCGGTTAGGGTGAGGGTGAGGGTGAGGGTGAGGTTTAGGGTTAGGTTTAGGGTTAGTGTTATTGTCAGGGTTATTGTTATGGTTTGGATTAGGGTGAGAATGAGGATGAGTGTTAGCATGAGGATTAGAGTTAGGGTTATGGTTAGGGTGAGGGTGAGGGTGAGGGTTAGGTTTAGGGTTAGGGTTAGGGTTAGGATGAGGGTTAGGCTGAGGGTTAGAGTTAGGGTTAGTGTGAGGCTTAGGGTTAGGGTTACGGTTAGGGTGAGGGCAAGGGTTAGGCTGAGGTTTAGGTTGAGTTTGAGGGTTGATGTTAGGGTGAGGTTTAGGGTGAGTTTTAGTGTTAATGTTAGGCTTAGGGTTAGGGTGAGGGTAAGGGTTATAGTGAGAGTTATTTTGAGGGTGAGGGTTAGGGTTAGGGTGAGGGTTAGGGTAAGGGTTTGGGTTCGGGTTAGCATTAGGGTTAGGTTGAGGGTGAGTGTTAGGGTGAGGCTTAGGGTTAGGGTGAGGGATAGGGTTAGTTTAAGGGTTAGTGTGAGTGTTTGGGTGAGGGTTTGGTTTAGGTTTAGGGTTAGGGTGAGGGATAGGATGAGGGTAAGATTTAGGGTGAGGATTAGGGTGAGGTTGAGTATTAGGGTTAGCATTAGCCTTAGTGTGATGGTTAGGGTTAGGTGTGGCATTAGGGTTAGTGTTAGGATTAGGTTGAGTTTTAGGATTAGGGTTAAGGTGAGGGTGATGTTTAGGGTTAGCATTAGGTTTATGGTTAGGGTTAGAGTGAGGGTGAGGGTGATGGTTAAGTTTAGGATTAGGTTTAGTGTTAAGGTGAGGCTGAGGTTGAGGATGAGGTTGATGATGAGGGTTGGGTTAGGGTTAGGCTTAGGGTGAGGGCTAGGCTGAGGGAGAGGGTTAGGGTGAGGGTTAGTGTGAGGGTGGTGTTTTAAGTTAGGAAAGTGTTACGGTTAGGTTTAGGGTGAGGATTAGGCTGAGGGTGAGGTTGAAGGTGAGGTTTAGGGTTAAAGTGAGGGTTAGGGTTAGAGTTAGGCTGAGGGTTAGGGTTAGGATTAGGGTTAGGGTTAGGCTGAGGGTGAGAGTGAGGGTGAGGGTGAGGGTTAGGTTGTAGGTGAGGGTTAGGCTTAGGGTGAGGGTTAGGGTGACGGTGTGGGTTAGGTTGAGGGTTAGGATTAGTGTGAGGGTTAGGATTAGGGTTAGTGTGAGGAAAAGGGTTAGGGTGAGGATTAGGATGAGTGTAAGAGTTAGTGTAAGGTTTAGCCTTAGGGTTAGGGTGAGGTATAGGGTTAGAGTTCCGGTTAGGGTTAGGATGAGGTTTATGGTTTGGGTGAGTGTTAGGGTTACAGTTAGGGTGAGTGTGAGGGTGAGGTTTCGGGTTCGGGTTCGGGTTAGGGTATGGATTAGGGTTAATTTTATGGTGAGGGTAAGGGTTAGGGTGAGGTTTAGGGTGAGGTTTAGGATTACGGTGAGGGTTAGGGTGACGTTGAGGGTTAGGGTGAAAGTGAGGGTTAGAGAGGGTGAGGTTTAGGTTTAGTGTTAGCGTTAGGGCGATGGTTAGGGTCAAGGTTTGGATTTGGGTGACGGTTAAAGTGAGGATTAGTGTTAGGTTTAGGTTTAGGGTTAGTGTCAGGATTTGGGTTACTGTTAGGTTTATACTGAGATTAAGGTTTAAGGTGAGTTTTAGGCTGATGGGTAGGTTTAAGGTAAGGGTGAGGGAGAGGGTGAGGGTAAGGATTAGGGTGAGGGTTAGGGTGAGGGTGAGGCTCAGGGTTAGCATTAGTGTTAGGGTTTGTGTTAGAGTGAGGGGTAGGGTTAGGGTTCAGGTGAGGATGAGGGTTAGGGTTAGCATTAGGTTTAGGGTTAGGGTGAGGATGAGGGATAGGGCTAGTTTTAGGGTGAGTGTGAGGGTGAGGGTTAGGGTTAGGGGTAGGGTGAGGGTTAAGGTTAAGGTGTGGGTTCCAGTTAGGATGAGGGTGAGGCTAAGGATTAGGGTGTGAGTGAGGGTTAGGGTTTGAATTAGAGTTAGTGTTAGGGTTAGGGTGAGGGTGAGGGTGAGGTTTAGGGTTAGGGTTAGGGTTAGGGTTTGGATGAGGGTCAGGATGAGGGTGAGGGTTAGTTTTAAGGATAGGGTTAGGGTTAGGGATAGGATTAGTGTAAGGGTGAGTGCTAGCGTGAGGGTGAGGGTTAGGGTTTGGTTAGGGTGAGGGTAATTGTTAGGGTGAGGGAGAGTGTGAGGGTTAGGTTTAGGGTGAGGGTGAGGGTTAGGTTTAGTGTGAGGGAGGGGGTTAGGGTTACGGTTAGTGTTAGGGTAAGGTTAAGGGTTACAGTGAGGGTTAGAGTGAGAGTGAGGTTTAGGTTTAGCGTGAGTGTGAGGGTGAGGGTCAGAGTGAGGGTTCGTATTAGAGTTAGGATTACAGTTGGGGTGAGGGTGAGGGTTATGTTTAGCGTTAGGGTGAGGGTTAGGTTTAGGGTGATGTTTAGGGTGAGGGTGAGTGTAAGGCTGAGGGTGATGGTTCGGGTGAGGTTGAGGATTAGGGTGTGGATGAGGGTTAGGGTGAGGGTGAGGGTTAGGGTTAGGTTTAGGCTGTGGGTTAGGGTTAGGATTAGGGTGAGAGATAGGGTCAGGGTTAGGGTGAGGTTTAGGGTTAGTGTGAGGTTTAGGGTTAGGTTTAGGGTAAGTGTGAGGATAAGTGTTATGGTGAGGGATAGGGTTATTGTTAGGGTTAGGGTTAGGGTGAGGGTTATTGTTAGGGTTAGGGTTAGGGTTAGGATGAGGGTTAGGGTTAGGGTAAGGGTTAGGGTTGGTGTTAGGGTAATGGTGAGTGTGAGGGTGACGGTTAGGGTTAGGTTTAGGGTGAAGTTGAGGGTTCGGTTTAGGATTAGATTTAGGGTTAGGCTTAAGGTGAGGGTGAGCGTGAGGGTGAGGGTTAGGGAGAGGTTTAGCGTTAGGTTTAGGGTTAGGGTGAGAGTGAAGATTAGGTTGAGGTGAGGGTTCGGGTTTGGGTGAGGGTTAGGGTGATGGTGAGGGTCAGGGTGAGGGTGAGGTTTAGGTTTAGTGTTAGCTTTAGAGTGAGGGTTAGGATCAGGGATAGGATTAGAGTGAGTGTTAAGGTGAGGGTTAGGGTTAGGGTTAGGGTGAGCGTGAGGAGTAGGTTTAGGTTTAGGGTGAGGGTGAGGGTGAGGGTGAGGGTTAGGGTTTATGGTTCGGGTTAGGGTAAGGGTTAGGATTATGGTAAGTGTGAGGGCTATGGTGAGGATGAGGGTTAGGGTTAAGTTTAGGGTGATGGTTAGGGTTACGGTGAGGGATAGGGTTAGGGTTAGTGTGAGGGTGAGGGTTAGTTTTCTTGTGAGGGTTAGGGTTTGTGTTAGGTTTAGGGTAAGATTAAGTTTTAGGATGAGGTTTAGGGTAAGAGTGAGGGTTAGGGTTAGCGTGAGTTTAAGGGTGAGGGTTAGGGTTATTGTTAGGGTTAGGGTGAAGGTGAGGGTTATGTTTAGGGTTAGGGTGAGGATTAGGGTTAGGGTGATGTTTAGGGTGAGGGTGAGGGTTAGGGTGAGATTGAGGTTTCATGTGAGGGTGAAGATTAGGGTGAGAGTGAGGTTTAGGGTTAGGGTTAGATTTAGGGTGTAGGTTAGGGTTAGGGTTAGGGTTAGGATGATGGTTAAGTTTGCATTTAGGGTAAGGGTGAGGGTGACGGTTATGATGAGGGTTAGGTTTAGGGTGAGTGTGAGGGTTAGGTTTAGGATTAGTGTTAGTATGATGGTGAGGGTGAAGTTTACAGTTAGTGTTAGCTTTCGGGCGAGGGTGAAGTTTAGGTTTAGGATTAGGGTTAGGGTTAGGTTTCGGCTTAGGGTGAGAGTAAGGGTGAGGGTGAGATTTAGGGTGTTGTTGAGGATTAGGTTTAGGGTGAGGTTTAGTGTGACGGTGAGCATTAGGTGAGAGTGAGATTTAGGTTTAGTGTTAGAGATAGGCTGAGGGTTAAGATCAGGGTCAGGATTAAGGTGAGGGTTAGGGTTAGGGTTATGTTTAGGTTTAGAGTTAGTGTGAGGATTAGGTTTAGGGTGAGAGTAAGCGTTAGGGTGAGGGTTAGACTGAGGGTGAGGGATAGTTTTAGTGTTAGTGTTAGGGTGAGCATGTGGGTGAGGGTTAGGTTTAGGGTTAAGGTTAGGGTGAGGATTAGGGTGAGGGCAAGTGTTAGGGTTAGGTTTAGGTTGAGGGTGAGGGATAGGGTTGTGGTGAGGTGAGGGTGAGGGTGAGTGTGAGGGTTAGGGTTAGGGTTAGCTTTAGGGTGAGGGTGAGGTTTAGGTTTAGGGTGAGGGTGAGGGTTTAGTTTAGGTAAGGGTTAGGGTAAGATTACGGTGAGAATTTGGATGAGGTTGAGGGTTAAGGTGAGCGTTAGGGTTAGGGTGAGCGTTAGGGTTAGGATTAGGGTGAGGGTTATTGTTAGGGTGATGTTTAGGGTGAGGGTGAGGGTGAAGGTTCGGGGGAGGGGGAGGGTTAGGTTTAGGGTTAAGTTATGGCTGAGGTTTAGGTATAGGGCAAGTGTTAGTGTTACGGTGAGGGTGAGGGTTAGGGTTAGGGTGAGGTTTAGGGTTAGAGTTAGGGTTAGTGTAAGGTTTAGAGTTAGGGTGAAGGGTAGGATTAGGGTTAGGATTAGGGTTAGGATGAGGGTGAGGGTGAGGGTTATGGTTAGGGTTAGGTTTAGGGTGAGGGTTAGGGTTAGGGTAAGGCTTAGGGTTGGGTTTAGCATAAGGGTGAGTGTGAGTGTGAGGGTGAGGGTGAGGTTTAGCGTTAGGGTGAGGGTTAGGTTTAATGTTAGGGTAGGGTTAGCATGAGCGATAGGGTTAGTGTTAGGTTTAGGATGAGGGTTAGGCTGTGGGGTAGGGTTAGCGTTACAGTGAGGGTTAGGGTTAGTGTGACTTTTAGGGTTAAGTTTAGGGTCAGGGTTAGGATTAGGGTTAGGGTGAAGGTTAGGGTTTGGGTTAGGGTGAGGGTGAGGTTTAGGGTTAGGGATAGGGTTAGGGTGAGGTTCGGGTGAGGGCTAGGGTGAGTGGGAGGGTTAGGATTAGGGTTAGGGATAGGGTGAGAATTAGGTTTAGAATTAGGGTTAGGGTTTGGGTTAGGGTTAGGGTGAGGGCTAGGGTGAGTGTGAGGGTTAAGGATAGGTTTAGGGATAGGGTGAGGATTAGGGTTAGGGTTTGGGTTAGGGTGAGGTTTAGGCTGATGTGTAGGGTTATAGTTAGGATGAGGGTTAGGTTTAGTGGGAGTGTTAGGGTTAGTTTTAGGGTTAGGGTTAGTGTGAGGTTTCGGGTGAGGGTTCGGGATAAGGTGTGGGTGACAGTTAGGGTTAGTGTGAGGACTAGGTTTAGGTTTAGGGGTACTGTTAGGGTTAGGGTTAGGGTGAGGGTAAGGGTTAGATTTAGGGTGATTGTGAGGGTAAGGGTTAGGGTTAGTGTTAAAGTTAGGGTGAGGGTTCGGGTTAGTGTGAGGGTTAGGGTTAGGGTTAGGGTGAGGGTGAGGGTTAGGATTAGAGTTAGGGTTAGGATTAGGTTTAGGGTGAGGTTGAGGTTTAGTGTTAGGGTGAGGGTTAGATTTATTGTTAGGGTTAGGGTTCGGTTGAGGATGAGGGTGAGGTTGAGGGGTAGGGTTAGGTTAGAGTGAGGATGAGGTTGATGTTTAGTGTTAGGGTTAGGGTGAGTGTGAGGGCTAGGGTGAGGGTGAGGGCTAGGGTGAGGGTGAGGTTGAGGGTGTCGTTTACTTCAGGGTTAGGGTTAAGCTGAGATTATCGTTAGGGTGAGGGTTATGGTTAGGGTTAGGGTGTGGGTTAAGGTTAAGGTGATGTTTAGGGTGAGGGTTAGGGTGAGAGTTAGGGTGAGGTTTACGGTTTGTGTTAGGATTTGGGTTAATGTGAGGGTGAGGTTTAGTGTTAGAGTTAGGGTTATGGGGAGGGTGAAATTGAAGGTCAGGTTTAGGGTTAGTGTTAGTGCTAGGGTTAGCATGAGGGTTAGGTTGAGATTTAGGGTTAGGGTTAGGGTTAGGGATAGGATGAGCATTAGGCTGAGGGTTAGGGTTAAGGTTAGTGTGAGGGTTAGGGTTAGGTTATGGTTAGGGTTATGGGTCGGTTAGGGTGAAGGTTAGTTTTAGGTTTAGGGTTAGGATAAGGTTTAGGGTGAGGGTTAGGGTTAGGGTTAGTGTGAGGGTTAGGTTTAGGGTTAGGGTTAGGGTGTGGACTATGGTGAGGGTGAGGGTTAGGGTGAGGGTTAGGATTAGGGTCAGGTGTAGGTTGAGTGTTAGGATTAGGGTAAGGACTAGGGTTATGCTGAGGGTGAGAGTGAGGTTGAGGGTGAGGGTTAGGGTTAGAGTGAGAATTAGAGTGAGGGGAAGGGGGAGGGGGAGAGTTTGGTTTAGGGTTAGATTTAGTTTTAGAGTGAGGGTTAGGATTAGGGTAGCACTAGCTTTAGGCTGAGGGTGAGGGTGAGCTTGAGGTTGAGGTTGAGGTTTAGGGTTAGAGTGAGGGTTAGGTTTAGTGGTAGGTTTAGGGTGACAGTTAGGGTTAGGGTTAGGGTTAGGATGAGTGTTAGGCTTAGGGTAAGGTTTAGGGGTAGTGTGAGGTTTAGTGTGATGGTTAGGTTTAGGGTTAGGGTTAGGGTGTGGGCTAGGGTGAGGGTGAGGTTTAGGGTGAGAGTGAGGTTGAGGGTTTAGTTTAGGTAAGGCTTAAGGTAAGGTTAGGTTGAGGATTAGGGTGAGGTTGAGGGTTAAGTTGAGGTTTAGGGTTAGGGTGGATGTTAGGGTTACTGTGTGGTTTAGGGTTACGCTTAGGGTGAGGTTGAGGGTAAGTTTTTCGGTGAGCGTTATGGTGAGCTTGAGGGTTAGTATTAGAGTTAAGGTTAGGATTAGGGTGAGGGTGAGGGTGAGAGTTAGTGATAGGGTGAGGGTTAGGGATGGGGTGAGGGTTAGGGTTAGGTTTAGGGTTGGGGTGAGGATGAGGGTGAGAGTGAGGGTTAGGGTTATGGTTAGGGGTAGGGTGAGGTTTTGGCTGAGGTTTAGGGTGAGGGTGAGGGTGAGGTTGTGGGTTAGAGTTAGGGTTAGGGTGAGGTTGAGGGTGAGAGTTAGGGTGAGGGTGAGAGTGAGGTTAGTTTAGGATTACTATTAGAGTTAGGGTGAGGCTGACGGTGAGAGGGAAAGTGAGGGTGAAAGTTAGGGTTAGGGCTAGGGTTAGGGTTAAGTTTAGTGTGAGGGTTAGTGTGATGGTGAGGGTCAGCGTGAGGGTGAGGGTTAGAATGAGGGTGAGGGTGTGCTTGAGGGTTAGGGTGAGGATTAGGCTTAGGGTGAGTTTAAGGGTTAGGGTTAGAGTTATTGTTACGGTTAGTGTTAGGGTTAGGATGAGGGTAAGGGTTATTGTTAGGGTTAGGGTTAGGTGTAGGGTGAGGGTGGGGTTAAGGGTTAGGGTTAGGATTAGGGTTAATGTTAGGGTAAGCCTGAGGGGGAAGAGGAGGTTGAGGTTGAGGGTTATGGTTAAGTTTAGGGTTAGGGTGAGGGCTTGGGTGAGGGTGAGGGTTAGGCTGAGGTTGACGGTGAGGGTTTTGATTAGGTAAAGTTTAGGGTTAGGGTGAGGATTAGGGTGAGGGTGAGGATTAAGCTGAGGTTAGGTTCAGGGTGAGGGTTATTGTTAGGGTTAGGGTGAGGGTTAAGGTTTGGGTGAGGTTTAGGGTTAGGGTGATGTTTAGGGTGAGGGTTAGGTTTAGGTTGAGGGTGAGGTTTAGGATTAGGAATAGGATTAGGGTTATGGATAAACTGAGGGTGAGGGTCAGGGTGACGGTGAAGGCATTGGTCAGGTTAAGCTTTAGGGTTAGAGTGAGGGTTATGGTTAGTGTGCGGGTTATGGTTATGGTTAGGGTGAGGTTAAATTTTAGGGTGAGGGTAAGGTTAGGGTGAGGGTTAGGGTCAGTGTGAGGGTTTGGATTAGGTCTGTGTTAGGGTTAGGGTGAGGGTTAGGTTTTGCGTGATGTTTAGAGTGAGGGTGAGGGTTAGGGTGAGGGTTAGTGTTAGGGGTAGGGTTAGGGATAGGTTGAGGGTTAGGGTTAGCATTAGGGTTAGGGTGAGGAGTAGGGAGAGGGGTAGGGTTAGGTTTAGGGTGAGGTTTAGGGTGAGTGTGAAGGTTAGGTTGAGGGTGAGGGTGAGGGTTAGGGTTAGGGTGTGGGTTAGATTTAGGGTGAGTTTGAGGGTGAGGGTTAGGTTTAGGATTAGGGTGAGGGTTAGGGTTAAGTTGAGGATTAGGGATAGTGTTAGGGTTAGCGTGAGGGTGAGTGTTAGGGTTAGGTTTAGGGTTAGAGTTAGGGTGAGGGTGAGCAGTAGGATTAGGTTAGGATTAGGGTTAGGCTGAGGGTGATGGGGAGGGTGAGGGTGAGGGTTAGGTTTAGGGTGAGGTTTAGGTTAGTGTTAGGGTTAGGGTTATGGTGAGGGTTAAGATTAGGGTAAGGGTTAGGATGAGGGTTATGCTGAGGGTTAGGGTTAGGGTTAGGGTGAGATTTAGGGCTAGGTTTAGGGTTAGGATAAGGGTTAGCCTGAGGGTTAGTGTTAGGGTTAGTGTGAGGGTTAGGAGTAGGGTTAGGGTGAGGGTAAAGTTTAGGGTGACGGTTAGGGTGAATGTGAGGGTTAGGGTTAGGGTGACGGTTAGGGTGAAGGTTAGGTTTAGGGTTAGGCTTAGGGTGAAGGTTAGGGTGTGGGTAGGTTTTAGGGTGATGGTTAGGGTGAGGGTGAGGGTTAGGGTTATCATTAAGGTTATGGTGAGGGTGAGGGTTAGGGTGAGGGTTTGGGTTAAGTTTTAAGACAGGGTGCGGACTAGGTTTAGGGTTAGGTTTAGTGTGAGTGTTAGGAGGAAGGGTAGCCTTAGGGTTAGGGTGAGGGTTAGGTTTAGTGTGAGGGTTAGGGTTAGGGTTAGGGTGATGGTAAGGGTTAGGGTGAGGGATAGGGTGAGGGTGAGTTTTACGGTTAGCATTAGATTTAGCTTTAGGGTTAGGAAGAGTGTTAGGGTTAGGTTTAGGGTTAGGGTGAAAGTGAGGGTGAAGGTTAGTGTTAGGGTGAGGCTTAGGGTTAGGGTTAGGGTGAGGGTGAGGGTTAGGGTGAGGGTAAGTATCAGGGTGAGGGTTAGGTTGAGTCTGAGGTTTAGGGTTAGCATTAGGGTGAGGGTGAGGGTGAGGGTTAGGGTGAAGTTTTGGGTTAAGTTTAAGGATAGGGTGAGGATAAGTGTTAGGGTTAGGTTGAGGGTTAGGGTTAGGGTGAGGGGTAACATTAGAATTTGGGTGAGGGTTAGGTTTAGTCCGAGGGTTAGGGTTAGGGTTAGGGTGATGGTAAGAGTTAGTGTTACGGTTAGGGTGAGTGTGAGGTAGGGTGAGGGTTAGGGTTAGGGTGAGGGTTAGGGATAGGTTTAGGGTTAGGGTGAGGGTTAGGGTTATGTTTAGAATTAGAGTTAGGGTGTGGGTAAGGCTTAGGGTGAGGGTTAGGGTGAGGTTGAGGGTTAGGGTTAGGTTCAGTATTAGGGTTAGGGTTAGTGTGAGGGTTCGTGATAGGGTTAGGGTTATTGTGAGGTTTAGAGTTAGGGCTAAGGTGAGGGTTAGTCTGACAGGTAGGGTTACGGTTCGGGTGAGGGTTAGGCTTAGTGTGAGGATTAGGGTTAGGGTGAGCGTTAGGGTTAGGTTTAGGGTTAGGGTGAGTATGATTGTGAGGGGGAGGGTTAGGTGGAGGATTAGGGTTAGGGTGAGGGTGAGGGTGAGGGTTAGTGTTAGGATGAGGGTTAGGGTTAGGGTTAGGGTGAGGATGAGGGTGAAGGTTAGGCTTAAGGTTATTGTGAGTGTTAGGGTTACGGTGACGGTTATGGTTAGGGTGAGGGATAGGGTTAGATTTAGGGTGATGTTTAGTGTGAGGGTGAGGTTTAGGGAGAGGGAGAGAATTAGGGTTAGATTAAGCTTTAGGAATTGGGTTAGGGTGAGGGTAAGGTTTAGGGTGAGTGTGAGAGTGAGGGTGAGATTTAGGGTTAGCGAGAGGTTTAGGGTTAGGGTTAGGTTTAGGTTTAGTTTGAGGGTTTAGGTTAGGATGAGGGTTAGGGTTAGGTTAAGGTTAGTATAAAGTATAGGGTGAGGGTTAGGGTTACAGTTAGTGTGATTGTTAGGTTTAGGGTTAGGGTTTGGGTTAGGTTGAGGGTAAAGTTTAGGGTGAGGGTTAGGGTGAGGCTGAGAGCTAGGGTTAGGGTGAGGGTTAGGTTGAGGGTTAGGATTAGGGTTATGGTTAGGGTAAGGCTGAGGGGGAAGGTTGAGGGTGAGGGTTAGGGTTAAAGTTAGGGATAGGGTAAGGATTTGGGTTACAGTTAGATTTAGGGTTAGTGTTAGGCTGAGGGGTAGGGTTAGGGTTAGGGTTGAGTGTTAGGTTTAGTGGGAGGTTTAGGTTTAGGGTTAGTGTGAGGATTAGGTTTAGTGTGTTGGTTAGGGTTAGGGTTAGGCTGAGGGTAAGGGTTACTGTGAGGGTGAGGTTTAGGGTTAGCATTAGGTTTAAGTTTAGGGTTAAGATGAGTGTTAGGGTTAGGGAGAGGGTGAGGGTGAGAGTTAGGGTTAGGATGAGGGTTAGGGTTAGTGTGAGGGTTAAGGTTAGGTTTAGGGTGAGGGTTAGGGTTAGGGTAAGGGTTAGGGTGAGGGTTAGAGTGAGGTTTAGGGTTAGGGTTAGGGTATTATTTATTGTGAGGGTGAGTGTTAGGGTGAGGGTGGGTGTTCGGGTGAGGGTGAGGGTTCTTGTGAGGGTGAGGATTAGGGTATGGTTGAGGGATAGGGTTAGGTGAGAGTCAGGGTGAGGTGTAGGGATAGAGTTAGGGTGAGGATTAGGGTTAGTGTGAAGGTTAGGGTTACGGTTAAGGTTAGTGTGAGGATAAGATTTAGGTTGTGGGTTAGTGTGAGGGTGAGCGTTAGGGTTAGCGTTAGGGTTAGGGTGAGGGTTAGTATGAGGTTTAGGGTTAGGGTGAGGGTTAGGATTAGGTTTAGTGTGAGGGTGAGGGATAGGGTGATGTTTAGGGTGAGATTGAGGATTAATGTGAGGCAGAGGGTGAGGGTGAGGGTTAGGGTGCGGGTTCAGGTGAGGGTGAGGGTGAGGGTGAGGGTTAGGTTTAGGTTTAGGGTGAGGGTGAGGGTTAGGGTTAGGATTAGGGTTATGGTTGCTGAGGGTGATAATGAAATTGAGGGTGAGGGTTAGGTTTAGGGTTAGGGTGAGGTTTCAGGTTAGTGTGAGGGTTAGTGTGATGGTGAGCATCAGGGTGAGGGCGAGTGTTAGAATGAGGGTGAGGGTGAGGGTGAAGGTTAGGGTTAGGATTAGGTTAGGGTGAGTTTTAGGGTTAGGGTTAGGGTTATTGTTAGGTTTAGGGTTAGGGTAAGGTGAGAGTGAGTGTGAGTGTTAGCATTTGGGTTAGGGTTAGGGTTAGGGTGAAGGTGTGGTTGAGGGTTAGGATTAGGATTACGGTTAGGGTTAGGTGAAGGCGGAAGGGGCGGTTGAGTGTGAGGTTTAGGGTTAGGGTTTGGGTGAGGGTTACTGTTAGGTTTAGTGTTAGTATAAGGGTTAGCCTGAGGGTAAGGGTTAGGGTTAGTGTGAGTGTTAGGTTTAGGGTTAGGGTTTGGGTTAGGTTGAGAGTAAAGGTTAAGGTGAAGGTTAGGGAGAGGGTGAGGTTTATTGTTATGGTGACTGTTCAGGTGAGGGTTAGGGTTATGGTTAGGTTTAGCGTGAGGTGTAGAGTGAATGTCAGGTTTAGGTTTAGGGTGAGGGTGAGGTTTAGGGAGAGGGTGAGGTTTAGGGTGAGGGTGAGGCTTAGGTTTAGGATGAGGGTTAGGGTTAGGGTGAGGGTTCGGGTTAGGTTTAGGGTGAGGGTTAGGGTCAGGGTAATTGTTAGGGTGAGGGTTAGGGTTATGGTTAGGTTTAGTGTGAGGGTCAGGGTGAGGTTTAAAGGGAGGTTGAAGATTAGTGTTAGCATTAGGTTTAGGATGAGGGTGAGTGTTAGGGTTAAGGTTAGGGATAGGGTGAGGATTAGGGTTAGGTATACAGAGAGGGTTAGGCTGAGGATTAGGGTTAGGTTTAGGGTGAGGGTTGGTTTAGTGTGAGGATTAGTTTTAGATTTAGGGTGAGGGTAAGTGTTTGGGTGAGGGTTAGGGAGAGGGTTAGGGTGAGTTTTAGGTTTAGGGTTTGGGTTAGGTTAATTCTTAGGTTTAGGGTTAGGGTTAGGGTGAGGCTGATGGTGAGGGTTAGCGTTAGGGTTAGGGTTAGGGTGAGGGTGGGATTGAAGGTTAGGGTTAGGATTAGGGTTAGGGTTAGTGTAATGCTGAGGGGGAAGGGGAGGTTGAGGGTGAGGGTAAGGGTCTGGTTTAGGGTTAAGGTGAGAGCTAGGTTGAGGGTCAGGTTTAGGGTGAGGGTGAGGGTGAGGGTTTCGTTTAGGTAAGTGTTAGGGTTAGGGTGAGGATTAGGGTGAGGGTGAAGGTCAAACTGAGGTTAGGTTTAGGGTGAGGGTTTGGGTTAGGGTTAGGGTGAGGGTTAGGGTTAGGGTGATGGTTTGTGTCAGGGTGAAGTTTAGGGTAAAGGTGAGAGCTAGGGAGAGGGTGAGGGTGAGGGTGAGCTTTAGGGTTAGGGTTAGGTTTAGGGTGAGTGTGAGGGTGAGATTTAGGATTAGGAATAGGGTTAGGGTTAGGGTTAGGCTGAGGGGGAGCGTCAGGGTGAGGGTGAAGGTTAAGTTTAGTGTTAGGGTTAGGGTTAGGGTGAGGGTAAGTTTTAGGGTGAGTTTAAGGGTGAGAGTTAGGGTTAGTGTCAGGGTTAGGGTGAGGGTTAGGGTTTGGGTGATGTTTAGGGTAAGGTGGAGGGTTAGGGTGAGGATGAGGGTTCGTTTGAGAGTGAGGGTTCGCGTGAGGTGTCGGGTTAGGTTGTGGGTGAGGATTAGGGTTAGGCTGAAGGTTAGCATTGGGTTTAGGGTTAGTGTGACTGTGAGGGTGAGGGGTAGGGTAAGAGTTAGGTTGAGGGTTAGGGTTAGGGTTAGGGTGATGGTTAGGAGGAGGGGTAATTTTAGGTTTAGGTTGAAGTTTAGGGTGAGTGTGAGGGTTAGGGTTGGGGTAGGTTTAGGTTGAGGGTTAGGGTTAGGTTAGCATTAGGGTGAAATTTAGGGTTAGGGTGAGAGTTTTGGTTAGGATGAGTTTGAGGGTGAGGGTTAGGTTTAGGATTAGGATTAGGGTTAGGGTTAGGGTGAGTGTTAGGATGAGGGTGAGGGTTAGTATGTGGGTGAGGGTTAGGTTTAGGGTGAGTATTAGTTTTAGGCTTAGGGTTAAGGTTATGATGAGGGTAAGGGTTAGGGTGATGTTTAGTGTGAGGATGAGGGTTAGGGTTATTGTTAGGGTTAGGGCGAGGTTTAGGGATAGGGTTAGTTTTAGGGTAAGGGTGAGGTTTAGGGTCAGGTTTAGGGTTAGGGTGAGGGTTAGGGATAGTTTTAGGTTAGGGTGAGGCTGAGGCTGAGTGTTAGGTTTAGGTTTAGGTTTACAGTTAGTGTGAGTGTTAGTTTGAGGGTTAGGATTAGGGTTAGGGTTAGGGTTAGATTGAGGGTTAGGCTGAGGGTTAGGGTTAGGGTAAAGGTTAGGTTTAGGTTTAGGGTTAGGATGAGGGTTAGAGTGTGGGTAAGTGTTAGAGTGAGGGTTAGGGTGAGGGAGAGGAATAGGGGGAGGGGGAGGGTTAGTGTTAGCATTAGGGTTAGGGTGAGGGTAAGGGTTAGGGTTAATGTTAGGGATAGGGTGAGGATTTGGGTTAGGGTTAGGCAGAGGGTGAGGGTTAGGGTGAGGAGCAGGGTTAGGTTTAGGGTGAGGGTTAGGTTTAGTGTGAGGATTAGGCTTAGGGTTAGGGTGAGGTTTAGGTTTAGTGTGAGGGTAAGGGTTAGGGTTAGGGTGAGGGTAAGGGTTAGGGTGAGGTTTAGGGTGAGGGTGAGGTTTAGGGTTAGCATTAGTTTTAGATTTAAGGTTAGGATGAGGGTTACGGTTAGGGTGAGGGTGAGGATTAGGTTTAGGGTCAGGTTTAGGGTTAGGGTGAGGGTTAGGGTCAGGTTAAGTGTTAGGGTGATGGTTAGGGTTATGGTAAGGTTTAGTGTGAAGGTCAGTGTGAGGGTTAGGGTTAGGTTGAGGGTTAAGCTTAGGGTGAGGTTTAGGGTTAGGGTTAGGGTTAGGTTTACGGTGAGGGTGATGGTGAGGGTTAAGTTTAGGGTTAGGGTTAGGGTGAGGGTTAGGGTTAGTGTGAGTGTTAGTGTGATGGTGAGGGTCAGGGTGAAAGTGAGGGTTAGAATGAAGCTGAAGGTGAGGGTGAATGTTATGGTTAGGATTAGGGTTAGGGTGAGTTTTAGGGTAAGGTTTAGGGTTAGGGTTATTGTTAGGTTCAGGGTTAGGGTTAGGGTGAGAGTGAAGGTGAGGTTTTGCATTAGGATTAGGTTTAGGGTTAGAGTGAGGGTGGGGTTGGGGGTTAGGGTTAGGATTAGGGTTAGGGTTTGGGTAAGGCTGAAGGGGAAGATGAGGTTGAGGGTGAGGGTTAGGATTAGGTTTAGGGTTAGGGTGAGGGCTAGGGTCAGTGTGAGGGTTTGGGTGAGGGTTTGGTTTAGGTTTAGGGTTAAGGTTAGGTTTAGGGTGAGGGTGATGGTGAGGGATAGGTTTAGGGTTAGGGTTAGGGTGAGTGTTAGGGTTCGTGTCAGGGTTAGTGTGATGGTTAGGGTCAGGGTGAGGGTGAGGATTTGAATGAGGCCTAAGTTGAGGGTGAGGGTTAGGGTTAGGATTAGGGTTAGGGTGAGTTTTAGGTTTAGGGTTAGGGTTAGGGTTATTGTTAGGGTTAGGGTTAGGGTTAGGGTTAGGGTGAGATTGAGGGTTAGGTTTAGCATTAGGGTTAGGTTTAGTGTTAGGGTGATGGTGAGGTTGAGGGTTAGGGTTAGGAATAGGGTTAGGGTTAGGGTAAGGCTGAGGGGGAAGGGGAGGTTGAGGGTGAGTGTTAGGGTTAGGGTGAGGACTAGGGTGAGTGTGAGGGTTTGGGTGAGGGTGAGGGTGAGGGTTTCAGTTATGTAAGTGTTAGGGTGAGGGTGACGATTAAGCTGAGGTTAGGTTTAGCATGATGGTTAGGGTTAGGGTTAGGGTGAGGGTTAGTTTTAGGGTGATGCTTAGGGTGAGGGTGAGGGTGAGACTTATGATTAGGAATAGGGTTAGTGTTAGGGTTAGGCTGAGGTGAGGGTCAGGGTGAGGGTGAAGGATAGGGTTAGGATTATGGTTAGGGTGAGGGTTAAGGTTAGTGTGAGGATTATGGTTATGGTTATGGTTAGGGTTATGGTGAGGGTAAGGGTTATGGTGAGGGTGAGGTTTGGGGTGAAAGTTAGGGTTAGGGTTAAGTTAGGGGAGGGTTCGGGTTAGGGTGATGTTTAGGGTGAGGGTGAGGTTTAGTGTGAGGATGAGAATTTGGGTGTGGCTGTGGGTCCAGGTGAGGTTTCGGGTTAGGGTGTGGGTGAGGATTAGGGTTAGGGTGAAGGTTATCATTAGAATTAGGTTTAGTGTGAGGGTGAGGGTGAGGGGTAGGTTTAGGGTTCAGTTGAGGGTTAGTGTTAGGGTAACGGTTAGGGTGAGGGTCAGGGAGAGGGGTAGGTTTAGGGTTAGTGTGAGGTTTAGGGTGAGTGTGAGGGTTAGGGGTAGGGTTAGGGTTAGGGTTAGGATGAGTGTTAGGCTGCGGGTTAGGGTTAGGGTGAGGTTTAGGGTTAGCATTAAGGTTAGGGTGAGGGTGAGGGTTAGGGTGACGGTTTGGGTAAAGTTTAAGCATAGGGTGAGGATTAGGTTTAGGGTTAGGTTTAGGGTGAGTGTTAGGCGGAAGGGTAGGCTTAGGGTTAGGGTCAGGGTTAGGTTTAGTGTGAGGGATAGGGTTGAGTTTAGGGTGATGGCAAGGGTTAGGGTTAGGGATAGGGTGAGGGTGAGTTTTAGGGTTAGCATTTGGTTTAGCTTTAGGGTTAGGATGAGAGTTAGGGTTAGGCTTAGCGTTAGGGTGAGGGTGAGGGTGAAGGTTAGTGTTAGGATGAGGGTTATGGTTAAGGTTAGGGTGAGCGTGAGGGTGAGGTTTAGGGTTAGGGTTAGTGTGAGGGTGAGAGTTAGGATTAGGAATAGTGTTAGGGTTTGGGTTAGGCTGAGGCTGAGGGTCAGGTTGAGGGAAAAGGTTAGCGTTAAGTGAGGGTGAGGGTAAGGGTGAGGGTTAGGGTTAGAGTCAGGTTTAAGGTGAGGGTTAGGGTTTAGGAGATGTTTAGGGTGAGGGTGAGGGTGAGGATTAGGTTTCGGTGAGGGTTCGGGATCAGGTACAGGTTCGGTTTTGGGTGTGGCTGAGGATTAGGGTTAGGGTGAGGGTTAGCATTAGGTTTAGGGTTAGTGTGATAGTGAGGGTGAGGGGTAGGGTTAGGGTTTGGTTGAGGGTTAGGGTTAGGGTTAGGGTTTGGATAATTTTTGGGGAGAGGGATAATGTTAGGGTTAGTGTGAGGTTTAGGGTGTGTGTGAGGGTTAGGGTTAGGTTGAGGGTTAGGGTTAGGGTGAGGGTGAGGGTTAGGGTTAGAGTTAGGTTTAGGGTGAGTTTGAGGGTGAGAGTTAGGTTTAGGTTTAGGATTAGGGTTAGTTTCAGCGTGAGTTTTAGGGTGAGAGTGAGGTTTCGGTTGAGACTGAGGGTTAGTGTATGGGTGATGGTTAGGGTTCGGGTCAGGATTACGTTTAGTCTTAGGATCAAGTTTATGGTGAGGCTAAGGGTTAGGGTGAGGTTTAGTGTGAGGATGAGGGTTAGGGTTAGTGTTAGGGTTAGGGTGACGTTTAGGGTGAGGGTTATAGTTAGGGTTAGGGTTAGGGTGACCGTGAGGGTGAGGTATAGGGTGAGGTTTAGGGTTAGGGTGAGGGTTAGGGATAGTGTTAGTTTAGGGTGAGGATGAGCGGGAGTGTTAGATTTAGGTTTAGAGTTAGGGTGAGGGTGAGGTTGAGGGTTAGGATTAGGGTTAGGCTGAGGGTTAGGTTTAGGGTTAGGGTTAGGGTGAGGGTGAGGGTGTGGGTAAGTGTTAGGGTGAGGGTTAGGGTGAGGGTTAGGCTGAGGGTGAGGGTTAGGGTTAGAGTGAGCGTTAGGGTGAAGGTTAAGTTTAGGGTTAGGGTTAGGGTGAGTGTGAGGGTGTGGGTCAGTGTTAGGGTGAGAGTTAGGATGAGGGTGAGGTTTAGGTTTAGGGTGAGTGTTAGGGTGAGGATGAGGGTTAGGCTGCGGGTTAGAGTTAGGGTTAGTGTTAGTGTTAGGGTTAGGGTTAGTGTGAGCGTTAGGGTTAGGGTTAGGTTTATGGTTAGGGTGAAGGTTATTGTTAGATTTAGGGTTAGCATAAGGGTTAGGCTGAGGGTTAGGTTTAGTGTTAGTTTGAGGGTTAGGTGTAGGGTTATGGTTAGGGTTAAGGTGAGGGTAAAGTTTAGGGTGAGGTTTAGGGTGAGGGTGAGGGTTAGGGTTAACATTAAGGTTAGGGTGAGGTTTTTGTAAAGGTTAAGGATAGGGTGAGGAGTAGGTTTAGGGTTAGTTTTAGGGTGAACGTTAGGCGGAGGGGTAGGCTTAAGGTCAGGGTGAGGGTTAGGTTTTGTGAGAGGGTTAGGGTTAGGGTTAGGGTGATGGTAAGGGTTAGGGTGAGGTTGAGGGTGAGGGTGAGGTTTAGGGTTAGCATTAGGTTTAGCGTTAGGGTTAGGATGAGTGTTAGGGTTATGGTGAGGGTGAGGGTGAAGGTTAGTGTTAGGATAAGGTTTAGGGTTAGGGTTAGGGTGAGGGTGAGTGTGACTGTGGGGGTTAGGGTTAGGGTTAGTGTGAAGTTAGGATTACAGTGAGGTTTAGTGTTAGGGTGAGGCTTAGGGTTAGCCTTAGGGTGATGGTTAGGGTTAGGGTTATGTTTAGTGTCCGGGTGAAGGTTAGGATGAGGGTGAGTGTTCTGATGAGAGTTAGGCTTAGGGTTAGGGTAAGGGATATGTTTAATGTGAGGGTAAGGGTTAGGGTGAGTGTTATGGTGAGGGTGAGGTTTAGGGTTAGGTTGAGCGTTAGGGTTATGGTTAGGGTTATGGTTAGGGTGAGGTTTAGGTTGAGGGTGAGGGTTAGGGTTAGGGTGAGGGTGGGTGTTAGGTGGAGGGTTAAGGTGAAGGTGAGGGTTAGAGTTAGCATTAGAGTTATGGTGAGGGTGAGGGTTAGGGTTCGGGTTCGGGTTAGGGTGAGGTTTAGGGTTAGGTTTAGGGTTAGTATAATGGTTAGGGTGCACGTTAGTGTTAGCGTTAGTGTGAGTGTTAGGTTTAGGGTTAGGGTTTGGGTTAGGTGGAGTGTAAAGGTTAGGGTGAGGGTTAGGGTGAGGGTGAGTGTTAGGGTTAGGGTGAGGGTGAGCGTGAGGGTTGGGGTTAGGGTTAGAGTGAGGGTGAGGGTGAGGTTTAGGTTTAAATTTAGGTTTAGGGTTAAGGTGAGTGTTAGGGTGTGGGTAAGTGTTAGGGTGAGGGTTAGGGTGATGGTAAGGGTTAGGGTGAGTGTTAGGGTGAGGGTGAGGGTTAGGGTGAGTGTGATGGTAAGTGTTAGGCTGAGTGTTAGGGTGAGGGTGAGGGTTAGGGTGAGGGTTAGGGTGAGTGTTAGGGTTAGGGTTAGGGTTAGTGTGTGGGTGAGGTATAGGGTGAGGGTTATTAGGGTTAGGATTAGGGTTAGGCTGAGGGTGATGGGGAAGGTGAGGGTTAGAGTTACGTTTAGGGTTAGGATGAGGGTTAGGTTTAGGGTTAGGGTCAGCGTAAGGGTTAGGGTGAGGGTTAGTGTGAGGGACAGGGTTAGGGTTAGGGTGACGGTAAGGGTTAAGGAGAGTGTTAGGGTGAGGGTGAGGGAGAATTTTAGTGTTAGGATTACGGTGAGGGTTAGGGTTAGGGCGAAGTTTAGGGTTAGGTTTAGGTTTAGGGTGATGTTTAGTGTCAGGGTGAGGGTTAGGATGAGGTTGAGTGTTCTGGTGAGAGTTAGGGTTAGGGTTAGGGTTAGGGATACGGTTAGTGTGAGGCTAATGGTTAGGGTGAGTGAAAGGGTGAGGGTTAGGCTCAGGGTAAGGATGAGCATTAAGGTTAGGGTTAGGTTTATGGTTAGGATGAGGGTTAGGGTGAGCGGTAGGTTTAGGGTTAGGGTTAGTTTGCAGGTTAGGGTGAGGTTAGGAGTTAGGGTGATGTTAGGGTGAGGGTGAAGGTTAGGGTTAGCATTAGAGTTAGGGTGAGGTTGAGGGTTAGGTTTTGGGTTAGGGATAGCGTAAGGATTAGCGTTATTGTGAGGGTTAGGTTTAGGGTTAGTTGAGGATAAAGTAAGGGTGAGGGTTAGGGTGAGGGTGAGGTGTTACATTAGCATTAGGGATAGGTTTAGCTTTAGGGTGAGGGTTAGATTTAGGGTGAGGGTTAGTTTTAGTTTGAGGTTGAGGGTTAGGGTTGGGGTGATGTTTAGTGTGAGGGTGAGGGTTAGGGTGAGGTTGAGTGTTCAGGTGAGAGTTAGAGTTAGGGATAGGTTTAGGGTGAGGGTATTGGTTAGGGTGAGTGTTAGGGTAAGGGTGAGTGTTAGGCATAGGGTGAGGGTTAGGGTTAAGGTTAATTTTAGGGTTAGGTTGAGGGTGAGCATTAGGATTAGGGTTAGGATGAGGGTGAGGCTGAGGATTAGGGTTAGGGTTAGTGTGAGGGTTAGGGTTAGGATTAGGTTTAGAGTAAGGGTTAGGGTTATATTTAGGTTTAGTTTAAGGGTTAGGGTGAGGCTTAGGGTTAGAGTTAGTGTGATTGTTAGGTTTAGGGTTAGGGTTTGGGTTAGGTTGAGTTTAAAGGTTAGGGTGAGGTTTAGGGTGAGGGTGAGGGTAGGGGTTAGGGTGAGGGTTAGTGTGAGGGTTAGGGTTAGGTTTATGGTTAGTGTGAGGGTGAGGGTTAGGGTGAGGGTTATGTTTAGGTTTAGGTTTAGGGTGAAAGTTAGGGTGTGGATAATTGTTAGGGTGAGGGTTAGGGTGAGGTGAGCATTAGGGTTAGGTTGACAGTAAGGGTTATGGTGAGGGTTATGGTGAGTGTGAGTGTTAGGGTTAGCATTAGGGTTAGGGTGAGGGTGAGGGTTAGGGTGAGGGTGAGGGTTAGTTTTAGGGTCAGGATTAGGGTTAGAATGAGGGTTAGGGGTAGGGTTTGTGTGAGGGTAAGGGTTAGGGTGAGGGTTAGGGTGAGGCTGAGGTTTAGTGTTAGCCTTAGGGTTAGGGTGAGTGTTAGGGTTAGGGTGATGTTTAGGGTGAGGTTGAGGGTTATTGTGAGGGTGAGGGTGAGGCTAAGGGTTAGTGTTAGGATTAGGGTTAGGCTGAGGATGAGGGTGAAATTGAGGTTTACGGTTATGGTTAGGTTTAGGATGAGGCTTCTGGTTAGTGTGAGGGTTAGTGTGATGCTGAGGGTCAGGGTGAGGGTGAGTGTTAGAATGGGGGTGATGGTGAGGGTTAGGCTTGGGATTTGGGTTATGGTGAATTTTAGGGTTAGGATTATGTTAGGTTTAGGGTTATTGCTAGGCTTAGGGTGAGGGTGAGGGTTAGGGTGAGGGTTAGCCTTAGGGTTAGGGTTAGGGTGAGGGTGGGGTTGAGGGTTAGGGTTAGGATTAGGGTGAGGGTTAGGGTAAGGCTGAGGGGGAAGGGGAGATTGAGGGTGAGGGTTAGGTTTAGGTTTAGGGTTAGTGTGAGTGTTAGGTTTAGGGTTAGGGTTTGGGTTCGGTTGAGGGTAAAGTTTAGGGTGAGGTTTAGGCTTAGGGTGAGGTTTAGGATTAGGGTGAGGGTTAGGGTGAAGTTTATGTTTAGTTTTAGGGTTAGGGTGAGGGTTAGGTTTATTGTGAGTTTTAGGCTTAAGGTTAGGGTGACGGTAAGGGTTAAGTTGAGGGTTAGGGTGAGGGTGAGGTTTAGTGTTAGCATTAGGTTTAGCTTTAGGGTTAGGATGAGAGTTAGGGTTAGGTTTAGGGTTAGGGTGATGGTGAGGGTGAAGCTTAGTGTTAGGATGAGGGTTAGGGTTAGGGTTAGGGTAAGGGTGAGGGTGAGGTTTAGGGTTAGGATTAGTGTGAGCGTGAGAGTTAGGATTAGGAATAGTGTTAGGGTTAGGGTTAGGCTGAGGGTGAGGTTCAGGGTGAGGGAAAAGGTTAGGGTTAGGTTGAGGGTAAGGGTAAGTGTTAGGGTGAGGGTAAGTGTGAGGGTTAGGGTTAGAGTCTGGGTTAAGGTGAAGTTTAGGGTTTGGGTGATGTTTATGTTGAGGGTGAGGGTTAGGCTGAGGATGAGGTTTCGGGTGAGGGTTCGGGTTCGGGTTCGAGTTCGGGTTAGGGTGTGGCTGAGGATTAGGGTTAGGGTGAGGTTTAGCATTAGGTTTAGGGTTAGTGTGACGGTGAGGGTGAGGGGAAGTGTTAGGGTTTGGTTCATGGTTAGGGTTAGAGTTAGGGTTTGGATGATTGTTAAGGAGAGGGTTAATGTTATGTTTAGGGTGAGGTTTATGGTGAGTGTGAAGGTTAGGGTTAGGTTGAGGGTTAGGGTTAGGGTTAGAGTGAGGGTTAGGTTTAGGTTTAGGGTAAGGTTTAGGGTGAGGGTAATGGTGAGGGTGAGGGTTAGGCTGAGGGTGAGGGTTAGGGTTAGAGTGAGTGTTAGGGTGAAGGTTAGGTTTAGGGTTAGGGTTAGGGTGAGGGTGAGGGTGTGGGTACGTGTTATGGTCAGGGTTAGGGTGAGGGTGAGGTTAAGGTTTAGGGTGAGGGTTAGTGTTAGGGTGCGTGTTAGGGTGAGGGTGAGGTTTACGGTTAGCATTAGGGTTAGGGTTAGGGTGAGGGTTAGAGTGAGGTTTTGCGTTAAGGTTAAGGATAGTGTGAGTATTGGAATTAGGTTTACTGTGTGGGTTAGGCTGAGGGGAAGGGTTAGGGTTAGGGTGAGGGTTGGGTTTAGTGTGAGGGTTAGGGTTAGGGTTAGGGTAAGGTAAGGGTGAGGGTGAAGTTTAGGGTGAGTGTGAGGTTTAGGGTTAGCATTAGGTTTAGAGTTAGGGTTAGAATGAGTGTTAGGGTTTGGTTTAGGGTGAGGGTTAGGATGAGGGTGAGTGTTAAGTTTAGGCTTAGGGTGAGGGTTAGTTTTAGGGTGAGGGCTAGGGTGAGGGTGAGGATTAGGTTGAGGGTGAGGTTTTCATTTAGGTAAGGGTTATGGTTAGGGTTATGGTGAGGTTTAGTAATGAGGGTGTGTGTTGGTGTTAAGTTTAGGATTAGGGTGAGGGTGAGGGTGAAGTTTAGTGTTAGGATGAGGGTTAGGGTTAGGGTTAGGGTGAGAGTGAGGGTGAAGGTGAGGGTTCGGGATAGGGTTAGGGTGTGGTTTAGGTTTACGGGGAGGGTTAGAGTTAGGGTGAGGTTTAGGGTTAGGCTTACGGTGAGGGTTAGGGTTAGGCTGATGTTAGTGTGAGGGTGAGGGTTAGGGTGAGGGTGAGTGTTCTGTTGAGAATTAGGGTTAGGGTTAGGGTTAGGGAATGGGTTAGTGTGAGGGAAAGGGTTAGGGTGAGGGTTTGGGTGAGGGTGAGGTTTAGGGTGAGGGTGAGGGTTAGGTTTAGGGTTAGGGTTATGATGAGGGTGAGGGTTAGGGTGAGCCCTAGTTATAGGGTTAGGTTTAGATTGTGGGTAAGGGTGAGGGTAAGGGTTTGGGTGAGGTTTAGGGTGAGGGTGAGTTTTAGGTTTAGGGTGAGGGTAAGGGTTAGGTTGAGGGTTAGGGTTAGGGTTAGGGATCGGCTGAGGATTAGGGTTAGGGTGAGGGTTAGGGTGAGGGTTAGGATTAGGGTTAGTGTGAGGATAAGGGTTAGGGTGAGGGTTAGGGTGAGGGTGAGGTTTAGGGTTAGGTTTAGGGTGAAGGTTAGGGTGTGGGTAAGTGTTAGGTTTAGGGTTAGGGTGATGGTAGAGGTTAAGTTTAAGTATAGGGTGAGGATTAGGTTTAGGGTTAGGTTTAGGGTGAGTGTTAGGCGGAAGGGTAGGCTTAGGGTAAGGGTGAGTGTTAGGTTTATTGTGAGGGTTAGGGTTAAGGTTAGGGTGATGGTAAGGGTTAGGGTGAGGGATAGGGTGAGGGTGAGTTTTAGGGTTAGCATTAGGTTTAGCTTTAGGGTTAGGATGAGAGTTAGGGTTAGGCTTAGGGTTAGGGTGAGGGTGAGGGTGAAGGTTAGTGTTAGGATGAGGGTTAGGGTTAGGGTTAGGGTGAGGGTGAGGGTGAGGTTTAAGGTTAGGGTTAGTGTGAGTTTGAGTGTTAGGATTAGGAATAATGTTAGGGTTAGGGTTAGGCTGAGGGTGAGTGTCAGGGTGAGGGAAAAGGTTAGTGTTAGGGTTAGGGTGTGGGTAAATGTTGGGGTGAGCGTAAGGGTGAGGGTTAGGGTTAGAGTCAAGTTTAAGGTGAGGGTTAAGGTTTGGGTGATGTTTAATGTGAGGGTGAGGGTTAGGTTTTGGATTAGGGTTAGAGATTGGGTTAGGTTGAGGGTGAGGTTGACGGTGAGGGTTAGGATTAATGTGAGTGTTAGGGTTAGGGTTAGTGTTATAGTTAGGGTGAGGGTTAGGGTTAGGGTTAGGATGAGGTTTAGGCTGAGGGTTAGCGTTAGGGTTCGGGTGAGGGTAAGCATTAGGGTGAGGGTTAGGCTTAGGGTTAGTATGAAGGTTAGAATGAGAGTTAGTGTTTCTGTGAGGGTTAGGCTGTGGGTAAGGGTTAGAGTCAGGGTTTGGGTGATGGTGAGGGTTAGGGATAGCATTAGGTTTAAGGTTAGGTTTAGTGTCAGGGTTAGAGTTAGGTTTAGGGTTACGGTGAGGGTGAGGGTTATGGTAAGCATTAGGATCAGGGTTAGGTTTAGGGTGAGATTTAGGGTTAGGGTTAGAATTATAGTGAAGTTGAGTGTGAGGGTTACTGTGAACGTGAGTGTTAGGTTGAGGGTGAGGGTGAGGGTTAGGGTTTAGGTGAGGGTCAGGTTTAGGGTTAGGGTTAAGGTTAGGGTGAGGGTTAGAGTTAGGGTTAGGGTTACGATGAGGATGAGGGTGAGGGTTAAGTTTAAGGTTAGGGTGAGGGTAAGGGTTAGGGTGAGGGTCAGGGTTAGGTTTTGTATTAGGGTTAGGGTTAGGGTGAGGGTTAGGGATAGGGTTAGGATTAGGGTGAGGGTTTTGTTAGGGTTAGGTTTTGACTTAGGGTGAGTTTTAGGGTTCGTGTTTGCATTAGGGTTAGGGTTAGGGTTAGGCTGAGGGTGAGGTTGAGGGTGAGGGTGAGGGTTAGGGTTAATATGAGTGTTAGAGTTAGCGTTAGCGTTAGGATGAGGGTTAGGCTGAGGGTTAGGGTTAGGGTTCGGGTAAGAGTAAGGGTTAGGCAGAAATGAACCTACAGACCTATAGCCATCTAATCTTCGATAAGGAAGGTAAAACAATAGAATGGACGAAAGACAGCCTCTTCAGTAAATGGTGCTGGCAAAATTGGTTAACTACATGTAGAAAACTAAAGCTAGATCCTTATATATCACCCTGCACCAGAATCAACTCCAAATGGATCAAAGACCTTGAACTCAAAGCAGACACTCTGAAAATATTACAGGATGGAATAGGAGAAACCCTAGGTCTCCTTGGCTCAGGCCGAAATTTTCTGAATAGAGACCCGGAAGCACAACAAATCAAAGAAAGGTTGGACAAATGGGATTGCATAAGGTTGCAGAGCTTCTGCAGGGCAAATGACATAGCTAGCAAGATCAATAGAAAGCCCACCGATTGGGAGAAGATCTTTACTAGCCATACAACGGACAAGGGTCTCATATCTAAAATATACTTGGAACTCAAAAAATTAAACCCCCCAACAACAAATCCTCAAAGAAACAACTGCCCAATAAATAAGTGGGCGAAAGACTTAAAGAGAAGCTTCTCTGAAGAAGAAAGAAGGATGGCCAATAGACACATGAAGAAATGTTCAACATCCCTAGCCATAAAAGAAATGCAAATCAAAACAACATTGAGATATCACCTCACTCCAGTTAGAACAGCAAAAATCAAGAACTCTAACAACAACAGATGCTGGAGGGGATGTAGACAGAAAGGAACCTTACTTCATTGTTGGTGGGAATGTAAACTTGTTCAACCACTTTGGAAAGCAGTATGGAGGTTCCTCAAAAGACTTCACATAGATCTCCCCTATGATCCAGCAATCCCACTTTTGGGCATTTACCCAAATGTTTACAAACAAGACCACAATAAAGCTACCAGCACAACTATGTTTATTGCAGCATTATTTACCATAGCTAAGATATGGAACCAACCCAGATGCCCCTCAGTAGATGAATGGATCAAGAAAATGTGGTATATATACACAAAGGAATTCTATGCCTCCATCAGAAAGAATGACATTTCTCCATTTGTTAGGAAATGGAAAGGTTTGGAAAAAATTATATTAAGTGAAGTAAGCCAAGCCCAAAGAAGCATAGGTCCCATGGTTTCCCTTATTTGCAATATCTAGTATAGGTATGAGTCAAGCGGAAAAGGTCAGATAATGTGATGTTAGGAAAATGAACCCTTAAATATGTATTTTAATGTTTTCGTTTCTTTCATGCATGTGTTTCTAACGCATTTATAAGATTATTTCTTTGTTGCTTTGTATGTCCCTCCCCCACAGTGTAACCCCCGCTTTCACTATATTTGATGTCAGTATAACATGTGGAGGAGATGGGGACAAACAAGTCGTTTAAGGATTCAGGTGGACCTGTTGCAACAATGAGAAGTACAAAATGTCATGTCAAAACCAACTTTACAATGTCGGTGTGGGGGGGGAGGGGGGTATAATTGGGTGGGGGGAGGGGGGAGGATGGGAAGGGAGGTGAAGGGTAAACAAAGGAGGAGGCTGCAATGCTTGGTAAGACATGTATGCATTATCCTGCCCATGTAATTGTAGCCCCTCTGTACAGTATGTTCTCAAATAAAATAAAATAAAATAAAATAAAAAAGAAAACAAAAAAAAGAGTAAGGGTTAGGGTGAGGTTTAGGTTGAGGGTGAGGGTTAAGTTTATGCTTAGGGTTAGGGTGAGGTTTATGGTTAGGGTGAGGGTGAGGGTTAGGGTTAGGGTTTGGGTGAGGGTTAGGGTTAGGTGAGGGTTAGGGATAGGGTTGGGGTTAGGGTGAGTGTGTGGGTTAGGGTTAGGTTTAGGTTTAGGGTTAGGCTGAGGGTGAGGGTTAGGTTTAGGGTTAGGGTTAGGATTAGGGTTGGATTCAAGTTTTCTTTTAGGGTTAGGAAGAGGTTTTGGCTGAGGATTAGGGTTGTGGTTAGGGTGAGGTTTAGGGTTAGTGTGAGTGTTGGGATGAAGGTTAGATTGAGGGTTAGGTTTAGGGTTAGGTTGAGGGTAAAGGTTAGGGTGAGGGTGAGGGTTAGGTTTAGGATTAGGGTTAGGGTTTGGGTGAGGATTAAGGATAGGGTGAGGGTTAGTGTGAGGGTTAGGGTGAGGGTTAGGGTTAGGTTTAGGGTGAAGATTAGGGTGAGAGTGACGTTTAAGGTGAGGGTTAGAGTTAGGGTGAGGATTAGGGTTAAGGTTAGGATTAGGATGATGTTTAGGGTGAGCCTGATGTTTTGGGTTAGGATGAGGGTGAGCGTGAGGGTGTAGGTGAGGGTTAGGTTTAGGGTGAGTGTTAGGGTGATGGTGACGGTGATTGTTAGGGTGAAGTTGAGGGTTAGGGATAGGGTTAGGGTGAGGGTTAGGGTTAGGGTTAGGGTGAGGGGTAGGGTGAGGGTAGGGTTAGGGTTAGGGTTAGGGTAAGGGCTAGGGGAGGGTGAGTTTTAGGGTTAGGTTTAGGTTGCGGTTTATGGTTAGGTTTAGTGTTAGGGTGAGGGTGAGGTTTAGGGATAGAGTTAGGGTTAGCATGAGGCTGAGGGTGAGGGTTAGGGTTAGAGTGCGTGTTAGGGTTAAAGTTATTGTGAGGGTTAAGCTCAGGGTGAGGTTGAGGGTTAGGGTTAGGATTAGGATTAGGGTTAGGGTTTCGGTGATTGTGTGGGTTAGGAATAGTATTAGGTTGAGGGTTAGGATTAGGGTGAGGTTTATGTTTAGTGCTAGGATTACGGTTTCGGTGAGGGTGAGTGTGAGGGTTAGTGTTAGGGTGAAGTTTAGTGTTAGGGTTAGGGTTAGAGTTAGGCTTAGGTTGAGGGTGAGGTTTAGGGGTAGAGTTAGGGTTAGGGAAGAGGGTTAGGGCAAGGGTTATGGTTAGGGTGAGGATTAGGATGGGGGTGACGGTAAGGCTAAAAATGAGGGTTATGCTGAGGGTGAGGGTTACGGTAAGGGTTAGGGTTAGGGTTAAGGTGAGTGTTAGGTTTAGTGTTAGGGTGCAGCTGAGGGTTAGATTGAGGATTAGTGTTAGGGTTAGTGTGAGCTTTAGGGTGAGGATGGGCGTTAGGGTTAGGGTGAGGGCTAGGGTGAGGGTGAGGGTTAGGGTTAGTGTTAGGTTGAGCGTTAGGATTAGGCTTAGCCATAAGCTTAGGCTTAGGCTGAGCATGAGTGTGAGGGTTAGGGTTAGGGGTAGGGTGAGTGTTAGGGTTAGGGTTAGGATGAGGTTTAGGTTTAGGTTTAGGCTTAGGGTGAGGGTTAGGGTTAGGTTTAGGGTTAGGGTGAGGTTTAGGGTTTGGGTTAGGGTTAGAGTTCGTTTTAGGCCGAGCAGGAGTTTTAGGGTTAGAGTTAGGGTTAGGGTGACGGTTAGGTTGAGGGTTAGGGTTAGTGTTAGGTTTAGGATTACGTTGAGAGTTAGGGGGAGGGTTAGGGTTAGGGTTAGGCTTAGGCTTAGGCTTAGGTCGAGCATGAGTGTGAGGGTTAGGGTTCGGGTTAGCTTGAGGGTTAGGGTAACCGTTAGGGTGAAGGTTAAGATGAGGTTTATTATTAGGATTAGGGGAAGGGTGAGGGCTAGGGTGAGGGTTAGGGTGAGGGCTAGTTTTAGGGATAGGGTTAGGTTTAGGATTACGGTTAGAGTGAGGGTGAGTGTGAGGGTTAGGTTTAGGCTTAGGGTTAGGCTTAGAGTTAGGGTGAGGGTTAGGATTAGGGCTTGGGTTATGGTGAGGTTGAGGCTGGGGATTAGGGTTAGGTTTAGGGTTAGGTTTAGGGTTAGGTTTAGTGTTAGTGTTAGAGTTAGGGTTATGGTGAGGATTAGGGTTAGGATTAGGGTTAGGTTTAGGCTTAGGTTTAGGCTGAGGGTGAGTTTGGGTGTGAGGATTAGAGTTAAGGTTAGGGTTAGGCTCAAGGTTAGGCTTATTGTTAGTGTTATGGTTAGGATTAAGTTTGCAATGAGGGTGAGGCTGAGGGTAAAGTTTATGGTTAATGTTATGTTTAGGGTTAGGATTAGTGTTTTATTTAGGGTTAGGGTTAGAGATACTGTGAGGTTGAGGTTGAGGGTGAGGGTTAGGGTTTGGGTGAGGTTTAGGGTTAGGTTGAGGGTTAGGGTTAGGGTGATTGTGAGGGTTAGGGTTAGGGTTAGGTTTAGGCTTATATTTGGGCTGAGCATGAGGGTGAGGATAAGGGTGAGGGTTAGGGTGAAGTTGAGGGTTCGTGTTAGGGTGAGAGTTAGGGTTAGGTTAAGTTTAGGTTTAGGGTGAGGGTTAGAGTTAGGTTTAGGGTGAGCATTATGGTTAGGGTTAGGTTGAGGCTTAGGGTTAGGGTAAGGATGAGGTTAAGGGTTAGGGTAAGGGTGAGGGTTTGGATGAGGATTAGGGTTAAGATTAGGGTTAGGGTTAGGGCTCAGGTGAGGGTGAGGATTAGGCTTAGTGTTAGGTTAAGGTTTAGGTTTAGGGTTAGGGTTAGGGTGAGGGTTAGGCTGAGGGTTAGGGTTTCGGTGAGGGTGAGGGTTAGGGTTAGGTTGAGGGTGAGGGTTAGGATTATTGTTAGGGTGAGGTTGAATGTTAGCATTAGTGTTAGGGTTAGGTTTAGGGTTAGGATTAGTGTTATTGTTAGGGTTAGGGTTAGAGTTATGGTGAGGTTGAGGTTTAGCGTGGGCGTAAGGGTCAGGTTTAGGGTGAGGTTTAGTGTTAGAGTTAGGATTAGGGTTAGGGTGAGGGTGAGGTATATGGTTAGATTTAGGTTTAGTTGGAGGCTTAGGTCGAGGGTGAGGGTCAGGGTTAGTGTTAGGGTTAAGGTTAGGGTGAGGGTTAGGTTGAGGTTTAGGGTTAGGGTTAGGTTTATTGTTAGGATTAGTGTTAGGGTGAGGGTGAGTGTGAGGTTTAGGGTTAGAGTTAGGCTTTGGCTTAGGATTAGGCTGAGGGTGAGGGTGGGAGTGAGGATTAGGGTTAGGGTGAGGGTGGGAGTGAGGATTAGGGTTAGGGTGAGGGTTAGGATTATGGTTATATTGAGGGTTAGTGTTAGAGTTAGGTTTAGAGTTACAGTTAGGGTGAGGGTGAGGTTTAGGGGTAGAGTTAGGGTTAGGGTGAGGGTTAGCGTTAGAGTCAGGGTTAGTGTTAGAGTTAGTGTGAAGTTTAGGGTGAGGATGAGGGTTTGGGTTAGGGTGAGGGCTAGTGACAGGGTGAGGTTTAGGGTTAGTGTTAGGGTGTGGGTAAGTGTTAGGGTGAGGGTTAGGATTATGGGTAGGTTTAGGATGAGGGATAGAGTTCGGATTAGGGTTAGGGTGAGGGTGAATGTGGGTGTTAGGTTTAGGTTTAGGGTTAGGCTTAGGTTTCAGCTGAGGGTGAGTTTGAGGTTGAGGGTTAGGGTTAGGTTGAGGGTTAGGGTAAAGTTTAGGGGGAGGGTTAGGAAGAGGGTTAGGGTTAGGATTAGGGTTGGGTGAGGGCTAGGTTGAGGGTGAGGTTTAGGTTAGGGTTATGGTGAGGTTTATGGTTAGGGTAAGGGTGAGAGTTAGGGTTCAGGTTAACTTTAGGGTTAGGTTGAGGGTTAGGGTAAGGGTTACAGTGAGGGTGAGGGTTACGTTTAGGTTGAGGGTTAGGGTTAGGATTATGGTTAGGGTGAGGGTGAGGTATAGGGTTAGTTTTTGGGTGAGGTTTAGCAAGAGGTTTAGGGTTAGGATTAGGGTTACGGTGAGGTCTAGGGTGAGGGTGAGTTTTAGGATTAGGGTTAGGATGAGGGATAGGGTTAGGGTTAGGGTTAGGGTCAAGGTGAGGTTGAGGTTTAGTGTTAGATTTAGGGTTAGGGTGAGGCTGAGTTTGATGGTTAGGATTAGGGTTAGTGTTAGAATTAGGGTTAGGGTGAGGGTTAGGATGAGGTTTAGGGTTAGGATTTGGGTAAGGGTGAGCGCTAGGGTGAGGGCTAGGGTTATGGATAGGGTTAGGTTTAGGATTAGGGTTAGGGTGAGGGTGAGTGTGAGGGTTAGGGTTAGGCTTAGGCTTAGGCTTAGAGTTCGGGTGAGGGTGAGGGTTAGGGTTTGGGTTTTGGTGAGGCTGTGGCTGAGTATTAGGGTTATTTTTAGGGTTAGGTTTAGTGTTAGGGTTAGGGTTAGGGTTATGGTCAGGGTTAGGTTAGGCTTAGGATTAGGCTTAGGTTGAGGGTGTGGGTGACGATTAGAGTTAGGGTTATGCTTAGGCTTAGGGTTAGGGTTATTGTTATTGTTATTGTTAGGGTTAAGATTGCAGTGAGGGTGAGGCTGAGGGTGAGGGTTATGGTTAGGGTTAGGGTTAGTGTTATTCTTAGGGTTAGAGTTTGAGATATGGTGAGGGTGAGGGTGTGGGTGAGGGTTAGGGTTTGGGTGAGGTTTAGGGTTAGGTTTAGGGTTAGGGTTTGGGTGAGGGTGAGGTTTCGGGCTAGAGTTAGGTTTAGGGGATGGTTAGGGTGAGGTTTAGGGTTAGGGTTAGTGTTATGGTTAGTGTGAGGTTGAGGGTTAGGTTGAGGTTTAGGGATAGGGTTAGGTTTAGGATGAGGGTTAGGGTGAGGATGAGTGTGAGGGTTAGGTTGATGGTTAGGATTAGTCTTAGGGTTAGGCTGAGGGTGAGTGTGGGGGTGAGGATTAGGGATAGGGTGATGGTTCGTGTTTGGGTTAGTGTTATTGTTAGGGTTAGGGTTAGAATTACGGTGAGGGTGAGGGTGCGGGTGAGTGTTTGGGTTGGGGTTAGGGTGGGGTTTAGGGTTAAGGTTAGGATTAGGGTGAGGGTGAGGTTTCGGGTTAGAGTTATGGTTAGGGTGAGGGTGAGGTTTAGATATAGGGTTAAGGGGAGGGTTAGGGTGAGGGTTAGGGTTAGGGTTAGTGTTAGGGTTAGGTTGAGTGTGAGGGTTAGGTTGAGGTTTTGGGTTAGGCTTAGTGTGATGTTTAGTGTTAGTGTTAGGATTAGTGTTAGGGTGAGGGTAAGTGTTAGGGGGAGGGTATGGGTTAGGGTGAGTGTTATGGTTAGGTTGAGGGTTAGGGTTAGGGTTAGAGTTATTGTTAGGTTTAAGTTTAGGGTTACGGTTACATTGAGGGTGAGGGTGAGGGTTAGGGTTAAGGTTAGGTTGAGGTTTAGGGTTTGGGTTAGGGTTCGATTTAGGGTTAGGGTGAGGTTGAGGTTTAGGGTTAGAGTTAGGGTTAGGGTGAGTGTTAGGGTTAGTATTAGTTTGAGAGGTAGGGGGAAGGTTAGGGTTAGGGTTAGGTTTATGGATAGGATTAGGGTTAGGGTGAGGGTGAGTGTGTGTGTTAGGGTTAGGTCTAGGGTTAGGCTTAGGTTTAGGCTGAGGGTGAGGATTAGGGTGAGGGTTACGTTTACTGTGAGGGTTAGGGTGAGGTTGATGTTTAGGGTTAGGATTAGGATTAGGGTTAGGGTTAGTCTGAGGGTGAGTGTGAGGGAGAGTGTTAAGGCGAGGATGAGGGTGAGGGTGTGGGTGAGGGCCAGGGTGAATGTGAGGGTTAGGGGTAGGTTTAGCGTGAGGTTTGGGGTTAGGGTGATGGTTAGGGTTAGTGTGAGTGTTAATGTTAGGGATAGGGTTAGTGTTAGGTTTAGGGTAAGTGTTAGGGTGAGGTTTATGGTTAGGGTGAGGTTTATGGTTAGGGTAAGGTTTAGGGTTAGGGTTAGGGTTATTGATAGGGTTAGGTTTAGGTTTACGGTTATGGTGAGGGTGAGGGTGAGGGTTAGGTTTAGGGTTAGGATGAGGTTTAGGTTTAGAGTTAGGTTTAGCATAAGGGTTAGGGTGATAGTGAGGTTTAGGGTTAGAATTAGGGTTTGTGACAGGGTTAGGGTTAGGGTGGGTTTTTGGTTAGGGTTAGGGTTAGGGTTAGGGTGAGGGAGAGGTTTAGGGTTAGATTTAGGGTTAGTGTTATGGTGAGGTTTAGTGTTAAGGTTAGGGTTAGTTTTAGGGTGAGTGTAAGTGTTAGGGTGAGCGTTTGGGTTAGGTTGAGGGTTATCGTTAGGGTGAGGGTTAAGATTAGGTTTAGGGTTATTGTTAGGGTTCGGTTTAAGGTTAAGGTTACGGTGAGGGTGATGGTGAGGGTTAGGCTTAGGTTTAGGGTGAGGTTTAGGGTGAGGTTTAGGGTTAGATTTAGGGTTAGCATGAGGGTTACATTGAGGGTTCGGGGTAGGGTTAGTGTTAGGGTTAGGGTCAGGGTGAGAGTTAGGGGGTGGGTTAGGGTTAAAGTTAGGTTTAGTATTAGGGTTAGGTTGAGGGTATGTGTGTTAGGGATCGGTTTAGAGTTAGTCTTAGGGTTAGTCTGAGGGTGAGGTTGAGGGTGAGTGTTAGGGTTAGGGTAAGGGTTAGGGTTAGGGTTAGGTGAGGACTAGGGTGAGGGTTAGGGTGAGGGTTAGGTTTAGGGAAAGGGTTAGGTTTAGGGTTAGGCTTAGGGTTAGGGTGAGGTTTAGGGTTAGGTTTTGGGTTAGGGTGAGGGTGAGACTTAGGATTAGTGTTAGCTTTAGGGTTAGGGTTAGGGTTAGGTTTAGTGTCAGGGTTAGGGTTAGGGTTACAGTGAGGGTTAGGTTTAGGGTTAGGGTAGTTTAGGCTTAGGGTTAGGCTGAGGGTGAGGGTGGGGGTGAGGATTAGGGTTAAGGGTTAGGGTTAGGGTTAAGTTTGCAGTGGGGGTGAGGCTGAGGGTGAGGGTTATGGTTAGGGTTAGTATTAGGTTTAGGGATAGGGTTAGTCTTATTGTTATGGTTAGGTTTAGAGTTATGGTGAGGTTGCGTGTAAGGGTGAGGTTTAGGGTTACGGTGAGGTTTACTGTGAGGTTTAGGTTTAGGGTTAGGATTAGAGTTAGGGTTAGTGTTAGGGTTAGGATTAGAGTAATGGTGAGGTTGAAGGTGAGGGTCAGGTTTAGGGTGGTTTTAGGGTGCGGTTTAGTGTTAAGGTTAGGGTTAGGGTGAGGATCAGGTTTAGGGTTAGGGTTAGGGTCAGGCGGAGGTTTAGGGTGAGGTTTAGGGTTAGGTTTAGTGTTAGCGTTAGGGTGAGGATGAGGGTTAGGTTGAAGTTTAGGGATAGCGTTAGGTTTTGGAATAGGGTTAGGGTGAGAGTGAGTATGCGGGTTAATGTGAGGATTAGGTTTAGGCTTAGGTTTAGGCTGAGGTTGAGGGTGGGGGTGAGGATTAGGGTTAGGGTGATGGTTTGGGTTTGGTTTAGTGTTCTTGTTAGGGTTAGCGTTAGAGTTACAGTGAGGGTGAGGGTGCAGGTGAGGGTAAGGCATAGGATTAGAGTGGGGTTTAGGGTTAGGGTTAGAGTAAGGGTGAGGGTGAGGGTGAGGATTATGGTTAGATAAGGTTTAGGGGGAGGGTTAGGGGGAGGGTTAGGATTAAGGTTAGTGTTAGGGTTAGGTTGAGTGTGAGGGTTAGGTTGAGGGTGAGGGTTAGGTTGAGGTTTAGGTTTAGGGTTAGTGTGAGGGTTAGTGTTAGGGTTAGGGTTAGTGTTAGGGTGAGGGTAAGTGTTAGGGTGAGGGTATGGGTTAAGGTGAGGTTTATGTTTAGGGTGAGGTTTAGGATTAGTTTAGGATGAGGGCTAGGGTGAGGGTGAGGTTTAGTGTTAGGGGTAGGGTGAGGTTTGGGGCTAGGGTTAGGGTTAGGGTGAGGTTTAGTGTGAGTGTGAGGTATAGGGTTAGAGTTAGGGTTAATGTGAGGCTAAGGGTAAGTTTTAGGGTTAGGGTTAGGATTAATATTAGGGTAAGGTTTAGGTTTAGGGTGAGGGTTAGGGTGAGGGTGAGGGTTAGGGTTAGGATTAGTATTAGGGTTAGGGTTAGGTTGAGTGTGGGGGTTAGGGTTTAGGGTTAGCCTTAGGGTTAGGCTGAGGGTGAGGGTGAGGGTTATGGTTAGGGTGAGGTTTAGGGTTAGGGTTACGGTTAGGATTAGTGTTAGGGTTAGTTTGAGGGTTTGGGTTAGGGTAAGGATGAGGGTTAAGGTTAGGGTTAGGGTGAGGGTTAGGATGAGGATTAGGGTTATGATTAGGGTTAGGGTGAGGTCTAGGGTGAGGGTGAGGACTAGGGTTAGTGTTAGGGTAAGGTTTAGGGTTCGGGTTAGGGTTAGGGTTCGGGTTAAGCTGAGGGTTAGTGTTACAGTGATGTTGAGGTTAAGGGTTATTGTGAGGGTTTGGTTTAGGATTAGGGTTAGGGTGATGGTGAGGTTTAGGGTTAGATTTAGGGTTCGGGTGAAGCTGAGGGTGAGTGATAGGTTTACAGTTAGTGTTAGGTTTAGGGTTAGGGTAAGGTTGAGTGTTAGGGTGAAGGTTAGGTTGAGGGTTAGGTTTAGGGTGAGGGTTAGGGTTAGGGTTAGGGTGAGGTTTTGGGTTAAGATTAGGTTTAGGCTGAGGTTGAGTATTAGCATTAGGGTTAGGGTTAGTGTTAGGCTTAGGTTTATGGTTAGGATTACTGTTATTGTTAGGGTTAGGTTTAGAGTTATGGTGAGGGTGAGGGTGAGGGTGAATGTTAGGGTTATAGTTAGGGTAAGGGTGAGGCTGTGGTTGAGGTTTATATTTAGTTTTAGTGTTAGAGTTACGGTTAGCATGAGGTTTAGGGTGAGGGTGAGGATTAGGGTTAGGTTTAGGATTAGGATTAGAGTCATGGTTAGGGTGAGTGTGAGGGTTAGGATTAGGGTTAGGTTCAGGATTAGGGTTAGGCTGAGGATGAGGGTGAGTGTGAGGGTTAGGGTTAAGGTGAGGGTTAGGGTTAGGGTTAGGGTGAGTGTAAGGCTTAGGATTGGGTATAGGGTTAGGCTTAGGTTTAGGCTGAGGGTGAGGGTGAGTGTGAGGGTTAGGGTTAGTGTGAGAGTTAGGGTTAGGTTTATGGGGAGGGTTAGGATGAGAGTTAGGGTTAGGATTAGGGTTAGGGTGAGGGCTAGGGTGAGGTTGAGGTTTAGGGTTAGTGTTAGGGTGAGGTTTAGGGTTAGGATTAGGTTTAGGGTTAGGGTGAGTGTGAGGTATAGGGTTAGAGTTAGGGTTAAGGTGAGTTTGAGGATGAGGCTTAGGATTAGGGTTAGGATTAGGATTAGGGTAAAGGTTAGGGTGAGTGTGAGTGTTAGGGTTAGGGTTAGGCTTAGGTTTAGACTGAGGGTGAGCGTGAGGGTGAGTTTTAGGGTTAGGATGTGGGTTAGGGTGAGGGTGAGTGAGTGTGTTAGGGTTAGGTTTCGGTTTAGGCTAAGGGTTAGTCTAAGGGTGAGGTTGAGTTTGAGGTTTAGGTTTAGGGTGAGGTTTGGGGTAAGGATTAGGGGGAGGGTTAGAATGAGGGTTAGGGTTAGGATTAGGGTTAGGGTGAGAGTGAGGGTGAGGGTTAGGGTTAGTGTTAGGTTGAGGGTTAGGATGATGGTTAGGATTAGGGTTAGGGTTAGGGTGAGGTTTAGGGTTAGAGTTAGCGTAAGGGTGAGGCTGAGGTTGAGGGTTATATTTAGGGTTAGTGTTAGATTTAGTGTTAGGGTGAGGATTAGTGTGAGGGTGAGGATTAGGTTTAGGGTTAGGATTAGGATTAGAGTAAGGGTTAGGGTGAGTGTGAGGGATAGGTTTAGGGTTAGGTTTAGGCTTAGGGTTAGGCGGAGGATGACGGTGAGGTTGAGAGTTAGGGATAGGGTGAGGGTTAGGGTTAGGGTTAGGGTAAGAGTTAGGGTTCTGTTAAGTTTAGGGTTAGAGTGAGGGTTAGGGTTAGGGTTAGAGTGAGGGTTAGTGTTATTGTTAGGTTGAGGATTAGGGTTAGGGTGAGGATGAGGGTTAGGGTTAGGGTTAGTGTGAGGGTTAGCATGAGGATTAGGGTTACGATTAGGATTAGGGTGAGGGCTAGGGTGAGGGTGAGGAGTAGGGTTAGTGTTAGGGTAAGGTTTAGGGTTAGGGTTAGAGTTAGGGTTAGGGTTAGGGTTAGGTTTAGGGTTAGTGTTAGGGTTATGGTGAGGGTGAGGGTTAGGGTGAGGGTTTGGATGAGGGTTAGTGTTACAGTGAGGGTGAGGGTTAGGGTTAGGGTGAGGGTTAGGTTTAGGATAAGGGTTAGGGTGAGGTTGAGTGTTAGCATTAGGGTTAGGGTTAGGGATAGGTTTAGTGTTAGGATTAGTGTTATTGATAGGTTTAGGTTTAGAGTTATGGTGAGGGTGAGGTTTAGGGTTAGGTTTAGGGTGAGGTTAAGGTTTAGGGTTAGGATTAGGGTTAGGGTGAGGGTGAGGTTTACGGTTAGGTTTAGGTTTAGTTGGAAGGTTAGGTCGAGGGTTAGGGTTAGGGTTAGTGTTAGGTTTAACGTTCGGGTCAGGGATAGGTTGAGGTTTAGGGTTGAGGTTAGGTTTAGGTTTAGGGTGAGGGTGAATGTGAGGTTTAGGGGTAGGGTTAGGTATAGGCTTAGGGTTATGCTGAGGGTGAGGTGGGGGTCAGGATTAGGGTTAGGGTGATGGTTAGGGTTAGGTTTATGGTGAGGGTTAGTGTTAGGGTTAGGGTTAGAGTTAGGGTTAAGGTGAGGGTGAGGTTTTGGGGGTAGAGATAGGGTTAGGGTGAGGGTTCGCCTTAGAGTGAGGGTTAGGGTGGAGTTGATGTTAAGGGTAAAGGTGAGGTTTAGGCTGAGGGTGAGCGTTACATTAAGGGTGAGAGTTAGGGCTAGGGTGAGGGTTAGGGTGAGGGTTAGGGTGAGGGTGAGGGTTAGGTTGAGGATTAGTGTTAGGTTTAGTGTGAAGTTTAGGGTGAGGATGAGGGTTAGGGTTAGGGTGAGGGCTAGAGAGAGGCTGAGGTTTAGGGTTAGGGTTAGGGTGAGGTTTAGGGTTAGGGTGATGGTTAGGGTTAAGTGTTATGGTTAGTGTAAGTGTTAGGTTGAGGGTAAGTGTTAGGGTGAGGGTTAGGTTTAGGGTGCGGGTAAGTTTTAAGGTGAGGGTTAGGGTTAGGGTGAGGGTTATCTTTAGGGTGAGGGTGAGGGTTAGGGTTAGGGCTAGGTTGAGGTTTAGGGATAGGGTTAGGTTTAGGGTTAGGGTCAGGGTGAGATTTAGTGTTAGAGTTAGGGTTAGGTTGAAGCTGAGGGTGAGGATTATCGTTAAGATTAATGTTAGGGTTAGGCTTAAGGTGAGGGTTAGATTGAGGGTGAGGGTTAGGGTTAGGTTTAGAAGTAGGATTAGGGTTAGTGTTATTGTGAGTGTGAGGGTTAGGGTTAGGGTTAGGGTTAGGGTAAGGGCTAGGGTGAGTGTGAGGGTGAGTTTTAAGGTTAGGGTTAGGGTTAGGGTTAGGATGAGGGTAAGGTTTAGGGTTAGAGTTAGTTTTAGGGTGAAGCTGAGGGTGAGGGTTAGGGTTAATGTTAGTGTTAGGTTTAGGGTGAGGTTTAGGGTGAGGATTAGGGTGAGGTTGAGGCTTAGGTTTAGGGTTAGGATTAGGATTAGGTTTAGGGTTTGAGTGTGTATGAGGGTTAGGGTTAGGTTTAGGGCTAGGCTTAGGTTTAGGCTGAGGGAGATGGTGGGTGTGAGGATTAAGGTTAGGGTGATGGTTTGGGTTAGGGTTAGTGTTATTATTAGGGTTTGGTTTGAATTAGGGTGAGGGTGAGTTTGCCGGTGAGGGTTAGGATTAGGGTTAGGGTGGGTTTTAGGGTTAGGGTTAGGGCTAGTGTGAGGGTGAGGTTTAGGGTTAGATATTGGGTTAGAGGGAGGGTTAGGGTGAGAGTTAGGCATAGGGTTAGTGTTAGGGTGTGGGTGAGGGTTAGGGTTAGGGTGAGGGTTATGGTTAGGGTGAGGGTTAGGGTTAGAATTAGGGTTATTGTTAGGTTTAGGGTTAGGGTTACAGTTAAGGTGAGGGTGAGTGTTAGGGTTAGGGTGAGGGTGAGGTTTATTGTTAGGTTTAGGGTTAGAGTTAAGGTTAGGGTGAGGGTGAGGTTTAGGGGTACATTTAGGGTTAGGGTGATCATTAGGATTAAGGTGCGGGTTAGCGTGGGTGTGATGGTAAGGTTAAAGTTGCGGGTAAGGCTGAGGGTGAGGGTTACGGTAAGGGTGAGGGTTAGGGTTAGAGTGAGGGTTAGGGTTAGCATTAGGGTGAGGAGGAGGGTTAGATTGAGGATTAGTGTTAGGGTTAGTGTGAGGTTTATGGTGAGGATGAGGGTTAGGGTTAGGGTGAAGGCTAGGGTGAGGGTGAGGGTTAGGATTAGTGTTAGGGTGAAGTTTAGGTTTAGGGTGATGTTTAGGGTTAGTGTGAGGGTTAGTTTTAGTGTTAGGGTTTGTGTTAGGTTGAGGGTATGTGTTAGGGTGAGGGTTAGGGTTAGGCTGAGGGTTATGGTTAGGGTGAGTGTTAGTGTTAGGATAAGTGTAAGGGTGAGGGCTAGGCTGAGGGTTAGGGTTAGGGTTAGGCTTAGGGATAGGGTTAGGTTTAGGATTAGGGTTAGGGTGAGGGTGAATGTGAGGGTTAGGATCAGGGTTAGGGTTAGGCTTAGAGTTAGGATGAGGTTTAGGGTTAGGGTTTGGGATAGGGTGAGGGTGAGTCTGAGGATTAGGGTTAGGTTTAGCTTTAGTTTTATGGTTAGTTTTAGTGTTAGGGTTAGTGTTAGGGTTACAGTGAGTGCTGGGGTTAGGGTTAAAGTTAGGGTTAGGCTTAGAGTTAGGGTGAGGGTTAGGATGAGGATTAGGTTTACTATTAGGGTTAGGGTGAGGGCTAGGGTGAAGGTTAGGATTAGCTTAATGTTTGGGTAAGGTTTAGGGTTAGGGTTAGGGTGAGGGTGAGGTTTAGGATGAGGGTTAGGTTTATGGTGAGGGTGAGGGTTAGGTTTAGGGTGAGGGTGAGGGTTAGGGTTAGGATTGGGGTGTGGGTGAGTGTGTGTGTTAGGGTGAGGGTGAGGTTTAGGGTTAGGGCTAGGATTAGGGTTAGGGTGAGGGTTTATGTTTAGATTTAGTTTTAGATTTATGTTTAGATTTAGATTTAGATTTATGTGAGGTTTATGTTTAGATTTAGTTTTAGTTGGAGGGTTAGGTCGAGGGTTAGGGTTAGGCTAAGTATTCGGGTTAAGGTTAGGTTGAGGGTTAGGTTGAGGTTTAGGGTTAGGGTTATGGTTAGAGTTAGGATTAGGGTTAGGGTGAGGGTCAGGATGAGGGTTAGTGTTATGGTGAGGGTGAGGGTTAGGGTTAGCATGAGTGTTAGGGTTAGGATTAGGGTTAGGGTAAGGTTGACTGTTAGCACTATGGTTAGGGTTAGGGTTAGGTTTACGCTTAGGATTACTGTTATTGTTAGGGTTAGGGTTAGAGTTATGGTGAGGGTGAGGGTGAGGGTGAGTGTTAGGTTTAGGGTTAGGGTTAGTATTAGGGTTAGGGTGAGGGTGAAGTTTATGGTTAGATTTAGTTTTAGTTGGAGGGTTAGGTCGAGGGTTAGGGTTAGGCTAAGTGTTAGGGTTAAGGTTAGGTTGAGGGTTAGGTTGAGGTTTAGGGTTAGGGTTAGGGATATGTTTAGGATTAGGGTTAGGGCGAGTGTGAGGTTTAGGGTTAGGGTTAGGCTTAGGCTTAGGGTTAGGCTGAGGGTGAGGGTGGGGGTGAGGATTAGGGTTACAGTGATGGTTAAGGTTAGGTTTAGGGTAAGGGTTAGTGTTAGGGTTAGTGTTAGAGTTAGGGTTAGGGTGAGGGTGAGGTTTAGGGCTAGAGTTAGTGTTAGGGTGAGGGTTAGCGTTAGAGTAAGGGTTAGGGTGGGGGTGACTGTAAGGGTAAATGTGAGGGTTAGGCTGAGCGTGAGGGTTAAGGTAAGGGTGAGAGTTAGGGTTAGGGTGAGATTTAGGGTTAGGTTTAGTGTGAGGGTGAGGGTTAGATTGAGGATTAGTGTAAGAGTTAGGGTGAAGTTTAGAGTGAGGATGAGGGTTAGGGTTAGGGCGAGGTCTAGGGACAGGGTGAGGTTTAGGGTTAGTGTTAAGGTGAGGTTTAGGGTTACGTTGATGGTTAGGGTTAGTGTGAGGTTTAGTGATAGTGTTAGGGTTAGTGTTAAGGTGAGGGTAAGTGTTAGGGTGAGGGTTAGGGTTAGGGTGAGGGTTATGTTTAGGGTGAGGTTTAGGGTTAGAGTTAGGGTTATTCTTAGCGTTAGGGTTAGGGTTAAGTTCATGGTGAGGGTGAGGATGAGGTTTAGGGTTAGGTCTAGGATGAGGTTTAAGGATAGGGTGAGGGTTAGGGTTAGGGTCAGGGTGAGGTTTAGTGTTAGAGTTAGGGTTAGGGTGAGGCTGAGGGTGAGGGTTAGGGTTAGTATTAATGTTAGGGTTAGGCTTAAGGTGAGGGTTAGGTTGAGGGTGTGGGTTAGGGTTTGGTTAGTTGTACATTAGGGTTAGTGTTAGGGTGAGTGTGAGGGTTAGGGTTAAGGTTAGGGATAGGCTTAGGATTGGGCTGAGGTTGAGGGTGAGGTTTAGGTTGAGGGTGAGGTTTAGGGTTAGGGTTAGGTTGAGTGTGAGTGTTAGGGTTAGGGTTAGGCTTAGGATTAGGCTGAGGGTGAGGGTGTGGTTCAGGGTTAGGGTTAGTGTTAGGGTGTGGTTTAGGGTTTGGGTTAGGGTTAGAGTTAGGTTTAGGATGAGGGTGAGGTTTAGGGATAGAGTTAGGGTTAGGGTCAGGTTTAGGTTGAGGGTTAATGTTTGGGTTAGTGTTATGGTGAGAGTTAGAGGGAGGGTTAGGCTTAGGGTTAGGGTAGGGACAGCATCAGGGTTAGAGTGAGGGTGAGTGTGTGTGTTAGGTTTAGGTTTAGGGTTAGGCTTAGGGTTAGGCTGAGGGTGAGGTTGAGGGTGAGGTTTAGGTTTAGGGGAAGGGTTAGGATGAGAGTTAGGGTTAGGATTAGGCTTAGGGTAAGGGCTAGGGTGAGTTTGAGGGTGAGGTTTAAGGTTAGGGTTAGCTTCAGGTTTAGGGTGAGGTTTAGGGTTAGAGTTAGGGTTAGGGTGAGGCTGAGGGTGAGGGTTAGGTTTAGGGTTAGTGTAAGGTTTAGGGTTAAATTTAGGGGGAGGGTTAGGGTGAGGGTTAGGTTTAGGATTAGGATTAGGGTTTTGGTTAGTGTGAGTGTGAGGGTTAGGGTTAGGTTTAGGGTTAGGCTTAGGGTTAGGCTGAGGGTGAGGGTGAGTTTTAGATTGAGGATTAGGGTTAGGGTTAGTGTGAGGTTTATGGTGAGGATGAGGGTTAAGGTTAGGGTGAAGGCTAGGGTGAGGTGAGGGTTAGGGATAGTGTTAGGGTGAGGTTTAGGGTTAGGGTGAGGTTTAGGGTTAGTGTGAGGGTTATTATTAGGTTTAGGATTAGTGTTAGGGTGAGGGTAAATTTTAGGGTGAGGTTTAGGTTTAGGGTGAGGGTTATGGTTAGGGTGAGAGTTAGGGTTAGGATAAGTGTAAGGGTGATGGCTAGGCAGAGGGTTAGGGTGAGGGTTAGGGTTAGGTATGGGGTCAGGTTTAGGATTATGGTTAGGGTGAGGGTGAATATGAGGGTTACGATTAAGGTGTAGGGTTAGGCTTAGAGTTAGGATGAGGCTTAGGGTTAGGGTTTGTGTTAGGGTGAGGGTGAGGCTGAAGATTAGGTTTAGGTTTAGGGTTAGGTTTATGGTGAGAGTTAGTGTTAGGGTCAGTGCTAGGGTTACAATGAGGGTTGGGGTTAGGGTTAGGGTTAGGTTTAGGCTTAGATTTAGGGTGAGGGTTAGGATGAGGATTAGGTTTACGATTAGGGTTAGGGTGAGGGCTAGGGTGAAGGTGATGGTTAGGGTTAGTGTTAGGGTAAGGTTTAGGGTTAGGGTGAGGGTTAAGGTGAGGGTAAGGATGAGGGTGAGGGTTACTGTGAGGGTGAGGGTTAGGGTTAGGGTGAGGGTTAGGGTTAGGATTAGAGTTAGGGTGAGGTTGAGTGTGAGCATTAGGGTTAGGGTTAGGGTTAGGGTTAGTTTTAGGGTGTGGATTACTCTTTTTGTTGGGGTTAGAGTTATGTTGAGGGTGAGGGTGAGTGTTAGGGTTAGGGTGAGGTTTAGGGTTACGGTTAGGATTAGGGGGAGGGTGAGGGTGAGGTTTATGGATAGATTTAGGTTTAGTTGGAGGGTTAGGTCAAGGGTTAGTTTAGGTTAAGTGTTAGGGTTCAGGTTAGGTTGAGGGTTAGATTGAGGTTTAGGGTTACGGTTTAGGGTTAGTTTTAAGATTAGGGTTAGGGTGAGGGTCAGTGTGAGGTTTCGTGTTAGGGTTAGGTTTAGGCTTAGTGTTATGCTAATGGTGAGCATAGGCGTGAGGATTAGGTTTAGAGTGATCATTAGGGTTAGGGTTAGGGTGAGGGTTAGTGTTAGGGTTAGGGTTAGAGTTAGTGTGAGGGTTATGGCTAGGTTTTGGGTTAGGGTGAGGTTGAGGCTGAGGATTAGGGTTAGGTTTAGGGTTAGGTTTAGGTTTTGGGTTAGTGTTAGGTACAGTGTTAGGGTTAGGGTAATGGTGAGTTTTAGGGTTAGGGTTAGGGTTAGGCTGAGGTTGAGCTTGGGGGTGAAGAATAGATTTAGAGTTAGGGTAAGGCTTAGGGTTATGGTTATTGTTAGTGTTATGGTTAGGGTTAAGTTGGCGGTGAGGGTGAGGCTTAGGTTTATTTTTAGGGTTAGTGTTAGCGTGAGGTTTAGATTTAGGGTTATAGGGAGGGTTAGGATGAGGTTTACGGTTAGGAATAGGGTTAGGGTGATTGCTAGGGTGAGGGTGAGGTTTAGGGTTAGGTTTAGGGTTATGGTTAGTGTTAGGGTTAAGATTAGGGTTAGGGTTTTGGTGAGGATTAGGGTTAGGGTAGGCTTAGGACTAGGCTGAAGGTGAGGTTGGGGGTGAGGATTAGAGTTAGGTTTAGGGTTAGGGTTAGGGTTAGCGTTATTGTTAGTGTTATGGTTAGGATTAAGTTTGCTGTGAGGGTGAGGCTGAGGATGAGGGTTATCGTTAGGGTTAGGGTTAGGGTTAGGGTTAGTGTTATTGTTAGTGTTACGGTTACAGTAATGGTGAGGTTGAATGTGAGGGTCAGGTTTAAGGTGAGGTTTACGTTGAGGTTTAAAGTTAGGGTTAGGGTTAGTGTGAGGGTGAGGTTTAGGGTTAGGGTTAGGGTTAGGCGGAGGATTAGGCTGAGCTTTAGGGATAGGTTTAGTGTTAGGGTTAGGGTGAGGGTTAGGGTTAGGTTGAGGTTTAGGGATAAGGTTAGGTTTAGGATTAGGGTTAGGGTGAGGGTGAGTATGAGGGTTAGTGTGAGGGTTAGGCTTAGGCTTAGGGTATGGCTAAGGGTGAGGGTGGTGGTGAGGATTAGGCTTAGGGGAATGGTTTGAGTTAGGTTTAGTGTTCTTGTTAGGCTTAGGGTTATAGTTACGGTGAGGGTGAGGGTGCGGGTGAGGGTTATTGTTATGGTTAGGGTGGGGTTTAGGGTTACGGTTAGGGTTAGGGTGAGGGTGAGGGTGAGTTTTAGGGTTAGATATAGGGTTAGGGGGAGGGTTAGGGGGAGGGTTAGGGTTAGGGTTAGTGTTAGGCTTAGGTTGAGGATGAGGGTGAGGCTGAGCGTGAGGCTTAGGGTTAGGGTTAGGGTTAGTGTTATTGTTAGGGTTACGGTTAGAGTAATGGTGAGGTTGAATGTGAGGGTCAGGTTTAGGGTGAGGTTTAGGTTAAGGTTTAGTGTTAGAGTTAGGGTGTGGGTGAGGTTTAGGGTTAGGTTTAGGGTTATGCGGAGTATTAGGCTGAGGTTTAGGGATAGGTTTAGTGTTAGTGTTAGTGTGAGGGTGAGGGTTAGGTTGAGGATAAGGGATAGGGTTAGTTTTAGGATTAAGTTTAGGGTGAGGGTGAGTATGAGGGTTAGTGTGAGGGTTAGGCTTAGGCTTAGGTTTAGGCTGAGGGTGTGTGTGGGGGTGAGGATTAGGCTTGGGGTAATGGTTCGAGTTAGGTTTAGTGTTCTTGTTAGGCTTAGGGTTAGAGTTACAGTGAGGGTGAGGGTGCGGGTGAGGGTTATGGTTATGGTTAGGGTGGGGTTTAGGGTTAGGGTTAGGGTTAGGGTGAGGGTGAGGGTGAGGTTTAGGGTTACATATAGAGTTAGGGGGAGGGTTATGGTTGGGGTTAGGGTCAGTGTGAGGGTCAGTGTTAGGGTTAGTGTTAGTGTTAGGGTGAGGGTTATGGTTACTGTGAGGGTGAGGGTGAGTGTTAGGGTTAGGGTTAGGTATAGGGTGAGGTTTAGGTTTTGGGTTAGGGTCAGAGTTAGGGTTAGGGTGAGGGTTAGGTTGAGGGTTAGGGTAAGGGATACTTTTAGGGATAGGGGTAGGGTGAGAGTTAGGGGGAGGGTTAGGTTTAGGATTAGGATTAGGGATAGAATGAGGGTGAGTGTGTGTGTTAGGTTTAGGTTTAGGGTTAGGCTGAGGGTGAGGTTAGGGTGAGAGTTAGGGTTAGGGGGAGGGTTAGAATGAAGATTAGGTTTAGGTTTAGGGTGAGGATTAAGGTTAGGGTTAGGGTTAGGATTAGGGTGAGGGTGAGGTTTAGGGTTAGAATTAGGGTTAGGGTGAGGTTGATGGTGAGGGTCAGGGTTAAGGTTAGTGTTAGGTTTAGGGTTAGGTGTAGGGTGAGGGTTAGTGTGAGGCTGAAGGTTAGGGTTAGTGGTAGGATTAGGATTAGGTTTAGCGTTACAGTGAATTTGAGAGTTAGGGTTAGGCTTAGGGTTAGGCTGAGGGTGAAGGTGAGAATGAGGGTTAGGGCCAGGGTGAGGGTTAGGGTTAGGGTTATGGGGAGGGTTAGGATGAGGGTTAGGGTTAGGATTAGGGTTAGGATGAGGGCAAGGGTGAGGGTGAGGTTTAGGGTTCGGGTCCGGGTGAGGTTTAGGGTTAGGTTTAGTGTTAGGGTTATGGTGATTGTGAGGTTTAGGGTTAGAGTTAGGCTTAAGGTGAGGCTGAGGGTTAGACTAAGGGTTAGTGTTAAGATTAAGATTAGGGTAAGTATTAGGGTGAGTGTGAGGGTTAGGGTTAGGGTTATGGTTACACTGAGGGTGAGGGTGAGGTTGAGGGTTAGGGTTAGGATTAGGGTTAGGGTGAGGGTGACTGTGTTTGTTAAGGTTAGGTTTAGGTTTAGGTTAAGGGTTAGGCTAAAGGTCAGGTTGAGGTGAAGATTTGGTTTAGGGTGAGGGTTAGGGTAAGGGTTAGGGTGAGGGTTAGGATGAGGGTTAGGGTTAGGATTAGGGTTAGGGTAAGAGTGAGGTTGAGGGTTAGGGGTAGTGTTAGGGTGAGGGTTAGGATGAGGGTTAGGATTAGGTTTAGGGTGAGGGCTAGGGTGAGGGTGAGGTTTAGGGTTAGGGTTATGGTGAGCTTTAGGGTTGGGGTGATGGTTAGGGTTAGTGTGAGGGTTAGTGTTAGGGTTAGGGTTAGGTTAGGGTGAGGGTAAATGTTAGGGTGAGGGTTAGATTTAGGGTGAGGGTTATGGTTACTTTGAGGGTTAGGGTTAGGTTTAGTGTTATTGTTAGGGTTAGGGTTACGGTTACGGTGAGGGTGAGGGTGAGGTTTAGAGATAGGGTTAGGATGAGGTTTAGGGTTAGGGTTAGAGTTTGGGTTAGGGTGAGAGTGACGTTTCCGTTTAGAGTTAGGGTTAGTGTTAGTGTTAGGGTTAGAGTCATGGTTAGGGTAAGGGTTAGGCTTAGGCTAAGGCTCAGGCTTAGGCTGAGCATGAGGGTGAGGGTTAGGGTTAGGGTTAGGATTAGGATTCGGGTAAGGGTTAGGGTGAGTGTGAGGGTTAGGGTTAGGGTTAGGGTTAGGCTTAGGGTTACACTGAGTTTGAGGGTGAAGGTGAGGGTTAGGGTTAGGATTAAGGTTAGGGTAAGGGTGAGTGTGTGTGTTAGGGATAGGTTTAGGGATAGGTTTAGGGTTATGCTGAGGTTGAGGTTGAGGGTGAGGGTTAGGGTTAGGGTGAGGGTTAGGGTAAGGGTTAGGGGGAGGTTTAGGAAGAGGGTTAGGTTTAGGATTAGTGTTAGGACAAGGGCTCGGTTGAGGGTGAGGTTTAGGGTTAGGATTAGGGTGAGGGTTAGGGTTAGGTTTAGGGTGAGAGTTAGGGTTTGGGTTAAGTTTAGGGTTAGGGTGTGTGTTAGGGTAAGGGTTACGGTGAGGGTGAGGGTTTGGGTTAGGTTGAGGGTTAGGTTTCGTATTGGGTTAGGGTTAGGGTGTGGGTTAGGGTTAGTGTTATATTGAGGGTTAGGATGAGGGTTATGATTAGGGTTAGGGTGAGGGCTAGGGTGAGGTGATGTTTACGGTTAGGTGTAGGGTGAGGTTTAGCTTTTGGGTTAGGGTTATTGTTAGGGTGAGATTTAGGGTTAGAGTTAGGGTTAGTGTTAGCGTTAGGGTTAGGGTGAGGGTTAGGGTTAGGGTTAGGCTTAGGCTTAGGCTTAGGCTTAGGCCGAGTATGCCTGTGAGTGTTAGGGATAGGGTTAGGGTGAGGTTAGGCTTAGATTTAGGCTTAGGCTTATGCTTAGGCCAAACAAGCATGTGAGTGTTAGGGTTAGGCTTAGGGTGAGGGTTAGGATGAGCTTTAGGGTTAGGATTAGTGTTAGTGTGAGGGCTAGGATGAGGGTTATGGTGAGGGGTAGGGTTAGGGATAGGGTGAGGTTTAGGATTAGGTTTAAGGTGAGGGTGAGTGTGAATTTTAGGGTTAGTGTTAGGCTTAGAGTTAGGGTGAGGGTTAGGGTTAGGGTTTGGGTTAAGGTGAGGGTGAGGCTGAGGTTTAGGGTTAGTTTTAGGGTTAGGTTTAGGGTTAGTTTTAGTGTTAGGGTTAGGGTTAGGTTTAGGGTGAGGGTGAGGGTGAGTGTGAGGTTTAGGGTTAGGCTTAGGCTTAGGCTTAGGGTTAGGCTAAAGGTGAGGGTGGGGGTGAGGATTAGGGATCGGGTGGTGTTTTGGGTTAGGGTTAGGGTGAGGGTTAGTGTTAGGGTTAAGGTTAGGGTTAGGGTGAGGGTGAGGTTGAGGGTAAGCATTATGGTTAGGCGGAGGATTAGGCTGAGATTTAGGGATAGGTTTAGTGTTAGGGTTAAGGTGAGGGTGAGGGTTAGGTTGAGGTTTAGGGATAGGGTTAGGTTTAGGATTAGGGTTAGGGTGAGGGTGAGTATGAGGTTTAGTGTGAGAGTTAGGCTTAGGCTTAGGGTAAGGCTGAGGGTGAGCGTGGGTGTGAGGATTAGGCTTAGGGTAATGGTTCGAGTTAGGTTTAGTGTTCTTGTTAGGGTTAGGGTTAGAGTTACGGTGAGGGTGAGGGTGTGGGTGAGGGTTATGGTTATTGTTAGGGTGGGTTTTAGGGTTAGGGTTAGGATTAGGGTGAGGGTGAGGGTGAGGTTTAGGGTTAGATATAGGGTTAGGGTTAGGGTTAGGGTTAGTGTTATTGTTAGGGTTATGGTTAGAGTAATGGTGAGGTTGAATGTGAGGGTCAGGTTCAGGGTGAGGTTTAGGTTGAGGTTAGGTGTAAGGGTTAGGGTTAGGGTGAGGGTGAGGTTTAGTGTTAGGTTTAGGGTTAGGCGGAGTATTAGGCTGAGGTTTAGATATAGGTTTAGTGTTAGGGTTAGGGTGAGGGTGAGAGTTAGGTTGAGGTTTAGGGATAGGGTTAGGTTTAGGATTAGGGTTAGGGTGAGGGTGAGATTGAGGGTTAGTGTGAGGGTTAGGCTTAGGCTTAAGTTTAGGCTGAGGGTGAGGGTGGGGGTGAGGATTAGGCTTAGGTTAATTGTTCGAGTTAGGTTTAGTGTTCTTGTTAGGCTTAGGGTTAGATTTACAGTGAGGGTGAGGGTGCGGGTGAGGGTTATGGTTATGGTTAGGGTGGGGTTTAGGGTTAGGGTTAGGGTTAGGGTGAGGGTGAGGGTGAGGTTTAGGGTTAGATATAGAGTTAGGGGGAGGGTTATGGTTGGGGTTAGGGTCAGTGTGAGGGTCAGTGTTAGGGTTAGTGTTAGTGTTAGGGTGAGGGTTAGGTTACTGTGAGGGTGAGGTTGAGGGTTAGTGTTAGGTTTAGGGATAGGGTGAGGTTTAGGGTTTGGGTTAGTGTCAGAGTTAGGGTTAGGGTGAGGGTGAGTTTTAGGTTTAGAGTTAGGGTTAGGGTGAGAATTAGGTTGAGGGTTAGGGTAAGGGTTACTTTTAGGGGTAGGGATAGGGTGAGAGTTAGGGGGAGGGTTCGGTTTAGGGATAGGATTAGGGTTAGAATGAGGGTGAGTGTGTGTGTTAGGTTTAAGTTTAGGGTTAGGCTTAGGGTTAGGCTGAGTTTGAGGTTAGGGTGATGGTTAGGATTAGGGGGAGGGTTAGCATGAGGATTATGTTTAGGTTTAGGGTGAGATTTAATGTTGGGGTTAGGGTTAGAATTAGGGTGAGGGTGAGGTTTAGGGATAGATTTAGGGTTAGGGTGAGGCTGAGGATGAGGATTAGGGTTAGGGTTATTGTTAGGCTTAGGTTTACACTGAGGGTGAGGGTGAGATTGAGGGTTAGGGTTAGGATTAGGGTTAGGGTGAGGGTGAGTTTGTGTGTTAGGGTTAAGTTTAGGTTTAGCTTAAGTGTTAGGCTAAAGGTGAGTTTGAGGTGAAAGTTTGGTTTAGGGTGAGGGTTAAGGTAAGGGTTATGGTGAGGGCTAGGATGAGGGTTAGGGTTAGGATTAGGGTTCGGGTAAGAGTGAGGGTGAGGGTTAGGGGTAGTGTTAGGGTGAGGGTTAGGATGAGGGTTAGGATTAGGGTTTGGGTGAGGGCTAGGGTGAGGGTGAGGTTTAGGGTTAGGGTGATGGTTAGGGTTAGTGGTAGGGTTAGCGTTAGGTTAGGGTGAGGGTAAATGTTAGGGTGAGGGTTAGAGGTAGGGTAAGGGTTATGGTTAGGTTGAGGGTGAGGGTTAGGTTTAGGGTTATTGTTAGGCTTAGGGTTAGGGTTACGGTTACGGTGAGGGTGAGGGTGAGGGTTAGGATTAGGGTTAGGATGAGGTTTAGGGTTAGGGTTAGATTTAATGTTAGGGTGAGAATGAGGTTTTCGTTTAGAGTTAGGATTAGTGTTAATGTTAGGGTTATGGTGATGGTTAGGGTTAGGCTTAGTCTTATGCTTAGGCTTAGGCTGAGCATGAGGGTGAGGGTTAGGGTTAGGGTTAGGGTGAGGGTATGGGTTAGCGTTAGGGTGAGGGTTAGAATGAGGTTTTGGGTTAGTATTAGGGTTAGGGTGAGGACTACGGTGTGGGATAGGGTGAGGGTTAGGTTTAGGGAAAACGTTAGGTTTAGTATTAGGGTTAGGGAGAGGGTGAGTGTGAGGGTTAGATTTGGGGTTAGGCTTAGGGTTAGGGTGAGGGTTAGAGTTAGGGTTTGGTTTAGGGTGAGGGTGAGGCTGAGGATTAGTGTTAGCTTTAGGTTTAATGTTGGGGTTAGATTTAGGGTTATGATTAGGGTTACAGTGAGGGTTAGGGTTAGGGTTAGGTTTAGGTATAGGCTTCGGGTTAGGCTGAGGGTGAGGGTGGGGATGAGGATTGGGGTTAGGTTTAGGGTCATATTTGCGTTGAGTGTGAGGCTGAGGGTGACATTTATTGTTAGGGTTAGGATTAGGGTTAGGGTTAGGGTTAGTGTTATTGTTAGTGTTAGGGTTAGAGTTACGCTGAGGTTGAGGGTAATGGTGAGGTTTATGGTTAGGGTGAGGTTTACTGTGAGATTTAGGGTTAGATTTAGGTTTAGTGTGAGAGAGAGTTTTAGGGTTGGAGTTAGGGTTAGGGAGAGGTTGAGAGTTAGGGTTATTGGTAAGGTTAGGGTGAGGGTGAGGGTTAGGTTGAGGTTTAGGGATAGGGTTATGTTTAGGATTAGGGTTAGGTTGAGGGTGAGTATGAAATTTAGGGTGAGGGTTAGGCTTAGGGTTAGGCTGAGGGTGACTGTGGGGGTGAGGATTAGGGTGAGGGTGATGGTTCAGTTTAGGGTTAGTGTTATTTTTAGGGTTAGGGTTAGATTTATGGTGAGGGTGAGGGTGCAGGTGAAGGTTACGGTTACAGTTAGGGTGGGCTTTAGGGTTAGGGTTAGGGTTAGGTTGAGGGTGAGTTTTAGGGTTAGAAATAGGCTTAGGGTGAGGGTTAGGGATAGGGTTAGTGTTAGGGTTAGGGTGAGGGTAAGGGTTAAGTTGAGGTTTAGGTTTAGGGTTAGGGTAAGTGTTAGTGTGAGGGTTTGTGTTAGGGTTAGGGTTAGGGTTTGGGTGAGGGTAAGTGTTAGGGTGAGGGTTTGGGTTAGGGTGAGGGTTACGGTTAGGGTAAGGGTTAGGATTAGGGTTAGGTTTATTGATAAGGTTAGGTTTACGGTTACAGTTTTGGTGAGGGTGAGGGTGAGTGTTAGTGTTAGGTTTAGGTTTTGGGTTAGGTTGAGTGTTAGGTTTAGGGTTAGTGTAAGGGTTAGGGTTAGGTTGAGAGTTAAGCGGAGGGTTAGGGTTAGGGTTAGGTTTAAGGATAGGATTAGGGTTAGGTTGAGGGTGAGTGTGTGTGTTAGGGTTAGGTTTAGGGTTAGGCTTAGGGTTAGGCTGAGGGTTCGGTTTAGGGGGAGGGTTAGAATGAGGGTTTGGTTTAGGGGGAGGGTTAGAATGAGGGTTAGGATTAGGGTTCGGGTAAGGGCTAGGGTGAGGGTGAGGTTTAGGGTTAGGGTTAGGCTGAGGTTAAGGGTTAGGGTTAGGGTTCGGGTGAGGGTGAGGTTTAGGGTTAGAGGAAAGGTTAGGGTGAAGCTGAGGGTGAGTGTTAGGGTAACAGTTAGTGTTGGGTTTAAGGTTGGGGTAAAGGTGAGGGTTAGGGTGAGGGTGAGGGTTTCGTTTAGGATTAGGATTGGAATTAGTTTTAGGGTTAGGGTGAGTGTGAGGGTTAGGGTTAGGTTTACGCTTAGGGTTAGGCTGAGGTTGAGGGTGAAGTTGAGGGTTAGGGTTAGGGTGAGGGTTAGGCTTAGGGTTATGGGGAGTGTTAAGCTGACGGTTAGGGTTACGATTAGTGTTAGGGTGAGGGCTAAGATGAGAGTGATGTTTAGCCTTAGGGTTAGGGTGAGGTTTAGGGTTTGGGTTAGGGTGAGGTTGAGTTTTAGAGTTAGAGTTAGGGTTAAGGTGAGTCTGAGGGTGAGGGTTAGGGTTAGGGTTAGGATTAGGATTCGGGTAAGTGTTAGGGTGAGTGTGAGGGTTAGGTTTAGGGTTAGGGTTGGGCTTAGGGTTACACTGAGTTTGAGGGTGAAGTTGAGGGTTAGGGTTAGGATTAAGGTTAGGGTAAGGGTGAGTGTGTGTGTTAGGGATAGGTTTAGGGTTAGGTTTAGGTTTATGCTGAGGGTGAGGTTGAAGGTGAGAGTTAGGGTTAGGGTGAGGGTTAGGGTAAGGGTTAGGGGGTGGTTTAGGAACAGGGTTAGGTTTAGGATTAGGGTTAGGGAAAGGGCTCGTATGAGGGTGAGGTTTAGAGTTAGGATTAGGGTGAGGGCTAGGGTTACGGTTAGGGTGAGAGTAAGGGATTGGGTTAAGTTTAGGCTTAGGGTCAGTTTTTATGTAAGGGTTATGGTGAGGGTGAGGGTTAGGGTTAGGTTGAGGGTTAGGTTTCGTATTAGTTTTAGGGTGAGGGTGAGGATGAGGGTTATGGTTAGTGTTATGTTGAGGGTTAGGATGAGGGTTATGATTAGTGTTAGGGTGAGGGCTAGGGTGAGGTGAGGTTTAGGGTTAGGTTTAGGGTGAGGTTTAGCCTTAGGGTTAGGGTTAGGGTTAGGGTGAGATTTATGGTTAGAGTTAGCGTTAGTGTTAACGTTAGGGTTAGGGTGAGGGTTAGGGTTAGGCTTAGGCTTAGGCTTAGGCCAAGCATGCGTGTAAGGGGTAGGGTTAGGGTTAGGGTGAGGGTTAGGATGAGGTTTAGGGTTAGGATTAGTGTTAGGGTGAGGTCTAGGATGAGGGTTATGGTGAGGGGTTGGGTTAGGGATAGGGTAAGGTTTAGGATTAGGGTTAGGGTGAGGGTGAGTGTGAAGGTTAGGGATAGGGTTAGGCTTAGTGTTAGGGTGAGGGTTAGGGGCAGGGTTTGGGTTAAGGTGAGGTTGAGGCTGAGGATTAGGGTTAGGTTTAGGGTTAGATTTAGGGTTAGTTTTAGTGTTAGTGTTAGGGTTAGGGTTAGAGTGAGGGTGATGGTGAATGAGAGATTTAGGGTTAGGGTTAGGCTTAGGCTTAGGGTTAGGCTAAGGGCGAGGTTGGGGGTGAGGATTAGGGTTCGGGTGGTGGTTAGGGTTAGGGTTAGGGTGACGGTTAGTGTTAGGGTTAGGGTTAGAGTTAGGGTGAGTTTTAGGGTTAGGTTTTCGGTTAGTGTGAAGTTGAGGCTGAGGATTAGGGTTAGGTGTAGGGTTAGGTTTAGGTTTAGGGATAGTGTTAGGATTAGGGTTAGCGTTAGGGTTATGGTGAGGTTTAGGGTTACGGTTAGGGTTAGGCTGAGCGTGAGCTTGGGGGTGAGGGTTAGAGTTAGGGTTAGGGTTAGGCTTAGGGTTATGGTTATTGTTCGTGTTATGGTTAGTGTTAAGTTTGCAGTGAGGGTGAGGCTGAGGCTTAGGGTTATGTTTAGTGTTGGGTTAGGGTGAGGTTTAGGTTTAGGATTCTGGGGAGGGTTAGGATGAGGTTTAGGGTTAGGAATAGGGTTAGAGTGATTTGTAGGGTAAGGGTGAGGTTTAGGATTAGGTTTAGGGTTATCGTTAGTGTTAGTGTTAGGGTTAAGGTTATGCTGAGGGTTAGGGTTAGGGTTAGGCTTAGGGTTAGGCTGAGGGTGAGGGTGGGGGTGAGGATTAGAGTTAGGGTTAGGGTTAGGCTTAGGGTTAGGGTTGTTGTTAGTGTTATGGTTAGGATTAAGTTTGCTGTGAGGTTGAGGCTGAGGGTGAGGGTTATGGTTAGGGTTAAGGATAGGGTTAGTGTTATTGTTAGGGTAAGGTTTAGAGTAATAGTGAGGTTGAAGGTGAGGTTCAGGTTTACGTTGAGGTTTAGGGTGAGGTTTAGGGTTAGGGTTAGAGTTAGGTTGAGGGTGAGGTTTAGGGTTAGGGTTAGGGTTAGGTGGAGGATTAGGCTGAGGTTTAGGGACAGGTTTTGTGTTAGGGTTAGTGTGAGGATGATTGTTAGGTTGAGGTTTAGGGATAGGGTTTGGTTTAGGATTAGGGTTAGGGTGAGGGTGAGTATGAGGGTTAGTGTGAGGGTTAGGCTTAGGCTTAGGGTTAGGCTGAGGGTGAGGGTGGTGGTGAGGATTAGGCTTAGGGTAATGGTTCGAGTTAGGTTTAGTGTTCTTGTTAGGGTTAGGGTTATAGTTACGGTGAGGGTGAGGGTGCGGGTGAGGGTTATGGTTATGGTTAGGGTGGGGTTTAGGGTTATTGTTTGGGTGAGGGTGAGGGTGAGGTTTAGGGTTAGATATAGAGTTAGGGGGAGGGTTAGGTTTAGGGATAGGATTAGGGTTAGAATGAGGGTGAGTGTGTGTGTTAGTTTTAGGTTTAGGTTTAGGCTTAGGGTTAGGCTGAGGGTGATGTTGGGGGTGAGGATTAGGGTTAGGGTGATGGTTACGGTTAGGGTAAGTGTAAGGGTTAGTGTTAGGATTAGGGTTAGAGTTAGTGTTAGGGTGGGGTTGACGTTAAGAGTAAATGTGAGGGTTAGGCTGAGCATGAGGGTTAAGGTAAGGGTGAGGGTTAGGGTTAGGGTGAGGTTTAGGGTTATGTTTAAGGTGAGGGTGAGGGTTAAATTGAGGATTAGTTTTATTGTTCATGTGAAGTTTAGGGTGAGGATGAGGGTTAGGTTTAGGGCGAGGTCTAGGGATAGGGTCAGGTTTAGGGTTAGTGTTAGGGTGAGGTTTAGGATTACATTGATGCTTAGGGTTAGTGTGAGGTTTAGTGTTAGGGTTAGGGTTAGTGTTAAGGTGAGGGTAAGTGTTAGGGTGAGGGTTAGGGTTAGGGTGAGGGTTATGTTTAGTGTGAGGGTTAGGGTTAGGGTTAGGGTTTTTGTTAGCATTGGGGTTAGGGTTGTTTATTTTGACGGTGAGGGTGAGGTTTAGGGTTAGGTCTAGGATGAGGTTTAGGATAGGGTTGGGGTTAGGGTTAGGTTCAGGGTGAGGTTTAATGTTAGAGTTGGGTTAGGGTGAGGCTGAGGGTGAGGGTTAGTGTTAGTATTAATGTTAGGGTTATAATTAAGTTGAGGGTTAGGTTGAGGGTGAGGGTTAGGGTTTGAGTTAGGAGTACATTAGGGTTAGTGTTAGGGTAAGTGTGAGGTTTAGAGTTAAGGTTAGGGATACAATTAGGGTTAGGCTGAAGTTGAGGGTGAGGGTTAGGTTTAGGGTTAGGGTTAGGGTGAGTGTGAGAGGTAGGGTTAGGGTTAGGCTTAGCATTAGGCTGAGGGTGAGTGTGAGGTTTAGGTTTAGGGTTAGGCTTAGGATTAGGCGGAGGGTGAGTGTGTGGGTTAGGGTTAGGGCTAGTGTTATGGTGAGGTTTAGGGTTTGGGTTAGGGTTAGATTTAGGTTTAGGGTGAGGGTGAGGTTTAGGGTTAGATTTAGGGTTATGGTGAGCTTTAGGTTGAGGGTTATGGTAATGGTTAGGGTTTGGGTTATTGTTAGGGTGAGAGTTAGAGGGAAGGTTAGGGTTAGGGTTAGGGTTAGGGACAGGAGTAGGGTTGGACTGAGGGTGAGTGTGTTTGTTAGGTTTAGGTTTAGGGTTAGGCTTAGGGTTAGGCTTAGGGTGAGTTTGAGGGTGAGGGTTAGGGTTAGGGGGAGGGTTAGGATGAGGGTTAGGGTTCGGGTTAGGGTTAGGGTAAGGGCTAGGCTGAGTTTGAGGGTGAGGTTTAAGGTTAGGGTTAGGGTTAGGGTTAGGGTGAGGTTTAGGGTTAGAGTTAGGTTTAGGGTGAGGCTGAGCGTGAAGGTTAGGGTTAGGGTTAGTGTTAGGTTTAGGGTTAGGTTTAGGGTGAGGTTTATTGTTAGGGTGAGGGTTAGGGTTAGGTTTAGGATTAGGATTAGGGTTAGGGTTAGGGTGAGGTGAGTGTGAGGGTTAGGTTTAGGTTTAGGGTTAGGCTTAGGTTTAGGCTGAGGGTGAGTGTGAGGGTTAGGGTGAGTGTTAGGTTTAGGGATATGGGGAGGGTTAGGATGAGGGTTAGGGTTAGGGTGAGGGCAATGGAGAGGTTGAGGTTTAGGTTTAGTGTTAGGGTGAGGTTTAGGGTTAGGGTTATGGTTAGGGTTAGGTTGAGTGTGAGGTATAGGGTTACAGTTAGGGTTAAGGTGAGGGTGAGGATGAGGGTTAGGGTTAGGTTTTGGGTTATGGTGAGGGTGAGTGAGTGTGTTAGTGTGAGGTTTAGGTTTAGGCAATGGGTTAGGCTAATGGTGAGGTTGAAGTTGAGGGTTAGGGTTAGTGTGAGGTTTAGGGTAAGGGTTAGGGGGAGGGTTAGGATGAGGATTAGGGTTAGGACTAGGTTAGTGTGAGAGTGAGGGTGAGGGTTAGGGTTAGTGTTAGGGTGAGGGTTAGGATTTGGGTTAGGATTAGTGTTTGGGTGAGGGCTAGGGTGAGGGTGAGGTTTAGGGTTAGGATTAGGGTTAGGTTTAGGGTTAGGTTTAGGGTGAGGGTGAGTTTTAGGTTTAGAGTTAGGGTAAGGGTGAGGCTGAGTTTGAGGGTTAGGTTTAGGGTTAGTGTTAGATTTAGTGTTAGGGTGAGGGTTAGGGTGAGGTTGAGGATTAGGGTTAGGGTTAGGATTAGTATTAGAGTCAGGGTTAGGGTGAGTGTGAGGGTTAGGGTTAGGGTTAGGTTTAGCATTAGGGTTAGGCTGAGGATGAGGGTGAGATTGGGGGTTAGGGTTAGGGTGAGGGGTAGGGTTAATGTTAGGGTGAGAGTTAGGGTTCTGTTAAGTTTAGGGTTAGGGTGATGGTTAAGGTTAGGTTTAGGGTGAGCTTTAGGGTTAGGGTTAGGTTGAGGGTTAGGGTTAAGGTAAGGATGAGGGTTAGGGTTATTGTTAGTGTGAGGGTTAGGATGAGGATTAGGGTTATGATTAGGGTTAGGGTGAGGGCTAGGGTGAGGGTGAGGATTAGGGTTAGTGTTAGTGTAAGGTTTAGTTTTACAGTTAGGGTTAGGGTGAGGGTTAGGATGAGGAATAGGTTTATGGTGAGGGTGAGGGTTAGGGTTGGGATTAGGGTTAGGGTGAGGTTGAGTTTTAGAATTAGGGTTAGGGTTCAGGTTAGGTTTAGGGTTAGGATTAGTGTTATTGTTAGGGTTAGGGTTAGAGTTATGGTGAAGGTGAGGTTTGGGGTCATGGTTAGGTTTAGGGTAGGGTGAGGTTTAGGGTTAGGGTTAGGATTAGGGTTTGGGTGAGTTTGTGGTTAAGTGTTAGATTTAAGGTTAGGGTGAGGCTGAGTTTGAGGGTGAGGGTTAGGGTTAGGTTTAGGGTTATTGTTAGTATTAGGGTTAGGGTTACAGTTATTGTGAGGGCGAGGGTGAGTTTTAGGGTTAGGGCTAGGATGGGGTTTAGGGATAGGGTTAGGGTTAGGGTTAGGGTCAGGGTGAGGTTTAGTGTTAGAGTTAGGGTTAGGGTGAAGCTGAGGGTTAGGGTTAGGGTTCGGATTAATGTTAGGGTTAGGCTTAAGCAGAGGGTCAGGTTGAGGTTAGGGTAAGTAGTAGGATTAGTGATAGTATTAGTTTGAGTGTGAGGGTTAGGGTTAGGGATAGGCTTAGGGTTAGGCTGACTTTCAGGGTGATGGATAGGGTTAGGGTGAGTTTTAGGCCTAAGGTTAGGGTGAGTGTGAGGGTTAGGTTTATTGTTAGGGTCCGGATAAGGTTGAGGGTGAGGGTGTGGGTTAGGGTTAGGGTAAGGGTTAGGGTTAGGGTGAAGGTCAGGGTTAGGGTGACAGGGTTAGTGTTAGGGTTAGGTTTAGGGTTAGGGTTATGATTAGTGTTAGGGTAAAAGTGATATTCATGGTTAGATTTAGGTTTAGTTGGAGGGTAAATTCGGAGTTTAGGGTTAGGCTTAGTGTTAGGGTGAGTTTTAGGGTTTGGGTTAGGTCTAGAGTCAAGGTTAGGGTGACGGTGAGTTTTAGGGTTAGAGTTAGGTTTAGGGAGAGGTTTAGGTTGAGGGTTATGGTAAGTGTTAGTTTTATGGTTAGGGTGAGAGTCAGGAGGGGGTTTAGGTTTAGGGTCAGGGTTAGGGATAGTATTAGGTTTAGAGTGAGGGTGTGTGTGTTAGGTTTAGGTTTAGGTTTAGGCTAATGGTCAGGCTGAGAATGAGGTTGAGGGTGAGGGTTATTGTTAGTGGGAGGGTTAGGGTTAGGGTTAGGTTGAGAGTTAGGGTTCGGTTAAGTTTAGGGTTTGGGTGAGGTTTAGGGTTAGGGTTAGGGTGAGGGTTAGGTTTTTTGTTAGGTTGAGGATTAGGTTTCGGGTAAGGATGAGGGTTAGGGTTAGGGTTAGTGTGAGGTTTAGGATGAGGCTTAGGGTTATAAATAGGGTTAGGATGAGGGCTAGGGTAAGGGTAAGGATTAGGGTTAGTGTTAGGGTAACGCTTAGGTTTGGGTTAGGTTTAGGGTGAGTTTTAGGTTGAGGGTTAGGGTAAGGGTTAGTTTAGGGTTAGGGTGAGAGTTAGGGGAAGGTTTAGTGTTAGGGTTAGGGTTAGGGATAGTATTAGGGTTAGAGTGAGGGTGAGTGTGTGTGTTAGGTTTAGGTTTAGGTATAGGCTAATGGTTCGGCTGAGGGTGAGGTTGAGGGTGAGGGTTAGGGTTAGGGGGAGGGTTAGGATGAGGGTTAGGGTTAGGATTAGAGTTAGTTAAGGGCTAGGGTGAGTGTGAGGGTTAGGGTGAGGATGATGGTAAGGGTAAAGGTAAGGTTTAGGCTGAGGGTTAGGGTTAAGATAAGGGTGAGGGTTAGGGTTAGGTTTAGGGTTAAGCTAAGGGATAGGGTTAGGGTTAGGGTGAGGGTTAGATTGAGGATTAGAGTTAGGGTTAGTGTGAGGTTTAGGGTGAGGATGAGGGTTAGGGATAGGGTGAGGGTAAGGGTTAGAATTAGGGTTAGAGTGAGGGCTAGGGTGAGGGTGAGGATTAGGGTTAGGGTTAGGGTTAGGGTGAGGTTTAGGATTAGGGTGAGGGTTTGGGTTAATGTGAGTGTTAGTGTTAAGGTTAGGGTTAGTGTTGGGGTGAGGGTAAGCGTTACGTTGTGGGTTAGGGTTAGTGTGAGGTTTATGGTTAGGGTGAGGGTGAGGGTTAGGGTTAGGGTTAGGGTGAGGTTTACTGTTAGGGTTAGGGTTAGAGTTAGGGTTAGGGAGAGGGTGAGGTTTCGGGGTACATTTAGGGTTATCGTGAGGGTTAGGGTTAGTGTGCGGGTTAGCGTGGGGCTGATTGTAAGGGTAAAGGTGAGGGTTAGGCTGAGGGTGAGGGTTATGGTAAGAGTGAGTGTTAGGGTTATGGTGAGGGTTAGTTTTAGCGCTAGGGTGAGGTTGAGGGTTAGATTGAGGATTAGTGTTAGGGTTAGTGTGAGGTTTATGGTGAGGATGAGGGTTAGGGTTAGGGTGAAGGCTAGGGTGAGGGTGAGGGTTAGGGTTAGTGTTAGGGTGAGGTTTAGGGTTAGGGTGATGTTTGGGGTTAGTGTGAGGGTTAGTATTACGGTTATTGTTAGGGTTAGGGTAAGTTTTAGTGTGAGGGTTAGGTTTAGGGCGAGGGTTATGGTTAGGGTGAGGGTGAGGGTTAGGATAAGTGCAAGAGTGAGGGCTAGACTGAGGGTTAGGGTGAGGGTTAGGGTTAGGTATGGGGTTAGGTTTAGGATTAGGGTTAGGGTGAGGGTGAATATGAGGGTTAGGATTAGGGTTCTGGTTAGGCTTAGAGTTAGGATGAGGGTTAGGTTTAGGGTTTGGCTTAGGGTGAGGGTGAGGCTGAGGTTTAGGGTTAGGTTTAGGGTTAGGTTTATGGTTAGTGTTAGTGTTAGTGTCAGTGTTATGGTTAGAGTGAGGGTTGGGGTTAGGGTTAAGTTTAGACTTAGAGTTAGGGTGAGGGTTATGATAAGGATTAGGTTTTCGATTAGGGTTAGGGTGAGGGCTAGGGTGAAGGTGAGGTTTAGTGTTAGTGTTAGGGTAAGGTTTAGGGTTAGGGTTAGGGTTAGGGTGAGGGTTAGGATGAGGGTGAGGGTTACAGTGAGGGTGAGGTTTAGGGTTTGGGTGAGGTTTAGGGTTAGGGTTAGGGTTAGGGTTAGGTTGAGTTTTAGCATTAGGGTTAGGGTAAATTTTAGGGTTAGGATTATTCTTATTGTTGGTCTTAGAGTTAGAGTTATGGTGAGGGTGAGGGTGAGGATGAGTGTTAGGGTTAGGGTGACGTTTAGGGTTAGGGTTATCATTAGGTTAGGGTGAGGGTGAGGTTTACGGTTAGATTTAGGTTCAGTTGAAGTGTTAGGTCGAGGGTTAGGCTTAGGTTAAGTGTTAGGGTTAAGGTTAGGTTGAGGGTTAGATTGAGGTTTAGGGTTACGGTTAGGGTTAGTTTTAAGATTAGGGTTAGGGTGAGGGTCAGTGTGAGGTTTCGTGTTAGGGTTAGGTTTAGGCTTAGTGTTATGCTAATGGTGAGCATAGGCGTGAGGATTAGGTTTAGAGTGATCGTTAGGGTTAGGGTTAGGGTGAGGGTTAGTGTTAGGGTTAGGGTTAGAGTTAGTGTGAGGTTATGGCTAGGTTTTGGGTTAGGGTGAGGTTGAGGCTGAGGATTAGGGTTAGGTTTAGGGTTAGGTTTAGATTTTGGGTTAGTGTTAGGTACAGTGTTAGGGTTAGGGTAATGGTGAGTTTTAGGGTTAGGGTTAGGGTTAGGGTTAGGATTAGGGTTAGGGTGAGGGTAAGTGTGAGGTTTAGGGTTAGGGTTAGGCTTAGGCTTAGGGTTAGGCTAAGGGTGAGGTTGGGGGCGAGGATTAGGGTTAGGGTGAGGGTTAGTGTTAGGGTTAGGGTGAGTTGAGGGTTAGATTGAGGATTAGTGTTAGGTTTAGTGTGAAGTTTCGGGTGAGGATGAGGGTTAGGGTTACGGCGCGGTCTAGGGATACTGTGAGGTTTAGGGTTAGTGTTAGGGTGAGGTTTAGGCTAAAGGTGATGGTAAGGGTTAGTGTGAGGTTTAGTGTCAGGGTTAGGGTTAGTGTTAGGGTAAGGGTAAGTGTTAGGGTGAGGGTTAGGGTTAGGGTGAGGGTTATGTTTAGGGTGAGGTTCGGGTTGGGGTTAGGGTTATTATTAGCGTTAGGGTTAGGGTTAAGTTTATGGTGAGCGTGAGGGTGAGGGTTAGGGTTAGGGCTAGGATGAGGTTTAGGCATAGGGTTAGGGTTAGGGTTAGGTTCAGGGTGAGGTTTAGTGTTAGAGTTAGTGTTAGGGTGAGGCTGAGGGTGATGGTTAGGGTTAGGATTAATGTTAGGTTTAAGCTTAAGATGAGGGTTAGGTTGAGGGTGAGGGTTAGGGTTAGGGTTATGAGTAGGATTAGGTTGGTGTTAGGGTGAGTGTGAGGGTTAGGTTTAGGGTTAGGGATAGGCTTAGGGTTAGGCTGTGTTTGAGGGTTAGGGTTACGGTTAGGGTGAGGTTTAGGTTTAGGGTTAGGGTGAGTGTGAGCGTTAGGGTTAGGGTTAGGCTTAGGATTCAGCCGAGGGTGAGGGTATGGGTTAGGGTTAGGGTTAGGGTTAGGGTTTGGGTTAGGGTTAGATTTAGGGTTAGGGTGAGGGTGAGGTTTAGGGTTAGATTTAGGGTTAGGGTGTGGTTTAGTTTGAGGGTTAGTTTAAGGGTTAGTGTTAGGGTTAGGGTTAGGGTGAGAGTTAGGGGGAGGGTTAGGATTAGGGTTAGGGTTAAGGATAGGATTAGGGTTAGAGTCTGGGTGAGTTTGTGTGTTAGGTTTAGGTTTAGGGTTAGGCTTAGTGTTAGGCTGAGTGTGAGGTTGAGGTTAAGGGTTTGGCTTAGGGTTAGGGTTAGGATGAGTGTTAGGTATAGGATTAGGGTAAGAGTAAGGTCTAGGGTGAGTGTGAAGGTGAGCTTTAACGTTAGGGTTAGGGTTAAGGGTATTGTGAGGGTGAGGTTTAGTGTTAGAGTTAGGGTTAGGGTGAGGCTGAGGGTGAGTTTTAGGGTTAGGGTTAGTGTTAGGTTTAGGGTGAGGGTTAGGGTGAGGGTGAGGGTTAGGGTTTGGATTAGGATTAGGGTAAGGGTTTGGGTGAGTGTGAGGGTTAGGGTTAGGTTTAGGGTTAGGCTTAGGGTTAGGCTGAGGTTGAGGGTGGGGGTGAGGATTAGGGTTAGGGTGATGGCTTGGGTTAGTGTTAGTGTTATTGTTAGGGTTAGGGTTTGAATTACTGTGAGGGTGATGGTTCGGGTGAGGGTTAGGATTAGGGTTAGGGTTAGGGTTTAGGTTAGGTTGAGGGTTCGGTTTAGGTTTAGTGTAAGGGTTAGGGTTAGGGTGAGAGTTAGGGGGAGGGTTAGTGTTAGGGTTAGGTTTAGGGATAGGATTAGGTTTAGGTTGAGGGTGAGTGTGTGTGTTAGGGTTAGGTTTATTGTTAGGCTTAGGTTTAGGCTGAGGATTCAGTTTAGGGGGAGGGTTTGAATGAAGTATAGGTTTAGGATTAGGGTTAGGGTAAGGGCTAGGGTGAGGGTTAGGTTTAGGGTTAGGGTTAGGGTGAGGTTTAGGGTTAAGGTTAGGGTGAGGGTGAGGGTGAGGTTTAGGGTTAGATTTAGGGTAAGGTTGAAGCAGAGAGTGATTGTTAGTGTTACAGTTAGTGTTAGGTTTAGGGTTGGGGTAAGGGTGAGGGTTAGGTTGAGGGTGAGGGTTAGGATAAGGATTAGGGTTAGGGTTAGGGTGAGTGTGAGGGTTAGGGTTAGAGTTAGGGTTAGGCTTAGGTTTAGGCAGAGGGTGAGGGTGAGGATTAGGGTTTGGGTGAGGTTGAGGGTTAGGTTTAGGGTTATGGGGAGGTTTAGGTTGAGGGTTAGGTTTACGATCAAGGTTAGGGTGAGGGCTAGGGTGAGAGTGATGTTTAGAGTTAGAGTTAGGGTGAGGTTTAGGTTTAGGGTTAGGGTGAGGGTGAGTTGTGAGGTTTAGGGTTAGAGTTAGGGTTAAGGTGAGGCTGAGGGTGAGGATTAGTGTTAGGGTTAAGATTAGGATTAGGGTAAGGGTTAGGGTGAGTAGGAGGGTTAAGGTTAGGGTTAGGCTTAGGCTTAGAGTTACACTGAGTGTGAGGGTGAGGTTAGGGTTAGGATTAGAGTTAGGGTAAGGGTGAGTGTGTGTGTTAAGGTTAGGTTTAGGGTTAGAATTAGGTTTAGGCTGAGGGTGAGGTTGAGGGTGAGGGTTAGGGTGTGGGTGACTTTAGGGTAAGGGTTAGGAGGAGGTTTAGGAAGAGGGTGAGGTTTAGGATTAGAATTAGGGTGAGGTTTAGGGTTAGGTTTAGGGTGAGAGTTAAGGTTCGGGTTAAGTTTAGGGTTAGGGTGAGTGTTAGGGTAACGGTTACGGTGAGGGTGCGGGTTTGGTTTAGGTTGAGGGTTAGGTTCCAGATTAGGGTTAGGGTGAGTGGTAGGGTGAGGGTTATGGTTAATGTTATGGTGAGGGTTAGGATGAGGGTTATGATTAGTGTTAGTGTGAGGGCTGGTGTGATGGTGAGGTTTAGGGTTAGATTTAGGGTTAGGGTGAGATTTAGGCTTCGGGTTAAGTTTAGGGTTAGGGTTAGTGTTAGCGTTAGGGTTAGGGTGAGGGTTAGGGTTAGGCTTAGGCTTAGGCTTAGGCCGAGCATGAATGTGAGGGTTAGGGTTAGGGTTAGGATGAGGTTTAGGGTTAGGATTAGGGTTAGGGTGAGGGCTAGGATGAGGGTTATGGTGAGTGGTAGGGTTAAGGATAGGGTTAGGTTTAGGATTAGGGTTAGGGTGATGATCAGTGTGAAGGTTAGTTTTAGGTTTAGGCTTAGAGTTAGGGTGAGGTTTTGGGTTAGGGTTTGGGTTAAGGTGAGGGTGAGTCTGAAGATTAGGGTTAGGTTTAGGGTCAAGTTTAGCATTAGGGTTAGGGTTAGGGTTAGGTTTATTACAGTGTGGGATAGGTTTAGGGTTAGGCTTAGGGTTAAGCTGAGGGTGAGGGTGAGTGTGAGGATTAGAGTTAGGTTTAGGGTTAGGCTTAGGGTTTCAGTTTTTGTTAATGTTATGGTTAGGGTTAAGTTTGCGTTGAGGGTGAGGGTGAGGGTTAGGGTTAGGATTAGGGTGGGGTTTAGGGTTAGGGTTAGGGTGAGGGTGAGGGTGAGGGTGATGTTTAGGGTTAGATACAGGGTTGGGGGGAGTGTTAGGGGGAGGATCAGAATTCGGGTTAGTGTTAGGGTTAAGTTGAGGGTGAGGGTTAGGTTGAGGTATAGGGTTAGGGTTAGGTTTAGGGTTTGTGTGAGGGTTAATGTTAGGGTTAGGGTTAGTGTTAGGGTGAAGGTAAGTGTTACGGTGAGGGTATGGGTTAGGGTGTGGGTTATGGTTAGGGTGAGGGTTAGGATTAGGGTTAGGGTTATTGTTAGGGTTAGGGCGAGTGTGAGGTTTAGGGTTAGGGTAAGGGTTAGTGTTAGTGTTAGGGTTAGCATGAGAGTTAGGGGGAGGGTTAGGGTTAGGATTAGGGATAGGATTAGGGTTAGAGTGAGGGTGAGTTTGTGTGTTAGGGTTAGCTTTAGGGTTAGGCTGAGGGTTAGGCTGACGGTGAGGTTGAGGGTGTGGGTTAGGGTTAAGGGGAGGTTTAGGATGAGGTTTAGGGTTAGGATTAGGGTCAGGGTAAGGGCTAGGTTGTGGGTGAGGTTTAGGTTTAGGGTTAGGGTGAGGTTTAAGGTTAGGGATAGGGTTAGGATTAGTGTGATTGTGAAGTTTAGGTTTAGAGTTATTGTTAGGGTTTGGCTGAGGGTGAGGGTTAGGGTTAGGGTTAGTGTTAGGTTTAGGGTGAGGGTTATGGTGAGGGTGAGGGTTAGGGTTAGGTTTAGGTTTAGTGTTAGTGTGAGTGTGAGGGTTAGGTTTAGGGTTAGGGTTAGGCTTAGGGTTAGGCTGAGGGTGAGGGTGAGGGTGAGAGTTAGGGTTAGGGTTATAGGGAGGTTTAGGACGTGGTTTTGTGTTAGGATTAGGGTTAGGATGAGGGCTAGGGTGAGATTTAGGTGTAGGGTTAGGGTTAGGGTGAGGTTTAGGGTTAGGTTTAGGGTTAGGGTGAGTGTGAGGTATAGGGTTAGATTTAGGTTTAATAAGAGGCTGCGGGTGAGGCTTACGGTTAGGGTTAGGATTAATATTAGGGTAAGGGTTAGTTTTAGGGTGAGGGTTAGGGTGAGGGTTAGGGTTAGGCTTAGGGCTATATTTAGTGTTAGGGTGAAGCTGAGGATGAGGGTTAGTGTTACAGCTAGTATTAGCTTTAAGGTTAGGGTAAGGGTGAGGTTTAGGGTGAGGGTGAGGGTGAGGGTGCGGGTTAGGGTTAGGGTTAGGGGGAGGGTTAAGATGAGGGATAGGGTTAGGTTTAGAGTTAGGGTGAGACCTAGGGTGAGGATAAGTTTTCGGGTTAGGGTTAGGGAGAGGTTTAGGGTTATGGTTACTGTTAGGGTTAGGGTGAGGTTTAGGTTTAGGTTTAGAGTTAGGGTTAAGGTGAGGCTGAGGTTGAGGGGTAGGGTTAGGGTTAGGATTAGGATTAGTGTAAGGATTAGTTTGAGTGTGAGGGTTAAGGTTAGGTTAGGCTTAAGGTTACACAGAGAGTGAGGGTGAGCGTGAGGGTTAGGGTTAGTCTTTGGGTTATGGTGAGGGTGAATGTGTGTGTTAGAGTTAGTTTTAGGGTTAGGCTTAGGGTTAGGCTTAGGGTAAGGTTGATGGTTAGGTTTAGCGTTAGGATGAGGCTTAGGGTAAGGGTCAGGGGGAGGGTTTGGATGAGGGATAGGGTTAGTATTAGGGTTAGGGTGAGGGCTAGGGTGAGGGTGAGGTTTAGGTTTAGGGTCAGGGTGAGGTTTAGTGTTAGAGTTAGGTTTAGGGTGAGGCTGAGGGTGAGGGTTATGTTTAGGATTAATGTTAGGCTTAGGCTTAAGGTGAGGGTTAGGATTAGGGTTAGGAGTAGGATTAGGGTTAGGGTGAGGATGAGGGTTAGTGTTAGGGTTAGGAAAAGGGATAGGCTTAGGGTTAGGCTGAGGTTGAGGGTGAGGGTTAGGGTTAGGGTGAGGTTTAGGGATATGGGGAGGGTTAGGATGAGGGTTAGGGTTAGGGTGAGGTTTAGGGTGAGGGTGAGTGTGTGTGTTATTGTTAGTTTTATGGTTAGGCTTAGGGTTAGGCTGAGGGTGAGGTTGAGGGTGAGGGTTAGGGTTAGGGTGAGGGTTAGGGTAAGGGTTAGGGGGAGAGTTAGGAAGAGGGTAAGGATTAGGGTTAGGGTTGGGTATGCTAGGGTGAGGATGAGGTTTATTGTTAGGGTTAGGTTGAGGGTAACGTTTAGGGTAAGGGTAAGAGTTAGGGTTCTGGGTTTGTTTAGGGGTAGGTTGTGGATTATTGTAAGGGTTAGTGTGAGGGTAAGGGTTATGGTTAGGTTGAGTGTGAGGGTTCAGATTAGGGTTAGGGTGAGGTTGTGGGTTATGGTTAGTGTTAGGGTGAGGTTTAGGGTTAGGGTTAGGGTTAGGGTAAAGATTAGGTTTAGGGTAAGGTTATGGTGAGTGTGAGAGTTAGGGTTAGGATTAGGGTTAGGCTTAGGGTTAGGCTGAGGGTGAGGGTGAGGGTTAGGGTTAGGGTTAGGGTAAGGGTTAGGTTTAGGGTTAAGGTGACAGATAGGGTTCGGTTATGTTTAGGGTTAGGGTGAGGGTTAGTGTTAGGTTATGGTGAGCGTGAGGTTTAGGGTTAGGGTTAGGTTTAGGGTTAGGGTGGGGGTTAAGTTTAGGGTTAGGGTGAGGGTAAGGATGAGGATTAGGGTTAGGATTAGGGTTAGGGTGAGGGTTAGTGTGAGGGTGAGAGTTAGTGTTAGTGTCAGATTAAGGTTTAGGGTTAGGGTTAGGGTGAGGGTGAGGGTAAGGTTATGGGTTAGGGTTACAGTGAGGGTGAGGATTAGGGTTAGGGCTAAGGATAGACTTAGGATTAGGGTTAGATTGAGGGTGAGTGTCAGGATTAGTGTTAGGGTTCAGGTTAGGTTTATTGTTAGAATTAATGTTAGGGTTAGGGTTAGGGTTAGAGTTATGGTAAGGGTGATGGTGAGGGTTAGGGTTAGGGTTAGTGTGAGGTTTAGGGTTAGGATTAGGATTAGGGTTAGTGTGAGGGTGAGGATTAGGGTAAGATTTATGGTTGGTTGGAGGGTTAGGTCGAGAATTAGGTTTAGGGTAAGTTTTAGGTTTAAGGTTAGGGTGGGGGTTAGGTTGAGGTTTAGGGTTTGGGTTAGGGTTAGGGTTAGGATTATGGTGAGGGTTAGGGTTAGTGTTGGGGTGAGGGTTAGGATGAGAGGTTTATGGTTGTGGTGAGGGTTAAGGTTAGGGTGAGGGTTAGGGATAGTGTTAGATTAAGGTTTAGGTTTAGGGTTAGGGTTGGGTGAGGGTAAGGTTGAGGGTTAGGGTTACAGTGAGGGTGAGGATTAGGGTTAGGGTGAAGTTTAGGGTTAGGATTAGGGTTAGCGTGAGGGTGAATGTTAGGATTAGGGTTAGGGGTAGGGTTAGGTTTATTGTTAGAATTAATTTTATTGTTAGAGTTAGGGTTAGAGTTATGGTGAGGGTGAGGGTGAGGGTGAGGGTTAGGGTGAGGTTTAGGGTTAGGGTTAGGATTAGGGTTAGTGTGAGAGTGAGGATTAGGGTAACAATTAGGGTTATTTGGAGGGTTAGGTCGAGAGTTAGGGTTAGGGTATGTTTTTGGGTTAAGGTTAGGGTGAGGGTTAGGTTGAGGTTTAGGGTTATGGTTAGGGTTAGGGTTAGGATTATGGTGAGGATGAGGGTTAGGGTGAGGGTTAGGATGAGGGTTAGGTTTACGGTTGCGGTGAAGGTTAGTGTTAGGTTGAGTGTTAGGGTTAGGATTAGGGTTAAGGTGAGGTTTAGTGTTAGCATTAGGGTTAGGGTTTTTGTTAGGTTTAGGATTAGGTTTTGGATTACTGTTATTGTTAGGGTGAGGGTTAGATTTATGGTGAGGGTGAGGGTGAGGGTGAGTATTAGGGTTAGGATGAGGTTTAGGGTTAGATTTAGGTTTGGTTGGAGGATTAGGTCGAGGGTTAGGGTTAGGCTAAGTGTTAGGGTTAAGGTTCTGTTGAGGGTTAGGTTGAGGTTTAGGGTTATGGTTATGGTTAGGATTAGGGTTAAGTTGAGGATGAGTGTGAGCATTAGGTTTAGGGTTAGGCTTAGGCTTAGGGTTCAGCTGAGGGTGAGGCTGGGGGTGAGGATTAGTGTTAAGGTGATGGTTAGGGTTAGGGTTAGTGTGAGTGTTAGTGTTAGGGTTAGGGTTAGAATTAGGGTTAGGGTTAGAATTAGGGTTAGGGTGAGGGTTAGGGTGGGGGTGACGGTAATGGTAAAGGTGAGAGTTAGGCTGAGGGTGATGGTTACGTTAAGGCTGAGGGTTAGGTTTAGGGTGAGGGTGAGGATGAGGTTAGATTGAGGATTAGTGTTAGTGTTAGTGTGAAGTTTAGGGTGAGAATGAGGGTTAGGTTTAGGGCGAGGTCTAGGGTGAGGGTGAGGTTTAGGGTTATTGTTAGGGTGATGTTTAGGGTTAGGGTGATGGTTAGGGTTAATGTGAGGTTTAGTGTTAGGGTTAGGGTTATAGTTGGGGTGAGAGTAAGTGTTAGGGTGAGGGTTATGGTTAGGGTGAGGGTTATGGTTAGGGTGAGGGTTAGGGTTAGGTTTAGGATTATTGTTAGCATTATGGTTAGTGTTACAGTTATCGTGAGGGTGAGGGTGAGGATTATGGTTAGGGATAGGATGAGGTTTAGGGATAGGGTTAGGGTTAGGGTTTGGGTCAGGGTGAGGTTTAGTGTTAGATTTAGGGTTAGGGTGCTGCTGAGGGTGAAGGTTACGTTTAGGATTAAAATTAGGTTTAGGCTTAAGGTGAGTGTTAGTTTGAAGGTGAGGGTTAGAGTTAGGGTTAGGAGTAGGGTTAGGGTTTTTGTTAGGATGAGTGTGAGGGTTAGGGTTAGGGTTAGGTATAGGCTTAGTGTTAGGCTGAGGTTGATAGTGAGGGTTAAGGTTAGGGTGAGGTTTAAGTTTCGGGTTAGGGTTAGTGTTAGGCTTATGATTAGGCTGATGGTGAAGGTTGTGGGTAATGATTAGTGTGGGGGTTAGGGTTATGGAGAGGGTTAGGATGAGGACTAGGGTTAGGATTAGGGTTAGTTTGAGGGTGAGTGTGTGTGTGTTAGGTTTAGGTTTAGGGTTAGGCTTAGGGTTAGGTTGAGAGTGAGGTTGAGGGTGAGGGCTAGGGTGAGGGTGAAGTTTATTATTAGGGTTAGGGTGAGGTTTATGGTTAGGGTAAGGGTGAGAGTTAGGGTTCGGTTTAAGTTTAGGGTTAGGTTGAGTGTTAGTGTAAGGGTTATGGTGAGGGTGAGGGTTAGGTTTAGGTTGAGGGTTAGGGTTCGGATTAGGGTTAGGGTGAGGGTGAGGTTTAGGGTTAGGTTTAGTGTTAGGGTGAGGGTTAGGTGGAGGGTTAGGGTTAGGGTTAGGGTTAGTGTGAGGTTTAGGGTTAGGATTAGGGTTATGATGAGGGTGAGGGTGAAGTTTAGGGTTAGAGTTAGGGTTAGGGTGAGGCTGAGGTTGTTGGTTAGGGTTAGGGTTAGTGTTAGATTTAGGGTTAGGTTGAGGGTGAAGTGTAGGCTTAGGGTTAGGATTAGTTTTAGGGTAAGGTTTAGGGTGATTGTGAGCATTAGGGTTAGTGTTAGGCTTAGGGTTAGCCTGAGAGTGAGAGTGAGGGTGAAGGTTAGGGTTAGGGTGAGGGCTAGGGTTAGGTTTAGGTTGAGAGTTAGTGTTAGGGTTTGGGTGAGGGTTAAGTTTAGGTTTAGGGTGAGAGTAAAGATGTGGATTAGGGTTATGATTAGGGTTAGGATGAGGTCTAGGGTGAGGGTGAGGGTTAGGGTTAGTGTGAGGGAGGTTTAGGTTTTGGGTTAGGGTTAGGGTGAGGGTTAGGTTGAGGCTTAGGGTTACAGTTAGGGTGAGGATTAGGTTTAGGGTGAGGGTTAGTGTTAGGATTAGGGTTAGCATGAGGGTGAGTGTTAGGATTAAGGTTAGAGTTAGGGTTATGGTTAAGGTTAGGGTTAGGATTAATGTTATTGTTAGGGTTGGGGTTAGAGTTATGATGAGTGTGATGGTGAGGTGAGAGTTCGGGTTAGAGTTAGAGTTAGGGTGAGGTTTAGGGTTAGGGTTAGGGTGAGGGTGAGGTTTAGGGATATATTTAGGGTTAGTTGGAGGGTTAGGTCGAGAGTTAGGGTTCGGGTTACTTTTAGGGTTAAGGTTACGGTTAGGTTGAGGTTGAGGTTTAGGGTTATGGTTAGGGTTAGGGTTAGGATTAGAGTGAGGGTGAGTGTGAGCGTTAGGGTTAGGGTTAGTCAGGCATAGGGTTAGGCTGAGGGTGGGGGTGGGGGTGAGGATTAGGTTTAGGGTGATGGTTAGGGATTGGGTTAGGGTGAGGGTTAGGATGAGGGTTAGGATTAGGATTAGTTTTAGGGTGAGGTTTAGGGTGAGGGTGAGTGTTAGGGTTAGGGTGATGGTTAGTTTTACGAATAGGGTAAGGCTTAGGATGAGGTTTAGGGTTACGGTGAGGGTTAGGGAGGGGATTGTGGTAAAGGTAAAGTTGAGGTTTAGGCTGAGGGTGAGGGTTAAGATAAGGGTGAGTGTTAGGGTTAGGTTTAGGTTTAGGGTAAGGGTTAGGGTTAGGTTTAGAGTGAGGGTTAGATTGAGGATTAGTGTTAGGGTTAGTGTGAGGTTTAATGTGAGGATGAGGGTTAGGGTTAGTGTTAAGGTGAGAGTAAGTGTTAGGGTGTGGGATAGGTTTCGAGTGAGGTTTTTGGTTAGGGTGAGACTGAGGGTTAGTGTTAGGGATATTGTTAGGGTTAAGGTTAGGTTTACCGTTACGGGGAGGGTTAGGGTTGGGGTTAGAGTGAGGTTTAGGCTAAGAGTTAGGGTGAGGGTTAGGATGAGGATTAGGGTTAGGGTTAGCGTGAGGTTTAGGGTTAGGGTTAGGATTAGGGTTAGGGTGAGTTTGAGGTTTATGGTTAGATTTAGGTTTAGTTGGAGGGTTAGGTTGAGGTTTAGGGTTAGTTTTAGTGTTAGGGTGAGTTTAGGTTTTGGGTTAGGGTTAGAGTTAGGGTTAAGGTTAGGGTGAGGTTTAGGGTTAGAGTTAGTGTTAGGGTGAGGTTTAGGTTAAGGTTTATGGTAAGGGTTAGGTTTAGGGTTACGATTAGGGTGAGATTTAGGGGGAGGTTTAGGGTTAGGGTTAGGGATAGCATTAAGGTGAGAGTGAGGGTGAGTGTGTGTGTTAGGTTTATTTTTCTGGTTAGGCTTAGGGTTATGCTGAGGGTGAGGTTGAGGGTGAGATTTAGGGTTAGGGGGAGGGTTAGGATAAGGGTTAGGGTTAGGATTAGGGTTAGGGTAAGGGCTAGGGTGAGTGTGAGGGTGAGGTTTAAGGTTATGGTTATGGTTAGAGTTAGGGAGAAGGTGAGGTTTAGGGTTCGATTTAGGGTTTGGGTGAGGCTGAAGGTGAGGGTTAGGGTTAGGGTTAGGATTAGGATTAGGGTAAGTGTTAGGGTGAGTGTGAGGATTATAGTTAGGCTTAGGGTTAGGCTGAGGGTGAGGGTGAGGGTGAGGGTTAGGGTTAGGTGGAGGGTTAGGGATAGGGTTAGGGTGAGAGTTAAGTTTCGGTTATGTTTAGGGTTAGGGTGAGGTTTAGGGTTATGGCGAGCGTGAGGTTTAGGGTTAGGTTGAGGTTTAGGTTTAGCGTTAGTGTTAGGGTGAGGGTTACGGTTAGGGTTACAGTGAGGGCTAGGTTGAGGGTGATTGGTAGGGTTAGTGTTAGATTAAGGTTTCGGGTAGGGTTAGGGTTTAGGTGAAAGTTAGGTTGAGGGTTAGGGTTACAGTGAGGGTGAGGATTAGGGTTAGGATGAGGGTTAGGATTAGGATTAGGGTTAGGGTGAGGGTGAGTGTTAGGATTACGGTTAGGGTTAAGGTTAGGTTTAGAGTTAGGATTAGTGTTATTGTTAGGGTTAGGGTTAGAGTTATGGTGAGGGTGAGGTTGAGGGTGAGGGTTAGGTTTTGGGTTAGGGTGAGGTTGAGGGTTAGGGTTAGGAATAGGGTTAGGGTGAGGTTGAGGTTGAGGTTTAGGGTTAGATTTAGGGTTAGTTGGAGGATTAGGTCGAGGGTTAGAGTTAGGGTTATTTTTAGGGTTAAGGTTAGGGTGAGGGTTATGTTGAGGTTTAGGGTTATGGTTAGGGTTAGGGTTAGTAGTAGGGTGAAGTTGAGGGTGAGTGTGAGGGTTCAGCTTAGGCTTAGGCTTAGGGTTAGGCTGAAGGCAAGAGTGGGGGTGAAGATAAGGTTTAGGGTGATGGTTAGGGATAGGGCTAGGGTGAGTGCTAGGATGAGGGTTAGCATTAGGATTAGGGTTAGGGTGAGGGCTAGGGTGAGGGTGAGGGTTAGATTAAGGGTTAGGCTTAGGTTTATGTTTAGGCTGAGTGTGAAGCTGAGGGTGAGGGTTAGAATTAGTGTGATGGTTAGATTTATGGTTACGGTGAGGGTTAGGATGAGGTTTAGGATTACAATGAGGTTAGGGTGAGGATGATGTTAAGGGCAAAGGTGAGGTTTAGGCTGAGGGTGAGGGTTAAGGTAAGGGTGAGTGTTAGATTTAGGTTTAGGTTTAGGGTAAGGGTTAGTGTTAGGTTTAGGGTTAGGGTGAGGGTTAGATTTAGGATTAGGTTTAGGGTTAGTGTGAGGTTTAGGGTGAGGATGAGGGTTAGGGTTAGGGTGAAGGTGAGGGTTAGAATTAGGGTTAGGGTGAGGGCTAGGCTGAGGGTTAGGATTAGGGATAGGGATAGGGTTAGGGAGAGGTTTAGGATTAGGGTGAGGGTTAGGGTTAGTGTGAGGGTTAGTGTTAGGTTTAGGGTTAGTGTTAGGGTGAGGGTAAGTGTTAGCGTGAGGGTTAGGGTTAGGCTGAGGGTTATGGTTAGGATGAGGGTGAGGTTTAGGGTTAGGGTTAGGGTGAGGTTTAGTGTTAGGGTTAGGGTTAGAGTTAGGGTTAGGGAGAGGGTGAGGTTTAGGGTTACATTAAGGGTTAGTGTGAGGCTTAGGGTTAGGGTCCGTGTTAGCGTGGGGGTGAAGGTAAGGGTAAAGGTGAGGGTTAGGCTGAGGGTGAGGTTTACGCTAAGGGAGAGGGTTAGGGTTAGGGTGAGGTTTAGTGTCAGTGTTAGGGTGAGGTGGAGTGTTAGATTGAGTATTATTGTTAGGGTTAGTGTGTGGTTTATGGTGAGGATGAGTTTTAGGGTTAGGATGAAGTCTAGGGTGAGGGTGAGGGTTAGGGTTAGTGTTAGGGTGAGGTTTGGGGTTAGGGTGATGTTTAGGGTTAGTGTGAGGGTTACTGTTATGGTTAGGGTTAGTGTTAGGCTGAGGGTAAATGTTAAGGTGAGGGCTAGGGTTATGATGAGGGTTATGGTTAGTGTGAGGGTTAGAGTTAGGATAAGTGTAAGGGTGAGGGCTAGGCTTAGGGTTAGGGTGAGGGTTAGGGTTAGGGATAGGGTTAGGTTTAGGATTAGGGTTAGGGTGAGGGTGAATGTGAGGGATAGGATTAGGTTAGGTTTAAGCTTGGTGTTAGGATGAGGGTTAGGGTTAGGGTTTGGGTTAGGGTGAGGGTGAGGCTGAAGGTTAGGGTTAGGTTTATATTTAGGTTTAGTGTTAGGTTTAGGGTTAGTGTTAGGGTTAATTTTAGGGTTACATTGAGGGTTGGGGTTAGGTTTAGGGTTAGGTTTAGGCTTAGCGTTAGGGTGAGGGTTAGGATAAGGATTAGGTTTATGATTAGGGTTAGGGTGAGGGCTAGGGTGAAGGTGAGGATGACGGTTAGTGAGATGGTAATGTTTAGGGTTAGGGTTAGGGTTAGGGTGAGCCTTAGGATGAGGGTTAATGTTATGATGAGGGTGCGGATTAGGCTTAGGGTGAGGCTTAGGGTTAGGATTAGGGTTAGGGTGAGGTTGAGTGTTAGCATTAGGGTTAGGGTTAGGGTTAGGGTTAGGTTTAGAGTTTGGATTACTGTTATTGTTACGGTTTGGATTAGAGTTATGGTGAGGGTGAGGGTGAGAGTGAGTGTTAGGTTTAGGGTGAGGTTTAGGGTTAGAGTTAGGATAAGGGTTAGGGTGAGGGTGAGGTTTATGGTTAGATTTAGGTTTAGTTGGAGGTTTAGGTCGAAGGTTAGGGTTAGCTTAAGTGTTACGGTTAAGGTTAGGTTGAGGGTTAGGTTGATGTTTAGGGTTAGGGTAAGGTTTAGGGTTAGGATTATGGTTAGGGTGAGGGTGAGTTTGAGGTTTAGGGTTAGGGTTAGGCTTAGGCTTAGGTTTAGGCTGAGGGTAAGTGTGGGGGTGAGAATTAGGGTTAGGGTGATGGTCAGGGTTAGGGTTAGTGTGAGGTTTAGTGTTAGGGGTAGTGTTAGTGTTAGGGTGAGGGTAAGTGTTAGGGTGAGGGTTAGGGTTAGGGTGAGGGTTATGTTTAGGGTGAGGTTTAGGGTTAGGGTTAGGTTTATTGTTATTGTTAGGGTTAGGGTTAAGGTTATGGTGAGGGTGAGGGTGAGGTTTAGGTTTAGGGCTAGGATGAGGTTTAGGGATAGGGTTAGGGTTAGTAACCCTAGTGTTAGATTTAGGGTTCGGGTGAGGCAGAGGGTGAGGGTTAGGCTTAGGATTAATGTTAGGGTTAGGCTTAAGGTGAGGGGTAAGTTGAGGATGAGGGTTACGGTTAGGGTTAGGAGTAGAATTAGGGTTAGTGTTAGGGTGAGAGTGAGGGTTAAGGTTAGGATTAGGGATAGGCTTAGGCTTAGGCTGAGGTTGAGGGTGAGGGTTAGGGTTAGGGTGAGGTTTAGGGTTAGGGTTAGGTTGAGTGTGAGTGTTGGGGTTTGGGATAGGCTTAGGATTAGTCTGAGGGTGAGGATGTGGGTTAGGGTTAGTGTTAGTGTTAGGGTGAGATTTAGGGTTTGGGTTAGGGTTAGAGTTAGGTTTAGGGTGAGGGTGAGGTTTAGTGTTAGTTTGGGTTAGGGTGAGGTTTAGGTTTAGGGTTAAGGTAAGGGTTAGTGTTAGGGTTAGGGTTAGGTTGAGAGTTAGGGGGAGGTTTAAGTTTAGGGTTAGGGTTAGTGATAGGATTAGGGTTAGAGTGAGGGTGAGTGTGTGTCTTAGGTTTAGGTTTAGGGTTTGGCTTACGGTTAGGCTGAGGGTGAGTTTGACAGTGAGGGTTAGGGTTAGGGGGAGTGTTAGGATGAGGGTTAGGGTTAGGATATGTGTTAGGGTAAGGGCTAAGGTGAGTGTGAGGGTGAGGTTTAAGGTTAGGGTTAGAGTTAGGGTTAGGGTTAGGGTGAGGGAGAGGTTTACGTTTAGAGTTAGGTTTAGGGTGAAGCTGAGTGTGAGGGTTAGTGTTAGCATTAGTGTTAGGTTTAGGGTTAGGTTTAGGGGGAGGGTTAGTGTGAGGGTGAGGGTTAAGATTGGGATTAGGGTTAGGGTTAGGGTGAGTGTGAGGGTTAGGGTTAGGTTTAGGGTTAGGCTTAGGGTTAAGCTGAGGCTGAGGGCGAGGGTGAGGTTTAGGGTTAGGGTGAGGGTTAGGGTTAGGGTTATGGGGAGGGTTAGGATGAGGGTTAGGGTTAGGTTTAGGGTTAGGGTGAGGGCTAGGGTGAGGTTGAGTTTTAGGGTTAGGGTTAGGGTGAGGTTTAGGGTTAGGGATAGGGTTAGGATCAGCGTGAGTGTGAAGTATAGGGTTAGAGTTAAGGTTAAGGTGCTTTTGAGGATGAGGCTTAGGATTAGGGTTAGGATTAGGGTTAGGTGGAGGGTGAGTGTGAGGATTAGGTTTAGGGTTAGGCTTAGGCTTAGGTTTAGGCTGAGGGTGAGGGTGGGGTGAGGATTAGGGTTAGGGTGAGGGTAAGGGTTAGGTTTAGAGTGAGGGTTAGTGTTAGGGTTAGAGTTAGGGTTAGGGTGAGGGTGAGGTTTAGGGGTAGAGTTAGGGTTAGTTTGAGAGTTAGTGTTAGAGTGAGGGTTATGGTGCGGGTCACGGTAAGGGTAAAGGTGAGGTTTAGGCTGAGGTTGAGGTTTACAGTAAGGTAAGGGTGAGGGTTATGGTTAGGGTGAGGTTAGGGTTAGGGTTAGGAGTAGGATTAGGATTAGTGTTAGGGTCAATGTGAGGGTTAAGGTTAGGGTGAGGTTTAGGGTTAGGATTAGGGTGAGTGTGAGGGTTAGGGTTAGGGTTAGGCTTAGAATTAGGCTGAGGGTGAAGGTATGGGTTAGGGTTAAGGTTAGTGTTAGGGTGAAATTTAGGGTTTGGGTTAGGGTTAGAGTTTGGGTTAGGGTGAGGGTGAGGTTTAGGGTTAGTGTTAGGGTTAGGGTGAGGCTGAGAATGAGGGTTAGGGTTAGGGTTAGTGTTATGTTTAGGGTTAAGTTTAGGGGGAGGATAAGGGTGAGGGTGAGGGTTAAGATTAGGATTACGGTTAAGGTTAGAGTGAGTGTGACGGTTAGGGTTAGGTTTAGGGTTAGGCTTAGGTTTAGGCTGAGGGTGAGGGTGAGGGTGAGGTTTAGGGTGAGGGTTAGGGTTAGGGTTATGGGGAGGGTTGGGATGAGTTTTAGGGTTAGGATTTGCATTACGGTGAGGGCTAGGGTGAGGTTGAGGTTTAGGGTTAGTGTTAGGGTGAGGTTCCGGGTTAGGGTTAGGGTTAGTGTGAGTGTGAGGTACAGGGTTAGAGTGAAAGTTAAGCTGAGGCTGAGGGTGAGGCTTAGGTTTAGGGTTAGGATTAGGATTAGGTTAAGTGTTAGGGTGAGTGTGAGTGTTTGGGTTAGGTTTAGGCTTAGGGTTACACTGAGGGTGAGGGTTAGGATGAGGGTTAGGGTTAGGATGAGGATTAGAGTGAGGGTTAGGATTAGTGTGAGGGTTTGTTTTAGGGTTAGGTTTAGTGTTTGGATTAGTGTTAGGGTGAGGGTGTTGTTTATGGTTACATTTAGGTTTAGCTGGAGGGTTACGTCGAGGGTTAGGGTTAGGGTTAATGTTAGGTTTAAGGTTAGGGTTAGGTTTAGGTTGAGGTTTTGGGTTTAGGTTAGGTTTAGGGTTAGGATTAGGATTAGGCTGAGGGTGAGTGTGAGGTTTAGGGTTTTGGTTAGGCTTAGGCTTAGGATTAGGCTGAGGGTGAGGGTGGGGGTGAGGATTAGGGTTAGGGTGATGGTTATGGTTAGGGTTATGGTGAGGGTAGTGTTAGGATTAGGGTTAGAGTTAGGGTTAGGCTGAGGGTGAGGTTTAGGGGTAGAGTTATGGTTAGGGTGAGGGTTAGCGTTAGAGTGAGGGTTAGGGTGAGGGTGACGGTAAGGGTAAAGTTGAGGGTTAGGCTGAGGGTGAGGGTTACAGTAAGGGTATGGGTTAGGGTTAGGGTGAGGGTTAGGGTGAGGGTTAGGGTGAGGGTGAGAGTTAGATTGAGTATTAGTGTTAGGGTTAGTGTGAAGTTAGGGTGAGGATGAGGGTTAGCGTTAGGGTCAGTTCTAGGGCGAGGTTGAGGTTTAGGGTTAGGGTTAGGGTGAGGTTTAGGTATAGTTTGATGTTTAGGGTTAGTGTTAGGGTTAGGGTTAGTGTTAAGGTGAGGGTCAGTGTTAGTGTGAGGGTTAGGTTTAGGGTTAGGGTAAATGTTAGGGTGAGGGTTTGGGTTAGGGTGAGGGTTATGGTTAGGGTGAGGATTGGGGATAGGTTTAGGATTATTGTTAGCATTAGGGTTAGGATTCCATTTATTGTGAGGGTGAGGGTGAGGGTTAGGTTTAGGGCTAGGATGAGGTTTAGGGATAGGGTTAGTTTGAGTGTGCGGTTTAGGGTTAGGGTTAGGCTTACGATTAGGCTGAGGGTGAGGGTTAGGTTTAGGTTGAGGGTTAGGGTAATTGGGAGGGTTAGGATGAGAGTTAGGGTTAGGATTAGGTTTAGGGTGAGGGTGAGTGTGTGTGTTAGCGTAATGTTTAGTTTTAGGGTTAGGATTAGGCTGAGGGTGAGGTTGAGAGTAAGGGCTAGGGTGAGGGTGAAGTTTAGGCTTAGGGTTAGGGTGAGGGTTATCGTTAGGGTAAGGGTGAGACTTAGGGTTTGGTTTAAGTTTAGGGTTAGGTTGAGTATTAGGGTAAGGGTTATGGTGAGGGTGATGGTTAGGGTGAGATTGAGGGTTAGGGTTCGGATTAAGGTTAGGGTGAGGGTGAGGTTGAGGGTTAGGTTTAGTTTTTGGGTGAGGGATAGGTTGAGGGTTAGGGTAAGGATTAGGGTGAGGGTGAGGGCTAGGGTGAGGGTGAGGTTTAGGGTTAGGTTTAGGGTTAGGCTTAGGCTTAGGGTTAGGCTGAGGGTGAGGGTGGGGGTGAGGATTATGTTTAGGTTTGATCGTTATGGTTAGGGTTAAGGTGAGGTTTAGGATGAGGGTTAGGATTAGGATTAGGGTTAGGTTGAGGGCTAGGGTGAGGGTGATGGTTAGGTTTAGGATGATGGTTAGGTTTATGCTTAGGGCGAGGGTTAGGATGAGGTATAGGGTTAGGGTGAGGATGAAAGTAAGGGTAAAGGTGAGGTTTAGGCTGACGGTGAGGGTTAAGATAAGGGTGAGGGTTAGGGTTAGTTTTAGGGTGAGGGTTAAGGTTAGGGTACGTGTTATGTTTAGGGTGAGGGTTAGGGTTAGGGTTAGGGTTATTGTTAGGTTTAGGGTTAGGGTTACGTTTAAAGTGTGGGTAAGGGTTCCGTTTAGGGTTCCAACGAGGTTTAGTGTTAGGGTTAGGGTTACAGTTAGGGTTAGGGTGAGGGTGAGGTTTAGGGGTACATTTAGGTTTAGGGTGAGGGTTCGGGTTAGGGAGAGGTTGAATGGTAGCATTAGGGTTAGGGTTCGGGTTAGGTTTAGGGTTAGGATTAGTGTTATTGTTAGGGGTAGAGTTAGGGTTAGTGTGAGGGTTAGGTTTAGAGTGAGGTTTATGGTGAGGATGAGGGTTAGGTTTAGGGTGAAGGATAGGGTGAGGGTGAGGGTTAGGGTTAGACTTAGGGTGAGTGTTAGTTTTAGGGTGATGTTTAGGGTTAGTGTGAGGGTTAGTATTAGGGTTAGGGTTAGGGTTAGGGTGAGGGTAAGTCTTAGGGAGAGGGTTAGGGTTAGGGTGAGGGTTATGGTTAGGGTGAGGATTAGGGTTAGGATAAGTGTAAGAGTGAGGGCTAGGCTGAGGGTTAGGCTGAGGGTTAGGGTTAGGGATAGGGTTAGGTTTAGGATTAGGGTTAGGGTGAGGGTGAGTGTGAGGGTTAGGATTAGGGTTATGGTTAGGCTTTGTGTTAGGATGAGGGTTAGGGTTAGGGTTTGGGTTAGGGTGTCGGTGAGGCTGAGGATTAGGGTTAGGTTTAGGGTTAGGTTTACGGTTAGGTTTAGGGTTAGTGTTAGTGGTAGGGTTAGTGTTAGGGTTAGAGTGAGTTTTGGGGTTAGGGTTAGGGTTAGAGTTAGGCTTAGAGTTACGGTGAGGGTTAGGATGACGATTAGGTTTACGAGTAGGGTTAGGGTGAGGGCTAGGGTGAAGGTGAAGATTAGGGTTAGTTTTATGGTAATGTTTAGGGTTAGGTTTAGGGTGAGGGTTAGGGTTACGGTGAGGGTGAGGGTAAGGTTTAGGGTGAGGGTTAGGGTTAGGATTAGGGTGAGGTGAGGGTGAGTGTTAGGGTTAGGGTGAGGTTTAGGTTTAGGCCTAGGATTAGTGTTATGGTGAGGGTTAGGTTTATGGTTAGACAGGTTTAGTTGGAGGGTTTGGTGGAGGGATAGGTTTAGGGTAAGTGTTAGGGTTAAGGTTAGGTTGAGGGTGAGGTTGAGGTTTAGGATTAGGGTTAGGGTTAGGGTGAGGGTGAGGGTGAGTGTGAGGTTTAGGGTTAGGGTTAAGCTTAGGCTTAGGTTTAGGCTGAGGGTGAGGGTGGTGGTGAGGATTAGGGTTAGGGTGATGGTTAGTGTTAGGGTTAGGGTGAGGGTTAGTGTTAGAGTTAGTGTTAGAGTTAGGGTTAGGGTGAGTGTGAGGTTTCGGGGTAGAGTTAGGGTTAGGGTGAGTGTTAGAGTTAGAGTGAGGGTTAGGGTGGGATTGACGATAAGTGTAAAGTTCAGCGTTAGGCTGAGGTTGAGGGTAATGGTAAGGGTGAGGGTTAGGGTGAGGGTGAGATTTAGGCTTAGTTTTAGATTTACGGTTAGGTTGAAGGTGAGGGTTAGGCTTAGGGTTAGGCTTAGGTTGAGGGTAAGGGTTAGGGTTAGTGTGAGCGTTAGGGTTAGGGTTAGGATTAGGGTAAGGCTGAGGGTGAGGGTGAGGTTGAGGTTTAGTGTTAGGGTTAGATTTAGGGTTAGGTTGAAGGTGAGGGTTAGGCTTAGGGTTAGGCTTAGGTTTAGGGTAAGGGTTAGGGTTAGTGTGAGCGTTAGGGTTAGGGTTAGGCTTAGGGTAAGGCTGAGGGTGAAGTTGAGGTTGAGGGTTAGGGTTAGGGTGAGGGTTAGGTTTAGGGTTAGGGTTATTTTAGCTTTATGGTTAGGGTTAAGGTTATGGTGAGGGTGAGGGTTAGGGTTAGGCCTGGATGAGGTTTAGGGATAGGGTTAGTGTTAGGGTTAGGGTTAGGGTCAGGGTGAGGTTTAGTGTTAGAGTTAGATTTAGGGTGAGGCTGAGGGTGAGGGTTAGGGTTAGGATTAATGTTAGGGTTAGGCTTCAGGTGAGGGTTAAGTTGAGGGTGAGGCTTGGGGTTAGGGTTAGGAGTAGGATTAGTGTTAGGCAGAGGTTGAGGGTGAGGGTGAGGGTTAGTTTGAGGTTTAGGGTTAGGTTTAGGGTGAGTGTGAGGGATAGGGTTAGGGTTAGGCTTGAATTAGAATGAGGGAGAGGGTGTGTGTTAGTGTTAGGGTTAGTGTTAGGGTGAGGTTTAGGGTTTGGGTTAGGGTTAGAGTTAGGGTTAGAATGAGGGTGAGATTTAGGGTTAGGGTGAGGTTTAGGTTGAGGGTTAGGGTAAGGGTTAGTTTTAGTGTTAGGTTTAGGGTGATAGTTAGGGGGAGGGTTAGGGTTAGGGTTAGGGTTAGGGACAGGATCAGGGTTAGAGTGAGGGTGAGTGTGTGTGTTAGGTTTAGGTTTAGGGTTAGGCTTAGGGTTAGGCTGAGGGTGACGTTGAGGGTGAGGGTTAGATTTTGGAGGAGGGTTAGGATGAGGTTTAGGGTTAGGATTAGGGTTACGGTAAGGGCAAGGGTGAGTGTGAGTGTGAGGTTTAAGGTTAGGGTTAGGGTTAGGGTTACTGTGAGTTTGAGGTTTAGGGTTAGAGTTAGGTTTAGGGTGAGACTGAGGGTGCGGTTTAGGGTTAGGGTTATTGTTAGGTTTAGGGTTAGGTTTAGGGTGAGGGTTAGGGTGAGTGTGAGGGATACGGTTAGGATTAGGGTTATGGTTAGGGTTAGTGTGAGGGTTAGTGTTAGGTATAGTGTTAGGCTTAGGTTTAGGCTGAGGTTCAGGGTGAGTTTGAGGGTTAGGGTTAGGGTTAGGGTTATGGGAGGGTTAGGATGAGGGTTAGGGTTATGATTAGGGTTAGGATGAGGGCTAGGATCAGGTTGAGATTTCGGGTTAGTGTTAGGGTGAGGTTTAGGGTTAGGGTTGGCGTTATGGTTATGGTGAGTGTGAGGTATAGAGTTAGAGTTAGGGTAAAGGTGAGGCTGAGGGTGAGGCTTAGGGTTAGGGTTAGGATTAGGATTAAGGTACTGGTTAGGTTGAGTGTGATGGTTAGGGTTAGGGTTAGACTTAGGTTTATACTGATGGTGAGGGTGAATGTTAGGGTTAGGATTAGGGTTAGGTTGAGGGTGAGTGAGTGTGTTAGGTTTAGTTTTAGGTTTAGACTTAGGTTTAGGCTGAGGTTGAGGGTGAGTTTGAGGGTTAGGGTTAGGTTGAGGGTTAGGGTTAGGTTTATGGGGAGGGTTAGGATGAGGTTTAGGGTTAGGGTTAGGGTTAAGGTGAGTGTGAAATATAGGGTTAGAGTTAGGGTAAAGGTGAGGCTGAGGGTGAGGCTTAGTGTTAGGGTTAGGATTAGGATTTGGGTAAGGGTTAGGTTTGTGTTATGTTTAGGGTTAGGGTTAGGCTTAGGTTTACACTGACGGTGAGGGTGAGAGGGAAGGTTAGGGTTAGGATTAGGGTTAGGGTGAGGTTGAGTGTGTGTGTTAGGTTTAGTTTTAGGTTTAGGCTAATGTTTATGCTAAGGGTGAGGTTGAGTTTGAGGGTTAGGGTTAGGGTGAGGTTTAGTGTAAGGGTTAGGGGGAGGGTTAGGATGAGGGTTAGGGATAGGATTAGGGTTAGGGTGAGAGTGAGGCTGAGGGTTAAGGTTAGTGTTAGGGTTAGGGTTAGGGTGAGAGTTACGGGGAGTGTAAGGGTTAGGGTTAGGGTTACGATTAGGTTCAGGGTGAGGGTGCGTTTGTGTGTTAGGGTTAGGTTTAGGGTTAGGCTTAGTGTTAGGCTGAGGGTGAGGTTGAGGTTGAGGGTTATGGTTATGGTGAGGGTTATTTTTACTGTTAGGATGAGGTTTAGGGTTAGGGTGAGAGTTAAGGTGAGGATGATGGTAAGGGTAAAGCTGAGGTTTAGGCTGAGGTTGAGGGTTAAGATAAGGGTGAGGGTTAGGGTTAGTTTTAGGTTTAGGGTGAGGGTAGATTGAGGATTAGGGTTAGCGTTAGTGTGAGGTTTAGGGTGAGGGTGAGGGTTAGAGTTAGGGTTAGGTTGAGGTTTAGGTTTTGGGTTAGGGTTAGAGTTAGGTTTAGGATTAGGATGAGGTTGAGGGTTAGGGTTAGGTTTAGTGTTAGGGTGAGAGTTACCAGGAGGGTTAGGGTTAGAGTTAGGGTTAGGATTAGTGTCAAGGTGATTGTGCGTGTATGTGTTAGGGTTAGGTTTATGTTTAGGCTTAGGTTTATGCTGAGGGTGTGGTTGAGTGTGAGGATTAGGGTTATGGTGAGGGTTAGAGTAAGGGTTAAGGGGAGGGTTAGGATGAGTGTTAGGGTTAGGATTAGGGTTAGGGTGAGAGCTAGGGTGAGGGTGAGGTTTAGGTTTAGGGTTAGGGTGAGGGTTATGGTTAGGGTGAGGGTTAAGATTAGGGTTAGGGTTATTGTTAGGGTTCGGTTTAAGGTTACGGTTATGGTGCGGGTGAGGGTGAGGGTTAGGGTTAGGGTTAGGGTGAGGTTTAGGGTGAGGGTGAGGTTTAGAGTTAGAGTTAGGGTTAGGGTGAGGGTTAGGTGGAGGGTTAGGGTTAGGGTTAGTGTTAGTGTTAGGGTGAGAGTTAGGGGGAGGTTTAGGGTTAGGGTTAGGGTGAGGATTAGGATTAGTGTTAGGGTGAGGGTGAAGTTTTGGGTAAGGGATAAGCTTAGGCTTAGGTTTAGATTTAGGTTTGGGATAAGTGTCTGTGTTAGGGTTAGGTTTAGGGTTAGGCTTAGGGTTAGGCTGAGGGTGAGGTTGAGGGTGAGTGTTAGGGTTAGGGTGAGGGTTAGGTTTAGGGTTAGGAGGATGGTTAGGATGAGGGTTAGGTTTAGGATTATGGTTAGGGTGAGTGGTAGGGTGAGGATGAAGTTTAGGGTTAGGGTTAGGGTGAGGGTTAGTGTTTGGTTTAGGGTGAGAATTAGGTTTCGGGTTAAGTTTAGGGTTACAGTGAGTGTCAGGAAAAGAGTTACTGTGAGGGTGAGGGTTAGGATTAGGTTGAGGCTTAGGGTTAGGATGAGGGTAAGGGTGAGGGTGATGATGAGGGTTAGGATTAGGTTTAGGGTGAGGGTTAGGATGAGGGTTAGGGTTTGGATTAGGGTTAGAGTGAGGGCTAGGGTGAGGGTGACGATTATGGTAAGGTTTAGGCTTAGGCTTAGGGTTAGGCTGAGGGTGAGGTTGAGGTTGAGGGTTAGCGTTAGGGTGATGGTTAGTTTTATGGTTAGGGTGAGGGTTACGATGAGGTTTAGGGTAGGGGGAGGTTTAGGGTGAGGATGATAGTAAGGGTAAATGTGAGGTTTAGGCTGAGGGTGAGGATTAAGATAATGGTGAGTGTTAGGGTTAGGTTTAGGGTTAGGGTTAGGGTTAGGATTAGGGTCAGTGTGAGAGTTAAATTGAGGTTTAGGGTTAGGGTTAGTGTGAGGTTTAGGGTTAGGATGAGGGTTAGGGTTAGGGTTAGGTTTAGGGTTAGAATTAGGGTGAGCATGAGGTTTTGGGGTGGAATTAGGGTTATGGTGAGGATTAGGTTGAGGGTTAGGTTTAGGGTAAGTGTTAGCATGGGGGTGATGGTAAGGGTAAACTTGAGGTTTAGGCTGAGGGTGAGGGTTACAGTGGGGTGAGGGTTAGGGTTAGAGTGACGGTTAGGGTTAGGGGAAGGGTGTGGGTGAGGGTTAGCTTGAGGATTAGTGTTAGAGTTAGTGTGAGGTTTAGGGTGAGGATGAGGATTAGGGATATTGTGAGGGCTAGGATGAAGGTGAGGGTTAGGTTTAGGTTTAGGGTGAGGTTTAGAGTCAGGGTGATGGTTAGGGTTAGTGTGAGGGTTAGTGTTAGAGTTAGTGTTAGTGTTAGGGTGAGGGTAAGTGTTAGGGTGAGGGTTAGGGTTAGGGTTAGGGTTAGGTTGAGGGTTAGGGTTAGGATTAGGGTTATTGGTAGAGTTAGGGTTTGGGTTACGGTTACGGTGAGGGTGAGGGTGAGGTTTAGGATTAGTGTTAGGATGAGGTTTAGGTTTAGGGTAAGGGTTAGAGTTAGGGTTAGTGTGAGAGTGAGGTTTAGGCTTAGAGTTAGGGTTAGCGTTATGTTGAATATTTGGGTTAGATTTAGGCTTAGGCTTAGGCTTAGGCCAAGCATGAGGTTGAGGGTTAGGTTTAGGATAAGGGTGAGGGTTAGGGTTAGGGTTAGGGTGAGGGTTAGGATGAGGTTTAGGGTTAGGATTAGTGTTATGGTGAGGGTTAGGGTGAGGGTTAAGTTTAGGGATATGGTTAGGTTTAGGGTTAGGGCTAAGTTGAGGGTGAGTGTGAGGGTCAGGTTATGGTTAGGCTTGGGGTTAGGGTGAGGGATAGGGTTAGGGTTTTGGTTAGGGTGAGGGTGAGGCTGAGGATTAGGGTTAGGTTTAGGGTTAGGTTTAGGGTTAGAGTTAGGGTTAGGGTTAGGTTTAGGCTTAGGGTTAGGCTTAGGATTCGGCTGAGGGTGAGGGTGGGGTTGAGGATTAGTGTTAGGTTTAGGATTAAGGTTATTGTTAGTGTTATGGTTAGGGTTAAGTTGGAGCTGAGAGTGATTCTGAAGGTGAGGTTTATGGTTATGTTTATGGTTAGGGTTAGGGTTAGTGTTAGATTTAGGGTTAGGTTTAGAGTTATGGTGAGATTGAAGGTGAGGGTGAGGGTTAGGGTTAGGGTGAGATTTAGGTTGAGGTTTAGTGTTAGGGTTACGGGGAGGGTGAGGGTTAGGTTGAGGTTTAGGGATAAGGTTAGATTTAGTATTAGGGGATAGGGTGAGGGTGAGTGTGACAGTTACGGTGAGGGTGAGGCTTAGACTTAGGGTTAGGCTGAGGGTGAGGGTGGAGGTGAGGATTAGGGTTAGGGTGATGGTTTGGGTTAGGGTTAGTGTTATTGTTAAGGTTAGGGTTAGAGTTACGGTGAGGGTGAGGGTGCGGGTGAGGGGTAGGGTTGGGTTAGGGTATGGTTTAGGGTTAGGGTTAGGGTTAGTGTGAGGGTGAAGTTTAGGGTTAGATATAGGGTTAGGAGGAGGGTTAGGGATAGGGTTAGTGTTAGAGTTAGGCTGAGGGTGAGGGTTACTTTGAGGTTTATGGTTAGGGTTATGGTTGGGGTTAGTGTGAGGGTTAGTTTTAGGGTTAGGTTTAGTGTTAGGGTGAGGGTAAGTTTTAGGGTGAGTGTTTGGGTTAGGATGAGGGTTATGGTTATGGGGAGGGTTAGGATTAGGGTTAGGGTTATTGTTAGGGTTAGGTTTAGGGTTTTGGTTACGGTGAGGTGAGGGTGACTTTTAGGGTTAGGGTTAGGGTAAGGTTTAGTGTTTGGGTTAGGGTTAGAGTGATGGTTAGGATGATGATGAGGTTTACGGTTAGTGTTAGAGTTAGGGTGAGGTTTAGGGTTAGGGTTAGTGTTAGGGTTAGGGTTAGGGTGAGATTTAGGGGTAGGGTTAGGGCTAGGGTTAGGGATAAGTTTAGGGTTAGGTTTAGGGTTTCGGTTACAGTGAGGGTCAGTTTTAGGATTAGGGTTAGGGTCAGTGTGAGGTTTAGGGTTAGAATTAGGGTTAGGGTGAGGTTGAGCGTGAGGGTTCGGGTTAGGTTTAGGGTTAGGATTAGGATTATGGTTCTGGTTAGGGTGAGTTTGAGGCTTAATGTTATGGTTAGGGTTAGCCTTAGGTTTAGGCTGAGGGTTTGCGTGAGGTTGAGGGTTAGGGTTATTCTGAGGTGTAGGGTTACGGTTAGGGTGAGGTTTAGTGTTAGGGTTAGGGTTAGAGTTATGGTTAGGGTGAACGTGAGGTTTAGGTGTAGAGTTAGTTTTAGGGTGAGGGTTAGGGTGAGTGTGAGGGTTATGGTGAGGGTTAAGATAGGGGTGACGGTAAGGGCAAACATGAGGGTTAGGCAGAGGGTGAGGGTTACGGTAAGGTTGATGGTTCGGGTTAGGTTTAGTGTTAGGGTTAGGGTTAGGGTGAGAGTTAGGGTTTGAGTTAAGTTTAGGGTTAGAGTGAGGGTTAGGGTAAGGGTTAAGGTGAGTGTGAGGTTTAGGGTTAGGTTGAGGGCTAGGTTGAGGGTGAGTGTTAGGGTTAGGGTTAGGGTGAGCGCTAGGGTGAGGGTTAGGGTGAGGGTTAGGGTTAGGGATTGGGTTAGGTTTAGGATTAGGGTTAGTTTGAGGGTGAGTGTGAGGATTAGGGTTAGGTTTAGGCATAGAGTTAGGGTGAGTGTTAGGTTTAGGGTTTGGGTTAGGTTGAGGCTGAGGCTGAAGATTAGGGTTAAGTTTAGGGTTAGGTTTAGGCTTAGTGTTAGGCTGAGGCTGAGGGTGGGGGTTAGGATTAGATTTAGAGTTAGGTTAGGCTTAGGGTTAGGGTAATTTTTAGTGTTATAGTTAGGGTTAAGTTTGCAGTGAGGGTGAGGCTGAATGTGAGGGTTATGGTTAGAGTTAGGGTTAGGGTTAGGGTTAGTGTTATTGTTAGGGTTAGGGTTAGAGTTACGGTGAGTTTGAGGGTGAGGGTGAGGTTAGGATTAGGGTGAGGTTTAGGCTGAGGGTTTTGGTTAGGGTTAGGGTGAGGATGATATTTAGGGTTAGAGGTAGGGTTAGGGGGAGGGTTAGGGTGAGGTTTAGTGTTAGGGTTAGTGTTAGGGTTAGGGTGAGGTTGAGGGTTAGTTTGAGGTTTAGGGACAGGGTTAGGTTTAGGATTAGGGTTAGGGTGAGGGGGAGTGTGAGGGATTGGGTGAGGGTTTGGCTTAGGCTTATGGTTAGGCTTAGGGTGAGGGTGGGGGTGAGGATTAGAGTTAGGGTGACTGTTCGGGTTATTGTTAGGTGGAGGGTTCGGGTGAGGGTTAGGGTTAGGTTTAGGGTTAGGGTTAGGGTAAGGATGAGGGTTAGGGTTTGGGATAGGGTTAGGGTTAGGGTAGGGGTGAGGTTTAGGGTTTAGGTTAGGGTTAGGGTTAGAGTTACGGTGAGGTTGAGGGTGCAGATGAGTGTGAGGTTTCGGGTTAGGTTTAGGGTTAGGCTTACGTTTAGGCATAGGGTTAGGCTAAGGGTGAGGTTGAGGTTTATGGTTAGGGTGACTGTTAGAGTTAGGTTTATGTGGAGGGATAGGATGAGGGTTAATATTTGGATTAGGGTTAGGGTGATGGCTAGTGTGAGGGTGAGGTTTAGGGTTAGGTTAGGGTGAGGTTTAGGGTTAGGGTTAGGGTTAGGATTAAGGTGATGTTAAGGTTTAGGGTTAGAGTTAGGGTTAAGGTGAGGCTGAGGGTGAGGGTTAGGGTTAGGGTTAGGATTAGGATTAGGGTAAGTGTTAGGGTTAGTGTGAGTGTTAGGGTTAGGGTTAGGATTAGGCTTAGGGATACACTGAGGGTGAGGGTGAGGGTGAGGTTTAGATTTAGGATGAGAGTTAGGGTTCAGGTTAAGTTTAGGGTTAGGTTGAGGGTTAGGATTAGGTTTACGTTGAGTGTGAGGGTTAGAGTTAGGTTGAGGCTTAGGGTTAGGGTGAGGTTTAGGGCTAGGGTTAGGGTGAGGGTTAGGATGAGGATTAGGGTTAGAGTTAGGGTGAGGGTTAGGATGAGGGTAAGGGTTAAAGTAAGGGTGAGGGTTAGGGTTAGGGTCAGGGTTAGGGTTATGTTTAGGGTTAGGATGATGGTTATGGTCAAGGTTAGGGTGAGGGTTAGGATTAGGATTAGGGTTACGATTAGGGTCAGGGTGAGGGCCAGTGTGAGGGTGAGGTTTAGGGTTAGTGTTAGGGTGAGGTTTAGGGTTAGGGTTACATTTAGGTTGAGGGTTAGGATGAGGGTTAGTTTTACTGTAAGGGTGAGGGTTAGGGTTAGGGTGAGGGTTAGGGTTAGGTTTAGGGTTAGGGTGAGGGTAAGGGTTAGGATTAGGGTTAGGGTTAGGGTTATTTTTAGGGTTACAGTTACGGTGAGGGTGAGGGTGAGGGTTAGGGTTAGGGTTAGATTGAGGTTTTTTGTGTTAGGGTTAGGGTTAGAGTTAGGTTTAGGGTGAGGTTAGGGTTAGTGTTACTGTGAGGGTTAGTGTTTGGGTTAGGGTATGGGTTACGGTGAGTGCTGTGGTTAGGGTGAGGGTTAGGATTAGGGTTAGGGTTATTGTTAGGGTTAGGTTTTGGGTTAAGGTAACGTTGAGAGTAAGGGTGAGCATTAGGGTTTAGGGTTAGGGTCAGGTTTAGATTTTGTGTTAGGGTTAGAGTTAGGGTTAGGGTTAGGGTGAGGTTTAGAGTTAGAGTTAGGGTTAGGGTGAGAGTTAGGTTGAGGGTGAGGTTTAAGGTTAGGGTTATGGGAAGGTTTAGTGTGAGGGTTAGGGTTAGGGTTTGGGTAAGTTTGAGGTTTAGGTTTAGAGTTAGGTTAAGGGTGAGGCTGAGGTTGAGGGTTAGGGTTAGTGTTAGAGTTAGGTTTAGGGTGAGGGTTAGGATTAGGGTGAGCGTGAGGGTGAGGGTTAGGCTTAGGTTTAGGATTCGGTTTAGGGTAAGGGTTAGGGTCAGTGTGATCGTTAGTGTTAGGGTTAGGCTTAGGCTTAGGGTTAAGCTGAGAGTGAGGGTGAGGGTAAGGGTTAGGGTTAGGGTGAAAGTTAGGGTTAGGGTTAGGGTGAGAGTTAGGGTTCGATTATGTTTAGGGTTAGGGTGAGGGTTAGGGTTAGGATTAATGTTAGAGTGAGGGCTAGGGTGAGGATGATGGTTAGGGTTAGTGTTAGGGTAAGGTTTAGGTTTAGGGTTAGGATTTGTGTTAGGGTTAGGATGAGGGTTAGGGTTACTGTGAGGGTGAGGGTTAGGGTTAGGTTGAGGGTTAGGGTTAAGATTATGTTTAGGGTGAGGGTGAGTGTTAGGTTTAGGGTTAGGGTTAGGGTTAGCTTTAGGGTTAGGATTAGTGTTATTGTTAGGGTTAGGGTTAGAGTTATGGTGAGGGTGAGGGTTTGGTTGAGGGTGAGGTTTAGGGTTAGAGTGATTTTTAGGGCTGGGGTTAGGATTAGGGTTAGGATGAGGGGGCTGTTTAGGGTTAGATTTCGGGTTGGTTGTAGGGTTAGGTCGAGTGTTAATGTTAGGGTTAGTGTTAGGGTTAAGTTTAGGGTGAGGGTTCAGTTGAGGATTAGTGTGAGGGTTAGTGTGAGGTTTAGGGTTTAGGATGAGATTTAGGGTTAGGGTTAGGATTAATGTTAGTGTTAGGCTTAAGTTGAGGGTTAGGGTGAGGGTGAGGTTTAGGGTTAGGGTTAGGATTAGGATTAGGGTTAGGGTTAGGGTGAGGGATAGGATGAGGGTTAGGGTTAAGGATAGGTTTAGGCTTAGGTTTAGGCTGAGGGTGATGGTGAGGTTGAGGGTTAGGGTTAGGGTGACGTTAGGGTCAGGGTTAGGGTGAGAGTTAGAGCTCAGGTTATGTTTAGGGTTAGCGTGAGGGTTAGGGTAATGGTTACAGTGAGAGTGAGGGTTAGGGTTAGGTTGAGGGTTAGGGTTATGGTTAGTGTGAGGGTGAGAGTGAGAGTTAGGGTTAGGGTTAGTCTGAGGGTTTGGATGAGTATTAGGTTTAGGATTAGGGTTAGGGTAGGGCTAGGTTGAAGTTGAGGTTTAGGGTTAAGGTTATGGGGAGGGTTAGGATGAGGGTTAGTGTTAGGATTAGGGTTAGGGTAATGGCTAGGGTGTGGGTGAGGTTTAGGGTTAGGTTAGGGTGAGGTTTAGGGTTAGGTTTAGGGTTAGGGTTAGGGTGAGGTTGAGGTTTAGGGTTAGAGTTAGGGTTAAGGTGAGGCTGAGGGTGAGGTTGAGGGTTAGGGTTAGGATTGGCATTAGGGTAAGGGTTAGGGTGAGTGTGAGTGTTAGGGTTAGTGTTAGGGTTAGGCTTAGGGTTACACTGAGGGTGAGGGTGAGGGTTAGGGTTATGGAGAGAGTTAGGGTTCAGGTTAAGTTTAGGGTTAAGTTGAGGGTTAGGGTTAGGTTTACATTGAGTGTGAGGGTTAGACTTAGCTTGAGGGTTAGTGTTAGGGTTAGGCTTAGGGTGATGTTTAGGGTTAGGGTTAGGGTGAGGGTTAGGATGAGGATTAGGGTTAGGATTAGGGTTAGGTTGAGGGCTAGGTTGAGAGTGAGGGTTAGGGTTAGTGTTAGGGTGAGGTTTAGGTTTATGGTTAGAGTTAGAGTGAGGGTTAGGGTGAGGGTAAGGGTTACGGTAAGGGTGAGGGTTAGTGTTAGGGTGAGGGTTAGGGTTAGGTTTAAGGTTAGGATGAGGGTGAGTGTTAGGATTAGGGATAGGGTTAGGGTTATTGTTAGGGTTATGGTTATGTTGAGGGTGAGGGTGAGAGAGAGGGTTAGGGTGAGGGTTAGGGTTAGGGTTAGGGTTAGGGTTAGGGTTAGGATTAGTGTGAGGGTTAGTTTTGGGGTTAGGTTATGGGTTACGGTGAGGGTTATGGTTAGGGTGAGGGTTAGCATGAGGGTTAGGGTTACAGTAAGTGTGAGGGTTAAGTTAGTGTGAGGGTTAAGTTTCGGTTTAGGGTTAGGGGTACGGTGAGGGTTAGTTTTAGGTTTAGGGTTAGGGTTATTGTTAGGGTTACAGTTATGGTGAGGTTGAGGGTGAGGATTAGGGTTAGGGTTAGGTTGAGTTTTTAGTGTTAGGGTTAAGGTTAGAACTATGGTTAGGGTGAGGTTAGGGTTAGGGTTAGTGTGAGGGTTAGTGTTTGGGTTAGGGTATAGGTTACGGTGAGGGTTGTGGTTAGGGTGAGGGTTAGGATTAGGGTTATCGTTATTGTTAGGGTTAGGTTTAGGGTTACGGTTATAGTGAAGGTAAGGGTGAGGGTTAGGGTTTAGGGTTAAAGTGAGGTTTAGGGTTTGGGTAAGGGTTAGAGTTAGGGTTAGGGTGAGGGTGAGGTTTAGGGTTAGAGTTAGGGTTAGGGTGATGGTTAGGTTGAGGGTTAGGATTACGGTTAGTGTTAGGGTTAGGGTTAGGGTTAGGGTGAGGGTTAGGTTGAGGATGAGGGTTAGGTTTAGGTTATGGGGAGGGTTAGGATGAGGGTTAGGGTTAGGATTAGGGTTAGGGTGAGGGCTAGGTTGAGGGTGAGGTTTATGGTTACGGTTAGGGTGAGGTTTAGGTTTAGGGTTAGTGTTAGTGTTAGTGTTAGGGTTAGGGTTAGGCTTATGGTGAGGGGTAGGGTTAGGGTTAGGTTTAGGCTGAGGGTGCGTGTGGGGTTGAGGATTAGGGCTAGGGTTAGGTTTAGCGTTAGGGTTAGTTTTTTGTTAGGGTTAGGGTTAGAGTTACGGTGAGGTTGAGGTTGTGGGTTTGGGTTAGGGTTAGGGTGAGGTTTAGAGTAAGGGTTAGGGTTAGGTTTATGGTGAGGTTGAGCTTTAAGGTTAGAGTTATGGTTAGCGGGAGGGTTAGGGTGAGGTTTAGTTTTAGGGTTAGTGTTAGTTTTAGGGTGAGGGTGAGGGTTAGGTTGAGGTTTAGGGATAGGGATAGGTTTAGGTTTAGGGTTAGGGTGAGCATGAGTGTGAGGGTTAGGGTAAAGGTTAGGCTTACGCTTAGGGATAGGCTGAGGGTGAGGGTGGGGTGAGGATTAGGGTTAGGGTGATGGTTAGGGTTAGGGGTAGTGTTATTTATAGGGTTAGCATTAGAGTTACGGTGAGGGTGAGGGTGCGGGTGAGGTTTAGGGTTATGGTTAGGGTGGGGTTTAGGGTTAGGGTTAGGGTTAGGATGAGGGTGAGGGTGAGGTTTAGGGTTAGATATAAGGTTAGGTTGACGGTTAGGGTGAGGGTTAGGGTTAGGTTTAGTTTTAGTGTTAGGGTGAGGATGAGGGTTAGGATTAGGGTTAGGTATAGGGTAAGGGTGTGTTTTAGGGTTAGGGTTAGGGTTCGGGTTAGAGTAACGGTGAGGGTTAGGGTGCAGAATGAGTGTGAGTGTTGTGGTTAGGTTTAGGGTTATGCTTAGGCTTAGGCTTAGGTTTGGGCTAAGGGTGAGCTTGAGCTTTAGGGTTATTGTTTGGGTTAAGGTGAGGGTTATGGAGTGGGTTAGGATGAGGGTTAATGTTAGGATTAGGGTTAGGGTAATGGCTAGTGTGCGGGTGATGTTTAGGGTTAGGTTAAGGTGAGGTTTATGGTTAGGGTTAAGGTTAGGGTTAGGGTGAGTGTGAGGGTTATGGTTAGGGTTAGCATTAGGCTTAAGGTTCCATTGAGTGTGAGCGTGACGGTGAGGGTTAGGGTGGGAGTTAGGGTTCAGGATAAGTTTCGAGTTAGGGTGAGGGTTAGGGTTAGGTTTACGTTGAGTGTGAGGATTAGGGTTAGGTTGAGGTTTAGGGGTAGGTTTAGGGTTAGGGTGAGATTTAGGGTTAGGGTTAGGGTGAGTGTTAAAATGTGGGTTAGGGTTACGGTAAGGGTGAGGGCTAGGGTTAGGGTGAGTGTTAGGTTTAGGTTTAGGTTTAGGGTGAGGGTGAGGGTTAGGATTAGGGTTAGGGTTAGGTTTATTTTTAGGTTTACGATTATATTGAAGGTGAGGGTGAGGGTTAGGGTTAGGGTTAGGTTGAGGTTTTTAGTGTTAGGGTTAGGGTTAGAGTTAGGGATAGGGTGAGGTTAGGGTTAGGGTTACTGTGAGGGTTAGTGTTTGGGTTAGGGTATGGGTTACGGTGAGGTTTTTGGTTAGGGTGAGGGATAGGATTAGGGTTAGGGTTATTGTTAGGGTTAGGTTTTGGGTTAAGGTAACGTTGAGAGTAAGGGTGAGCATTAGGGTTTAGGGTTAGGGTCAGGTTTAGGTTTTGGGTTAGGGTTAGAGTTAGGGTTAGGGTGAGTGTGAGGTTTAGAGTTAGGGTTAGGGTGAGGGTTATGTGGAGGTTTAGGGTTAGGGTTAGGGTTAGTGTTAGGGTTAGGGTGAAGTTTAGGGTGAGGGTTAGGATTAGGGTTATGGGGAGGGTTAGGATGAGGGTTAGTGTTAGGATTAGGGTTAGGGTGAGTGCTAGGTTGAGGGTGAGGTTTAGTGTTAGGGTTAGGGTCAAGTTTAGGGTTAGGGTTAGAGTTAGGGTGAGGGTGAGGTTTAGGTTTAGAGTTAGGGTAAGGGGGAGGCTGAGTTTGAGGGTTAGGATTAGGGTTAGTGTTTGAGTTAAAGTTAGGGTGAGGGTTAGGATTAGGGTGAGTTTGAGCATGAAGGTTAGGCTTAGGCTTAGTGTTAGGATTCGGATTAGGGTAAGGGTTAGGTTGAGTGTGATGTTTATGGTTAGGGTTAGGCTTAGGATTAGGGTTAGACTGAGAGTGAGGGTGAGGGTGAGGGTTAGGGTTACGGTGAAGGTTAGGGTTAGTGTTAGGGTGAGAGTTAAGGTTTTATTATGTTTAGTGTTAGGGTGAGGTTTAGGGTTTGGATTAGTGTTAGAGTGAGGGCTAGGGTGAGGGTGAGGGTTAGGGTTAGTGTTAGGGTAAGGTTTATCGTTAGGGTTAGGGTTTGGGTTAGGGTTAGGATGAGGGTTAGGGTTATGGTGAGAGTGAGGTTTAGGGTTAGGTTGAGGGTTAGGGTTAAGATTATCGTTAGGGTGAGGGTGAGTGTTAGGATTAGGGTTAGGGTAAGGGTTAGGTTTAGGGTTAGGATTTGTGTTATTGTTAGGGTTAGGGTTAGAGTTATGGTGAGGGTGAGGGTGAGGGTGAGGTTTAGGGTTAGGGTGAGTTTTAGTGTTAAGTTTAGGATTAGGGTTAGTGTGAGGGGGAGGTTTAGGGTTACAAATGTTAGTTGTAGGGTTAGTTGTAGGGTTAGGTCGAGCGTTAATGTTAGGGTTAGTGTTAGGGTTAATGTTAGGTTGAGGGTTAGGTTGAGGATTAGTGTGAGGGTTAGTGTGATTTTTAGGGTTTAGGCTGAGGTTTAGGGTGAGGGTTAGGGTTAGGATTAATGTTAGGATTAGGCTTAAGTTGAGGGTTAGGTGAGTGTGAGGTTTAGGGTTAGGGTTAGCATTAGGATTAGGGTTAGGGGTAGGGTGAGCGATATGATGAGGGTTAGGGTTAGGGATTGAGTTAGGCTTAGTGTTAGGCTGAGGGTGAGGGTTAGGGTGAGGATTAGGCTCAGGCTTAGGGTGAGAGTTAGGTTTCGGGTTAAGTTTTGGGTTAGGGTTAGGTTTAGTGTAACTGTTATAGTGAGGGTGAGGGTTAGGGTTAGGTTGAGGTTTAGTGTTAGGTTTAAGGTTAGTGTGAGGGTGACGGTGAGGGTTAGGGTTAGAGTTAGTGTTAGGGTGAGGGTTTGGATAAGGGTTAGGATTAGGATTAGGGTTAGGGTGAGGGCTAGGGTGAGGATGAGTTTTAGGGTTAGGGTTTGGGTGAGGTTTACGGTTAGGTTTTGGGTTAGGGTAAGGCTTAGGGTGAGGGTTAGATTGATGATTAGGTTTAGGGTTAGGGTTTATGTGAGGTATAGGGTGAGGATGAGGGTTAGGGTTAGGGCGAGACTGAGGGTTAGAATTAGGTTTAGGGTGAAGGCTAGGGTCAGGGTGAGGGTTAGAGTTAGGTTTAGTATTAGGGTGAGGTTTAGGATTAGGGTGAGGGTTAGGGTTAGTGGGAGATTTAGTGTTAGAGTTAGGGTTAGTGTTAGGTTGAGGGTAAGTGTTAGGGTGAGGGTTAATGTTAGGGTGAGGGCTATGGTTAGGGTGAGGGTTAGTATTAGGGTTAGGGTTACTCTTATGGTTAGGGTTAGGGTTACCGTTAGTGTGAGGGTGATGGTTAGGGTTAGGGTTAGGGTGAGGTTGAGTGTTAGGGTTAGGGTTAGAGTTAGGGTTAGGGTGAGGGTGAGGTTTAGGGTTAGAGTTAGGGTAAGGGTGAGGCTGAGGTTGAGGGTTAAGTTTAGGGTTAGTGTTAGAGTTAGGGTTTGGGTGAGGGTTGGAGTGAGGGTGAGAGTGAGGTTGAGGGTTAGGCTTAGGGTTAGGATTAGGATTAGTGTAATTTTTCGGGTGAGTGTGAGGGTTAGGTTTAGGGTTACCCTTAGGATTAGGGTTATTCTGAGAGTGAGGGTGAGTGTGAGGGTTAGGGTTAAGGTGAGGGTTAGGTTTAGGTTTAGGTTGAGATTTAGGGTTCGGTTATGTTTATGGTTAGGGTGAGGTTTAGGGTTAGGATTAGGGTTAGGGTGAGGGCTAGGGTGATGGTGAGGATTAGAGTTAGTGTTAGGGTAAGGTTTAGGGTTAGGGTTAGGGTTTCGGTTTGGGTTAGGTTGAGGGTTAGGGTAACAGTGAGGCTGAGGGTTAGGGTTAGCTTTAGGATTTGGGTTACGGTGAGGGTGAGTTTTAGGGTTAGGTTTAGGGTTAGGGGGAGGGTTAGGTCGAGGGTTAGTGTTAGGTTCAGTGTTAGGTTTAAGGTTAGGGTGAGGGTTAGGTTGAGGTTTAGGGTTAGGCTTAGGCTTAGGGTTAGGCTGAGGGTGAGGTTGGGGGTGAGGATTAAGGTTAGGGTGATGGTTAGGGTTAGGGTTAGGGTAAGGGTTAGGATGAGGAAAAGGTTTAGGATTAGGTTTACGGTGAGGGCTATGGTGAGGGTGAGGGTTAGAGTAAGGGTTAGGCTTAGGTTTAGGTTGAGCGTGAGTGTGAGGGTTGGGGTTAGGATTAGGGTGAGGTTTAGTGTTAGGGTCACGGTTAGAGTTAGGGATAGGGTAAAAGTGAGGTTTAGGGTTAGAATTAGGGTAAGGTTGAGGCTGAGGTTGAGGGGTAGGTTTAGGGTTAGTCTTAGAGTTAGGGTTAGGGTGAGTGTTAGAGTGAGGGTGAGGGTGTGGGTGAGGTTTAGGCTTAGGTTTGGGATTAGGATTAGTGTAAGGTTTTGGGTGAGTGTGAGGGTTGCATTATGGTTAGGCTTAGGCTTAGGGTTAGGCTGAGAGTGAGGGTAAGGGTGAGGGTTAGGGTTAGGGTTAGGGTTAGTGTGAGAGTTAGGGTTCGGGTTAAGTTTAGGGTTACTGTGAGGGTTAGGGTAACGGTTACAGTGAGGGTGAGGGTTAGGGTTAGGTGGAGTTTTAGGGTTAGGTTTAGGGATAGGGTGAGGGTGAGGATGAGTGTTATGGTTAGTGTTAGGGTGAGGGTTAGGATGAGGGTTAGGTTTAGCATTAGGTTTAGTGTGAGGGCTAGGGTGAGGGTGAGGTTTGGGTTTGGGTTAGGTTGAGGTTTAGGGTTAGGTTTAGGGTTGGGGTTAGGATGAGGGTGAGGTTTAGGGTTAGAGTTAGGGTTAGGTTGAGGCTGAGGGTGAGGGTTAGGGTTAGGGTTAGTGTTAGAGTTAGGGTTACGGTGAGGGTTAGTGTGAGGGTGAGGGTTATGCTTAGTGTTAGGATTAGGATTCGAGTAAGGGTTAGGGTGAGTGTGAGGGTTAGGGTTAGGGCCAGGCTTAGGCTTAGGGTTAGGCTGATCAAGAGGTTGAGGGTGAGTTTTAGAGTTAGGGTGATGGTTAGGATTACGTTTAGGGTGAGGGTTAGGATGAGGTTTAGGGTTAGGGTGAGGGTTAGGGGGAGGGTGTTGGTAAGGGTAAAGTTGAGGTTTAGGATGAGGGTGAGGGTTAAGATAAGGGTGAGGGTTAGGGTTAGGTTTAGGGTTAGGTTTAGGGTTAGGGTGAGGGTTAGATTGAGGATTAGGGTTAGGGTTAGGGTTAGTGTGAGGTTAAGGGTGAGGATGAGGGTTAGGGTTAGGGTTAGGGTGAGGGTTAGTGTTAGCTCAGTATTACCGTAAGGTTTAAGGTGTGGGTAAGGGTTAGCCTTAGTGTTAGGATTACGTTTAGGGTAAGGGTTAGGGTGAGTGTGAGGTTAGGTTTAGGTTTAGGCTTAGGATTATGGTTAGGCTGAGGGTGAGGGTGAGTGTGAGTGTTAGTGTTAGGGTGAGAGTTTGGGGTATGGTTAGGGTGAGGGTTAGGGTTCAGGTTATGTTTAAGGTTATGATGAGGGTTACGGTTAGGGTTACGGTGAGCGTGAGGTTAGGGTTAGGTTGAGGGTTAGGGTTAGGCTTAAGATTAGGGTGAAGGTTAGGGTTAGGGTTAGGGTGAGGGTTAGGATGAGGATTAGGGTCAGAATTAGGGTTAGCGTGAGGGCTAGGGTGAGGGTGAGGGTTAGGGTTGGTGTTTGGGTGAGATTTAGGTCTAAGGTTAGGGTTAGGGTGAGGGTTAGGATAAGGGTTAGGTTTAGAGTGAGGGTGAGGGTTAGGGTGAGCGTTAGGGTTAGGATTATGGTTAAGGTGATGGTGAGTTTAGGATGAGATTTAGGGTTGGGGGAGGGTTAGGTCGAGGGTTAGGGTTAGGATTAGTGTTAGGGTTAGGGTTAGGGTGAGGGTTAGGTTGATGTTTAGCGTTAGGGTTAAGTTTAGGATTAGGATTAAGGTTATGGTGATGGTATGTTAGAATTAGGGTTTCGGGTTAGGCTTAGGGTTAGGGTTATGCTGAGGGTGAGATTGGGGGTGAGGATTAGGGTTAAGTGATTGTTAGGGTTAGGGTTAGGGGAGGGTTAGGATGAGGGATCGGGTTAGGATTAGGGTTAGGGTGAGGGCTAGGGTGAGGATGAGTGTTAGAATGAGCGTTAGGCTTAGGCTTAGGGTTAGGCTGAGCATGAGGTTGACGGTGAGGGTTAGGGTTAGGGTGATGGTTAGGTTTAAGTTTAAGTTGAGGGTTAGGATGAGGTTTAGGGTTAGGGTGACGTTTAGGGTGAGGATGATGGTACGGGTAAAGGTGAGTTTTGGGCTGAGGTTGAGGTTTAAGATAAGGGTGAGTGTGAGGGTTAGAATTAGGGTTAGGGTGAGGGCTAGGGTGAGGGTGAGGGTTAGAGTTAAGGTTAGGGTTATTGTTAGGGTTAGGTTACAGTTACTGTGATGGTGAGGGATAGGGTTAGGGTTAGGGTGAGTTTTAATGTTAGGGTTAGTGTTAGAGTTAGGGTAAGGTTGAGGGTTACGTTTAGGGTTAGTGCTAGAGTTAGGGTTACGGTGAGGGTTAGGGTGAGGGTGAGGTTTAGAATAAGGGTTAGGATTAGGATTAGTGTAAGGGTTCGGATGAGTGTGAAGGTTAGGGTTAGGGTTAGGCTTAGGCTTAGGGTTAGGCTGAGCGTGAGGATGAGGATGAGGGTTAGGGTTAGGGTGACGGTTAGGGTTAGGGTTAGGGTGAGATTTAAGGTTCGGTTAAGTATGGTGTTAGGGTGAGGGTGAGGGTTAGGATTAGGGTGAGGGTGAGGGCTAGGGTGAGTGTGAGGTTTAGTGTTAGGGTGAGGGTGAGGTTTAGGGTTAGGGATAGGGTTAGGTTTAGGATGAGGCTGAGGTTTAGTGTTAGAGTTAGGGTTAGGGTGAGGCTGAGGATGAAGGTTAGGGTTAGGGATAATCTTAGAGTTAGGGTTATGGTGAGGGTTAGGGTGAGGGTGAGGGTAAGGCTTAGTGTTAGGATTAGATATAGGGAACGGGTTAGGGTGAGTGTGAGGGTTAGGGTTAGGTTTAGGGTTAGGCTTAGGTTTAGGCTTACTGTGAGGGTGAGGGTGATCGTTAGGGTTAGGGTGAGAGTTAGGGGTAGGGTTAGGGTGAGATTTAGGGTTCGGGTAAGTTTAGGGTTAGGGAGAGGGTTAGGGTTAGGGTTACAGTGTGGGTTAGGGTTAGGGTTAGGTTGAGGGTTAGGATGAGGATTAGGGTTAGTATTAGGGTTACGGTGAGGGCTACGGTGAGGGTGAGAGTTAGGGTTAGGGTTAGGGTGAGGTTTAGGGTTAGGGTTAGGGTGAGGTTTAGGATGAGGGTTACGGTTACAGTTAGGGTGAGAATTAGGGTTAGGGTGAGGGTTAGGATTAGGTTTAGGGTTAGGGTTAGGATTAGAGTTAGGGTGAGAGTGAGGTTTAGGGTTATATTTAGGGTTAGTTGGAGGGTTAGGTCGAGCGTTAATGTTAGGTTTAGTGTTAGGGTTAAGGTTAAGGTGAGGTTTAGGTTGATGTTCAGGATTAGGGTTAGGATTAGGGTTAGGATTAGGGTGAGGGTGAGGGTGAGTGTGAGGGTTAGGTTTAGGGTTAGGCTTAGGCTTAGGTTTAAGCTGAGGGTGAGGGTGGAGGTGAGGATTAGGGTTAGGTTGATGGTTAGGTTTAGGGTTAGGGTGAGGTTTAGGATGGGGGTTAGGGTTAGGATTAGGGTTAGGGTGAGGGCTAGGGTGAGTGTGAGGGTTAGAGTAAGGGTTAGGCTAGGCTTAGGGTTAGGCTGAGCATGAGGTTGAGGGTGAGGGTTAGGGTTAGGGATAGGGTGAGTTTTAGTGTTAGGGTTATGGTTAGGGTTAGGATTAGGGTGAGGGTGAGGTTTAGGAGTAGGTTTAGGGTCAGGGTGAGGGGTAGGTTTAGGGTGAGTGTTAGGGTAGGGTTGAGTGTAAGGGTAAAGGTGAGGGTTAGGCTGAGGGTGAGGGTTATGGTAAGGGTGAGAGTTAGGTTTAGGGTGAGGGTTCGAGTTAGGGTTATGGTGAGAGTGAGGGTTAGATTGAGGATTAGTGTTAGGGTTAGTGTGAGGTTTAGGGTGAGGATGAGGGTTAGGGTTAGGGTGATTGCTAGGGTGAGGGTGAGGTTGAGGGTTAGATTGAGGATTTGTTTTAGGGTTAGTGTGAGTTTTAGGGTGAGGATGAGGTTTAGGGTTAAGGTTTTTGTTAGGTTTAGGGTTAGTGTTAGGTTTAGGGTTAGGGTTACGGTGAGGTTTAGGGTTACTGTTAGGTTTAGGGTTTGGCTTTGGTTTAGGCTGAGGGTGAGGGTGGGGGTGAGGATTAGGGTTAGTGTTAGGTTTAGGGTTATTGTTAGTGTTATGGTTAGGGTTAAGTTTGCGGTGTGGGTGAGGCTGAGAGTGAGGTTTATGTTTAGGGTTAGGGTTAGAGTTAGTGTTATTGTTAGGTTTAGCGTTAGAGTTACTTTGAGGTTTTGGGTGAGGGTGAGGGTTAGGGTTAGGGTGAGGTTTAGGGTTAGGGTTAGGATTAGGGTGAGGGTGAGGTTTAGGGTTAGAGTTAGGGTTAGGGGGACAGTTAGGATGAGGTTCATGGTTAGGGTTAGGGTTAGGTTTAGGGTGAGGGGGAGGTTTAGGTTGAGGTTTAGGGATAGGGTTAGCTTTAGGATTAGGGTTAGGGAGAGGTTGAGTGTGAGGGTTATGGTGAGGGTTAGGTTTAGGCTTAGGGTTAGGCTGAGGGTGAGGGAGATTTTGAGGTTTAGGGTTAGGGCTAGGGTTAGGGTTATGGGGAGGGTTTGGATGAGTGTTAGGGTTAGGATTAGGGTTAGGGTGAGGGCTAGGGTGAGGGTGAGTTTTATGGTTAGGGTTAGGGTGAGGTTTAGCGTTAGGTTTAGGGTTAGAGTTTTAGGGTTAGTGTTAGGGTGAGGTTTAGCGTTAGGTTTAGGGTTAGGGATAGGATGAGGTTGAGGTTTACGGTTAGAGTTAGGGTTTGGGTGAAGCTGAGGGTGAGGGTTAGGGTTAGGGTTAGTGTTAGAGTTAGGGTTAGTGTGAGGTTTAGGGTGTGGGTGAGGGTTAGGCTTAGTGAAAGTATTAGGATTAGGGTAAGGGTTAGGGTGTGTGTGAGGGTTAGGTTTAGGATGAGGTTTAGTTTCAGGGTTAGGGTTAGAGTTAGGTTTAAGGTGAGAGTGAGGTTAAGGGTTAGAGTTAGGTTTAAGGTTAGGGTTATGGTGAAGGTGAGGGTTCGGGTTAGGGTTAGGCTTAGCTTTAGGCTTAGGAGTAGGCTTTGGCTGAGCATGAGGGTGAGGGTTATGGTTAGGGTTAGGGTGAGGGTTAGGGTTAGGGTTATTGTGAAGGTTATGATGAGGTTTAGGGTTAGGATTAGGGTTAGGGTGAGGGGTAGGTTGAGGCTGAATGTGAGGGTTGGGGTAAGGGATAGGTTTAGGTTTATGATTAGGGTTAGGGTGAGGGTGAGTGTGAGGTTTAGGGTTAGGGTTAGGGTATGGGTTAGGGTGAGGGTGAGGCTGAGGATTAGGGTTAGGTTTAGGCTTAAGGTTAGAGTTAGGGTTAGAGTTACAGTGAGGGCTATGGTTAGGGTTAGGGTTAGGATTAGGGTTAGGTTTAGGGTTAGGGTTAGGGTTAGGGTTAGAGTTACAATGAGGGTTATGATTACGGTTATGGTTAGGTTTAGGTTTAGGGTTAGGTTGGGGGTTAGGGTTAGGGTTTGGTTTAAGTTGAGGGTGAGGCTAAGGATTAGGTTTAGGTTTAGGGTTAGGGTTTGGGTTAGGTTTAGGGTTAGGTTTATGTTTAGTGTTAGGGTTAGGGTGAGGGTTAGGTTTAGGATAATGGGTAGGGAGAGGGTGAGTGTGACGGTTAAGTTTAGGGTTAGGTTTCGGATTAGGTTTATGGTGACGGTTAGGTTTAGGTTTTGGGGTAGGGTGAGGGTGAGGCTGAGGATTAGGGTTAGGTTTAGTGTTAGTGTTAGGGTTAGCGTTAGAGTTACAATGAGGGCTAGGGTTAGGTTTAGGGTTAGGGTTAGAGTTAGGGTTAGGGTTAGGTTTAGGGTTAGGGTTAGAGTTAGGGTTAGAGTTACAATGAGGGTTATGATTATGGTTATGGTTAGGTTTAGGTTTAGGGTTAGGGTGGGGGTTAGGGTTAGGGTTTGGTTGAAGTTGAGGGTGAGGCTGAGGATTAGGGTTAGGTTTAGGGTTAGGGTTTGGGTTAGGGTTAGAGTTACAGTGAGGGTTATGGTTAGGTTTAGGGTTAGGTTTAGGGTTAGGCTGAGGGTGAGTTTGGGTGTGTGTATTAGGCTTAGGGTTAGGGTTAGGGTTATTGTTTGTGGTATGGTTAGCGTTAAGTTAGTGGTGAGGGTGAGGCTGAGGGTGAGGGTTATGGTTATGGTTTGGGTTAGGATTAGTGTTATTGTTAGGGTTAGGGTTAGAGTTACGGTGAGTTTGAGGATGGGTGTGAGGGTTACGGGTAGGGTGAGGTTTAGGGAGAGGTTTAGCGTTAGGGTTAGGGTCAGGATGAGGGTCAGTGTGACGTTTATGGTTAGAGTTAGCTTTAAGGGGAGAGTTAGGGTGAGGTTTAGGGTTAGGTGTTAGGTTTAGGGTGAGTGTTAGGGTTAGGGTGAGAGTGAAGTTTAGGTTGAGGTTTCTGGATAGGGCTAGGTTTAGGATTAGAGTTAGGGTGAGTGTGAATGTGGGGGTGAGCATTAGGGTTAGGGTGATGGTTGGGGTAGGGTTAGTGTTATTGTTAGTGTTAGGGTTAGAGTTACGGTGAGGGTGAGGGTGCGGGTGAGGTTTAAATTTAGGGTTAGGATGGGGTTTAGTGTTAGGTTTAGGGTTAGGATGAGGGTGAGGTTTAGGGTTAGATATATGGTTAGGGGGAGTGTAGGGGGAGTGTGAATGTGAGGGTTAGGGTTAGGGTTACGGTTAGGCTTAGGGTTAGGCTGAGGGTTAGGGTTAGTGTGAGGGTTAGGGTTAGGGTTAGGGTGAGAGTTAGGATTCGGGTTAAGTTTATGGTTAGTGTGAGGGATAGGGTTAGGGTTAGTGGGTGGGTGAGAGTTAGGCTTAGGGTTAGGGTTAGGGTTAGGGTTAGGGTTATTGTTAGTGTTATGGTTATGGTTAAGTTTGTGGTGAGGGTGAGGATGATGGTGAGGTTTATGGATTTAGAGTTAGAGTTACTTTGAGGTTGAGGGTGAGGGTGAAGTTTAGGGTTAGAGTTAGGTTTAGGAGGACTGTTAGGGTGAGGTTAAGGGTTAGGGTTAGTGTTAGGTTTAGGGTGAGGGTGTGGTTTAGGTTGAGATTTAGGGACAGGGTTAGGTTTAGGATTAGGTTTACTGTTAGGGTGAATGTGAGGGTTAGGGCGAAGGTTAATGTTAGGCTCACGGTGAGATTGTTGGTGAGGGTTAGGTTTATGGTGAGGGTTAGTGTTAGGGTTATGGGGAGGTTTTGGATGAGCTTTAAGTTTAGGATTAGTTTTAGGGTGAGGGCTAGGGTGAGGGTGAGGTTTAAGGTTAGGTTTAGGGTGAGGGTTAGGATGAGGGTTAGGGTTAGGATTAGGGTTAGGATTAGGGCTAGTGTGAGGGTTAGGGTGAGGGTTAGGGTTAGAGTTAGGGTGAGGGTGAGTGTGAGGCTTAGGGTGAGGATTAGGCTTAGGGTTAGGGTGAGGTTTAAGTTTAGGGATTGTGCTAGGGTGAGTGTGAGGATGAGGATTAGGGTTAGGTTTAGGGTTAGGGTTATGTTTAGGTTTAAGTTTAGGTTTAGGGTTAGGGTTAGGGTGAGAGTGAGTGTAAGGGTTAGGTTGAGGGTTAAGCTTAGGCTTATAGTTAGGCTGAGGGTGAGGGTGGGGGTGAGGATTAGGGGTAGTGTGATTGTTCTGGTTAGGGTTAGTGTTATTGTTATGGTTAGGTTTAGAGTTACAGTGAGGGTGCAGGTGCGGGTGAGGGTTAGTGTTAGGGTGAGGTTTAGGTTTGGGTTAGGGTTAGAGTTAGGTTTAGGGTGAGGGTGAGGTTTAGGGTTAGAATTACGGTTCAGGTGAGGGTTAGGTTGAGGTTTAGGGTTAGTGTTAGTGTTAAGGTTAGGTTTAAGGTGAGAGTTAGGGGGAGGGTTAGGGTTAGGATTAGAGTTAGGGTGAGGGTGAGGGTGTGTGTTAGGGTTAGGTTTAGGGTTAGGCTTAGGGTTAGGCTGAGGGTGAGGTTGAGGGTGAGGGTTAGGATTAGGTTGAGGGTTAGGGTTCGGGTTAAGTTTAGGGTTAGGGTGTGGGTTAGGGTAAGGGTTATGTTGAGGGTGAGGGTTAAGATTAGGTTGACGGTTAGGTTTAGGTTTAGGGTGAGGGTGAGGATGAGTGTTAGGCTTATGGTGAGGGTTAGGATGAGGGTTAGTTTTAGGATTAGGGTTAGGGTGAGGGCGATAGTGAGGGTGAGGTTTAGGGTTAGGGTTAGGGTTAGGGTTAGGATGAGTGTGAGGTTTAGGGTTAGAGTTAGGGTTAGGGTGAGGTTGAGGATGAGGGTTAGGTTTAGGGTTAGTGTTAGATTAAGGGTTAGGGTGAGGGTGAGGGTTAGGCTAAGGGTTAGGATTAGGATTAGGGTAAGTGTTAGGGTGAGTCTGAGGGTTAGGGTTAGGCTTAGGTTTAGGCTTAGGTTTAGGCCGAGGGTGAGGGTGAGTGTGAAGGTTAGGGTTAGGTTGAGGTTTAGGGTTAGGGTTAGGGTGAGATTTAGGGTTCAGCTTAAGTTTAGGGTTAGGGTGAGGGTTACGGTTAGTCTTACAATGAGCATGAGAGTTAGGGTTAGTTTGAGGGTTAGGATTAGGGCTAGGTTTATTGTGACGGTTAGGGTTAGAGTTAGGGTGAGGGTTAGGATGAGGATTAGGGTTAGGATTAGTGTTAGGGTGAGGATTAGGGTTAGGGTTAGGTTTAGGGTGAGGGTTAGGATGAGGGTTAGGGTTATGGTGACATGAGGGTTAGGGTTAGGGTTTAGGTTAGGGTTAGAATTAGTGTTAGGGTGAGGGTGAGTGTTAGGATTAAGGTTAAGGTTAGGGTTAGGTTTAGGTTTAGGGTTAGGATTAGTGTTAATTTTAGTGTTAGAGTTACAGTTAGGGTGAGGCTGAGGGTGAGATTGAGGGATAGGTTTGGGGTGACGTTTATTGTTATGGTTAGGATTATGGTTATGTTGAGGGTGAGGTTTAGGGTTAGATTTAGGGTTAGGGTGCGGGTTATATGGAGGGTTAGGATTAGGGTTAGTGTGAGGGTTAAGGTTAGGGTGAGGGTTAGGTTGAGTTTTAGGGTTAGGGTTATTTTTAGGGTTTGGATTTGGGTTAGGGTGAGGGTGAGTGTGAGGGTTACGGTTAGGTTTAGGCTTAGGCTGAGGGTGAGGGTGGGGTGAAGGATTAGGTTTAGGGTGATGGTTAGGATTAGGGTTAGTGTTGGATAGGGTGAGCGTGAGGATTAGGGTAAGGCTTAAGATTAGGCTTAGGGTTAGACTGAGTGTGAGGTTGAGTGTGAGGGTTAGGGTTAGGGTGATGTTTAGGTTTACGGTTACGGTGAGGGTTAGGATGAGTTTTAGGGTTACAGTAAGGGTTAGGGTGAGGATGACAGTAAGGGTTAAGGTGAGGTTGAGACTGAGGGTGAGGGTTAAGATAAGGGTGAGCGTTTGTGTTAGGATTAGGGTGGGGTTTAGGGTTAGGTTTAAGGATAGGGTTAGGTGGAGGGGGAAGTTTAGGGTTAGATACAGGGTTAGGGGGAGGGTTAGGGTTAGGGTTTGTTTTAGGGTTAGGGTGAGGGTGAGGGTTAGGGTGAGGTTTAGGGTTAGGGTTAGGGTTTGGTTTAGAGTTATGGTGAGGGTGAGGGTGCGGGTGAGTGTGAGGGTTAAGGTTAGGTTTCAGGTAAGGCTTGTGGTTAGGCTTAGGGTTAGGCTGGGTGTGAGGGTGGGTTTGAGGGTTAGGGTTAGGTTGAGATTTTCATATAGGTTTATAGGGAGGGTTAGGATGAGGGTTAGGGTTAGGATTAGGGTTAGGGTGAGGGCTAAGGTGAAGGTGAGGTTTAGGGTTATGGTTAGGTTGAGGTTTAGGTTTAGGGTTAGGGTTAGGGTTAGGGTGAGCATGGGGTTTAGGGTTAGAGTTAGGGTTAAGGTGAGGCGGGGGTTGAGGGTTAGGGTTAGGGTTAGGATTAGGATTAGGGTAAGGGTAGGGTGAGTGTGAGGGTTAGGGTTAGGGTGAGGGTTAGGGTTAGGGTTAAGTTGAAAGTTAGGGTTCAGGTAAAGTTTAGGGTTAGGGTGAGGGTTAGGGTTAGCTTTAAGTTGAGCGTGAGGATTAGGGTTAGGTTGAGGGTTAGGTTTAGGGTTAGGGTTAGGGTGAGGTTTAGGATGAGAAGTACGGTTAGAATTAGGGTTAGGATGAGGGCTAGGTTGAGGGTGAGGGTTAGGTTTAGTGTTAGGGTGACTTTTAGTGTTAGGGTTAGGGTTAGGGTGAGGGTGAGCGTTAGGATGAGGGATAGGGTTAGAGTAAGTGTGAGGGTTAGGGTTAGGTTGAGGGTTAGGTTTAAGATTAGGGTTAGTGTGAGGTTGAGGATTAGGGTTAGGGTTAGGATTATTGTTAGGGATAGGGTTTGGGTTACGATTATGGTGAGGTTGAGGTTTAGAATTAGGGTTAGGGTGAGGTTTTTAGTGTTACGGTTAGGGTTAGAGTTAGGGTTAGCGTGAGGTTCGGGTTATTGTGAGGGTTAGTGTTAGGGTTAAGTTTTGGGTTGCGGTGAGGGTTATGGTTAGGGTAAGGGTTAGAATTAGGGTTTGGGTTATTGTTATGGTTAGGTTTAGGGTTACGGTTAGGGTGAGGATAAGTGTGAGGTTTAGGCTTAGTGTTAGGGTTAGGCCTAAGGTTAGGGTTCGGGTTAGGATTACGGTTGGGGTTAGGGTGAGGTTTAGGTTTTGGTTTACTTTATAGTTAGGTTTAGGGTGAAGGTGGGATTTAGGGTTAGAGTTAGGGTTAGGGTGAGGGTTAGAGTCGGGGTTAGGGTTAGGGTTCGGATTAGGCTGAGGGTTAAGGTGGGGGTCACGGTAAGGTTAAAGGTGAGGGTTAGGCCTAGGGTGAGGGTTATGGTAAGGGTCAGGGTTAGGGTTAGGTTGAGGGTTAGGCTGAGGGTTAGGCTGAGGCTGAGGGTTAGACTGAGGATTAGTGTTAGTGTTAGTGTGAAATTTATGGTGAGGGTGAGGGTTAGGGTTAGGATGTGGGCTAGGGTGAGGGTGAGGATTAGGGTTAGTGTTAGGATTAGGCTGAGGGTGAGGTTGAGGGTAAGGGTTAGGGTTAGGGTGAGTGTTAGGGTTAGGGTTAGGGGGACGGTTCGGATGAGGATTAGGGTTAGGATTAGGGTTAGGGTAATTGCTAGGGTAAGGGTAGGTTTAGAGTTAGGGTTAGGGTCAGGTTTAGGGTTAGGGTTAGGCTAAGGGTTATGGTGAGGGTGAGGTTTAGGGTTTGAGTTAGGGTTAAGGTGAGGCTGAGGGTGAGGTTTAGGGTTAGGCTTAGTGTTAGGGTTAGGGTTAGGGTAAGGGTGAGGGTTAAGGTGAGATTGAGGGTTAAGGTTAGTGTTAGGGTTAGGCTTAGGATTAAGCTGAGTGTGAGGTTGAAGCTGAGTGTTAGGGTTAGGGTGAGGGTTAGGGTTAGGGTTATGAGGATGGTTAGGATCAGGGTTAGGGTTAGGATTAGGGCTAGGGTGAAGGTTAAGGTGAGGGTGTGGTTTAGTGTTAGGTTTAGTTTGAGGTTTAGTGTTAGGGATAGAGGGAGGGTTAGGATGAGTGTTAGGTTTAGGATTAGGGTTAGCCTGAGGGCTAGGTTGAGTTTCATGGTTAGGGTAAGCGTTAGGCTTAGGCTTAGGTTTAGGCTGAGCATGTGGTTGAGGGTGAGGATTAGCTTTAGGGTTGGGTTGAGGTTTAGTGTTAGGGTTAGGGATAGAGTTCAGGTTAGGGTGAGGGTGAGGTTTAGGGGCAGAGTTAGGGTTAGGATGAGGGTTAGGTTTAGGGTGAGGGTTAGTGTGGGGGTCAAGATAAGGGTAAATGTGAAGTTTAGGCTGAGGATGAGGGTTACGGTAAGGGTGAGGGTTAGGTTTAGGGTGAGGGTTAGGGTTAGGTTTAGGGTGAGGTTTAGGGTTAAGGTGATGGTTAGGGTTAGTGTTAGTGTGAGGTTTAGGGTTAGGGTTAGGGTTAGGATTAATGTTAGGTTTAGGCTTAAGGTGAGGCTTAGGGTGAGGGTGAGAGTCAGGGTTAGGGTTTGATTGGGATTTGGGTTAGGATGAATGTGAGGGTTAGGGTTAGGGATAGGGATAGGCTTAGGTTTAGGTTGAGGGTGAGGGTGAGTGTTAGGATTAGAGTTAGGGTGAGGGATAGGGTTAGGGTGAGAGTTAGGGTTTGGGTTAAGTTTAGGGTTAGGGTGAGTGTTAGGGTAGGGGTTACAGTGAGGGTGAGGGTTAGGTATAAGCTTGGGTTTAGGCTGAGGGTGAGTGTGAGGATTAGTGTTAGGGTGAGGGATAAGGTTAGGGTGAGAGTTAGGGTTTGGGTTAAGTTTAGGTTTAGGGTGAGTGTTAGGGTAGGGGTTACAGTGAGGGTGAGGGTTAGGTTTAGGTTGAGGTTTAGGGTTAGGTTTAGGGTTAGGGTGAAGGTGAGGGTTAGGATTAGGGTTATTTTTAGGATGAGGTTTAGGATGAGTGTTAGGGTTAGGATTAGGGTTAGGGTGAGGGCTAGCTTGAGGGTGAGTTTTAGGGTTAAGGTTAGGGTGAGGTTTAGGGTTAGGATTAGGGTTATGGTTAGGGTGAGGGTGAGGTTTAGGGTTAGAGGTAGGGTTAGGGTGAGACTGAGGGTGAGGGTTGGGTTAGGGTTAGGGTTAGGTTGACCGTGAGTGTTAGGATTAGGGTTAGGTTTAGGGTTAGGATTACTGTTATTGTTAGGGTTAGAGTTAAGGTGAGGTTGAGGGTGAGGGTGAGGGTGAGGGGTAGGTTTATTGTTAGGGTGAGTTTTAGGGTTAGGGTTAGTGTTATGGTGAGGGTTAGGATGAGGGTTAGGGTTATGGTAAGTGTGAGGGTTAGGGTTAGAGTGAGGATTAGGGTAAGGATTAGGGTTAATGTGAGGTTGAGGGTTAGGATTAGGGTTAGGGTTAGGGTTATTGTTAGGGTTAGGGTTACGGTTTCAATGAGGTTGAGGGTTAGAGTTAGAGTTGGGGTGAGGTTTTTAGTGTTAGGGTTAGGGTTAGAGACAGGGTTAGGGTGAGTGTGAGGTTTAGGGGTAGAGTTAGGGTTAGGGAGAAGGTTAAGGTGAGGGTTAGGTTTAGGGTGATGGTTAAGGTGGGTGTGACGGTAAGGGTAAAGTTGAGGGTTAGGCTTAGGGTGAGGGTTACAGTAGGGTGAGGGTTAGGTTTACGGTGAGGGTTAGGGTTAGGGTGAGGGTGAGGGTGACGGTTAGATTGAGGATTTGTGTTAGGGTTTGTGTGAGTTTGAGGGTGAGGATGAGGGTTAGGCTTAAGGTGAGGGCTAGGGTGAGGGTGAGGATTAGGTTTAGTGTTAGGGTGAATTTAGGGTTAGGGTGAGGGTTATGGTTAGCGTTAGGGTTAGGTTTAGGTGTAGGTTTAGTGTTAGGGTTAGGGATTGGGTTAGGGTAGGGTTAGGGTAAGTGTTTTTGTTAGGGTTATTATTAGGGTTAGGGTTAGGATGAGGTTTAAGTTTAGGTTTCGGTTTAGAGTTAGGGTTAGTGTGAGGGTGAGGTTTAGGGTTAGAGTTAGGGTGAGTGTTAGGGTTAGAGTTAGGGTGAGCGTTAGGGTTAGGGTTAGGCTTAGGCTTTGGCTTAGACTTAGGCCCAGCATGTGGGTGAGTGTTAGGGTTAGGATTAGGGTGAGGGTTTAGGTTAGGGTTAGGGTGAGGATTAGGATGAGGTTTAGGGTTAGGATTAGGGTTAGGCTGAGGGCTAGGGTGAGGGTTATGGTGAGGATTAGGCTTAGGGATAGGTTTAGGATTAGGATTAGGTTTAGGGTGAGGGTGAATGTGAGGGTTAGAATTAGGGTTAGGTTTAGGCTTACCGTTAGGGTGAAGGTTAGGGTTAGGGTTTTGTTAGGGTGAGGGTGAGGCTGAGAATTAGGGTTAGGTTGAGGGTTAGGTTTAGGTTTAGGGCTAGTGTTAGGGTTAGGGTTAGGGTTACAGTGATGGTTAGGGTTAGGGTTAGGGTTATTGTTAAGGTTAGGGTTAGGGTTACAGTTACAATGAGGGCGAGGGTGAGGATTAGCGTTAGCATTATGGTTAGATTTAGTGTTAGGGTTAGGGTTAGAGTTAGGGTTAGGGTGAGGGTGAGGTTTAGGGGTAGAGTCAGGGTTAGGGTGAGTTTTAGGTTGAGGGTTAGGGTTAGGGTGAGGGTTACGGAGGGAGTGATGGTACGGGTAAACGTGAGGGTTAGGCTGAGGGTGTGGGTTATTTTAAGTGTGAGGGTTAGTGTTAGCGTGAGAGTTAGGGTTAGGGGTAGAGTGAGAGTGAGGGTTAGATTGAGGATTATTGTTATGGTTAGTGTGAGGTTTAGGGTGAGGATGGGTGTTAGGGTTAGGGTGAGGGCTAGGGTGAGGGTGAGGGCTAGAGTTAGGTTTAGGGTGAGGTTTAGAGTTAGGGTGATTGTTAGATTTAGTGTGAGGGTTAGTGTTAGGGTTAGGGTGAGTGTTCGGTTGAGGGTAAATGTTAGGGTGAGGCTTAAGGTAAGGGTGAGGGTTAGGGTTAGGGTTATTGTTAGGGTTAGGTTTAGGGTTATGATTAAGTTGAGGGTGAGAGTGAAGTGTAGGTTTAGGGTTGAGGATGAGGTTTAGGTTTAGGGTTAGGTTTAGAGTTAGGGTTAGGGTGAGAGTGAGGTTTAGGGTTAGAGTTAGTGTTAGGGTTAGGTTTAGGGTCAGGGTGAGGGTTAGGGTTAGGGCTAGGCTTAGGCTTAGGCTTAGGCTTAGGCCGAGCATGAGGGTGAGGGTTAGGGTTAGGGTTAGAGTGAGGGTTAGGGTGAGGGTTAGGATGAGGTTTAGGGTTAGGACTAGGGTGAGGGTTAGGGTAAGGTATAGGGTTACATTTAGGATTAGGGTTAGGTTGAGGGTGAGGGTGAATGTGAGGGTTAGGGTTAGGGTTAGTGTTATTGTTAGGGTTAGGGTTAGCGCTATGGAGAGGGTGAGGGTGCAGGTGAGGGTTAGGTTTAGTTTTAGGGTGGGGTTTAGGGTTAGGGTTAGGGTTAGGGTTAGTGTGAGGTTGAGGTTTAGGGTTAGATATAGTGTTAGGGGGAGGGTTAGGGTGAGGGTTAGGGTGAGGCTTAGTGTTAGGGTTAGGGTGAGGGTGACGGTTAGGGTAAGTTTTAGGGTTAGGCTTAGGGTTAGTGTGAGGGTTAGTGTTAAGTTTAGGGTTAGTGTTTGAGTGAGGTTAAATTTTAGGGTGAGGGTTTGGGTTAGGGTGAGGTTTATGCTTTTGGTGAGGTTTAGTGTTAGTTTTAGGGTTAGAGTTAGGGTGAGGCTGAGGGTGAGGGTGAGGGTTAGGGTTAGGGTTATTGTTAGGGTTAAGGTTAATGTGATGGTTAGGTTGACGGTTAGGTTTAGTGTTAGGGTTAGGATTAGGATTAGGCTTAGGGTTAGAATGAGTGTGAGGTTTAGGGTTAGGGTTAGAGTTAGGCTTAGGGTTAGGCTGAGGGTGAGGGTGAGGGTTAGGGTTAGGGTGAGGTTTAGGATTAGGGTTAGGGTGAGAGTTAGGGTTCGGGTTAAGTTTAGGTTTAGGGTTAGGGATAGGGTACGGGTTAAGGTGAGGGTGAGCGTTAGGTTTAGGTTGAGCTTTAGGGTTAGGTTAGGATTAGGGTGAGGGTGAGGGAGAGGGTTAGGGTTAGTGTTAGGGTGAGGGTTAGGATGAGGGTTAGGGTTAAGATTAGGGTGATGGTGAGGTTTAGGTTTAGGTTGAGTTTTAGGGTTAGGGTTAGGGATAGGGTGAGGGTGAGGTTTAGGATTAGAGTTAGGGTTAGGGTGAGGCTGAGGGTGAGGGTTGGGGTTTTGGTTAGTGTTAGAGTTAGGGTTAGGGTGAGGATTAGGGTGAGATTGAAGTTTGGGCTTAGAGTTAGAATTAGGATTAGGGTAAGGGTTAGGGTGAGTGTGAGGGTTATGGTTAGGGTTAGGCTTCAGCTTAGGGTTAGGCTGAGGGTGAGGGTTAGGTTTAGCGTGAGTGTTAGGGTTAGGGTTAGGCTGAGGGTTAGTCTGAGGGTGAGGGTTAGGCTTAGGGTTAGGATTAGGATTAGGTTAAGCGTTAGGGTAAGTGTGAGGGTTAGGTTTAGGGTTAGGCTTTGGCTTAGGGTTAGGCTGAGGTTGAGGGTGAGGGTGAGGGTTAGGGTTAGGGTGATGATTAGTTTTAGGTTTAGGGTGAGAGTATGGGTTAAGCTAAAGTTTAGGGTTAGGGTGAGGGTTAGGGTTAGGTTTAGGGTTAGGTTTATGGAGAGTGTGATGGTTAGGGTTAGGGTTAGGTTTAGGGTTAGGATGAGGATTAGGGTTAAGCTTAAGTTTAGGGTGAGGACTAGGGTGAGGTTGAGGGTTAGTGTTAGTGTTAGGGTTTGGTTTAGGGTTAGGGTTAGGGTTAGGGTGAGGGTTTGGATGAGGGTTAGGTTTACAGTGAGGTTGAGGATTAGAGTTAGGTGTACGGTTAGGGTTAGGATTAGGGTTAGGGTGAGGGTGAGTGTTAGGATTAGGGTTAGGCTTAGGTTTAGGGTTAGGTTTAGGGTTTGGATTAGTGTTATTGTTAGGGTTAGGCTTAGATTTATGGTAACGGTGAGGGTGAGGGTGAGGGTGAAGTTTAGGGTTAGGGTTAGGGGGAGGTTTATGATTAGTGTTAGGATTATGGTTAGGGTGAGTGTGAGGTTTAGGGTTAGATTTAGGTTTAGGGTGAGGATTAGGGTTAGGATTAGGGTGAGAGTTTGGGTTCTGCTTAAGTTTAGGATTAGTGTGAGGGTTAGGGTTAGGTTGAGGGTTAGGTTTAAGGATAGTGTGATGTTTAGGGTTAGGGTTAAGATGAAGATTAGGGTTAGGATTAAGGTTAGGATGATGACTAGGGTGAAGTTGAGGGTTAGGGTTAGGGTTAGGGTGAGGGTTTGGATGAGGGTTAGGGTTACAGTGAGTGTGAAGATTAGGGTTAGGTTGAGGGTGAGTGTTAGGTTTAGGGTTAGGCTTAGGGTTAGGTTTAGGTTTAGGGTTAGGAATAGTGTTATTGTTAGGGTTAGGGTTAGATTTATGGTAAGGTGAGCGTGAGGGTGAAGGTTAGGGTTAGGGTTAGGGTGAGGTTTTTGTTTAGGGTTAGGATTAGGGTTAGGGTGAGGGTGAGGTTTAGGGTTAGATTTTGGGTTAGGGGGAGTGTTAGTTCGAGGGTTACGGTTAGGGTTAAGTGTAGGTTGATGGTTATGTTGAGGTTTTTGTTAGGATTAGGGTTAGGGTTAGGATTAGGGTTAGGGTGAGGGTGAGTGTGAGGGTTAGGGTTAGGGTTAGGCTTAGGCTTATGTTTAGGCTGAGGGTGAGGGTGGGGGTGAGGATTAAAGTTACGGTGATGGTTAGGGTTAGGCTTAGGTTGAGGGTTAGAATGAGGGTTAGTGTTAGGATTAAGATTAGGGTGAGGGCTCCGGTGAGGGTGAGGATTAGGGTAAGGCTTAGGCTTAGGGTTAGGCTGAGCTTGAGTTTGAGCGTGAGGATTTTGGTTAGGGTGATGGTTAGGTTTACGGTTAGGGTGAGGGTTAGTATGAGGTTTAGGGTTAGGGTGTGGGTTAGGGTGATTATGATGGTAAGGGTAAAGGAGAGGTTTTGGCTGAGGGTGAGTGTTAAGATAAGGGTGAGGGTTAGGGTTATTTTTAGGGTTAGGGTAAGGGTTAGTGTTAGGGTTAGGGTGAGGGTAAGATTGAGGATTCGGTTTAGTGTTAGTGTGAGGTTTAGGGTGAGGATGAGGGTTAGGGTTAAGGTGAGGGTGAGGGATAGAATTAGGGTTAGTGTGAGGGCTAGGGTTTGGATGAGGTTTAGGTTTCGGGTTAGGGTGAGGGCTAGGGTGAAGGTTAGGTTAAGGTTTAGTGTTAGGGATAGGGTTAGGTTTAGGATTACGGTTAGGGTGAGGGTGAGTGTGATGGTTTGGGATAGGGTTAGGATTAGGCTTAGGGTTAGGGTGAGGATTAGTGTTAGGATTTGGGTTAGGGGGAGCGTGAGGCTGAGGATTAGGGTTAGGTTTAGGGTTAGGGTTATGTTTAGGGTTAGGGTTATGTTTAGGGTTAGGGTTAGGGTTAAGGTGAGGGTTATGTTTAGGATAGGGTTAGGCTTAGTGTTAGGCTGAGGGTGAGGGTGGGGGTGAGGATTAGGGTTAAGGTTAGGGTTTGGGTTAGGTTATTGTTAGTGTTAGGGTTAGGGTTAAGTTTGCGGTGAGGATGAGGCTGTGGGTGAGGGTTATGGTTTGGGTTAGGGTTAATGTTATTGTTAGGGTTAGGGTTAAAGTTACGGTGAGGTTGAGGGTAAGGGTCAGGGTTAGGGTTAAGGTGAGGTTTACGGTGAGGTTTAGGGTTAGGTTTAGGGTTTGGGTTAGGGTGAGGGAGAGATTTAGGGTTAGATATAGAGTTAGGGGTAAGGTTAGGGTGAGGGTTATGGTTAGGGTTAGTGTTAGGCTTAGGGTAAGGGTGAGGTTTAGGTTGAGTTTAAGGGTAAGGGTTAGGGTTAGTGTTAGTGTGAGGGTTAGTGTTAGGGTTTGCGTTAGTGTTATGGTTAGCGTAAGTGTTAGGGTGAGGGTTTGGGTTACGGTGAGGGTTATGGTTAGGGTGAGGTTTAGGGTTAGGTTTAGGGTTATTGTTAGGGTTATGGTTAGGGTTACTGTTACAGTGAGGGAGAGAGTGAGGGTTAGGGTTAGGTTTAGGATGAGGTTTAGGTTTATGTTAGGGTTAGAATTAGGGTTAGGGTGAGAGTGAGGTTTAGGTTGAGAGTTAGGCTTAGTGTTAGTTTTACGGTTAGGGTGAGGGTTAGGCTTAGGCTTAGGCTTAGGCTTAGGTTTAGGCCGAGCATGAGTTTGCGGGTGAGGGTTAGGATGAGGTTTAGGGTTAGGATTAGTTTTAGGGTTAGGGCTAGGGTGAGGGTTAGATTGAGGGTTAGGTTTAGGTTTAGAGTTAGGTTTAGGATTAAGGTTAGCGTGAGGTTGAGTGTGAGGGTTAGGGTTAGGGTTAAGTTTAAGCTTAGGGTTAGGGTGAGGGTTAAGATTAGGGTTTGGGTTATGGTGAGGGTGAGGCTAAGGATTTGGGTTTGGTTTAGGGTTAGATTTAGGGTTAGGATTAGGGTTAGGGTTAGGGTTATGGTGAGGGTTAGTGTTAGGGTTAGGGTTAGGCTGAGGGTGAGGGTGAGGGTGAGGGTAGGATTGAGGATTAGGGTTAGGGTTAGGGTTAGGTTTAGGGTTATTGTTAGTGTTATGGTTAGGGTTAAGTTTGCGGTGAGGGTGAGGCTGAGGTTGAGGGTTATGGTTAGGGTTAGGGTTAGTGTTACTGTGAGGTTGAGAGTGAGGGTGAGGGTTTAGGCTTTGGGTGAGGTTTAGGGTGAGGTTGAGGTTTAGGTTTAGGGTTAGGTTTAGGGTGAGGGTGAGGTTTAGGGTTAGAGTTAGAGTTAGGGGGAGGCTAAGGGTGAGGTTTAGGGTTAGGTTTTGGGTTAGGTTTAGGGTGAGGGTGAGGTTTAGGGTTAGAGTTAGGGTTAGGGGGAGGCTTAGGTTGAGGTTTAGGGTTAGAGTTAGTGTTAGGGTTAGGGTGAGGGTTAGGCTTAGGCTTAGAGTTAGGATGAGGCTGAAGGTGGGGGTGAGGATTAGGGTTAGGGTGATGGTTAGGGTTAGGATTAGTGTTATTGTTAGAGTTAGTGTTAGAGTTCCGGTAAGGGTGAGGGTGCGGGTGAGGGTTAGGTTTAGGGTTAGTGTGAGGGTTAGTGTTTGGGTTAGGATTAGTGTTAGGGTCATGGTAAGTGTTAGGGTGAGAGTTTGGGTTAGTGTGAGGGTTATGGTTAGGGTTAGGGTGAGGTTTAGGGTTTGGTTTAGAGTTAGGTTTAGGGTGAGTGGTAGGGGTAGGTTTAGGGTTAGGGTTAGGGTTAGGATTAGGATTAGGGTGAGGGTGAGTGTGTGTGTTAGGGTTAGGATTAGGATTAGGCTTAGGTTTAGGCTCAGGGTGAGGTTGAGGTTGAGGGTTAGGGTTAGGGTGAGCGTTAAGGTTCGGGTTACGTTTAGGTTAGGGTGAGGGTTAGGGTAAAGGTTATGTTGAGGGTGAGGGTTAGGGTTAGTTTGAAGGTTAGAGTTAGGGTGAGGGTGAGGATTAGCGTTAGGGTTAGGATGAGAGTTAGGATGAGGGTTAGTTTTAGGATTAGGGTTAGAGTGAGGGCTTTTTTGAGTGTGAGGTTTAGGCTTAGGGTTAGGGTTAGTTTTAGGGTTAGGGTAAGGGTTAGGGTTAGGGTGAGGGTGAGGTTTAGTGGTAGAGTTAGTGTTAGGGTGAGGCTGAGGGTGAGCATTAGGGTTAGGGTTAGAGTTAGATTTAGGGTTATGGTGAGGTTGAGGTTTAGATTTAGGGTTAGGCTTAGGGTTAGGATTAGGATTAAGGTAAGCTTTCGGGTAAGTCTCAGGGTTAGGGTTAGGGTTAGGGTTAGGTTTAGGGTTAGACTGAGGGTTAGGGTTAGGCTTAGGGTGAGGGTTAGATTGAGGATTAGGGTTAGGGTTAGTGTGAGGTTTAGGGTGAGGATGAGGGTCTGGGTTAGGGTATGGGTGAGTGTTAGAATTTGGGTTAGGTTGAGGTCTAGGGTGAGGGTGAGGGTTAGGGTGAGGGTGAGGTTTAGGGTTAGATATTGGGTTAGGGGAAGGGTTAGGGGGAGGGTTAGGGTTAGGGTCAGTGTTAGGGTTAGGGTGAGGGTGAGGGTTAGGTTGAGGTTAAGGTTTAGGGTTACAGTTAGGGTTAGTGTGAGAGTTAGTGTTAGGGTTAGAGTTAGTGTTAGGGTTAGAGTTAGTGTTAGGGTTAGAGTTAGTGTTAAGGTGAGGGTAAGTGTTTGGGTGTGGGTTTGGTTTAGGATGAGGCTTATTCTTAGTGTGAGGGTTAGGGTTAGGGTTAGGGTTATTGTTAGGGTTAAGGTTAGGGTTAAGGTTACATTGAGGGTGAGAGTGAGGTTTAGGGTTACGGTTAGGATAAGGTTTAGGGTTTGGGATAGGGTTAGAATTAGTTTTAGTGTGAGAGTGAGGTTTAGGTTTAGAGTTAGGGTTAGTGCTAGTTTTAGGGTTAGGGTGAGGGTTAGGGTTAGGCTTAGGCTTAGGTTTAGGCTTAGGCCGAGCATGAGGTTGAGGGTGAAGGTTAGGATGAGGTTTAGGGTTAGGATTAGGGTTAGGGTTAGGGCTAGGGTGAGGGTTAGGTTAAGGGTTAGGTTTAGGGATAGTTTTAGGTTTAGGCTTAAGATTAGGTTGAGGTTGAATGTGAGGATTAGGGTTAGATTTAGGATTAGGCTTAGGGTTAGGGTGAGGGTAAAGGTTAGGATTTGTGTTATGGTGAGGGTGAGGCTGAGGATAACGGTTTGGTTTAGAGTTAGGTTTAGGGTTAGGTTTAGGTTTAGGGTTAGGGTTGGGGTTACGGTGACTGTTAGGGTTAGGGTTAGGCTTAGGGTTAGGGTTAGAGTTATGGTTAGGGGGACTGATATGTTGCAGTTTAGGGTTAGGTTTAGTGTTAGGGTTAGGGTGATTGTGAGGGTTAGGTTGAGGTTTAGGGATAGGATTAGGTTTAGGATTAGGGTTAAGGTGAGGGTGAGTGTGAGGGTTAGGTTGGGGCTTAGGCTTAGGCTGAGGGTTAGGCTGAGGGTGAGGGTGGGGGTGAGGATTAGGGTTAGGGTGATGGTTTTGTTTAGGGTTAGTTGTATTGTTAGGGTTAGGGTTAGGGTTAGAGTTACTGTGAAGTTGAGGGTGAGGGTGAGGGTTTAGGCTTTGTGTGAGTTTTAGGGTGAGGTTAAGGGTTAGGTTTAGGGTTAGGTTTAGGGTGAGGGTTAGGTTTAGGCTTAGGGTTAGGGATAGAGTTATGGTTAGGGGGACTGTTAGGTTGCGGTTTAGGGTTAGGTTTAGTGTTAGGGTTAGGGTGATTGTGAGTGTTAGGTTGAGGTTTAGGGATAGGATTAGGTTTAGAATTAGTGTTAGGGTGAGGGTGAGTGTGACGGTTAGTTTGAGGGCTAGTCTTAGGCTTCAGGTTAGGCTGAGGGTGAGGGTGGGGGTGAGGATTAGGGTTAGGGTGATGGTTTTGTTTAGGGTTCGTGGTATTGTTAGTGTTAGGGTTAGATTTCCGGTGAAGGTGAGGGTGCGGGTCAGGGTTAGGGTTAGGGTTAGGGTGGGGATTAGGGTTAGGTTTAGGGTAAGGATTTGGGTGAGGGTGAGGTTTAGGGTGAGACATAGGTTTAGGGGGAGTGTTAGGGTGAGGGTTAGGGTTAGGGTTAGTGTTAGGGTTAGGGTGAGGGTGCGGGTTAGTTTGAGGTTTAGGGTTAGGGTTAGGGTTAGTTTGAGGGTTAGTGTAAGGGTCAGGGTTAGTGTTAGTGGGAGGGTAAGTGTTAGGGTGAGGGTTTGGGTTGGGGTGAGGGTTATGGTTAGGGTGAGGGTTAGGATTAAGGTTAAGGTTATTGTTAGGGTTAGGATTAGGTTTAGGCTTAGGGTTAGCCTGAGGGTGATGTTGAGGTTGAGGTTTATGGTTAGGGTGAGGGTTAGGCTTAGGGTTAGGGTGATGGTTAGGGTCAGTATGAGGGTTAGTGTTAGGGTTAGGGTGAGTGATAGGTTGAGGGTAAATGTTAGGGTGAGGCTTATGGTAAGTGTGATGGTTAGGGTTATGGTTAGAGTTATTGTTAGTGTTAAGTTTATGGTTATGGTTAATGTGAGGGTGAGGGTGAGTGTTAGGTTTAGTGTTAGGATGAGGTTTAGTTTTAGGGTTAGGGTTAGAGTTAGGGTTAGGGTGAGAGTGAGGTTTAAGGTTAGAGTTAAGGTTAGTGTTAGGGTTAGTGTTTAGGTGAGGGTTAGGGTTAGGACTAGGCTTAGGCTTAGGCTTAGGCTTAGGCCCAGCTTGAGGGTGAGGAGGAGGTTTAGGTTAGGCTTAGTGTTAGGATTAGGGTGAGGTTAAGGGTTAGGGTGAGGGTTAAGGTTAGGTTAGGGTGAGGGTTAAGATGAGGTTTAGGGTTTCAGTGAGAGTGAGGGTTAAGGTTAGGGCGAGGGTTAGGGTTAGGATTATGGTTAGGGTGAGGGTGATGGTTAGGATTAGGGTTAGGGTTATTGTAAATGTTATGGTTAGGGTTACATTTCCAGTGAGGGTGAGGCTGAGAGTGAAGATTAGGGTTAGGTTAAGGGTTAGTTTTTGGGTTAGGATTAGTGGTAATGTTAAGGTTAGGGTTAGACTTACGATTTGGGTGAGGGTGAGGGTGAGGGTGAGGGTTAGTGTTAGGGTGAGGGTTTGTGTAAGGGTTAGGGTTAGGGTTAGATTGGGGATTAGGTTTAGGGTTAGTGTGAGGTTTAGGGTGAGGATGAGGATTAGGGTGAGGGTTAGGGTTAGAATTAGGATTAGGTTGAGGGCTAGCGTGAGGGTGAGGGTTAGGGTTAGGGTTAAGTTTATGGTATGGTTTAGCGTGAGGGATAGGTTTAGGTTTAGGGTGAAGGTTAGGATTAGTGTGAGGGTTACGGTTAGGGTGAGGCTAAGGGTTATGGTGAGGGTTAGGTTGAGGTTGAGGGTTAGGGTTTGGATTAGGGATAGGGTTAGGGATAGGCTGAGGGAGAGGGTGAGGGTGAGGGTGAGGTTTAGGGTTAGGGATATGGTTAGGGTGAGGGTGAGGACTAGGGTGAAAGTGAGGGTGAGGGTGAGGTTCTTGGTTAGGTAATGGTTAGGGTTAGTGTGAGGATTAGTTGAGGTTTAGGGTAAGGGTGAGCTTGAGATTTAGGGTGTGGGTGAACATTAGGGTTAGGGTGAGGGTTCGGGTGAGGTAGAAGGTTAGGGTTAGGGTTAGGTGAGTGTTAGTGTTAGTGTTAGGGTTAGGGAGAGGGTTAGGGTTAGGCTTAGCGTGAGGGTGACGGTGTGGGTGAAGGTTAGGGTTAGAGTTACGGTGAGGATTCGGTTAAGTGTGAGGTTTAGGGTGAGGATGAGGGTAAGTGTTACGATGAGGGTTAGGGTGAGGGTTAGGGTGAGGGTTAGGGTTAGGGTTATGCTTAGGGTTTGGGTGAGGGTTAGGCTGAGGGTTAGGGTTATGATTAGGGTGAGGGTTAGGGTGAGGTTTAGGGTGAGGGTTAAGGTGAGGGTGAGGGTGAGGGTTAGGGTTGTTATAAGGGTTAAGGTCAGATTTAGGGTGACCGTGAGGTTTTGGGTGAGGGTTAGGTTGAGGGTTAGAGTTAGGGTTAAGGTGAGGGTTAGGGTAAGGGGTAGGGTTACGGTTAGGGTGAGGGTTAGGTTTATTGTGAGAGTTAGGTTTAGGGTTAAGGTTAGGATTAGTGTGAGGGTAAGAATTAGTTGACTGTTAGGGTGAGGGTGAGGTTTAGGGTTAGGAATAGTGATAGGATTAGTGTAAAGCTGAGGGTGATGGTGAGGTTTAGGGTTAGTGTTAGGGTGAGGGCTTGGATGAGAGTTAGGTTAAGGTTGAGGGTTAGGGTGAGAGTGATGGTAAGGGTAAAGGTGAGGGTTAGGCTCAGGGTGAGGGTTAAGATAAGGGTGAGGGTTAGGGTTAAGGTGAGCATTAGGTTAAGTGTTAGGTTAAGGGTTAGGGTGAGGGTTAGATTGAGGATTAGGGTTAGGGTTAGTGTGAGGTTTAGTGTGAGGTTGAGGGTTAGGTTTAGGTTGAGGGTTAGGGTTAGAATTAGGTTTAGGGTGAGGGCTAGGGTGAGGGTGAGGTTTAGGTTAGGGTTAGGGTTAATGTTAGGGTGAGGTTTAGGTTTACTGTGAGAGTTGGGGTTAGTGTGAGGTTTAGTGTTAGGGTGAGGGGAAGTGTTAGGGTGGGGGTTTGGGTTTGGGTTAGGGTTATGTTTAGTTTGAGGGTTAGGTTTAGGGTTTGGGTGAGGGCTAGGGTGAAGGTGAGGTTCAGGGTTATGTTTAGGGTGAGGTATAGGTTTAGGGTTAAGTTTAGGGTTAGGGTTAAGGTGAGGGTGAGGTTTAGGTTTAGAGTTAGGGTTAGGGTGAGGGTTATGGTTAGGGTTAGTGTTAGGTTTAGGGTTAGGGTGAGGGTTAGGGTTAGGGTGAGGGTTAGGGTTAGGGCTGGGATTAGGATAAGAGTTTTTGTGAGGGTGAGTGTCAGTTTGAGGGTTAGTGTTAGGGTCAGGTTTAGGGTTAGGCTTAGGTTTACGCTGAGGTTGAGGGTGAGGGTTAAGGTGAGGGTGAGGGAGAGGTTTAGGGTTAGAGTTAGGGTTAGTGTGAGGGTTAGCGTTAGGGTTGGTGTTAATGTTAGAGTTAGGGTGAGGGTTAGGGTGAGCGTTATGGTTAGGGATAGGATTAGATTTAGGTTTAGGGTTAGCTTGAGTGTGAGTGTGAGGGTTAGTGTTAGGGTTAGGTTTAGGGTTAGGCTTAGGGTTAGGCTGAGGGTTAGGGTGAGGGTGTAGGTTAGGGTGAGGGTTTGGTTTAGGGTTAAGGTGAGGGTTAGAATGAGGGTTAGGTTTAGGATTGGGGTTAGGGTGAGGGCTAGAGTGAGGTTGAGGTTTAGTGTTAGGGTGTGGTTTAGGGTTAGGTTTAGGGTTAGGGTCAGGGTGAGTTTGGGGTTTAGGGTTAGAGATAGGTTTAGGAGGAGGGTTAGGGTGAGGGTTAGGTTTAGGGTTAGTGTTAGGGTTAGGGTTAGGGTTAACGTTAGGGTGAGGGTTAGGGTTAGAGATAGTATTAGGTTTAGGATTATGGTTAGGTTGAGGGTGAGTGTGAGGGTTAGAATTAGGGTTTGGTTTAGGCTTAGGGTTAGGCTGAGGTAGAGTGTAAGTATGAGAGTTAGGGTGCGGTTTAGGGTTAGGGTTAGGTTTAGAGTTAGCCTTAAGGTGAGGTTTAGTGTTAGGGTTAGGTTTACGGTGAGGGTTAGGTTTAGGGTTATGGTGAGGCTTAGGGTTAGGTTTAGGATTAGGCTTATGATTAGGCTGAGGGTGGGAGTGGGGGTGAGGATTAGGGTTAAGGTTAGGGTTAGGGTTAGGGTTATTGGTATTTTCATGGTTAGGGTAAAGTTTGCAGTGAGGTTGAGGTTGAGGTTGAGTGTTAGGTTTAGGGTGAGGTTTAGTGTTAGGTTTATTCTTAGGTTGAGGTTGAGTTTGAGAGTTAGGGTTAGGCTTAGGGTTAGGGTGACGATTAATGTTAGTGTTTGGGTTAGGGTGAGGCTGAGGATTAGGGTGAGGTTTAGGGTTAGGTTTAGATTTAGGGTTAGGGTTAGGGTTAGGCTGAGGGTGAGGGTGGGGGTGAGGATTAAGGTTAGGGTTTCGGTTAAAATTAGGGTTATTGTTAGTGTTATGGTTTGGGTTTAGTTTGCGGTGAGGGTGAGCCTGAGGTTGAGGGTTATGGTTATGTTTAGGCTTAGTCTTAGGGTTAGGCTGAGGGTGAGTATGGGGGTGAGGAATAGGTTTTGGGTGATGGTTAGGGTTAGGGTTAGGTTGAGGGTGAGGATGAGGCTTAGCGTTAGGATTAGGTTTAGGGTGAGGGCTAGGGTGAGGGTGAGGGTTAGGATTAGGGATAGGCTTAGGCTTAGGCTTAAGGTTAGGCTTAGGGTGAGGGTTAGTTTGAGGGTTTGGGTTAGGATAATGGATAGGGTTAGGGTTAGGGTGAGTGTTAGGATGATGGTTAGTGTTAGGGTGAGAGTTAGCCTGAATGTGACGGTAAGAATAAAGGTGAGGGTTAGGCTGATGGTGAGTGTTCCCCTAAGGGTGAGGGTTAGGATTAGGTTGAGGTTTAGGGTAAGGATTAGGATGAGGGTTAGGGTGAGGGTGAGGGTTAGATTGAGGATCAGGATTGGGGTTTGTGTGAGGTTTAGGTTGTGGATGAGGGTTAGGGTTAGGGTGAGGTTTAGGGTTAGAATTAGGGTTAGGGTGAGGGCTAGGGTGAGGCTGAGGGTTAGTGTTAGGGTTTAGGTGAGGTTTAGGGTTCGGGTGAGAGTTAGGGTTACTGTGAGGGTTAGTGTTTGAGTTAGGGTTAGTGTTAGGGTGAGGGTAAGTGTTAGGGTGAGGGTTAGGGTTAGGATGAGGGTTATGGTTAGGGTGAGGGTTAGTGTTAGGTTTAGGGTGATTTTTAAGTTTAGAGTTAGGGTTACGTTGAGGGTGAGGGTGAGTGTTAGGGTTTGGGTGAGGTTTAGGTTTAGGGTTAGGGTTAGAGTTACGGTGAGGGTGAGGGTGAGGTTTAGGGTTACAGTTAGTGTTCAAGTGAGGGTTAGGATGAGGGTTAGGGTTAGGGTTAGTTTTAGGTTTAGGGTTAGGGTGAGGTTTAGGGTTAGGGTTATGGTTAGGATTAGGGTTAGGGTGAGGGTTAGGGTTAGGGTTAGGTTTAGGATGAGGGTTAAGATGAGGGTTAGTTTTAGGATTATGGTTATGGTGAGGGCTAGGGTGAGGGTAAGGTTTAGGGTTAGGTTTAGGGTGAGGTTTAGGGTTAGGGTTAAATTTAGGGTCAGTGTGAGTTTGACGTTTAGTGTTAGAGATAGGGTTAGGGTGACGGTTAGGGTGAGGGTTAGGGTTAGGGTTAGTGTTACTGGTAGGGTGAGGGTTAGGGTGAGGGGTAGGGTGATGGTGTGTGTTAGGGTTAGGGTTAGGATTCGGATTAGGGTTAGGGAGAGGGTGAGTGTGAGGGTTAGAATTAGGGTTAGGGTTAGGCTTAGGGTTAGGCTGAGGGTGAGGGTGAGGGTGAGTGTTAGGGTTAGGGTGAATATTAGGGTTAGGATGAGGCTTAGGGTTAGAGTTAGGGTGAGAATTAAGGTTCGGCTTTAGGGTTATGGTGAGGGTTAGGTTGAGGGTGTCTGTAAGGTTCAAGGTGAGGGTTAGGCTGATGGTGAGGTTTTCGTTAAGGGGGACGGCTAGGGTTAGGGTGAGGTATAGAGTAAGGGTAAGGGTTAGGGTTAGGGTGAGGGTGAGGGTAACGGTAAGGGTTAGGGTTAGGGTGAGGGTGTGGATTAGATTGAGGATTAGGGTTAGGGTTAGTGTGAGGTTTAGGGTATCGTTGAGGGGTAGGCTTAGTGTGAGGGTTAGTGTTAGGGTGAAGTTATGTGTTAGGTTGAGGTTGAGGGTTAGGGTGAGGGTTATGTTTATGGTGAGGCTTAGGATTAAGGTTAGTGTTATTGTTAGGGTTAGGGTTATGGTTACGGTGAGGGTGAGAGTGAGGGTGAGGTGTAATGCTAGGGTTAGGGTGAGATTTAGGGTTAGGGTTAGGGTTAGAGTTAGGGTTAGGGTGAAGGTCAGTTTTAGGGTTAGTGTTAGGGTTAGGGTGAGGTTTAGGTTGAGGGTTAGGGTTAGGGTTAGTGTTAGGGTTAGGGTTAGGGTGAGGGTTAGGTTGAGGGTAAGTGTTAGGGCTTGGGTTAGGTTTAGGTTTATGGTTAGGGTGAGGGTGAGTGTGAGGGTTAGGCTTACTGTTAGGCTTAGGGTTAGGCTGAGGGTGAGGGTTTAGGTTAGGATTAGGGTTAGGGTGCCGGTTAGGGTTAGGGTTGGGGTTAGAATTAGCCTTAAGGTGAGGTTTAGGGTTAGGGTTAGGTTTAGGGTTCTGGTGAGGGTGAGGGTTAGAGTTAGCTTGAGGGTCAGGATGAGGGGTAGGGTTTGGGTTAGGGTTAATGTGAGGTTTAGGGTTAGGGTTAGGGTTAGGGTTAAGTTGAGTTTTAGGTTGAGGGTTAGGGTTTTTGTTAGGGTTAGGGTTAGGACTAGGCTTAGGCTTAGGCTTAGGCTTAGGCCCAGCTTGAGGGTGAGGAGGAGGTTTAGGTCAGGCTTAGTGTTAGGATTAGGGTGAGGTAAAGTGTTAGGGTGAGTGTTAAGGTTAGGTTAGGTTGAGGGTTAAGATGAGGGTTAGGGTTTCAGTGAGAGTGATGGTTAAGGTTAGGGCGAAGGTTAGGGTTAGGATTATGGTTATGGTGAGGGTGATGGTTAGGATTAGGGTTAGGGTTATTGTAAATGTTATGGTTAGGGTTACATTTCCCATGAGGGTGAGGCTGAGAGTGAAGCTTTGGGTTAGAGTAAGGGTTAGTTTTAGGGTTAGGATTAGGGATAGGGTGAGGGTGATGTTTAGGGTTAGACGTAGTCTGAGGGGGAGGTTTAGGGTGAGGGTTAGGGTTAGGGTTAGTGTTACGGTTAGCTTTAGGTTTAGAGTGAGGGTAAGGTTGAGGTTTAGGGTTTGGGCAAGGTTTAGGGTTAGGATTAGGGTTAGGGTGAGGCAGAGTGTGAGGGTTAGGGTTAGGATTAGGCTTAGTCTTAGGGTTTGGCTGAGGGTGAGGGTGGGTGTGAGGATTAGGCTTAGGGTGATGGATAACCTTAGGGTTAGGTGAAGGTTAGGATGAGGGTTAGGGTTAGGATTAGGGTTAGGGTGAGGGCTATGGTGAGGGGAGGGTTAAGGTTAGGTTTAGGCTTAGGCATAGGTTTAAGCTGAGGGTGATGGTGAGTGTGAGGGTTAGGGTTATGGTGATGGATAGGGTTAGGGTTAGGGTGAGGGTTAGGATGAGGGTTCTGGTTAGGGTGAGGGTTACGATGAGCGTGATGGTAAGAGTGAAGTTGAGGGTAAGGCTAAGTGTGAGAGTTACGGTAAGGGTGAGGGTTAGGGTTAGGGTGAAGGTTAGGGTTAGGATTATGGTTAGGGTTAGATTGGGGATTAGCTTTAGGGTTAGTGTGAGGTTTACGGTGAGGATGAGGGTTAGGGTGAGGGTTAGTGTTAGAATTAAGGTTAGGGTGAGGGCTAGCGTGAGGGTGAGGGTTAGGGTTAGCGTGAAGTTTATGGTGAGGTTTAGGGTGAGGGGTAGGTTTAGGTTTAGGGTGAGGTTTAGGTTTAGTGTGAGGGTTACAGTTAGGGTGAGAGTGAGGGTGAGGGTAAGTGTTATGGTGAGGGTTAGGATGAGGGTGAGGGTTAGGGTTAGAATTAGGGATATGATTAGGGATAGGCTGAGGTTGAGGGTGAGGGTGAGGGTGAGGTTTAGGGTTATGGTTATGGTTAGGGTGAGGTCTAGGGTGAGGGTGAGGGTTAGGGTGAAGATGAGGGTGAGGGTGAGAGTTTTGGTTAGGTAATGGTTAGGGTTAGGGTGAGGATTAGTTGAGGGTTAGGGTAAGGGTGAGCTTGAGGTTTAGGGTGTGGGAGAGCGTTAGGATTAGGGTGAGGATTCGGATGATGGTGAGGGTTAGGGTGAGGTAGAGGAATAGGTTTAGGGTTAGGTGAGGGTTAATGTTAGGGTTTGGATTAGGGTGAGGATTAGGATTAGGTTTAGGTTTTGGTTGAGGTTTAGGGTGAGGGTGAGGGTTAAGGTTTGGGTTAGGTTTGTGGTGTGGATAAGTGATAGCATGAGGGTTAGGGTGAATGTTAGACTTAGCATTAGGGTTAGGGTGAGGATTAGGGTGAGGATTAGGGTGAGTTTTAGGGTTAGGGTGAGGGTTACGGTTAGGCTTAGCGTGAGGGTGACGGTGAGGTTGACGGTTACGTTTAGAGTTACGTTGAGGATTCGGTTAAGTGTGAGGTTTAGGGTGAGGATGAGGTTAAGTGTTAGGATGAGGGTTAGGGTGAGGGTGAGGGTTAGGGTTAAGGTTCGGGTTAGGGTGAGCTTTAGGGTGAGGGTTAGGGTTATGATTAGGGTGAGGGTTAGGGTGAGTGTGAGTGTGAGGGTTGTTATAAGGGTTAGGGTCAGAATTAGCGTGACGTTGAGGTTTTGGGTGAGGATTAAGTTGAGGGTTAGAGTTAGGGTTAAGGTGAGGGTTATGGTAAGGGGTAGGGTTACGGTTAGGGTGAGGGTTCGGTTTATTGTGAGCCTTAGGGTTAGGGTTAGGGTTAGGATTAGTTTGAGAGTAAGAATTAGCTGACTGTTAGGGTGAGGGTGAGGTTTAGGGTTAGGAATAGTGATAGGATTAGTGTAAATCTGAGGGTGAGGGTGAGGTTTAGGGTTACGGTTAGGGTGAGGGCTTGGATGAGGGTTAGGGTAAGGTTGAGGGTTAGGGTGAGAGTGATGGTAAGGGTAAAGGTGAGGGTTAGGCTGAGGGTGAGGTTTAAGATAAGGGTGAGGGTTAGGGTTAGGGTGAGGGTTAGGTTAAGGGTTTGGGTTACGGTTAGGGTGAGTGTTAGATTGAGGATTAGGGTTAGGGTTAGTGTGAGGTTTAGGGTGAGGTTGAGGGTTAGGGTTAGGGTTAGGTTTAGGGACAGAATTAGGGTTAGGCTGAGGACTAGGATGAGGGTTAGGTTTAGGTTAGGGATAGGGTTAAGGTTAGGGTAAAGTTTATGGTTACTGTGAGGGTTAGGATTAGTGTGAGGGTTAGGGTTAGAGTTAAGGTTAGTGTTAGCGTGAGGGTAAGTGTTAGGGTGAGGTTTATGTTTCGTTTGAGGGTTAGGTTTAGGGTTAGGATTATTGTTAGGGCTAGGATTAGGATTAGGGTTAGGGTGAGGGTGAGTGTGTGGGTTAGGGTTAGGTTTAGGTTTAGGCTTAAGGTTAGGCTGAGGGTGAGGTTGAGGCTGAGGATTAGGGTTAGGGTGATGGTTAGGGTTTGGGTTAGGGCGAGGGTTAGGATGAGGGTTAGAGTTAGGATTAGGTTTTGGGTGAGGGCTAGGGTGAAGGTGAGGTTTAGGGTTATATTTAGCGTGAGGTTTAGGGTTAGGGTTAGGGTTAGGGTTAAGGTGAGGCTGAGGTTTAGGTTTAGAGTTAGGGTTAGGGTGAGTGTTAGGTTTAGGGTTAATGTTCGGTTTTGGTTTAGGGTGAGGGTTAGGGTTAGGGTGAGGTATAGGGTTAGGGCTGGGAGTAGGATTAGTGTTAGTGTGAGGGTGAGGGTGAGTGTAAGTGTTAGGGTTAGGGTTAGGGTGAGCCTGAGGTTTAGGCTGAGGTTGAGGGTGAGGCTTAAAGTGAGGGTGAGGGTGAGGTTTAGGGTTAGAGTTAGGGTCAGTGTGAGGTTTAGTGTAAGGATTGCTGTTAGGATTAGGGTTAGGATGAGGGTTAGGTTGAGGGTTATGTTTTGGGATCGGGTTAGATTTAGGATTATGTTTAGCGTGAGTGTGAGTGTGAGGATTACGGTTAGGGTTGGGCTGTGGGTGAGGGTGAGGGTTAGGGTTAGGGTGAGGGTTAGGGTTAGGTTTAGGGTGAGGGTTAGGATGAGGTTTAGGGTTAGGATTATGGTTACGGTGAGGGCTAGGGTGAGGGTTAAGGATAGGTTTAGGTTTAGGATTAAGGTTCGGGTTAGGTTAAGGTTAGGGTTAGGGTGCGGGCTAGGGTGAGGGTGAGGGTTAAGGTTAGGGTTAGTCTTAGACTTAGGGTTAGGCTGAGGGTGGGGTGAGGAATAGGTTTTGGGTGATGGTTAGGGTTAGGGTTATGGTGAGGTTTAGGATGAAGGTTCGGGTTAGGATTAGGTTTAGGGTGAGGGCTAGGGTGAATGTGAGGGTTATGGTTAGGCTTAGGCTTAGGGTTGGGCTGAGGATAAGGGTGGGGGTGAGGAATAGGTTTTGGGTGATGGTTAAGGTTAGGGTTAGGGTGAGGATTAGGATGAGGGTTGGGGTTAGGATAAGTTTTAGGGTGAGGGCTTGGGTGAGGGTGAGGTTTAGGGTTAGGGTTCGGCTTAGGCATAGGTTTAGGCTGAGGGTGAGGGTGAGTGTGATTGATAGGGTTAGGGTGATGGATAGGGTTAGGGTTAGGGTGAGTGTTAGGATGAGTGTAAGTTTTAGGGTGAGGGTTAGGGTGAGCATGACGGTAACAGTAAAGGTGAGGTTTAGGCTGAGGGTGAGTGTTCCATTAAGGGTGAGGGTAAGGATTAATGTGAGGGTTAGCATAAGGGATAGGGTGAGGGTTAGGGTGAGGGTGAGGGTTAGATTGAGGATTAGGGTTAGGGTTAGTGTGAGGTTTACGGTGAGGATGATGGTTAGGGTTAGGGTGAGGGTTATGGTTAGAAGTAGGGTGAGAGTGAGGGCTAGGGTTTGGGTGAGGGTTAGGGTTAGGGTTAGGGTTAGGGTGAGGTTTAGGATTAGGGTGAGAGTTAGGGTTACTGTGAGGGTTAGTGTTAGAGTTAGGGTTAGGGTAAGGGTTAGGGTAAGTGTTAGGGTGAGGGTTAGGGTTAGGATGAGTGTTATGTTTAGGGTGAGGTTTAGGGTTAGGTTTAGGGTTATTGTTAAGTTTAGGGTTAAGGTTACAGTGAGGTTGAGGGTGAGGGTTAGGGTTAGGGTGAGGTTTAGTGTTAGGGTTAGGGTTTTAGTTAGGGTTAGGGTTAGGGTGAGTTTTAGGGTTAGAGTTAGGGTTTGGGTGAGGGTTTGGATGAGGATTAGGGTTATTATTAGGGTTAGGGTGATTGCTTGGGTGACGGTGAGTGTTAGGGTTAATGTTAGGGTGAGATTTAGGGTTAAGGTTAGGTTTAGGGTGAGCATTTGGATGAGGTTTAGGGTTACAGTGAGGGTGAGGGTTAGGGTTAGGTTGAGGGTTAGGGTTAGGATTAGGATTAGGGTGAGGGTGAGTGTTAGCATTAGGGTTAGGCTTAGGTTTAGGGTCAGTTTTAGGGTTAGGATTAGTGTTAATGTTAGGGTTAGGGTTAGACTTACGGTTTGGGTGAGGGTGAGGGTTAGGGTTATGGTGAGGTTTAGAGTTAGGGTTAGTATTAGGGAAAAGGTGAGGGAGAGGTTTAGGGTTAGAGTTAGGTTGAGGGGGAGGGTAAGGGTGAGTGTTAGGGTTAGGGTTAGTGTTAGGGTTAGCATTAGGTTTAAGGTGAGGGTAAGGTTGATGTTTAGGGTTAGGGTTAGGTTTTGGGTTAGGATTAGTGTTAGAGTGAGGGTGAGAGTGAGGGTTAGGGTTAGGATTAGGCTTAGGCTTAGGGTTAGGCTGAGGGTGAGGGTGTGTGTGAGGATTAGGCTTAGGGTTATGTTTAACCTTAGGGTTAGGGTGAGGGTTAGGATGAGGGTTAGGGTTAGGATTAGGTTTAGGGTGAGTTTGAGGGTTAAGGTTAGGGTTAGGTTTGTGCTGTGGATAAGTGATAGCATGAGGGTTAGGGTGAGTGTTAAACTTAGCATTAGATTTAGGGTGAGGTTTAGGGTGAGGATTAGGGTGGGTTTTAGGATTAGGGTGAGGGTTAGGGTTAGGCTTAGTATGGGGGTGACGGTGAGGGTGACTGTTAGGGTTAGAGTTACGGTGAGGATTCGGTTAAGTGTGAGGTTTAGGGCGAATGTGAGGTTAAGTGTTAGGATGAGGGTTAGGGTGAGGGTGAGGGTTAGGGTTAAGGTTTGGGTTAGCGTGAGGGTTAGGGTGAGGGTTAGGGTTAGGTTTATGCTTAGGTTTAGGATGAGGGTTAGGCTGATTTTTAGGGTTATGATTAGGGTGACGGTTAGGGTGAGGGTTAGGTTCAGGGTGAGGGTTAGGGTTCGGGTGAGGTTTAGGGTTGTTATTAGTGTTAGGGTCAGATTTAGGGTGATGTTGAGGATTTGGGTTAGGGTTAGGGTGAGGGTTAGAGTTAGGGTTAAGATGAGGTTTAGGGTAAGGTGTAGGGTTACGGTTAGGTTAAGGTTTAGGTTTAGTGTGAGAGTTAGGGTTAGGGTTAGGGTTAGGATTAGTGTGAGGTTAAGAATTAGCTGACTGTTAGTGTGAAGGTGAGGTTTAGGGTTAGGAATAGTGATAGGATTAGTGTAAAGCTGAGGGTGAGGGTAGGTTTAGGGTTAGGGTTAGGGTTAGGGATTGGGTGAGCGTTAGGGTAAGGTTGAGGATTAGGGTGAGAGTGATGGTAAGGTTAAAGGTGAGGGTTAGGCTGAGGGTGAGTGTTAAGGGTGAGGGTTAGGGTTAGGGTGAGGTTTAGGGTTATGGTTAGGGTGAGGGTTAGATTGAGGATTAAAGTTAGGGTTAGTGTGAGGTTTACGGTGAGGTTGAGGGTTAGGGTTAGGGTTAGAATTAGGGTTAGGGTGAGGGCTATGATGAGGTTGAGGTTTAGGTTAGGGTTAGGGTTAAGTTTAGGATGAGGTTTAGGGTTACTGTGAGGATTAGGGTTAGTGTGAACGTTGGGGTGATGCTTACAGCTAGTGTTAGGGTCAGGGTAAGTGTTAGGGTGAGGGTTTGGGTTAGGGTGAGGGTTATATTTAAGGTGAGGCATAGCTTTAGGGTTAGGGTTATTGTTAGGTTTAGGATTAGGATTAGGGTTAGGGTGAGGGTGAGTGTGTGGGTTAGGGTTAGGTTTAAGTTTAGGCTTAATGTTAGGCTGCGGGTGAGGGTAAGGTTGAGGCTGAGTGTTAGGGTTAGGGTGATGGTTAGGGTTAGGGTTAGGGTTAGGGTTCGGATGAGTGTTAGAGTTTGGATTAGGGTTTGAGTGAGGGCTAGTGAAGGTGAGGTTTAGGGTTATGTTTAGGGTGAGGTTTAGGGTTAGGGTTAGGGTTAGGGTTAGGGTTAAGTTGAGGGTGAGGTTTAGGTTTAGATTTAGGGTTAGGGTGAGCGTTAGCGTTAGGGTTAGTTTTAGGTTTAGGGTTATTGTGAGGGTTAGGGTTAGGTTGTCGGTTAGGGTTAGGGCTGGGATTAGCATTAGTGTTAGGGTGAGGGTGAGTGTGAGTGTGAGGATTCAGGTTAGGGTCGGGCTTAGGTTTAGGCTGAGTTTGAAGGTCAGGATTAAAGTGAGGGTGAGGTTGAGGTTTATCGTTAGAGTTAGGGTTAGTGTGAAGGTTAGTGTTAGGATTGGTGTTAGGGTTAGGGTTAGGGTGAGGTTTAGGGTGAGGGTTATGGTTAGGGAGCGGGTTAGATTTAGGATTAGGGTTAGCTTGAGTGTGAGGGTGAGGGTTAGTGTTAGGGTTAGGTTTAGGTTTAGGCTGAGTGTGAGGGTGAGGGTTAGGGTTAGGTTGAGGTTTAGGTTTAGGGTTAGGGTGAGGGTTAGGATGAGGTACAGGGTTAGGATTAGGGTTGGGGTTAGGGTTAAGGTGAGGGTTTATGTTAGGGTTAGGGTGATGGTTAGGGTTATTGTTAGTGTTATGGTTAGGGTTAAGTTTGTTGTGAGGGTGAGACTGAGGGTGGGTATTAGGGTTAGGATTAGGATAAGGGTTAGTGTTAGGGTTAGGATTAGTGTTATTGTTAAGTTTAGGGTTAGAGATATGGTGAGGGTGAGGGTGAGGGGAGAGTGAGGGTGAGGTTAGGGTTAGGTTTAGGGAGAGGTTTAGGGTTAGGGTTAGGGTAGGGTGAGGGTTAGGGTTAGTGTGAGGTTTAGTGTTTGGGTTAGGGTTAGTGTTAGGATAAGGTAAGTGTTAGGTTGAGGGTAAGGGTTAGGGTGAGGGTTAGGGTTAGAATGAGGGTTAGGCTTAGGGTTAGGGTTATTGTTAGCGTAAGGTGTTTGGGTGAGGATCAGGGTTAGGGTGAGGTTTAGGGTTAGAATGAGGGTTAGGGTTAGGGTTAGTGTTATTTTTAGCGTTAGGGTTAGGATTATGGTTAGGGTGAGGACTAGGGTGAAGGTGAGGTTTAGGGTTAGGTTTAGGCTTATGCTTAGGTTTAGACTGAGGCTGAGTGTGAGGTTGAGGGTTACGGTTAGCGTGATGGTTAGGGTTATGTTTAGGGTGAGGGTTAGAATGAGGGTTATGGTTAGCGTGAGGGTTAGGGTGAGTGTGACAGTAAGGGTAAAAGTGAGGGTTAAGATTAGGGTGAGAGTTAGGGTGAGGATTAGGGTTAAGGTTAGGGTGAGGGTGAGGTTAAATTGAGTATTAGTTTTAGGTTTAGTGTGAGGTTTAGGGTGAGGATGAGGGTTAGGGTTAGTGTGAGGGCTATGGTGAGGGTGAGGGTTAGGTTTAGGGTTATTTTGAAGTTTAGGGTTAAGGTGATTGTTAGGGTTAGTGTGACGGTTAGTGTTAGTATTAGGGTTAGTTTTAGGGTGAGGGTTAGCATTAGGGTGAGGTTTATATTTAAGGTTAGTGTTAGCGTTAGGGTTATTGTTAAGGTTAGGGTTACTGTTACGGTGAGGGTGAGGGTTAGGGTTAGGGTTAGGGTGAGGTTTAGGTTTAGGTTCAGTGTTAGAGTTAGGGTTAGGGTGAGGGTGAGGTTTACGTTTAGTGTTAGGATTAGTGAGAGGGTTAGGTTGAGGGTTAGGGTGAGGGTTAGTGTTTGGATTAGGGTTAAGGTGAGGGTGAGTGTTAGGGTTAGGGTTAGGCTTAGGTTTAGGGTTAGGCTGATGCTGAGTGTGAGGGTGAGGGTGAGTGTTAGGGTTAGCTTCAAGGTTAGGGGTAGGGTTAGGTTGAGGGTTAGGGTTATGGTTAGAGTCAGGGTTAGGATGAGGTTTAGGGTTAGGATTACGGTCAGTATGAGGGCAAGGGTGAGGGTGAGGGTTAGGGTTACCATTATGGCGAGGTTTAGGATTAGGGTTAGGTTTAGGGTTAGGGTGAGGGTTAGGTTAGGGTTACGGTGAGAGTGAGGGTTAGTGTTAGGGTGAGGCTGAGGGTTAGGATTAGTGTTATGGTTAGGGTTATTGTTAGTGTTATCATGAAGGTTAAGTTTACAGTGAGGTTGAGGCTGAGGGTGAGGTTTAGGGTTAGGTTAGGGTAAGGTTTAGGGTTAGGATTAGTGTTAGTGTTAGGGTGAGGGCTTGGTTTAGGTTGAGGTTTACTGTCAAGGTGAGGGTTAGGGTTAGGGTTAAGGTTCGGGTTAGTGTTATTGTTAGGGGTAAGTTTAGAGTTACTGTGAGGATGAGGGTGAGGGTGAGTGTGAAAGTTAGGGTTAGGGTTAGCCTTAGTCTTAGGTTTAGTCCTAGCGTGAGGGTGAGGTTAAGGGTTAGGATTAGGGTGATTGTTAGGATTTTAGGGTTAGGGTGAAGGTTAGGGTGAGGTTTAGGTTTAGGATTAGGGCTAAGGTGAGGGCTAGGGTGAGGGTTAGGGTTAGGGTTAGCATTAGGGTGACGTTTAGGGTTAGGATTAAGTTTAGGGTTAGGGTGAGTGTTAGTGTGAGGGTTACGGTGAGGTTGAGGGTTTGGGTTAGGGTTAGGGTGAGGGTTAGGGTTAGGGTTAGGGTGAGGGTGAGGGTTAAATTAGGGTTAGGGTTAGGGTTATTGTTAGTGTTATGGTTAGGTTTAAGTTTATGGTGAGGTTGAGGCTCAGGGTGAGGGTTAGGGTTAGGGTTAGGGTGAGGTTTAGGTTAGGGTTAAGGTTAGGGTTAGGGTGAGGGTTTGGGTTAGGGTTAGGGTTACGGTGAGGGTGAGGGTGAGGGTTAGGGTTAGGTTTAGTGTCATTGTTAGGGTTATGGTTAGAGTTACAGTGAGGGTGAGGGTAAGGGTTAGGGTTAGGGTGAGGTTTAGGGTTAGGATTAGGGTTAGGGTGAAGTTGAGGGTGAGGTTTAGGATTAGAATTAGGGTTAGGTTGAGTGTTAGGGTTAGTGTTAGGGTTAGGGTTAGGGTGAGGGTTAGGATGAGAGTTAGGGTTAGGGTTAGGATTAGGATTAGGGTTAATGTTAGGGTGAGTGATTGTTTTAGGCTTAGGGATAGGGTTAGGCTTAGCCTTAACCTGAGGGTGAGGGTTAGGGTGTGGATTAGAGTTAGGCTTACGGTGAGTGTGAGGGTTAGGGTTAGGGTGAGGATCAGTGTGAGGATTAGGGTTAGGGTTATTGTTAGTGTTATGGTTAAGGTTAAGTTTACGTTTAGGGTGAGGCTGACGTTGAGGTTTTGGGTTAGTCTTAGAGTGAGGTTTAGGGTTAGGGTTAGGGTTAGGGTGATGGTTAGGGTTAGTGTTATTGTTAGAGATAAGGTTAGAGTTACGGTGAGGGTGAGGGTGAGGGTTAGATTTAGGTTTAGGGTCTTGGTTTGGGTGAGGGTGAAGTTTAGGGTTAGAGTTAGAGTTAGGGGGAGGGTTAGGGGGAGGGATAGGTTGAGGTTTAGGGTTAGTGTTAGGGTTGGGTTTAGGATTAGGGTTATGGTGAGGCTGAGTGTGAGGGTTAGGGTTAGGATTAGGCTTAGGCTTAGGGTTAGGCTGAGGGTGAGGGTGGGGTTGAGGATTAGGTTAAGGGTGATGGTTAGGGTTAGGGTTAGTTTTAGGGTTAGGATTAGGGTTAGGATGATGTCTAGGGTGAGGGTGAGGGTTAGCGTTAGGGTTAGGTTTAGGGTTACGGTCAGGATGAGTGTTAGGATGAGGGTTAGGCTTAGGGTGAGGGTTAGGGTGAGGGTGCAGGTAAGGGTAAAGGTGAGAGTTAGGCTGAGAGTGAGGATTAAGTTAAGGGTGAGGGTTAGGTTTAGGGGGAGGTTTAGGGTTAGGGTTAAGGTGAGGGTGAGGTTTATATTGAGGACTAGTTTTAGGGTTAGTGTGAGGTTTAGCATGAGGATGAGGGTTAGGGTTAGGATGAGGGCTAGGGTGAGGGTGAGGGTGAGGGTTAGTGTGAGTGCTACTCTTAGGGTTAGGTTTAGTGTTAGGGTGAATTTAAGTGTTAGGGTGAGGGTTAGGGTGAGGGTTTAGAGTGAGTGTTACGTTTAGAATGAGGGTTAGGGTTAGGGTTACTATTAGGGTTAGGATTAGGTTTACTGTTAAGTTGAGTGTGAGGTTTAGGGTTAGGTTGAGGGTTAGGTTTATGTTTAGTGTTAGGGTTAGAGTTAGGGTTAGGGTGAGGGTGAGGTTTAGGTTTTAGAGTTAGCTTTTGTGTTAGGGTTAGGGTTAGGTTGAGTGTTAGTGTGAGGGTTAGGTTTAGGCTTAAGGTTAGGCTTAGGGATAGGCTTAGGCCGAGCATGAGGGTGAGGGTTAGGGTTAAGGTGAGGTTTAGGGTTAGGGTTAGGATGAGGTTTAGGGTAAGGATTTGGGTTAGGGTGATGGCTAGGTTGAGGGTTAGTCTGAGGGTTAGGGTTAGGTTTAGGATTAGGTGTAGGTTGAGGGTGAGTGTCAGGGTTAGGGTTAGGGTTAGGGTTAGGCTTAGGGTTAGGGTGAGAGTTAGGGTTAGGATTTGGTTTAGGGTGAGGGGGAGAGTTTGGGTTAGTGTGAGGGCTAGTGTTAGGGTTAGGTTTAGTGTTAGGGTGAATTTATGTTAGGGTGAGGGTTAGGTTTTGGGTGAGTGTTATGGTTAGAATGAGGGTTAGGGTTAGGGTTACTGTTAGGGTTAGGATTAGGTTTACTGTTAAAGTGAGTGTGAGGTTTAGGGTTAGGTTGAGGGTTAGGTTTATGTTTAGGGTTAGGGTTAGATTTAGGGTTAGGGTGAGGGTGAGGTTTAGGGTTAGAGTTAGCTTTTGTGTTAGGGTTAGGGTTAGGTTGAGGGTTAGTGTGAAGGTTAGGTTTAGGCTTAAGCTTATGCTTAGGGTTAGGCTTAGGCCGAGCATGAAGGTGAGGGTTAGGGTTAGGGTTAGGGTGAGGGTTAGGGTTAAGGTTATGGTGACGGTTAAGATGAGATTTAGGGTTAGGATTAGGGTTAGGGTGAGCGCTAGTTTGAGGGTTACTGTGAGGGTTAGGGTTAGGTTTAGGATTAGGTGTAGGTTGAGGTTGAGTGTGAGGGTTAGGTTTAGGGTTAGGGTTAGGGTTAGTGTTAGGGTGAGTGTTAGGGTTAGGGTTTGGTTTAGGGTGAGGGGGAGGGTTAGGGTTAGAGTTAGGGTGAGGGTGAGGGAGAGGTTTAGATTTAGGGTTAGTCTGAGTGTTAGGGTTATGGTGAGGGTTATGGTTAGGGTGAGTGTTAGGGTTAGGGTTAGGTTTAGGGTGAGCACTAGGGTGAGGGTGAGGTTTAGGGTTAGGGTGAGGGTGAGGTTTAGGGTGAGGGTGAGGTTTAGGGTTAGTGTGAGGGTTATGGGTTGGGGTAGGGTGAGGGTTAGCATTAGGGTGAGGGTTAGTGTTAAGGTGAGGGTTAGGTTTAGGGTTAGGTTTAGAGTGACGGTTAGGGTGAGCTTTAGGGTTAGGATTAGTGTTAGGGTATGTGCCAGGGTGAGTGTTAGGGTTAGGGTTAGGTTGATGTTGAGGGTTAGTGTTAGGGTGGTTTAGGGTTGGGGTTAGGGTTAGGATTAGGGTTAAGGTGATGGTGAGTGTTAGGGTTAGAGTTAGTGTTAGCATTAGGGTTAGGCTGAGTCTGAGGCTGAGGGTGAGGGTTAGATTAAGGGTGAGGGTTAGGTTTAGGGTTAGAGTGTGGGTTAGTGTGAGTGATAGGTTTAGGATTTGGGTTAGGATATATGCTAGGGTGAGGGTTCGGATTAGGGTTAGGGTGAGGTTTAGGGTTAGGGTTAGGGTCAGTGTTAGGGTTAGGGTGAAGGTTTGGGTTAGGGTTAGAGTTATGCTGAGGGTGAGGTTTAGGGTTAGGTTTATGGTTAGTGTTATTCTTAGGTTTAGGGTTAGGGTTAAGGTTAAGGTAAGGGTGAGGGTGAGGGTGATGTTGACGGTCAGGTTTAGGGTTAGGATGAAGTTTAGAGGTAGTGTTAGGGTTAGGGTTAGGGTGATTGTGAGGGTTAGTGTTAGGGTTAGGGTGAGGTTTAGGATTAGGGTTAGGGGTAGCGTTAGGATGAGTGTGAGGGTTAGGGTTCGGGTTTGGGTGAGGTTGAGGGTTAGGTTTGGGGTGAGGGTTAAGGTGAGGACTAAGGTGAGGGTGAGGGTTAGGGTTAAGGTTAGGCTTAGGATGAGGGTTAGGTTGAGGTTTAGGTTAAGGGTTAGGGTTAGGATTAGGGTTAAGGTGAGGGTGAGTGTGAGGGTTAGGGTTAGGGTTAGTCTTTGGCTGAGGGTTAGGCTGAGGGTGAGGGTGGGGTTGAGGTTTAGGTTTAGAGTGATGGTTCAGGTTATCGTTAGGTTGAGGGTTAGGATGTGGGTTAGGGTTAGGATTTGTGTTAGGGTGAGGGCTAGGGTGAGTGTGAGGTTTAGGGTTAGGGATAGGGTGAAGTTTAGGGTTAGGGTTAGGGTGAGGTTGAGGTTTTTGGTTAAGGTGAGGCTGAGGCTGAGGGTTAGATTTAGGGTTAGGATTAGGATTAGGGCAAGGGTTAGGGTGAGTGTGAGGGTTAGCGTTAGGGTTAGGGTTCGGCTTAGGGTTACACTGAGGGTGAGGGTGAGGGTGAGGTTTAGGGTTTGAGAGACGGTTAGGGTTATGTTTAGGGTGAGAGTCAGGGTTCAGGTTAAGTTTAGGATTAGGGTGAGGGTTTGGATTATGGTTACCTTGAGCTTGAGGTTTAGGGTTAGGTTGAGCGTTAGGGTTAGCTTTACCTTTAGGCTGGGGACTAGGGTGAGGGTGAGGGTTAGGGTTAGTGTTAGGGTAAGGTTTCGGGTTACGGTTAGGTTTAGGATGAGGATTAGGATGAGGGTTAGGGTTACGGTAAGGGTGATGGTTAGGGTTAAGGGGAGGGTTATTGTTAGTGTTAGTGTTAGTTTGAGGGTAAGTGTTAGGGTAAGGTTTAGGTTTAGGGTGACGTTTAGCATCAGGCTTAGGGTTAGGGTTAGGGGGAGGGGGAGGTTTAGGGTTAGAGTTAAGGTTAGGGTGAATATTAGGTTTAGGTTTAGGGTTAGGGATAGGGTGAGGTTTAGGGTTTGGTTGAGGTTAGAGTTAGGGTTAGGGTGAGGGTGAGATTTAGGGTTAGAGTTAGGGTTAGGGTGAGGGTTAGCTTGAGGGTTAGGGTTAGGCTTAGTGTTAGGGTTAGTGTGAGGGTGAGAGTTAGGGGGAGGGTTAGGATTAGGGTTACGGTTAGGGTGAGGATTAGTGTTAGGTTAAGGGTGAGTGTGTGTGTTAGGTTAGGTTTAGGGTTAGGCTTAAGTTTAGGCTGAGGGTGAGGTTGAAGGTGAGGGTTAGGGTTAGGGTTAGTGTTAGGGTTAGGTTAGGGTGAGGGTGAGGTTTAGTGTTAGGGTTAGGGTTTGAGTTAGGGTTAGTGATTAGTGTTATGGTTAGGTTGAGTGTTAGGGGGAGTGTTAGGGTTAGGGTTAGGTTTAGCGTTAGGGTTAGGGTGAGGGTGAGGTTTAGGGTTATAATTAGGGTTAGGGTGAGGCTGAGGGTGAGGCTTAGGGGTTAGGGTTAGTGTTAGGGTTAGGGTTAGGGTGAGTGTTAGGATGAGTGTGAGGGTTAATGTTAGGGTTAGGGTTAGCCTTAGGTTCAGGCTGAGGGTGAGGGTGAGGGTGAGGTTTAGGTTTAGAGTTAGGGTTAGTGTTAGGGTTAGGGTTAGCATGAGAGTGAGGTTAATGGTTAGGGTGAGGTTTAGTGTGGGGTTGACGGTAAGGGTAAACGTGAGGGTTAGGCTGATGGTGAGGGTTACTGAAAGTGTGAGGGTTAGGGTTAGGATGAGGTTTATGGTTAGTGGTAGACTGAGGCTGAGGGTTAGTTTGAGGATTAGTGTTAGGGTTAGGGTGAGGTTTTGGGGGAGGATGAGTGTTAGGGTTAGGGTGAGGACTAGGCTGAGGGTGAGGGTTAGGGTTAGGCTTAGTTTTAGGGTTAGGTTGATGGTTAGGGTTAGTGTGAGGATCAGTGTTAGTGTTAGGGTTTGTTTTAGGGTGAGGGTAAGTGTTAGGGTGAGGGATAGGGTTAGGTTGAGGGTTATGGTGAGGGTGAGGTTTAGGTTTAGAGTTAGGGTTAGTGTTAGGGTTAGTGTAGGGTGAGGGTCAGGTGTACCGTTAGGCTTAGGCTTAGGCTAAGGCTTAGTCCGAGCATGAGGGTGAGGGTTAGCTCGAGGGTGAAGCTGAGGATTAGGGTTAGGTTTAGTGTTAGGGTTAAGTTTAGGTTTAGGTTTAGGTATAGGTTTAGGGTTAGGGTTCGGGTTACGGTGAGGGTTAGGGTTAGGGTTAGGGTCAGGCTTAGGGTTAGGCTGAGGATGAGGGTGGGGGTGAGAATTAGGGTTAGGGTTAGGGTTATTGTTAGTGTTATGGTTAGGGTTAAGATTGCGGTTAGGGGGGCTGGGAAGGTGGCTCAGTGGTAGAGCGCTTGCCTTGCATGCTCGAGTCCCTGGGTTCGATTCCTCAGCCCCACATAAGCAAAAAGAAAAAAGCCGGAAGTGGCGCTGTGGCTCAAGTGGTAGAGTGCTAGCCTTGAGCTGAAGAGCTGAAGGAAAGCGCCCAGGCCCAGAGTTCAGGCCCCACGACCGGACCCAAAAAAAAAAAATTGCTGTTAGGTTGAGGCTGAAGATGAGGGTTATGGTTAGGGTTAGGGTTAGTGTTAGGGTTATGGTTAGTGTTAGGGTTAGTTTTATTGTTAGGGTTAGGGTTAGAGTTACGGTGAGGTGGAGGGTGAGGGTGAGGGTGAGGTTTAGGGTGAGGTTTAGGGTTAGGGTTAGGTTTAGGGTGAGGGTGAGGTTTAGGGTTAGAGTTATGGTTAGGGGGAGAGTTAGGGTAAGGTTTAGGGTTAGGGTTAGTGTTCGGGTTAGGGTGAGGGTCAGGGTTAGGTTGAGGTTTAGGGATAGGGTTAGGGTTAGGTTTAGGCTTAGGGTGAGGTTGAGTGTGAGGCTTAGTGTGAAGGTTAGGCTTAGGACTAGGGTTAGGCTGAGTGTGAGGGTGGAGGTGAGGATTAGGTTTAGGGTGATGGTTAGGGTTAGGGTTAGGGTTATTGTTAGGGTTAGGGTTATAGTTATGGTGAAGTTGAGGGTGCGGATGAGGATAAGGGTTAGGGTTAGGCTGGTGTTTAGGGTTAAGGTTAGGGTTAGTGTGAGGGTGAAGTTTACGTTTAGATATATGGTTACGGGAAGAGGGAGGGTGAGGTTTAGGGGTACGGTTAGTGATAGGGTTAGGGTGATGGTGAGGGTTAGGTTGAGGTTTAGGGTTAGGGTTAGGGTTAGGGTTAGTGTGAGGGTTAGCTTTAGGGTTAGGGTTAGTGTTAGGTTGAGGGTAAGATTTAGGGTGAGGGTTTGGGATAGGGTGAGGTTGATGGTTAGGGTGAGGGTTAGGATTAGGGTTAGGGTTATTGTTAGGGTTAGGTTTAGGGTTACAGTTACGGTGAGGGTGAGGGTGAGTGTTAGAGTTAGGGTTAGGGTGAGGTTGAGGTTGAGGGTTAGGGTTAGGGTTAGGGTTAGAGTTAGGTTTAGGGTGAGGGTGAGGTTTAGGGTTAGATTTAAGGTTAGGGTGAGGGTTGGGGTGAGGGTTAGGGTTAGGTTTAGGGTTAGTGTTAGGCTTAGGGTGAGGGCTAGGGTGAGGGTTAGGGTTAGGGTGAGGGTTACGGTTATGGTTAGGGTGAGAGTTACTGTTCAGGTTAAGTTTAGGGTTAGGTTGAGGATTAGGGTAAGGATCATGGTGAGTGTGAAGGTTAGGGTAAGGTTGAGGGATAGGGGTTAGCTTTAGGGTTAGGGTGAGTGTGAGTGTAAGGGTTAGGCTTAGTGTTAGGGTGAGGGTTAGTGTGAGGATTATTGTTAGTGTTAGGGTTATTGTTAGGTTTAGGGTTAGGGTGAGGGTGAGGTTAATTTTAGAGTTAGGGTTAGGGTGGGGCTGATGTGAGGGTTAGGTTTAGGGTTAGTGTTGGAGTTAGGGTTAGGGTGAGTGTTAGGGTGAGGGTGAGGGTTAGGTTTAGGGTTAGGATTAGGTTTAGGGTAAAGGTTAGGGTGAGTGTGAGGGTTAGGGTTAGGGTTGGGGTGAGGGTAAGTGTTAGGGTGAGGGTTAGGATTAGGGTGAAGGATATGGTTAGGATGAGGGTTAGGTTTTGGTTTATTGTTAGGGTTAGGGTTAGGGTTATTGTTAGTGTAAGGTTTATATTTACGGTTACTGTGAGGGTGAGGGTTAGGGGTAGGGTTAGGCTGAGGTTTAGGGTTTGGATTAGGGTTAGAGTTAGGGTTAGGGTGATTGTAAGTTTTAGGCTTAGAGTCAGGGTTAGAGTGAGGGTTAGGTTGAGGGTTAGGGTTAGGTTTAGGATTAGGGTTAGGGTGAGGGTGAGTGTGTGGGTTAGGGTTAGCTTGAGGGTTAGACTTAGGGTTAGGCTTAGGGTGAGTTTGTGTGTTAACGTTAGGTTTAGGGTTAGGCTTCGGGTTAGGCTGAGGGTGAAGTTGAGGGTGAGAACGTTACGGTTAAGGTGAGGGTTATGCTTAGGTTTATGGGGAGGGTTAGGATGAGGATTAGGGTTAGGATTAGGGTTAGGGTGAGGGCTAGGGTGGGGGTGAGGTTTAGGTTTAGGGTTAGGGTGAAGTTTATTATTAGGTTTAGGGTTAGGGTCAGGGTGACGTTTAGGGTTACAGTAAGGGTTAGGGTGAGGCTGTGGGTGTGGGTTAGGTTTAGGGTTAATATTAGGGTTAGGGTTATGGTGAGGGTTAGGGTGAGGGTGAGGGTTAGGGTTAGTGTCAGCATTAGGATTAGTTTTAAGGTTAGTGTGAGTGTGAGGGTTAGGGTTAAGGTTAGGCTTAGGCTTAGGCTGAGTGTGAGGGTGAGGGTGAGGGTTAGGGTTAGGGTGAGGGTTAAGATTAGGGTTAGGGGTAGTGTTAGGATGAGGGTTAGGCTTAGTATTAGGGTTAGGGGGAGGGTTAGGCTGAGGGTGAGGTTTATGTTTAGGGTTAGGGTGAGGTATAGGGTTAGGTTTAGGTTGAGGGTGAGATTATGGTTACTGTTAGGGTTAGGTTGAGGCTGAGGGTGAGGTTTAGGGTTAGGGTTAGTGTTAGGGTTAGGGTTAAGGTGAGAGATAGTTTGAGGGTGAGGGTTAGGGTTATGGTTAGGATTAGGATTAGGGTAAGCGTTAGGGTGAGTGTGAGGGTTATTGTTACGGTTAGGCTTAGGCTTAGACTGAGGCTGAGGGTGAGGGTGAGGTTTAGGCATAGGGTGAGAGTTAGGGTTAGGGTTAGGGTTAGGGTGAGTGTTAGGATGAGGGTTAGGCTTAGGATTAGGGTGAGGGTGAGGGCTAGGGTGAGGATGAGGTTTAGGGTTAAGGTTAGGGTTAGGGTGAGGTTTAGGTTTAGAGTTAGGGTGAGAGGGAGGTTTAGGTTTAGAGTTAGGGTTAGGGTGAGGCTGAGGGTTTGGGTGAGTGTTAGTGTTAGATTTAGGGTTAGGGTAAGGGTTAGGGTGATGGTGAGGGTTAGGCTTAGTGTTAGGATTAGGGTTAGGGTAAGGTTTAGGTTGAGTCTGAGAATTAGGATTAGGTTTAGGGTTAGGCTGAGGATGATGGTGAGGGTGAGGGTTAGGGTTATGATGAGGGTTAGGTTTAGGGCTAGGGTGAGAGTTAGGGTTCCAGTTAAGTTTAGGGTTAGGGTGAGGGTTAGGGTTAGGTTTATGGTGAGAGTGAGGGTTAGGATTAGTTTGAGGGTTAGGGTTAGGGTTAGGGCTAGGGTTAGGGTGAGGGTTAGGGTTAGGGTGAGGGTGAGGGTTAGGATGAGATTTAATGTTAAGATTAGGGTTAGGGTGAGGGCTAGGGTGAGGGTGAGGGTTAGGGTTAGGATGAGTTTTAGAGTTAGGCTTAAGGTTAGGGTTAGGTTGAGGGTGAGGTTTAGGGTTAGAGTTAGGGCTAATGTTCGGGTTAGGGTTAGGTGAGCGTTTGGGTTAGGCTTAGGCTTAGGCTTAGGCTTAGGCAGAGCATGAGGTTGAGGCTTAGAGTTAGGGTCAGGGTGAGGGTTAGGGTTAGGGTGAGTTTGTGGGTGACGGTGAGGGTTAGTGTTAGGCTTAGTGTGAGTGTTAGGGTTAGGGTGAGGGTTATGGTTAGGGTGAGGGTTAGTGTTAGGGTTGGGCTTAAGCTTAGTCTTAGTGTAAGGCTGAGTGTTAGGGTGAGGGTGAGTGTGAGGGTTAGGGTTAGTGTTAGGGTTAGGCTTAATGATAGTCTGAGGGAGAGGGTGAGGGTGAGGTTTATGTTTAGGGTGAGGGTGAGGTTTAGGGTTAGAGTTTGTGTTAAGGTGAGGGTTAGTGTGAGGGTTAGTGTTAGGGTTAATTTTCGGGTTAGGTTTAGGGTGAGTTTTAGGGTGAGGTTTAGGGTTAGGGATAGGGTTAGTTGTAGGATTAGGTTTTGGGTGAGGGTGAGTGTGAGGGTTAGGTTTCGGTTAATGTTAGGGTTAGGCTTAGGTTTAGGCTAATTGTGAGGGTGAGGGTTAGGGTTAGGGTTAGGGTGAGGGTTAGGATGAGGGTTAGGTTTAGGATTAGGGTTAATATGAGGGCTATTGTGAGGGTGAGGATTAGGGTTACGGTTAAGTTTAGGGCTAGGGTGAGGGATAGGATTAGGGCTTGGTTTAAGGTGAGGGTTCGGGTTAGGGTTAGGGTGAGGGTTAGCATGAGGGTTCCGGTTAGGATTAGGTTTAGGATGAGGGCTAGGTTGAGCGTGAGGATTAGGGTTAGGGTTAGGTTGAGGTTTATTGATCAGGTTAGGTTTAAAGTTAGGGTGAGGATTAGGGTTAGGGTTATGGTGAGGCTCAGGGTTAGGTCTAGTTTGAGGGTTAGAATCAGGTTTATGGTTAGGGTGAGTGTTAGGGTTAGGGTTAGGGTGAGGGTTAGGATGAGGTTTAGGGTTACAATTAGGGTTAGGGTGAGGGCTAGGGAGATTGTGAGTGTTAGTGTTAGGGTTAGGGTGAGGTTTAGGGTTAATATTAAGGGTAGGGTTAGGGTGAGGGTTAAGGTTCAGGTTTGGGTGAGGGTGAGGCTTAGGTTTGGGGTGAGGGTTAGGGTGAGGACTAAAGTAAGGGTGAGGTTTAGGGTTAGGGTTAGTTTTAGGGTGAGGGTTGTGGTTGAGGTTTAGGTTTAGGGTTAGGGTTAGGGTTAGGATTAGGGTTAGGGTGAGGGTGAGTGTGAGGGTTAGGGTTAGGGTTAGGCTTAGGTTTAGGCTTAGTGTTAGGCTGAGGGTGAGGGTGGGGATGAGGATTAGGTTTAGAGTGCTGCTTTAGTTTATGGTTAGATTTAGTGTTAGGATGAGGGATAGGTTTAGGATTAGAGTTAGGGTGAGGGCTAGGGTGAATGTGAGGTTTAGGAATAGTTTTAGGCTTAGGCTTAGGGTTAGGCTGAGGTTGAAGGTTAGGGTGAGGGTTACGGTTAGGGTGATGGTTAGGGTTAAGGTTAGGGTGAGGGTTAGGATGAGGGTTAGGATTAGGGTGAGGGTTAGGATGAGGGTGACAATTAGAATAACGGTGAGGGTTAGGCTGAGGGTGAAGTTCAAGGTAAGGGTGAGGTTTCGGGTTATGGTTAATCTGAGGGACAGGGTTAGATTGAGGATTAGTGTTAGGGTTAGTGTGAGGTTTAGTGTGAGGATGAGGGTTATTGTTAGGGTGAGGGCTAAGTTGAAGTTGAGGGTTAGAGTTAGGGTTAGGGTGAGGTTTATGTTTAGGGTGATGGTTAGCATTAGTGTGAGGGTTAGTGTTAGGGTTAGTGTATGTGTTAGGGTGAGGGTAAGTGTTAGGTTAAGGTTTAGGTTTAGGGTGAGGTTTAGGATTATGGTTAGGGTTAGGGTTACGGTGAGGGTGAGGTTAAAAGTTAGAGTTAGGGTTAGGGTGACGGTTAGGATTAGGGTTAGGGTTAGTGTTAGGGTAAGGGTTAGGGTGAGGTTTAGTGTGGGGGTGAGGGTTAGTGATAGGGTTAGGATTAGGATTAGGGTTAAAGTAAGGGTGCGTGTGAAGGTAAGGGTTAGGGTTAGGGTTAGGTTTAGAGTTAGGGTGAGAGTGAGGATGAGGGTTAGTGTTAGGGTGAGGGTTAGGGTTAGAGTTAGGGTTAGGCTGAGGGTGAGGTTGAGGGTGAGGGTTAGGATTAGGGTTAGGCTTAGGGTTAGGCTGAGGGTGAGGTTGAGGGTGAGAAAGTTAGGGTTAGGGTGAGGGTTAGGCTTAGGATTATGGGGAGGTTTAGGATGAAGTTTAGGGTTAGGATTAGGGTTAAGGTGAGGGCTAGGCTCAGGGTGAGTTTGAGTTTTAGGGTTAGGGTGAGGTTTAGGTTTAGGGTTAGGGTTAGGGTGAGGGTCAAGGTGACGTTTATTGTTAGAGTTAGGATTAGGTTGAGTCTGAGGGTGTGGGTTAGGTTTAGGGTTAATGTTAGGGTTAGTGTTAAGGTGAGGGTTCGGGTGAGGGTTCGGGTTAGGGTTAGGATTAGGGTTAGTTTTAGGTTGAGTGTGAGGGTTAGGGTTAGGGTTAGGCTTAGGCTTAGGCTGAGGGTGAGGGTGAGGGTGAGGGTTAGGTTTAGGTTGAAGGTTAGAGCTATGTTTAGGGTGAGAGTTAGGGTTCAGGTTAAGTTTAAGGTTAGGGTGTAAGTTGGGGTAAGGGCTACGGTGAGGGTGAGGGTTGGGGTTATGTTGAGTGTTAGGGTTAGGGTGAGGGTGAGGGTGAGGGTTAGGGTGAGGGTGAGTTTTTGGATTAGGATTAGGTTTAAGGTTAGGGTTAGGTTTAGGGTTAGGATTAGTGTTATTTTTAGGGTTAGGGTTAGAGTTACCTTGAGGGTGAGGGTGAGGGTGAGGGTTAGGGTTAACGTTAGGGTGAGGTTTAGGGTAAGGGTGAGGGTGAGGTTTATAGTTAGATTTAGGGTTAGGGGGAGGGTTAGGTCGAAGGCTAGGGTTAGGGTTAGTGTTAGGTTTAAGGTTAGGGTGAGGGTCCTGTTGAGGTTTAGGCATAGGCTTAGGGTTAGGTTTAGGATTAGTGTTAGGTTTAGAGTTACGGTGAGGTTGAAGTTGAGGGTGAGTGTGAAGGTTAGTGTGAGGTTTAGGGTTAGGGTTAGGATTAGGGTTAGGGTGAGGGTGAGGTTGATGTTTAGGGTTAGGGTTAGGGTTAGGGTTAGGATTAGGGTTAAGGTGAGGGTGAGTGTGAGGGTTAGTGATAGGGTTAGGCTGAGGGTGAGGTTGGGGGTGAGGATTAGGGCTAGGGTGATGATTACGGTTAGCGTTAAGGTGAGGGTTAGTTTGTGGGTTAGGGTTAGGGTTAGGGTTACGGTGAGGGCTAGGGTGAGGATTAGGGTAAGTCTTAGGATTTGGCTTAGGCTTATTCTGAGTGTGTGTTTGAGGTTGAGGGTTAGGTTTAGGGTGATGCTTAGGTTGACGGTTAGAATGAGGTTTAGGTTTAGGGTGAGGGTTAGGGTGAGGTTTATGTTAAGGGTAATGGTTAGGTTAAGGCTTATGGTGAGGGTTAAGATAAAGGTGAGGGTTAGGGTTAGGTTTAGGGTTCTGGTAAGGTTTAGGGTTAGGGTGAGGGTCTGGGTTAAAATTAGGGTGAGGTCTAGGGTTAGGGTTAGGGTTAGGGTGAGGTTTAGGGTTAGGGTGAGGCTTTTGGTTAGTGTGAGGGTTAGAGTTTGGGTTAGGTTTATTGTTAGGGTTAGGGTTACGGTTACGGTTACAGTGAAGGTGAGGGTGAGGTTTAGGGTTAGGGTTAGAGTTATGGTTAGGGTGAGGGTTAGGTTGAAAGTTAGGGTTAGGGTTAGTGTTAGGGTTAGGGTTAGTGTCAGAGTTAGGGGGACATTCAAGGTTATAGGGTTAGGGTTTGGATTAGAGTTAGGGTGAGGGTGAGTGTGTGTGTTAGGGTTTGGTTTTGGGTTAGGTTTAGGGTTAGGGTGAGGTTTTGGATGAAGGTTAGGGTTACAAGGAGGGTGAGGGTGAGGTTTAGTGTGAGGGTTAGGGTTAGGATTAGGGTTAGGGTGAGAGTGAGTGTTAGGATTAGGGTTAGGGTTAGGGTTAAGTTTAGGTTTATGGTTAGGATTAGTGTTAATGTTAGTGTTAGGGTTAGAGTTACGGAGAGCATGAGGATGAGGGTTACGTTTAGGGTTAGGGTGAGGTTTAGGGTTGGGGTTATGGTGAACATGAGGGTTAGGGTAAGATTGAAGGCTATTGTTAAGGTTAGGGTGAGGGTTAGGGTTAGGTTTAGGGTGATGGTTAGGATGAGGATTAGGGTTAGGATTAAGATTAGGGTGAAGCCTACGGTGAGGGTGAGGGTTAGGGTTAGTGTTAGGGTGAGGTTTAGGGTTAGGGTTATGGTTAGGGTGAGGGTTAGGATGAGGGTTAGGGTTACGGTAAGTGTGAGGGTTAGGGTTAGGGTAGGTTTGAGGTTAGGGTTAGGTTTAGGTTTAGGATTAGTGTTATTGTTAGGGTTAGGGTTAGATTTAAGTTGAGGGTGACGGTGAGGTTCAGGCTTAGGCTTACGCTTAGGGATAGGCTGAGTGTGAGGTTGAGGGTGAGGTTTAGGGTTAGGGTGATGGTTAGGTTTACGTTTAGTGTTAGCATTAGGATGAGGTTTATGGTAAGGGTAAATGTGAGGTTTAGTCTGTGGGTGAGGATTCAGATTAGGATGAAGGTAAGGGTTAGGTTTAGGTTTAGGGTAAGGATGAGGGTTAGGGTTAGGGTGAGGGTTAGATTGAGGATTAGGGTTAGGGTTAGTGTGAGGTTTAGTATGAGGGTTAGGGTTAGAGTGAGGGTGAGGGTTAGATTTAGTGTTAGGGTGAGGGCTAGGGTCAGGGTGAGGGTTAGGGTTAGTGTTAGGGTGAGGTTTAGGATTAGGGTGAGGGTTAAGGTTAGTGTGAGTGTTAGAGTTAGGTTTAGGGTTAGTGTTAGGGTGAGGGTAATTGTTAGGGTGAGGGTAATTGTTATGGTGAGGGTGAGGGTTTGTGTTAGGGTTATTGTTAGGTTTAGGGTTAGGGTTATGGTTACAGTGAAGGTGAGGGTGAGGGTTAGGGTTAGGGTGAGAGTTAGGGTTAGGGTGAAGATTAGGTTAAGGTTAAGGGTTAGGATTAGTGTTAGGGTTAGGGTTAGTGTGAGAGTTAGGGGGACGTTCAGGGGTAGGTTTAGGGTCAGGATTAGAGTTAGGGTGAGGGTGAGTGTGTGTGTTAGGGTTCGGTTTTGGGTTAGGGTTAGGTTTAGGATTAAGGTTACGATTAGGGTTATGGTGAGGGTGAGGTTCATGGTTAGACTTAGGGTTAGGGGGAGGGTTAGGTCGAGGGTTATGGTTAGGGTTATTGTTAGGGTTATGGTTAGTTTGAGGGTTAGGTTCAGGTTTACCGTTAGGGTTAGGGTTAGGGTGAGGGTGGGTTTTAGGGTTAGAGTTAGGGTTAGGGTGAGGCTGAGGGTGAGGGTTAGGGTTATGGTTAGTGTTAGAGTTAGGGATAGGGTGAGGGTTAGGGTGAGGGTGATGGTTAAGCTTAGGGTTAGGATTAGGATTAGGATAAGGGTGAGTGTGAGGGTTAGGTTTAGGGATAGGGTTAGGCTTAGTGTTTTGCTGAGGGCGAGGGTGAGGGTGAGGATTTGGTTTAGGTTGAGTGATAGGATTAGGGATAGGGTGAGAGTTAGGGTTCGGGTTAAGTTTAGGGTTAGGCTGAGGGTTAGGGTTGGGGTTATGGTGAACGTATTGGTTAGGGTAAGGTTGAGGGCTATTGTTAAGGTTAGGGTGAGGGTTAGGGTTAGGTTTAGGGTGATGGTTAGGATGAGGATTAGGGTTAGGATTAAGATTAGGGTGAAGGCTACGGTGAGGGTGAGGGTTAGGGTTAGTGTTAGGCTGAGGTTTAGGGTTAGGGTTAGGGATAGGGTGAGGGTTAGGATGAGTGTTAGGGTTACGGTAAGGGTGAGGGTTAGGGTTAGGGTGAGGGTTAGGGTTAGGTTTAGGATTAGGTTTAGGGTGAGGGTGAGGTTTAGGATTAAGGTAGGTTTGGGGTTAGGGTTAGGTTTAGGTTTAGGATTAGTGTTATTGTTAGGGTTAGGGTTAGATTTAAGGTGAGGGTGACGGTGAGGTTCAGGTTTAGGCTTACACTTAGGGATAGGCTGAGTGTGAGGTTGAGGGTGAGGGTTAGGGTTAGGGCGATGGTTAGGTTTATGTTTAGGGTTAGCATTAGGATGAGGTTTATGGTAAGGGTAAATGTGAGGTTTAGGCTGTGGGTGAGGATTACGATTAGGATGAGTGTAAGGGTTAGGTTTAGTTTTAGGGTAAGGATGAGAGTTAGGGTTAGGGTGAGGGTTAGATTGAGGATTAGGGTTAGGGTTAGTGTGAGGTTTAGGGTGAGTATGAGGGTTAGGGTTAGGGTAAGGGTGAGGGTTAGAATTAGTGTTAGGATGAGGGCTAGGGTCAGGGTGAGGGTTAGGGTTAGGGTTAGGGTGAGGTTTAGGATTAGGGTGAGGGTTAGGGTTAGTGTGAGAGTTAAAGGTAGGGTTGGGGTTAGTGTTATCGTGAGGGTAATTGTTAGGGTGAGGGTTAGGGTTAGGGTGAGGGTTATGGTGGGGGTGACAGTTAGGGTAAACGTGAGGGTTAGACTGAGGGTGAGGGTTACGGTTAGGGTGAGGGTTAGGGTTATGGTGCGGGTTAGGGTTAGTGGTGGGGTGAGGGTGAGGTTTAGATTGAGGATTTGTGTTAGGGTTAGTGTGAGGATTAGGGTGAGGATTAGGGTAAGGTTTAGGGTGAGGGCTAGGGTGAGGGTGAGGGTTAGGGTTAGGGTTAGGATGAGGTTTAGGTTTAGGTTTAGGGTTAGAGTTAGGGTTAGGGTTAGAGTGAGGTTTAGGGTTAGTGTTAGAGTTAGTGTTAGGGTTAGTTTTAGGGTGAGGGATAGGTTTAGGCTTAGGCTTAGGCTGAGCATGAGGGTGAGGGTTAGGGTTAGGATTAGGGTGAGGGTTAGGTTTAGAATTAGGGTGAGGTTTATGATGAGGTTTCGGGTCAGGTTACGGGTTAAGTTGACGGCTAGGGTGAGGGTTAAGGTAAGGGTTAGGGTTAGTGATACGGTTAGGTTTAGGATTAGGTTTAGGGTGAGGGTGAGTGTGAGGGTTAGGGTTAGTGTTAGGCCTAGGCTTAGGGTTAGGGTGAGGGTTAAGTTTAGGGTTTGGGTTAGGGTGAATGTGAGGCTGAGGATTAAGGTTAGGTTTAGGCTTAGTGTTATGGTTAGGCTTAGGGTTAGTCTGAGGGTGACAGTGGGGTTGAGGATTAGGGTTAGGGTTAGGGTTCGGGATTGGGTTATTGTTAGTGTTATGGTTAGGGTTCAGTTTGCGGTGAGGGTGAGGCTAAGGGTGAGGGTTAAGATTAGGGTTAGGGTTAGGCTTAGGCTTAGGGTTAGGCTAAGGGTGACAGTGGGGGTGAGGATTTGGTTTAGGGTTAGGGTTAGGTTTATTGTTAGTGTTATGGTTAGGGTTATGTTTGTGGTAAGGTTTATGGTTAGGGTTAGGGTTAGGGTTAGGTTTAGGGTTATTGTTAGGGTTAGGGTTAGAGTTACGGTGAGGTTGAGGGTGAGGGTGAGGGTAAGTGTTAGGGTGAGGTTTAGGGTGAGGTTTAGGGATAGGGTTAGGTTTAGGTTGAGGGGAGGTTTAGGGTTAGACTTAGGGTTAGGGTGAGGTTTAGCGTGAGGGTTAGGGTTAGGGTTATGGTGAGGGTTAGGTTGAGGGTTAGGGTAAGGCTTTGGCTTAGGCTTAGGCTTAGGCTGAGGGTGAGGTTGACGGTGAGTGTTAGGTTTAGGGTGATGTTTAGGTTTACAGTTAGGGTGAGGTTTAGGATGAGTTTTAGGTTTAGGTGATGGTTAGGGTGTGGATGATGTTAAGGTTAAAGGTTAGGATTAGGCTGAGGATGAGGGTTAAGATAAGGGTGAGTGTTAGGGTTAGGTTTAGGAGTAGTGTAAGGGTTAGGGTTAGGTTAGGGTTAGGGTTAATGTTTAGTGAGGGTTAGATTGAGGATTAGGTTTAGGGTTAATGTGATGCTTAGAGTAAGGATGAGGGTTAGGGTTAGGATGAGGGTGAAGGTTGGAATTAGGGTTAGGGTGAGGGCTAGAGTGAGTGTGAGAGTTAGGGTTAGCGTTAGGGTTTAGGTGAGGTTTAGGATTAGGGTGAGGGTTAGGGTTAGTGTGAGGGTGAGTGTTAGGGTTAGGATTAGTGTTAGGGTGAGTGTGTTATGGTGAGGGTTAGGGTTAGGGTGAGGGTTATGGTTAGGGTGAGGGTTAGTGTTAGTGTGAGTGTGAGGGTGAGGTTTATGGTTAGATATAGGGTTAGGGGGAGGGTTAGGGTGAGGGTTAGGTTTAGGGTCAATGTTATGTTTAGGGAGAGGGTGAGGTTTAGGTTTAGGTTTAGTGTTAGGATTAGGGTTATCATTAGTGTGAGGGTTAGTGTTAGGTTTAGGTTTAGTGTTAGGGTGAGGGTAAGTGTGAAAGTGAGGGTTTGGGTTAGGGTGAGGGTTATGTTTAGGGTGAGGGTTGGGATTAGGTTTAAGTTTATTGTTAGGGTGAGGTTTAGGTTTACGGTGAGGGTGAGGGTGAGGGTGAGGGTTAGGGATAGGGTGAGGTTTAGGGTTTGGGTTAGGGTTAGAGTTAGGTTTAGGGTGAGGGTGAACTTTAGGGTTAGATTTAGTGTTAGGGTGAGGGTGAGGTTGAGGTTTAGGGTTAGTGTTAGTGTTAGGATTAGTGTTAGGGTGAGAGTTAGGAGGAGTGTTAGGGTTTAGGATAGGGTTAGGATTAGGGTTAGGGTGAGGGTGAGTGTGTGTGTTAGCGTTAGCTTTAGGGTTAGGCTTAGGGTCAGGCTGCGGGTGAGGTTGAGGGTGAGGCTCAGGATTAGGATGAGGGTTAAGGTTAGGGTTAGGGGAGGGTTAGTGTGAGGGTTAGGATTAAGGTTAGGGGGAGGGGCTAGGGTGATGGTTATGTTTAGGGTTAGGGTTAGGGTTAGGTTTCGGTTTAGGGTTAGGGTTAGGGTAAGGGTGAGGGTGAGATTTAGGGTTAGAGTTCGGCTTAGGTTTAGGCTGAGGGTTTGTGTTAGGGTTAGGGTTAGTGATGGGGTTAGGGTGAAGGTGAGGGTTAGGGTGAGGGTGAATATTAGGGTTAGGTTTAGGATTAGGATTAGGGTTAGTGTTAGGGTGAGTGTGAGGGTTAGGATTAGGGTTAGGCTTAGGCTTAGGCTGAGGCTGAAGTTGAGGGTGGAGGTGAGGGTTAGGGTGAGGGTTAGGTTTAGTGTTAGGGTGAGAGTTGGCGTTCAGGTTAAGATTAGGTTTAGGGTGAGCATTAGGGTAAGGCGTACAGTGAGGATGAGGTTTAGGTTTAGGGTTAGATTTAGGGTTAGGGGAGGGTTAGTTCGTGAGTTAATGTTAGGGTTAGGGTTAGGGTTAAGGTTAGGTTGAGGGTTAGGTTGAGGTTAAGGGTTAGGGTCAGGGTTAGGGTTAGGATTAGGCTTAGGGTGAGGGTGATTGTGAGGGTAAGGGCTAGGGTTATGCTTAGGCTTAGGGTTAGGCTGAGTGTGAGGGTGGGTGTGAGGATTAGGGTTAGGGTTTGGTTTAGGGTTTGGGTTAGGGTTAGAGTTAGGTTTAGGGTTAGGGTGAGGTTTAGGGTTAGAGTTAGGGTTAGGGTGAGTGTTAGGTTGAGGGTTAGGGTTAGGGTTAGGGTGCGACTTTGGGGGAGGTTTAGGGTTAGGGATAGGTTTAGGATTCGGGTTACGGTGAGTGTTAGTGTGTTGGTTTGGGTTAGGTTTAGGGTTAGGCTTAGGGTTAGGCTGAGGGTGAGGGTTAGGGTTAGGGTTAGGGTGAGGTTTAGGGTTAAGGTTAGGGTTAGGGTGAGGGTTAGGGTGCAGATGAGGGTTAGGGTTAGCATGAGTGTAAGGGTTAGAATTAAGGTTAGGGTGTGGGTTCTGTTAAGTTTAGTGTTAGGGTGAAGTTTAGGGTTATGGTGAGGTTTGGGTTTAGTGTGAGGTTTAGTGTTAAGGTGAGGGTAATTGTTAGGGTGAGGTTTAGGGTTAGGGTGAGGGTTATCATTAGGGTGAGGTTTAGGGTTAGGGTTAGGTTTATTGTTAGGGTTAGGGTTAGGGTTACGGTTACGGTGAGGGTTAGGGTGATGATAAGGTTTAGGGTTAGGGTTAGTGTGAGATTTAAGGTTACGGTTAGGGTTAGATTTAGGGTTAGGTTGAAGTTGAGGTTTAGGGTTACAGTTAGGGTTAGGATGAGGGTTATGGTGAGGGTTAGGGTTAGTGTTAGTGTTAGGGTTAGGGTGAGGGTTAGGGTTAGTGATAGGGTTAGGATTAGGTTTAGGGTTTAGATGAGGGTGAGTGTGAGGGCTATGGTTAGTGTTAGGTTTAGGCTTAGGTTTAGGCTGAGGGTGAGCCTGAAGGTGAGGGATAGGTTTAGGGTGCGGGTTACGGTTAGGGTTAGGGTTAGAGTTAGGCTTAAGGTGAGGTTTAGGGTTAGGGTTAGGGTTAAGTTTCTGGTAATGGTGAGGGTTAGAGTTAGCATTAGGGTAAGGGTGAGGGGTAGGGTTAGGTTTAGGGTGAGTGTTAGCGTTAATGTGAGGTTTAGGGTTAGGGTTAGGGTTAGTTTGAGGGTTAGGTTGAGGGTTAGGGTTTGGATTAGGGTTAGGGTGAGTATGAAGTTTAGGGTGAAGTTTAGGTTAGGCTTAGTGTTAGGATTAGGGTGAGGTTAAGGGTTAGGGTGAGGGTTAGTCTTAGGGTTACGGTGAGGGTTAAGATGAGCTTTAGGGTTTCAGTGAGGGTGAGGGTTAATGTTAGGGTGAGGGTTAGGTTTAGGATTATGGTTAGGGTGATGGTGATGTTTAAGATTAGGGTTAGGGTTATTGTAAGTGTTATTTTTAGGGTTACATTTGCAATGAGGTTGAAGGTTAGGGTTAGGTTTAGGGTTAGTTTTAGGGTTAGGATTAGTGTTAATGTTAGGATTAGGTTTAGACTTATGGTTTGTGTGAGGGTGGGGGTGAGGATGAGGGTTAGCGTTAGGGATAGGGTGAGGTTTAGGGTTAGGGTTAGGATTAGGGATAGGGTCAGGGTGAGGTTTAGGGTTAAACTTAGGTTGAGGGGGAGGGTTAGGGTGAGGGTTAGGGTTAGGGTTCGGGATAGGATTAGGGTTAGGGTGAGGGTGAGTGTGAGGGTTAGGGTTAGGATTAGGCTTAGGCTTAGGGTTAGGCTGAGGGTGAGGGTGGGTTTGAGTTTTAGGCTTAGGGTGATGGTGAGCCTTAGGGTTAGGGTGAGGGTTAGGATGAGGTTTATGTTTAGGATTAGTGTTAGGTTAAGGGCTAGGGTGAGGGTGAGGGTTAGGGTTATGGTTAGGTTTAGGCTGAGGGTAATGGTGAGGGTGAACTTTAGGGTTATGGTGATGGATAAGGTTAGTGTAAGGGTCAGGGTTAGGATGTGGGTTCGGGTTAGGGTGAGGGTTAGTAGGAGTGTGACGGTAAGAGTAAAAGTGAGGGTTACAGTAAGGGTGAGGGTTAGGGTAAGGGTTAGGGTTAGGGTTAGATTGAGGATTAGGGTTAGGGATAATGTGAGGTTTAGGGTGAGGATGAGGGTTGGGGTGAGGTTTATGGTTAGAATTAGGGTTAGGGTGAGTTCTAGCGTTAGGGTGATGGTTAGGGTCAAGTTTAAGTTTAGGGTGAGGTTTAGGGTGAGGGGTAGGGTTAGGTTTAGGGTGAGGGTTAGTTTTAGTTTGAGGGTTATGGTTAGGGTGAGTGTGAGGGTGAGGTTAAGGTTTATGGAGAGGGTTATGGTGAGGGTGAGGGTTAGGGTTAGTGTTAGGGTGAGGGTGAGGGTTAGGATTAGTTTTAGGTTTAGGGTGAGGTTTAGGGTGAGGGTGAGGGTTAAAGTTAGGGTTAGGTTTGTGGTGTGGGTAAGTGATAGCATGAGGGTTAGGGTTAGTGTTAGAGTTAGCATTAGGTTTAGGGTGAGGGTTAGGTTTAGGGTTAGGGTGAGGGTGCGGGTGAGAGTGAGGGTTAAGGTGAGGATTAGGATGAGTTTTAGGGTTAGGGTGAGAGTTAAGGTTACGTTAGCTTGAGGGTGAGGGTGAGGGTTAGGGTTAGGGTGAGGGTTAGGTTTACGATCAGAATTAGTTTTATGGTTAGGGTGAAGGTTAGGGTTAGGGGTGGGATTAGGATTAGGGTTAGGTGTAGGGTGAGTGTGAGGCTTAGTTTTAGAGTTAGGGTTTGGCTTAGGTTTAGGCTTAGGGTGAGGTTGAGGGTTAGGGTTAGGGTGAGGTTAAGGTTTATTGTTTGGATTAGGGTTAGGGTGCAGGCTAGGGTGAGGTGAGAGTTAGGGTTAGGGTTAGGCTTAGGCTTAGGGTTAGGCTGAGGGTGAGTGTGGGTGTGAGAAATAGGTTTTGGGTGATGGTTAGCGTTAGGGTTAGGGTGAGGGTTAGGATGGGGGTTAGGGTTAGGATTTGGTTTAGGTTTAGGGCTAGGGTGAGGGTGAGGGTTAGGGTTAAAGATAGGGTTAGATTTAGGATTAAGGGTAGGATGAGGGTGAGTGTGAGGGTTAGGGTTAGAGTTAGGCCTAGGCTTAGCTTTAGGCTGAGGGTGAAGGTGAGGGTTAGGGTTAAGGTGAGGGTTAGGGTTAGGGTTAGGGGGAGGGTTAGGATGTGGTATAGGGTTAGGATTCGGGTTAGGGTGAGGTCTAGGGTGAGGGTTATGTTTAGGGTTAGGTTTAGGGTGAGGTTTAGGGTTCGGGTTAGGTTTTGTTTTAGAGTGAGTCTTAGGGTTAGGGTTACAGTGAGGGTGAGGGTTAGGTTAGGTTGAGGGTTAGGGTTAGCGTTAGGTTGAGGTTTAGGGTTAGGTTTAGGATGAGGGTTAGGATAAGGCTTATGGTTTGGATTAGGGTTAGGGTGCGGTCTAGGGTGAGTATGAGGTTTAGGGTTAGGGTTAGGCTTAGGCTTAGGGTTCGGGTGAGGGTGAGGGTGGAGGTGAAAATAGGTTTTGGGTGGTGGTTAGGGTTAGCTTTAGGGTGAGGGTTAAGATGAGCGTTAGAGTTAGGATGAGTTTTAGGGTTAGGGCTAGGGTGAGGTTGAGGGTTAGGGTTAGGCTTAGACTTAGGCTTAGGGTTAGGCTGATGGTTAGGGTAAGGGTGAGGGTTAATGTTTGGGTGATGGATAGGGTTAGGGTTAGGGTGAGTGTTAGGATGAGGTTTAGGGTAAGGGTGAGGGTTAGGATGAGCATGACAGTAAGAGAAAATGTGAGGGTTAGGCTGAGGGTGAGTGTTCCCCTAAGGGTGATGGTTAGGATTAGGGTGAAGGTTAGGATAAGGGTTAGGTTGAGGGGTAGGGTGAGGGTGAGGGTTAGGATGAGGTTTAGGGTTAGGATTAGGGTGAGTTTTAGGGTTATGGTGAGGGTTAGTGTTAGGGTGAGTGTTAGGGTGAGGGTTAGCGTTAGTGTTATCCTTAGGGTTAGGGTGAGGGTTAGGCTGAGGGTTAGGCTTAGGATTAGGGTGAGGGTTAGGGTTAGGGTTAGGGTGAGGGTGAAGGTTAGGGTTCTGGTGAGGGTTGGTGTTATTATTAGGGTTAGGGTCAGGTTTAGGGTGACGGTGAGGTTTAGGGTGAGGGTTGGGGTGAGGGTTAGGGTTAGGGTTAAGGTGAGGGTTAGGATAAGGGGTAGGGTTAGGGTTAGGGTGAGGGTTAGTTTGAGGATTAGGTTTAGGGTTAATATGAGGTTTAGGGTGAGGATGAGGTTTAGGGTTAGGTTGAGGATTAGGGTTAGAATTAGGGTTAGGGTGAGGGCTAGGGTGAGGTTTAGGGTTAGGGTAGGGTTTAAGGTTAGGGTGAGGGTGAGGTTAAGGTTTAGGGTGAGGGTTAGTGTGGGGGTGAGGCTTAGGGTTGGGGTTAGGGTTAGAGTGAAGTTTAGGTTGAGGGGTAGTGTTAGGTTTAGTGTGAGGATTAGGGATAGTGTGAGGGTTAGGGTTTGAGTGAGGGTAAGGGTCAGGTGAGGTTTAGGGTTAAGGTGAGGGTTAGCATTAGGGTTAGGGTCAGGTTTAATGTTAGGTTGGAAGTCAGGGTTAGGGTGAGTGTTAGGGTTAAGATAAGTGATTGGGTTAGGGTTAGGGTGAGGGTTATGTTTAGGGTGATGTGTAGAATGAGGTTGAGGGTTAGGGTAAGGGTGACAATGAAGGTTAAGGTATGGATGCGGGTTAGTGTTAGGGCAAGGGTTAATGTTACGGTGAGGGTTAGGGTGACGGTGAGGGTAAGGGTTAGGTTTATGGTGAGGGTTAAGGTTAGAGTTAAGGTGAGGGGTAGGGTGAGGGGTAGAGTTAGAGTTAAGGTTACGGTTAGTGTGAGGGTTAGGGTTAGGGTGAGGATAAGATAAGCGTGAGGGTTGGAGTGAGGGTGAGGTTTACGGTTACTGTTAGGGAGAGGGTTAGGCTTAGGGTTATGTTTATTTTGAGGGTGAGTGTTTGAGTTAGGATGAGTGTTCTTGAGAGTGTGAGAGCTAGGGTTTGGGTGAGGGTTAGGGTTAGGGTGAGTGTTAGGGTGATGGTGAGGGTGAGGGTTAGGGTTTGGGTTAGGTTTAGAGTGAGAAGTAGGGTGAGGTGTAGGGTTAGGGTTAGGGTGAGAGTTAGGTTTAATGTGAGGGTTAGGGTTAGGGTGAGGTTTAGGTTTACTGTGAGTGTTCAAGTTAGGATTAGGCTTAGTGTTAGGGTGAGGGTAAGGGTTAGGTTGAGGGTTAGGGTTAGGGTTAATGTGAGGGTTAGGGTTAGGGTTAGGCTTAGGCATAGGTTTAGGCTGAGAGTGATGGTGAGGGTGAGTGTTAGTGTTATGGGGATAGATATGGTTAGGTTTAGGCTGAGGGTTAGAATGAGGGTTCGTGTTAGGGTGAGGGTTAGTATGAGCCTGAGGGTTACAGTAAGGGTGAGGGTTAGGTTTAGGTTGAGGGTTAGTGTAAGGGTTAGGGTTAGGGTTAGATTGAGGATTAGGTTTAGGGTTAGTGTGAGGTTTACGGTGACGATGAGGGTTAGGGTGAGGTTTAGGGTTAGAATTAGGGTTAGGGTGAGAGCTAGCATGAGGCTGAGGGTTAGGGTTAGGGTTAAGTTTAGTTTGAGGGTTAGGGTGAGGGGTAGGGTTAGGTTTAGGGTGAGGGTTAGGTTTCGGGTGAGGGTTACGGTTAGGGTGAGGGTGAGGGTGAGGGTAAGGGTTATTGTGAGGGTTAGGGTGAAGGTGAGGTTTAGGGTGAGATTGAGCTTTAGGATTAGGTTTAGGGTCAGGGTGAAGTTTAGGGTAAGGTTGAGGGTTAAGGTTAAGGTTAGGTTTATGGTGTCATTAAGTGATAGCCTGAGGGTTAGGGTGAGTGTTACAGTTAGCATTAGGGTTAGGGTGAGGATTAGGTTTAGGTTTAGGGTGAGGTTGCAGGTGAGAGTGAGGTTTAAGGTCAGGATTAGGGTGTGGTTTAGGGTTAGGGTGAGGGTTAGTGTTAGGGTTAGTGTGAGGGTGGCGGTGAGGGTGACGATTAGGGTTAGAGTTACGGTGAGGGTTCAGTTAAGTTTGAGGTTTAGGTTGAGGATGAGGTTAAGGGTTAGGGTGAGGTGTTATTGCTAGGGTTAGGGTTAGGGTTACGTTTACTGTGAGGGTGAGTGTGGGGGTTAGGGCTAGGGTGACGTTTATTGTTAGGGTTATGGTTAGAGTTAGGGTTAGTGTGAGGATGATGTTTAGGGGTAGAGTTATGTTTAGGGTGGGGATTAGTGTGAGGGTTAGGTTTAGGGTAAGGTTTAGGGTGGGGGTGATGGTAAGGATAAAGGTGAGAATTAGGCCGAGGGTGAGGGTTATGGTAAGGGTGAGGGTTAGGGTTATGGTGAGGGTTAGGGAAAGTGTTATGGTGAGGGTGAGGGTTAGATTGAGTATTAGTGTTAGGGTTAGTGTGAGGTTTAGGGTGAGGATGAGGGTTAGGGTTAGGGTGAGGGCGAGGTTGAGGGTGAGGGTTAGGGTTAGTGTTAAGGTGTGGTTTAGGGTTAGGGTGATGGTTAGGGTTAGTGTGAGGTTTAGTGTTAGGGTTAGGGTTAGTGTTAGGTTGGAAGTTAGGGTTAGAGTGAGGATTAGGGTGAGTGTTAGGGTTAAGGTAAGTGATAGGTTTAGGGTTAGGGTGAGGGTTATCTTTAGGGTGATGTGTAGAATGAGGGTGAGGCTTAGGGTTAGGGTGACAGTGAAGGTTAAGGTATTGATGAGGGTTAGTGTTAGGGTGAGGGTTAATGCTACGGTGAGTGTTAGGGTGAGGGTGAGGGTAAGGGTTAGGTTTATGGTGAGGGTGAGGGTTAGAGGTATGGTGAGGGGTAGGGAAAGAGTTAAGGTTAGGGTTAGTGTGAGGGTTAGGGTTAGGGTGAGGAGAAGGTAAGCGTGAGGGTTGGAGTAAGGGTGAGGTTTAGGGTTACTGTTTTTGTGAGGGTTAGGGATACGGTTAGGGTGAGGGTTAGGCTTAGGGTTATGTTTATTTTGAGGGTGAGTGTTTGAGTTAGGATGAGTGTTCTTGAGAGTGTGAGAGTTAGGGTTTGGGTGAGGGTTAGGGTTAGGGTGAGTGTTAGGATGACGGTGAGGGTGAGGGTTAGGGTTGGGGTTAGGGTCAGAGTGAGGGGTAGGGTGAGGTGTAGGTTTAGGGTTAGGGTGAGTGTTACGTTTACTGTGAGGGTTAGGGTTAGGGTGAGGTTTAGGGTTACTGTGAGGGTTCCAGTTAGGATTAGGCTTAGTGTTAGGGTGAGGGTAAGGGTTAGGTTGAGGGTTAGGGTTAGAGTGAGGGTTAGGGTTAATGTGAGGGTTAGGGTTAGGGTGAGGGTTAGGGTTAGGGTGATGTTTAGGGTGAGGTTGAAGGTTAGTGTGAGTGTGAGTGTGAAGGTTCAGATGAGTGTTTGGGTTAGGTTTAGGTTGAGGTTGAGGGTGAGGGTGAGGCTTAGGGTTAGTTTTAGGGTAAGGCTGAGTGTGAGGGTTAGGGATAAGCTTAGGCTTAGGCTGAGGGTGAGGTTGAGGGTTAGGGTTAGTGTAAGGTTTAGGGTTAGTGTTAGGGTTATGTTGAGGCTTAGGGTTAGGTTAGAGGTTACGGTTAGGGTGAGGGTTAGGGTTAGGGATAGGTTTAGGTTGAGGATGAGGGTGAGGGTTAGGGTTAGGATTAGGGTTAGGGTGAGCCTGAGGGTGAGGGTGAGGTTGAGGTTTAGGGTTAGGGTGAGGGTTAGGCTAAAGGTTAAGGTGAGCATTAGGTTTAGGGTGATGTTTAGTTTGAGGGTGAGGGTTAGGGTGAGGTTGAGGGTGAGGTTTCGGTTGAGGGTTTGGGTAAGGTTTAAGTGAGGGTGAAGGTGAGGGTGAGGGTTAGGTTTAGGGTTACGGTTAGGCTTAGGGTGAGGGTGATTGTAAGTTTTAGGGTTAGGGTTATGGTTAGGCTTAGGTTTAAGCTGAGGTTGAGGTGAGTTTGAGGGTTAGGGTTAGGGTGACTGTGAGCATTAGGGTTAAGGTTAGGGATAGGATGAGGGTTAGATGAGGGTGAGGGTTAGGGTTAGGGTGAGTGTTAGGCTTAGGGTTATGGTGAGGGTGAGGGTGGGGGTAAGTATTAGGCTTAGGGTGATGGTTAGCATTAAGGTTAATGTGAGGGTTAGGATGAGGGTTAGCGGTAGGATTAGGGTTTGGGTGAGGGCTAGGGTGACAGTGGGTCTTAGGGTTAGGGTTAGGCTTAGGCATAGGTTTAGGCTGAGGGTGATGTTGAGGGTGAGGGTTAGTGTTATGGTGATGGATATGGTTAGGTTTAGGGTGAGGGTTAGGATGTGGGTTCGTGTTTGGGTGAGGGTTAGTATGAGCCTGAGGGTTACAGTAAGAGTGATGGTTAGGTTTAGGTTGAGGGTTAGTGTAAGGGTTAGGGTTAGGGTTAGATTGAGGATGAGGGTTAGGGTTAGGGTGAGGGTTAGTGTTAAAATTAGGGTTAGGGTGAGGGTTAGGGTTAGGGTTAGGGTGATGTTTATGTTTATGGTGAGGGTTAGGTTTAGTGTGAGTTTTAGTGTTAGGGTGAGGGTAAATGTTAGGGTGAGGTTTAGCGTTAGGGTGAGGGTTATGGTTAGGGTGAGGTTTAGGGTTAGGGTTAGGTTTATTGTTAGGGTTAGGGTTAGGTTTATATTTATGGTGAGGTTGAGGGTGAGGGTGAGGTTTAGGGTTAGGGTTAGGGTGAGATTTAGGGTTAGGGTTAGGGTTAGATTTAGGGTTAGGGTGAAGTTGAGGTTTAGGGTTAGAGTTAGGGTTAGGGTGAGGGTTAGGGTGAGTGTTAGGGTTAGGGTTAGTGTTAGGGTTAGGCTTAGGGTGAAGGTTAGGGTGAGGGTTAGGTGTACGGATAGGGTAAGTTTAGGATTAGGGTTAAGGTGAGGGTGAGTGTGAGGGTTAGGGTTATTGTTAAGGTTAGGCTTAGGATTAAGCTGAGGGTGAGGGTGAAGGTGAGAGTTAGGGTTAGGGTGCGGGTTAGGGTTAGGTTTATGGTTAGAGTTAGCCTTAAGGTGAGGTTTATGGTTAGGTTTAGGGTTCTGGTAATGGTGATGGTTAGATTTAGCGTCAGGGTTAGGGTGAGGGTTTGGGTTATGGTTAGGGTGAGTGTTAGGGTTAATGTGAGGTTTAGGGTTAGGGTTAGGGTGAGGGTGAGGGTTAGGTTGAGGGTTGGGGTTTGGGTTAGGATTAGGCTGAGGGTGAGGATTAGGGTGAGATTTAGGTTATGCTTAGTGTTAGGATTAAGGTGAGGTTAAGGGTTAGGGTGAGGGTTAGGCTTAGGGTTAGGTTGAGAGTTAAGATGGGGGTTAGGGTTTCAGTGAGGGTGAGGGTTAATGTTAGCGTGATGGTTAGGGTTAGGATTAGGGTTAGGGAGTGGGTGATGGTTAGGATTACGGTTAGGGTTGTTGTAAGTGTTATGGTTACTGTTACATTTCCAGTGAGGGTGAGGATGAGGGTGAAGTTTAGGGTTAGGGTTAGGTTTAGTTTTAGGGTTAGGATTAGTGTTAATGTTAGGGTTAGGGTTTGACTTTCGGTTTGGGTGAGGGTGAGGGTGAGGGTGAGGGTTAATTTTAGGGTTAGGGTGAGGTTTAGACTTAAGGTTAGGATTAGGGATAGGGTCAGGGTGAGGTTTAGGGTTAGAGTTAGGTTGAGGGGGAGGGTTAGGTTGAGGGTCAGGGTTAGGGTTAGTGTTAGGGTTAGCATTAGGTATAGGGTGAGGGTTAGGTTGAGGTTTAGGGTTAGGTTTGGGATTAGGTTAGGGTGAGGGTGAGTGTGAGGTTTAGGGTTAGGATTAGGCTTAGGCTTAGGGTTAGGCTGAGGGTGAGGTTGGATATGAGTATTAGGCTTTTTGTGATGTTTATCCTTAGGGTTAGTGTGAGGGTTAGCATGAGGGTTAGGGATAGGATTAGGGTTAGGGTGAGGGCTAGGGTGAGGGTGAGGGTTAGGGTTAGGGTTAGCTTTAGGCATAGGTTTAGGCTGAGGGTGATGGTGAGGTTGAGGGTTAGGGTTATGGTGATGGATATTGTTATTGTTAGGGGGAGGTTTAGGATGAGGGTTCGGGTTAGGGTGAGGGTTAGTATGAGCGTGATTGTAAGAGTAAAGTTGAGGGTTAGGCTGAACGTGAGGGTTACAGTAAGGGTGAGGGTTAGGGTTAGGGTGAGGGTTAGGGTACGTGTTAAGGTTAGGGTTAGATTGAGGATTAGGGTTAGGGTTAGTGTGAGGTTTAGGGTGAGGATGAGAGTTAGGATTAGAATTAGGGTAAGGGTGAGGGCTAGCATGAGGGTGAGGGTTAGGGTTAGGGCTAAGTTTAGAGTGAAGGTTAGGGTGAGGTGTAGGGTTAGGTTTAGGGTGAGGGTTAGGTTTAGTGTGAGGGTTATGGTTAGGGTGAGGGTGAGGGTGAGGGTAAGGGTTATGGTGAGGGTTAGTTTGAGGGTGGGGGGTAGGGTTATGATTAGGTTTAGGGTTAGGGTGAGGTTTAGGGTGAGGGTGAGGGTTCAGGTTAGGGTTAGGTTTGTGGTGTGGGTGATAGCATGAGGGTTAGGGTGAGTGTTAGAATTAGCATTAGGGTTAGGGTGAGGGTTAAGTTCAGGGTTTGCGTGAGGGTGAGGGTGAGAGTTTGGTTTAAGGTGAGGATTAGGGTGAGTTTTAGGGTTAGGGTGATGGTTAGGGTTAGGGTTAGCATGAGGGTGACGGTGAGGGTGACGGTTAGGGTTAGAGTTATGTTGAGGGTTCGATTAAGTGTGAGGTTTAGGGTGAGGATGAGGTTAAGGGTTAGTGTAAGGGTTAGGCTGCGTGTGAGGGTTAGGGTTAGGGTTTGGTTTAGGGTGAGGGTTAGTGTGAGGGTGAGGTTTAGGGTTATGCTTAGGGTTAGTTTGAGGGTTAGGCTGAGGGTTAGGATTAGAATTAGGGTGAGGGTTAGGTTGAGGGTTAGGGTGAGGTTGAGGGTTAGTATTAGGGTGAGGGTTACTGTTATTATTAGGGTTAGGGTTAGGTTTAGGGTGACTGTGAGGTTTAGGGTAAGGGTTAGAATTAGGATTAATGTGAGGGTTAGGATAAGGGGTAGGGTTATGGATAGGTTTAGGGTTAGGATTAATGTGAGGTTAAGAATTAGGGTGAGGGTGAGGTTTAGTGTTAGGAATAGTGATAGGGTTAATGTTAGGCTGAGGGTGAGGGTGAGGGTGAGAGTTGGGTTTAGGGTTGGGTGAGGGCTATGGTGAGGGTTAGGGTATGGGTGAGGGTTAGTGTGAGGGTGATTGTAAGGATAAAAGTGAGGGTTAGGCTGAGGGTGAGATTTAAGTTAAGGGTGAGGGATAGGGTTAGGGTGAGGGTTAGGTTAAGGGTTAGGGATAGAGTGAGGGTTAGATTGAGGATTAGGTTAGGGTTAGTGTGAGGTTTGGGGTGAGGATGAGGGTTATGATTAGGTTGAGGGTTAGGTTTAGAATTAAGGTTACAGTGAGGTCTAGGGTGAGGGTGAAGTTTAGCTTTAGGGTTAGGGTGAGGTTTAGGGTTAAGATGAGAGTTAGGGTTAGTGTGAGGGTTAGTGATAGAGTTAGGGTTAGTGTTAGGGTGAGGGGAAGTGTTAGGGTGAGGGTTAGTGTTAGGGATAGGTTATGCTTAGGGTTAAGGTTAGGGTGAGGGTGATTGTGTGGGTTAGGGTTAGGTTTAGGTTTAGGGTTAGGGTTATGCTGAGGGTGAGGTTGAGCTTGAGGATTAGGGTTAGGGTGATGGTTAGGATTAGGGTTAGGGTGAGGGTTAGGATGAGGGTTAGGATGAAGGTGAGGTTTAGGGTTAGGTTTAGGGTGAGGTTTAGGGTTAGGGTTAGGGTTAGGTTGAGGTTGAGGTTTAGGTTTAGAGTTAGGGTTAGGGTGATGGATAGTGTTAGGGTTAGTGTTAGGTTTAGGGTTAGGGTGAGTGTTACTGTTAGAGTTAGGGTTAAGGTTATGGTGAGGGTGAGGTTTATGGTTATGGTGAGGCTTAGGGTTAGTATGAGGGTTAGTGTTAGGGTGAGGGTAAGTGTTAGGGTGAGGGTTAGGATTAGGTTTAGGGTTACGGTGAGGTTTAGGGTGAGGGTGAGTTTTAAGGTTAGGGATAGGTTTGTGGTGTGGGTAAGTGATAGCATGAGGTTTAGGGTGAGGGTTAGAGTTAGCATTAGGGCTAGGGTGAGGGTGAGGATGCAGGTGAGAGTGAGGGTTAGGATGAGGATTAGGGTGAGGTTTAGGGTTAGGGTGAAGGTTCGGGTTAGGATGAGTGTTAGGATTAGGGTTATCCTTAGGGTTAGGGTGAGGGTTAGGCTGAGGTTTAGGCTGAGGGTTAGGCTTAGGTTTAGGGTGAGGGTTAGGGTGAGGGTGAAGGCTAGAGTTCTGGTGAGGTTTAGGATTATTATTAGGGTTAGAGTCAGCTTTAGGGTGATGGGGAGGTTTAGGCTGAGGGTTGGGGTGAGGTTTAGGGTTAGGGTTAAGGTGAGTGTTAGGATAAGGGTTAGGGTTAAGGTTATGGTGAGGGTTAGGTTTAGTGTGAGAGTTAGATTTAGGGTTTAGGGTTAGGATTAGTGTGAGGGTAAGAATTAGGGTGATGGTTAGGGTGAGGGTGAGGTTTAGGGTTATGAATAGTGATAGGGTTAGTGTTAGGCTGTGGGTGAGGGTGAAGGTGAGGGTGAGGGTTAGGGTTAGGTTTAGGGTGAGGTCTAGGGTGAGGGTTAGGGATAGGGTGAGTGTTAGGGTGAGGGTGATGGTAAGGGTAAAGGTGAGGGTTAGGCTGAGGGTGAGGTTTAATATAAGCGTGAGTGTTAGTGTTAGGGTGAGGGTTAGGGTAAGGGTTCGGGTTAGGGTTAGGGTGAGGGTTAGACTGATTATTAAGGTTAGGGTTAATGTGAGGATGAGGGTTAGGGTGAGGGCTAGGGTGAGGGTGAGGGTTAGAGATAGGGTAAGGGTTAGGGCTAGGTTTAGGATTAGGTTGAGGGTTAGGGTTAGAATTAGGGTTAGTGTGAGGGCTAGGGTGAGGTTTAGGGTTAGGTTTAGGGTTAGGGTGAGGTTTAGGTTTAGGGTGAGTGTGAAGTTAAGGTTTAGGGTGAGGGTTAGGGTCAGCGTTAGGCTTAGGGTTAGGGTTAGGGTGAGGATAAGGCTGAGGATTAGGCTGAGTGTTAGGGTGACGGTGACGGTGAGGGTGAGGGTTGGGGTTAGGGTTAGAGTGAATGTTAGGGTGAGGGGTAGAGTTAGGGTTAGGGTGTGGATTAGGGTTACTGGGAGGGATAGGTTTATAGTGAGGATAAAGTTTAGGTCGAGGGTTAGGGATAGGGTGAGGGTTAGCGTTAGGGTTAGGGTGAGGGTTAATGTTAGGTTGGAGGTTAGGGTTAGGTTGAGGGTTAGGGTGAGTGTCAGGTTTCATGTGAGTAATAGGGTTAGGGTTAGAGTGAGGGTTATGGTTAGGGTAATGTGTAGAATGAGGGTTAGGGTTAGGGTGAGATTTAAGGTAAGGGTAAGGTTTAGGGTGAGGGTGAGGGTAAGGGTTAGGATTAGGGTGAGGGTTAGTGTTAGGGTTACGGTTAGAGTTAGGGAGAGGGGTAGGGTTAGGAGTAGGGTTAAAGTTAAGTTTAGGGTTAGTGTGAGGGTTAGGGTTAGGGTGAGGATTAGGTAAGGGTGAGGGTTGGGGTGAGGGTGAGTGTTAGAGTGAGGATGAGTGTTCTGGAGAGTGTGAGGGTTAGGGTTTGGGTGATGGTTAGGGTTAGTGTGAGTGTTAGGGTGACGGTGAGAGTGAGTGTTAGGGTTGGGATTAGAGTTACAATGAGGGGTAGGGTGAGGGGTAGGGTAAGGTTTAGGGTGAGGGTTAGGGTTACTGTGAGGGTTAGCGTTAAGGTGAGGTTTAGGGTTACTGTGAGGGTTCAAGTTAGGGTTAGGCTTAGTGTTAGGGTGAGGGTAAGGGTTAGGTTGAGGGTTAGGGTTAGGGTGAAGGTTAGGGTTAATGTGAGTGTTAGGTTTAGGGTGAGGGTTAGGGTGAGGGTTAGGGTTAGGGTGATGTTTAGGGTGAGGGTGAGGGTTAGGGTGAGGGTGAAGGTGAAGTTTGGGTTGAGTGTTGGGGTTAGGGTTAGGATGGGGTTGAGGTTGAGGGTGAGGCTTAGGGTTAGTTTAAGGGTAAGGTTAGGTGTGAGGGTTAGGGATAAGGTTAGTCTTAGGCTGAGGGTGAAGGTGAGGCTGAGGTTTAGGGTTAGGGTTAGGGTTAGCGTTAGGGTTATGGTGAAGGTTAGGGTTAGGTTGGAGGTTACGGTTAGGCTAAGGGTTAGGGTTAGGTATAGGTTTAGGTTGAGGGTGACGATGAGGGTTAGGGTTAGGATTAGGGTTAAGGTGAGCCTGAGGTTGAGGGTTAAGTTGAGGGTTAGTGTTACGGTAGGGTTAGGCTAAGGGTTAGAGTGAGGTTTAGGTTTAGGTTGATGTTTAGGTTTAGGGTGAGGGTTAGGGTGAGGTTGAGGGTGAGGTTTCGGTTGAGGGTTTGGGTTAGGGTGGTGAGGGTGAAGGTGAGCGTGAGGGTTAGGTTTAGAGTTAGGGTTAGGCTTAGGGTGAGGGTGATTGTGAGGATTAGGGTTAGGGTTATTTTTAGGCTTAGGTTAAAGCTGAGGGTGTGTGTGAGGGTTAGGGTTAGGGTGAGTGTGAGCGTTAGGATTAGGGTTAGGGATAGGCTGAGGGTTAGATGAGGGTGAGGCTTAGGGTTAGGGCGAGTGTTAGGCTTAGGTTTAGTGTGAGGGTTAGGGATAGTTTGATGGTTAGGGTGAGGTTTAGAGTTAGGGTGAGGGTGAGGGTGAGCGTGACTGTTAGGGTGCTGGTGAGGTTTAGGGTTAGGTTTAGGGTTAGGGTGAGGGTTTAGTGTTAGGGTTAGGATGATGGTTAGGATGAGGGGTAGGGTTAGGGTTAGGGTGAGGTTCAGGGTTAGATTAAGTGTTACCGTTAGGGTTAGGGTTAGGGGGAGGTTTAAGGTGAGGGTTAGGGTTAGGTTTAGGGTTAAGGTGAGGGATAGGGTGAGGGAAAGTTTTAGGGTGAGTGATAGGGTGAGTGTGAGGTTAGGGTTAGGTTATGGAGTGGCTTAGGGTTAGATTTAGGATGAAGTTGAGGGTGAGAGTGTGGGTTAGGGATTAGTTTTAGGGTTAGGGTTAGTGTTATTGTTAGGGTTAGTGTTACGATTACAGTGAGGTTGCTGGTGAGGTGAGGTTTAGCGTTAAGGTTAGCATTAGGGTGAGGGTTAGGGTGAGGGTAAGTGTTGGGGTGTGGGTTAGGGTTAGGGGGAGGTTAAGGTTTAGGGTTAGGGTTAGGTTGAGGGTTAGGGTTAGCATTAGGGTTAGGTTGAGGACTAGGGTGAGGGATAGGGTTAGGTTAGGGTGAGGGTTAGGGTTAGGGTGAGGATTAGGGTGAGGGTAAGAATAATGGTAAGGGTGAGGGTTAGGGTGAGTTTGAGGGTTACGGTAAGAGTGAAGGTTATGATGACGGTGAGGTTTAGGGTGAGGGTTAGGATTAGGGTGAGGGTGAGATTGAGGGTTAGGGTGAGGGTAAGGGTTAGGGTTAGGGTGAGGTTAAGATAAGGTTGAGGGTTAGTGTTAGGTTTAGAGTGAGGGTTAGAGTGAGTGTGAGGTTTAGGGTTAGGGTTAATGTTAGGGTGAGGGTAAGTGTTAGGGTTTTGTATAGGTTTACGGTGAGGGTGAAGGATAGGTATAGGGTGAGGGTTAGGGTTAGGGTGAGGGTGAGGGTGAGGGTTAGTATAAAGGTTAGGGTTAGGGTTATTTTTAGGTTTATGTTTAGGTTTATGATTACGTTGACGGTGAGGGTTATGGTTAGGGTGAGGTTTAGGATTAGGGTTAGTTTTAGGGTTAGGGTTAGCATGAGGTTCAGGGTAAGTGGTAGGGTTAAGGTTAGGGTGAGGGTTAGGGTTAGTTTGAGGGTTACGGTTAGAGATAGGGTAAGGGTTAGGATGAGGGTTAGGGTGAGGGTAAGGTTTAGGGTAAGGGTTAGAGTGAGTGTGAGGTTTAGGGTTAGAGTTAGTGTTAGGGTGAGGGTAAGTGTTAGGGTTAGGTTTAGGTTTACGGTGAGGGTGAGGGTTAGGTTTAGGGTGAGGGTTAGGGTTAGGTTAGGGTTAAGGTGAGGGTGAGGGTTAGGATAAAGTTTAGGGTTAGGGTTATTTTTAGAGTTATGTTTATGTTTATGGTTATGTTGAGGGTGAGGATTAAGGTTATGGTGAGGTTTAGGATTAGGGTTAGGTTTAGGGTTAGGGTTAGGATGAGTTTTAGGATGAGTGGTAGGGTTAAGGTTAGGGGGAGGGTTAGGCTTAGGGTGAGGGTGAGGGTTAGGATTAGTGTTAGAGTTAGGGTTAGGGTAAGGATGAGGGTTTCGGGTTAGGGTTAGGGTTAGGGTTAGTTTGAGGATTTCAGTGAGGGTTATGATTAGGGTTAGGGTAAGGGTTAGCGTTAGGGTGAGGGTTATGGTTAGGATTAGTGTTAGAGTTAGTGTTAAGGTTAGGGTGAGGGTTATGGTGAGGGTGAGGTTTAGGGTTAGGTTTAGGTTTATCATGTGGGTGAGTGACAGTGTGAGGTTTAGGGTGAGTGTTAGAGTTAGCATTAGGGTTAGGGTGAAGGTTATGGTGCGGGTTAGGTTTAGTGTGAGTGTTAGGTTTAGGGTTAGGTTTAGGATTAGTGTGAAGGTAAGAATTCGGGTGATGGTTAAGGTGAGGGTGAGGTTTAGTGTTAGGATTTGGGTTATCGTTAGTGTTACGCTGAGGGTGATGGTGAGGGTGATTGTGAGGGTGAGTTTTAAGGTTATGGTTAGGGTGAGGGCTAGGATGAGGGTTAGGGTTAGGGTGAGGTATAGGGTTAGGGTGAGGGTTAGGATTAGAGTTAGGGTTAGGGTTAGGGTTAGTTTGAGGGTGGTATGAGGGTGAGGTTTAGGGTGAGGTTTAGGGTTAGGGTTAAAATTAGGGTGAGGTTTAGGGTTACTGGTAGTGTTACGGTTATGGTTAGTATTAGGGTTAATGTGTGGGTTAGGGTTAGGGTGAGGATAAAGTAAGGGTTAGGGTTAGGGTGAGGGTGAGGTTTATGGTTACTGTTTAAGTGAGGGTTAGGGTTTGGTTTAGTGTTAAGGTAAGGTTGAGGGTGAGGGTTAGGGTTAGGCTTATGGTTAAGGAGAGGGTGAGGGTGAGTGTGAGGCTTAAAGTTAGGTTTAGGGTTAGGGTGAATGTAAGGGTTAGAGTGGAGGTTAGGGTTAGGGTTTGGGTGAGGGTTAGGTTTTGGGTTAGGCTGAGGGTTAAGGTTAAGATTAGGGTGAGATTTAGGGTGAGGGTTAGGGGGAGGGGGAGGGTTAGGTTTAGAGTGAGACTTAGGGTTAGGATTAGGCTTAGGGTCAGGGTTAGGGTGACTGTGAGGTTTATGGTGAAGTTTAGAGTGAGGGTTATGTTTAGGGTTAAGGTGAGGGTTAGGGTAAGGGGTCAGGTTACGGTTAGGGTGAGGTTTAGGTTTAGTGTGAGAGTAAAGGTTAGGGTTAGGGTTAGGATTAGTGTGAGGGAAAGAATTAGGGTGATGGTTAGGGTGAGGGTGAGGTTTAGGTTTAGGAATAGGGATAGGGTTAGTGTTACACTGAGGGTGAGGATGAGGGTGAGGGTGAGCGTTATGTTTCGGGTTAGGGTGAATGCTAGGGTGAGGGTTATTAACGGTTAGGGTGAGGGCTAGGGTTAGGGTGAGGGTAAAAGGGTTAGGTTTAGTTTGAGGGTGGTGTGAGGGTGAGGTTTAGGGTGAGGCTTTGGGTTAGGGTGAGGGCTAGGTTGAGGGTGAACTTTAGGGTTATGATGAGGGTTAGCGTTAGGTTTAGGGTGAGGGTTAGGTTTAGTGTGAGGTTTACGGTTAAGGTTAGGTTGAGGTTGCGGGTAAGGGTTATGGTGAGGGTTTGGGTGAGGGTGAAGGTTAGGGTTATGATTACAGATAGGGTTAGGTTTAGGCTGAGGGTGAGAGTGAGGGTGCGGGTGAGGTTTAGGGTTAGGGTTATGGTTAGGGTGAGGGTGAGGGCTAGGGTGAGGGTCAGGGTTAGGGTGAAGGTGAGGTTGAGGGTGAGGCTGAGTGTTAGGGTGAGGGTGAGGGTTTGGTTTAGGGTTAGGGTTAGGGTGAGGTTGAAGTTTAAGATTAGGTTTAGGGTTATTGTTAGGGTTAGAGTTAGGGTTACAGCTCAGTTTAGGGTGAGTGTGAAAGTTAGGGTTAAGGTTAGGGTTAGGGTGAGGTTGAGGGTTAGGGTTAGGGTTAGTGTTAGATGAAGTTTATGGTGAGTGCTAGGGTTAGGGTTAAGGTGAGGGTTAGGGTTAGTGTGAAGGTTAGAATGAGGATTAGGGTTAGGATTAAGGTGAGGGTTAGGTTGAGCGTTAGGGTTTTGGTTAGGGTTAAGGTGAGGGTGAGGGTTAGGGTGAGGTTTAGGGTAAGGGTGAGGGTTAGGGTTAGGGTGGAGTTTAGGATTAAGGTTAGGGTTATGGTTAGGTTGAGAGTTAGGTTTAGGGTTAGGGTTAGGTTTACGCTGAGGGTGAGGGTTAGGGTTATGTTGAGGGTTTGGTTTAGGGTAAGGGTTAAGGTGAGGGTGAGTTTTAGGATTAGGATTAGGGTTAGGATTAGGGTGAGGGTGAGGGTTAGGGTTAGGTTTAGGGTTACAGTGAGGGTGAGGGTTAGGTTTAGGGTGAGGTTTAGGGTTAGGGTTAGGTTTAAGTTGTGGGTTTGTGTTAGGATTAGAGTTAGGGTCAGGGTTATTGTTAGGGTTAGGGTTAGTGTTAGGGTTAGGTTTAGGGTGAGGGTGAGGGTTACCGTTAGGTTTAGGTATAGTGTTAGGGTTAGGATTAGCGTGAGGGTGAGTGTGTCGGTTAGGGTTAGGGTTAATGTGAGGGTGAGGGTTAGTTTGAGCGTTACTGTTAGGGTGAGGGTGAGGGTGAGGTTGAGGGTGAGTGTTAGGGTTAGTATGAGGTTTAGGGTTAGGGTTAAGGTTAGGCTTAGTTTGAGGGTTTGGCTTAGGTTTAGGGTTAGGATGAGGGTTAGGCTGAGGGGTATGGTTACGTTTAGGGTGAGGATGAGGTTTAGTGTGAAGGTTAGGCTTAGGGTTAGGGTGAGGTTAAGGATTAGGGTGAGTGTTAGGGTGAGGGTTAACGTTAGGTTTAGGTTTAGGGTGAGGCTTAGGGTTAGGGTTAGGGTTACTGTGATGGTGAGGGTTAGGTTTAGGGTGAAGGTTAGGGTTAGGGTTAGGCTTAGGCATATGGTAAGGATTAGGGTGATGCTGAGGGTGGGGCTTAAGGTTATGGTGATGGATAGGGTTAGGGTTAGGGTGAGGTTTAGGATGAGGGTTCGAGTTAGGGTGAGGGTTAGGATGAGATTGACGGTAAGAGCAAAGGTGAGGGTGAGACTGAGGGTGAGGGTTATGGTAAGGGTTAGGCTTAGGGCTAGGCTGAGTGTTAGGGTAAGGGTTAGGGTTAGGGTTATATTGAGGATTAGGTTTAGGGATAGTGTGAGGTTTAGGTTGAGAATGAGGGTTAGGGTTAGAATTAGGGTTAGGGTGAGGGCTAGCGTGAGGGTGAGGGTTAGGGTTAGGGTTAAGTTTAAGGTGAGTGTTAGGGTGAAGAATAGGGTTAGGATTAGGGTTAGGGTTAGTGTTATTGTTTGGGTTAGGGTTACGGTTACGGTGAGGGTGAGGGTTAGGGTTAGGGTAAGGGTTAATGTTATTGTTAAGGTTAGGGTTACGGTTACGGTGAGGGTGAGGATGAGGGTTAGGGTTAGGGTTAGGGTGAGGTTTTTAATGTTAGGGATAGGGTTAGAATTAGGGTTAGGGTGAGGGTTAGGGTTAAGGTTAGGGGGAGGGATAGGATGAGGATTAGGAATAGGGTTAGGGTAAGGGCTAGGGTGAGGGTGAGGTTTAGGGTTAGGGTTAGGGTGAGGTTTAGGGTTACGTTTAGGGTTTGGGTTAGGGTGAGGGTAAGGTTTAGTGTTAGAGTTAGTTTTAGCTTGAGGCTGAGGGTGAGGGTTAAGGTTAAGGTTAGTGTTAGGGTTAGGGTGAGGGTGAGGTTTAGGGTGAGGTTGAGTTTTAGGCTTAGGGTTAGGATTAGGATTACGGTAAAGGTTACGGTGAGTGTGAGGGTTAGGGTTAGGGTTGGGCTTAGGCTTAGGATTAGACTGAGGTTGAAGGTGAGGTTGTAGTTTGGGGTTAGGATGAGTGTTAGGGTTAGGCTTAGGGTTAGGGTTAGGATTAGGGAAAGGGTTATGGTGAGCGTGAGGTTTAGTTTTAGAATTAAGTTAAGGGGGAGGCTAAGGTTGGAGGTGAGGTTTAGGGTTAGTGTTAGGGTAAGGTTTAGGGTTAGGTTTAGGGTGAGGGTTAGGATGAGGGTTAGGATTACGGTCAGGGTGAGGGTTATGGGTAGAGTGAATGATAGGGTTAGGATTAGGGTTAGGGTGAGGGTTAGGGTTAGTGTTAGGGTGAGGTTTAGGATGAGGGTTAGGATTAGGGTTAGGGTGAGGTCTAGGGTGAGGGTGAGGTTTAGGGTTAGGGTTATTGTGAGGTTTAGGGTTAGGGTTAGGGTTAGGGTGAGGGTGAGATTTAGGCTTAGAGTTAGGGTAAGGGTGAGGCTGAGGTTGAGAGTTAGGGTTAAGGTTAGTGTTATTATAAGGGTTAGGGTGAGATTTAGGGTGATGGTGAGGGTTAGGCTTAGGGTTAGGATTAGGATTAGGGTAAGGGTTAGGGTGAGTGTGAGGGTTAGGGTTAGGGTTAGGGATCTGCTTACGGTTAGGCTGAGGGTGAGGGTTAGGGTTAGGGTGAGGGTAAGTGATAGGGTTAGTGTGAGAGTTAGGGTTCTGTTAAGTTTAGGGTTTGGGTGAAAGTTATGGTTAGGGTCACGGTGAGCGTGAGGGTGAGGGTTAGGTTGAGGTTTAGCATTAGGGTTAGGGTGAGAGTTAGGATGAGGATTAGGTTTAAGATTAGGGTTAGGGTGAGTGCTAGGGTGAGGATTTGGTTTAGGGTTAGGGTAAGGTTTAGGGTTAGGTTTAGGTTTAGGGTGAGGGTTAGGATGAGGGTTAGGGTTATGGTGAGGTTGAGGGTTACATTAAGGTGAGGGTTAGGGTTAGGATTAGGGTTAGGGTGAGGGTGAGTGTTAGCATTAGGGTTAGGGTTAGGTTTAGGGTTAGGTTTAGGGTTAGGATTAGTGGTATTTTTAGGGTTAGCTTTTGAGTTATGGTGAGGGTGACGGTGAGGGTGAGGGTTAGGGTTAGGGTTAGGGTGAGGTTTAGGGTTAGGGTTAGGGTTAGGGTTAGGGTGAGGGTGAGGTTTAGGGTTATATTTAGGGTTTGTTGGAGGGTTAGGTCGAGGGTTGGGGTTAGGATTAAAGTTGGTGTTAGGCTTAAGGTGAGGGTTAGGTTGAGGGTGAGGGTTAGGGTTAGGGTTAGGATTAGAGTTAGGTTGACGGTGAGGTTTAGGATGTGGGTTAGGGTTAATGTTATTGTTAGGGTTAGGGTAACGGTTAAGGTGAGGGTGAGTGTGAGTGTTAGGATTAGGGTTAGGGTTAATGTTATTGTTAGAGTTAGGGTTACAGTTATGGTGAGGGTGAGGATGAGGGTTAAGGTTAGGGTTAGGGTGAGCTTTTTAGTGTTAGGTTTAGTGTTAGAATTAGGGTTAGAGTGAGGGTTAGCGTTAGGGTTAGGGGGAGGTTAAGGATGAGGATTAGGGATAGGATTAGTGTTAGGGTAAGGGCTAGGGTGAGGGTGAGGTTTAGGGATAGGGTTAGGGTGAGGTTTAGGGTTATGCTTAGGGTTTGGGATAGGGTGAGGTTAAGGTTTAGTGTTAGAGTTAGGGTTAGGGTGAGGCTGAGGGTGAGGGTTATGGTTAGTGTTAGTGTTAGGGTTAGGGTGAGAGTGAGGGTGAGGGAGAGGGTTAGGGTGAGGGTGAGGGTTAGGCTTAGGATTAGGATTAGGATTACGGTAAAGGTTAGGGTGAGTGTGAGGGTTAGTGTTAGGGTTAGGCTTAGGCTTAGGATTAGACTGATGGTGAAGGTGAGGGTGAAGTTTAGGGTTAGGGTGAATGTTATGCTTAGGCTTAAGGTTAGGATTAGGATTAGGGTAAGGCTTATTGTTAGCGTGAGGTTTAGTTTTAGAATTAGGGTAAGGGTGAGGCTGAGGTTTAAGGTGAGGGTTAGGGTTAGTGTTAGGGTAAGGTTTAGGGTTAGGGTTAGGGTTATGGTTAGGGTTAGGCTTAGGGTGAGTGTGAGGGTTAGGGTTTGAGTAAGGATTAGGCTTAGAGTTCGGCTGAGGGTGAAGGTGAGTGTGAGGTTTAGGGTTAGAGTGAGGTTTAGGTTTATTGTTAGTGTGAATGTTATGGTTAGGGATAGAATTAGAGTTAGTCTGAGGGTAATGGTGTGGGTGAGGATTAGGTTTAGGGTGAGGGTTAGGGTTAGGGTTATGGGGAGGGTTAAGATGAGGGTTAGTGTTAGGATTAGGGTTAGGGTGAGGGCTAGGGTGAAAGTGAGGTTTAGGCTTAGGGTTAGGGTGAGGTTTAGGGTTAGGGTTAGGGTGAGGTTGAGGTATAGGTTTATAGTTAGGGTTAAGGTGAGGCTGAGGGTGAGGGTTAGAGTTAGGGTTAGGATTAGGATTAGGGTAAGGGTTAGGTTGAGTGTGAGGGTTAGGGTTAAGATTAGGGCTTGGCTTAGGGTTACACTGAAGGTGAGGGTGAGGGTGTGAGTTAGGGTTTGGGTGAGGGTTAGGGTTAGTTTTAGGGTGAGAGTTAGGGTTCAGTTTAAGTTTAGTGTTAGGGTGAAGTATAGGGTTAGGTTTAGGGTGAGGTTTAGGGTTAGGGTTAGGTTGAGGGTTAGGGTTAGGTTTAGGGTTAGGGTGAGGTTTAGGATTAGGGTAGGGTGAGGGTTAGGGTTAGGGTGAGGGTTAGGATTGGAGTTAGGGTGAGGGCTAGGGTGAGGGTGAGTGTTAGGGTTAGTGATAGGGTGAGGTTTCAGGTTAGGGTTAGGTTTAGCATGAGGGTTCGGATGAGGGTTAGGGTTACGGTAAGGGTTATGGTTAGGGTTAAGTTGAGGGTTAGGGTTATGATTAGGTTTAGGGTGAGAGTGAGGTTTAGGATTAGGATTCGGGTTAATGTTATTGTTAGGGTTAGGGTTATGGTTACGGTGAGGGTGAGGGAGAGTGATAGGATTAGGGTTAGTGTTAATGTTATTGTTAGGGTTAGGGTTAGGGTTACAGTGAGGGTGAGGATGATGGTTAGGGTTAGGGTGAGGTTTTTAGTGTTATGGTTAGGGTGAGAATTAGGGTTATTGTGAGTGTTAGGGTTAGGGTTAGGGGGAGGGTTAGGATGAGTATTAGGAATAGGATTAGGGTTAGGGTAAGGGCTAGGTTGAGGGTGAGGTTTAGGGTTAGTGTTAGGGTGAGGTTTAGGTTTACGTTTAAGGTTTGGGTTAGGGAGAGGTTAAGGTTTAGTGTTAGAGTTAGTTTTAGGGTGAGGCTGAGGGTGAGGATTAGGGTTAGGATTAGTGTTAGGGTTAGGGTTAGGGTGAGGGTGAGGGTGAGGGTTAGGGTGTGGGTGAGGGTTAGGCTTTGGTTTAGGCTTAGGATTACTGTAAAGGTTAGGGTGAGTGTGAGGGTTAGGGTAAGGGATAGGTTTAGGATTAGGATTACACTGAGCATGAAGGTGAGGGTGAAGTTTAGGGTTAGGGTGAATGTTAGGGTTAGGCTTAGGGTTAGGATTAGGATTAGGGTAAGGTTTAGGGTGAGGGTGAGGTTTAGTTTTAGAGTTAGGGTAAGGGTGAGGCTGAGGTTGAAGTTGAGGATTAGGGTTAGTGTTAGGGTAAGGTTTAGGGTTAGGGTTAGGGTGAGGGTTAGGATGAGGGTTAGGGTTATGGTCACGGTGAGGGTTAGTGGTAGAGTGAGGGTGAGGGTTAGGGTTAGTGTTAGGGTGAGGGTGAGTGCTAGCATTAGTTTTAGGGTTAGGGTTAGGGTTAAGTTTAGGGTTAGGATTAGCGTTATTTTTAGGGTTAGGTTTAGAGTTATGGTGAGGGTGAGTGTGAGGGTTAGGATTAGGGTTATGGTGAAATTTAGGGTTCAGGTTAGGATTAGGGTTAGGGTGAGGGTGAGGTTTAGGGTTCGATTTAGGGTTATTTAGAGGGTTAGGTAGAGGGTTAGGTTTAGAGTTAGTGTTAGGGTTAAGGTTAGGATGACGTTTAGGTTGAGGTTTAAGGTTAGGGTTAGGCTTAGGATTAGGATTAGGGTTAGGAGAGGGTGAGTGTGAGGGTTATGGTTAGGCTGATGGTTAGGGTTAGGGTTACAGAGAGGTATAGGATGAGGTTTAGGGTTAGGATTAGTGTTAGGGTGAGGGCTAGGGTGAGGGTGAGGGGTGGGGTAAGTGTTAGGCTTAGGCTTAGGCTTAGGCTGAGCATGAGGTTCAGGGTGAGGGTTAGGGTTAGGTTTAGGGTGAGGTTCAGTGTTAGGTTTAGGGTTAGAGTTAGGGGTAGACTGAGGGTGAGGTTTAGGAGTAGAGTTAAGGTTAGGGTGAGGGTTAGGTTTAGGGTGAGGCTTAGGGTTAGTGTTAGTGTTAGGTTGAGAGTGAGGTTTAGGTTGAGGTTTAGGGTTAGGGTTAGGGTTAGTGTGAGGGTTAGGGTTAGGGTTAGTGTTAGTGTGAGGGTAAGTGTTAGGGTGAGGGAATGGATTAGGTTGAATGTTATGGTTAGGGTGAGGGTTTGGATTAGTGTTAGGCTTATTTTTACGGTTAGGTTCAGGGTTAAGGTTACTGTTAGTGTGAGGGTGAGGGTTAGGGTTAGGGTTAGGGTGAGGTTTAGGGTTTGTGTTAGGGTTAGTGTTAGGGTTAAGGTGAGGGTGAGTGTGAGGGTTAGTGTTAGGGTTAGGCTTAGGCTTAGGGTTAGGCTGAGGGTGAGGGTGGGGTGAGGATTAGGTTTAGGGTGATGGTTAGGGTTAGGGTCAGGGTTAGGGTTAGGGTGGGGTTTAGGGTTACGGTTAGGGTTTGGTTTAGGGTGAGGGTGAGGTTTAGGGTTAGATATAGGGTTAGGGGGAGCTTTAGGGTGAGGGTTAGGGTTAGGGTTAAGTTTAGATTTAGGGTGATTGTGCGGGTGAGTGTGAGGGTTAGGTTTAGGTTTAGGGTTAGGCTTAGGTTTAGGATGAGGGTGAGGGTTAGGGTTAGGGTGAGGTTTAGTGTTAGGGTTATGGTGAGGGTTAGATTGAGTTTAGGGTTAGGATTAGGGTTAGGGTGAGGGCTAGGTTGAGGGTTATGTTTAGGGTGAGGTTTAGGGTGTGGTTTAAGGTTAGGGTTAGGTTTAGTGTTAGGGTGTGGGTGAGGTTTAGGGTAAGAGTTAGGGTTAATTTGAGGCTGAGGGTGAGGGTTAGGGTTATCTTTAGAAATAGTATTAGGGTAAGGTTTAGGGTGAGTGTGATGATTAGCGTAAGGTTTAGGGTTAGGCTTAGGGTTACACTGAGGTGAGTTTTAGGGTTAGGGTGAGGATTAGGGTTAGGATTAGGGTGAGAGTTAGTGTTCAGGTTAAATTTAGGGTTAGGGTTAGGGTTAAGTTGAGCTGAGGGTTAGGGTTAGGTTGAGGGTTAGGGTTAGGCTTAGGATTAGGGTGAGGTTTAGGGTTAGGGTTAGGGTGAGGGTTAGGGTGAGGGCTAGGCTTAGGTTGAAGGTCAGGGTTAGTGTTAGGGTGAGGTTTAGGTTTAGGGTGAGGGTTAGGATAAGGGTCAGTGTTATGGTAAGGGTGAGGATTAGGGTTAGGGTGAGGGTTAGTGTTAGGATTAGGTTTAGGTTGAGGGTGAGAGTTAGGAATAGGGTTAGGGTTAAGGTTATTGTTAGGGTTAGGGTTACGGTTACTGAGAGGGTGAGGGTGAGGGTTAGTGTTAGATTTAGGGTGAGGTTTTTAGTGTTAGGGTTATGGTGAGACGTAGGGTTAGGGTTAGTGTAAGAGTTAGTGTTAGGGTTAGTTTTATGGTGAGGCTGAAGATGAGGGTTAAGGTTAGGGTTAGTGTTAGGGTTAGGGTTAGGGTTAGGATTAGGGTTAGGTTTAGGGTTAGGTTTAGGGTTAGGGTTAGGGTATGGGTGGGAATTAGGATTCGGGTTAGTTTTAGGGTTAAGGTGAGTTTTAGGGTTAGGGTTATGGTGAGCATGAGTGTTAGGTTTTGGTTGAGGGTTAGGGTTAGGCTTAGGATTAGGGTGAGGGTTAGGTTTAGGATTAGGGTCAGGGTTAGGATGAGGATTAATGTTAGGATTAGTGTTATTGTGAGAGCTGGGGTGAGGGTGAGGGGTATTGTTAGTGTTTGGGTGAGGTTTAGGGTTACAGTTAGGGTTTGGGTGAGGGTTAGGATGAGTGTTATATTTACAGTGAGGGTGAGGGTTAGGGTTAGGTTGAGGGCTAGGCTTAGGATTTGGGTTAGGGTGACGGTTAGTTTTAGGGTTAGATTTAGGGTTTGGGGGAGATTTATGTCCAGGGTTAGGGTTAGGGTTAGGGTTAGTGTTAGGGTTAAGATTAGGGTGCAGATTAGTTTGAGGTTTATGATTAGGGTTAGGGTAAGAGTTAGGATTAGGTTTAGGGTGAGGGTGAGTGTGAGGGTTAGGGTTAGTGTTAAGCGTAGGCTTAGGTTTAGGTTGAAAGTGAGGGTGGGGGTGAGGATTAGTGTTAGGGTTATGGTTAGGGTTAGGGTTAGGGTGAGGGTTAGGATGAAGGTTAGGGTTAGGATTAGGGTTAGGGTGAGGGCTAGGGTGAGGGTGAGATTTAGGGTGAGGTTTCAGCTTAGGCTTAGGGTTTTGGCTGACTGTGAGGTTGAGGGTGAGGGTTAGGGTTAGTGTGATCGTTAGGTTTTCGGTTAGGGTGAGTGTTAGGATGAGGTTTATGTTTAGGGAGAGGGTTTGGGTGAGGATGATGGTAAGTGTATAGGTGAGGTTTAGGCTGAGGGTGAGGGTTAAGATAAGGGTGAGGGTTATGTTTAGGTTTAGGGTTAGGGTAAGTGTTAGTGTTAGATTTAGGTTTAGGGTTAGATTGAGGATTAGGGTTTGGGTTAGAGTTAGTGTGAGGTTTATGGTGAGGATGAGGTTTATGGTTATGGTGAGGGTGAGGGTTAGAATTAGGGTTAGGGTGAGGGCTAGTGTGAAGTTGAGGGTTAGAGTAATGGTTAGGGTGAGGTTTAGGATTAGGGTGAGGGTTTGGATTAGTGTGAGGGTTAGGGTTAAGGTGAGGGTAAGTGTTAGGGTGAGGGGTTAAGTTTAGGGTGAGGGTTCTGTTTAGGGGGAAGGTGAGGGTTAGGTTTAGCGTTAGGGTTAGGGTTGGAATTAGGATTAAGGTGAGGGTGAGGTTTAGGGGTTGAGTTAGGGTTAGGATGAGGGTTAAGTTTAGGGTGAGGGTTAGGTTGAGGGTTATGGTGGGTGTGATGCTAAGGGTAAAGGTGAGGATTAGGCTGAGGGTGAGGGTTACGGTAAGGGTGAGGTTTAGGATTAGGGTTAGGTTGAGGGTGAGAGTTAGATTGAGTATTAGAGTTAGGGTTAGTGTGAGGTTTAAGGTGAGAATTAGGGTTAGGGTCCGGGTGAGGGCTAGGGTGAGGTTGAGGGTTAGGGTTAGTGTTATGGTGAGGTTTAGGATTAGGGTGATGTTTGGGTTAGTGTGAGCGTTAGTGTTAGCGTTTCCGTTAGTGTTAGGGTGAGGTTAAGTGTTAGGGTGAGAGTTAGGGTTAGGGTGATTTTTATGGTTAGTGTGAGGTTGAGTGTTAGGGTTAGGGTTAAGATGAGGTTCAGTTTAGGGTTAGGGTTTGAGTTAGGGTTATGTTGAGGGTGAGATTAGGGGTAATGTTAGGGTTTGGGTTAGGGTGAGGGTTAGGTTTAGGGGTAGGATTAGGCTTAGGCTTGGGCTTAGGCCGAGCATGAGGGTCAGTGTTAGGGTTCAGGTTAGGGTTCGGATTAGGGTTAGGGTTAGTGTGAGTGTTAGGATGAGGTTTAGGGTTAGGATTAGGTTTAGGGTGAGGGCTAGGCTGAGGGTTAGGTTGAGGTTTAGTGTTAGGGATAGGGTTAGGTTTAGGATTTGGGTTACGGTGAGGGTGAGTTGAGGGTTAGGGTTAGGGTTAGGGTTAGGGTCAGGGTGATTGTTAGTGTTATGGTTACAGTTAAGTTATGGTTAGGGTTAGGATTAGGGTTAGTGTTGGGGTTAGTGTTATTGTTAGGGTTAGGGTTAGGGGGGATGGTTAGTGTGAGGTTTAGGGTTAGGGTTAGTGTTAGCGTTAGGGTGAAGGTGAGGTTTAGGTTGAGGTTTAGGGTTAGGTTTAGGGAGAGGGTTAGGTTTAGAGTTATGGTGAGGGTGAGGGTGCGGGTGATTATGAGGGTTAGGGTTAGGGTTAGCATTAGGCTGAGGGTTAGGCAGAGGGTGATGGTGAGGGTGAGTGTTAGGGTTAGGGTTAGGATGAGGTTTAGATTTAGGGTTAGGTTTAGAGTTAGAGTTAGGGTTAGGGTTAGGGTTAGGGTGAGGTTTAGGTTAAGGTTTCGGGTTATGGTCAGGGTGAGGGTTAGATTGAAGATTAGCGTTAGGGTTAGTGTGAGGTTTAGGGTGAGGATGAGGATTAGGGTTAGGCTGAGGGTGAGGGTTAAGATAAGTGTCAGGGTTAGGGTTAGGGTGAGGGTTAGGATAATGGTTAGGGATATGGTTAGGGTGAGGGTTAAATTGAGAATTAGGGTTAGGGTTAATGTGAGTTTTAGGGTGAGAATGAGGATTAAGATTATGGTGAGGGTGAGGGTTAGAATTAGGATTAGGGTGAGGGCTAGGGTGAGGGAGAGGGTTAGGGTTAGGGTTAGGGTTAGGATGAGGTTTAGGATTAGGGTGAGGGTTAGGGTGAGTGTGAGGGTTAGTTTTAGGGTTAGGGTTAGTGTTAGGGTGAGGGTAAGTGTTAGGTTGAGGGTTAGGGTTAGGGTTATTGTTAGGGTTAGAGTTAGGGTTACGGTTACTGTGAGGGTGAGTGTGAGGGTAAGGGTTAGGTTGAGGTTTAGTGTTAGGGTTGTGGTTAGAGTTAGGGTCAGTGTGAGGGTCAGGTTTAGCGGTAGAGTTATGTTTAGGGTGTGGGTTAGGGTGAGGGTTAGTGTTAGAGTTAGGATGAGGGTTAGGGTGAGGTTTAGGGTTAGGGTTAGTGTTAGGGTTAGGGTTAGGGTTAGGGTGAGGGTTTGGGTTAGGGTGAGGGTTATGGTTAGGGTGAGTGTTAGGGTTAGGGATAGGGTGAGTGTTAGGGTTAGGGTTAGGGTTATTGTTAGGGTTAGGGTTAGGTTTACGGTTGAGGTGAGGGTAAGGGTGAGGGTTAGGTTTAGGGTTAGGATGAGATTTAGGTTTAGGGTTAGGGTTAGATTTAGGGTTAGGGTTAGGGTGAGGGTGAGGTTTAGGGTTAGATTTAGGGTAAGTGTTATGTTTAGAGTTAGGGTGAGGGTTAGGGTTAGGCTTAGGCTTAGGCTTTGGCCTAGCAAGAGAGTGAGTGTTAGGGTTATGGTTATGGTGAGGGTTAGGGTTAGGGTTAGGTTGAGGGTCAGGATGAGGTTTAGGGTTAGGATAAAGGTTAGGGTGAGGGCTAGGGTGAGTGTTAGGGTGAGGGTTAGGGTTAGGGCTGGGATTAAGTTTAGGGTTAGGGTGAGGGTGAGTGTGAAGATTAGTGTTAGGGTTGGAGTTAAGCTTAGGTTTAAGCTGAGGGTGAGGGTGAGGTTTAGGGTTAGGGTGAGGGTGAGGTTTAGTGTTAGAGTTAGTGTTAGGGTGTGGGTTTCTGTGAGGGTTAGTGTTAGGATTAGTGTTAGGGTTAGGGTTTGGGTTAGGGTTAGTGTGAGGGTTAGGATTAGGGACAGGGTTACAATTAGGATTATGGTTAGGGTGATGGTGAGGTTGAAGATTAGGATGAGGGTTAGGGTTAGGATTAGGTTTAGGGTTAGGGCTAAGGTGAGGGTCAGGGTTAGGGTTAGGTTTATGCTTAGGGTTAGGTTGATTGTGAGGGTGAGGGTTAGGGTTAGGATGAGTTTTAGGGTTAGGTTTAGGGTGCTGTTTAGGATGAGGTATAGGGTTAGGATTCGGGTTAGGTTGAGAGCTAGGTTGAGGGTTAAGTTTAGGGTTAGGTTTAGTGTGAGGTTTAGGGTTCGGGTTAGGGTTAGGGTTAGGGTGAGGGTTAGGGTTAGAGTTACTGTATGGATGAGTGTTATGTTTAGGTTGAGGGTTAGGGTTAGGTTTAGTGTGAGGTTTAGTGTTAGGTTTAGGGTGATGGTTAGGTTGAGGGTTATCGTTTGGATTAGGGTTAGGGTGGGGGCTAGGTTGAGGGTGAGGTTTAGGGTTAGGGTTAGGCTTAGGCTTAGGGTTAGGCTGAGGGGTAGGGTGGGGTGAGGAATAGGTTTTTTGTGATGGTTAGGGTTAGGATTAGGGTGAAGATTAGGATGAGGGTTAGGGTTAGGATTAGGTTTATGGTTAGGGCTAAGGTGAGGGTCAGGGTTAGGGTTAGGGTTAGGGTTAGGCTGAGGGAGAGGGTTTAGGTAAGGTTTAAGGTTAGGGAAAGTGTTAGACTTAGGGTTAGGGTACGGCTTAGGCTTAGGGATAGTTTTGGAGTTAGTCTTAATGTGAGGTTTAAGGTTAGGGATAGGGTTAGGGTCCTGGTAAAGGTGAGGTTTAGAGTTAGCATGAGGGTTAGGATGAGGGGTAGGTTTAGGGTTAGGGTGAGAGTTAGGGTTAATGTGAGGTTTAGGGTTAGGTTTAGGGTTAGGGTTAGGGTGAGGGTCAGGTTGATCGTTAGGTTTTGGTTTACAGTTAAGTTGAGGGTGAGGGTTAGGGTGAGTTTTTGTTTAGGCTTAGTGTTAGGGTGAGGTAAAGGGTTAGGGTGAGGGTTAGGGTTAGGGTGAGGGTGAGGCTTAAGATGATGGTGAGGGTTACAGTGAGGGTCAGGGTTAGGGTTAGGGTCTGGGTTAGTGTGAGGATTAGGGTTATGGTGAGGGTGATGGTTAGGATTAGGGTTAGGATCATTGTAAGTGTTATGGTTAGGTTACATTTGCAATTAGGGTGAGGCTCAGGGTGAAGTTTAGCGTTAGGGTTAGGGTTAGTTTTAGGGTTAGGATTAGTGTTAATGTTAGGGTTAGGGTTAGAGTTACGGTTTGGGTGAGGGTGAGGGTGAGATTTAGGGTTAGGGTTAGTGTGAGGTTTAAGGATAAGGTTAGGATTAGGGATAGGGTGAGGGTGAGCTTTAGAGTTAGAGTTAGGTTGAGGCTGAGGGATATGGTGACTGTTAGGGTTAGTGCCAGTGTTAGGGTTAGCGTTAGGTTTAGGGTGAGGGTTAGGTTGAGGTTTAGGGTTAGGGTTAGGGTTAGGATTAGGTTTAGGGTGAGGGTGAGTGTGAGGGTTAGGATTAGTATTAGGCTTAGGCTTAGGGTAAGGTTGAGGGTGATGGTTGGGGAAAGGATTAGGCTTAGGGTGATGTTTAGCCTTAGGGTTAGGGTGAGAGTTAGGGTTAGGGTTAGGGTTAGGATTAGGTTTAGGGTGAGGGCTAGGGTGAGGGTGAGGGAAAGGGTTAGTGTTAGGCTTAGGCATAGGGTTACAATGAGGGTGATGGTGAGGGTGGGGGTTAGGGTTATAGTGATGGATTAGGTTAGGTTTAGGGTGAGGGTTAGGATGAGCATGATGGTAAGAGTAACGGTGAGGGTTAGCCTGAAGTTGAGGGTTATGGTAATGGTTAGGGTTAGGGTTAGACTGAGGATTTCGGTTAGGGCTAGTGTGAGGTTTAGGGTGAGGATAAGGGTTAGGGTTAGAATTAGGGTTAGGGTGAGGGCTAGCGTGAGGGTGAGCTTTAGGGTTAGGGTTATGTTTAGGGGGAGGGGGAGGGTTAAGTTTAGGATGAGGGTTAGGTTTAGTTTGAGGGTTACGTTTAGGGTGAGGGTGAGGGTGGGGTAAAGGTTATGGTGAGGCTTAGATTGAGGGTGAGGGTAGGGATACGATTAGGGATAGGGTTAGGTTTAAGCTGAGTGTGAGCCTGAGGGTGAGGGTAAGGTTTAGGGTTAGGGTTATGTTTATGGTTAGGGTGAGGTCTAGGGTGAGGGTGAGGGTTAGGGTGAAGTTGAGGGTTAGGCTGAGGGTCTTGGTTGAGGTAATGGTTAGGGTTAGGGTGACGATTAGTTGAGGTTTAGGGTGAGGGTGAGCTTGAGCGTTAGGGTGTGGGTGAGAGTTAGAGTTAGGGTGAGGGTTCGGGTAATGGTGAGGGTTAGGGTGACGTTGAAGTTTAGGGTTAGGTTTATGTGAGGGTTAGGGTTAGCGTTAGGGATAGGGTGAGGGTGACGGTTAGGATTAGGTTAAGGGTTAGGGTGAGGTTTAGTGTGAGGGTGAGGTTTAAGGTTAGGCTTAGGTTTGGGGTGTGGGTAAGTGATAGCATGAGGGTTAGGGTGAGTGTTAGAATTAGCATTAGGGTTAGGGTGAGGGTTAGGGTGAGGGTGAGTGTGAGAGTGAGGGTTAGGGTGAGGATTAGGGTGAGTTTTAGGGTTAGGGAGAGGTTTAGGTTTAGGGTGAGTGTTAGGGTGAGGGTTAGGTTTATGGTTATGCTTAGGGTTATGGTGAGGTTTAGGGTTAGGATTAGGGTGAGGGTTAGTGTGATGATTAGTTGAGGTTTAGGGTGAGGGTGAGCTTGAGCGTTAGGGTGTGGGTGAGGGTTAGGGTTAGGGTGAGGGTTCGGGTAATGGTGAGGGTTAGGATGACGTTGAAGGTTAGGGTTAGGGTTATGTGAGGGTTAGGGTTAGGGTTAGGGATAGGAGGAGGGTGAGGGTTAGAAATAGGTTTAGGTTGAGGGTGAGTGTGAGGGTTAGGGTTAGGGTTAGGATTAGGGTTAGGGTGAGCCTGAGGGTGAGGGTGAGTGTGAGGGTTAAGGTTAGATTGAGGGTTAAGCTAAAGGTTAGTTTGAGGGTTAGGTTTAGGTTGATGTTTAGGTTGAGGGTGAGGGTTCGGTTGAGGGTTTGGGTTAGGGTTAGGGTGAGGGTGAGTTTGAGTGTTACGTTTAGGGTTAGGCTTAGGCTTAGGATGAGGGTGATTGTGAGGGTTATGGTTAGGGTTATTGTTAGGCTTAGGTTTAAGCTGAGGGTGAGGGTGAGTTTGAGGGTTAGGGTTAGGGTGAGTGTGAGCGTTAGGGTTAGGGTTAGGGATAGGCTGAGGATTAGATGCGGGTGAGGGTTAGGGTTAGGATGAGTGTTAGGCTTAGGGTTAGGGTGAGGGTTAGGTATAGGTTGATGTTTAGGGTGAGATTGAGGGTTAGGGTGAGGGTGACGGTGAGCGTGACTCTTAGGGTGCAGGTGAGGTTTAGGATTAGGTTTAGGGTCAGGGTGAGGGTTTAGAGTTAGGGTTAGGATGATGGTTAGGATGAGGGGCAGGGTTAGGGTTAGGGTGAAATTCAGGGTTAGTTTAAGGGTTACGGTTAGTGTTTGGGTTAGGGTGAGGTTTAGGGTTAGGTTTAGAGTTAGGGTGAGGGTTAGGGTGAAGATAGGTTTTAGGGTGAGGGTTAGGGTGAGTGTGAGGTTAGGGTTAGGGTGAGGGTTAGTGTTATTGTTAGGGTTAGGTTTAGGGTTACGGTTACGGTGAGGTTGCGGGTGAGGTGAGGTTTAGCATCAGGGTTACTGTTAGGGTGAGGGTAAGTGTTTGGGTGAGGGTTAGGCTTAGGGTGAGGTTTAGGGTGAGAGTGAGGGTTAGTTTTAGGGTTAGGTTTAGGGTGAGGTTAAGGGTTAGGGTTAGGGTGAGTGTTAGGGTTAGCATTAGCTTTAGGTTGAGGGCTAAGGTGAGAGTTCAGGTTAGGTTAGGGTGAGGGTTAGGGTTAGGGTGAGGGTTAGGGTTAGAGGAAGAATAAGGGTAAGGGCGAGTGTTAGGGTGAGATTGAGGGTTACGGTAAGAGTGAAGGTTATGGTGATGGTGAGGGTTAGGGTGAGGGTTAGGGTTAGATTGAGGGTGAGGTTGAGTTTTTGGGTGAGTGTTAGGGTTAGGTTTAGGGTGAGGGTTAGGATTAGGGTAAGGGTGAGGTTTAGGGTGAGGGTTAGGTTTAGGGTTAGTGTTAGGGTTTGGGATAGGCTGAGGGATAGTGTTAGGATTAGGATGAGGTTTAGGGTGAGGGTTAGGGTCAGAGTGAGGGTTAGGGTTAGGGTGAGGGTTAGCGTTAGGATTAGGGTTAGGGTCAGGTTTAGGGTGACTGTGAGGTTTAGGGTGAGGATTAGCTTTAGGGTTAAGGTGAGGGTTAGGGTAAGGGGTAGGGTTACAGTTAGGGTGAGGGTTAGGTTTAGTGTGGGAGTTATGGTTAGGGTTAGGGTTAGGATTAGTGTGAGGGTAAGAATTAGGGTGATGTTTAGGGTGAGGGTGAGGTTTAGGTAAAGGAATATGGATAGGATTAGAGTTACCCTGAGGGTGAGGATGAGGGTGAGGGTGAGAGTTAGGTTTAGGGTTAGGGTTAGGGTGAGGGTTAGGGTTAGGTTTAGTTTGGGGCTGGTGTGAGGGTGAGGTTTAGGGTGAGGCTTGTGGTTAGGGTGAGGGCTAGGTTGAGGGTGAACTTTAGGGTTATGATGAGGGTTAGGGTTATGTTTAGGGTGAGGATTAGGGTGAGGGTTAGATTTAGTGTAAGGTTTACGGTTAAGGTTAGGGTGAGTGTTAGGGTAATTCTTATGGTGAGGGTTACTGTGAGGGTGAGGGTTAGGGTTATGATTAGAGATAGGGTTAGGTTTAGGCTGAGGGTAAGGGTGAGGGTGCAGGTGAGGTTTAGTGTTAGGGTTAGGGTTAGGATGAGCGCTAGTGTGAGGGTGAGGTTTAGGTTGAAGGTGAGTTTGAGGGTGAGGCTGAGGGTTAGGGTGAGGGTGAGGGTTTGGGTTAGGGTTAGTGTTAGGGTGAGGGTGAGGGTTAAGATTAGGGTTAGGGTTAGAGTTATTGTTAGGGTTAGAATGAGGGTTACAGTTCAGTTTAGGGTGAGGGTGTAGGTGAGGGCTATGGTTACGGTTAGGGTGAGGTTCAGGGCTAGGGTTAGGTTAGTGTTAGGAGGAAGTTTAGGGTGAGGGGTAGGGTTAGGGATAAGGTGAGGGTTAGGGTTTTGGTTAGGGTTAAGGTGAGGGTTCGGCTTAGGGTGAGGTTTAGGGTTAAGGTTAGTGTTAGGGTGAGGGTTAGGTTTAGCAACAGGATTAGTGTGAGGGCTAAGGTGAGGGTGAGGGTTAGGGTTAGGGTTAGGTTTAGGGTGAGGTTTAGGCTTAGGCTGAGGGTTAGGGTTAGTGGGAGGGTTGGTGTTCGGGTTAGGCTTAGTGTTAGGTTGAGGATAAGGGTTAGAGTGAGGGTTAGGTTTCAGGTGAGGGTTAGGGTTAGGGTGAGGGTCAGGGTTAGGGTTATGGTTAGGCTGAGGGTTAGGTGAGAGTTAGGGTTAGGGTAAGGGTTAGCGTTAGGGTGAGGGTTAGGTTTAGGATTAGTGTAAGAGTTATGGTTAGGGTTAGGGTGAGGCTTTCGGGTTAGGGTTAGGGTTAGGGTTAGGTTGAAGGTTAAGGTGAGAGTGACGTTTAGGGTTAGTTTTAGGTTTATCGTGTGGGTAAGTGATAGTGTGAGGGTTAGGTTGAGTGTTAGAGTTAGCATTAGGGTTAGAGTGAAGTTTAGGGTGAGGAATATGGTTAGGGTTAAGGTGAGCTTGAGGTTGAGGGTTAGGGTTAGGGTTAGGGTTGGTTTTAGGGTTTGGGTGAGTGTTAGGGTTTTGGTTAGGGTTAAGGTGAGGGTGAGGGTTAGGGTGAGGTTTAGGGTTAGGGTTAGGGTTAGAGTGAGGGTTAGGGTTAGGGTGGAGTTTAGGATTAGTGTTAGGGTTCTGGTTAGGATGAGGCTTAGTGTTAGGGTTAGGGTTAGTGTTAGGAGGAAGTATAGGGTGAGGGTTAGTGTTAGGGTGAGGGTTAGTGTTAGCAATAGGGTTAGTGTGAGGGCTAAGGTGAAGGTGAGGTTTAGGGGTAGGGTTAGGTTTAGGGTGAGGCTTAGGATTAGGCTGAGGGTAGGGTTATTGGGAGGGTTGGTGTTAGGGTTAGGCTTAGTGTTAGGGTGAGGGTAAGGCTTAGGGTGAGGGTTAGGGTTAGGGTGAAGATTAGGGTTAGGGTGAGGGTCAGGGTTAGATTTAGGGGTAGGCTGAGGGTTAGGTGAGGGTTAGGGTTAGGGTTAAGGTAAGGGTTTGCGTTAGGGTAAGGGTTAGGATTAGTGTTAGAGTTAGGGTGAGGGTTAGGGTGAGGGTTTCGGGTTAGGGTTAGGGTTAGGTTGAGGGTTACGGTGAGGGTGAGGGTTAGGATTAGGTTTAGGTTTATCATGTTGGTAAGTGATAGTGTGAGTGTTAGGGTGAGTGTTAGATTTAGCATTAGGGTTAGAGTGAAGTTTAGGGTGAAGTTTAGGGTTACGTTTAAGGTGATCTTGAGGGTGAGGTTTAGGGTTAGGGTTAGGGTTGGTTTTAGGGTTAGGGTGAGGGTTAGGGTTAGTGTTCGTGTGAGGGTAAGTCTGAGGGTAACTGTTAGGGTTAGAGTAAGGGTGAGGGTTTGGTTTTGTGTGAGGTTTAGGGTGAGGATGAGGTTAAGGCTTAGGGTGAGCTTTAGGGTAAGGTTGAGTGTTAGGGTTAGGGTTAGCGTCAGGGTGAGGGTTAGGGTGAAGGTTAGGGTTAGGGATAGGGTTAGGTTTAGGGTGAGGGTTAGGGTAAGGGATAGGGTTATGATTAGGGTGAGGGTTAGGTTTAGTGTGAGTGTTAGGGTTAGGGTTAGGGTTAGGATTAGTGTGAAGGTAAGAATTAGGGTGACTTTTAGGGTGAGGGTGAGGTTTAGGGTTAGGATTAGGGTTACGGTTAGTGTTATGCTGAGGGTGATGGTGAGGGTGAGGGTGAGTGAGAGTTTTAGTGTTAGGGTTAGGGTGAGGATTAGGGTGAGGATTAGGTTAAGGGTGAGGGAGAGGGTTAGGCTGAGTGGTAAGTGTAGGGTTAGGTGAGGGTTAGGGTTAGTGTGAGGGTTAGGTTTAGGGTTAGGGTGAGGGTAAGGATTAGTGTGAGGGTTAGGGTGAGGGTGAGTGTTAGGGTTAGGCGGACAGTAAGGGTCAGGTTGAGGGTTAGATTGATGGTGAGGTTTATGGTTAGCATTAGTGTTAGGGTTATGGTGAGGGTTAGGTTTGGGGTTAGGGTCAGGTCTAGGGTGAAGGTGAGGGTTACGGTTAGGGTTAGGGAAAGGGTGAGTATTAGAGTTAGGATTAGGGTTAGGGTGAGCATTAGGCTGAGGGGTAGGGTTAGGGTTAGTCTTAGTCTTAGGGTTAGGCTTAGGGTGAGGGTGGGGTTGAGGATTATGGTTAGGGTGATGATTAGGGTTAGGGTTAGGGTGAGGGTTAAGATGAGGGTTAGGGAGAGGGAAAGTGTTAAGGTGAGGGTTAGGGTGAGGGTGAGGGTTATGGTTACCATTAGGTTTAGGGTTAGATTTAGCGTGAGCATTAGGTTTAGGTTTAGGGTTAGGGTGAGTGTGAGGGTGAGGGTTAGGTTTAGGGTTCGGGTGAGGGTTAGGTTTAGTGTTAGGGTTAGGGTGTGGGTTAGGGTTAGGGTTCGTGTGAGGGTGAGGGTGAGGTTTAGGGTGTGGGTGAGGGTGAGGTTTAGGGTTAGGAATAGGGTGGGGGTGAGTGTGAGTGTGAGGGTTAGGGTGAGGAATAGGGATAGGGTGAAGGTGAGTGTTAGGGTGAGGTGTAGGAGTAGGTTAAGGTGAGGGTTAGAGTTAGGGTGATGGTTTGTATGAGGGTTAGTTTAAGGTTAAGGGTGAGGGCTAGGGTGAGGGTTAGGGTTAGGATTAGTTTAGGGTGAGGGTTATGGTGAGCATTAGGTTTAGCGTTAGGGTTAGGGATAGGTTTAGGTTTAGGGTGAGGTTTAGGATGTGGGTTAGGATTAGGGTTAGGGTTAGGGTTAGGGTGAGGGGTAGGGTCAGGGTTAGATTTACGGTGAGCGTAAGGGTTAGCATGAGGTTTAGGGTAAGTGTGAGGGTTAGAGTTAGCATTAGGGTTAGGGTGAGGTTTAGGGTGAGTGTTAGGGTTAGGTTTATGGTTAGGGTGAGATGAGGGTGAGGGTCATTGTGAGGTTTATGGTTAGGGTGAGAGATGGGTTTAGGGTGAGGGTTAGGCTTTGGTTTAGGGTGTGGGTGAGCGTGAGGGTGACATTGAGGCTTAGGGTGAGGGTGAGGGTGATTGTGAGGGTTAGGCTTAGAGTTAGCTTTAGGGTTAGGTTTAGTGTGAGGGTGAAGGTGAGGGTTAGGGTTAAGAGTAGGGTTAGGTTTAAATTTAGGCTGAGGGTGAGCCTGAGGGAGAGGGTAACGATTAGTCTTAGGGTTAGGGTTGTTGTGAGGATTAGGGTGAGGGTAAGGTTAAAGGTTAGGGTGAGGGTGAGGGTTAGGGTTAGTGTTAGGGTGAGGGTTAGGGTTAGGGTGAGGTTAGAGTTAGGGTGAGGTTTATTGTTAGTGTGAGGCTTAGTGTTAGTGTTAGGTTGATTGTAAAGGTTAGGTTGAGGGTTAGGGATAGGGATAGGTTTAGGGTGAGGTTTCGGGTTATGGTGAGGTTTAGGGTCAGGGTGAGAGTTAGGGTTAGCATTATGGTTAGTGTGAGGGTTAGCGTAAGGTTAGTGTGAGGGTTACGGTTAGGGTGAGGGTTAGGTTGAGGGTGAGAGTAATGTTAAGTGTGAGGGTTAGGATTATGGTAAGCTTGTGGGTTAGGGTGAGGGTTAGGTTTAGGTTTACAGTAAGGGTGAGGGTTAGGGTGAGTGTTTGGTTTGGGGTTAGGGTTAGGGTGAGGGTGAGATTGAGGGTTGGGAATAGAGTTAGGTTGAGGGTTAGGGTTAGGCTGAGGATTAGGGTTAGTGTAATGGCTAGTTTTAGGTTTAGGTTTAGTGTTAGGGTGAGACTAAATTTTAGGGTTAGGTTTAGGGTTAAAGTGAGGTTGATGGTTAGGTTAAGTGTGAGGGTTAGGGTTATGGTGAGGGTGAAGGTGAGGGTTAGGATAAGGGTGAAGGTGAGGGTTAGGATAAGGGTTAGGATTAGGGTTATTTTTAGGTTTAGGGTTAGGTTTATGGTTACGTTGAGGGTGAGGGTTAGGGTTAGTGTGAGGTTTAGGGTTAGGGTTAGGGTTAGGGTTAGGGTTAGGATGAGGTTTAGGGTGAGGGGTAGGGTTAAGGTTAGGGTGAGGGTTAGGATTAGTGTGAAGGTTAGGGATAGGGTTAGGATGAGGGTTAGGTTGAGGGTTAGGGTTTAGATTAGGGTTAGGGTGAGAGTGGGGGTTAGGGTGACGTTAAAGGTTAGCTTAGGTTTACGGTTAGGGTGAGGGTAAGGGTTAGGTTTAGGGTTAGGCTTAGGGTGAGGTTTAGGGTGAGGTTGAGGGTTAGGGTTAGTGTTTGGTTGAGGTGAAGGTTTAGGTTGAGGTTTAGGGTGAGGGTGAGTGTTAGGGTTAGCATTAGGGTTAGGGTGAGGTTTAGTGTGAGTGTTTTGGTTAGTTCAGGGTGAGGTTTTGGGTTAGTGTGAGGGTTAGGGTGAGGGTAAGGTAAGGGTAAGGATGAGGTTTTTGGTGAGGGTGAGGGTTACGGAACGGGAGAAGGTTAGGGTTAGTGTGAGGGTTAGAGTTAGGGTTAGGAAAAGGGTTAGTGTGAGGGATAAGGTGAGGGTGAGGATTAGGGTTAGGTTTAGGTTTAATTTGAGGGTTAGGTTTAGGCTGAGGGTTAGGATTAGTGTGAGTGTTGGTGTTAGGTTTAGGTTTAGTATTAAGGTGAGGGTAAGGTTTAGGTTGAGGGTTAGGTTTAGGGTGATGGTTAGGGTTAGGTTTAGGGTGAGGGTAAGGGTTAAGGTTAGGTCTAGGTTTAGGGTAATTGTGGGTTTTGTTGAGGTTTAGGTTTAGGGTTAGTGTACGGGTTAGGGTTAGGGTTAGTGTGAGGATTAGGTTGACGGTTGGCTTGACGGTTAGGGTTAGTGTGAGGGTTAGGGTTAGGCTGAGGGTGAGGATGAAGTTGAGAGTTAGGGGTAGGATTAGGGTTAGGGAGAGGTTTTGGGTTTGGTTTAGGGTTAGGATAAGGGTTAGGGTGAGGGGAAAGTTTAGGTTTAGAGTGAGGTTAGATTTATTGTGAGGGTTAGCATTACGGTTAGGGTCAGGGTGAGGGTGAGGATATGGTTTAGGGTGCGGGTTAGAGTGAGGGTTAGGGTTAGGGATAGGGTTAGGTTTAGGGTGACTGTTAGCTTGAGGGTTTGGTTTAGGTTTAGGGTTAAGGTTTCTGGTGAGGTTCGGGTTCAGTTTAGGGTTAGGTTAAGGGTTTCGTGTTTGGGTTACTGTTAGGGTTAAGGTGAGGTTTATGGTGAGGGTGAGGGTTAGGGTTAGGTTTATGTTTATGGTGTGTTTAAGTGATAGCGTGAGGGTTAGGGTGAGTGTTAGAGTTATTAGTAGGGTTTGGGTGATGGTGAGGGCGAGGGTTAGGGTTAGGGTTAGCGAGAGGGTGAGGGTGAGGGTGATGGTTTGGGTTAGAATTAGGGTGAGGGTTAGGTTTAGTGTGAAGTTTAGGGTGAGGATGAAGTTAAGGATTAGGGTGAGGGTTAAGGTAAAGGTGAGGGTTAGGGTTAGGGTTAGTGTTAGGGTGAGGGTTAGGGTGAGGGTTAGGGTTAGGTTTAGGGTTAGGGTGACGGGGATGGTTAGGGTTAGGGTTAGGGTGAGTGCTAGGGTGCAGGTTAGGGTTAGGGTGAGGGTTAGGCTTAAGGTTAGGGTTAGTTTGTGGGTGGTGTGAGCGTGAGGTTTAGGATGATGGTTAGGATTAGGGTGAGGGCTAAGGTGAGGGTTAGGGTTAGCATTAGGGTGAGGGTCAGGGTTAGGTTTAGGTTGAGGTTTGGGGTGAGGGGTAGGGTTAGGTTTAGAGTGAGGTTTAGTTTTAGTGAGAGCGTTACAGTTAGGAATAATGTGAGGGTGGGGGTAAGGGTTATGGTGAGGGTTATGATGGGTTGATGGTTAGGGTTAGGATTAGGGGTAGGGTTAAGGGTAAGGCTGAGCAAGAAGGTGAGAATGCGGGTGAGGTTTACGGTAGGGTTACGTTTAGGGTGAGTGCTAGGGTGAGGGTGAGGGTTAGGGTGAAGGTGAGGGTGAGGGTCTTTTTAGATAATGGTTAGGGTTAGGGTAAGGATTAGGTGAGGGTGAGGGTGAGGGTGAGCTTTAGGGTTAGGGTGTGAGTGAGTGTTAGGTTTAGGGTGAGGGTTCAGGTGATGGTGAGTGTTAGGGTAAGGTTGAGATTTAGCATTAGGTGAGGATTAGGTTTAGGGTTAGGGTTAGATTTAGGATGAGGGTTTGAGTGAGGGGTACTATTAAGGTTAGGGTGAGAATTAGGGTTAATGTGAGGGTTATGGATAGGGTGAGGATAATGTTAGGGTGACGGTTAGGGTGAGAGTGAGGGTTAGGGTTACTGTTAGGGTGAGGGTTAGGGTTAGCTTTAGTGTTAAGTTGAGGGTGAGGGTGAGGGTTAGGGTTACGCTTAAGGTTAAGTTGAGGGTGATGTTGAGGGTGAGGATGAGGGTTAGCTTGAGGTTTAGGGTTAAGGTGAGGGTTAGGTTTACGATTAGGGTTATTGTTAGGATTAGGTTTAGGGTGAGGGTGAGGATGAGGGTGAGGTTGAGGGTGTGGGATAGGGTTAGGGTTAGGTTTAGGGTGAGCATGAGGGTTAGGGTTAGGGTGAGCGGTAAGGTTAAGTTTAGGGTGAGGGTTAGGGTTAGTTTGAAGGTTAAGGTTAGGGTTAGGGTGAGGTTTAGGCTGAGGGTTAGGGTGTGGATTAGTGATAGGTTGAGGGTGAGGGTTAGGATGAGGTTTATGGTTAGCTTAGGGTTAGTTTTAGGGTGAGGGTTAGGGTGAGGGTAAGCATTAGGGTGAGGGTTAGGGTTAGGTTGAGGTTTAGGGTGAAGTTGTGGGTTTGGCGTTAGGGTTAGAGTGAGTTTCAGGTTTAGGGTGAGGGTTAGGGTGAGGGTGAGTGTTAGGGTTAGTATTAGGGTTAGGGGGAGGTTTAGTGTGAGTGTTTTTATTAGGTTAGGTTGAGGTTTTGTGTAAGTGTGAGGGTTAGGGTGAGGTTAAGGTAAGGGTAAGGGTCAGGTTTTTGGTGATGGTGAGATTTACGGAAAGGGTGAGGGTTAGGGTTAGGGTTAGGGATAGAAAAAGGGTTAGTGTGAGGGATAAGTTGAGGGTGAGGATTTGGGTTAGGGTTAGGTTTAGGTTGAGGGTTAGGTTTAGGCTGAGGGTTAGGGTTAGTGTGAGGGTTTGTGTTAGGGTTAGGCTTAGTGTTAGGGTGAAGGTTAGGGTTGGGTGAGTGTTAGGGTTAGGGTGAGGGTAAGGGTTAGGGTTAGGACTAATTTTAGGGTTATTGAGGATTTTGGTGATGTTTAGGGTTAGGGTTAGTGTAAGGGTTAGGGTGAGGGTAAGGGTTAGGGTTAGGACTAGGTTTAGGGTTATTGAGGATTTTGGTGATGTTTAGGGTTAGGGTTAATGTAAGGGTTACGGTTAGGGTTAGTGTTGAGGATTAGATTGAGGGTTAGCGTGATGGTTAGGGTTAGTGTGAGGGTCAGGGTTAGGGTGAGGGTGAGAGTTAATGTTAGGGTTAGGGTTAGTTATGATGAGGGTGAGGTTTAGGGTTAGGATTAGGGTTAGGGATAGATTTTGGGTAGGTTTAGGGTTAGGATGAGGGTTAGGGTGAGGGGTAAGAGGTTTAGGGTGAGGGTTAGAATTATTGTAAGCGTCAGCGTTAGGGTTAGGGTTAGGGTTAGGGTGAGGGTGAGTATAAGGTTTAGGGTGAGGGTTAGGGTTTGGGATAGGGTTAGGGATAGGGTGACACTTAGCTTGAGGGTTAGGTTTAGGGTTAGGGTTAAGGTTTCGGGTGAGGTTTAGGGTTTAGGTTAGGGTTAGGGTTTCGTATTTCGGTTAGGGTTAATTTTAGGGTGAGATTTAGGGTGAGGGTGAGGGTGAGGGTTATGTTTAGGTTTATGGTGTGGGTAAGTGATAGCGTGAGGGTTAGGGTGAGTGTTAGAGGTAGCAGTAGGTTTGGGTGTGGGTGAGGGTTAGGCTTAGGGTTAGGGTGAGTTTTAGGGTTAGGGTGAGGTTTAGGGTTAGGGTTAGCATGAGGGTGAGGGTCAGGGTGACGGTTGGGGTTAGAGTTTGGGTGAGGTTTAGGTTTAGTGTGAGGTTTAGTGTGAGGATGAGGTTAAGGGTTAGGGTGAGGGTTAAGGTAAGGGTGAGGGTTAGGGTTAGGGTTAGTGTTAGGGTGAGGGTTAGGGTTAGGATTAAGGTTAGGGTTAGGGTGAGGAGGAGGGTTAGGGTTAGGTTTAAGGTGAGGGCTAGTGTGCGGGTTAGGGTTAGGGTTAGGGAGAGGGTTAGGGTTAAGGTTAGTTTGAGGGTGGTGTGAGGGTGAAGTTTAAGATGAGGGTTAGGATTAGGGTGAGGGCTAGGGTGAGGGTGAGGGTTAGCATTAGGGTAAGGGTTAGGGTTAGGTTTAGGTTGAGGTTTGGGGTGAGGGGTAGGGTTAGGTATAGGGTGAGGGTTAGGTTTAGTGTGAGGGTTAAGGTTAGGGATATTGTGCGGGTGAGGTTAAGGGTAATGGTGAGTGTTATGATCAGGTTGAGGGTTTGGTTTAGGATTACGGGTAGGGTTAGTGTAAGGCTGAGCATGAGGGTAAGGTTTAGAGTTAAGGTTACATTTAGGGTGAGGGATAGGGTGAGGGTGAGGCTTAGGGTGAAGGTTAGGGTGAGGGTGAGGGTGAGGGTCTTTGTTAGATAATGGTTAAGTTTAGGGTGAGGATTAGGTGAGGGTTAGGGTTAGGGTGAGCTTGACGGTTAGGGTATGGGTGAGTGTTAGGGTTAGGGTGAAAGTTCGGGTGATGGTGAGGGTTAGGGTAACGTTGACAATTAGGGTTAAGTTTAAATGAGTGTTAGGTTTAGGGTTAGGATTAGAGTTAGGGTGAGGGTTCGCGTGAGGTGTACTGTTAAGGTTAGGGTGAGCATTAGGATTAATTTGAAGGTTAGGGATAGGGTGAGGATAAAGGTCGGGTGACGGTTAGGGTTTGGGTGAGGGTTAGGGTTACTGTTAGGGTGAGGGTTAGAGTTAGCTTTAGTGTTAAAGTGAGGGTGAGGGTGAGGGTTAGTGTTAGGCTTATGGTTAAGGTTAGGGTGATGGTGAGGATGAGGGTTAGAGTGAGGGTGAGGGTTAGGGTGAGGGTTAGGTTTAGGGTTAGGGTTAGGGTTATTGTTAGGGTCAGATATAGGGTGAGGGTGAGGATGATGGTGAGGGTGAGGGTGTGGGTTAGGGTTAGGGTTAGGTTTCGGGTGAGGTTGAGGGTTAGGGTCAGGGTTAATGTTAGGCTTAGGGTAATTGTTAGGGTTACTGTGAGGCTTAGTGTTAGGGTTAGGGTTACTGTTAGAGTGATTGTAACTTTTAGGGTGAGGGTTAGGGTTAGGGTGAGGGTTAGGTTTAGGTTGAGGGTTAGGATTAGGGTTCTGGTTAAGGTGAGAGTGAGGGTGATGCTTAGGGTTAGGGTTAGGTTGAGGGATAGGGTGAGGGTTAATTTTAGGGTAAGAGTTAGGGTTAGGGTGAGAGTTAGCCTTAGTGTTAATTTGAGGGTGGGGTGAGGGTCAGGTTTAGGGTGTGGGTGAGGGTTAGGGTGATGGCTAGATTAGGATGATGATTAGGGTTAGGGTGAGGGTTAGGGTTAGGTTTAGGGTGAGGGATACGGTGAGGGTTAGGGTTAGGTTTAGGGTGAGGGTTAGGTTTAGTGTGAGGTTTATAGTTAGGGTTAGGGTGAGGGTGAGGGTAAGGGTTTAGGGTGATGGTTAGGGTTATGCTGAGGGTTATGTTTAGGATTAGCTTTAGAGTTAGGGTTAGGCTGAGGGTGAGGGTGAGGGTGAGTTTGAGGTTTAGGATTAGGGGTAGGGTTAGGGTGAGGGGTAGTGTGAGGGTGAGTGTTAGGTTAAAGTTGAGGGCGAGGTTGAGGGTGAGGGTCTCGGTTAGGTAGAGGTTAGGGTTAGGGTGAGGATTAGGTGAGAGTTAGGGTGAGGGTGAGGGTTAGGGTTAGGGTTTGAGAGAGGGTTAGGTTAGTGGTTAAGGTTAGAATTAGGGTGAGGGTTAGGGTGAAGGGTAGGGTTAGGGTTAGGGTGAGCATAAAGGTTAATGTGAGGGTTAGGTTTAGGTTGAGGATAAAGAAAGGGTGAGGGTTAGGGTTACTGTTAGGGTGAGGTTTAGGGTTAGGACTTGTGTTAAGGTGACTGTAAGGGTGAGGGTTAGGGTTAGGCTTAGGTTTAAGATGAGGGTGAGGGTGAGGGCGAGGGTTAGCGTGAGGTTTAGGGTTAGGTTGAGGGTTAGGTTCAGGGTTAGGGTTAGGGTTATTGTTAGGGTTAAAGTTAGGGTGAGGGTGAGGATAAGGTTGAGTGTGAGGGTTAGGATTAGGATTGGGGTTAGGGTGAGCCTGAGGGTGAGGGTGAGGTTTAGGGTGAGGGTTAGGCTAAGGCTTACGGTGAGGCTTAGTTTTAGTGTGATGTTTAGGGTGAGGGTGATGTTTAGGGTGAGAGTGAGGGTGAGGTTTTGGTTGAGGGTTTGGTTTAGGTTCAGGGTGAGGGTGAGTGTGAGGGTTATTGTTAGTGTTAATATTAGGCTTAGGTTTAGGCTGAGGGTAAGGATGAGTGTGAGAGTTAGGGTTAGGGTGAGTGTGAGTTTTAGGATTAGAGTTAGGGTGAGGGTTAAGGTGAGGGTTAGGGTTAGGATTAGGGTTCGGGTTAGGCTGAGCGTGAGGGTGAGGGTGAGGGTTAGGGTTACTGTGAGGCTTAGACTTAGGGTGAGGGTGACCGTTAGGGATAGGTTGATGGTTAGGGTGAGGGTGAGTGTTAGGTTGAGGGTTAGGGTGAGTGTTATGGTGGGGGTGAGGTTAAGGGTTAGGTTTAGGGTTAGGATTAGGTTTAGGGTGAGGGTGAGTGTAAGGGTTAGGGTTAGCTTTATTGTTAGGCTTAGGTTTAAGCTGAGGGTGAGGGTGAGTATGAGGCTTAGCGTTATGTTGAGTGTGAGCATAAGGGTTAGGGTTAGGGTGATTGTTAGGGTAAGTGTTAGGGTGAGAGTTAGAGTTAGAGTTAGGATTAGGGTTAGGTTTAGGCTGAGGGTGAGGGTGAGGGTGAGGGTTATGATTAGGGTGAGTGTTAATCTTAGGGTTAGGGTGAGGGTTAGGGATAGGGTGATGGTTAGGGTGGGTGTGAGGGTGAGGCTTAGGGTGAGTGTGAGGGTGAGTGTTAGGGTGCGGGTAAGTTTTAGGGTTAGATTTAGGGTTAGGGTGAGGGTTAGGATGATGGTTACGATGAGGGACAGGGTTAGGGTTATGGTGAGGTTCAGGGTTAGTTTGAGGGTTAAAGTTACGTTTGGGTTTAGGTTGAAGGTTAAGGTGAGGGTTAGAGTTAGGTTTAGGGTTAGGCTGAGGGTTAGGGTGAGGGTAAGTTTTAGGGTGAGGGTTAGGGTGAGTGTCAGGGTTAGGTTTAGGGAGAGGTTTAGGGTTATGGAGAGGATTAGGGTTCGGTTTAGGGTGAAGGTGAGGGTGATGGTGTGGGTTAGGGTAAGGATTAGGTTTAGGGTTAGGGTTAGGTTTATTGTTAGGGTTAGGGTTAGGTTTACGGTTAAGGTGAGGTTGCGGGTGAGGTGAGGTTTAGCGTTACGGTTAGCATTAGAGTGAGGGTTTTGGTGACGGTAAGTGTTGGGGTGAGGGTTCGGTTAGGGTGAGGTTGAGGGTGAGGTTGAGAGTTAGTGTTAGGGTTAGGGTTAAGGTGAGGTTTAGGGTGAGGTTGAGGGTTAGTGTTAGGGTTAGGTTTAGGGTGCGATTAAGGGATAGGTTGAGGGTTAGGTTGAGTGTTAGGGTTAAGTTAGGGTGAGGGTTAGGGTTAGGGTGAGGTTTAGGGTTAGTGAGGGTTAGTGTTAGGGTTAGGCTTAGTGTTAGGTTGAGGGTAATGTTTACATTGAGGTTTAGGTTTAGGGTGAGGGTTAGTGTTAGGGTTAGGATGAGGGTTAGGGAGAAGGTTAGGATGAGGGTTAGGGTGAGGGTTCGGTTTAAGGTTCGGGTTAGGGTTATGGTGAGGGTGGGGGTGAGGGTGAGAGTGAAGGTTAGGGTTAGAGTTAGGATGCGGGTGAGGATTAAGGTTAGGGTTAGGGTTAGGGTTAGGTTTAGGCTGAGGATGTGGCTGAGGGTGTGGGTGAGGATTAGGGTTAGGTTGAGTGTTAGGGTTAGTGTTAATGTAAGGGTTTGGGTTAGGGTTAAGTTTAAGATGAGAGTTAGGCCGGGCGCTGGTGGCTCACGCCTGTAATCCTAGCTAATCAGGAGGCTGAGATCTGAGGATCGCGGTTCAAAGCCAGCCCGGGCAGGAGAGACCGTGAGACTCCTATCTCCAATAAACCACCAGAAAACCGGAAGTGGCGCTGTAGCTCAAGTGGTAGAGCGCTCGCCTTGAGCTGAAGAGCAGAGGGACAGCGCCCAGGCCCAGAGTTCAAGCCCCACGACCGACAAAAAAAAAAAAAGATGAGAGTTAGTTTGAGGGGTACGGTTACAGTTAGATTGAGCATTAGGGTTAGCTTTAGGGTTAGGGATAGATTTAGGGTTAGGGTGAGGTTTAGGATGAGGTTTAGGGTTAGGGTGAGGGTTAGGGTGAGGGTTAGGGTGAAGGTTATGGTTAGGGTTAGGGTTAGGTTAAGGGATAGGGTCAGTGCGAGGGTTAGGGGTAGGGTTAGAATTATGCTGAGAGTAAGTGTTAGCGTGAGGTTTAGCGTGAGAGGGTTAGAGTTACATAAGGTTTAGGGTAGGTTTAGGGTTAGGGTTAGGGTTAGGTTTAGGGTTAGGGTGAGGTGAGAGTGAGGGTGATTGTGAGGTTTATTGTTAGGGTGAGGGATAGGTTTTAGGTGAGGGTTAGGTTTAGGGTGAAGGTGAGCGTGAGGGTGACAGTGAGGCTTAGGGTGAGGGAGAGTGTGAGTGTGAGGGTTAGGATTAGGTTTAGGTTTAGGGTTAGGGTTAGTGTGAGGGTAAAGGTGAAGGTTAGTGTTAGGAGTAGGGTTATGTTTAAAGTTAGACTGAGGGTGAGCATGAGGGTGATGGTTAGGGTTAGGGTTAGGTTGAGGGTTAGAGTTAATGTGAGGGTTAGGGTGGGGGTAAGGTTAAAGTTTAGGGTGAGGGTTAGGGTTAGGGTAGGGTGAGGATTAGGGGTAGGGTTACGGTTAGGGTTAGGGTGAGGGTGAGGGTTAGGGTGAGGGTAAGGGTGAGTGTTAGGGTGAGGGTTAGGGTTTGGACTAGGTTTAGGGTGAATGCTAGGTTGTCAGTGAGGGTTAAGGTTAGGGTGAAGGTGAGGGTTAGGTTTAGGGTTAAGTTGAGGGTTTGGGTGAGGTATATGTTTAGAGTTAGGCTGAGTGTGAGGGTGAGGGTGAGCGTGACTGATAGGGTTAGGGTTAGGGTGAGGGTTAGGGTGAGGATGAGGGTAACTGTTAGAGTGAGGCTGAGGGTTCGGTAGAGTATGAGGGTTAGGGCTGGGGTGAGGGTTAGGGTTGGGTGAGTGTTAGGATGATGGTGAGGTTTAGGGTTAGGGTTGGGTTTAGGGTCAGAGTGAGGGTTAGGGTGAGGGGTAGTGTTAGGTTTAGGGTGAGGGTTAGGGTTAGGGTGAGGTTTACTGTTACTGTGAGGTTTCATGTTAGGTTTAGGCTTAGTGTTAGAGTAAGATTAAGGGTTAGGTTGAGGGTTAGGTTTATGGTGAGGTTTAGAGGTAGTATGTGGTTTAGGGCTAAGGTGAGGGCAATGGTGAGGGTTAGGGTTAGGGTGATGTTTAGGGTGAGAGTGAGTATTAGGGTGAGGGTGAAGGTGAGGGTTCAGTTGTGGGTTTGGGTTAGGGTTAGGGTGAGGTTGAGGGTGAAGGTGAGACTTAGGGTTAGGTTTAGGGTGATGGTGAATGTGAGGATTAGGGATAGGGTTAGGCTTAGGTTTAAGGTTAGGCTGAGGGTGACTGTGAGCGTGAGGGTTAGGTTTAGGTTGAGGGTTAGAGTTAGGGTGAGGGTTAGGTTGAGGGTGAGGGTTAGGGTTAGGATTACGTTGAGGGTGAGCCTGTGGGTGAGGGTGAGGTTGAGGGTTAGGGTTAGGGTGATGGTTAGGCTAAGGTTTAGGGTTATGGTTAGGTTTAGGGTGATGTTTAGTTTGAGGGTTTTTGTTAAGGTTAGGGTGAGATTGAGACTTAGGGTTAGGTTTAGGGTGAGGGTGAGTGTGAGGTTTAGGGATAGGGTTAGGCTTAGGTTTAGGGTTAGGCTGAGGGTGACTATAAGCCTGAGGTTTAGGGTTATGGTGAGCATTAGGGTTGGGGTTTGGGTGAGGGTAAGTGTTCGGGTGAGTATTAGGGTTTGGGTGAGTGTTAGCGTTAGGTTTAGGGTTAGGGTTAGGTTGGAGGTTAGGGTTAGGGTGAGGGTTAGCGTTAGGATAAGGGTTAGGTTGAGCGTGAGGGTGAGGGTTAGGATTAGGTTTAAGGTGAGCCTGAGGGTGAGGGTGAGGGTGAGGGTTAGGGTTAGGGTGAGGGTTAAGCTAAGGGTTAGGGTGAGGGTTAAGTTTAGTGTGATGTTTAGGTTGAGGGTTTGGGTTAGGGTTAGGGTGAGTGTGAGGGTGAGTGAGAGGGTTAGGATTAGTGCCAGGGATAGGTTTAGGGTAAGGGTGAGTGTGAGGGTTAGGTTTCAGGTTATTGTTAGGCTTAGGTTTAAGCTGAGGGTGAGGGTGAGTGTGAGGGTTAGTGTTATGTTGAGTGTGAGCATTAGGGTTAGGTTTAGGGTGAGGGTGAGGTTGAGGGTTAGGGTGAGGGTTAGGGTTTGGGTTAGGGTGAGGGTTAGATGAGGGTGAGGGTTAGGGTTAGGGTGAGGGTTAGGGTTAGGGTGAGGGTGAGGATTAGCGTTATGGTGAGGGTTAGGGTTCTGGTGCGGATTAGGGTGAGGGTTAAGGTGAGGGTGATGTTTAGGGTAATCGTGAGGTTGGTTTGAGGGTTTGCATTAGGTTTAGGGTGAGGTTGAGGGTGAGGGTGAGGCTTAGAGTTAGGGTTAGGGTGAGGGTGATTGTGAGGGTTAGGGTTAGGGTTAGGCTTTAGGCTGAGGGTTAGGCTGAGTGTGAGGGTGAGGGTGATGTTTAGAGTTCGGGTCAGGGTTAGGATTAGGGTTAGGGTGAGGGTTAGGGATAGTGTGAGGGTTAGGTTTAGGGTGAGGTTTAGGGTTACTGTGAGGGTTCATGTTAGGTTTACACTTAGTGTTAGGGTGGGGGTAAGGGTTAGGTTGAAGATCAGGTTTAGGGTGAGGTTTAGGGTTAGTATGAGGTTTAGAGCTAAGGTGAGGATAAGGGTGAGGGTTAGGTTTAGGGTGATGTTTAGGGTGAGGGTGAGGCTTATGGTGAGGGTGAGGGTGAGGGTTCAGTTGAGGGTTTGTGTTAGTGTTAGGGTGAGGTTGAGTGTGAGGTTTAGGGATAGGGTTAGGCTTAGTTTTCGGGTTAGGCTGAGAGTGACTGTGAGCTTGAGGGTTAGTATTAGGGTTGGGGTTAGGGTGAGGTAAGTGTTGGGGTGAGTCTTAGGGTTTAGGTGAGGGTTAGCGTTAGGTTTAGGGTGAGGGTGTGTTTGAGGGTTAGGGTTTGGGTTAGGGTGAAGCTTAGATGAGGGTGAGAGTTAGGGTTAGGGTGACTGTTCGGGTTAGGGTGACGGTGAGGGTTAGCGTTAGGGTGAGGGTTAGGGTTATGGTGCAGATTAGGGTGAGTGTTAGGGTTACCCTGATGTTTATGGTGAGGGTGAGGGTTGGTTTGAGGGTTTGCATTAGTTTTAGGTTGAGGTTGGGGGTGAGGGTGAGGCTTAGGGTTAGGGTTAGGGTGAGGGTGACGCTGAGGGTTAAGGTTAGGGTTAGGCTTAAGCTGTTGGTTAGGTTGAGGGTGAGGGTGAGGGTTAGTTTTAGGATTAGGGTTAATGATAGTGTGATATTTAGGGTGAGGATTAGTGTGAGAGTTAGTGTTAGGGTTAGGCTTAGTGTTAGAGTGAGTGTAAGGGTTAGGTTGAGGGTTAGGGTTAGGGATTGGGTGAAGGTTGTGATGACGGTTAGGGTGAGGGTAAGGTTTAGGGTGAGGGTTATGGTGAGTGTGAGGGTTAGGGTTAGGGTTAGGGTGAGGGTGAGGGTGAGGGTGAGGATTCAGTTGAGGGTTTGTGTTAGTGTTAGGGTGAGGTTGAGGGTGAGGGTGAGACTCAGGGTTAGGTTTAGGGTGATGGTGAGTGTGAGGATTAGGGATAGGGTTAGGCTTAGGTTTAGAATTAGGCTGAAGGTGACTGTGAGCGTGAGGGTTAGGGTTAGGGTTAGGTTGAGGGTTAGCGTTAGGGTTAGGGTTAGGGTTAGGTTGGAGGTTAGGTTTAGGGTGAGGGTTAGCGTTAGGGGTAGGGTTATGTTGAGGGGGAGAGGGAGGGCTAGGGTTAGGATTAGGTGTAGGGTGAGCCTGTGGGTGAGGGTGAGAATGAGGGTTAGGGTTAAGTTGAGGGTTAGGCTAAGGGTTAGGGTGAAGGTTAGGTTTAGGGTGATGTTTAGGTTGAGAGTTTGGGTTAGGGTTAGGGTGAGTGTGAGGGTGAGTGAGAGGGTTAGGATTAGGGTTAGGGTTAGCTTTAGGGTGAGGGTGAGTGTGAGGGTTAGGGTTTGGGTTATTGTTAGGCTTAGGTTTAAGCTGATGGTGAGGGTGAGAGTGAGGGTTAGGGTTATGTTGAGTGTGAGCATTAGGGTTAGGTTTAGGGTGAGGGTGAGGTTGAGGGTTAGTTTGAGGGTTAGTGTTAGGGTGAAGGTGACGGTTAGCGTTAGGGTGAGGGTGAGGTTTATGGTGCGGATTAGGGTGAGTGTTAGGGTTACGGTGATGTTTATGGTGAGGGTGAGGGTTGGTTTGAGGGTTTGCGTTAGGTTTAGGGTGAGGTTTAGGGTGAGGGTGAGGCTTAGGGTTAGGGTTAGGGTGAGGGTGACTCTGAGGGTCAGGGTTAGGGATAGGCTTTCGGCTGAGGGTTAGGCTGAGGGTGAGGGTGAGGGTTAGGGATAGGGTTAGGGTTAATGATAGGGTGATATTTAGGGTGAGGGTTAGTGTGAGAGTTAGTGTTAGGGTTAGGCTTAGTGTTAGAGTGAGTGTAAGTTTTAGGTTGAGGGTTAGGAGTAGGGATAGGGTGAGGGTTGGGATCAGGGTTAGGGTGAGGGTAAGGTTTAATTTGAGGGTTATGGTGAGTGTGAGAGTTAGGGTTAGGGTGAGTGTTAGGGTGAGGGTGAGGGTTCAGTTGAGGGATTGGGTTAGGTTTAGGGTGAGGTTGAGGGTGAGGGTGAGACTTAGGGTTAGGTTTAGGGTGATGGTGAGTGTGAGGATTAGGGATAGGGTTAGGCTTAGCTTTAGGGTTAGGCTGACGGTGACTGTGAGGTTGAGGGTTAGGGTTAGGATGAGGGTTAGGTTTAGGGTGAGGCTTAGTGGTAGGGTTAGGGTTAGGGTTAGGTTGGAGTTTAGGTTTAGGGTGAGGGTTAGCGTTAGGGGTAGGGTTAGGTTGAGGGTGAGGGTGAGGGCTAGGGTTAGGATTATGTTTAGGGTGAGGGTTACGGTCAGAGTGAGGGTTAGGGTTAGGTTTAGATTTACAGTGAGAGTAAGGGTTAGCGTGAGGTTTAGGGTGAGTGTGAGGGTTAGAGTTAGCATTAGGGTTAGGGTGATGTTTAGGGTAAGGGTTAGGTTTAGGTTTAGGGTTAGGGTGAGGTGAGGGTGAGGGTAATTGTGAGGTTTATGGTTAGGGTGAGAGATAGGCTTAGCGTGAGGGTTAGGGTTAGGGTTAGGGTGAGGGTGAGCGTGAGGGTGACAGTGAGGCTTAGGTTGTGTGTGAGGGTGAGTGTGAGGGTTAGGCTTAGGGTTAGGGTTAGGGTTAGTGTGAGGGTGAAGTTGAGGGTTAGTGTTAGGAGTAGCTTTAGGTTTAAAGTTAGGCTGAGGTTGAGCGTGAGGATGAGGGTGACGGTTAGGGTTAGGGTTAGGGTGAGGGTTAGGTTTAGTGTGAGGGTTAGGGTGAGGATAAGGCTAAAGGTTAGGGAGAGGGTGAGGGTTAGGTTTAGGGTTAGGGTGAGGGTTAGGGTGAGGTTCAGGGTTAGGGTTATGGTTAGCGTTAAGATGAGGGTGAGGGTTAGGGTGAGGTTGAGGGTGAAGGTTAGTGTCAGGGTTATGGTTAGTGTGAGGGTATTGTTAGGGTTAGTGTTAGGGTTACGTTTAAGGTGAGGATGCGGGTGCAGTGAGGTTTAGCGTTAGGGTTAGCGTTAGGATGAGAGTTAGGGTGAGGGTAAGTGTTGGGGTGAGGGTTAGGGTTTGGCTGAGGTTTAGGTTGAGGTTGAGGGTTAGTGTTAGGGTTAGGGTTAGTGTGAGTTTAAGGGTTAGTTTGATGGGTTAGTGTGAGGGTGAGGGTTAGGGTTAGCATTAGGGCTAGTGTGAGGGTTAGGGTGAGTGTTAGGGTTAGGTTAGGGTGAGGGTTAGGGTTAGGGTGAGGGTTAGGGTGAGGGTTAGGGTTGGGTTAGGGTGAGGGTTAGATGAGTGTGAGGGTTAGGGTTAGGTTGAGGTTTAGGTTTAGGGTGAGGGTTATGGTTAGGATTAGGGTTAGCATTAGGGTTAGTGTGAGGGTTAGGGTGAGTGTTAGGGTTTGTTTAGTGTTAGGGTTAGGGTTAAGGTGAGGGTTAGAGTGAGGGTTAGGGTTGGGTTAGGGTGAGGTTTAGATGAGGGTGAAGGTTAGGGTTAAGTTGAGGGTTAGGTTTAGGGTGAGGGTTAGGGTTAGGATTAGGGTTAGGGTGAGGTGTATGGTGAGCGTGAGGGTTAGGGTGAGGGTTAGGGTTAGGGTGAGGGTTAGGGTTAGGGTGAGGGTTAGGGTGAGGGTAAGGTTAAAGGTTAGATTGAGGGTGAGTGTTAGGTTTAGGGTTAGGGTGAGGTTTAGGGTTAGAGTTATGGTTAGTGTTAGGGTGAGGGTGAGTGTGAGTGTGACAGTGAGGCTTAGGGTCAGGGTGACGGTGAGGGTGAGTGTGAGGCTTAGACTTAGGGTTAGGTTTAGGATTAGGGTTAGTGTGAGGGTGAAGGTGAATGTTAGTGTTAGGAGTAGGGTTAGGTTTACAGTTAGGCTGAGGGTGAGGGTGACGGTTAGAGTTAGGGTTAGGTTGAGGGTTAGGGTTTGTGTGAGGGTTAGGCTGAGGGTAATGTTAAATGTTAGCGTGATGGTGAGGGTTAGGCATAGTGTTAGGGTGAGGATTAGGGGGAGGTTTAGGGTTACGGTTATGGTTTGTGTTAGGTTGAGGGTGAGGGTTAGGTTGAGGGTAAGGGTGAGGTTAGGGTGAGGGTTAGGGTTAGGGTGTGGTTTAGGTTGAGGATGAGTGTGAGTGATAGTGTGAGGCTTAGGGTTCGGGAGAGTATGAGGGTTAGGGTTTGGTTGAGTGTTAGGGTTGGGTGAGTGTTAGGGTGACGGTGAGTGTGAGGGTTAGGGTTGGGTTTAGGGTTAGAGTGAGGGGTAGGGTGAAGGGTAGGTTTAGTGTTAGGGTTAGGGTTAGGTTTAGGGTTAGTGTGAGGGTTAGGGTTAGGGTGAGTTTTAGGGTTACTTTGAGGGTTTATGTTAGGTTTAGTCTTAGTGTTAGGGTTAGGGATCGGATTAGGTTGGAGATTAGGGTTAGGATGTGTGTTAGCGTTAAGGGTAGGGTTAGATTGAGGGTTAGGGTGAGGGTTAGGGTTAGGTTGAGGGTGAGGGTGAGGGTTCGGTTGAGGGTTTCGGTTAGGGTTAGAGTGAGGGTGAGGGTGAGTGTGAGGGTTAAGTTTATGGTTAGGTTTAGGTTTAGGGTGAGGGTGAGTGTGAGGTTTAGGGTTAGGGTTATTTTTAGGCTTATGTTTAAGCTGAGGGTGAGTGTGAGTGTGACCGTTATGGTTATGTTGAGTGTGAGAATTAGGGTTAGGTTTAGGGTGAGGTTGAGGTTGAGGGTTAGGGTGAGGTTTAGTTTGAGGGTTAGTGTGAGAGTTAGGTTTAGGGTTAGTGTTAGTGTTAGGGCTGGGGTTAGGGATAGGCTTAGTGTTAGGCAGAAGGTGAAGGTGAGGGTGAGGGTTAGGTTTTGGGTGAGGATGAGGTTTAGGGTTAGAGTTAGCATTAGGGTGAGGGTTAGTGTTAGGGTTAGGGTTAGTGTTACAATTAGGTTTAGGAAGAGGGTGAGTGTGAGGGTTAGGGTTAGGATTAGACTTACGGTGAGGGTGAGAGTGAGGGTAAGGGTGAGGGTTAGGTTTAGGCTTAGGGTTCGAGTATGGGCTAAGGTGAGGGTGAGGGTTAGTGTTAGGGTTGGGGTGAGGGTTAGGGTGAGTGTGAGGGTTATGGTTAGTCTTAGTCTTAGGCTTAGGCTTAGGCCGAACATGAGTGTGAGGGGGAGAGTGTTAGGGTTAGGATGAGGGTTAGGGTTTTAGGGTTAGGGTGGGAGTTAGGATGAGGTTTAGGGTTAGGATTAGGGTTAAGTGAGGGCTACAATGAGGGTGAGGGTTAGGGTTAGCGTTAGGATGGGGTTTAGGGTTAGGGTTACTTTGAGGGTGAGGGTTAGGGTTAGGGTGAGCATTAGGGTTAGGGTTAGGGTGAGGGTGAGGTTTAGGATTAGGTTTAGGGTTAGGGTTAGGTTTAGGATTAGGGTTACAGTGAGGGTGAGTGTGTGGATTAGGGTTAGGGTTAGGCTTAGGCTTAGGATTAGGCTGAGGGTGATAATGGGGATGAGAATTCGCTTTTGAATGATGGTTAAGGTTATGGTTAGGTTGAGGGTTATGATGAGGGTTAGGGTTAGGATTAGGGTTAGGGTGAGGGCTAGGATGAGGGTGATGTTTAGGTTAGGGTTAGGCTTAGGCTTAGGGATAGTCTGAGGCTGAAGTTGAGGGTGAGGGTTACGGTTAGGGTGATGGTTAGGGTTACAGTTAGGGTGAGTGTTAGAATGATGATTATGGTTAGGTTGAGGGTTAGGGTGAGGGTGACAGTAAGGGTAAAGGTGAGGGTTAGTCTGAGGGTGAGTGTTATGGTAATGGTGAAGGTTAAGGGTTAGGGTGAGGGTTAGGTGAGGATTAGGGATAGGGTTAGTGTTAGCGTTAGGGTGAGGGTTAGTGTGAGGGTTACGGTTAGGGTTACGGTTACGATTAGGGTTAGGGTGAGGGTGAGTGTGAGGGTTCGGGTTAGTCTTAGGCTTATGCTTAGGCTTAGGCCCAGCTTGAGGTTGAGGGTGGGGGTTACGGTTAAGGTGAGTGATAGGGTTAGGGTAATGGTTAGGGTTAGGGCAAGGTTGAAGTTTAGGGTTAGGGTTAGGGTGAGTTTTTAGTTTAGGGTGATGGTTAGGTTTAGTGTGAGGGTTAGTGTTCGGGTTAAGGTGAGTTTTAGTGTGAAGGTAAGTGTTAGGGTGAGGTTTAGGGTTAAGGTGAGGTTTAGGATTAGAGTTAGTGTAGGGTGAGGGTTAGGGTTATGGTTAGTGTTAGGGTTAGGGTTAGCGTGAGGTTTAGGGTGGGGGTGAGTGTTAGGGTTAGGGTTAGGATTAGGATTAGGGTTAAGGTGAGGGTGAGTGTGAGGGTTAGGGTTAGGGTTAAGGTTAGGATTAGAGTTATGGTGAGGGTGAAGTGAGGGTTAGGGTTATGGTGAGGGTTGGGTTTAGGGTTAGGTTTAGGGTATTGGCTAAGGTGAGGGTGAGGGTTACGGTCAGGGTTAGAGTGAGGGTTAGGGTGAGGGTTAGGTTTAGGGTTAGTTTTAGGGTTAGGGTTGGGGTTAGGGATGGTCTTAGTGTTAGGCGGAGGGTGAGGGTGAGGGTGAGGGTTAGGTTTGGAGTTTGGGTGAGGTTTATGGTTAGTGTTAGTGTTACGGTGAGGGTTAGTGTGAGGGTTAGGGTTAGGGTGACTGTTACTTTTAGGGATAGGGTGAGGGTCAGTGTGAGTGTAAGGGTTAGTTTTAGTCTTAGGCTTAGGCTTAGTCCGAGCCTAAGGGAGAGGGTGAGGGTTAGGGTTAGGGTCAGGGTTAGGGTTAGGATGAGGGTTATGGACAGGGTGAGGGTTAGGGTCAGGGTTAGGGTTAGAGTGAGGGTTAGGGTGAGGGATAGGGTTAGGGTTAGGGTGAGGGTTAGGGGTAATATGAGGTTTAGGGTTAGGGTGAGTTTTAGGGATAGTGTGAGGGTTTATGTTAAGTTTAGGCTTAGTGTTAGGGTGAGGGTAAGTGTTAGGTTGAGTGTTAGGTTTAGGGTGAGGTTTAGGGTTAGTATGAGGGTTAGGGCTAGGGTGAGGGTATGGGTGAGGGTTAGGGTTAGGGTGATGTTAGGGTGAGGGTGAGGGTTAGGGTGAGTGTGAGGGTGAGGGTTAAGTTGAGGGTTTGCGTTAGGGTTAGGGTGAGGTTGAGGGTGAGGGTGAGACTTAGGGTTGGGTTCAGGGTGAGGGTGAGTGTGAGGATTAGGGATAGGTTTAGGCTTAGGTTTAGTGTTAGGCGGAGGGTGACTGTGAGCATGAGGTTTAGGGTTAGGGTGAGGTTTAGGGTTAGGTTGAGGGTTAGGTTAAGGGTGAGGTTTAGGGTTAGGTTGGAGGTTAGGTTTAGAGTGAGGGTTAGCATTAGGGGTAGGGTTAGGTTGAGGATGAGAGTGAGTTTTAGAGTTAGGAATAGGTTTAGTATGAGCCTGTTGGTGAGGGTGAGGGTGAGGGTTAGGGTTAGGGTGAGGGTTAGGCTAAGGGTTAGGGTGAGGGTTAGGTTTAGGGTGATGTTTAGGTTGAGGGTTTGGGTTTGGGTTAGGGTGAGTCTGATGGTGAGTGAGAGGGTTAGGATTAGGGTTAGGGTTAGGTTGAGGGTGTGGGTGAGTGTGAGGGTTAGGGTTAGGGTTATTGTTTGGCTTAGGTTTAAGCTTAGCGTTAGGGTGAGTGTGAGGGTTAGGGTTATGTTGAGTGTGAGCATTACGGTTAGTTTTATGGTGAGGTTGAGGTTGAGGGTTAGGGAGAGGTTTAGGGTTTGGGTTAGGGTGAGGATTAGATGACGGTGAGGGTTAGGATTAGGGTGAGGGTTAGGATTAGGGTGAGGGTGAGGGTTATCGTTAGGGTGAGGGTTAGGGTTTTGGTGCCGATTAGGGTGAGTGTTAGGTTTACGGTGATGTTTATGGTGAGGGTGAGGGTTGGTTTGAGGGTTTGCGTTAGGTTTAGGGTGAGGTTGAGAGTGAGGGTGACGCTTAGGGTTAGGGTTAGGGTGAGGGTGATGATTAGGGTTAGGGTGAGGGTTAGGTTAGGGTTAGGGTGAGGGTTAGGCATAGTGTGATGGTTAAGGTTAGGGTGAGGTTTAGGGTTACTTTAAGGGCTCATGTTAGGTTTAGGCTTAGTGTTAGGGTGAGGGTAAGGGTTAGGTTGAGGGTTACGTTAGGGTGAGGTTTAGGGTTAGTATGAGGGTTAGGGCTAGGGTGAGGGTAAGGTTGAGGTTTAGGGTTAGGGTGATGTTTACGGTGAGGGTGAGGGTTAGGGTGAGGGAGAAGGTGAGGGTGAGGGTTTAGTTGAATATTTGGGTTAGGGTTAGGGTGAGGTTGAGGCTTATGGTTAGGTTGAGGGTGAGGGTGAGGGTTAGGGTTAGGGTTAGGGTTAGTGTTATCGTTAGGGTTAGGGTTAGAATAACGTTGAGGGTGAGGATTAGGGTTAGGGTTAGGGTGAGGTTTAGGCTTAATGTTAGTGATTGTGTTAGGGTTAGGGTTAGGGTGAGAGTTAGGAGGAGGGTTAGGGTTAGGGTTAGGATTAGGTTTAGGATGAGGGTGAGTGTGAGGTTTAGGGATAGGCTTAGGTTTAGGGTTATGCTGAGGGTGACTGAGCTTGAGTGTTAGGGTTATGGGGAGCATTAGGTTTGGGATTAGGGTGAGGGTAAGGGTTGGTGTGAGTGTTAGGGTTTGGGTGAGGGTTAGCGTTAGGTTTAGGGTTAGGGTTAGTTTGGTGGTTAGTGTTAGGGTGAGGGTTAGCATTAGGGGTAGGTTTAAGTTGAGGGTGAGGGTGAAGGTTAGGGTTAGGATTAGGTTTAAGGTGAGCCTGAGGGTGAGGGTGAGGGTGAGGGTTAGGGTTAGGGTGAGGGTTAGGCTAAGGTTTAGGGTGAGGGTTAGGTTTAGGGTGATGTTTAGGTTGAGCGTGAGGGTTAGGGTTAGGGTTAGGGTGAAGTTTCAGTTGATGGTTTGGGTTAGGGTTAGGTTGAGGGTGAGGGTGAGTGAGTGGGATAGGTTTAGGGTTAGGATTCGGTTTAGGGTGAGGTGAGTGTGAGTGTTAGGGTTAGGTTTATTGTTAGGCTTAGGTTTAAGCTGAGGGTGAGGGTGAGTGTGAGGTTTAGGGTTATGTTGAGTGTGAGAATTAGGGTTAGGATTATGGTGAGGGTGTGGTTGAGGGTAAGGGTGAGGGTAGGGTTTGGGTTAGGGTGAGGGTTAGATGAGGGTGAGGGTTAGGGTTAGGGTAAGGGTTAGGGTTAGGGTCAGGGTGAGGGTTAGCGTTAGGGTGAGGGTTCGGGTTATGGTGCGGATTAGGGTGAGTGTTAGGGTTACGGTGATGTTTATGGTGAGGGTGATGGTTGGTTTGAGGGTTTGCGTTAGGTTTAGGGTGAGGTTGAGGGTGAGGGTGAGGCTTAGGGTTAGGGTTAGGGTGAGGGTGACTCTGAGGGTTAGGGTTAGGGTTAGGCTTTAGGCTGAGGGTTAGGCTGAGGGTGAGGGTGAGGGTTAGGGTTAGGGTGAGTTTTAGGGTTAGGGTTAATGATAGGGTGATATTTAGGGTGAGGGTTGGTGTGAGAGTTATTGTTAGGGTTAGGCTTAGTGTTAGAGTGAGTGTAAGGGTTAGCTTGAGGGTTAGGGTTAGGGATAGTGTGAGGGTTGGGATGAGGGTTAGGGTGAGGGTAAGGTTTAGGGTGAGGATTATGGTGAGTGTGAGGGTTAGGGTTAGGGTTAGGGTGAGGGTGAGGTTTAGGGTCATGTAAGGGCTAAGGTTAGGGTTAGGATGAGGGTTAGGGAGAGGGTTAGGATGAGAGTTAGCGTGAGGGTGAAGATTAGGGTTAGGTTGAAAGTTAGGGTTAGGGTTAGGGTGAGGGTTTGGGTTAGGGTTAAGTTTAGGATGAGAGTTAGTTTGAGGGGTATGGTTATGGTTAAGGTGAACGTTAGGGTTAGCGTTAGGGTTATGGTTAGGGTTAGGTTTAGGGTGAGGCTTAGGGTCAGTGTGAGGGTTGGCGTTAGTGTTAGCTTTATTGTGAGAGTAAGGGTTAGCGTGAGGTTCAGGGAGAGTGTGAGGGTTAGAGTTAGCATTAGGCTTAGGGTGAGGTTTAGGGTGAGGGTTAGGGTGAGGTTTAGGGTTAGGGTGAGGTGAAGTTGAGGGTGATTGTTAGGTTTATGGTTAGGGTGAGAGATAGGTTTAGCGTGAGGGTTAGGGTTAGGGTTACAGTGAGAGTGAGCGTGAGGGTGACAGTGAGGCTTAGGGTGTGGGTGAGGGTGAGTGTGAGGGTTAGGGTTAGGGTTAGGGTTAGTGTGAGGGTGAACTTGAGTGTTAGTTTTAGGAGTAGCGTTAGGTTTAAATTTAGGCTGAGGTTGGGCGTGAGGGTGAGGGTGACGGTTAGGGTTAGGGTTCGGGCTAGGTTGAGGGTTAGGGTTAGTGTGAGGGTTATGGTGAGGGTAAGGCTAAAGGTTAAGGTTAGGGTTACAGTGAGGGTTAGGGTTAGGGTTAGGGTTATTGTTAGTGTTACATTTTCGTTGAGGGTGAGGCTGAGGGTGAAGTTTATGGTTAGGTTTAGGGTTAGGGTTATTGTTAGGGTTAAGGTTATGGTGAGGTTTAGGGTTAGGGTTAAGATTAGTGTTATGGTGCGGGTGAGGGTGAGGGTTAATTTTAGGGTGAGTGTTGGGGTTAGGGTTAGATTTAGCGTTAGGTTGAGGGTTAGGATTAGGCTTAGGGTTAGGGTATGGGCTAGGGTGAGGGTGAGGGTTAGGGTGAGGGTTAGGTTTAGGGTTAGTGTTAGGTTTAGGGTTGGTGTGAGGGATAGGCTGAGTGTTAAGCGGTGGGTGAGGTTGAAGGTGAGGGTTAGGGTTAGGGTGCGGGTGAGGTTTAGGGTTAGTGTTAGCATTAGGGTGAGGGTTAGTGTAAGGGTTAGGGTTAGGGTGAGTGTTACTCTTAGGGTTAGGGTGAGGGTGAGTGTAAGGGTAAGGGTTAGTTTTAGGCTAAAGCTTAGGTTTAAGCTGAGCCTAAGAGTGAGGGTGAGGGTTAGGGTTAGGGTGAGGGATATAGACAAGGTGAGGGTTAGCGTTAGGGTTAGGGTTATTGGTAGGATTAGGTTTAGGTTTAAAGTTACTGTGACAGTGAGGGTTAGGGATAGGGATAGTGTGAGGTTTAGGTTTAGGGATAGGGTTAGAGTTAGGGTTAGGGTAATGGTGAGGTTTGGGGTTAGATTTAGGGTTAGTGTTAGGGTTAGGTTTAGGGTGAGGGTTAGTGTGAGTTTTAGGGTTAGGCTTAGGCTTAGGCTTAGGCTTAGGCTTAGGCCTAGCATGAGGGAGAATTTTAGGGTTAGGGTTAGTGTGAGGGTTATGGTTAGGGTGAAATTGAGTGTGAGGGTTAGGGTCAGTCTTAGGCTTAGGCTTAGGCCGAGCATATGGGTGAGGGTGAGGGTTAGGGTTAGGGTCAGGGTTAGGGTGAGGTTTAGGTTTAAGGTTAGTGTTAGGGTTAAGGTTGGGGTTAGGGATAGTCTTAGTGTTAAGCGGAGGGTGAGGGTGAGGGTGAGAGTTAGGGTTAGGGTTAGGGTTTGGGTGTTAGGATTTGGGTGAGGGTTAGGATGAGGTTAAGGGTTAGGATTAGGGTTCGGGTGAGGGCTAGTGTGAGGATGAGGATTAGGGTTAGCATTAGGGTGAAGTTAGGGTTAGGGTTAGGGTTACATTGAGGATGAGTTTTAGGGTTAGGGTGAGGGTTAGGTTTAGGGTTAGGGTGATGGTGAGGGTTAGAATTAGGGATATGGTTAGGGATATTGTTAGTGTTATGGTTAGGGTTAAGCTTATGCTGAGGGTGAGGCTGAGGGTGAGCGTTAGGGTTAGGGTTAGGGTGACGTTTAGGGTTAGGGTTAAGGTTAGGGTTAGGAGGAGACTTTGGTTTAAGGTGAGGGTGAGGGTTAGGGTTAGGGTTAGGGTTAGGGTTAGTGTTATCGTTAGGATTAGGGTTAGAATAACAGTGAGGGTGAGGATTAGGGTTAGGGTTAGGATGAGGTTAAGGGTTAGTGTTAGTGTTAGGGTTAGGGTTAGGGTTAGGGTGAGAGTTAGGAGGAGGGTTAGGGTTAGGATTAGGGTTAGGGTGAGGGTGAGGGTGTGGTTTAGGGTTAGGATTGGGGTTAGGCTTAGGGTTAGGCAGAGGGTGAGGTTGAGGGTGACGGTTAGGGTTAGGTTGAGGCTGAGGGTGAGGGATAGGGTTAGGCTTAGTGTTAGAGTTAGAGTTAGGGTGAGGGTGAGGGTTAAGATTAGGGTTAGGATAAGGGTTAGGGTGAGTTGACGTTTAGGGTTAGTGTTAGGGTTAGGCTTAAGTTTAGGCTGAGGGTGAGGGTTAGGGTGAGGTTTAGGATTAGGTTTAGGTTTAAGGTATGGGCTAGGGTGAGGGTGAGGGTTAGGGTCAGGTTTAGGGTGAGGGTTAGTGTGAGGCTTAGGTTTAGGGTTAGTGTTAAGGTTAGGGTTGGGATTAGGGATAGTCTTAGTGTTAGGCGGAGGGTGAGGTTGAGGGTGAGGGTTAGGGTTAGGGTGAGGTTTAGGGTTAATGTGAGGTTTCATGTTAGGTTTGCGCTTAAAGTTAGGGTGAGGGTAGGGGTTACGTTGAGGGTTAGGTTAGGGTGAGGTTTAGGGTTAGTATGAGGGTTAGGGTTAGGTTGAGGGTAAGGGTGAGGGTCATGGTTATGGTGATGTTTAGGGTGAGGGTGAGGGTTAGGGTGACGGTGAGGGTGAGGGTTCAGTTGTGGGTTTGGGTTAGGGTTAGTTTGAGCTTGAGACTTAGGGTTAGGTTTAGGGTGAGGTTGAGGTTTAGGGTTAGGGTTAGGGTGAGGGTTCAGTTGTGGGTTTGGGTTAGGGTTAGGGTGAGGTTGAGACTTAGCATTAGGGTTAGGGTGAGGGTGAGGGTTAGGGTAAAGGTTAGGGTTAGTGTTATCGTTAGGGTTAGGGTTAGAATAATGGTGAGGTTGAGGATTAGGGTTAGGGTTAGGGTGAGGTTTAGGCTTAATGTTAGTGATTGTGTTAGGGTTAGGGTTAGGGTGAGAGTTAGGAGGAGGGTTAGGGTTAGGGTTAGGGTTACGATTAGGGTTAGGGTGAGGGTGAGTGTGAGTTTTAGGGATAGGGTTAGGATTAGGTTTAGGGTTAGGCTTAGGGTGACTGTGAGCTTGAGTGTTAGGCTTATGGTGAGCATTAAGTTTGGGGTTAGGGTGAGGGTAAGGGTTGGGGTGAGTGTTAGGGTTTGGGTGAGGGTTAGCGTTAGGTTTAGGGTTAGGTTTAGGTAGGAGGTTAGTGTTAGGGTGAGGGTTAGCATTAGGGGTATGGTTAGGTTGAGGGTGAGGTTGAGGTTAGGGTTAGGATTAGGTTTAAGGTGAGCCTGAGGGTGAGGCTGAGGGTGATGGTTAGGTTTAGGGGGTGGTTTAGGCTAAGGGTTAGGGTGAGTGTTAGGTATAGGGTGATGTTTAGGTTGAGGGTGAGGGTTAGGGTTAGGGTGAGGTTGAAGGTTCGGTTGAGGGTTTGGGTTAGGTTTAGGTTGAGGGTGAGGGTGAGTGAGAGGTTTAGGTTTAGGGTCAGGATTAGGTTTAGAGTGAGGGTGAGTGTGAGAGTTAGGTTTAGGCTTATTGTTAGGCTTAGGTTTAAGCTGAGGGTGAGGGTGAGTGTGAGGTTTAGGGTTATGTTGAGTGTGAGCCTTAGGTTTAGGGTGAGGGTGTGGTTGAGGGTTAGGGTGAGGGTTAGGGTGAGGGTTAGGGTGAGGGTTAGAAGAGGGTGAGAGTTAGGGTTAGGGTGAGTTTTAGGTTTACTCTGAGGGTTCATGTTATGTTTAGCCTTAGTGTTAGAGTGAGGGTAAGCGTTAGGTTGAGGATTAGGTTAGGGTGAGGTTTAGGGTTAGTATGAGGGTTAGGGCTAGGGTGAGGGTAAGGGTGAGGGTTAGGGTTAGGGTGATGTTTAGTGTGAGGGTGAGCGTTAGGGTGACGGTGAGTGTGAGGGTTCAGTTGAGGGTTTGGTTTAGGGTTAGGGTGAGCTTGAAACTTAGGGATAGGTTTAGGGTGAGGGTGAGGTTTAGGGTTAGAGTGAGGGTTAGTGTTATCGTTAGGGTTAGAGTTAGAATCAGGGTGAGGGTGAGGATTAGGTTAGGGTTAGGGTGAGTTGTAGGATAATGTTAGTGATAGTATTAGGGTTAGAGTTAGGGTGAGAGTTAGGAGGAGGGTTAGGGTTAGGGATAGGTTTACGATTAGGGTTAGGCTGAGGGTGACTGTGAGGTTTAGGGATAGGGTTAGGCTTAGGTTTAGGGTAAGGCTGAGGGTGACTGTGAGCTTGAGGTTTAGGGTTATGGTGAGAATTAGGTTTGAGGTAAGGGTGAGCGTAAGGGTTGGGGTGAGTGTTAGGGTTTGGGTTAGGGTTAGGTTTCGGTTTAGGGTTAGCGTTAGTTTGGAGGTTAGTGTTAGGGTGAGGGTTAGCGTTAGGGGTAGGGTTAGGTTGAGGGTGAGGGTGAGGGTTAGGGTTAGGATTAGGATTAAGGTGAGCCTGAGAGTGAGGGTGAGTGTGAGGGTTAGGTTTAGGGTGAGGGTTAAGCTAAGGGTTAGGGTGAGTGTTAGGTTTAGGGTGATGTTTATGTTGAGGGTGAGGGTTAGGGTTAGGGTGAGGGTGAAGTTTCAGTTGAGGGTTTGCGTTAGGGTTAGGTTGAGGGTGAGGGTGAGTGAGAGTGTTAGGTTTAGGGTTAGTATTAGGTTTAGGGTGAGCGTGAGTGTGAGGGTTAGGATTAGGTTTATTGTTCGGCTTAGATTTAAGCTGAGGGTGGGGGTGAGTGTGAGGTTTAGGGTTATGTTGAGTGTGAGCATTAGGGTTAGGTTTAGGGTGAGGGTGTGGTTGACGGTTAGGGTGAGTGTTAGGGTTTGGTTTAGGGTGAGTGTTAGATGAGGGTTAGGATTAGGTTTAGAGTGAGGGTTAGGGTTAGGGTGAGGGTGAGGGTTAGCGTTCGGGTGAGGGTTCGGGTTATGGTGCAGATTAGGGTGAGTGTTAGGTTTACGGTGATGTTTATGGTGAGGGTGAGGGTTAGTTTGAGTGTTTGTGTTAGATTTAGGGTGAGGTTGAGGGTGAGGGTGAGGCTTAGGGTTAGGGTTAGGGTGAGGGTGACTCTGAGGCTTAGGGTTAGGGTTATGCTTTAGGCTGAGTTTTAGGCTGAGGGTGAGGGTGAGGGTTAGGGTTAGGGTGAGTGTTAGAATTAGGCTTAATGATAAGGTGATATTTAAGGTGAGGGTTAGTGTGAGAGTTAGTGGTAGGGTTAGGCTTATTGTTAGAGTGAGTGTAAGGGTTAGGTTGAGGGTTAGGGTTAGGGATATGTTGAGGGTTGGGATGAGGGTTAGGGTGAGAGTAAGTTTTATGATGAGGGTTATGGTGAGTGTGAGAGTTAGGGTTAGGGTTAGGTTTAGGGTGAGTGTGAGGTTTAGGGTTATGGTAAGGGTTAGGTTTAGGGTAAGGATGAGTGTTTGGGAGAGGGTTAGGATGAGGGTTAGGGTGAGGGTTCGGGTTAGGGTGAGGGTTATGGTTCGGGTGAGGGTGAGGGTGAGGTTGAGAGTGAAGGTTAGGGTTAGAGTTAGGATGAGGGTGAGGATTAGTTTAAGATTAGGGTTAGGGTTAGGTTTAGGCTGAGGATGAGTCTGAGGATTTGGGTGAGGATTAGGGTTAGTTTGAGTTTTATGGTTAGGGTTAGGGTGAGGGTTTTTGTTAGGGTTAACTTTAGGATGAGTGTTAGTTTGAGGGGTATGGTATGGTTAAGATGAACGTTAGGGTTAACGTTAGGGATAGGGATAGGGTTAGGGTTAGGGTGAGGTTTAGGATGAGGGTTAGGGTTAGGGTTAGGGTTAGGTTCAGGGTTCAGGTGAAGGTTATGGTTAGAGTTAGGGTTAGGGTGAGGTTTAGGGTCAGGGTGAGGGTTAGGGTTAGTGTTAGATTTATGGTGAGAGTAAGGATTAACATGAGATTTAAGATGAGTGTGAGGTTTACAGTTAGCATTAGGGTTAGGGTGAGGTTCAGGGTGAGGGTTAGGGTTAGGTTTATGGTTAGGGTGAGGTGAGGGTGAGGGTGATTGTGAGGTTTATGGTTAGGGTGAGAGATAGGTTTAAGGTGAGGGTGAGGGTTAGGGTTAGGGTTAGGGTGAGTGTGAGGGTTAGGGTTAGGGTTAGGTTTAGGGTTAGTGTGAGGGTGAAGTTGAGGGTTAGTGTTTGGAGTAGCGTTAGGTTTAAATTTAGACTGAGGGTGAGCATGAGGGTGAGGGTGACAGTTAGGGTTAGGGTTAGGTTGAGGGTTAGTGTTATTATGAGGGTTATGGTGAGGGTAAGTCTAAAGGTTAAGGTTAGGGTTACAGTGAGGGTTAGGTTTAGGGTTAGGGTTATTGTTAGTGTTAGGTTAGTGTTAATTTTGCGGTGAGGGTGAGGCTAAGGGTGAGGTTTATGGTTAGGTTTAGGGTTAGGGTTAGGGTTAGGGTTAGGATTAGGCTTAGGGTTAAGTTATGGGCTAGGGTGAAGGTGAGGGTTAGGGTGAGGGTTAGGTTTCGGGTTAGTGTTAAGTTTAGGGTTGGGGTTAGGGATAGGCTTAGTGTTAGACGGAGGGTGAAGGTGATGGTGAGGGTTAGGGTTAGGGATAGTGTTACTGTTAGGGTTAGGGTGAGGGTGAGTGTGAGGGTAAGGTTTAGTCTTAGGCTTAGGCTTAGGTTTAGGCTGAGCCTAAGGGTGAGCGTGAGGGTTAGGGTGAGGGGTATGGACAGGGTGAGGTTTAGCGTTAGGGTTAGGGTTATTGGTAGGATTAGGGTTAGGTTGAAAGTTACTGTGAGGGTGAGGGTTAGGGTTAGGGTTAGGGTGAAGTTTAGGTTTAGGGATAGGGTTAGAGTTAGGGTTAGGGTAAGGGTGAGGTTTAGGGTTAGAGTTAGGTTTAGTGTTAGGGTTAGGGTTAGGGTGAGGATGAGTGTGAGGGTGACAGTGAGGCTTAGGGTGTGGGTGAGGGTGAATGTGAGGGTTAGGCTTAGGTTTAGGGTTAGGGTTAGTGTGAGGCTGAAGTTGAGGGTTAGTGTTAGGAGTAGCGTTAGGTTTAAAGTTAGGCTGAGGGTGAGCGTCAGGGTGAGAGTTACGGTTAGGGTTAGGGTTAAGTTGAGGGTTACGGTTATTGTGAGGGTTATGGTGAGGTTAAGACTAAAGGTTAAGGTTAGGCTTACAGTGAGGGTTAGGGTTAGGGTTTAGGTTATTGTTAGTGTTAGGTTAGTGTTAAGTTTACAGTGAGGGTGAGGCTGAGGGTGAGGTTTATGGTTAGGTTTAGGGTTAGGTTTAGTGTTAGGGTTAGGGTTAGGGTTAGGATTAGGCTTAGGGTTAGGGTATGGGCTAGGGTGAGGTTGAGCGTTAGGATGAGGGTTAGGTTTCGGGTTAGTGTTATGTTTAGGGTTGGGGTTAGGGATAGGATTAGTGTTAGGCGGAGGGTGAGGGTGAGGGTTACGGTTAGGGTTAGGGATGCGGGTGAGGGTTATTGTTAGGGTGTGGGTTAGGTTTAGGGTTAGTGTTAGCATTAGGGTGAGGGTTAGTGTGAGGGTTAGGTTTAGGGTGAGTGTTACTCTTAGGGTTAGGGTGAGGGTGAGTGTGAGGGTAAGCGTTAGTCTTAGGCTTAGGCTTAGGTTTAGGCTGAGCCTAAGTGTGAGGTTTAGGATTAGGGTTAGGTTTAGGGTTATGGACAGGGTGAAGGTTAGCGTTAGTGTTAGGGTTAAGGATTAGGGTTAGGTTGAAAGTTACTGTGAGGGTGAGGGTTAGGGTTAGGGATAGGGTGAGGCTTAGCGTTAGGAATAGGGTTAGAGTTAGTGTTAGGGTAAGGGTGAGGTTTAGGGTTAGAGTTAGGGTTAGTGTTAGGGTTAGGGTGAGGGTTAGTGTGAGGGTTAGGGTTAGACTTAGTCTTAGGCTTAGGCTTAGGCCGAGCATGAGTGTGAGTTTTACGGTTAGGGTTAGTGTGAGTGTTAGAGTTAGGGTTAGTGTTATGGTTAGGGTTAGGGTGAAGGTGAGTGTGAGGGTTAGGATTAGTCTTAGGTTTAGGCTTAGGCTTAGGCCGAGCTTAAGGGAGTGGGTGAGGGTTAGGGTAAGGGTGAGGGTTAGGGTGTTAGGGTTTGGGTGAGGGTTAGGATGAGGTTTATGGTTAGGATTAGGGTTACTGTGAGGGCTAGAGTGAGGGTGAGGGTTAGGGTTAGCATTAGGGTGAAGTTAGGGTTAGGGTTAGTGTTACATTGAAGGTGAGGTTTAGGGTTAGGTTGAGGGTTAGGGTTAGGGTTAGGGTGATGGTGAGGGTTAGGATTAAGGATATGGTTAGGGTTATTGTTAGTGTTATGTTTAGCGTTAATCTTATGTTGAGGGTGAGGCTGCGGGTGAGGGTTAGGCTTATTCTTAGGGTGACGTTTAGGGTTAGGGTTAGGGTTAGGAAGAGGGTTTGGGTTACGGTGAAGGTGAGGGTTAGGGTTAGGGTTAGGGTTAGTGTTATGGTTAGGGTTAGGGTTAGAATAACCGTGAGGGTGAGGATTAGGGTTAGGGTTAGGGTTAGGGTTAGGGTTAGGGTTAGGGTTAGGGTTAGGGTGAGAGTTAGGAGGAGGGTTAGGGTTAGGGTTAGGGTTAGGATTAGGGTTAGGGTGAGTGTGAGGGTGTGGTTAAGGGTTAGGGTTGAGGTTAGGCTTAGGGTTAGGCTGAGGGTGAGGTTGAGGGTGAGGGTTAGGGTTAGTTTGAAGCTGAGGGTGAGGGTTAGGGTTAGTGTTATCATTAGGGTTAGGGTTAGAATAACGGTGAGCGTGAGGAGTACGGTTAGGTTTAGGATGAGGTTAAGGGTTAGTGTTCCTATTAGTGTTAGGGTTATGGTTATGCTGAGAGTTAGGAGGAGGGTTAGGGTTAGGGTTAGGGTTAGTTTTAGGGTTAGGGTGAGGGTGAGGGTGTGGTTTAGGGTTAGGTTTGGAGTTAGGCTTAGAGTTAGGCTGAGGGTGAGGTTGAGGGTGAGGGTTAGGGTTAGGCTTAGTGTTAGAGATAGGGTTAGGGTGAGGGTGAGTGTTAAGTTTAGGGTTAGGATTAGGGTTAGGGTGAGTGTGATGTTTAGGGTTAGGGTTAGGGTTGGGCTTAGGTTAAGGTTGAGGGTGAGGGTCAGGGTGAGGGTTAGGGTTAGGGTGAGCGTTGTGGTTAGGGTTAGATAGGGTCAGGGTGAGGGTTAGGATTAGGCTTATGGTTAAGTTATGGGCTAGGGTGAGGGTGAGGTTTAGGGTCATGGTTAGGGTGAGGGTTAGTGTGAGGGTTAGGTTTAGGGTTAGTGTTAGGGTTAGGTTTGGGTTTAGGGATAGTCTTAGTGTTAGGTGGAGGGTGAGGGTGAGGGTGAGGGTTACGGTTAGGGTGAGGATGAGGTTTAGGGTTAGAGTTAGAATTACGGTGAGGGTTAGTTTTAGGGTTAGGGTTAATGTTACAGTTAGGGTTATGGTGAGGGTGAGTGTGAGGGTTAGGTTTATGTTTAGACTTAGGGTGAGTGTTAGGCTTAGACTTAGGGTTAGATTATAGGCTAGGGTGAGGGTGAGGGTTAGTGTTAGGGTTAGGGTGAGGGTTAAGGTGAGTGTGAAGTTTAAGGTTAGACTTAGTCTTAGGCTTACGCTTAGGCCGAGCATGAGTTTGAGGGAGAGGGTTAGGTTTAGGATGAGGATTAGGGTTTTAGGGTTAGGGTGTGGGTTAGGATGAGGGTGAGTGTTAGGGTTAGCGTTAGGTTGAGGTTTACGGTTAGGGTTAGAGTTACTTTGAGGGTGAGGGTTACGATTAGTGTGAGGGTTAGTTTTAGGGTTAGGGTGAGAGTGAGGGTTAGGATTAGTTTTAGGGTTAGGGTTATTGTTAGTTTTATGGTTAGGGTTAAGTTTACAGTGAGGGTGAGGCTGAGGGTGAGGGTTAGGATTAGGGTTAGGTTTAGGGTGTGGGTTAGGCTGAGGGTTAGAGTTAGGCTGAGGGTGAGTTTGGGGATGAGGATTAGCTTTTGAGTGATGGTTAGGGTTATGGTTAGGTTGAGGGTTAGGATGAGGGTTAGGGTTGGGATTAGGGTTAGGGTGAGGGCTAGGATGAGGGTGAATGTCAGGGTTAGGGTGAGGTTTAGGGTTAGGGTTAGGGTGAGGGTTAGGGATAGTGTGAGGGTTAGGGTTAGGGTGAGGTTTAGGGTTACTCTGAGGTTTCATGTTAGGTTTAGGCTTAGTGTTATGGTGAGGGTAAGGGTTAGGTTGAGGGTTAGGTTAGGGTGAGGTTTAGGGTTAGTTTGAGGGTTAGGGCTAGTGTGAGGGTAAGTGTGAGTGTTAGGGTTAGGGTGATGTTTAGGGTGAGGGTGAGTGTTATGGTGAGTGTGAGGGTGAGGGTTCAGTTGAGGGTTTGGGTTAGAGTTAGGGTGAGGTTGAGACAGTGTTAAGTTGAGGGTTAGGATGAGGGTTAGGGTTAGGATTAGGGTTAGGGTGAGGGCTAGGATGAGGTTGATGTTTAGGGTTAAGGTTAGGCTTAGGCTTAGGGTTAGGCTGAGGCTGAAGGTGAGGGTGAGGGTTAGGGTTAGGGTGATGGTTAGGGTTACAGTTAGGGTGAGGGTTAGGGTGAGGGGGACAGTAAGGGTTAAGATGAGGGTTATGCTGAGGGTGAGTGTTATGGTAATGTTGAACGTTAGGGTTAGGGTGACGGTAAGGGTGAGGGTTTGGTTTAGGTTTAGGGTTAGGTTTAGCGTTAGCGTTAGGGTGCGGGTTAGTGTGAGGGTTAGGGTTAGGGTTAGGGTTACGGTTAGGGTTAGGGTGAGGGTGATTGTGAGGGTAGGGTTAGTCTTAGGCTTATGCTTAGACTAAGGCCCAGCTTGATGATGAGGGTGGGGGTTACGGTTAGGGTGAAGGTTAGGGTTAGGGTAATAGAGTTAGAGCAAGGTTTAGGGTTAGTGTTAGGCTTAGGGTGAGTTTTAAGTTTAGGGTGTTGGTTAGGGTTAGTGTGAGGGTTAGTGTTCGGGTTAACTTTAGTTTTAGTGTGAAGGTAAGTGTTAGGGTGAAGTTTAGGGTTAGGGTGACATTTAGGTTTAGAGTTAGTGTTAGGGTGCGTGTTAGGGTTAGGGTTAGGGTTAGGTTTAGGGTGAGGTTTAGGCTGGGGGTGAGTGTTAGGGTTAAGGTTAGGATTAGGATTAGGGTTAAGGTGAGGGTGAGTGTGAGGGTTAGGTTTAGGGTTAGGTTTAGGATTAGAGTTATGGTGAGGGTGAACTGAGGGTTAGGGTTAGGGTGAGGGTTGGGGTTAGGGTTAGAGTGAGGGTTAAGGTGAGGGTTAGAATTAGGCTTAGGGTTAGGGTATGGGCTAGGGTGAGGGTGATGGTTAGGGTCATGGTTAGAGTGAGGGTTAGGGTGAGGTTTAGGTTTAGGGTTAGTTTTAGGGTTAGGGTTGGGGTTAGGTATATTCTTTGTGTTAGGCGAAGGGTGAGGGTTAGGGTGAGGTTTAGGGTTAGGGTTTGGGAGAGGTTTATGGTTAGTGTTAGTGTAAGGGTGAGGGTTAGTGTGAGGGTTAGGGTTAAGGTGAGTGTTACTTTTAGGGTTAGGGTGAGGGTGCGTGGTAGGGTAAGGTTTAGTCTTAGTCTTTGTCTTAGGCTTAGACCGAGCCTAAGGGTGAGGGTGAGGGTTAGGGTGATTGTTAGGTTTAGGGTGAGGGTTATGCAGAGGGTGAGGGTTAGCGTTAGCGTTAGGGTTATTGTTAGGATTAGGTTTAGGTGTAAAGTTACTATGAGGGTGAGGGTTTGGGTTACGGTTAGGGTTAGAGTGAGAGTTAGGGTTAGGGTGAGGGTTAAGGTTAGGGTGAGGTTTAGGGTTACTGTGAGGGTTCATGTTAGGTTTAGGCTTAGTGTTAGGGTGAGGGTAAGGGTTAGGTTGAGGGTTAGGTTTAGGGTAGGTTTAGGGTTAGTATGAGGTTTATGGATATGGTGAGGTTAAGGGTGAGAGTTAGGGTTAGGGTGATGTTTAGGGTGAGGGTGAGGGTTAGGGTGAGATCGAGGGTGAGAGTTCAGTTGAAGGTTTGGGTTAGGGTTAGGGTGAGGTTGAGGGTGAGGATGAGACTTAGGGTTAGGTTTAGGGTGATGGTTAGTGTGAGGATTAGGTATAGGGTTAGGCTTAGGTTTAGGTTTAGGCTGAGGGTGACTGTGAGCATGAGGGTTAGGGTTAGGGTGAGGGTTATTGTTAGGTTGAGGATTAGGTTTATGGTGAGGTTTAGTGTTAGGTTGGAGTTTAGGTTTAGGGTGAGGGTTAGCGTTAGGGGTAGGGTTATGTTGAGGGTGAAGGTGAGGGTTATTGTTAGGATTAGGTTTAGGGTGAGCCTGTTGGTGAGGGTGAGGATGAGGGTTAGGTTTAGGGTGAGGGTTAGGCTAAGGGTTAGGGTGAGGGTTAGGTTTAGGGTGATGTTTAGGTTGAGGGTTTGGGTTAGGGTTAGGGGGAGTGTGAGGGTGAGTGAGAGGGTTAGGATTAAGTTAGGGTTAGTTTTAGGATGAGGGTGAGTGTGAGGTATAGGGTTAGGGTTATTGTTAGGCTTAGGTTTAAGCTGAGGGAGAGGGTGAGTGTGAGGGTTAGGGTTAGGTTGTGTGTGAGCATTAGGATTAGGTTTAGGTTGAGGGTGAGGTTGAGGGTTAGGGTGAGGTTTAGGATGTGGGTTAGGCTGAGGGTTAGATGAGGGTGAGGGTTAGGATTAGGGTGAGGGTTAGGGTTAGGGTGAGGGTGAGGGTTAGTGTTAGGGTGAGGGTTAGGGTTTTGGTATGGATTAGGGTGAGAGTTAGGGTAAGGGTGATGTTTAGGGTGAGGCTGAAGGTTGGTTTGAGGGTTTGCTTTAGGTTTAGGGTGAGGTTGAGTGTGAGGGTGAGGCTTAGGTTTAGGGTTAGGGTGAGGGTGACTGTGAGGGTTAGGGTTAGGGTTAGGCTTTAGGCTGAGGGTTAGGCTGAGGGTGAGGGTGAGGGTGATGATTAGGGTTAGGGTGAGGTTTAGGGTTAGGTTTAGGTTGAGGGTTAGGGATAGTGTGAGGGTTAGGGTTAAGGTGAGGTTTAGGGTTACTGTGAGGGTTCATGTTAGGTTTAGGCTTAGTGTTAGGGTGAGGGTAAGGGTTAGGTTGAGGGTTAGGTTAGCTGAGGTTTAGGGTTATTATAAGGTTAGGGATAAGATGACGGTAAGGGTGAGGGTTAGGTTTAGGGTGATGTTTAGGGTGAGAGTGAGGATTAGGGTGAGGGTGAGTGTCAAGGTTCAGTAGAGGGTTTGGGTTATGGTTAGGGTAAGGTTGAGACTTGGGGTTAGGTTTAGCGTGAGGGTGAGGGTTAGGTTTAGGTTGATGTTTAGGTTGAGGGTGAGGGTTAGGGTTAGGGTGAGGGTGAAGTTTCGGTTGATGGTTTGGGTTAGTGTTAGGTTGAGGGTGAGGGTGAGTGAGAGGGTTAGGTTTAGGGTTAGGATTAGATTTAGGTTGAGGGTGAGTGTGAGGTTTAGGATTTGCTTTATTGTTAGGCTTAGGTTTAAGCTGAGGTTGAGGGTGAGTGTGAGGTTTAGGGTTATGTTGAGTGTGAGCATTAGGGTTAGATTTAGGGTGAGGCTGTGGTTGAGGTTTAGTGTGAGGGTTAGGGTTTGGGTTAGAGTGAGGGTTAGATGAGGGTGAGGGTTAGGTTTTCGTTTAGGGTTAGGGTTAGGGTGAGGGTGAGGTTTAGCTTTAGTGTGAGGCTTAGGGTTAGGGTTATGGTGCGGATTAGGGTGAGTGTTAGGGTTATGGTGATATTTATGATATTTATTTATTTATGATATTTATGACATTTATGAGTGTGAGGGTTGGTTTAAGGGTTTGTGTTAGGTTTAGGGTGAGGTTTAGGGTGAGGGTGAGGCTTTGGGTTAGGGTTAGGGTGAGGGTGACTCTGAGGGTTATGGTTAGGGTTAGGCTTTTGGCTGAGGGTTAGGCTGAGGGTGAGGGTGAGGGTTAGGGTTAGGGTGAGGGTTAGGGTTTGGGTTAATGGTAGGGTGATATTTAGGGTGAGGTTTAGTGTGAGAGTTAGTGTTAGGGTTAGACTTAGTGGTAGATTGAGTGTAAGGGTTCGGTTGAGGGTTAGGTTTAGGGGTAGGGTGAGGGTTGGGATGAGGTTTAGGGTGAGTTTAAGGTTGAGGGTGAGGGTTATGGTGAGTGTGAGGGTGAGGGTTAGGGTTAGGGTTAGGGTGAGGTTGAGGTTTAGGGTTATGATAAGGTTTAGGTTTAGGTTTAGGATTAGGGTTAGGGAGAGGTTTAGGATGAGGGTGAGGGTGAGGATTCGGGTTATGGTTCGGGTTAGGGTTAGGGTGAGGGTGAGGTTGAGGGTGAGATTGAAGTTTAGGGTTAGAGGTAGGATGACGGTGAGGATTAGTTTTAGGATTAGGGTTAGGTTTAGGCTGAGGATGAGGCTGAGGGTGTGGGTGAGGATTAGGGTTAGGTTGAGTGTTATGGTTAGGCTTAGGGTGAGGGTTTGGGTTAGGGTTAAGTTTAGGATGAGAGTTACTTTAAGGGGTACGGTTACGGTTAGGATGAGCGTTAGGGTTAGTGTTAGGGTTAGGGATAGGGTTAAGGTTGGGTGAGGTTTAGGATGAGGGTTAGGGTTAGGGTTAGGGTTAGAGTCAGGGTTCGGGTGAAGGTTATTTTTAGATTTAGGGTTAGGGTGAGGGTTAGGGTCAGGTTGAGGGTTAGGGTTAGGGGTAGCTTTATGTTGAGAGTAAGGTTTAGCGTGAGGTTTAAGGTAAGTGTGAGGGTTAGAGTTAGCATTAGGGTTAGGGTGAGATTTAGGGTGAGGTTTAGGGTTAGATTTAGGTTTAGGGTTACGGTGAGGGTGAGCGTGAGGGTGACAGTGAGGCTTAGGTTGTGGGTGAGAGTGAGTGTGAGGCTTAGTTTGAGGGTTAGGGTTAGGGTTAGTGTTACTTTTTGGGTTAGGGTGAGGTTGATTGTGAGGGTAAGGGTTAATCTTAGTCTTAGGTTAGGCTTAGTCCGAGCCTAAGTGTGAGGGTGATAGTTAGGGTTAGGGTGAGGTTTAGGGTTAGAGTGAGGGTTATGGACAGGGTGAGGGTTAGTGTTAGGCTTAGGGTGATTGTTAGGATTAGGGTTAAATTTAAAGTTAATGTGAGGGTGATGGTTAGGGTTAGGGTTAGTTGAGGTTTAGGTTTAGGTTTAGGGTTAGAGTTAGGGTTAAGGAAATGGTGAGGTTTAGGGTTAGAGATAGGGTTATTGTTAGTGTTAGGGTTAGGGTGAGGGTTAGGGTTAGGCTTAGGATTAGGCTTAGGCTTAGGCTGAGCATGAGGGTGAGGGTTAGGGTTAGGGTTAGTGTGAGTGTTAGGGTTAGGGTTAGGGTGAGGGTTAGGCTGAGGTTTAGGTTTAGGGTAGGCATAGGGTTAGGGTTAAGGTTAGGGTTAAGATAAGGTTTAGATTTAGGTTTATGGTGAGGATTAGTGTTAGGGTTTGGGTTAAGGTGAGGGTAAGGGTGAGAATTAGGGTTAGGGTTAGGGTTAAGGTTAGTGTAAGTTTTAGGTTTACAGTTAGGGTTAGGGTTAAGATTAGGGTTACAGTGTAGGTTAGGTTTAGGTTTAGGGTTAGGGTTATTGTCAGTGTTATTTTCAGGGTTAAGTTTGCGGTGAGGGTGAGGCTGAGGGTTAGGTTTATGGTTAGGTTTACTGTTAGGTTTAGTGTTAGGGTTAGGGGTAGGGTGAGGTTTAAGGTGATGATTAGAGTTAGGGTTAGGATTAGAGTTATGGTGTTGGTGAGGGTGAGGGTTAGGGTTAGGGTGAGGGTTGGGGTTAGGGTTAGAATGAGGGTTAGGGTGAGTGTTAGGATTAGGTTTATAGTTAGTGTATGGGCTAGGGTGAGGGTGAGGGTTAGGGTGAGGGTTAGGGTGAGGGTTAGGTTTAGGGTTAGGGTTAGGGTTGGGGTTAGGGATAGTCTTAGTGTTAGGCAGAGGGTGAGGGTGAGGGTTAGGGTTAGAGTTAGAGTATGGGCTAGGGTGAGGGTGAGGGTTAGTGTTAGGTGTAGGGTGGGGGTTAGGGTGAGTGTGAGGGTTATGGTTAGTCTTAGGCTTAGGCTTAGGCTTAGGCCGAGCATGAGTGTGAGGGAGAGGGTTAGGGTTAGGATGACGTTTAGGGTTTTAGGGTGAGGGTGAGGGTTAGGATGAGGTTTAGGTTTAGGATTAGGGTTAGGGTGAGGCCAAGAGTGAGGGTGAGGGTTAGGGTTAGCGTTAGGATGAGGTTTAGGGTTAGGGTTAGGGTTACATTGAGGGTGAGGGTTAGTGTTAGGGTTACGGTTAGGGTGGGGTTGAGGGTTAGGATTAGGTTTTGGGTTAGGGTTATTGTTAGTTTTATGGTTAGGGTTAAGTTTACAGTGAAGGTGAGGCTGAGGGTGAACGTTATGGTTAGGGTTAGGTTGAGGTTTAGGGTTAGGCTTAGGGTTAGGGTGAGGGTGAGGGTTTGGATTAAGGTTAGGGTCACGGTGAGGGTGAGGGTTAGGGTTAGGGTTAGGCTGAGGTTTAGGGTTAGGGTTAGGGTTAGGGTGAGGGTGAGTTTTAGGGTTAGAATTAGGGTTAGAGTAAGGGTTAGGGTTTGGTTTAGGATTAGGTTTAGAGTGAGGGTGAGTGTGTGGATTAGGTTTAGGATTAGGCGTAAGTTTAGGATTAGGCTGAGAGTGATAGTGGGGATGAGGATTAGCTTTTGATTGATGGTTAGGTTTATGGTTAGGTTGAGGGTTAGGAGGAGGGTTAGGGTTAGGATTAGGGTTAGGGTGAGGGCTAGGATGAGGGTGATGTTTAGGTTAGGGTTAGGCTTAGGCTTAGGGTTAGGCTGAGGCTGAAGGTGAGGGTGAGGGTTAGGGTTAGGGTGATAGTTAGAGTTACAGTTAGGGTGAGCTTTAGGATGTGGATTAGGGTAAGGGTGAGGGTTAGGGTGAGGGGGACAGTAAGAGTAAGGGTGAGAGTTAGGCTGAGGGTGAGTGTTATGGTAATGGTGAAGGTTAGGGTTAGAGTGAGGGTTAGGGTGAGGTTTAGGGTTAGGTTTAGGGTGAGGGTGAGGCTTACATTGAGGATTAGTGTTAGGGTTAGTTTGAGGTTTAGGGTGAGGATGAGAGTTAGGATTAGGTTGAGGCCTAGGGTGAGGGTGAGGTTTAGGGTTAGGGTTAGGGTGAGGTTTAGGGTTAGTGTGAGGGTTAGGATGAAGGTTAGGCTGAGTGTTAGTGTTAGGGTTAGGGTGAGGATTAGGGTGAGGGTGAGGTTTAAGGTGAGGGTTAGGGTTAGGATGATGACTAGGGTTATTGTTAGGGTGAGGTTTATGATTAGGGTGATACTTAGGGTGAGGGTGAGGTTTAGTGTGAGGGTGATGGTGGAGGTGTAGTTGAGGGTTAGGGTTAGGGTGAGGGTTAGAGTGATGGTGACTGTGAGGGTTAGGGTGAAGTTGAGGGTTTGGGATAGGGTTAGTGTGCGGGTTAGGATTAGGGTTAGGGGTAGGGTGAGGGGTAGGGTGAGGTGTAGGGTTAGGGTTAGGGTGAGGGATAGGGTAAATGTGAGGATTAGGGTTACGGTTAGGGTTAGTGTGAGGATAAGGATAAGCGTGAGGTTTAGGGTGAGAGTGAGGTTTAAGGGTTAGCGTTAGGGTTAGGGAGAGGGTTAGTGTGAAAGGTAAGGTGAGGGTTAGGTTTAGTATGAGGGTGAGGGTTAGAGTTAGGTTTAGATTGCGGGGTAGGGTTAGGGTGAGGTTTAGGTTCTGGTTAGGGTTTGGGTTCGGGTTCGGGTTCAGGTGAGTTTTAGGGTTTGGTTGACGGTTAGGGTTAGGGTGAGGGTTAGGGTTACAGTGAGGATTAGTGTTAGGGTTAGGGTTAGGGTTATAGTGAGGGTAAGGGTTAGGATGAGGTTTAGGGTGAGGGTGAGTTTTAGGAATAGCGTTAGTGTTAGGGTGAGGGTTAGGGTGAGGGTTAGTATCCAGGTTAGGTTAGGTGAGGGTGAAGGTTATCGTTAGGTTTAGGGTTAGGTTTAGGGTGAGCGTTAGGGTGAGGGTGAGGGTTAGGGTTAAATTGAGGGTTAGGGTGAGCGTTAGGGTGAGATTTCAGTTGAGGGTTTGGGTTAGGGTTAGGGTGAGGTTGAGGGTGAGGGTGAGACTTAGGGTTAGATTTAGGGTGAGGATGAGGTTTAGGTTGAGGTTTAGTGTTTCTGTTAGGGTTAGGGTGAGGGTGAGGGTTAGGGTGATGGTAAGGGTTAGAGTGAGGTATTCAGGGAAGGTGAGGGTTAGGGATAGCATTAGGGTTAAGGATAGGTTTAGGGTGGGGGTCAGGGTTAGTGTTAGGGTTACGGTGAGGGTGAGGGTTAGGGTTAGTGTTAGGGTGAGGGTTAGGGTTAGGGTTAGGGTGACGGTGAGGGTAAGGGATAGGGTGAGGACTAGGGTTAGTGTTAGGGTTATGGTAAGGTTTAGGGTGAGGGTGAGAGTGAGAGTTAGGTTTAGGATTAGGCTTAGATGTAGGGTTCAGCTTAAGGTGAGGGTGAGGGTGAGTATCAGAGTTAGGTTTAGGGTGAGGGTTAGGGTTAGTGTTAGGATTACGGTGAGGGTGAGAGTTAGGGTTAGGGTGACGGTGAGGGTAAAGTTCAGGGTGAGGGCTAGGTTAAGGTTTAGGGTTAGGTTCATGTTTAGGTTTAGGGTGAGTGTGAGTTTGAGGGTTTGGTTTAGGATGAGGCTTATGTGTAGGGTTCGGCTTAGGGTGAGGGAGAGGGTGAGTGTGAGAGTTAGGTTTAGGGTGAGGGTTAGGGTTATGGTTATTTTTAGGGTGAAGGTGAAGGTGAGGGTTAGTGTTTGGGTGAGGGTTAGGGTTAGGGTTAAGTTTAGGGTGAGGGTTTGGGTTAGTGTTAGTGTTAGGATGAGGATTAGGCTGTGGGTTAGGTTTAGGTTTAGGGTGAGGGTAAGTGTTAGGGTGAGGGTGAGGGTTAGGTTTAGGATTAGGGTTAGGTTTAGGGTGAGTGTTAGGGATAGGGTTAGGATTAGGGTGAAGGTTTTGTTTAGGGTTAGGTTTAGAGTTAGGGTGAATTTGAGGGTGACTGTTAGCGTTTGGATTAGGGTTAGGGTTAGTCTGAGGTTGATGTTGAGCGTGAGGGTTAGGGTTAATGTGAGGCTTAGAGTTAGGGTTATCTTTAAGGTTAGGGTTAGGGTTAGGATGAGGGTAAGGGTTAGGGTAAGGGTGAGGGTGAGGGTTAGGGTTAGGCTTAGGGTTAGGGTGAGGTTTAGGGTGAGGGTTAGTGTTAGGGTTAGGGTTAGGGTGAGGGATAGGGTGAGGGTAAGGGTTAGGGTGAAGTTTTGGGTGAGGGTGAGGTATAGGCTTAAGGTCAGGGGAAGTGTTAGGGTCGAGGTTTCGGGTGAGGTTGAGGGTTAATGTTAGAATTAGGGTTATGGTGAGTGTGAGGGTTAGGGTGAGAGTTAGGGTTATGGTTAGGGATATGGTGAGGATTAGGGTTAGGGTTAGGTTTCCGGTGAGGGGTAGGGTTAGGGTTACAGTTAGGGTGAGGTTTAGAGTGAGGGTGACAGTAAGGGTAAAGGAGAGGGTTAGGATGAGGATTAGGGTTAGGGTTAAGGTGAGGGTGAGGATTAGATTGAGGATTAGTTTTAAGTTTAGAGTGAGGTTTAGGGTGAGGATGAGGGTTAGGGTTAGGGTGAGGGCTAGGGTGAGGGTGAGGGATAGGTATAGGGTTAGGTTGAGGTTGAGGGTTAAGATGAAGGTTAGGGTTAGTGTGAGGGTTAGTGTTAGGACTAGGTTTATTTTTAGGGTGAGTGTAAATGTTAGGGTGAGGGTTAGCGTTAGGGTGAGGGTTATAGATAGGGTTAGTGTTAGTGTTAGGTTCAGGGTTATTGTTAGGGTTAGGGTTAGGGTTACAGTTACGGTGAGAGTGAGGGTGAGGGTTAGGGTTTATGTGAGGGTTAGTGTTAGGGTGAGGGCTAAGGTTATGTTTAGGGTTAGGGTGAGGTTTAGATTTAGTGTGAGGGTGAGGCTGAGGGTCAGAGTGAGTTTAGGGTGAGGGTTAGGTTTATGGATAGGGTTAGGGTGAGAATGAGGGTTAGGGTGAGGGTGAGTGTGAGGGTGAGGGTGAGGGTTAGGTTTAGGGTGAGGGATAGGGTTATGGTTACGGATAGGGTGAGTGTGAGTGTGTGGGTTATGGTGAGCGTGATGGTGAATTTGAGGGTGAGGGTGAGGGTTAGGATTTGGGTGAAGGTTAAGTTTAGGGTTTGGGTTAATGTTAGGTTGAGGGTTAGGGTTAGGGTTAGGATGAGGGTTATCCTGAGGGTTAGGTTTAGGGTTAGGGTGTGGGTAAGGGTTAGGGTGAGGGTGAGGGTTAGGATTAGGATAAGGGTTAGTTTTAGGGTGAGGGTTAGGCAGAGGGTTTTGGTTAGGGTGAGGTTTAGAGTTAGGGTGAGGTTGAAAATTAGGGTTTGGTTTTGGATTAGGTTTAGGGTTAGGCTGAGTGTGAGGTTGAGGGTGAGGGTGAAGGTTAGGGTGAATGTTAGGGTTAGGGTTAATGTTAGGATGAGGGTTAGGCTGAGGGTTAGGTTAGGTTTCGGGTAAGGCTAAGGGTTCGGGTGAGAGTGAGGGTTAGGGCTAGGTTTAGGGTTAGGGTGACGTTTAGGGTGAGGTTTAGTTTTAGGGTTAGCGTTAGGGTTAGATTGAGCGTGAGGGTGTGGGTAAGGGTAAGGGTGAGTTTTAGGATGATGGTGAGGGATAGGATTAAGGTGAGGTTAAGGGTTACGGCGAGGCATAAAGTGAGGCTGAGTGTTAATGTAGCATTAGGGGTACGGTGAGGGTGAGGGTTAGGGTGAAGGTAAGGGTTAGGGTTAGGGATAGGGTGAGGATTAGGGTTAGGGTTAGGTTTAGGATTACGGTGAGGCTTAGGGGTTAGGGTTAGGGTGAGGTTGAGGGTGAGGGTAAGGGTTAGGGTGAGGGTTATGGTGAGGTTGAGGTTGAGTGTTAGCATTAGGGTTAGGGTCAGGGTTTGGGTTAGGGTTAGGATTAGGGTTAGGGTGAGGGTGAGGGTTAGGATGAGGGTGAGTTTTAGGGTGGATGTTATGGTTAGGGTTAGGGTGAGGCTTAAGGTAATGGTGAGGGTTAGAGTGAGGGTGAGGGTTAGGGTTAGGGTGAGGGTTAAGTTTAGGGTGATGTTTAGGGTGAGGGTGAGGTTTAGGGTGAGGATTAGTGTAAGGGGGAGGATTAGGGTTAGGGTTAGGGTGAGCTTTAGGTTTATGTTTAGGGTGAGGGTGAGGGTTAGGATGAGGATGAGGGTGAGGGTGAAGGTGGAGGTTTAGGTGAGGATTAGGGTTAGGGTTAATGTTAGGGTGAGGGTGAGGGTTAGAGTTAGGGTTAGGGACAGGGTTAGGGTTAGGGTGAGGTTTAGGGTTAGGGTTAGGGTGAGGGTGAGGGTGAGGGTTACGGTTACGGTGAGCTTTAGTGTTATGGTTAGGGTGAGTTTATGTGTGAGGATTAGTGTTAGGGTTAGGGTTATGTTGAGGGTAAGTGTTAGGGTGAGGTTTAGGGTGAGAGTGAGTGTTAGGGTTAGCGTTAGGGTTAGGGTGAGGGTTAGAGTTAGGGTGATGTTTAGGCTGACGGTGAGGTTTCGGCTGAGGATTAGGGTTAGGGTGAGTATTACGGTTAGGGTGAGTGTGAGGGTTAGGATTAGGATTATGTTTAGTGTGAGGGTAAGGGTTATGGTGAGGGTTATGGTGAGGTTGAGGTTTAAGGTTAGCATTAGGGTTAGGTTTAGGATTAGGGTTAGGGTTATTATTAGGGTTAGGGTGAGGGTGAGGGCTAGTGTTAGCATTAGGGTTAGGGTTACAGTTAGGGTGAGGGTGAGGGATTTGGTTAGGAAAGGATTAGGGTTAGGGTTAGGGTGAGGATTAGGGTGAGGGTGAGGTTTAATTTGAGGATTAGGGTTAGGGTGAGGATTAGGGTTAACGTTTGTGTTTGGGTTAGGGTTAGGGTGATGTTTAGGGTGAGGGTGATGGTTAGGGTGGGGGTGAGGCTGAGAGTGAGGGTGAGGGTGTAGGTGAGTGTTAGGGTGGTGCTGATGGTTGGGGTGACGGTGAGGGTTAGGGTAAAGTTGACGGTGAGGGTTCGCTTAGGGTTAGGGTGAGGGTTAGGGTTAGGGTTAGGGTTACTGTGAGGATAAGGGTTAGGGTGAGAGTGAGGATTAGGGTTAGCATTAGGGTTAGGGGTAGGTTTAGGATGAGGGTTAAGGTGAGGTTTAGGGTTAATATGAGGGTGAGGGTTAGAGTTAGGTTTAGGGTGAGGGTTAGGGTTAGGGTTAGTGTTAGAGTAAAGGTTAGTGTGAGGGTTAGTGTGAGCATGAGGGTGAGGTTAAGGGTGAGGGTGAGGGTTAGGTTTTAGGAGAGGGTCAGGTTTACGGTTAGGGTTAAGGTTAGGGTGATGGTTAGGGTTAGGTTTAGGGTTAGAATGTGGGTTAGACTGAGGGTTAAGTTTAGGTTTAGGGTGAGGGTAAGGTTTAGAGTGAGGGTAAGGGTTACAGTGAGGGTGAGGGTTAGGTTTTGGATTAGGGTTAGGGTTAGGTTGAGGCTTTAGGGTTAGTGTTTGGATTAGAGTGAGGGTTAGGGTTAGGCTTAGGGTGAGGTTGAGGGTGAGGTTGAGGGTTAGGGTTTATGTGAGGGTTAGGGTTAGGATTAGCGTTAAGGTTATTGTGAGGGTTAGGTTTAGGGTTAGGGTTAGGATGAGGGTTAGGCTGAGGGTTAGGTTTAGGGTTCGGGTGAGGGTAAGGGTTAGGTTGAGGTTTAGGGTGAGGGTGAGGGTTAGGTTAAGGCTTAGGTTTAGGGTGAGGGTTAGGGTTAGGGTTAGAGTGAGAATGAGGTTTAGGGTTAGGGTGAGGTTGAGGGTTAGTGATAGGGTTGGGGTTAGTGTCAGGGTCAAGGTTAGGGTTAGCGTTAGAGTTAGGGTGACGATGAGTGTGAGGGTTAGGGTTAGGTTTAGGTTTAGGGTTAGGGTTAGGCTGAGGGTGAGGGTGAGGGTGAGTTTTAGGTTTAGGATGAGGGTTAGAGTTAGCGTTAGGGTTAGGGTTGGGTTGAGGGTTAGTGTTAGGGTTAGGAAGTGGGTTTGGCTGAGAGTTAAGGTTATGGTTAGGGTGAGGTTTAGGTTTAGTGTGAGGGTTAGGATGATGGTTAGGCTGATTGTTAGGGTTAGTGTAAGGGTGAGGGTAAGGGTTTGGGTGAGGGTGAGGGTTAGGTTTAGGGTTAGGTTTAGGGTTAGGGTGAGGGTTAGGAATAGGGTTAGGATTAGGGTGAGGGTTAGGGTTAGGGTTAGCGTTAGGGTGAGGTGTAGTTGAGGGTTAGGGTTAGAGTGAGGTTTAGGGTGACGGTGACGGTAAGGGTTAGGGTGAAGTTTAGGGTTTGGGATAGGGTTACTGTCAGAGTTAGGCTTAGGGTTAGGGTTAGTGTGAAGTTCAAGTTGAGGGGTAGGGTTAGAGTTAGGTTGAGGTATAATGTTAATGTGAGGATTAGGGTTAGAGTTAAGGTTAGTGTGAGGGTAAGGATAAGAGTGAGGGTTAGGGTGAGAGTGAGGTTTAGGGTTAGCGTTAGGGTTAGGGTGAGGGTTAGTGTGAAGGTTAAGGTGAGGGTTTGGGCTAGTATGAGGGTGAGGGTTAGAGTTAGGTTTAGATTGAGGGTTAGGGTTAGGGTGAGGTTTAGGGTCGGGTTAGGGTAAGGGTTCGGGTTCGGGTTCGGGTGAGTTTTAGAGTGTGGGTGACGGTTTAGGTTAGGGTGAGGGTTAGGGTTACGGTGATGATTAGGGTTAGGGTTAGGGTTATAGTGAGGGTAAGGGTTAGGATGAGTTTTAGGGTGAGGGTGAGGTTTAGGGATAGCATTAGAGTTAGGGTGATGTTTAGGGCTAGGGTTAGGGTTAGGGTGAGGGGTAGGGTGAGGTGTAGGGTTAGGGTTAGTGTGAGGGTTAGGGTTAATGTGAGGATTAGGGTTAGGGTTAGGGTTAGTGTCAGGATAAGGATAAGTGTGAGGCTTAGGATGAGATTGAGGTTTAGTGTTAGGGTTAGGGTTACGGTGAGATTTAGGATGAGGGTTAAGGTGAGGTTTAGTGTTAGTATGAGGGTGAGGGTTATAGTTATGTTTACGGTGAGGGTTAGGTTTAGGGTGAGGTTTAGGGTCGGGTTAGGTTTCTGGTTCGGGTTCGGGAGAGTTTTAGGGTGTGGGTGAGTGTTAGGGTTCCTGTGAGGGTTAGGGTTATGGTGAGGATTAGGGTTAGGGTTAGGGTTATAGTCAGGGTAAGGGTTAGGATGAGGTTTAGGGTGAGGGTGAGGTTTAGGGATAGCGTTAGAGTTAGGTTGAGGTTTAAGGTAACGGTTAGGATCCAGGTTAGGTTAGGTGAGGATGAGGGTTATCGTTAGGTTTAGGGTTAGGTTTAGGGTGAGGGTAAGGTTTAAGGTGAGCGTTAGGGTGAGGGTGAGGGTTAAGGTTAAGTTGCGTGTTAGGGTGAGTGTTAGGGTGAGGGTTCAGTTGAGGGTTTGGGTTAGGGTTAGGGTGAGGTTGAGGGAGAGGGTGAGACTTAGGGTTAGGTTTAGGGTGAGGATAGGGTTTAGGTTTAGTGTTTGGGTGAGGGTTAGGGTGAAGGATAGGGTGAGGGTAAGGGTTAGAGGGAGGTTTAGGAGAAGGGTGTGGGTTAGGGATAGCATTAAGGTTAAGGATAGGTTTAGGGTGAGGGTTAGGGTTAGTGTTAGGGTTACGGTGATGGTGAGGGTTAGGGTTAGGGTTAGGGTGAGGGTTAGGTTTAGGGTTAGGGTGACGGTGAGGGTAAAGGTTGGGTGAGTACTAGGGTTACGGTTTGGGTTAGGGTAAGGTTTAGGTTTAGGGTGAGGGTGAGAGTGAGAGTTAGGTTTAGGATTAGGCTTAGGTGTAGGGTTAGGCTTAGGGTGAAGCTGAGGTTGAGTGTCAGAGTTAGGTTTAGTGTGAGGGTTATGGTTATGGTTATTTTTAGGGTGAGTGTGAGGGTGAGGGTTAGGGTGAGGGTGAGGTTGAGGTTGAGAGTGAGGTGCAGGGTTAAGGTTTGTGTGAGGGATAGGGTTAGTTAAGGTTAGGGTGAGGGTTAGGGTTATGGTTAGTGTTAGGATGAGGGTTAGGTTTAGGGTTAGTGTGAGGGTAAGTTTTACGGTGAGCGTAGGTTAGGGTTAGGGTTAGGTTTAGGGTTTGGGTTAGGGTGAAGGTCAGGGATAGGGTTTGGATTAGAGTGAGGGTTTTGTTTAGGGTTAGGTTTAGAGTTAGGGTGAGGGTGACGGTGAGGGTTAGCGTTTGGATTAGGGTTAGGGTTAGGGTTAAGCTGATGTTGATGTTGAGGATGAGGGTTAAGGTTAATTTGAGGTTTAGCGTTAAGGTTAGTGTGAGGGTTAGGTTTAGGTTTAGGATGACGATAAGGGTTAGGGTGAGGGCTAGGGTGAGGGTGAGAGTTAGGGATAGGGTTAGGTTGAGGTTTAGTGTTAAGGTGATGGTTAGGGTTAGTGTGAGGGTTTGTGTTAGGACTAGGGTTAGTTTTAGGGTGAGGGTTAGTGTTAGGGTGAGTTATAGGGTTAGGGTGAGGGTTATGGTTAGGGCTAGGGTTAGTGTTAGCTTTAGGGTTATTGTTTGGGTTAGGGTTAAGCTTACGTTGATGGTGAGGGTGAGGGTAAATGTTAGGGTGAGGGTTACCGTTAGGGTGAGGGTTATGGTTAGGGTTAGGTTTAGTGTTAGGTTTGGGGTTATTGTTAGGGTTAGGGTTAGGGTTAAGGTTACGGTGATGGTGAGGTTGAGGGTAAGGTTTAGGGTTAGGTTGAGGTTTAGGTTTAGGGTTAGGGTTAGAGTTAGGGTTAGAGTGAGTGTGAGGTTTAGGTTTAGAGTTAGTGTTAGGGGGAGGGTTATGGTGAGGGTGAGGGTTAGAGTTAGGGTTAGGGTTAGTGTTAGGATTAGGATTAGGGTGAGGTTGAGTGTGAGGGTTAGTCTGAAGGTGAGGGTGAGGGTTAGGTTTAGGATTAGGGTGAGGTTTAGGATGAGGTTAAGGTTAGGATTAGGGTTAGGATGAGGGCAAGTATGAGGGTGAGGGTTAGGGTTAGCATTATGGTGAGGTTTAGGATTACTGTGAGGTTTATGGTTAGGGTGAGGTTTAGGGTTAAGGTTACAGTGAGGGTAGGTTTAGGATTAGGGTGAGGGTTAGTGTTAGGGTTAGGGTGAGGGTGAGGTTTAGGGTTAGAGTGAGGTTTAGTGTTAGGGTTAGGGTTAGGGTGAGGGTTAGAGTTCGGGTTAGGCTTAGGCTTAGGCCGATTGTGGTGGTGAGGGTTAGGGTTAGGGTTAGGGTGATGGTTAGGGTTAGGTTTAGGGTGAGGTTTAGGATGAGGTTTGTGGTTATGGTTATGGTTAGGGTTAGTTTTAGGGTTAAAATTAGGGTTAGGTTTAGGTTTAGGTTTAGGTTGAGGGTTTGGGTTAGGGTTAGGGTTAAGTTTAGGATTAGGGTTAGGGTTAGGGTTATTGTTAGTGTTATGGTTAGTGTTAAGTTTGCGGTGAGGGTGAAGCTCAGGGTGAGGGTTATGGTTAGTGTTAGGGTTTGGGTTAGGGTTAGTATTATTGTTAGGGTTAGGGTTAGAGTTACGGTCATGGTGAGAGTGAGGGTGAGGGTTAGGTTGAGGTTTAGGGTGAGGTTTAGGGTTAGGGTTAGGGTTAGGTTTAGGGTGCTGGTGAGGTTTAGGGTTAGAGTTAGGGTGAGTGGGAGGGTTAGGGTGAGGGTTAGGGTTAGGTTTAGTGTTACCATTAGGATGAGGGTGAGGGTTAGGTTGAGGTTTAGGGATAAGGTTAGGGTTAGGATTAGGGTTAGGGTGAGGGTGAGGGTTAGGGTTAGGCTTAGGATTAGGGCTAGGCTGAGGGTGAGGATTAGAGTTAGGGTGATGGTTAGGGTTAGGTTTAGTGTTATTGTTAGGGTTAGCGTTAGAGTTAACCTGAGGGTGAGGTTGCGGGTAGTGTTTGGGTTAGGGTTAAGCTGAGGTTTAGGGTTAGGTTTAGAGATAGGGTTAGGGTGAGGGTGAGGTTTAGGTTTAAAATTAGGGTTAATGTTAAGGTTAGGCTTAGGGTTAGAATGAGGCTGAGTTGGGGATGAGCATTAGGGTTAGGGTTAGGGTTAGAGTTAGGGTTAGGGTTATGGTTAGGGTTAGGCTAAGGGTTAATATTAGTGTTATGGTTAGTGTTAGGTTTAAGTTTGCAGTGAGGGTGAGGCTGAGGGTGAGGTTTATGGTTAGGGTTAGGGTTATGGTTAGTGTTATTGTTAGGTTTAGGGTTAGAGTTACGGTTAGGGTGAGGGTGAGGGTTAGGGTTAGGTGAGATTTATGGTGAGGTTTGGTGTTGGCGTTAGGTTGAGGGTGAGGATTATGTTTAGAGTTAGGGTTAGTGGGAGGGTTAGGGTGAAGGTTAGGGTTAGTTTGATTTTTAGGGATAGGTTTAGGGTTAGGATGAGGGTTAGGGTGAGGGTGAGTGTGAGTGTTAGGGATAGGGTTAGGCTTAGGTTTAGGGTTAGGCTGAGGGTGAGGGTGAGAGCGAGCATTTGAGTTACAGTGAGGGTGAGGATTAGAGTTAGGGTGAGGGTTAGGATGAGGGTTAGTGTTACAGTGAGGGTGAAGCTTAGGGTTAGGGTGAGGGTTAGGGTTAGGATTAGGTTTAGGGTGAGGGTGAGGGTTAGGATTAGGGTTAGAGTTAAGTTTATTGTTAATGTTATGGTTAAGGTTACTTCTGGAGTGAGGGTGAGGCTTAGAGTGAGGGTTAGGGTTAGGATTAGGGTTAGGGTTAGTATTAGGGTTAGGGTGAGGGTGAGTTTGAGGGTGAAGGTTAGGGTTAGGGTGATGGTTAGTGTTACGGTTAGCTTGAAGTTTAGGATGAGGGTTAGGGATAGATTGAGTGTTAGGGTGAGGGTGAAGGTAAGGGTAAATTGAGGGTTAGGCTATGGGTGAGGGTTAAGATAAGGGTGAGTGTTAAGGTTAGGGTGAGGGTTAGGGTAAGTGTGAGGGTTAGGGGTTAGGGTGAGGGTGAGGGTTAGATTGAGGATTAGGGTTAGGGTTAGTGTGAGGTTTAGGGTGAGGATAAGGGTTTAGGTTTAGGTGAGGATAAGAGTTAGAATTAGGGTTAGGATGAGGGCTAGGGTGAGGCTGGGCTTAGGGTTAGGGTTAGGGTTAGGGTGCGGTTTAGGGTTAGGATGAATATTAGGGTTAGTGTGAGGGTTAGTGTTAGGGTTATGGTTAGTGTTAGGGTGGGGGTAAGTGTTAGGGTGATGGTTAAGTTTAGTGTGAGGGTTACAGTTAGGTTGAGGGTTAGGGTTCGTGTTAGGGTTATTTTAAATTTTAGGTTTAGGGTTATGTTCAGGGTGAGGGTGAGGGTGAGGGTTAGGGTTATTGTGAGGTTTATGGTTAGGATTTATGTTAGAGTTAGGGTTAGGGTTAGGGTGAGGTTTAGGGTTAGAGTTAGGCTTAGGGTGAGGGTTAGGTTGACGGTTCGGGTTAGGGTTAGTGTTAGTTTAGGGTTAGGGTGAGGGTTAGTTTGAGGGTTAGGGTTAGAGTTAGGGTTAGGTTTAGGATTTGGGTTAGGGTGAGGGTGAGTGTGTGGGTTAGGGTTAGGTTTAGGGTAAGGCTTAGGGTTAGGGTGAGGGTGAGTTTGAAGGTGAGGGTTAGGTTTAGGGTGAGTGTTAGGATTACGGTTAGGGTGAGGGTAAATGTGAGGGTTAGGGTTAGGATTAGGGTTAGTCTGAGGGCTAGGGTGAGGGTGAGGTTTAGGTTTATGGTTAGGGGGAGGTTTAAGGTTAGGGTTAGGTTGAGGATGAGGTTTAATTTTAGAGTTAGTGTTAGGGTGAGTGTGAGTGTTAGGGTTCGTGTTAGAGTTAATGTTAGGGTTATTGTTAGGGTTAGGTTGAGGGTTAGAATGAGGCTGAGCTTGGGCCTGAGGTGGGGGTTAGGGTTAGGGCCTAGGGTGGGGGTTAGGGTTAGGGTTAGTGTTATGGTAAGTGTGAGGGTTAGTTTTATGGTTAGGATTAGGATTAGGGTTACTGTGAGGGTGAGTGTGAGGGTTAGGGTGAGGGTTAGGTTGGGCTTAGGGTTAGGCTGAGGGTGATGGTGAGGGTTAGGGTTAGGGTTAGGGTGAGGGTGAGGTTTAAGGTTAGAGTTAGTGTTAGTGTGAGGGTTAGTGTGAGAGTGAGTGTTAGGGTTAGGTTGTGGGTGAGGGTTAGGATTAGGTTGATGTTAAGGGTTATGGTCAGGGTGACGGTTAGGATGAGGGTTAGGGTTAGTGTGAGGGTTAGGGTGAGGGTGACAGTAAGGGTAAAGTTGAGGGTTAGGCTGAGAGTGAGGATTACTGTAAGGGTGAGGGTTAGGGCTAGGGTGAGGGTTAGGTTTAGGGTTAGGGTTAGGGTGTGGTTTAGATTGAGGATTCATTTTTGGGGTTAGTGTGAGATTTAGGGTGAGGATGAGGTTTAGGGTTGGGTTGAGCGCTAGGGTGAGGATGAGGGTTAGGGTTAGGGTTAGGGTGAGTGTTAGGTTTTGTGTGATCGTTAGGGTTAATGTGATGTTAGTGTTAGGGTTAGGGTTAGTGTTGGGGTGAGGGTAAGTGTTAGGGTGAGGTTTAGGGTTAGGGTGAGAATTATGGTTAGAATGAGTGTTAGGGTTAAGTTTAGGGTTATTTTTAGGGTTATTGTTAGGGTTAGGATGAGGGTCAGGTTTAGGATTAGGGTTAGGGTGAGGGCTAGGGTGAGGGTGAGAATTAGGGTTAGGGTTAGGCTTAGGCTTAGGGTTAGGCTGAGGCTGAGTGTGAGGTTGAGGGTGAGGGTTAGCATGATGGTTAGGGTCATGGTTAGAGTGAGGGTTAAAATGAGGGTTAGGTTTAGGGTGAGGTTTAGGGTGAGGGTGACAGTAAGGGTCAAGATGAGGGTTAGCGTGAGGACTAGGGTTAGGATGAGGGTGAGGATAAGATTGAGGATAGTGTTAAGGTTACAGTGACTTTTACGGTGATAATGAGGGTTAGGGTTAGGGTGAGGGCTAGGGAGAGATTGAGGATTATGGATAGGGTTAGGTTGAGGTTTAGGGTTAAGGTGATGGTTAGAGGGTTAGTGTGAGGGTTAGTGTTAGGACTAGGGTTAGTTTTAGGGTGAGGGTTAGTGTTAGGGTGAGTTATAGGGTTAGGGTGAGGGTTATGGTTAGGGTTAGGGTTAGTGTTAGCTTTAGGGTTATTGTTTGGGTTAGGGTTAAGCTTACGTTGAGGGTGAGGGTGAGGGTAAGTATTAGGGTGAGGGTTAACGTTAGGGTGAGGGTTATGGTTAGGGTTAGGGTTAAGTGTTAAGTTTAGGGTTATTTTTAGGGTTAGGGATAGGGTTAAGGTTACGGTGAGGGTGAGGGTGAAGGTAAGGTTTAGGTTTAGGTTGAGGTTTAGGGTTAGGGTTAGGGTTAGAGTTTGGGTTAGGGTGAGGGTGAGGTTTAGGTTTAGAGTTAGTGTTAGGGGGAGGGTTATGGTGACGGTTAGGGTTAGGGTTAGGGTTAGGGTTAGTGTTAGGATTAGGGTTAGGGTGAGGTTGAGTGTGAGGGTTAGGGTTAGGGTTAGTCTGAGGGTGAGGGTAAGGGTTCGGTTTAGGATTAGGGTGAGGTTTAGGATGAGGTGAAGGTTAGGATTAGGGTTAGGATGAGGGCAAGTGTGAGGGTGAGGGTTAGGGTTAGCATTATGGTGAGGTTTAGGATTAGGGTTAGGTTTATGGTTAGGGTGAGGGTTAGGGTTAGGGTTACAGTGAGGGTGAGATTTAGGGTTAGAGTTAGGGTTATTGTTAGGGTTAGGGTTAGGGTGAGTGTTAGGGTGAGGGTTAGGGTGAGGTTTAGATTTAGGGTTAGGCTTAGGCTTAGGCCGAGCGTGGTAGTGATGTTTAGGGTTAGGGTTAGAGTGAGGGTTAGGGTTAAGTTTAGGGTGACTGTTAGGATGAGGTTTGTTGTTATGGTTAGGGTTATGGTTAGTTTTAGGGTTATGATTAGGGTTAGGTTTAGGGTAAGGGTTAGGGTTAGGGTTTGGTTTAGGGTTAGGGTTAAGTTTAGGATTAGGGTTAGGGTAAGGGTTATTGTTAGTGTTATGGTTAGTGTTAAGTTTGCGGTGAGGGTGAGGCTCAGGGTGAGGGTTATGGTTAGTGTTAGGGTTTGGGTTAGGGTTAGTTTTATTGTTAGGGTTAGGGTTAGAGTTGCGGTCATGGTGAGAGTGAGGGTGAGGGTTAGGGTGAGGTTTAGGGTGAGGTTTAGGGTTAGGGTTGGGGTTAGGGTGCTGGTGAGGTTTAGGGTTAGAGTTAGGGTGAGTGGGAGGGTTAGGGTGTGGGTTAGGGTTAGGTTTAGTGTTAGCATTTGGGTGTGGGTGAGGGTTAGGTTGAGGTTTAGGGATAGGTTTAGGGTTAGGATTAGGGTGAGTGTGAAGGTGAGGGTTAGGGGTTAGGGTTAGGCTTAGGCTTAGGGTTAGGCTGAGGGTGAGGCTGGGGGTGAGTATTAGTGTTAAGGTGATGGTTAGGGTTAGGGTTAGTGTTATTGTTAGTGTTAGGGTTACAGTTAAGGTGAGGGTGAGGTTGTACGTAGGGTTAGGGTTAGGGTTAAGCTGAGGTTTTGGGTTAGTTTTAGAGATAGGTTTAGTGTGAGTGTGAGGTTTAGAGTTAAAGTTAGGGTTAATGTTAGGGTTAGGCTTAGGGTTAGAATGAGGCTGAGCTTGGGCCTGAGGATTAGGTTTAGGGTTAGGGTTCTGGTTAGAGTTAGGGTTAGGTTTAGGGTTAGGGTTAGGCTAAGGGTTAATGTTAGTGTTATGGTTAGTGTTAGGTTTAAGTTTGCAGTGAAGGTGAGGCTGAGGGTGAGGTTTATGGTTAGGGTTAGGTTTATGGTTAGTGTTATTGTTAGGGTTAGGGTTAGAGTTACGGTGAGGGTGAGGGTGAGGGTAAGGCTTAGGTGAGATGGGTCAGGTTTAGGGTTAGGGTTAGGTTGAGGGTGAGGATTATGTTTAGAGTTAGCGTTAGTGGGAGGGTTAGGGTGAGGGTTAGGTTTAGGTTGTTTTTTAGGGATAGGGTTAGGGTTAGGATTAGGGTTAGGGTGAGGGTGAGGGTGAGGGTTAGTGTTAGGTTTAGGCTTAGGCTTAGGGTTAGGCTGAGGATGAGGATGGGAGTGAGCGTTTGTATTACAGTGAGGGTGAGGATTAGAGTTAGGGTGAGGGTTAGGATTAGGGTTAGAGTTAGGTTTATTGTTAGTGTTATGGTTAAGGTTACTTTTGGAGTGAGGGTGAGGCTTAGTGTGAGGGTTAGGGTTAGGATTAGGGTTAGGGTTAGGATTAGGGTTAGGGTGAGGGTGAGATTGAGGATGAGGTTGAGGGTTAGGGTTAGGTTTAGGGTGAGATTTAGGTTTAGGATTAGGGTTAGAGTTAGGGTTAGGGTTAGGGTGAGGGTAAGTGTTAGGGTGAGGGTTAGGTTTAGGGTTAAGTTTACAGATAGGTTGAGGGTTAGGTTTCCTGCTAGTGTTAATTTTAATTTTAAGTTTATTGTTACCTTGAGGTTGAGGGTGAGGGTGAAGTTTAGGGTTAGGGTTAGGGTGAGGTTTAAGGTTAGGATTAGGGTTAGAGTTAGGGTTAGGGTTAGGTTGAGGTTTAGGTTTAGAGTTAGGCTTAGGGTGAGGGTTAGTGTGAGGGTTAGGGTTAGGGTTAGTGTTAGGTTAGGGTTAGGGTGAGGGTTAGTTTGAGGGTTAAGGTTAGGTTTAGGTTGAGGTTTAGGTATAGGGTTAGGGTTAGAGTTAGGGTTAAGCTGATCGTGAGGTTTAGGGTTAGAGTTAGAGTTAGTGTTAGGGTTAGGTTTAGGGTGAGGGTTAGGGTGAGTTTTAGATTTCGGGTTAGGCTTAGGCGGATTGTGAGTGTGAGGGTTAGGGTTAGGGTGAGGGTTAGCGTTAGGTTTAGGGTGAGGGTTTGGATGAGGTATTTGGTTATGGTTAGGGTTAGTGTTACTTTTAGGGTTAGGGTTATGGTTAAGTTTAGGTTTATGGTTAGGGTTAAGGTGAGGGTTAGGTTTAGGGTTAGGCTTAGGGTTAAGGTTATGGTTATTGTTAGTGTTATGGTCAGTGTTAAGTTTGCAGTGAGGGTGAAGCTCAGGTTGAGGGTTATGGTTAGTGTTAGTGTTAGGGTTAGGGTTAAGGGTAGTGTTATTGTTAGGGTTAGGGTTAGAGTTATGGTCACGGTGAGAGTGAGGGTGAGGGTGAGGGTTAGGGTGAGGTTTAGGGTGAGGTTTAGGTTTAAGGTTAGGGTTAGGGTGCTGGTGAGCTTTAGGTTTATATTTAGGGTTAAGGGGAAGGATAGGGTGAGGGTTAGATTTAGGGTTAGTTTTATAGATAGGTTGAGGGTTAGGGTTCCTGCTAGGGTTATTTTCAATTTTAAATTTAGGGTTACGTTGAGGGTGAGGGTGAGGGTGAGGGTTAGGGTTAGGGTTAGGGTGAGGGTTAAGGTTAGGATTAGGGTTAGAGTTAGGGTTAGGGTTAGGGTGAGGTTTAGGGTTAGAGTTAGGCTTAGGGTGAGGGTTAGTGTGAGGGTTAGGGTTAGGATTAGTGTTAGGTTAGGGTTAGGGTGAGGGTTAGTGTGAGGGTTAGGGTTAGGTTTTGGTTGAGGTATAGGTATAGGGTTAGGGTTAGAGTTAGGGTTAGGTTGATCGTGAGGTTTAGGGTTAGAGTTAGGGTTAGTGTTAGGGTTAGGTTTAAGGTGAGGGTTAGGGTGAGAGTTAGAGTTCGGGTTAGGCTTAGGCGGATTTTGAGGGTGAGGTTTAGGGTTAGGGTGAGGGTTAGCGTTAGGTTTAGGGTGAGGATTTGGATGAGGTTTTTGGTTATGGTTAGGGTTAGTGTTACTTTTAGAGTTCGGGTTAGGGTTAGGTTTATGGTTAGGGTTAAGGTGAGGGTTAGGTTTAGGGTTAGGCTTAGGCTTAATGTTAGTGTTATTGCTAGTGTTATGGTTAGTGTTAAGTTTGCAGTGAGGGTGAGGCTCAGGTTGGCAGTGATGGTTAGTGTTAGGGTAAGGGTTAGTGTTAAGGTTAGTGTTATTGTTAGGGTTAGGGTTAGAGTTACGGTCACGGTGAGAGTGAGGGTGAGGGTAAGGATTAGGGTGAGGTTTAGGGTGAGGTTTAGGTTTAAGGTTAGGGTTAGGGTGCTGGTGAGGTTTAGGTTTAGAGTTAGGGTTAAGGGGAGGGTTAGGGTGAGGGTTAGGCTTAGGTTTAGTGTTAGCATTAGGGTGTGGGTGAGGATTAGGTTGAGGTTCAGGGATAGGGTTAGGGTTAGCATTAGGTTAGAGTCAGTGTGAGGGTGAGGGTTAGGGTTAGGGTTAGGCTTAGGCTTAAGCTTAGGCTATGGGTGAGGATGGGAGTGATTATTAGGCTTAGGGTGATGGTTAGGCTTAGGTTAGTGTTATTGTTAGGGTTAGGGTTAGAGTTACGGTGAGGGTGAGGGTGCGTGTGAAGTTTAGGGTTAGGGTTAAGGTAAGGTTTAGGGTTAGGTTAAAAGATAGAGTTAGGGTGAGGGTGAGGTTTAGGGTTAGAGTTAGTGTTAGTGTTAGGGTTAGGCTTAGGGTTAGGCTGAGCCTGAGGGTGGGGGTGAGGATTAGGGTTAGGGTTAGGGTTAGATTTAGGGTTAGGGTTAGGTTTAGGTTTAGGGTTTGGGTTATTTTTAGAGTTATGGTTAGGGTTAAGTTTGCAGTGAGAGTGATGCTGAGTGTGAGGTTTATGGTTCGGGGTAGGGTTAGGATTAGGGTTAGGGTAAGGGTGAGTGTGAGGGTTAGGGTTAGGCTTAGGCTTAGGTTTAGGGTTAGGCTGAGGGTGAGGGTGGGGGTGAGGGTTAGTGTTATGTTGAGGGTGAGGATTAGGGTTTGGGTGTTGGTTAGGATGAGGGTTAGTGTTATGGTGAGGGTAAGGTTTAGATTTAGGGTGAGGGTTTGGGTTAGGATTAGGGTGAGGGTGAGGGTGATAGGGTTAGGGTTAGGATTAGGGTTATTTTTAGTGTTATGGTTAAGTTTACCTTTGCAGTGATGGTGAGGCTGAGGGTGAGGTTTAGGGTGAGGATTAGGGTTAGGGTGAGGTTGAGGGTTAGGGTTAGGGTTAGGGTGAGGTTTAGGGTTAGGGTGAGGGTTAGGGTTAGTGTGAGGGTTAGTGTTAGGGTTATGGTTAGGGTTAGGGTCAGGATTAGTGTTAGGTTCAGGGTTAGGGTTAGGGTTAGTGTTAGGGTTAGGGTTAGGGTGAGGGTTAGTTTGAGGTTTAGGGTTAGGCTTAGGTTTAGGATTAGGTTTGGGTGAGGGTCAGTGTGAGGATTAGGGTTACGCTTTGGCTTAGGCTGAGGGTGAGGGTGGGGGTGAGGATTAGTGTTTGGTGATCGTTAGGTTTAGAATTAGAGTGACGGTTAGGATGAGGTTTAGGGTTACGATTAGGGTGAGGGCTAGGGTGAGGGTGAGGGTTAGTGTTGGGGTTAGGGTTAGGCTGAGGGTGAGATTGAGGGTGAGGGTTAGGGTTAGGTTGATGGTTAGGGTTACAGTTAGCTTGAAGGTTAGAATGAGGTTTAGGGATAGGGTGAGTGTTAGGGTGAGGGTGATGGTAAGGGGAAAGTTGAGGGTTAGGCTGTGGGTGAGGGTTAAGATAAGGGTGAGGGTTAGGGTTAGGGTGAGTGTTGGGATTAGGTATAGAGTGAGGGTTAGTGTGAGTGTTAGGCCTAGGCTTAGGGTTTGGGTATGGGCTACGGTGAGGGTGAGGGTTAGGGTTAGGTTTAGGGTGAGCGGTAGGGTGAGGGTTAGGGTTAGTTTTAGGGTTAGGGTTGCAGTTAGGGTTAGGCTTAATGTTAGGCGGAGGGTGAGGGTGAGGTTGAGGTTTAGGGTTGGGTGAGGGTGAGGATTAGGGTAAGAATTAGGGTTAGGGGGAGGGTTAGTGTGAAGGTTAGGGTTAGGTTTAGTGTTACGGTTAGGGTTAGGGTGAGGTTGAGTGTATGGTTCAGGATTAGTCTTAGGCTGAGGCGGAGGCTTAGGCGGAGCGTGAGGGTGAGGGTGAGTGTTAGGGTTAGGGTTTTAGGGTTAGGGTGAGTGTTAGGATGAGGTTTAGGGTTAGCATTAGGGTTAGGGGGAGGGCTAGATTTAGGGTGAGGGTTAGGGTTAGCGTTAGGGTAAGGTTTAGGGTTAGGGTTAGGGTTATGGTGAGGGTGAAGGTTAGGGTTAGGGTTAGGGTTAGGGTGAGGCTGAGGGTTAGGATTAGGATTATGGTGAGGGTTTGTTTTAGGGTTAGAGTTACCGTGAGGGTCAGGGTTTGGGTTAGGTTTAAGGTTAGTGTTATAAGTTAAGTTTAGGCTTAGAATTACTTTAAGTGAGAGGGTGAGGGTGAGGGTTAGGATCAGGGTTAGGGTGAGGTTTAGTGTTAGGATTATGGTTAGAGTGAGGGTGAGGTTTAGGGTTAGAGTTAGGGTTAGGGGGAGGGTTAGGTTGAGTGTTAGGGTTAGGGTTAGTGTTAGGGTTAGGGTGAGGGTTAGGTTGAGGTTTAATGTTAGGGTTAGTGTTAGGTTTAGGATTAGGGTGAAAGTCAGGGTGAGTTTGTGGGTTAGGGTTAGGGTTTGGCTTAGGTTTAGTGTTAGGCTAAGGTATGGGTGGGGATGAGGATTAGGTTTAGAATGATGGTTAGGGTTATGGTTAGGTTAAGGGTTAGGATAAGTGTTAGTGTTAGGATTAGGGTTAGCGTGAGGGCTAGGGTGATGGTGAGGGTTAGGGTTAGGGTTAGGCTTAGGCTTAAGTTTAGGCTGAGGCTGAGGGTGAGGGTGAGGGTTAGGGTTAGGTTGATGGTTGAGGTTGCCGTTAGGGTGAGGGTTAGGATGAGGATTTATGTTACGGTGAGGGTTAGGGTGAGGGTGATCGTTACGGTAAGGTGAGGGTTAGGATTAGGGTGAGGTTGAGGTTTAGATTCAGGATTAGTGTTAATGTTAGTGTGAGGTTAAGGGTGAGGATGAGGTTTAGGGTTAGGTTGAGGGCTAGGTTGAGGGTGAGAGTTAGGGTTAGGGTGAAGTTTAGGGTTAGGGTGATGGTTAGGGTTAGTGTGACGGTTAGTCTTATGGTTAGGGTTAGGGTTAGGGTGAGGGAAAGTGTTAGGGTGATGGTTAGGGTTAGGGTGAAGGTTATGGTTAGGATGAGGGTTAGGGTTAGGGTTAGGTTTATTGTTAGGGTTAGGGTTAGGGTTAGGGTTATGTTGAGAGTGAGTGTGAGAGTGAGGGTTAGGGTTAGGATGAGGTTTAGGTTTCAGATTAGGGTTAGAGTTAGGGTTAGGGTGAGGGTGAAGTTTAGGGTTAGAGTAAGGGTTAGTGTTAGTGTTACGATTAGGGTGAGGCTAAGTTTGAGGGTTAAGGTTAGGGTTCGGTTTAGGCTTAGGGTTAGGCTCAGGGTGAGGGTGGGGATGAGGAATAGGTGTAACTTGATGGTTAGGGTTAGGGTTAGGTTTAGGGTTAGGGTTAGGGTTACGGTTAGGGTTAGGGTTAGGTTGAGGTTGAGGGTTAGATTGAGGGTTAGGGTTATGTTGAGCGTTATGGTTAGGGTGAGGGTTAGGTTTAGTGTTAGGGTTGTTGTTAGGGTTAGGGTTAGGGTTATAGTGAAGTTGAGGGTGAGGGTTAGGTTTAGAGTTAGGGTGAGGTTTAGTTTTAGGGTTAGGGTTAGAGTTAGGTTTAGGGTGATGGTGAGGTTTAGGTTTAGTGTTAGAGTTATTGTTAGGGTTAGGGTTAAGGTGTGGGTTAGGGTGAGGGTTAGGGTGAGGGTAAGGGTTAGGTTTAGCGTGAGTGTTAGGATGAGGTTTAGGTTTAGGTTTAGGGTTAGTGTTAGGTTTAGTGTTAGGGTTAGGATTAGGTTTAGGGTTAGGGTTAGGGTTTAGGTGAGTGTTAGGGTTAGTGTTAGGGTTAGGCTTAGGCTTAGGGTTAGGTTTAGGATTATTGTTAATGTTATATTTAGTGTTAATTTTGCGGTGAGGGTGAGGCACAGGGTGAGGTTTATGGTTATTGTTAGGGTTAGGGTTAGGGTTACTGTTATTGTTAGGGTTAGGGTTAGAGTTACGGTCACTGTGAGAGTGAGGTTGAGGGTGAGGGTTGGGGTGAGGTTTACGGTGAGGTTTAGGGTTAGGGTTAGTTTTAGGGTGCTGGTGAAGTTTAGGGTTAGAGTTCAGGTTAGGGTGATGGTTTAGGGTGAGGGTTAGGTTTAGGTTTAGTGTTAGCATTACAGTGAGGGTGAGGGTTAGGTTGAGGTTTAGGGATAGGTTTAGGGTTAGGATTAGGGTTAGGGTGAGAGTGAGGGTGAGGGTTAGTGTTAGGGTTAGGTTTAGGCTAAGGGTTAGGCTGAGGGTGAGGGTGGAGGTGAGGATTATTGTTAAGGTGATCGTTAGGTTTAGGGTTAGTGTCATTGTTAGGGTTAGGGTTAGACTTATGGTGATGCTGAGAGTGCGGTTGAGGGTAAGTGTTAGGGTTAATGTGAGTGTTAGGGTGAGGATTAGGGTTAGGATTAGAGTTAGGGTGAGGGCTAGGATGACTGTGAGTGTTAGGGTTAGGGTTAGGCTGAGGTTTAGGGTTAGGGTTAGGGTGAGGGGGACGTTTCATTTTAGAGTTAGGGTTAGGGTGAGGGTTAGGGTTAGGGTTAGTGTTTGGGTTAGGGTTAGGGTTAGTGTTAGGGTTAGGTTGAGGGTTAGGGTTAGGGTTAGGATTAGTTTTAGGGTGAGGGTGAGGGTGAGTGTGAGGGTTAGGTTTAGGGTTAGATTTAGTGTTAGGCTGAGGGTGAGGGTGATGGTGAGGCTTAAGGTGAGGGTGAGGTTTAAGGTTAGAGTAGGTGTTAGTGTGAGGGTTAATGTTAGGGTTAGGTTGAGGGTGAGGGTTAGGATTAGGGTGAAGCTTAGGGTTACGGTCAGGGTCAGGTTAGGATGAGGGTTAGGGTTAGTATGAGGGTTAGGGTGAGGTTGACAGGACAGTAAGGGTAAAGTGGAGGGTTATCTGAGAGTGAGGATTACGGTAAAGGTGAGGGTTAGTGTTAGGGTGAGTGTTAGGTTTAGGTTTATGGTGAGGGTTTGGTTTAGATTGAGGATTAGTCTTAGGGTTAGTGTGAGGTTTAGGGTGAGGATGAGGGTTAGGGTTAGGTTGAGGGCTAGGTTGAGGGTGACGATTAGGGTTAGGGTTAGGGTGAGTGTTAGGTTTTGTGTGATCGTTAGGGTTAATGTGAGGGTTAGTGTTAGGGTTAGGGTTAGTGTTGGGGTGAGGGTAAGTGTTAGGGTGAGGTTTAGGGTTAGGGTTAGGATGAGGGTCACGGTTAGGATTAGGGTTAGGGTGAGGGCTAGGTTGAGGGTGAGGATTAGGGTTAGGGTTAGGCTTAGGTTTAGGCTGAGGCTTAGGGTGAGGTTGAGGGTTAGGGTTAGCATGATGGTTAGAGTCATGGTTACGGTGAGGGTTAGGATAAGGGTTAGGGTTAGGGTGAAGTTTATGGTGAGGGTGACAGTAAGTGTCATGGTGAGGGTTAGGGTGAGGATTAGGGTTAGGGTTAGGGTGAGGGTGAGGTTAAGATTGAGGATTAGTGTTAAGGTTAGAGTGAGTTTTAGGGTGATAATGAGGGTTAGGGTTAGTGTGAGAGCTAGGGTGAGGGTGAGGGTTAGGGATAGGGATAGGTTTAGTTTCAGGGTTAAGCTGATGGTTAGGGTTAATGTGAGGGTTAGTGTTAAGACTAGGGTTAGTTTTAGGGTGAGGGTTAGTGTTAGGGTGAGTTATAGCGTTAGGGTGAGGGTTATGGTTAGGGTTAGGGTTAGTGTTAGGTTTAGGTAATTGTTAGGGTTAGGGTTAGCGTTAAGGTTATGGTGAAGGTGAGGGTGAGGCTAAGGGTTAGGTTTAGGGTGAGGCTTAGGTTTAGGGTTAGGGTTAGAGTTAGGGTTAGGTTGAGGGTGAGGTTTAGGTTTAGAGTTAGGGTTAGGGTGAGGGTTAGGGTGATTGTAAGGGTTAGGGTTAGGGTTAGGTTTAGTGTTAGGATTAGGGTTAGGGTGAGTTTAAGTGTGAGGGTTAGCGTTAGGGTTAGGCTGAGTTTGAGGTTGAGTGTTAGGGTTAGGGTGAGGGATTGGGTTAGGGTTAGGATTAAGGTGAGGGTTAGGATGAGGTTTAGTGTAAGGATTAGGGTTAGGATGAGGGCAAGGTTTAGGGGGAGGGTTAGGGTTAGAATTATGGCGAGATTTAGGATTAGGGTTAGGTTTAGGGTTAGGGTGAGTGTTAGGGTTTGGGTTAGTGTTAGGGTGAGGGTGAGGGTTAGGATTAGGTTTAGGGTTAGGGTTATTGTTAGTGTTATGATTAATGTTAAATTTAAGGTGAGGGTGAGGCTGAGGGTGAGTTTTAGGTTTAGGGTTATGGTGAGGTTTAGGGTTAGTGTTAAGGTTAGGTTTAGGGTGAGGGCTTGGGTTAGGGTTAGGGTTAGGGTGAGGGTGAGGGTTAGGGTTAGGGTTTGGGTTAGGGTTATTCTAGGGTTTGGGTAACGGTTAAGCTGAGGGTGAGGGTGAGGGTTAGGTTAGGGTTAGGGTGAGGTTTAGATTTAGGGTTAGGTTTAGAGTTAGGTTTAGGGTGATGGTGAGATTTAGGGTTAGAGTTAGGGTTAGTGTTAGGTTTAAGGTTATTGTGAGGGTTAGGGTGAGGGTTAGAGTTAGGTTTAGGGTTAGGTTTAGGATGAGGGTTAGGGCTATGTTTAGGGTGAGGTTTAGGATGAGGTTTAGGGTTAGGTTGAGGGTTAGGGTTAGTTTTACGGTTAGGATTAGGGTTAGGGTTAGGGTTAGGGTAAGAGTTAGGGTTTGGCTTAGGGTTAGGGTTAGGGTTATTGTTAGTGTTATGGTTAGTGTTAAGTTTGCGGTGAGGGTGACGCTCAGGGTGAGGGTTATGGTTAGTGTTAGTGTTTGGGTTAGGTTTAGTATTATTATTACGGTTAGGGTTAGAGTTTCGGTCATGGTGAGTGTGAGGGTGAAGGTTAGGGTGAGGTTTAGGGTGAGGTTTAGGGTCAGGGTTAGGGTTAGGTTTAGGGTACTGGTGAGGTTTAGGTTTAGAGTTAGGGTGAGGGGAGGGTTAGGGTGAGGGTTGTTAGGTTTAGTGTTAGTATTAGTGTGAGGGTGAGGGTTAGGTTGTGGTTTAGGGGTAGGGTTAGGGTTAGGATTAGGGTTAGGGTGAGGGTGAGGGTGAGGTTTATGGTTAGGCTTAGGCTTAGGGTGAAGCTGAGGGTGAGGCTGGGGGTGAGGATTAGGGTTAGGGTTAGGGTTATTTTTAGGGTTAGGGTTAGAGTTACTGTGACGGTGAGGGTGCGGGTAGGGTTAGGGTTAGGGTTAGGCTGAGGTTTAGAGTTAGGTTTAGAGATAGTGTTAGGGTGAGGGTGAGGTTTAGGGTTAAAGTTAGGGTTAATGTTAGGGTTAGGCTTAGGATTAGGATGAGGGTGAGGGTGGGGGTGAGGACTAGGGTTAGTGTTAGGGTTAGAGTTAGGGTTAGGGTTAGGGTAAGGGTTAATGGTAGTGTTACGTTTAGGTTTAAGTTTGCAGTCAGAGTGAGGCTTAGGGTAAGGTTTATGGTTAGGGTTAGGGTTAGGGTTAGTGTTATTGTTAAGGTTATGTTTAGAGTTTCGTTGAGGGTGAGGGTGAGGGTTAGGGTTACGGTGAGATTTAGGGTAAGGTTTAGTTTTAATGTTAGGTTGAGGGTGAGGATTAGGTTTAGAGTTAGTGTTATTTGGAGGGTTAGGGTTAGGGTTAGGGTTAGGTTGATTTTTAGGGATAGGGTTAGGTTTAGGATTAGGGTTAGGTTGAGGGTGAGTGTGAGGGTTATGTTTAGGGTTAGGCTTAGGCTTAGGGTTAGGCTGAGGGTGATGTTGGGGGTGAGGGTTAGTTTTACAGTGAGGGTGAGGATTAGGGTTAGGGTGAGGGTTAGGATGAGGGTTAGGGTTACAGTGAGGGTGAGGGTTAGGGTTAGGGTGAGGGTTAGGGTTAGGATTAGGGTTATGGTGTGGTTGAGGGTTAGGATTGGGGTTAGGGTTAGGTTTATTGTTAGTGTTATGGTTAAGGTTACTTTTGGAGTGAGGGTGAGGCTGAGGGTGAGGGTTAGGGTTAGGATTAGGGTTTGGGTGAAGTTGAGGGTTAGGATTGGGGTTAGGGTTAGGTTTATTGTTAGTGTTATGGTTAAGGTTACTTTTGGAGTGAGGGTGAGGCTGAGGTTGAGGGTTAGGGTTAGGATTAGGGTTAGGGTGAGGTGGCGGGTTAGGATTGAGGTTAGGGTTAGGTTTATTGTTAGTGTTATGGTTAAGGTTACTTTTGGAGTGAGCATGAGGCTGAGGGTGAGGGTTAGTGTTAGGATTAGGGTTAGGGTGAGGGTTAGGGTTAGGGTGATGGTTAGTGTTTTGGTTAGCTTGAAGTTTAGGATGAGGTTTAGGGATAGACTGAGTGTTAAGGTGAGGGTGAAGGTAAGGGTAAATTAGAGGGTTAGGCTGTAGGTGAGGGTTAAGATAAGGGTGAGGGTTAGGGTTACAGTGAGGGTTAGGGTAAGTGTGACGGTTAGGGGTTAGGGGGAGGGGGAGGGTTAGATTGAGGATTAGGGTTAGGGTTAGTGTGAGGTTTAGGGTGAGGATAAGGGTTGAGGGTTAGGTAATGGTAAGAGTTAGAATTAGGGTTAGGGTGAGGGCTAGGGTGAGGTTGATGGTTAGGGTTAGGGTTAGGGTTAGGGTGAGGTTTAGGGTTAGTGTGAGGGTTAGTGTTAGGGTTACGGTTAGTGTTAGGGTGATGGTTAGGGTTAGGGTGAGGTTTATATTTAGGTTGAGGGTTAGGGTTCGTGTAAGGGTTATTTTTAATTTTAGGTTTAGGGTTACGTTGAGGATGAGGGTGAGGGTGAGGGTTAGGGTTAGGGTTAGGGTGAGGTTTAGGGTTAGGATTAGAGTTAGAGTTAGGGTTAGGGGTAGGGTGAGGTTTAGGGTTCGATAGGCTTAGTGTGAGGGTTAGGTTGACGGTTAGGGTTAAGGTTAGTGTTAGGGTAGGTTTAGGGTTACGTTGAGGATGAGGGTGAGGGTGAGGGTTAGGGTTAGGGTTAGTGTGAGGGTTAGGGTTAGGGTTAGGTTTAGTATTAGGGTTAGGGTGAGGGTGAGTGTGTGTGTTAGGGTTAGGTTAAGGGTTAGGCTTAGGGTTAGGCTGAGGGTGTGGTTGAGGGTGAGGGTTAGGTTTAGGGTGAGTGTTAGGATTAGGGTTAGGGTGAAGGTTAGGTTGAGGGTTAGTGTTAGGATTAAGGTTAGTCTGAAGGCTAGGGTGAGGGTGACTTTTAGGGTTAGGTTTAGCGTGAGGTTTATGGTTAAGGTTAGTTTGAGGGTGAGGTTTAATTTTAGAGTTAGGGTTTTGGTGAGTGTTAGGGTTAGGGTTAGTGTTAGGGTTAATGTTAGGGTTAGTGTTAGGGTTAGGGTGAGGGTTAGGGTTATGGTTAGGATTAGGATTAGGGTTACTGTGAGGTTGAGTGTGAGGGTTAGGGTGAGGTTTAGGGTTAGGCTTAGGGTTAGGCTGAGGTTTAGGGTGAGGTTGAGGGTTAGGGTTAGGGTGAGGGTGAGGTTTAGGGATACAGTTAGTGTTAGTGTGAGGGTTAGTGTGAGAGTGAGTGTTAGGGTTAGGTTGTGGGTGAGGGTTAGGATTAGGGTTATGCTTGCTTAGGTTTATGGTCACGGTGAGGGTTAGGATGAGGGTTAGGGTTAGTGTGAGGGTTAGGTTGAGGGTGACAGTAAAGGTAATGTTGAGGGTTAGGCTGAGAATTAGGATTACAGTAAGTGTGAGGGTTAGGGTTAGGGTGAGGTTTAGGGTTAGGGTTAGGGTGTGGTTTAGATTGAGGATTAGTTTTTGGGGTTAGTGTGAGGTTTAGAGTGAGGATGAGGATTAGGATTAGGTTGAGGTGTAGGGTGAGGATAAGGGTTAGATTTAGGGTTAGGGTGAGTGTTAGGGTTAGGGTGATCGTTAGGGTTAGTGTGAGGGTTAGTTTTAGGCTTAGGGTTAGTGTTAGGGTGAGGGTAATTGTTAGGGTGAGGTTTAAGGTTAGGGTTAGTGTTATGGTGAGAATGAGGGTTAGGGTTAGGTTTAGGGTTATTTTTAGGGTTAGGGTTAGGGTTAGGATGAAGGTCAGGGTTAGGATTAGGGTTAGGGTGAGGTCTAGGGTGAGGGTGAGGATTAGGGTAGAGTTAGGCATAGGCTTAGGGTTAGGCTGAGGCTGAGGGTGAGGTTGAGGGTTAGGGTTAGCATGATGGTTAGGGTCATGGTTAGGGTGAGGGTTAGGATGAGGATTAGTTTTAGGGTGAGGGTTAGGGTAAGGGTGACAGTAAGGGTCAAGTTGAGGGTTAAGGTGAGTATTAGGGTTAGGGTTAAGGTGAGGGTGAGAATTAGATTGAGGATTAGTGTTAAGGTTAGTGTGAGGGTTAGTGTTAGGACTAGGGTTAGTTTTAGGGTGAGGGTTAGCTTTAGGGTGAGGGTTATGGTTATGGTTAAGGTTACTGTTAGGTTTAGGGTTTTTGTTAGGTTTAGGGTTAGGGTTAATGTTGCGGTGAGGGTGAGGGTAAGTGTAAGTTTTAGGGTTAGGGTGAGGTTTAGGTTTAGGGTTAGGGTTAGGGTTATTGTTAGTGTTATGGTTAGTGTTAAGTTTGCGGTGAGGGTGAGGCTCTGGGTGAGGTTTATGGTTAGTATTACGGTTAGGGTTAGGGTTAGGGTTAGTATTATTGTTAGGGTGAGGGTTTGAGTTATGGTCATGTTGAGAGTGAGGGTGAGGGTTAGGGTGAGTTTTAGGGTGAGATTTAGGGTTAGGGTTAGGTTTAGGGTTAGGGTGCTGGTGAGGTTTAGGGTTAGAATTTGGGTGAGGGGGAGGGGGAGGGGGAGGGTTAGGGATAGATTTAGGGTTACGATTAGGGTTAGGGTGAGGGTGAGGGTGAGGGTTATGGTTAGGCTTAGGCTTACAGTTAGGCTGAGGTTGAGACTGGGGGTGAGGATTAGGTTTAGGGTGATGGTTAGGGTTAGGGTTAGTGTTATTGTTAGGGTTAGGGTTAGAGTTACCATGAGGGTGAGTGTGCGGGTAGGGTTAGGGTTAGGGTTAGGCTGAGGTTTACGGTTAGGTTTAGAGATAGGGTTAGGGTGAGGGTGAGGTTTAGGGTTAAAGTTAGGGTTAGGGTTAGGGTTAGGCTTAGGGTTAGGCTGAGGGTGAGGGTGGGGTGAGGATTAGGGATAGGGTTAGGGTAAGGGTTAGGGTTAGGGTTAGGGTAAGGGTTAATATTAGTGTTATGGATAGGTTTAAGTTTGCAGTGAGGGTGAGGATGAGGGTGAGATTTATGTTTAGGGTTAGGGTTATGGTTAGTGTTATTGTGAGGGTTAGGGTTAGAGTTACGGTGAGGGTGAGGGTGAGGGTGCGGGTTAGGCTTACGGTGAGATTTAGGGTGAGGTTTAGGTTTAGGGTTAGGTTGAGGGTGTGGATTAGGTTTAGAGTTAGGGTTAGTGGGTGGGTTAGGGTGAGGGCTAGGGTGAGGGTTAGGGTTAGGCTTAGGGTTAGGCTGAGGGTGAGGGTGATGGTGAGGGTTAGGGTGAGGGTGAGGGTGAGGTTTAGGTTTAGAGTTAGGGTTGGGGGAGGGATAGGTTGAGGGTTAGTGTTAAGGTTAGTGTTAGTGTTAGGATTAGGATTAGGGTTAGGATGGGGTTGAGTATGAGGGTTAGGGTTCGGGTTAGGCTTAGGCTTAGGGTTAGGCTGAGGATGAGGGTGAGGGTTAGGGTTAGGGTCAGGTTTAGGGTTAGGATTAGGGTGAGGGATTGGATAAGGTTTAGGGTTAGGATGAGGGCAAGGTTGAGTGTGAGGTTTAGGGTTAACATTATGGCAAGGTTTAGGATTAGGGTTAGTTTTAGGGTTAGGGTGAGTGTTAGGGTTAGGGTTACGATGAGGTTGAGGTTTAGGATTAGGGTGAAGTTTATGGTTAGTTTTAGGGTGAGGGTGATGGTTAGGATTAGGGTTAGGATTAGGTTTATTGTTAGTGTTATGGTTAAGTTTTCGGTGATGGTGAGGCTGAGGGTGAGAGTTAGGGTTAGGGTTAGGGTTAGGGTGAGGGCTTGGGTTAGGTTTAGGGTTACGGTGAGGATGAGCGTTAAGGTTAATGTTAGGGTTAGGGTTATTGTTAGGGTTAGGGTTAGAGTTATGGTGAGGGTGAGGGTGAGGCTGAGGTTTAGGGTTAGGGTTAGCGTGAGGTTTAGGGTTACTGTAAGGGTTAGGGAGATACTTAGGTTGAGGGTTAGGGTTAGGTTTAGTGTTAGGGTTAGGGTTAGGGTGAGGGTTACGTTGAGGTTTAGGGTTAGGGTTAGGGTTAGGTTTAGGATTAGGGTTATGGTGAGGGTGAGTGTGAGGGTTAGGGTTAGGTTTAGGCTTAGACTTAGGGTTAGGCTGTGGGTGAGAGTGGGGATGAGGATTAGGTTTTGGGTGATGGTTAGGGTTAGTGTTAGGTTTAGGGTTATGATTAAGGTTAGGGTTAGCATTAGGGTTAGGGTGAGGGCTAGGGTCAGGGTGAGGGTTAGTGTTAGGATTACGCTTAGGCTTTAGGGTTAGGCTGATGGTGAGGTTGAGGGTCAGTGTTAGGGTTAGGGTGATGCTTAGGATTATGGTCAGGGTGAAGGTTTGGAAGAGGGTTATGGTTAAGGTGAGGGATTTGGGTGAGGGTGACGGTAAGGGAAAATCTGAGTGTTAGGCTGAGAGTGAGGATTAAGGTAAGGTCTAGGGTTAGGGTTAGGGTTAGGGTGAGGGTGAGGTTAAGATTGATGATTAGGTTTAGGGTTAGTGTGAGGTTTAGAGTGAGGATGAGGGTTAGGGTTAGGGTGAGGGCTAGGTTGAGGGTGAGCGTTAGGGTTAGGCTTAGGGTGAGGTTTGATGTTAGGGTGATGGTTAGGGTTAGTGTGAGTGTTAGTGTTAGTTTGAGGGTTAGGTTTAGGGTGAAGGTTATGGTTAGAATGAGGGTTAGGGTTAGGGGTAGGGTTATTGTTAGGTTAGGGTTAGTGTTACATTTACGGTGAGGGTGAGTGTTAGGGTTAGGTTTAGGGTGTGGTTTATGTTTAGGGTTAGGGTTAGAGTTAGGGTTAGGGTGAGGGTGAAGTTTAGGGTTAGAGTTAGCGTTAGTGATAGTGTTAGGTTTAGGGTGAGTGTCAGTGTGAGGGTTAGGGTTAGGCTTAAGCTTAGGGTTAGGCTTAGGCTTAGACTGAGCGTGAGTATGAGGGTTAGGATTAGGGTTAGAGTGAGGTTTAGGTTTAGGGTTACGGTGAGGGTTAGGGTTAGGGTTAGTGATAGTGTTAGAGGTAGGGTTAGGGTGAGGGTGACAGTAAGGGTAAAGGTGAGGCTTAGGTTTAGGGTCAGGATTAGATTGAATTTGAGTGTGAGGGTTACAGTTAGGGGTAGGGTTAGGCTTAGGGTTAGGGTGAGAGTTAGGGTTAGGGTTAGGGTTAGTGTTGCTGTTAGGGGTAGGGTTAGGGTGAGGGTTAGGGTGAAGGTGAGGATTAGGGTTAGGATTAGGATTAGAATTAAATTGAGGGTGAGTGTGAAGGTTAGTGTTAGGGTTAGGGTTAGGGTGAGCTTGAGGGTTAGGGTTAGGGTTAGGGTGAGGTGTAGGGTTAGGGTTAATGTTAGTGTTAGGGTTAGGGTGAGGGTTAGGGTTAGGGTTAGGGTTAGTGTTAGGGTTGGGGTTAGGGTGAGGGTTAGGGTTAGGGTTAGTGTTAGGGTTGGGGTTAGGATGAGGGTTAGGATGAGGGTGAGGGTTAGGGTTAGGTTTAGGATTACGATTAGGGGTAGTGTTAGGGTGAGTGCTTGGGTTAGGCTTAGGGTTAGGATTAGTCTTAGCATTAAGCTGAGAGTGAGGTTGAGGGTTAGGGTTAGGGTTCAGGTTAGCGTTAGCATTTGGGTGACAGTAATGGTTCAGGTTATGTTTAGGGTTAGGGTGAAGTTTTTGAGTTAGGTTTTCAGTTAAGGATTAGGGGGAGAGTTAGGATGAGGATTAGGTTTAGGATTAGGGTTAGGGCGAGGGCTAGGTTGAGGGTGAGGGTTAGGGTTATTTTTAGGGTGAGGTTAAGGGTTAGTGTTAGGGTAAGGGTGAGGGTTAGAATGAGGGTTAGGGTTATGGTGAGGGAAAGGGTTAGGGTTAGTGTTAGAGTTAGGGTGAGGATGAGGGTTAGGGTGAGTGTGAGGGTTAGGATTAGGGTTAGGGTTAGGATTATTGTTAGTGGTATGGTTCTGGTTACCTTGGCAGTGATGGTGAGGCTGAGGGTGAGGGTTAGGGATAGGGTTAGGGTTAGGTTAAGTTTCAAGTTAGGATTGGTGTTATTGTTAGGGTTAGGGTTAGAGTTAAGGTGAAGGTGAGGGTGAGGGTAAGCGTTAGGGTTAGGGTTAGGGTTAGGGTGAGGTTTAGTGTCAGGGTTAGGATTAGGGTTAGGGTGAGGCTGAGTATGAGGGTTAGGGTTAGGGTTAGGTTTAGGCTTTGGTTTAGGCTGAGGGCGATTGTGAGTGTGAGGGTTGGTGTTCGTTTGAGGTTTAGGGTTAGTATTACATTGAGTGTCAGGTTTAGCATTAGTTTGAGGGTTACAATTAGGTTTAGGATTAGGGTGAGGTTTAGGGATAGGGTTAGGGTTTGGGTTACAATGAGGTTTAGGGTTACAATTAGGGTTAGGGTGAGGGCTAGGGTGAGGGTGAAGTTTAGTGTTAGGGTTAGTGTGAGGTTTAGATTTAGGCATAGGGTTAGGGGGAGGGTTAAGTTTCGGTTTACATTGAGGGTGAGGGTTAGGTTTGAGGTGAGGGTTATGTTGAGGACTAATGTGAGGGTGAGGGTTAGGGTTAGGGTGAGGGTGAGGGTTAGATTGAGGTTTAGGTTTAGGGTTAGGGTTAGGGTTAGGATTAGGGTTATGCTGAGGGTGAGTGTGAGGGTTACTGTTTGGGTTAAGCTTAGGCTTAGGGTTAGGCTGAGGGTGATGGTTGGGATGAGGATTAGGTTTAGATTGATGGTTCCGGTAATGGTTAGGTTGAGAGTTAGGATGAGGGTTAGGGTTAGGCTTAGGCTTAGGTTTAGGCTGAGGCTGAAGTCGAGGGTGAGGGTTAGGGTTAGGGTGATCGTTAGGGTTACGGTTAGTGTGAGGGTTAGGATGAGGGTTAGCTTTGGGGTGAGGGTTAGGATGAGGGTGACAGAGTAAAGGTGAGGGTTAGGCTGAGGGTGAGGGTTATTGTAAGGGTGAGGGTTCTGGTTAGGGTTAGGGTGAGGGTGAGGGTTAGATTGCGGATTAGTGTTAGGGTTAGTGTGAGGTTTAGGGTGAGGATGCGTGTTAGGTTTAGGGTGAGGGTAGGGTGAAGTTGAGGGTTAGCGTTTGGGTTAGGGTGAGGTTTAGGTTTAGGGTGATTTTTAGCGTTAGTGTGAGTGTTAGTGTTAAGGTTAGTGTAAGTGTTAGGGTGAGGGTAAGTGTTAGGGTAAAGTTTAGGTTTAGGGTTAGGTTTAGGATTAGGGTTAGGGTTAGGGTTAGGGTGAGGGTGAGGTTTAGGGTTAGAGTTAGGGTTGGGGTGAGGCTGAGGTTTAAGGTTAGGGTTAGGGTTAGTGTTAGGGTTAGAGTTAGGGGGAGGTTTAGTGTGGGTGTGAGGGTTAGTGTTAGGGTTAGGGTTAAAGTGTGGGTGAGTGTGAGGGTTAGGGTTAAGGTTAGGGTTAGGTTTAGAATTTGGGTGAGTGTGAGGATGAGGGTTACGGTTAGGGTGAATGTTGGGGTTAGGGTTAGAATGAGGGTTAGGCTTAGGCTTAGGGTTTGGGTATGGGCTAGGTTGGGGTGAGGGTTAGGGTTTGGGTTAGTGTGAGGGGTATGGTGAGGGTTAGGGTTAGTGTTAGGGTTAAGGTTGGGGATAGGGTGAGTTTTAGTGTGGGTTTGAGGGTTGGTGTTAGTTTGGATTAGGGTTAGGGTTAAGGTGAGGGTGAGTGTGAGGGTTAGGTTTAGGGTTAAGGTTAGGTTTAGAGTTAGGGTGAGGGTGAGGGTGAGGGTTACAGTTAGGGTGAGTGTTGGGGTTAGGGTTAAAGTGAGGGTTAGGATGAGGGTTAGGCTTAGGCTTAGGGTTTAGGTATGGCCTAGGGTGAGGGTGAGGGTTAGGGTTGGGGTGAGGGGTAGGTTGAGGGGTAGGGTTAGTGTTAGGGTTAGGGTTGGGGTTAGGGTTAGGCTTAATGTTAGGCAGATGGGGAGGGTGTGGGTGAGGTTTAGGGTTAGGGTGAGGGTGAGGTTTAGGGTTAGAGTTAGCATTAGGGTAAGGGTTAGAGTGAGGGTTAGGATTAGGGTTAGTGTTACTGTTAGGGTTAGGATGAGGGTGAGTGAGAGGGTCAGGGTTAGTCTTAGACTGAGGCGGAGGCTTAGGCAGAGCGTGAGGGTGAGGGTGAGGGTTAGGGTTAGGGTTTTAGGGTTACGGTGAGTGTTAGGATGAGGTTTAGGTTTAGCATTAGAGTTAGGGTGAGGGCTAGAGTTAGGGTGAGGGTTAGGGTTAGCTTTAGGGTGAGATTTAGGGTTAGGGTTATGGTAAGGGTTAAGGTGAGGCTGAGGGTTAGGATTAGGGTTTGAGATATGATGAGGGTAAGGGTTTGGGTTAGGGTTAGCGTTAGGGTAAGAGTTAGGGTTCGGGTTTAGTTTAGGGTTGGATGAGGTTTAGGGTTCAGGTTACAGTGAGGGTGAGGGTTAGGGTTAGGTTGAGGGTTAGGGTTTGCATTAGGGTTAGGGTGAGGTTTAGGGTTAGGGTTAGGGTGAGGTTTAGGATGAGTATTAGGGTTAGGATTAGGTTTAGGGTGAGGGCTAGGGTGAGGGTGAGGGTTAGGGTTATTGTTAGAGTGAGGTTTAGGTTTAGGTTTAGGGTTAGGTTTAGGTTTAGGATGAGGGTTAGGTTTATAGTGAGGGTGAGGGTTAGTGTTACGGTGCGGGTTAGGGTGAGGATGAGGGTTAGGGTGAGTGTGAGGGTTATGGTGAGGGTTAGGGTTAGGGTTAGAGTGAGGGTTAGGGTTAGGATGAGGGTTAGGGTTACGGTGAGGTTAGGGTTAGGGTGAGTGAGGATTAGGGTTAGGATTAGGGTTAGGGTGAGGGTGATTGTTAGGATTAGTGTTAGCATTAGGAGTATTAGTGTTATGGTTCTGGTGACTTTTGCAGTGATGGTGAGGCTGAGGGTGATGGTTATGGATAGGATTAGGGTTAGGTTTAGGTTTCGAGTTAAGATTAGTGTTATTGTTAAGGTTAGGGTTAGAGTTACAGTGAGGGTGAGGGTGAGGGTAAGGCTGAGGGTTAGGGTTAGGGTTAGGGTGAGATTTAGTGTCAGGTTTAGGATTAGGGTTAGAGTGAGTGTGAGGTTTAGGGTTAGAGTTAGGGTTAGGGGGAGGGTTAGTGTGAAGGTTAAGGTTAGGGTTAGTGTTATGGTTAGGGTTAGGGTGAGGGTGTGTGAGGGTCAGGGTTAGTCTTAGGCTGAGGCAGAGGCTTAGGCGGAGCATGAGGGTGAGGGTGAGTGTTAGTGTTAGGGTTTTAGAGTTAGGGTGAGTATTAGGATGATGTTTAGGGTTAGCATTAGGATTAGGGGGAGGGCTAGAGTTAGCGTGAGGGTTAGGGTTAGCGTTAGTGTGATGTTTAGGGTTAAGGTTAGGGTTATGGTGAGGGTGAGTGTTAGGGTTACGGTGAGGGTTAGGGTTAAGGTGAGGCTGAGGGTTAGGATTAGGATTAGGGTGAGGGTTTGTGTTAGGGTTAAAGTTACGATGAGGTTCAGGGTTTGGGTTAGGTTTAGGGTTAGTGTTATAGTTAAGGTTAGGGTTAGAGTTACAGTAAGGGTGAGGGTGAGGGTGAGGGTTAGGATTAGGGTTAGGGTGAGGTTTAGTTTTAGGATTATGGTTATGGTGAGGGTGAGGTTTAGGGTTAGAGTTAGGTTTAGGGGGAGGGTTAGGTTGAGTGTTAGGGTTAGTGTTAGGGTTAGGGTGAGGGTTAGGTTGAGGTTTAATGTTAGGGTTAGGGTTAGGTTTAGGATTAGGTTGACGGTAGGGTGAGTGTGAGGGTTAGGGTTAGGGTTTGGCTTAGGCTTACGGTTAGGCTGAGGGTATGGGTGTTGAAGAGGATTAGGTTTAGAATGATGGTTAGGGTTATGGTAGGTTATGGGTTAGGATGAGGGTTAGGGTTAGGATTAGGGTGAGGGTGAGGGTTAGGGTTAGGGTTAGGCTTAGGCTTAGGCTTAGGGTTAGGCTGAGGCTGAGGGTGAGGGTGAGGGTTAGTGTTAGGGTGACTGTAAGTGTAAAGGTGAGGGTTAGGCTGAGGGTGAGGCTTATGGTAAGGTGAAGGTTAGGGTTAGGGTGAGGTTGAGGGTTAGATTCAGGATTAGTGTTATGGTTAGTGTGAGGTTAAGGGTGAGGATGAGGGTTATGGTTAGGTTGAAGGATAGGTTGAGGTTGAGAGTTAGGGTTAGGGTGAGGTTTAGGGTTAGGTTGATGATTAGGGTTAGTGTGAGGTTTAGTGTTATGGTTAGGGTTAGTGTTAGGGTGAGGGTAAGTGTTAGAGTGAGTGTTAGGTTAGGGTGAAGGCTATGGTTATGATGAGGGTTAGGGTTAGGTTTAGGGTTATTGTTAGGGTTAGGGTTAGGGTTATGTTGAGGGTGAGGGTGAGCGTTAGGGTTAGGATGAGGTTTAGGTTTCAGGTTAGGGTTAGAGTTAGGGTTAGGGTGAGGGTGAGGTTTAGGGTTTGAGTTAGGGTTAGTGTTAGTGTTAGGTTTAGGTTTAGAATTAGGGTTAGGGTTAGGATTAGGGTTAGGGTGAGGGTTACGGTGAGGGTTAGGGTTACGTTTAGGGTTAGGGTGAGAGGGAGGGTTAGGGTTAGGGTTAGGGTGAGGGTGAGGGTTAGATTGAGGGTTAGGGTTATGTTGAGGGTTATGGTTAGGGTGAGGGTTAGGTTTAGTTTTAGGGTTATTGTTAGGGTTAGGGTTAGGGTTACGGTGAGGTTGAGGATGAGGGTTAGGTTTAGGGTTAGGGTGAGGTTTAGTTTTAGTGTTAGGGTTAGAGTTAGGGTTAGGGTGATGGTGAGGTTTAGGGTTAGATTTAGGGTTAGTGTTAGGGTTAGGTTAAGGTGATGGTTAGGGTGAGGTTTAGAGTTCGGGTTAGGCTTAAGCTTAGGCTTAGGCTTAGGCCGAGAGTGAGGGTTAGGGTTAGGGTTAGGTTTAGGATGAGTCCTAGGATGAGGTTTATGGTTAGGGTTAAGTTTAGGTTTAGGTTTAGTGTTAGGGTTAGGGTTAGGGATAGGGTGTGGGTTAGGGTTAGGGTTAGGTTTAGGGTGAGGGTTAGGGTTAGGGTTAGGGTTAGGGTTAGGCTTAGGCTTAGTGTTATGTTTAGGGTTATTGTTAGTGTTATGTTTAGTGTTACGTTTGCGGTGAGGGTGAGGCACAGGGTGAGGTTTATGGTTATTGTTAGGGTTAGGGTTAGGTTTAATGTTATTGTTAGGGATAGGGTTAGAGTTACGGTCACTGTGAGAGTGAGGGTGAGGGTGAGGATTAGGGTGAGGTTTCCCGTGAGGTTTAGGGTTAGGGTTAGGGTTAGGGTGAGAGTGAGGGTGAGGGTTAGTGTTAGGGTTAGGCTTAGGCTGAGGGTGAGGGTTGGAGTGAGGGTTAGGGTTAGGATGATCCTTAGGTTTAGGGTTAGTGTTATTGTTAGGGTTAGGGTTAGAGTTACAGTGAGGCGGAGTTTGGGGGTGAGGGTTAGGATTAGGGTCAGGGTGAGGTTCAGTGTTAGGTTTAGAGATAGGGTTAGGGTGAAGGTGAGGTTTAGGGTTAGAATTAGGGTTAATGTTAGGGATAGGCTTAGGGTTAGGCTGAGGGTGAGGGTGGGGTTGAGGATTAGGGTTAGGTTTAGGGTTCGGGTTAGGGTTAGAGTTAGGGTTATGTTAAGGGTTAGGGTTAGGATTAGGATTAAGGTTAAGTTGAGGGTGAGTGTGAGGGTTAGAGTTAGGGTTAGGTTAGGATTAGGGTTAGGGTATGTGCTAGCATGAGGGTTAGGGTTAGGTTTAGGGTTAGGGTGATGTTTAGCGTTAGTTTTAGTGTCAGAGTTAGGGTTAGGGTTATGGTTAGAGTTACGGTGAGGGTGAGGTTTAGGTTTAGGTTTAGGGTTAGGGTTATTCTTAGGGTTAGGGTTAGGGTTAAGGTTAAGGTAAGGGTGAGGTTGAGGGTAATGTTGAGGGTTAGGGTTAGGGTTAGGATGAGATTTTCAGTTAGGGTTAGGGTTAGGGTTAGGTTCAGGGTGAGGTTTAGGGTTAGAGTTAGTGTTAGGGTTAGGTTAGTGTTACAGTTAGGGTTATGGTGAGGGCTAGTGTGTGGGTGAGGGTTAAGGTTAGCGTTAGGCTTTGGCTTTGGGTTAAGATGAGGGTGAGGGTGAGGGTGAGGGATAGGGTGAGGGTGAGGGTGAGATTTAGGGTTAGAGTTAGTGTAGGGTGAGGGTTAGGGTTAGGGTTAGGGTGAGGGTCATGGTTATGGTAAGGGTGAGGCTTAGGTTTAGGGTGAGGGTTAGGGTTAGGATGAAGGTTAGGGTGAGGGTGAGGGTTAGGATTAGGGTTAGAGTTAGGATTATTGTAAGTTTTTTTGTTCTGGCTACCTTGGCAGAGACGGTGAGACTGAGGGTGAGGGTTAGGTATAGGATTAGGGTTAGGGTTTGGTTTAGGGTTAGGATTAGTGTTATTGTGAGGTTTAAGGTTAGAGTTACGGTGAGGGTGAAGGTGAGGGTAAGGGTTAGGGTTAGGATTAGGGTTAGGGTGAGGTTTAGGGTCAGCGTTAGGATTTGGGTTAGGGTGAGTGTGAGGTTTAGGGTTAGAGTTAGTGTTAGGTGGAGGGTTCGCGTGAGGGTTAGGGTTAGGGTTAGTTTTAGGCTTAGGGTTAGGGTGAGGGTTAGGGTTAGGATTAGTGTTAGGGTGAGGGTGAGTGTGAGGGTTAGGGTTAGGGTTTGGGTTAGGCTTAGTTTTAGGCTGAGGGTGAGATTGAGGTGAGGGTTATGGTTAGGGTGATGATCGGGGTTAGGTTTAGGGTAAGGGTGAGGTTTAGGTTGAGGATTAGTGTTTGGGTTAGTGTGAGGTTTAGGTGAGGATGAGTGTTAGGGTTAGGTTGAGGGCTAGGGTGAAGGTGAGGGTTAGCTTTAGGGATAGGGTGAGGTTTAGGTTTAGGGTGATTGTTAGCGTTAGTGTGAGGGTTAGTGTTAGGGTTAGTGTTAATGTTACGGTGAAGATAAATGTTAGGGTAAGGTTTAGGTTTTAGGGTGAGGTTTAGGATTAGGGTTAGGGTTAGGGTTAGGGTGAGTGTGAGGGTTAGGATAAGGGTTAGGTTTAGGGTTAGAGTTAGGGTGAGGTTGAGGGTGAGGGTTACAGTTAGGGTGAGTGTTGGGGTTAGGGTTAGAATGAGGGTTAGTGAGATGGTTAGGCTTATGCTTAGGGTTTGTGTATGGGCTATGGTGAGTGTGAGGTTTAGGGTTAGGTTTAGGGTGAGGTGTAGGGTGAGGATTAGGTTTAGTGTTAGGGTTAGAGTTGGGGTTAGGGTGAGGCTTAATGTTAGGCAGAGGGTGAGGGTCAGGGTGAGATTTAGGGTTAGGGTGAGGGTGAGGTTTAGGGTTATAGTTAGGGTGAGGGTTAGTGTGAGGGTTAGGGTTAGGGTTAGTGTTAGGTTTAGGGTTAGGGTGAGGGTGAGTGTGAGGGTCAGGGTTAGTCTTAGGCTGAGGTGGAGGCTTAGGCAGAGCATGAGGGTGAGGGTGAGGGTTAGTGTTAGTGTTTTAGGGTTAGGGTGAGTGTTAGGATGAGTTTTAGGGTTAGCATTAGGGTTAGGGGGAGGACTAGAGTTAGGGTGAGTTTTAGGGTTAGGTTTAGAGTGAGGTTTAGGGTTAAGGTTAAGGTGAGGCTGAGGGTTAGGATTAGGATTAGGGTGAGGGTTTATGTTAGGTTTAGAGTTAGGGTGAGGTTCAGGGTTTGGGTTAGGTTTAGGGTTAGAGTTATAGTTAAGGTTAGGGTTAGAATTACAGTAAGAGTGAGGGTGAGGGTGAGGGTTAGGATCAGGGTTAGGGTGAGGTTTAAGATTAGGATTATGGTTAGGGTGAGGGTGAGGTTTAGGGTTAAATTTAAGGTGAGGGGGAGGGTTAGGTTGAGTGATATGGTTAGGGTTAGTGATAGGGTTAGGGTGAGGGTTAGGTTGAGGTTTAATGTTAGGGTTAGGGTTAGGTTTAGGATTACGTTGAAGGTGAGGGTGAATGTGAGGGTTAGGGTTAGGGTTTGGCTTAGGCTTACGGTTAGGCTGAGGGTATGGGTGGGGATGAGGATTAGGTTTAGTATGATGGTTAGGGCTATGGTTAGGTTAAGGGTTAGGATGAGGGTTAGGGTTAGGATTAGGGTTAGGGTGAGGGCAAGGTTGAGGGTGAGGGTTAGGTTTAGGTTTAGGCTTAGGCTTAGCGTTAGGCTTAGGCTGAGGGTGAGGGTAAGGGTTAGGGTTAGGGTGGTGGTTGGGGTTGCCGTTAGGGTGAGGGTTAGGATGAGGATTTATTCTATGGTGAGGGTTAGGGTGAGGGTGACCGTAAGGGTAAAAGTGAGGTTTCTGCTGAGGGTGAGGGTTATGGTACTGGTGAGGGTTAGGATTAAGGTGAGGGTGAGGGTTAGATTCAGGATTAGTGTTAGGGTTAGTGTGAGGTTAAGGGTGAGGATTAGGGTTAGGGTTAGGTTGAGGGCTAGGGTGAGGGTGAGAGTTAGGGTTAGGGTTTGGTTTAGGGTTAGGGTGATTGTTAGGGTGAGTGTGAGGGTTAGTGTTATGGTTAGGGTTAGTGTTAGGGTGAGGGTTAGGGTTAGGGTGAAGGTTATGGATAGGATGAGGGTTAGGGTTAGGGTTAGGGTTAGGGTTATTTTTAGGGTTAGGGTTAGCGTTAGGGTTATGTTGAGGGTGAGGGTGAGGGTGAGGGTTAGGGTTACGTTGAGGTTTAGGTTTCAGTTTAGGGTTAGAGTTAGGGTTAGGTTGAGGGTGAGGTTTAGGGTTAGAGTTAGGGTTAGGTTTAAGATGAGATTTAGGTTGAGGGTGAGGGTTAGGGTTAGTGTGAGGGTTAGTGTTAGGGTTAGTGTTAGTGTTAGGGTGAGGGTAAGTGTTAGCTTGAGGGTTAGGATTAGCGTGAGGGTTATGGTTATGCTGAGGGTTAGGGTTAGGGTTATGGTTATTGTTAGGTTTAGGGTTAGGTTTACGGTTACGGTGAGGTTGAGGGTGAGGGTTAGGGTTAGTTTAGGGTGTGGTTTAGTGTTAGCGTTAGAGTTAGAGTTAGGGTTAGAGTGAGGGTGAGGTTTAGGGGTAGAATTAGGGTTAGGGTGAGGTTTAGGGTGATTTTTAGGGTTAGAGTGAGCGGTAGTGTTAGCGTTAGGGTTAGTGTTAGGGTGAGGGTAAATATTGGGCTGAGGGATAGGGTTAGGGTGAGGGTTAGGGTTAGGGTTTGGGTTATTGTTAGGGTTAGGTTTATACGGGTCCGTTGAGGGTGAGGGTGTGGGTTAGAATTAGGGTTAGGATGAGGTTTAGGTTTCGGTTCCTGTTAGAGTTAGGCTTAGGATGAGTGTGAGGTTTAGGGTTAGAGTTAAGGTTAGTGTTAGGGTTAGGGATAGGGTGAGGTTTAGGGTTAGGCTTTGGCTTAGGCTTAGGCTTAGGCCGAGCATGAGGGGGAGGGTTAGGTTTCGGGTTAGGGTGAGGTTTTGGGTTAGGATTAGCGTGAGTGTTAGGATGAGGTTTAGGGTTAAGATTAGGTTTAGGGTGAGGGCTAGGATGAGGGTTAGGGTCAGGGTTAGGGTTAGGATAGGGTTATGTATAGGATTTGGGTTAGGGTGAGGGTGAGTGTGAGGGTTAGGTTTGGGTTAGGCTTAGGGGTAGGGTGAGGGTTAGGGTTATGTTTTGGGTTAGGGTGAGGGTGAGGCTGAGGATTAGGTTTAGGTTTAGGGTTTGGTTTAGGGTTAGGGTTTGTGTTAGTGTTAGGGTTACGGTTATGGTTACACTGAGGTTAGGTTTTGTGTTAGGGTTTGGGTTAGGGTTATGGTGAACGTTAGGTTTAGGGTTAGGGTTAGGGTTAAGTTAGGGTTAGGCTGAGGGTGATGGTGGGGCTGAGGATTAGGGTATGGTTAGGGTTATTGTTAGGGTTATGGTTAGGGTGAAATTTGCAGTGAGGGTGAGGCTGAGGGTGAGGGTGAGGGTTATGGTTAGTGTGTGGGTTAGGGTTAGGGTTACTGTTATTGTTAGGGTTAGGGTTAGAGTTACAGTGAGGTTGAGGGTTAGTGTTAGGGTTAGTTTTAGGATTAAGGTTAGGGTTAGGGTTAGGGTGAGGGTGAGGTTTAGGGTTAGAGTTAGGTTTGTGGGAGGGTTACAGTGAGGTTTAGGGTTAGGGTTAGTGTTAGGGTTAGTTTGAGGGTGAGGGTTAGGTTGAGGTTTAGAGATAGGGTTAACTTTAGGACTAGGGTTAGGGTGAGGGTGAGTGTGAGGGTTAGGTTGAGGGTTAGGCTGAGACTTAGGTTTAGGCTGAGGGTGAGGATGGGGGTGAGTATTAGGGTTAGAGTGATGGTTAGGTTTAGGGTTAGGGTTATTGTTAGGGTTAGGGTTAGAGTTATGGTGAGGGTGAGGGTGTGGGTGAGGGTTAGGGTTAGGGTTAGGGTGGGGTTTAGGGTTAGGGTTAGGGTGAGGGTGAGGTTTAGGGTTAGATATAGGTTTAGGGGGAGGGTTAGGTGAGGGTTAGGTTTAGGGTTAGTGTTAGGGATAGGGTGAGGGTTAGGGTTCGGTCGAGGTTTAGGGTTAGGGTTAGGGTTTGGGTTAGGGTTAGTGTTAGGATGAGGGTAAGTGTTAGGGTGAGGGTTTGTGTTTGGGTGAGGGTTAAGTTTTGGGTGAGGGTGAGGGTTAGTATTCGGGTTGGTGTTAGGGTAATTGTTAGTGTTATGATTAAGGTAAAATTTACGGTTAGGGTGAGTTTGAGGTTGAGGGTTAGGTTTAGGGTTAGGGTAATGTTTAGGGTTCGGGTTCGGGTTAGGGTTAGGGTTAGGGTTAGGGGTAGGGTGAGGGTTTGGGTTATGTTTAGGGTTACGGTGAAGGTGAGGGTTAGGGTGAGGTTTAGGGTTAGTGTGAGGGTTAGGGTGAGGGTGAGGTTTAGAGTTCGACTTAGGGTAAGGGGGAGGGTTAGGTTGAAGGTTAGGGCTAGGGTTATTGTTAGGGTTAGGATTAGGGTGAGGGTTAGGTTGAGGTTTATGGTTAGGGTTATGCTTAGGATTAGGATTACTGTTATGATGAGGATGAGTGTGAGGGTTAGGGTTAGGTTTAGGCTTAGAGTTAGGCTGAGGGTTAAGGTGAGCGTAAGTTTTACGTTTAGGGTTAGGGTTAGGGTGAGGGTTAGGGTTAGGGTTAGGGTGAGGGTGAGGGTTCGATTGAGGATTAGGGTTATGTTCAGGGTTATGGTTAGGGTGAGGGTTAGGTTTAGTGTTAGGGTTATTGTTAGGGTTAGGGTTAGGTTTAAGGTGAGTTTGAGGGTGAGGGTTAGGTTTAGGTTTAGGGTGAGGTTTAGTTTTAGGTTTAGGTTTAGAGTTAGGGTTAGGGTGATGGTGAGGTTTAGGGTTAGAGTTAGGGTTAGTGTTAGGGTTAGGTATAAGGTGAGGGTTAGGGTGAGGTTTAGAGTTCGGGTTAGGCTTAGGCTTAGGCTTTGGCCGAGAGTCAGGGTGAGGGTTAGGGTTAGGGTTAGGGTGAGGATTAGGGTTAGGTTTAGGGTGAGGATTAGGATGAGGTTTAGGGTTAGGGTTAGGGCTAGGGTTAGGTTTTGTGTTAGGGTTAGGGTTAGTTTTAGGGTTAGGGTTAGGGTTAGGGTGAGGGTTAGGGTTAGGGTTAGGCTTAGGCTTAGGCTTAGGGTTAGGTTTACTGTTATTTTTAGTGTTATGGTTAGTGTTAAGTTTGCGGTGAGGATGAGGCACAGGGTGAGGGTTATGGTTATTGTTAGGGTTAGGGTTACTGTTATTGTTAGTTTTAGGGTTAGAGTTACGTTCACATTGAGAGTGAGGGTGAGGGTGACATTAGGTTGAGGTTTACGGTGAGGTTTAGGGTTAGGGTTAGGTTTATTGTAAGGGTGCTGGTGAGGTTTAGGGTTTGAGTTCAGGTTAGGGGTAGGGTTAGGGTGAGGGTTAGGGTTAGGTTTAGTGCTAGCATTAGGGTGAGGGTGAGGGTTAGGTTGAGGTTTAGGGATAGGGTTAGGGTTAGGATTAGGTTTAGGGTGAGAGTGAGGGTGAGGGTTAATGTTAGGGTTAGGCTTAGGCTTAGGGTTAGGCTGAGGGTGAGGGTGGGGGTGAGGATTTGGTTTAGGGTGATCGTTAGGTTTAGGGTTAGTGTTATTGTTAGGGTTAATGTTCGAGTTACGGTGAGGCTGAGGGTGCAGGTGAGGTTTAGGGTTAGGGTCAGGGTGAGGTTTTGGGTTAGGTTTAGAGATAGGGTTAGGGTGAGGGTGAGGTTTAGGGTTAGAATTAGGGTTAGTGATAGGGACAGGCTTAGGTTTAGGCTGAGGGTGAGGGTGGGGTTGAGGATTAGGGTTAGTGTTAGTGTTAGGGTTAGGGTTATAGTTAGGGTTACAGTTAGGTCTAGGGTTAGGATTAGTATTAAGTTTAAGGTGAGGGTGAGTGTGAGGGTTAGTGTTATTGTTAGGGTTAGGATTAGGGTTAGAGTGAGGGTGAGTTTTAGGGTTAGGGTTAGGTTTAGAGTGAGGTTTAGGGTGAGGGTTAGGGTTAGGGTTAGTTTTAGGGTTAGGTTTGGGGTTCGTGTTAGGATTCGGGTTACTGTGACTGTGAGTGTGAAGCTTAGGGTTAGGGTTAGTGTTAGGCTGAGGCTGAGGGTGAAGTTCAGCGTTAGATTTAGGGTTAGGGTATGGTTTATGTTTAGAGTGAGGGTTAGAGTGAGGGTTAGGGTTAAGATTAGGGTTAGGGTATGTGCTAGGGTTAGGGATAGGGTTAGGGTTCGGGTTAGGGTGACGTTTAGTGTTAGGTTTAGTGTCAGAGTTTGGATTGGTGTGAGGGTTTGGGTTAGGGTTAGAGTTACCGTTTGGGTGAGGTTTAGGCTTACGTTTAGGGTTAGGGTTATTCTTAGGGTTAGGGTTAGGGTTAAGGTTAAGGTAAGGGTAAGAGTGAGGGTGATGTTGGGGGTTATGGTTAGGGTTAGGATGAGGTTTAGAGTTAGGGTTAGGGTTAGGGTCAGGGTGAGGTTTAGGGTTAGAGTTAGGGTTAGGGTTAGGTTTAGGGTTAGTGTGAGTGTTAGGGTTAGGGTGAGAGTGAGGTTTAGGGTTAGAGTTAGGGTTTGGGAGATGGATAAGGTGAGGTTTAGGGTTAGGGTTACTGTTAGGGTTAGGGTGAGTGTGAGGGTTAGTTTGAGGTTTTGGGATAGGGTTACGTTTAGGTTTAGGTTTAGGGTGAGCGTGAGTGTGTGGGTTACGTTGAGGGTTAGACTTAGGCTTAGGTTTAGGCTAAGGGTCAGGGTGGTGGTGAGGATTAGGGTTAGGGAGATGGTTAGGGTTAGGGTTAGTGTTATTGTTAGGGTAAGGGTTAGAGTTACGATGAGGGTGAGGGTGCTGGTGAGAGTTAGGGTTAGGGTTAGTGTGGGGTTTATGGTTAGGGTGTGAGTTAGGGTAAGAGTTACTGTGAGGGTGAGGGTGCGGTTGAGTGTGAGGGTTAGGGTTAGTTTTAGGGTTAGGATTAGGGTGAGGGCTAGGGAGGCGTTTAGGGTTAGGTTTGTAGTGAGATTTAGGGGTAGGGTTAGATTTAGGGTTAGGGTGATGTGAGGTTTAGGGTTAGATTTAGGGTTAGGGTGAGGCTGAGGGTGAGGGTTAGGGTTAGGGTTAGTGTTAGGGTTAGGTTAGGGTTAGGGTGAGGTTAGGGGGAGGGTGAGGTTTAGGGTTAGGGTTAGGATTAGTGTGAGGGTTTGGGTGAGTGTGAGGGATAGGGTTAGGGATAGGGTTAGGGTTAGGGTTAGGGTTAGGGTTAGGGTTAGGGTTAGGGTGAGAATTAGGGTTCTGATAAGTTTAGCGTTATGGTGAGGATTAGGGTTAGGATTACGTTTAGGTTTGGGGCTAGGCTGATGGTGAGGGTGAGCGTTAGTTTTAGGGTAAGGTTTAGGGTTAGGGTTAGGGTTTGGGTGAGGGTTAGGATGAGGGTTAGTGTTACGGTGAGGGTGAGGGTTAGGGGTAGGTTGAGGGTTAGGTTTAGGATTAGGGTTAGGGTGAGGGTGAGTGTTAGGATTATTGTTAGGATTAGGATTTGGTTTAGGGTTAGGGTGAGTGTGAGGTTTAGGGTTAGGTTTTGGGTTAGGCTTAGGTTTAGTCTGAGGGTGATGTGGAGGGTGAGGGTTATTGTTAGGGTGAGGGTTAGGGTTAGGGTTAGGGTGAGAGATAGGGTTCGGGTTAAGTTTAGGGTTAGAGTGAGGTTTAGGGTAAGTGTTACAGTGTGGCTTAGGGTTAATGTTAGTGTGAGGAGTAGGATGAGGGTTAGGGTTAGGATTAGTCTTAGAATGAGGACTAGGATGAGGGTGAGGTTTAGGGTTAGGGTTAGGGTGACGTTTAGGTTTAGGGTTAGGGTTAGGGTAAGGGTGAGGGTGAGGTTTAAGGTTAGAGATAGGGTTAGGGTGAGGCTGAGGGTGAAGGTTAGGGTTAGTGTTAGTGTTAGATTTAGGGTTTCGGTGAGGGTTAGGATGAGGGTGAGTGTTAGCCTTGGTGTTAGGAATAAGATTAGGGTAAGTGTTAGGGTGAGTGTAAGGGTTAGTTTCACGGTGAGCGTGAGTGTTAGGGTTAGGTTGTGGGTTAGGGTTAGGCTTACGATTAGGGTGATGGTGAGAGTGAGGATTAGGTTTAGGGTAAGGGTTAGGGGTAGGGTTAGAGTGAGAGTTAGGGTTCGAGTTTAGGGTTAGGGTGTGATTTAGGGTTAGGATTACGTTGAGTTTGAAGGTTAGGCTTAGTTTGAGGGTTAGGGTTAGGCTTAGGATTAGGGTGAGGGTTAGGGTTAGGCTTAGGCTGAGGTTTAGGGTGAGGTTTTGGATTACGGTTAGGATTAGTGTTAGGGTGAGGGTGAGGTTTTGGGTTAGAGTTAGGTTTAGGGGCAGGGTTAGGGAGAGTTTTTGGGTTAGAGTTAGTGTTATGGTTAGGGTGAGGGTTAGGGTTTGGGGTAGGGTTATTGTTAGTGTTATGGTTAGGGTTAAGTTTGTGGTGAGGGCGAGGCTGAGGGTGGGAGTTATGTTTAGTGTTAGGTTTAGGGTGAGGTTTAGGGTTAGGGTTAGGGTAAGGGTTAGGGTGAGTGTGAGGTTTAGGGTTAGATTTAGGGTTAGGGTGAGGGTTAGGGTGAAGGCTAGGGTGTCCTTGAGGGTTATGGTAAGTGTTAGGGTTACGTTTAGGGTGAGGGTTAGCTTGAGGTTTAGGGTTAGGGTTAGGATTAGGGTTAGGGTGAGGATTAGGGTGAGTGTGAGGGTTAGGTTTAGGGTTAAGCTTAGGTGTAGGCTGAGGGTTAGGTTGAGCGTGAGGTTAGGGTTAGGGGTTAGCGTTAGGGTGAGAGTTAGTGGTAGTGTTAGGGTGAAAGATAGGGTACAAGTTAAGTTTTGGGTTAGCGTTAGGTTTACGGTGATGGTTAGGATGAGGATTAGGGTTAGGATTAGGTTTAGTGTGAGGGTAGGGTGAAGGTGAGGGTTAGGGTTAGTGTTTGGGTGAGGTTTAGGTTAGGGTTAGTGTTAGGATGAGGGTTAGGGTTACGGTGAGGGTTAGGGTTAGGGTTAGGGTAAGGGTTAGGGTAAGGATTTGGGTTAGGGTTAGGGTGAGTTTTAGGGTTACATTTAGGGTTAGGGGGAGGTTTAGGTCGAGCGGTAGGGTTAAGTTTAGTGTTAGGGTTAAGGTTTGGGTGAGTGTTAGCTTGAGGTTTAGGGTTATTTTTAGGGTTAGCTTTAGGATTAGAGTTAGGGTGAGGGTGAGTGTGAGGGTTAAGTTTAGGGTTAGTGTTAGCTTGAGGTTTTGGGTTAGGCTGAGGGTGAGGGTAGGGTGAAGATTAGGGGTAGGGTGAGGGTGAGTGGGAGGGTTAGGTTTAGGGTTAGGCTTAGGCTTAGGGTTAGGCTGAGGGTGAGGGTGGGGGTGAGGATTAGGGTTAGGGTGATGGTTATGGTTAGGGTTAGGGTGAGGGTTGGGATGAGGGTTAGGTTTAGGATTAGGGTTAGGGAGAGGACTAGGGTGAGGTTTAGGGTAAGGGTTAGGCTTAGGCTTACGGTTAAGCTGAGCGTGAGGTTGAGGGTAAGTTTTAGGTTTAGGGTGATGGTTAGGTTTACGGTTAGGGTGAGGGTTAGGATGAGGTTTAGGGTTAGGGTGAGGATGATGGTAAGTGTAAAGGTGAGGTTTAGGCTGAGGGTGAGGGTTAAGATAAAGGTGAGTGTTAGGGTTAGGGTTAGGATTAGGGTGAGTGATAGACTGAGGTTTAGGTTTAGGGTTAGTGTTAGTGTGAGGTTTAGGTTGAGGATGAGGGTTCGGGTTAGGGTGAGGGTGAGGATTAGACATCGGGTTAAGGTGAGGGCTTGGATGAGGGTTAGGGTTGGAGTTTGGGTTATGGTTAGGGTGAGGTTTAGGATTAGGGTTAGGATTAGGGTTAGTGTGAGGGTTAGTGTTAGGGTTAGGGTTAGTGTTGGGGTGAGGGTAACTGTTAGGGAGAGGGTTAGGGTTAGGGTGAGGCTTATGGTTAGGGTGAGGGTTAGGGTTAGGGTTAGAGTAATTTTTAGGGTTAGGATTACGTTTACAGTGAGGCTGAGAATTAAGGTTAGTGTTAGGGTGAAGTTTAGTGTTAGGGTTAGTGTTAGAGTTAGGGTTAGGGTGAAGTTGCGGTTTAGTGGTAGGATTAGGGTTAAGGTGAGGGTTAGGGTGAGGGTTAGGGTTGGGGTGAGGGTTAGGGTGGGGGTGACGGTAGGGGTAAAGATGAGGGTTAGGCTGAGGGTGAGCATTACGGTAAAGGTGAGGGTTAGGTTTAGGGTGAGGGTTAGGTTTAGATTTAGGGTGAGGCTGAGGGTTAGATTGAGATTTAGTGTTAGGGTTAGTGTGAGGTTTATGGTGAGGATGAGTGTTAGGGTTAGGGTGAGTGCTAGGGTGAGGTTGACGGTTAAGTTTAGTGTTAGGATGGGGTTTAGGGTTAGGGTGATTTTTAGGGTTAGTGTGAGCATTAGTGTTAGCATTAGGTTTAGTGTTAGTGTGAGGGTAAGTATTAGGATGAGGGTTAGGGTTAGGGTGAGGGATATGGTTAGGGTGAGGGTTAGGGTAAGGGTTAGGGTTATTGTTAGGGTTAGGGTTAGGGTTATATGGTTACGGTGAGGGTGAGGTTGTGGGTTATTTTTAGGGTTAGGATGAGGTTTAGGTTTCAGGTAAGGGTTAGAGTTAGGGTTAGGGTGAGGGTGAGGTTTAGGGTTAGAGTTAGCGTTAGTGTTAGGGTTAGGGATAGGGTGAGGGTTAGGCTTAGGCTTAGGCTTAGGCTTGGGCCAAGCATGAGGAGGAGGGTTAGGGTTCGGGTTAGGGTGAGGTTTAGGGTTAGGGTTAGGCTGAGGGTTAGGTTTAGATTTAGGGTTAGGATTAGGTTTGGGGTGAGGGCTAGGGTGAGGGTTAGGGTGAGGGTTAGGTTTAGGATAGGGTTAGGTTTAGGATTTGGGTTAGGATGAGTGTGAGTGTGAGGGTTAGGTTTGGATTAGGCTTAGGGTTAGTGTGAAGGTTAGGGTTAGGGTTTGGCTTAAGTTGAGGGTGAGGCTGAGGATTAGTGTTAGGTTTAAGGTTTGGTTTAGGGTTAGGGTTTCTGTTAGGTTTAGGGTTAGGGTTAGGGTTACAGGGAGGGTTAGGTTTAGGGTTAGGGTTAGTGTTTGGGGGAGGGTTAGCGTGAGGTTTAGGGTTAGGGTTAGTGTTAGGGTTAGGCTGAGGGTGAGGTTTAGGTTGAGGATTAGGGATAGGGTTAAGTTTAGTTTTAGCATTAGGTTGAGCGTGAATGTGAGGGTTAGGTTGAGGGTTAGGCTTAAGCTTAGGGTTAGGCTGAGGGTGAGGGTGGGGGTGAATATTAGGGTTAGGGTGATTGTTAGGTTTACGTTTAGTGTTATTGTTAGGGTAAGGGTTAGAGTTAAGGTGAGGGTAAGGGTGCGGGTGAGACTTAGCTTTAGGGTTAGGGTGTGTTTTAGGGTTAGGATTAGGGTTAGGGTGAGGGTGAGGGTTAGGGTTAGGGTTAGGGTTAGGGTTTGGGTTAGGGTTAGAGTTACTGTGAGGGTTAGGGTACGGGTGAATGTGAGGGTTAGGGTTAGGTTTAGGGTTAGGGTCAGGGTTAGGGTGAGGGCTGGGGTGAGGGTGAGTTTTAGGGTTAGGGTTAGGGTTTGGTTTAGGGATAGGGTTAGGGTTAGGTTTAGGGTGAGTGTGAGGTTTAGTGTGAAAGTTCGGGTTAGGGTGAGGCTGAGGGTGAGGGTTAGGGTGAGGGTTAGCATTAGGGTTAGGGTGAGAGTTAGGTTTCAGTTTAGTTTAGGGTTAGGGTGAGGATTAGGGTTAGGATTAGGGTTAGGCTGAGGGCTAGGGTGAGGATGAGGGTTAGGCTTAGTGTTAGGGTAAGGTTTAGGGTTAGGGTTAGGGTTCGGGTTTGGGATAGGATGAGGGTTAGGGTTTCGGTGAGCATGAGCATTAGGATTAGGTTGAGGGTTAGTGTTAGGATTAGTGTTAGGCTGAGGGTGACTGTTACGATTAGGGTTAGGATTAGGAGTAGGGTTAGGTTTAGGGTTAGGATTAGTGTTATTTTTAGGGTTTGGTTTATAGTTATGGTGAGGGTGAGGGGAGGGTGAGGATTAGGGTTAGGGTTATTGTCAGGTTCAGGATTAGGCTTAGGATTAGTGTTAGGGTGAGGGTGAGGTTTAGTTTTAGATTTAGGGTTAGTTGGAGGTTTAGGTGGGGGTTAATGTTAGGGTTAGTTTTATGTTTAAGGTTAGGGTGAGGGTTAGGTTGAGGTTAAGGGTTAGGGTTAGGGTTAGTGTTAGGATTAGGGTTAGGGTGAGGGTTAGTGTGAGGGTTAGGCTTAGGATTAGGCTTAGGCTTAGGGTAAGGCTGAGAGTGAGTGTGGGGCTGTGGATTAGGGTTAGGGTGATTGTTAGGTTTAGGCTTAGTGTGAGGGTTAGGATGAGAGTTAGGGTTAGGATTAGGGTTAAGGTGAGGGCTTGGGTTAGGGTGAGGGTTAGGGTAAGTGTTAGGCTTAGGCTTAGGGTTAGGCTGAGAATGAGGTTGAGGGTGAGTGTTAGGGTTAAGGTGAGATTTAGTGTTAGGGTTACGGTTAGAGTTAGGATTCGGGTGAGTGTGAGGTTTAGGGGTAGAGTTAGTGTTAGGGTGAGTGTTAGGCTTAGGGTGACGATTAAGGTGGGAGTGATGGTAAGGTAAAGGTGAGGGTTAGGCTGAGTGTGAGGGTTATTGAATGGGTTAGCGTTTGTGTTAGGGGGAGGGATAGGATTAGGCTGCGTGTGAGGGTGAGGGTTAGATTGAGGATTAGTGTTAGGGTTTGTGTGAGGTTTAAGGTGAGGATGAGGGCTAGGGTTAGGGTAAGGCCTAAGGTGAGGATGAGGGTTAGGGTTAGTGTTAGGGTGAAGTTTAGGGTTAGGGTTAGGGTAAGGATTAATTTTAGAGTTAGGCTTAAGGTGAGGGTTAGGGTGAGGGTGAGGTTTAGGGTTAGGGTTAGGATTAGGATTAGGTTTAGGGTTAGGGTAAGTGTGACTTTTAGGGTTAGGGTTAGGGTTAGGCTTAGGGTTAGGCTTAGGGTGATGGTGGGGGTGAGGGTTATTGTTAGGGTGAGGGTTAGGCTTAGGCTTAGGGTGAGAGATAGGGTTCCGGTTATGTTTAGGTTTAGAATGAGTATTGGGTAAGGGTTACAGTGAGGGTGAGGGTTAGGGTTAGGTTGAGGTTTCGGGTTAGGGTTTGGTTTAGGGTGAGGGTGAGGGTGAGGGTAAGGGTTAGGGTTAGTGTTAGGGTAAGGGTTAGGATGAGGGTTAGGGTTAGGATTAGGGTTAGGGTTAGGGTTAGGGTTAGAGTTCAGGTTAAGTTGAGGGTGAGGGTGAGGGTTAGGGTTAGGGTGGGGATTAGGGTTAAAGTTATTATTAGGTTTAGGGTTAGAGTTAAGGTTAGGTTGAGGGTGAGGGTGAGGGTTAGGTTTAGGGTTAGGTGTAGGGGGAGGTTTAGGGTTAGGGTTAGGGTTAGAGTTAGTGTGAGGGTGAGGTTTAGGGGTAGAGTTAGGGTTAGGGGGAGGGTTAGAGTCAGGTTTAGGTTTAGGGTTTGGGTGAGGATGAGGGTTAGGTTGAGTTTTAGGGATATGGTTAGGTTTAGGATTTGGTATCGTTTGAGGGTGAGTGTGAGGGTTAGGGTGATGGTTAGGCTTACGGTGAGGGTTAGGCTGAGGGTGAGGGTGGGGGTGACGATTAGGGTTAGGGGGATAGTAAGGGTTAGGGTTAGTGTTATTGTTAGGGTTAGAATTAGAGTTACTGTGAGGGTGAGGTTGGCGGTGAGGGTTAGGTTTAGGGTTAGGGTGGGGTTTAGGTTTATGGTTAGTGTTAGGGTTAGTGTGAGGTTGAGGGTTAGGTTGAGGTTTAGGGTTAGGGTTAGGGTTATTGTGAGGGTTAGGGTTAGGGATAGAGTTAGTGTTTGGGTTACGGTAAGTGTTAGTGTGAGGGTTTGGGTTAGGGTGAGGGTTCTGTTTAGGGTGAGGGTTAGAGTTAGGTTTATTGTTAGGGTTAGGGTTAGGGTTAAGGTTACGTTGAGGGTGAGGATTAGGGTTGGGGTTAGGATGAGGTTTAGGTTTAGGGTTAGTGTTACAATTAGGGTTAGGGTGAGAGAGAGGTTTAAGGTTAGAGTTAGGGTTAGTGTTAGGGTTAGAGTGAGGGCTAGGGTGAGGCTTAGGTTTAGGGTTAGGGTGAGGGTTAGGATGAGGTTTAGGGTTAGGATTAGGGTTAGGGTTAGGGCTAGGGTAAGGGTTAGGGTTAGGGTTATGGATAGGGTTAGGTTTGGGATTAGGATTAGGGTGAGGGTGAGTGTGAGGGTTAGGGTTAGGTTTATTGTTAGGATTAGGCTTAGGGTTAGGGTGAGGGTTAGGGTTAGGGTTTGGGTTAGGGTGAGGTTGATGCTGAGGATTAGGGTTTGGTTTAGGGTTAGGGTTAGTGTTAGTTTTAGGGCTAGGGTTAGGTTTAGCGTTAGGTTTTGGCTGAGGTTGAGGGTGGTGTTGAGGATTAGGGTTAGGTTTACGGTTCTGGTTATTGTTAGTGTTATGGTTAGGGTTAATTTTGCAGTGAGGTTGAGTTTGAGTTTGAGTGTTATGGTTAGACATTGGGTTATGGTTAGGGTTAGTGTTATTGTTAGGGTTAGGTTTAGAGTTACGGTGAGCTTGAGGGTGAGGGTTAGGGTTAGGATGAGGTTTAGGGTGAGATTTGGGGTTAGGTTTAGGGTTAGGGTTAGGGTGAGTGTGAAGTTTAGGGTTAGAGTTAGTTTTAGGGGGAGGGTTAGGGTGAAGTTTAAGGTTAGGGTTAGTGTTAGGGTTAGGGAGAGCGGCAGGGTTAGGATGTGGATTAGGGATAGGTTTAGGGTTAGGATTAGGGTTAGGGTGTGGGTGAGTGTAAGGGTTAGTGTGTAAGGGTTAGGCTTAGGCTTAGGGTTAGGCTGAGAGTGAGGATGAGGGTGAGATTTAGGGTTAAAATTAGGGTGGGGTTTAGGGTTAGGTTTAGGGTAAGGGTTTGGGTGAGGGTGAGGTTTAAGTTTAGATATAGGGTTAGGGGGGTGGTTAGGGTGAGGGTTATGGTTAGGGTTAGTTTTAGCGTTAGGGTGAGGGTGAGGGTTAGGTTTAGGGTTAGGATTAGGTTTAGAGTGAGGGTGAACGTGTGTGTTAGGGTTAGGTTTAGGGTTAGGCTTAGGATTAGGCTGAGGGTGAGTTTGAGGTTGAGGGTTAGGGTTAGGGTGAGGGTTAGGATTCGGGTTAAGTTTAGGGTTAGGGTGAGGGTTTGGTTAAGGGTTATGGTGAGGGCGAGGTTTAGCGTTAGATTGAATGTTAGGGTTAGGGTTAGGGTGCGTGTGAGGGTGAGGGTTAGAGTTAGGGTGAGGGTTAGGGTTAGGGTGAGGGTTAGGATGAGTGTTAGGGTTAGAGTTAGATTTAGGGTGAGTCTGAGGGTGAGGGTTAGGGTGAGGGTTAGTGTTAGATTTAGGGTTAGGGTGAGGGTGAAGCTGAGGTGAGGTTGAGGGTTAAGGTTAGCATGAGTGTTAGGGTGAGGGTGAAGGTTAGGGTTAGTTGGAGGGTTATGTCTAGGGTTAGGGTTAGGGTTACTTTTAGGGTTAAGGTTAGAGTGAGGGTTAGGTTGAGGTTTAGGGTTCGTGTTACAGTTAGGATTAGGATTAGGGTAAGGGTTAGGCTGAGTGTGAGATTTAGGGTTAGGGTTAGGTTTAGACTTAGGTTTAGGCTGAGGGTGAGGGTGAGGGTGAAGGTTAGGGTTAGCGTGAGGGTTAGGGTTAGGTTTAGGGAGAAAGATAGGGTTTGGGTTATGTTTAGGGTTAGGTTTAGTTTGAGATTTAGGGTTAGGGTTAGGGTTCGGGTGAGGGTTAGGGTTAGGATGAGGGTTAGGATGAGGATTAGGGTTATGATTAGTGTTAGGGTGTGGGCTAGGGTGATGGTGATTTTTAGGGTTAGTGTTTGGGTGAGGTTTAGTGTTAGTGTTAGGGTTAGGGTTAGGGTGAGTGTTAAGATGAGAGTTAGTGTTACCATGACGTTAGGGTTAGGGTTATGGTGAGGGTGAGGGTTAGAATTAGGTGTAGGGTGAGGGTGAGTGTTAGGATTAGGGTTAGTGTTAATTTAGGTTTAGGATTAGTGTTATTGTTAGGGTTAGGATTAGACTTACAGTAAGTTTGAGGGTGAGGGTGAGGGTTAGGGTTAGGGTGAGGGTTAGGATTGGGGTTATGGGGAGGGTTATGATGAGGGTTAGGTTTAGGATTAGGTTTAGGGTGAGGGTTACACTTACGGAAGGGTGAGGGTTAGGGTTAGGGTTAGGATTAGGGTTAGGGTTAGGGTTATTGTTAGGGTTAGGGTTAGGGTTATGGTTACGGTGAGGGTGAGGGTTAGGGTTAAGTTTAGGGTGAGGTTTTTAGTGTTAGTGTTAGGGTTAGAGTTAGGGTTAGGGTGAGGGTGATGTTTAGGGGTAGAGTTAGGGTTACGGTGAGGGTCAACATGAGGGTTAGGGTTACGGTGAGGGTTAAGGTGGGGGTGATGGTAAGGGTAAAGATGAGGATTAGGCCTAGGATGAGGGTTATGGTAAGGGTGAGGGTGACGGTTAGGGTGAGGATGAGAGTTAGGGTTAGGGTGAGTGCTAGGGTGAGGGTGAGGACTAGGTTTAGTGTTAGGGTGAGGTTAGGGTTAGTGAGGGATATGGTTAGGGTTAAGGATAGGGTTAGGTTTAGGTTTAGTGTTAGGGTTAGGTTTAGGGTTAGGGTAGGGTTAAGGTTAGGGTTAGGGTTATTGTTAGGGTTAGGGTTAAGATGAGGTTTCGGTTTAGGGTTCGGGTTAGAGTTAGGCTTAGGGTAAGAGTGAGGTTTAGGGTTAGAGTTAGGGTTAGTGTTAGGGTTAGGGTTAGCATGAGGGCTCGGTTTAGGGTTAGGCTTAGGCTTTGGTTTAGGCTTAGGCCCAGCATGTGGGTGAGGGTTAGGGTTAGGGTTAGGGTGAGGGTAATCGATACGGAAGGGTGAGGGTTTGGGTTAGGGTGAGGGTTAGGGTTAGAATTAGGTTTAGGGTGAGGGGGAGGGTTAGGATTAAGGTTAGGGTTAGGGTTATTGTTAGGGTTAGGGTTAGGGTTATGGTGAGGGTGACGGTTAGGGTTAAGTTTATGGTGAGGTTTTTAGTGTTAGTGTTAGTGTTAGGGTTAGGGTTAGGGTGAGGTTTAGGGGTAGAGTTAGGGTTAGGGTTATGGTTAGGGTGAGGGTTAGGGTTAGGGTGAAGGTTAAGGTGGGGTGACGGTAAGGGTAAAGATGAGGTTTAGGCCTAGGGTGAGGGTTATGGTAAGGGTGAGGGTTAGGGTTAGGGTTAGGGTTAGGGTGACAGTCAGTGTTCAGGTTAAGTTTAGGGTTAGGGTGAGGTTTAGGGTGAGGATGCGGGTTAGGGTTAGGGTGAGGACTAGGGTGAGAGGGAGGATTAGGATTAGTGTTAAGGTGATGTTAGGGTTAGGGTGAGGGTTATGGTTAGGGTTAGGGTTAGGGTTAGGGTTAGGGTTAGGTTTAGTTTTAGGGTTAGGGGTAGGATTAGGGTAGGGTTAAGGTTAGGGTTAGGGTTATTGTTAGGGTTAGGGTGAGGGTTATGGTTATGGTTAGGGTTAGGGTTAGGGTTAGGTTTAGGTTTAGTTTTAGGGTTAGGGGTAGGATTAGGGTAGGGTTAAGGTTAGGGTTAGGGTTATTGTTAGGGTTAGGGTTAGGATGAGGTTTAAGTTTAGAGTTAGGGTTAGTGTTAGGGTTAGGGTAAGGGTGAGGTTTAGGGTTAGAGTTAGGTTTAGTGTTAGGGTTAGGGTTAGGGTGAGGTTTAGGGTCAGGGTTAGGCTTCGGCTTTGGTTTAAGCTTAGGCCCAGCATGTGTGTGAGGGTTAGGTTGAGGTTTAGGGTGAGGGTTAAGGTTAGGGTTCGGGTGAGGTTTAGGATGATTTTTAGGGTTAGGATTAGTGTTAGGGTGAGGGCAAGGGATAGGGTTAGGATGATTATTCGGGTTAGGTATAGGGTTAGATTTAGGATTAGGGTTAGTGTGAGGGTTAGTGTGAGGGTTAGGTTTAGCATTAGGGTTAGGCTTAGGGTTAAGGTGAGGGTTAGGGTTAGGGTTTGGTTAGGGTGAGGGTGAGGCTGAGAAGTAGGGTTAGGTTGAGGTTTAGGTTTAGGGTTAGGTTTATGGTTTGGTTAGTGTTAGTCTTAGGCTTAGGACGAGCATGTGGGTGAGGGTTAGGGTTAGGGTTAGGGTGAAGGTTAGGTTTAGGGTTATGGTGAGTGTTAGGATGATGTTTATCGTTAGGATTATGTTTAGGGTGAAGGCTAGGGTGAGGCTTTGGGTAAGGGTTAGGGTTAGGTGTAGTGTTAGGTTTAGGATTAGGGTTAGGGTGAGTGTGAGTGGGAGAGTTAGGGTTAGGGTTTGGCTTAGGTTTAGGGTGACCGTTATGGTTATGGTTATGGTTAGGGTGAGGGTAAGGCTGAGGATTAGGGTGAGGTTTAGGGTTACGGTTAGGGTTATTGTTATTGTTAGGGTTAGGGTTAGAGTTACGGTGAGGGTGAGGGTGAGGGTTAGGATTAGGATTAGATTGGGGTTTAGGGTTAGGGTTAGGGTTAGTGTTAGTGTGAGGGTGAGGTTTAGGGTTAGATATAGGGTTAGGAGGAGGGTTAGCGTGAGGGTTATGGTGAGGGTCAGTGTTAGGGTTTGGGTTAGGGGGAGGGGGAGGCTGAGGATTAGTGTTAGGTTTAGGGTTTGGTTTAGGGTTACAGTTTGTGTTAGGTTTAGGGTTAGGGTTAGGGTTACGGTGAGGTTTAGGGTTTGGGTTAGGGTTAAGTTAGGGTCAGGCTGAGGGTGAAGGTGGGGGTGAGGATTAGGTTTATGGTTATGGTTAGGGTTAGGGTTATTGTTAGTGTTATGTTTAGGGTTAAGTTTGCAGTGATGGTGAGGCTGAGGGTGAGGGATTGGTTAGGGTTAGGGTGAGGGTTAGGGTTACTGTTATTTTTAGGGTTACGGTTAGAATTACAGTGTGGTTAAGTTTGAGGGTGAGGGTTATGGTTATGGTTAGAATGAGGTTTAGGTTAGGGTTAGGGTGAGGGTGAGGGTGAGGTTTAGGGTTAGATTTAGGGTTTGGGGTTGGGTTATGGTGAGGTTTAGCGTTAGGGTTAGAGTTAGGGTGAGGGTGAGGTTTAGGTTGAGGTTTAGGGAGAGGGCTACATTTAGGTTTAGGCTTTGGGTGAGCGTGAGTATGTGGGTTAGGTGGAGAGTTAGGCTTAGTCTTAAGGTTAGGCTGAGGGTCAGGGTGGAGTTGAGGATTAGGGTTAGGGTGATGTTTAGGATTAGGGTTAGTGTTATTGTTAGGGTAAGGGTTAGAGTTACAGTGAGGGTGAGGGTTCTGGTGAGAGTTAGGGTTAGGGTGGGGTTTAGGGTTAGGGTTAGAGTTAAGGTGAGGGTGAGGGTTAGGGTTAGTACTAGCGTTAGTGTTAGAGTGAGTTGTAGGCTTAGGTTTTGAGTTAGGGTTAGAGTTACTGTGAGGGTGAGGGTGCGGTTGAGTGTGAGGGTTAGGGTTAGGTTTAGATTTATGGTTAGGGTTAGGGTGAGGGCTAGGGAGAGGTTTAGGGTTAGAGTTAGGGTGAGGTTTTGGGGTAGGGTTAGATTTAGGGTTAGGGTGAGTGTGAGGTTTAGGGTTAGATTTAGTGTTAGGGTGAGGATGAGGGTGAGGTTTAGGGTTAGGGTTAGTGTGAGGCTGAGGTTTAGGATTAGGATTAGGGTGAGGTTTAGGGTGAGGGTGAGGTTTAGGGTTAGGGTTAGGCTTAGGGTTAGGGTTAAGGTGAGTGGAGGGTTAGGGTTAGGGTTAGTGTTAGGGTTAGGGTTAGGATTATGTTTAGGGTTAGCCTGAGTGTGAGGGTTAGGGATAGGGTTAGGGTGAGGGTTAGGGTTAGGGTTAGGGTGAGAGTTATGGTTCAGGTAACTTTAGGTTTAGGGTGAGGATTAGGGTTAGGATTAGGTTTAGGGTGGGGGCTAGGGGGATGGTGAGGTTTAGGGTTAGTTTTAGGGTAAGGTTTATGGTTAGGATTAGGGTTCGGGTGAGGGTTAGGATGAGGGTTAGAGTTACGGTGAGGGTGAGGGTTAGGCATAGGTTGAGGTTTAGGGTAAGGCTTAGGCTTAGGGTTAGGCTGAGCATGAGGTTGAGAGTGAGGGTTAGTGTTAGGGTGCTGTGTAGGTTTTAGGTTAGGGTGATTGTAAGGATGAGATTTAGTGTTAGGGTGAGGTTTAGGGTAATTATGATGGTAAGAGTAATGGTGAGGTTTGGGCTGAGTTTGAGGTTTAACAGAAGGGTGAGGGTTAGGGTAAAGTTTAGGGTTAGGTTAAGGTTTAGGGTTAGGGTTAGGGTGAGGGTTAGATTGAGGATTCGGTTTAGGGTTAGTTTGAGGTTTAGGGTGAGGATGAGGGTTAGGGTTAGGGTGACGGTGAGCATTAGAATTAAGTTTAGGGTGAGGGCTAGGGTGAGGGTGAGGGTTAGGGTTAGGGTTAAGCTGAGGGCTAGGGTGATTGTTAGGGTTAGTTTTAGGGTTAGTGGTAGGGTTAGGTTTAGGGTTAGGGTTGGGGATAGGGTCAGGGTTACGGTGAGGCTTAGTGTTAGGGATATGGTTAGGCTTAGGGTTAGGCTGAAGGTGAGGGTGGGGGTGAGGATTAGGGTTAGGGTTAGTTTTAGGGTTATCGTTAGTGCTATGGTTAGGGTTAAGTTTGCCGTGAGGTTGAGGCTGAGGGTGAGAGTTATGGTTATGGTTAGGGTTAGGTTTTAATATTATTGTTAGGGTTAGGGTTAGAGTTATGTTTAGGTTGAGGGTGAGGGTGAGCGTTAGGGTTAAGGTGAGGTTTAGGGTTAGGGTTAGGTTTAGGGTGAGGGTAAGGGTAAGGGTTAGGGTATGGATGAGGTTTAGGTTTGAGTTAGGGTTAGGTGGAGTGTTAGGGTGAGGTTTAAGTTTTGGGGTAGTGTTAAGGTTAGGGTGAGGGTGAGGGTGAGGGTTAGGCTTAGACTTAGGGTTAGGCTGAGGGTGAGGGTTGGGGTGAGGATAGGGGTTAGGTTGATGGTTAGGGTTAGTGTTAGTGTTATTTTTAGGGTCAGGGTTAGGGTTATGGTGAAGGTGAGGGTGCAGGTGAGGTTTCGTGTTAGGGTTAATGTGGGCTTTAATGTTAGTGTTAGGGTGAGGGTGAGGGTTAGATTGAGGATTAGTGTTAGGGTTAGTTTGAGTTTTACCGTGAGGATTAGTGTTGGGGTTAGGGTTAGTGCTAGGGTTAGGTTGAGGTTTAGGGTTAGTGTTAGGGTGAGATTTAGGGTTAGGGTGATGGTTAGTGTTAGTGTGAGGCTTAGTGTTTGGGTTACGGTTAGAGTTAAGGTGAGGGTAAGTGTTAGGGTGAGGGTTAGGTTTAGGGTGAGGTTAATGGTTTGGATGAGGGTTAGGGTTAGGGTTTTTGTTAGGTTTATGGTTAGGGTTACGGTTACTGTGAGGGTGAGTGTTAGGGATAGGGTTAGGATTAGTATTAGGGTTAGTGTTAGGGTAAGGGTAAGTGTTAGGGTGAGGGTTAGGGTTAGGGTGAGGTTTATGATTAGGGTGAGGGTCAGGGTTAGGGTTAGGGTTACATTGAGGGTTGGGGTTAGGGTTAGTGTGAGGGTTATTGTTAGGGTCAGGGTTACTGGTAGGGTGAGGGTAAGTGTTAGTGTGAGGTTTAGGGTTATGCTGAGGATTATGGTTAGGGTGAGAGTTAGGGTTATTGTTAGGGGTAGGTTTAGGGTTAGAGTTAGTTAGGGTGAGGGTGATATTAAGGGTTAGAGTTAGGGTGAGTGTTAGGGTTAGAGTGAGGTTTAGGGTTAGGGTTAGGCTTAGGCTTAGGCTTAGGCCGAGCATGAGGGTGAGGGTTAGGGTGCGGGTTATGGTTAGGGTTAGGCTTATGGTTAGTGTCAGGTTTGGATGAGGTTTAGGGTTAGGGTTAGGGTTAGGGTGAGGGCTAGGTTGAGGGTTAGGGTGAGGGTTAAGGTTAGGGATAGGGTTAGGTTTAGGATTAGGGTTAGGGTGAGGGTGATTGTGAGGCATAGGATTAGGGTTACGATTAGGCTTAGAGTTAGGGTGAGGGTTAGGGTTAGCGTTTGGGTTAGGGTGCAGGCGAGGCCGAGGATTAGGTTTAGGTTTAGGGTTAGATTTAGGGTTAGGTTTAGGGTTAGTGTTAGTGTTAGGTTTAGGGTTACGGTGAGGGTTAGGGTAAGGGTTAAGGTTAGGCTTAGGGTTAGGCTGAGGGTGTCTGTGGGGGAGAGAATTAGAGCTAGGGTTAGGGTTAGGCTTAGGGTTAGGTTTATTGTTAGTGCTATGGTTAGGTTTAAGTTTGCAGTGAGGGTGAGGCTGAGGGAAAGTGTGAGGGTTAGGATTAGGGCTAGGGTTCGTGTTATTGTTAGGGTTAGGGTTAGAGTTACGTTGAGGTTGAGGGTGAGGGTGAATGTTAGGGTTAGGGTGAGTTTTAGGGTTACGGTTAGGGTTAGGGCAAGGGTGAGTTTTAGGGTGAGGGTGAGGTTTAATGTTAGGAATAGGGTGAGAGTTAGGGTAGGGTTAGGGTGAGAGAAGGATTCAAGTTAAGTTTAGGGTTAGAGTGTGGGTTATGGTAAGGGTTACGGTGAGGTTGAGGGTTACGGTTAGGTTGAGATTTAGGGTTAAGATTAGATTTAGTGTTAGGGTGAGGGTTAGGGTAAGGTTTACGGTGAGGGTGAGGGTTAGAGTTAGGGTTAGAGTTAGGATTTGTGTTAGGGTGAGGGCTAGGGTGAGGCTGAGGGTTAGGGTAAAGGTTTGGCTTAGGCTTAGGTTTAAGCTGAGCGTGAGGTTGAGGGTGAGTGTTAGTGTTAGTGTAAGTGTGAGGTTTAGTGTTAGGGTTAGGGTTAGAGTTAGCATTAGGGTGAGGTTTAGGGGTAGAGTTAGTGTTAGGGTGAGGTTAGGCTTAGGGTGAGGGTTGGGTTGTGGGTGACTGTAAGGGTAAGGTGAGGGTTAGGCTGAGGGCGAGGGTCACGGTAAGGGTGAGAGTTAGGGTTAGAGCAAGGGTTAGGGTTAGGGTTAGGGTGAGGGTGAGGGTTATATTGATGATTAGTGTTAGCTTTAGTGTGAGGTTTACCGTGAGGATGAATATTAGGTTTAGGGCTAGGGTTAGTTTGAGGTTTAGGGTTAGTGTTAGCATGAGGTTTAGGGTTAGGGTGATTGTTAGATTTAGTGTGAGGCTTAGTGTTCGGGTTAAGTTTAGTGTTAAGGTGAGAGTAAGTGTTAGGATGAGGGTTAGGTTTAGGGTGAGGGTCATGATTAGGGTGAGGTTTAGGGTTAGGGTTAGGGTTTTTGTTAGGTTTAGGGTTAGGGTTGTTGTTAGTGTGAGGGTTAGGGTTCAGGTTAAGGTGAGGGTGAGGTTTAGGGTTAGGGTTAGGATTAGGGTTAGTGTTAGGGTGAGGGTAAGTTTTAGGGTGAGTGATAGGGTTAGGGTGAGGGTTATGGTTAGGGTGACGGTCAAGGTTAGGTTTAGGGTTACTTTGAGCGTGAGGGTTAGGGTTATGTTGAGGGTTAGTGTTAGGGTTAGGGTTAGGGTGAGTTTAGGGTTAGGGTTATTGTGAGTGCTAGTCTTAGGGTTAAGGTTAGGGGTAGGGTGAGGGTAAGTGTTAGGGTGAGGTTTAGGGTTAGGGTGAGGATTATGTTTAGGGTGAGGGTTAGGGTTATTGTTAGGGTTAGGTTTAGATTTAGGGTTAGGGTGAGGGTGAGATTTAGGGTTAGAGTGAGGATTAGTTTTAGGGTTATTGTTAGGGTTATTGTTAGGGTGAGGGTTAGGGTTAGGTTTAGGCTTAGGCTTAGGCTTAGGCTGAGCATGAGGGTGAGGGTTAGGGTTCGCGTTAGGGTTATGGTTAGTGTCAGGTTTAGGATGAGGTTTAGGGTTAAGATTAGGGTTAGGGTGAGGGCTAGGCTGAGGGTTAGGGTTAGGGATTGGGTTAGGTTTAGGATTAAGGTTAGGGTGAGGGTGAGGGTGAGGCTTAGGGTTAGAGTTAGGGTTAGGCTTAGAGTTAGGGTGAGGGTTTTGGTTAGGGTTTGGGTTAGGGTTAGGGTTAGGGTTACCGTGAGGGTCAGGGTTAGGTTAGGGTTTGTCTTAGGATTAGGCTTATTGTTAGTGTTATGGTTAGGGTTAAGTTTGCAGTGAGGGTGAGGCTGAGGGTGAGGGTGAGGTTTAGGGTTAGGGTCAGGGTTAGGGTTATTGTTAGGGTTAGGGCTAGAGTTACGGTGAGGTTGAGGGTGAGGTTGAAGGTTAGGGTTAGGGTGAGTTTTAGGGTTAGGGTTAGTGTTAGGGTGAGGGTGAGGTTTAGGGTTAGAGTTATTCTTAGTGTTAGGGTTAGGGTGAGGTTTCGGGTTAAGGTTAGGTTTGGGGTTATGGTAAAGGCGAGGTTTAGGGTTAGAATTAGGGTTAGGGTGAGGCTGAGGGTGAGGGTTAGGGTTAGGGTTAGTGTTAGCTTTAGGGTTAGGGTTAGGGTGAGGGTTATGGTGAGGGTGAGGTTTAGAGTTAAGGTTAGGATTAGGATTAGTGTCAGGGTTAGGGTGAGTGTGAGGTCTAGGGTTATTGTTAGGATTAGGGTTAGGCTTAGGGTTAGCCTGAGGGTGGGGGTGAGTGTGAGGGTTAAGGTTAGGGTGAGGGTTAAGGTTAGGATTACGGGGAGGGTTAGGATGACTGTTAGGGTTAGTATTAGGGTTAGGATGAGGGGTAGGGTGAGGGTGAGGTTTAGGGATAGGGTTAGGGTTAAGGTAAGGGTGAGGGTGAGGTTTAGGGTTAGAGTTAGGCTTGAGTTAAGCCTGAGTGTGAGGGTGAGGGTTAGGGTGAGGATTAGGATTAGGGTAAGGGTTAGGGTGAGTGTGAGTGTTAGGGTTAGGGTAGGATTAGGTTTATGGTTACACTGATGTTTAGGGTGAGGGTGAGGGTAAGGGTTAGGATTAAGGTTAGGGTGAGCGTGACTGTGTGTGTTTGGGTTAGTTTTAGGGTTAGGCTTAGGGTTAGGGTGACGGTGAGGTTCAGGGTGAGGGTTAGGGTTAGGGTGAGGTTTAGGCTAAGGGTTAGGGGTAGGGTTAGAATGAGGGTTAGGGTTAGGATTAGGGTGAGAGTTAGGATTTGGGTTAGGTTAATGTTTAGGGTGAGGGTTAGGATAAGGGTTACGGTGAGGTTGAGGGTTAGGGTTAGGTTGAGAGTTAGGGTTAGGATTAGGGTTAGGGTGAGTGTGAGGGTTAGGGTTAGTGTTAGGGTGAGGGTTAAGATGAGGTTTAGGATTAGGGTTAGTGTGAGGGTAGGCTGAGGTTGAGGTTTAGGATTAGGGGTTTTTGAGGTTTAGGGTTAGGGTTATGGTTAGGGGTAGGGTGAGGGTGAGGTTTAGGGTGAGAATTAGGTTAAATGTGAGGCTGAGGTTGAGGGTTAGGTTTAGGGTTAGTGTTAGAGTAAGGGTTAGGTTGAGGATTAAGGTGAGGGTGAGGGTTAGGCTTAGGGTTATAATTAGGATTAGGGTAATGGTTAGGGTGAGTGTGAGGGTTAGGGATAGGCTTAGGCTTAGGGTTAGGCTGAGGGAGAGGGTGAGTGTGAGGGTTGGCTTTAGGTTGAGGGTTAGGGTTAGGGTTAGCTTGAGAGTTAGGGTTCAAGTTATGTTTAGGGTTAGGGTTAGGGTTACAGTGAGGGTTATGTTTAGGGTTAGGTTGAGGGTTAGGTTTAGGGTTAGGGTGAGGGTTAGGATTAGAGTTAGTGTGAGGGTTAGGATTAGGATTAGGGTTAAAATTAGGGTTAGGATGAGGGCTAGGGTGAGGGTGAGGATTAGGGTTAGTGTTAGGCTAAGGTTTAAGGTTAAGTTGAGGTTTACAGTGAGGGTTAGTATAAGGGTTAAGGTTACGGTGAGGGTGAAGGTTAGGGTTAGGGTGAGGGTTAGGGTTAGGTTTAGGGTTATGGTGAGGGTGAGTTTTAGCATTAGGGTTAGGGTTAGGGTTAGTTTTAGGGTTAGGATTAGTGTTATTGTTAGGGTTAGGGTTAGAGTTAAGGTGAGGGTGAGGGTGGGGTGAGGGTGAGGGTTAGGTTTAGGGTTAGGGTGAGGTTTCAGTTTAGGGTTTGGATTAGGGTTAGGGTGAGTGTGAGGTTTAGGGTTAGGTTTCAGGTTAGTTGGAGCGTTAGGTAGAGGGTTAAGGTTAGTTTTAGGGTTAAGGTTAGGGTGAGGCTTAGGTTGAGTTTTAGGGTAAATTTTAGATTTAGGGTTAAGATTAGGGTTAGGCTGAGGGTGAGTGTTAGGGTTAGGGTTAGGCTTAGGCTTAGGGTTAGGGTGAGGGTGACGGTGAGGGTGGGGGTGAGGATTAGAGTTAGGGTGATGGTTAGGGCTAGGGTTAGGGTGAGGGTTAGGTTTAGGGTTAGGGTTAGGCTTAGGGTTAGGCTGAGGGTGAGGGTGAGGGTGAGGGTTAGGGTTATGATGAGAGTTAGGGTTAGGGTTAGGGTGAGGTTTAGTTTTAGGGTTAGGGTTAGAGTTAAGGTTAGTGTTAGTGTTAGGGTTAGGGTGAGATTAGGGGGAGGGTTAGGGTTTGGGTTAGGTTTAGGGTTAGGTTTAGCATTAGGGTTAGGGTGAGGGTGAGGTTTAGGGTTAGAATTAGGGTTAGTGTGAGACTGAGGGTGAGGGTTAGGGTTAGGGTTAGTTTTAGGTTTAGGGTTAGGGTGAGTTTTAGGGTGAGGGTGAGGATTAGGGTTAGGGTTAGGATTAGGATTAGGGTTAGGGTTATGGTGAGTGTGAGGGTTAGTTTTAGGGTTAGGGTTAGCCTTAGGTTTATGGTGACGGTGAGGGTTAGGGTGCGGTTTAGGTTTGAATTAGGGTTAGTGTTAGGGTTAGGGTAATGTTTAGCTTAGTGTGAGGGTCAGTGTTAGTTTTAGGTTTTTGTTTAGGGTGAGGGTAAGTGTTAGGTTGAGGGTTAGGTTTAGGGTGAGGGTTATGGTGAGGGTGAGGGTGAATGTTACGGTTAGGGTAGGATGATGTTTAGGTTTAGGTTTAGGGTAGAGTCAGGCTTAGGGTGAGTGTGAGGTTTAGGTTTAGAGTTCGGGTTAGTGTTAGGGTTAGGTTAGGGTGAGGGTCAGGTGTACGGTTAGGCTTAGGCTTGGGCTTAGGCTTAGGCCGAGCATGAGGGTGAGGGTTAGGTTTAGGGTTAGGGTGAGTGTTAGGATGAGGTTTAGGGTAAGGATTAAGGTTAGGGTGAGGGCTATGGTGAGGGTTACGGTTAGGGTGATGTTTAGAGTTATGGTTAGGTTTAGGATTAGGGTTAGGGTAGAGTCAGTGTGAAGGTTAGGGTTAGGCTTAGGCTTAGGCTTAGGGTTAGGTTGAGGGTTTGGGTTTGGGTTTGGATTAGGGTGAGGGTAAAGCTTAGGATTAGTGTTAGGTTTAGGTTTAAGTTTAGATTTAGGTATAGGGTTAGGGTTAGGGTTAGGCTTACTGTGAGCGTTAGGGTTAGGGTTATAGTTAGGCTTAGGGTTAGGCTGAAGATGAGGGTGGTGGTGACGATTAGGGTGAGGCTTAGGGTTATGGTTATTGTTAGTGTTATGGTTAGGGTTAAGATTGCGGTGATGGTGAGGCTGAGAGTGAGGGTTATGGTTAGGTTTAGGGTTAGTGTAAGGGTTATGGTTAGTGTTATTATTAGGGTGATGGTTAGAGTTACTTTGAGGTGGTGGGTAAGGGTGAGGGTTATGGTTAGGGTGAGGTTTAAAGTTAGGGTTAGTGTTAGGGTGAGGGTGAGATTTATGGTTAGAGTTAGGGTTAGGGGGATGTTAGGGTGAGGTTTAGCGTTAGGGTTAGTGTTAGGGTTAGGGTGAGGGTTAGGGTTAGGGTGAGGTTGAGGTTTAGGGTTAGAGATAGGGTTAGGGTGAGGGTTAGGTTGAGATTTAGGGTTAAGGTTAGGGTTAGGGTTAGGGTGAGGGTTAGGTTGAGCTTTAGGGATATGGTAAAGGTTACTTTTAGGTTTAGGGTGAGGTTAAGTGTGATGGTTAGGGTGAGGGTTAGGCTTAGGCTTAGGGTTAGGCTGAGGGTGAGGGTGGAGGTGAGGATTATGTTTAAGGTGATGGTTAGGGTTAGGGTTAGGGTTACTGTTAGGGTTAGGGTTATAGATATGGTGAAGTTGAGAGTACGGGTGAGGATTAGGGTTAGGGTTAGGGTGGTGTTTAGGGTTAAGGTTAGGGTTAGGGTGAGGGTGAGGTTTATGGTTAGATATAGGGTTATGGGAAGAGGGAGGGTGAGGTTTAGGCTTAGGGTTAGTGTTAGGCTTAGGGTGAGGGTGAGGGCTAGGTTGAGGTTTAGGTTTAGCGTTAGGGTTAGGGTTAGTGTGAGGGTTAGCTTTAGGGTTAGGGTTTGTGTTTGGGTGAGGGTAAGTGTTAGGGTGAGGGTTTGGGTTAGGGTGAGGGTTATGGTTAGCGTGAGGGTTAGGATTAGGGTTAGGGTTATTGTTAGGTTTAGGTTTAGGGTTACAGTAACTGTGAGGTTGAGTGTAAGGGTTAGGGTTATCGTTAGGGTGAGGTTTAGGGTTTGGGTTAGGGGTAGCGTTAGGTTTAGGGTGAAGGTGAGGTTTAAGGTTAGAGTTAGGGTTAGGGTGAGAGTTAGGTTGAGGGTTAGGGTTAGGGTTAGTGTTAGGGTTAGGTTGAGGGTGTGGTGAGGGTTAGGGTTAGGGTGAGTGTTAGGGTTAGGGTTAGGTTGAGAGTTAGGATTCAGGTTTAGTTTAGAATTAGGTTGAGGGTTAGGGTAAGGGTTATGGTGAGGGTGAAGTTTAGGGTTAGGTTGAGGGTTATGGTTAGGGTTAGGGTTAGGGTGAGTGTGAGTATGAGGGTTAGGCTTAGGATTAGCATTAGGATTAGGGTAAAGTTTAGGGTGAGTGTGAGGGTTAGGGTTAGGGTTAGGTTGAGGGTAAGTGTTAGGGTGAGGGTTAGGTTTAAGGTGATGGTTAAGGTTACGGTTAGGTTGAAGTTTAGCATGAGGTTTAGGGATAGGGTGAGGGTTAGTGTGAGGGTGATGGTAAGGGTAAAGTTGAGGGTTATGCTGAGGGTCAGGGTACAGATAAGGGTGAGCGTTAGGGTTAGGGTGAGGGTTAGGGTAAGTGTGAGGGTTAGGGGTAAGGCTGAGGGTGAGGGTTAGATTGAGGATTAGGGTTAGGATTAGTGTGAGGTTTAGGGTGAGGATGAGGGTTAGCGTTAGGGTGAGGGTTAGGGTTAGAATTAGGGTTAAGATGAGGGCTACGGTGAGGGTGAAGGTCAGGGTTAGGTTAGGGTTAGGGTGAGTTTTAAGGTTAGGGTGAGGGTTAGGGTTAGTGTGAGGGTTAGTGTTAGGGTTAGGTTTAGTGTTAGGGTGAGGGTAAGTGTTAGGGTGAAGGTTAGGGTTAGGGTGAGGGTTATAGTTAGGTTGAGGGTTAGTGTTAGGGTTATTGTAATTGTTAGGATTAGGATTACATTGCGGGTGAGTGTGAGGGTTAGGGTTAGAGTTAGGATGAAATTTAGGTTTAGGATTAGGGGTAGAGTTAGGGTTAGGGTGAGGGTGAGGTTTAGGGTTAGGGTTAGGCTTAGGGTGAGGGTTAGTGTTAGGATTAGGGTTAGGGTTAGTGTTAAGTTAGAATTACGGTGTGGGTTAGTGTAAGGGTTAGGGTTAGAGGGAGGGTTAGGTTTAGGCTGAGGCTGAGGTTGAAGTTGAGGGTTAGGGTTAGGTGAGGGTTAGGTTTAGGGTTAGGATGAGGGTTAGGTTGAGGTTTAGGTTTAGGATTAGGGTTAGGGTGAGTGTGAGTGTGTGGGTTAGGGTTAGGTTTAGAGTTAGTCTTAGGGTTAGGCTGAGGCTGAGGTTGAGTGTGAGGGTTAGGGTTAGGCTGAGGTTTAGAGTTAGGTTTGGAGATAGGGTTAGGGTGAGGGTGATGTTTATAATTAGAGTTAGGTTTAGTGTGGGCTTTGGGTTAGGCTGAGTGTGAGAGTGGGGGTGAGGATTAGGGTTAGGGTTAAGGGTAGAGTTAGGGTTTGGGTTAGGGTTAGGGTTATTGTTAGTGTTATGTTTAGGGTTAAGTTTGCAGTGAGAGTGAGGCTGAGGGTGAGGTATATGGTTAGGGTTAGGGTTAGTGTTAGTGTTAGTGTTAGTGTTATTGTTAGTGTTAGAGTTATGGTGAGGTGAGCGTGAGGGTGAGGGTTAGGGTTAGGGTGAGGTTTGGGGTGACGTTTAGGGTTAGGGTTAGGTTGATGGTGAGGTTTAGGTTTAGAGTGAGTGTTAGTGGGAGGGTTAGGGTGATGGTTAGGTTTAGGTTTAATGTTAGTCTTAGGGTGAGGGTGAGGGTTAGGTTGAGGTTTAGGGATAGGGTTAGGGTTAGGATTAGGTTTACAATGTTGGTGAATGTGAGGGTTAGGGTTAGGTTAAGGCTTAGGCTTAGGCTTAGGGTTAGGATTAGGATGAGGGTGAGATTTAGGGTTAGGGTTAGATTGAGGTTTATGGTTAGGGTGAGTATTAGGGTTAGTGTGAATGTTAGTGTTAGTGTTAGGTTTAGTGTTAGGGTTAGGGGGAGGGTTAGGGTCAGGTTTAGAGTAAGGGTTAGTGTTAGGGTTAGGGGGAGGGTTAGGGTTAGTTTGAGGTTTCAGGTTAGGGTTATGTTAAGGATTAGGGTTATGGTGAGGATGAGGGTTAGTGTTAGGGTGAGGGTAAATGTTAGGGTGAGGGTGAGGGTTAGGGTGAGGGTTATGGGTAGGGTGAGGTTTAGGTTTAAGGTTAGGTTTATTGTTAGTGTTAGGGTTAATGTTACACTGAGGGTGAGGGTTAGGGTTAGGGTTAGGGTTAGGATGGGGTTTAGGTTTAGGGTTAGGGTCAGAGTTAGGGTTAGGTTGAGGATGAGGTTTAGGGTTAGAGTTAGGGATAGTGTTAGGGTTAGGCTTAGTCTTAGGCTTAGGCTTAGGCTGAGGCGGAGCATGAGGGTGAGGGTTAGGGTTAGGGTGAGGGTTAGGGTTAGGGTTAGTGTGAGATTTAGGATGAGGTTTAGGGTTAGGATTAGGTTTAGGGTGAGGACTAGGGTGAGGTTTAGAGTGAGGTTTAGGGATAGGTATAGGTTTAGGATTTGGTTTATGGTGAGGGTGAGTGTGAGGTTTAGGGTTAGGGTTAGGGTTACCTTGAGGGTTAGGGTTAGGGTTAGGGTTAGGCTGAAGGTGAGGGTGGGTGTGAGGATTAGGTTTCGGTTTAGGGTTAGGGTTATTTTTAGTGTTATGGTTAGGGTTAAGATTGCAGTGAGGGTGAGGCTCAGGGTGAGGGTTATGGTTAGGGTTAGGATTAGGGTTAGGGTTAGTGTTATTGTTAGGGTTAGGTTTAGAGTTACAGTGAGGTTGAGGTTGAGGGTGAAGGTTAGGTTTAGGGTGAGGTTTAGGGTTAGGGTTAGGATTTGGGTTAGGGTTCGGGTGAGGTTTATGGTTAGAGTTAGGGGGAGGGTTAGGTTGAGGTTTAGGGTAAAGGTTAGTGTTAGGGTTAGGGTGTGGGTGAGGGTTAGGCTGAGGTTTAGGGATAGGGTTAGGGTTAGAATTAGGGTTAGGGTGAGCATAAGTATGATGATAAGGGTGAGGCTTAGGCTTAGGCTTATGGTTAGCCTGAGGGTGAGGGTGGGGGTGAGGATTAGGGATAGGGTGATGGTTAAGGTTAGGTTTAGTGTTATTGTTAGGGTTAGGGTTCGAGTTACAGTGAAGGTGAGGGTGCGGGTGAGGGTTAGGTTTAGGTTTAGGGTTAGGTTTAGGGTCAGTGTGAGGTTTAGGGTTAGATATAGGGTTAGGGGGAGGATTACGGTTAGGTTTAGAGTTAGGGTCACGGTGAGGGTGAGGTTTAGGTTCAGATATAGGATTTGGGGGAGGGTTAGGGTTAGCTTAGGGTTAGGTTTATAGTTAGGGTGAGGTTTAAAGTTAGGGTTAGGGTTAGGGTTAGAGTTACTGTGATGGTGAGGCTTAGGGTTATGGTTAGGGTTAGGGTGAGGTTTAGGGTTAGGGTGAGGGTTAGAGTTAGAATTACGGTGAGGGTGATGGTGCGGGTGAGTGTGAGGTTTAGGGCTAGAGTTAGGGTTAGGGTGTGGATGAGGGTTAGGGTTAGGGTTAGTGTTAGATTTAGGGTTATGGTGAGGGTTAGGTTGAGGGTGAGGTTAAGGCTTAGTGTTAGAATTAGGATTAGGGTAAGGGTTAGGGTGAGTGTGAGGGTTAGGTTTAGGGTTAGGCTTAGGGTTAGGCTGAGTATGAAGTTGAGGGTGAGGGTTAGGGCTAGGGTTAGAGTTGGGGTTTGGTTGAGGGTGAGGTTTAGGCGATAGGGTTAGGGTCCAGGTGAGGGGTAGGGTAAGGGTGAGGGTTAGGGTGGGGGTGACGGCAAGGGTAAAGGTGAGGGTTAGGCTGAGTGTGAGGGTTATGGTAAGGGTGAGGGTTAGGTTTAGGTTTAGGGTTAGGGTTAGTATGAGGTTTAGGATGAGAATGAGTGTTAGGGTTAGGGTGAGGGCTAGGGTGAGGGTGAGGGTGAGGGTTAGATTGAGGATTAGTGTTAGGGTTAGTGTGAGGTTTAGGGTGAGGATGAGGTTTAGGGTTAGGTTTAAGGTTATGATTAATGTTAGGGTTAGGCTTAAGGTGAGGGTTAGGGTGAGGGTGAGGTTTAGGATTAGTGTTAGGATTAGGATTAGGGTTAGTGTTAGGGTGAGTGTGAGGGTTAGGGTTAGGGTTAGGTTTAGGCTTAGTTTTAGGCTGAAAGTGAGGGTGAGTGTGAGGGTTAGGGTTAGGGTGAGTGTTAGGTTTAGGGTTAGGGTGAGAGTTAGGGTTCAGGTTAAGTTTAGGGTTAGGTTGAGGGTTAGGGTAAGGGTTACAGTGAGGGTGAGGTTTAGGGTTAGGTTGATAGTTAGGGTTAGGGTTAGTGTTAGGCTGAGGGTTAGGATGAGGATTAGGGTTAGGATTAGGGTTAGGGTGAGGGCTAGGGTGAGTGGGAGGTTTAGGGTTAGGGGTCGGGTGAGGGTGAGGTTTAGGGTTAGAGTTAGGCTTAGGGTGAGGCTTAGGGTGAGCGTTAGGGTTAGGGTTAGGGTTAGAGTTAGGGTTACAGTGAGGGTTAAGGTGAGGGCGAGGGTAAGGCTTAGTGTTAGGGTTAGGATTAGGGTGTTAGGGTGAGTGTGAAGGTTAGGGTTAGGCTTAAGGCTAGGCTGTGGGTGAGGGTGGGGGTGAGGATTAAGGTTAGGGTGATGGTTATGGTTAGGGTTAGGGTGAGGGTTAGGATGAGGGTTAGGGTTAGGATTAGGCTTAGGGTGAGGGCTAGGGTAAGGTTGAGGTTTAGGGTAAGGATTAGGCTTAGGTTTAGGATTAGGCTGAGCATGAGGTTGAGGGTGAGTATTAGGCTTAGTGTTAGGCTGAACGTGAGGGAGAGGGTGAGGGTTAGGGTTATGGTGAGTTTTAGGGTTAGGGATAGGGTGAGGTTTAGTGCTAGGCTTAGGGTTAGAGTTAGGGTTAGGTCGAGGGTGAGGTTTAGGGGTAGGGTTAGGGTCAGAGTGAGGGGTAGGGTTAGGTTGAGGTTTAGGGTGGGGGTGACAGTAAGGGTAAAGGTGAGGGTTAGGCTGAGTTTGAGGGTTATGGTAAGGGTGAGGGTTATGTTTAGGCTGAGGATTAGGGTTAGGGTTAAGGTGAGTGTGAGGATTAGTTTGAGGATTAGTTTTAGGGTTAGTGTGAGATTTAGGGTGAGCATGAGTGTTAGGGTAGGGTGAGGGCTAAGGTGAAGGTGAGGGTAAGGGGTAGATTGAGGATTAGTGTTAGGGTTAGTGTGAGGTTTAGGGTGAGGTTGATGTTTAGGGTTAGGGTTAGGGTTAGGATTAATGTTAGGGTTAGGCTTAAGGTGAGGGTTAGGGTGAGGCTGAGGTTTAGGGTTAGTGCTAGGATTAGGATTAGGGTTAGGGTTAGGGTGAATGTGAGGATTACGGTTAGGGTTAGTGTTAGGCTTAATGTTAGGCTGAAGGTGAGGGTGAAGGTGAGGGTTAGATTGAGGATTAGTGCTAGGGTTAGTGTGAGGTTTAGTGTGAGGATGAGTTTTAGGCTTAGGGTTAGTGTTAGGATTAATGTTAGGGTTAGGTTTCAAGTGAGGGTTAGGGTGAGGGTGAGATTTAGGGTTAGTGTTAGGATTAGGATTAGGGGTAGGGTTAGGGTAAGTGTGAGGTTTAGGGTTAGGCTTATTGTTAGGCTGAAGTTGAGGGTGAGGGTGAGGGTTAGGGTTTTGGTGAGTTTTAGGCTTAGGGTTAGGGTGAGAGTTAGGGTTCGGGTTAAGTTTAGGGTTAGGTTGAGGGTTAGGATAAGGGTTACAGTGAGGGTGAGGGTTAGGGTTAGGTCGAGGGTTAGGGTTAGGGTTAGTGTTAGGGTGAGGGTTAGGATGAAGGTTAGCGTTAGGATTAGGGTTAGGGTGAGGGCTAGGGTGAGGGTGAGGTTAGGGTTAGGGGTAGTTTGAGGTTTAGGGTTAGGTTTAGGGTTAGGATTAGGGTGAGGCTGAGGTTTGGGGTTAGATTTAGGGTTAGGGTGAGACTGAGGGTGAGGGTTAGGGTTAGGGTTAATCTTAGAGTTAGCATTACGGTGAGGGTTAGGGTGAGGGTGAGGGTAAGGCTTAGTGTTAGATTAGGATTACGGAAAGGGTTAGGGTTAGTGTGAGTGTTAGGATACAGGTTAGGGTTAGGCTTAGGGTTAGGCTTAGGGTGAGGGTGAGGGTGATGATTAGGGTTAGAGTGAGAGTTAGGTGTAGGGTTAGGGTATGAATTAGGGTTCATGTTAAGTTTATGGTTAGGGTGAAGGTTATGTTAGGGTTACAGTGAGGGTGAGGGTTAGGGTTAGTTTGAGGGTTTCGGTTGGGTTTAGGATTAGGGTTAGTGTTAGTGTTAGGGTTAGGGTGAGGGTTAGATGAGGATTAGGGTTAGGATTAGGGTTAAGGTGAGGGCTAGGGTGAGAGTGAGAGTTAGGGTTAGGGTTAGGGTGAGGTTTAGGGTTAGAGTTAGCGTGAGGTTTAGGGTGAGGGTTAGGGTTTGGATTAGGGTTACGGTTAGGGTGAAGGTTATTGTTAGGGTTAGGGTTAGGATTATGATTACAGTGTGGGTGAGGGTTAGGGTTAGGGTTAGGGTGAGGTTTAGTGTTAGAGTTAGGGTTAGGGTGAGGGTGAGGTTTAAGTTTAGATTTAGGGTAAGTGTGAGGCTGAGGTTGAGGGTTGGGTTTAGGGTTAGTGTTAGAGTTAGGTTTAGAGTGAGGGTTAGGGTGGGAGTGAGGGTGAGGGTTAGGCTTAAGTTTAGGATTAGGATTAGGGTAAGTGTTAGGGTGAGTGTGAGGGTTAGGGTTAGGCTTAGGCCTAGGCTTAGGGTTAGGCTGAGAGTGATGGTGAGGGTGAGGGTTAGGGTTAAGTTGAGGGTTAGGGTTAAGGTTATGGTGAGTGTTAGGTTTCGCTTAAGTTTAGGGTTAGGGTTAGGGTTAGGGTAAGGGTGAGGGCTAGGGTGAGGGTGAGGTTCAGGGTTAGTGTTAGGGTAAAGTTTAGGGTTAGGGTTAGGGTTTGGGTTAGGGATTAGGATGAGGGTTAGGGTTAAGATTATGGTTACGGTGAGGGTGAATGTTAGGATTAGGGTTAGGGTTAGGGTTATGTTCAGGGTTAGGATTAGTGTTATTGTTAGGGTTAGAGTTAGAGTTATGGTGAGGATGAGGGTGAGGGTGAGGGTGAGCTTTAGGGTTAGCTTTAGGGTGAGGTTTAGGGTTAGGGTTAGCATTAGAGTTAGGGTGAGGGTTAAGTTTAAGGTTAGATTTAGGGTTAGTTGAAGGGTTAGGTCGAGCGTTAATGTTAGGGTTAGTGTTAGGGTTAAGGTTAAGGTGAGGTTTAGGTTGATGTTTAGGGTTAGGTGTAGGGTTAGGATGCGAGTTAGGGTGAGGGTGAGTGAGGGTTAAGGTTAGGCTTAGGCTTAGGTTTAGGCTGAGGGTGAGGGTGGGTGTGAGGATTAGGGTTAGGGTGATGGTTAGGGTTAGGGTTAGTGTGAGGGTTAGGATGAGGGTTAGGGTGGGGGTGAGGATTAGGGTTAGGTTGATGGTTAGGTTTAGGGTTAGGGTGAGGGTTAGGATGAGGTTTAGGGTTAGGATTAGGGTTAGGGTGAGGGCTAGGGTGAGGGTGAGGGTTAGGGAAAGGTTTAGGCTTAGGCTTAGGGTTAGGTTGAGCATGAGGTTGAGGGTGAGGGTTAGGGTTATGGATAGGGTGAGGTTTAGTGTTAGGGGTAGGGTTAGAGTTAGGGTTAGGGTGACGGTGAGGTTTAGGGGTTGGGTTAGGGTCAGGGTGAGGTGTAGGGTTAGGGTGAGGGTAAGTGTGGGGGTGACGGTAAGGGTAAAGGTGAGGTTTAGGCTGAGGGTGAGGGTTATGATAAGGGTGAGGGTTTGTTTAAGGGTGAGGTTTAGTGTTAGGTTTAGGATGAGGGTGAAGGTTAGATTGAGGATTAGTGTTAGGGTTAGTGTGAGGTTTAGGGTGAGAATGAGGGTTAGGGTTAGGGTGAGGGTTAGGTTGAGATTGAGGGTGAGTGTTAGATGGAGGATTAGTGTTACGGTTAGTGTGAGGTTTAGGGTGAGGTTAAGATTTAGGTTTAGGTTTAGGGTTAGGTTTAATGTTAGGGTTAGGCGTTAGGTGAGGGTTAAGGTAAGGGTGATGTTTAGGTTTAGTGTTAGTACTAGGATTAGAGTTAGGGTTAGGGTGAGTGTGAGGGTTATGTTTAGGGTTAGGCTTAGTGTTAGGCTGAAGGTGAGGGTGAGGTTGAGGTTTATGGTTTGGGTGAGTGTTAGGGTTAGGGTTAGGGTGATAGTTAGAGTTCAGGTTAAGTTTAGGGTTAGGGTGATGGTTAGGGTAAGGGTTACAGTGAGGGTGAGGGTTAGGGTTAGTTTGAGGGTTAGGGTTAGCGTTAGTGTTAGTCTTAAGGTGAGGGTGAGGGTGATGGTTAGTGTTATTGTTAGGGTGAGGTTTAGGATGAGGTTTAGGGTTAGGATTAGGGTTAGGGTGAGGGCTAGGTTGAGGGTGAGGTTTAGGGTTAGGGTTAGGGTGAGGGTTAGGGATAGGGTTAGGGTGAGGTTTTTGGTTAGGTTTATGGTTAGGGTTAGGGTGAGGTTGAGGTTTAGGGTTAGAGTTAGTGTTAGGATGAGGCTGAGGGTTAGGGTGATGGTTAGGGTTAGTGTTAGAGAGGGTTACAGTGAGGATTAGTGTGAGGGTGAGGGGAAGGTTTTGTGTTAGGATTAGGATTAGGGTAAGTGTTGGGGTGAGTGTGAGGTTTAGGGTTAGGATTAGGTTTAGGCTTAGGTTTACGCTTAGGGTGAGGGTGAGGGTGAGGGTTAGGGTTAGGGTGAGAGTTAGGAGTAGGTTTAGGGTGAGAGTTTGGGTTCAGGTTAAGTTTAGGGTTAGGGTGAGGGTTAGGTTTAGGGTTACAGTGAGGGTTCAGGTTAGGCTTAGGATTAGGATGAGGGTTAGGGTTAGTGTTAGGGTCAGGGTTAGGGTTAGGATTAGGTTTCGGGTGAGGGCTAGGTTGAGGGTGAGGGTTGGGATTAGTGTTTTGGTGAGGTTTAGGGTTAGGGTTAGGATGAGGGTTAGGACATGGGTTAGGCTTACAGTGAGCATGAGTGTTAGGGTTAGGGTGAGGTTTAGGGTTAGTATTTGGGTTAGGGTGAGGGTGAGTTTTAGGATTATATTTAGGGTTAGGGGGAGGATTAGGTCAAGTGTTAGGGTTAGGGTTAGTATTAGGGTTAAGGTTACGGTGAGGGTTAGGTTGAGGTTTAGGGTTAGGGTTAGGGTTAGGATTAGTATTAGCGATAGGGTATGTGAGGGTTAGGGTTAGGCTTAGGCCTAGGGTTAGGGTTATGCTGAGGGTGAGGTTGGGTGTGAGTGTTAGAGTTAGGGTGATGGTTAGCGTTAGCGTTAGGGTGAGGATTATAATGAGGGATAGGGTTAGGATTATTGTTAGGGGGAGGGTTAAGATGAGGGTGAGGGTAAGGATAAGGGTTAGGCTTAGGCTTAGGTTTTGGCTGAGCATGAGGTTGAGGGTGAGGGTTAGGGTTAGGGTGATGCTTAGGTTTACGGTTAGGGTGAGGGTTAGGATGAGGTTTAGGGTTAGGGTGAGGATGATGGTAAGGGTAAAGCTGAGGTTTATGCTGAGGGTGTGGATTAAGATAAAGGTGAGGGTTAGCATTAGATTTAGGATTAGGGTTAGGGTTAGGGTGAGATTTGATTGAACATTAGGGTTAGGTTTAGGGTTAGTGTGAGGTTTAGGGTGAGGATGAGGGTTAGGGTTAGGATGAGGGTGAGGGTTAGAATTAGGGGTAGGGTGAGGGCTAGGGTGAGGGTGAGGGTTAGAGATAGGGTTAGGGTTAGGGTGAGGTTTAGGATTAGGGTGAGGGTTAGGGTTAGTGTGAGGGTCAGGGTTGGGTTAGGGTTAGTGTTAGGTGAGGGTAAGTGTTAGGGTGACGGTTAATGTTAGGGTGAGGGTTATGGTTAGGGCGAGGTTTAGAGATAGGTTTAGGTTTATTGTTAGGGTTAGTGTTAGGGTTACGTTTACGGTGAGGGTGAGGGTGAGGGTTAGGCTTAGGGTTAAGGTGAGGTTTAGTGTTTGGTTTAAGGTTAGAGTTAGGATTAGGGTGAGGGTGAGGTTTAGGGGTAGAGTTAGGGCTAGGGTGAATGTTAGGGTTAGGGTGAGTTTTAGCGTGGGGGTGATGGTAAGGGTAAAGTTGAGGGTTAGGCTGAGGGTGAGGGTTACGTGAAGAGTGAGGGTTAGGGTTAGGGTGAGGGTTAGGTTTAGGGTCAAGGTGAGGGTGAGGGTTAGATTGAGGATTAGTGTTAGGGTTAGTGTGAGGTTTAGGGTGAGGATGAGGATTAGGTTTAGGATGAGGGCTAGGGTGAGGATGAGGGATAGGGTTAGTGTCAGGGTAAGGTTTAGTGTTAGGGTGATGGTTAGGGTTAGTGTGAGCATTAGTGTTACGTTAGGGTTAGAGTTAGGGTGAGGGTAAATCTTAGGGTGAGGGTGAGGGTTAGGGTGTGGGTAATGGTTGAGGTGAGGTTTAGGGTTAGGGTTATTGTTAGGGTAAGGGTTAGGGTTACTGTTATAGTGAGGGTGAGGGTTAGGGTTAGGTTTAGGATGAGGTTTAGTTTTAGGGTTAGGGTTAGAGTTAGGGTTAGGGTGAGGGTTAGATTTAGGGTTAGAGTTAGGGATAGTGTTAGGGTTAGGAATAGGATGAGGGTTAGGGTTAAGCTTAGGCTTAGGCTTAGGCTGAGGCCGAGCAGGAGGGTGAGGGTTAGGGTTAGGTTTAGGGTTAGGGTTAGGGTTAGGGTTAGGGTGAGGTTTAGGATGAGGTTTAGGGTTAGGATTAGGTTTAGGGTGAGGACTAGGGTGATGGTTAGGGTGAGGTTTAGGGATAGGTTTAGGTTTAGGATTTGGGTTAGGGTGAGGGTGAGTGTGAGTGTTAGGGTTAGGGTTAGGGTGAGGCTTAGGGTTAGGGTGAGGGTTATTGTTAGGGTTTGGATTAGGGTTAGGGTGAGGCTGAGGATTAGGGTTAGGTTTAGGTTTAGGTTTAGTGTTTAAATTAGGTTTAGGATTAGTGTTAGTGTTAATGTTATGGTTAGGGTTACTTTGAGGGTTAGGTTTAGGGTTAGGGTTAGGGTTACACTAAGGATGAGGTGGGAGTGAGGATTAGGGTTAGGCTTAGGGTTAGGGTTATTGTTAGTGTTATGGTTAGTGTTAAGTTTGGGGTGAGGGTGAGGCTGAGGTTGAGGGTTATGGTTAGGTTTAGGATTAGGGTTAGGGTTAGTGTTATTGTTAGTGTTAGGGTTAGAGTTACAGTGAGGTTGAGGTTGAGGGTCAGGGTTAGGTTTAGGGTGAAGTTTAAGATTATAGTTAGGGTTAGGGTTAGGGTGAGAGTGAGGGTGTGGTTTAGGGTTAGAGTTAGTTTAGGGGGAGGGTTAGGGTCACGTTTAGGGTTAGGGTTAGTGTTAAGGTTAGGTTGAGGGTGAGGGTTAGGTTGAGGTTTAGGGATAGGTTTAGGGTTAGGATTAGAGTTAGGGTGAGCATGAGTATGAGGGTTAGGGTGAGGCTTAGGCTTAGGATTAGGCTGAGGGTGAGGGTGGGGTTGAGGATTAGGGTGAGGGTGATGGTTAGAGTTAGGGTTAGTGTTATTGTTAGGGTTAGGGTTCGAATTTCAGTGAAGGTGTGAGTGCTGGTGTGGGTTAGTTTTAGGGTTAGTGTTAGCCTTAGTGTTAGGCTGAGCATAAAGTTGAGTGTGAGGATTATTGTTAGGGATAGGGTGAGGTTTAGTGTTATGGTTAGGGTTAGAGTTAGGGTTAGGTTGAGGGTGAGGTTTAAGCGTAGGCTTAGGTTCAGGGTGAGGGTTAGGGTTAGGGTTAGGGTGAGGGTTAGATTGAGGATTAGTGTTAGGGTTAGTGTGAGGTTTAGGGTGAGGATGAGGTTTAGGGTTAGGGTTAGGTTTAGGATTAATGTTAGGGTTAGGTTTAAGGTGACGGTTAGGGTGAGGGGGAGGTTTAGGGTTAGAGTTATGGTTAGGATTAGGGTTAGGGTTAGTGTGAGTGTGAGGGTTAGATTTAAGGTTAGGGTGAGGGTTAGTGTTAGGCTGAAGGTGAGGGTGAGTGTTAGGGTAAGGGTGAGTGTTAGGGTTAGGTTTAGGGTGAGGGTTAGTGTTCGGGTTAAGTTCAGTGTGAGGATGAGGGTTAGGGTTAGGTTGAGGGTTAGGGTGAGGTTTAGGGTTAGGATTAGGGTGAGGTTTAGGGTTAGGTTTAGGGTTAGGGTTAACGATAGGGTGAGGGTTCGATTGAGGTTTAGGTTTCTGGTTAGGGTTTGTGTTACGTTTAGTGTGAAGATGGTTAGGGTTAGGGTGAGGATGAGGGTTAGAATTAGGGTTAGGGTGAGGGCTAGGTTGAGGGTTAGGATTAGGGTGAGGCTGGGGGTGAGGATTAGGGTTAGGGTTAGGGTTATTGTTAGGGTGAGGGTGAGTTTTAGGGTTAGAGTTAGGTTTTGGGGGAGGGTTAGGGTGAGGTTTAAGGTTAGGGTTAGTGTCAGTGTTAGGGTCAGGGTGAGGGTTAGTTTGAGGTTTAGGGATAGGTTTAGGGTTAGGATTAGAGTTAGGGTGAGCATGAGTATGAGGGTTAGGGTGAGGCTTAGGCTTAGTTTTAGGCTGAGGGTGATGGTGGTTGTGAGGATTAAGGTTAAGGTGATGGTTAGGTTTAGGGTTAGTGTTATTGTTAGGGTTAGGGTGTGAGTTTCGGTGAGGGTGAGGGTTCGGGTGAGAGTTAGTTTTAGGGTTAGGGTGGGGTTTAGGGTTAGGGTTAGGTTTAGGGTGAGGGTGAGGTTTAGTGTTAAATATAGGGTTAGGGGTAGGGTTAGGGTGAGGGTAAGGGTTAGGGTTAGTGTTAGGGTGAGGGTGAGGTTTAGGGTTAGACTTAGGGTTAAGGTGAGGCTTAGAGTGAGGTTTAGGATTAGGGTTAGGATTAGGATTACTGTAAGGATTAGGTTGAGTGTGAGTGTTAGGGTTTTGGTTAGGGTTAGGCTTAGGGATACACTGAGGGTGATGGAGAGTGTTAGGGTTAGGGTGAGGGTTAGGTTTAGGGTTAGGGTGAGAGTTAGGGTTCAGGTTAAGTTTTGGGTTAGGGTGAAGGTTAGGGTTACATTGAGAGTGAGGTTTAGGGTTAGGTTGTTGGTTAGGGTTAAGGTTAGGATGAGGTTTAGGTTTAGGGTTAGTGTGAGGCTTATGATGAGTATTAGGGTTAGGATTAGGGTTAGGGTTAGGGCTAGAGTGAGTGTTTGGGTTACATTAAGGGTGAGAGTTAGGGTTAGGGTGAGGGTTAGTGTTAGGATTAGGGTTAGGGTGAGGGTGAGGGTTCAGATTAGGGTTAGGGTTAGGTTTAGTGTTTGAGTTAGGGTTAGGGTTACGGTGAGGGTGAAGGTGAGGATTAGGGTTACGGTTATGTTGAAGTTTAGGGTTAGAGTTAGTGTTAGGGTGAGGGTGAGGTTTAGTGTTAGAGCTAGGTTTAGGGTGAGGGTTAGGTTTAGGTTTAGTGTTAGGGTTAGTGTTATGGTTAGGTTTAGAGTGAGTGTTAGGGGAAGGGTATGGTTTAGGGTTTGGATTACGGATAGAATTGTTGTTAGGGTGAGGGTGAGTGTGTGTTTTAGGGTTAGGTTTAGGGTTAGGCTTAGGGTGAGGCTGAGGGTGAGGTTGAGGGTGAGGGTTAGGGTTAGGGTGAGGGTTAGGGTTAGGTTTACTGGCAGGGTTAGGATGAGTGTCAGGTTTAGGATTAGGGTTAAGGTAAGGGCTAGGGTGAGGATGAGGTTTAGGGTTAGGTTTAGGCTTAGGTTTAGCTTTAGGGTTAGGGTGAGGGATAGGGTGAGTTTGAGGTTTAGGGTTAGAGTTAGGGTTAGGGTGAGGCTGAGGGTGAGGGTTAGGTTTAGGGTTTGAGTTAGTGTTAGAGTCAGGGTTATCGTGAGGGTTAGGGTCAGGGTTAGGGTGAGGGTGAGGGTTAGGGTTATGGTTAGGATTACGTTTAGTGTTAGGGTAGTGTGAGGGTTAGGTTTAAGTTTAGGTTTAGGCTTAAGGTTAAGCTGAGGGTGAGGGTGAGGGTTAGGGTTAAGGTTATGGGGATGTTTAGGATGAGGTTTAGGGTTAGGATTAGGGTTAAGGTGAGGGTGAGGTTTAGGGTTAGGGTTAGGGTGAGGGTGAGGGTGAGGTTTAGGGTTAGATTCATGGTAAGGTTGAGGCTGAAGTTCAGGGTTAGTGTTAGGGTTAGTGTTACAGTTAGAATTAGGGTGAGGGTTAGGGTGAGGGTGAGGGTTAGGCCTAGAGTTCGGATTAGGATTAGGGTAAGGTAAGGGTGAGTGTAAAGGTTAGGTTTAGGGTTAGGCTTAGGCTTAGGGTTAGGCTGAGAGTGAGGGTCAGGGTGAGGGTTAGGGTTACAGTAAGGGTGAGGGTTAGGGTGAGGGTGAGGGTTAGGATTAGGGGTAGGGTTAGGGTTATTGTTAGGGTTAGGGTTAGGGTTACGGTGAGGGCTAGGGTTAACGTTAGGGTTAGGGTTAGGCTTAGGTGAGGTTGGGGTGAGGGTGAGGATTAGGATTAGGGTTAGGGTTAGGGTTATTGTGAGTGTTATGGTTAGGGATAAGTTTGCGGTGAGGGTGAGGCTGAGGGTGAGGGTTATGGTTATGGTTAGTGTTAGGGTTAGTGTTATTGTTAGGGTTAGGGTTATAGTTACGGTGAGATTGAGGGTGAGGGTGAGGGTTCGATTTAGGGTGAAGTTTAGGGTTTGGGTTAGGGTTAGAGTTAGTGTTAGTGTGAGGGTGAAGTTTAGGGTTAGAATTAAGCTTAGGGTGAGGGTTAGGGTTAGGGTTAGGGTTAGCTTTAGAGTGAGAGTTAGGGGGAGGGTTTGGGTTAGGGTTTGGTTTAGGGATAGGATTAGGGATAGGTCGAGGGTTAGGGTTAGGGTTAAGTTTTGTGTTAGTGTTAGTGTTAGGGGGAGTGTTAGGATGAGGGTTAGGGTTAGGATTAGGGTTAAGGTAAGGGCTAGGGTGAGGGTGAGGTTTAGGGTTAGGTTTCGGTTGAGGTTTAGGGTTAGGGTTAGGGTTAGGGTTAGGGTGAGGGTGAATTTTAGGGTTAAAGTTAGTGTTAGGGTGAGGCTGAGGGTGAGGGTTAGGTTTAGGGTTAGTGTTAGGGTTAGGGTTAGGGTTAGTTGAGGGTTAGAGTGAGGGTGAGGGTTAGGGTTAGGGTTAGGTTTAAGATTAGGTTTAGGGTTAGGGTGAGTCTGAGGGTTAGGGTTAGGTTTAGGGTTAGGATTAAGTTTAGGCTGAGAGTCAGGGTTAGGTTGAGGGTTAGGGTTAGGGTGAGAGTTAGGTTTAGGGTTATGGGGAGGTTTAGGATGAATGTTAGGGTTAAGATTAGTGTTAGGGTGAGGGCTAGGGTGAGGGTGAGGTTTAGTGTTAGGGATACGGTGAGGTTGAAGGTTAGGGTTAGGGTTAGGTTTAGGGTGAGGGTGAGGTTTAGGGTTAGAGTTAGGGTAAGGTTGAGGCTGAGGGTGAGGGTTAGGTTTAGGGTTAGTGTTAGAGTTAGGGTTAAGGTGAGCTTTAGGATGAGGGTGAGGGTTAGGCTTAGGGTTAGGATTAAGATTAGGGTAAGTGTTAGGGTGAGTGTGAGGGTTAGAGTTAGGGTTAGGCTTAGGCTTAGGGTTAGGCTGAGAGTGAGGGTGAGTGTGAGGGTAAGGGTTAGGGTGAGGGTTAGGGTTAGGTTGAGGGGGAGAGTTAGGGTTCGATTAATTTTAGGGTTAGGTTGAGGGTTAGGGTTAGAATTAGTATTAGGGTGAGTGCTAGGGTGAAGGTGAGGGTTAGGGTTAGGGTTAGGATGAGGGTTAGGTTTACGGTGAGGGTGAGGGTTAGGGTTAGGTTGAGGGTTAGGGTTAGGTTGAGGGTTAGAGTTACGATTATGGTTAGGGTGATGGTGAGTGTTAGGATTAGGGTTAGGGTGAGGGCTAGGGTGAGGGTGAGTGTTAGAGTTAGTGTTAGGTTTAGGGTGGGGTTTAGGATTAGAGTGAGTGTTAGGGTTAGTGCGAGGGTTAGTGTTAGGTTTAGGGTTAGTGTTAGGATGAATGTAAGTGTTAGGGTGAGGGTTAATGTTAGGGTGAGGGTTATTGTTAGGGTTAGGGTTAGGGTTACGATTACGGTGAGGGTGAGGGTTAGGTTTAAGTTTAGGGTGAGTTTTAGTGTTAGGGTTAGGGTTAGAGTTAGGGTTAGGGTGAGGGTGAGGTTTAGGGGTTGGGATAGGGTTAGGGTGATGGTTAGGGTTAGGGTTAGTGTTATTGTTAGGGTTAAGGTTCGAGTTATGGTTAAGGTGATGGTGTGGTTGAGGTTTAGGGTTAGGTTTAGGGTGGGGTTAAGGGTTAGGGTAAGGTTTAGGGTGAGGGTGAGGTTTAGGTTTAGATATAGGGTTAGGGAGAGGCTTAGGGTGAGGGTTAGTGTTAGGGTTAGTGTTAGGCATAGGGTGAGGGTGAGGGTTAGGTTTAGGGTTAGGGTGAGCGTGACGTTTAGGGTTAGCTTAGGGTTAGGGTTAGAATTATGGAGAGGGTGAGGATGCGGGTGAGTGTGAGGGAAAGGGTTAAGTTTAGGGTTAGGCTTAGGGTTAGGCTTAGGGTTAGGCTGAAGGGAGGGTGATGGTGCGGGTTAGGGTTAGGGTGAGGGTTAGGGTTAGGGTTATGGGGAGGGTTAGGATGAGCGTTAGGTTTAGGATTAGGGTTAGGGTGATGGCTAGTGTGAGGGTGATTGTTAGTGTTAGGGTTAGGGTTAAGTTGAGGCTTAGGGTGAGGTTTAGGATTAGGGTTAGGATTAGGATTAGAGATTTAGGGTTACTCTTAGGGTTAAGGTTAGGGTGAGGATTAGGTTGAGGTTTAGGGTTAGGATTAGTTTTAGGGTTAGGATTAGGGTTCAGGTTAGGTTTAGTGTTAGGTTTAGGGTTAAGGTTAGCCTTAGGCTTAGGGTTAGGCTGAGGGTGAGGGTGGAGGTGAGGATTAGGGTTAGGGTGATCGTTAGGGTTAGGGTTAGGTTGAGGGTTAGCATTAGGATTAGGGTTAGGGTGAGGGCTAGTGTGAGGATGAGGGTTATTGTAAGGGTTAGGCTTAGTCTTAGGGTTATGCTTAGCATGAGGTTGAGGGTGAGGGTTAGGGTTAGGGTGAGGGTTATGGTTAGGGTGAGTGTTAGGGTTATGGTTACGGTTATTGTTAGGGTTAGGGTTAGGGTTACGATTACAGTGAGGGTGAGTGTGATGGTTAGGGTTAGGTTTAGGTTGAGGTTTAGTGTTAGGGTTAGGGTTAGAGTTAGGGTTAGGGTGAGGGTGAGGTTTACGGGTAGGATTAAGGTCAGGGTGAGGGGTAGGGTTAGGGTGAGTTTTAGGGTGGGGGTGACGGTAAGGATAAAGCTGAGGGTTAGGCTGAATGTGAGAGTTATGGTAAGGGTGAGGGTTAGGTTTGGGGTGATATTTCGGGTTAGGGTTAGGGTGAAGGTGTGGGTTAGATTGAGGATTAGTGTTAGGGTTAGTGTGAGGTTTAGGGTGATGATGAGGTTTAGGGTTAGGGTTAGTGTTAGGCTTAATGTTAGGGTTAGGCTTAAGGTGAGGGTTAGGTGAGGGTGGGGTTTAGGGTTAGTGTTAGGATTAGGATTACGGTTATGGTGAGGGTTAGTGTGAGGTTTAGGGTTAGGGTTAGGGTTAGGCCTAGTTTTTGGCTGAAAGTGAGAGTGAGGGAGGAGAGTTAGGGTTTGGGTGAGGGTTAGGGTTACAGTTAGGGTGAGAGTTAAGGTTCGGGTTAAGGGTTAGGGTGAGGGTTAGAGTAAGGTTTACAGTGAGGCTGAGGGTTAGGGTTAGCTTGAGGGTTAGAATTAGGGTTAGGGTGAGGGCTGTGGTGAGGGTGAGGTTTACTGTTAGGTTTAAGTTGAGGTTTAAGTTTAGGTTTAAGGGTAAGGTTAGGGTAAGGGTGAGGGTGATATTTAGGGATAGAGTTAGGGTTATGGTGAGGTTTAGGTTGAGGGTTAGGTTTAGGGTTAGTGTTAGATTAAGGTTTAGGTTTAGGGTTATGGTTAGGGTGAGGGTTAGCTTGAGGGTTAGGGTTACAGTGAGGGTGAGGGTTAGGGTTAGGGTGAGGGTTAGGTTTAGATTTAGGGTTAGGGTGAGGGGGAGTGTTAGGAATAGGGTTAGGGTGAGAGTTAGGCTTAGGTTTCGGTTGAGGGTGAGGGTGAGGGTTAGGGTTAAGTTTAGGGTGAGGGTTAGGATGAGGATTAGGGTTAGGATTAGGGTTAGGGTGAGGGTGAGGGTTAGGGTTAGTGTTTGGGTGAGGTTTAGGGTTAGGGTTAGGGTGAGGGTTAGGATGAGGGTTAGAGTTATGGTGAGTGTGAGTTTTAGGGTTAGGGTTAGGGTTAGGCTTATGATTAGTGTTACGGTGAGGGTGAGGGTTATTGTTAGGGTTAGGCTTAGGGTTAAGGTTAAGGTGAGGGTGAGGGTTAGGTTTAGGGTCAATTTGAGGTTTAGTGTTAGGGTTAGGGTTAGAATTATGGTTAGGGTTCGGGTGAGGTTTAGGATTAAAGTTAGGGTAATTGTGAGGCTTAGGTTGAGGTTTAGGTTTAGGGTTAGTGTTAGAATTAGGTTTAGGGTGAGGGTGAGGGTGAGGGTGAGGGTGAGGCTTAGGCTTAGGGTTAGGTTTAAGATTAGGGTAAGGGTTAGGGTGAGTGTGAGAGTTAAGTTTAGGATTAGGCTTAGGGTTAGGCTGAGAGTGAGGGTGAGGGTGAATGTTAGGGTTTTGGTGAGGGTTAGGGTTAGTGTTAGCGTGAGAGTTAGGGTTTGGTTAAGTTTAGGGTTAGGGTGAGGGTTACGGTTAAAATTAGGATTAGGGTGAGGGTTAGGGTTAGGGTTTGGGTGAGGGTGAGTGTTAGGGTTAGGCTTAGGGTGTGGTTTAGTATTAGGGTGAGTGTTAGGGTTAGTGTGAGTGTTAGGGTTAGGGTTAGGGTTAGGGTTTGGGTTAAGGTTAGGGTTAGGGTTAGGGTTAGTTTTAGGGTTAGATTTAGGGTAGGGTTAGGGTTAGGGTTACGGTTATTTTTAGTTTTAGGGTTAGGATGAGGTTTAGGTTTAGGGTTAGGGTTAGAGTTAGGGTTTGGATGAGGGTGAGGTTTAGGTTTAGAGTTAGAGTTAATGTTAGGTTTAGGGTTAGGCCGAGGCTTAGGGTTAGGGTTAGGATTAGGCTTTGGCTTAGGCTTAGGCCCAGCATGTGGGTGAGCGATAGGTTTAGGTTTAGGGTGAGGGTTAAGGTTAGGGTTAGGCTGAGGGTTAGGATGAGATTTACGGTTAGGAATAGGGTTAGGGTAGGGGCTAGGTTGAGGGTTAGGTTAAGGGTTAAGCTTAGGGATAGGGTTAGGTTTAGGATAAGATTTAGGATGAGGGTGAGTGTGAGGATTAGGGTTAGGGTTAGGGTGAGGTTTAGGGTTAGGGTTTGGTTAGGGTGAGGGTGAGGCTGAGGATTAGTTTTAGGTTTCGGTTTAGGTTTAGGGTTAGGGTTAGGGTTAGTGTTAGGGTTAGGCTTACAATGAGGTTTAGGGTTATGGATAGGGTTATGGTTGGGGTTAGGGTTAGTGTTATTGTTAGGGTTAGAGTTATGGTGAATTTGAGGGTGAGGGTGAGGGTTAGGGTTAGGGTGAGGTTTAGGGATAGGGTTAACGTTAGGGTGAGGGTAAGGGTGAGGTTTAGGTTTAGAGTTAGGGTTAGGTTTTGGGTTAGGGTGAGGATTAGATTGAGGATTAGGGTTATGGTTAGTGTGAGGTTTAGGTTGAGGATGAGGGTTAGGGTTAGGGTGAGGGTTAGGGTTAGAATTAGTGTTAGGGTGAGGGCTTGGGTGAGGGTGAGTGTTAGGGTTAGGCTTAGGGTGTGGTTTAGTATTAGGGTGAGGGTCAGGGTGAGTGTTAGGATGAGGGTTAGGTTTATTGTAAGGGTGAGGTTTAGCATTAGGGTGAGGGTTGGGTTAGGATTAGGGTTAGGGTGAGGGTGAGTGTGAGGATTAGGGTAGGGTTAGGGTTAGGGTTAGGTTTATGCTTAGGATTAGTTTTATTGTTTGGGTTAGGGTTAGAGTTACAGTGAGGGTGAGGGTTAGGCTTAGGCTTAGGCTTATGCTTAGGGATAGGCTGAGCTTGAGGTTGAGGGTGAGGGCTAGGTTTAGGGGGATGGTTAGGTTTATGGTTAGGGTGAGGTTTAGGATGAGGTTTAGGGTTAGGGTGAGGTTTAGGGTGAGGAAGATGCTAAGGGTAAAGGTATGGTTTAGGCTGAGGGTGAAGGTTAAGATAAGGGTGAGGGTTAAAGTTCAGTTTAGGGTTATGGTAAGGGTTAGGGTTAGAGATAGGGTGAGTGTTAGATTGAGGATTACGGTTAGGGTCAGTGTGAGGTTTAGTGTGAGGATGCGGTTAGGTTTAGGGTGAGGGTGAGGGTTAGGATAAGGTTTAGGGTTAGGGTGAGGTTTAGGGTGAGGAAGATGCTAAGGGTAAAGGTATGGTTTAGGCTGAGGGTGAAGGTTAAGATAAGGGTGAGGGTTAAAGTTCAGTTTAGGGTTAGGGTAAGGGTTAGGCTTAGAGGTAGGGTGAGGGTTAGATTGAGGATTACGGTTAGGGTCAGTGTGAGGTTTAGTGTGAGGATGAGGGTTAGGTTTAGGGTGAGGATGAGGGTTAGAATCAGGGTTAGGGTGAGGGCTAAGGTGAGGGTGAGGGTTTGGGTTAGGGTTTGGGTGAGGTTTAGGATTAGGTTGAGGGTTAGGTTTAGTGTGAGGGTTAGTGTTAGTGTTAGGGTTAGTGTTAGAGTGAGGGTAAGTGTTATGGTGAGGGTTAGCCTTACGGTGAGGGTTATGGTTAGGGTGAGGGATAGGGATAGGGTTAGGGTTATTTTTAGGGTTAGGGTTACGGTTACGGTGAGGGTGAGGGTGAGGGTTAGAGTTAGGCTTAGGCTTAGGGTGAGGTTTAGTGTTAGGGTTAGGAATAGAGTTAGGGTTAGGGTGAGGCTGAGGGTGAGGGTTAGGTTTAGGGTTAATGTTAGAGTTAGGGCTAGGGTGAGGTTTAGTTTTAGGGTTAAGTTAGGCTTAGGGTTAGGGTTAGGGTGAAGGTTAGTGTGAGGGTTATGGTTATGTTAGGCTTAGGCTTAGGGTTAGGGTGAGGGTTAGATTTAGGGTTTGGGTTAGGGTGAGGGTGATGCTGAGGATTAGGGTTAGGTTTAGGTTTAGGTTTAGGTTTAGGGTTAGCGTTAGGGATAGGGTTAGGTTTACGGTGAGGGTTAGGGTTAGCATTAGGGATAGGGTTAGGCTTAGGGTTAGGCTGAGTGTGAGGGTGTGGTTGAGGATTAGGGTGGGGGTTAGGGTTAGGGTTAGGGGAGGGTTAGGATGAGCATTACGGTAAGGATTAAGGTTAGGTTGAGGGCTAGGATGAGCGTGAGATTTAGGGTTAGGCTTAGGGTTAGAGTTAGGGTGAGGGTGAGGTTTAGGGTTAGAGTTAGGGTTAGGGTGAGGCTGAGGATGAGGGTTAGGTTTAGTGTTAGAGTTAGGGTTAGGGTGAGTGTTAGGGTGAGGGTGAGGGTTAGGGTTAGGGTTGGGCTTAAGCTTAGGGTTAAGCTGAGTGTGCGTGTGATGGTGAAGGTTAGGGTTAGGGTGAGGGTAAGTGCTGGGTTACAGTGAGCGTGAGGGCTAGGGTTAGGTTGAGGGTTAGGGTGAGGGTAAGGGTTAGAATTAGTGTGAGGGTTAGGGTTAGGGTTAGGTTTAGGCTTAGGGTTACACTGAGGGAGAGGGTGAGCGTGAGGGAGAGGGTTAGGGTGAGGTTTAGGTGTAGAGTTAGGGTTAAGGTGAGGGTTAGGGTGAGGGTTAGGGTGAGGGTTCGGTTTAGGGGTAGGTTGAGGGTGTGGGTTAGATTGAGGATTAGTGTTAGAGTTATTGTGAAGTTTAGGGTGAGGATGAGGGTTAGGTTTATAGGTTTATTGTGAGTGTTAGGTTGAGGGTGAGGGTTAGGGTTAGGGTTAGGGTGAGGATGAGGTTTAGGGGTAGAGTCAGGGTTAGGGTGAGGTTTAAGTTGAGGGTTTGGGTTAGGGTAAGGGTTAGGGTGGGAGTGACGGTACGGGTAAACGTGAGGGTTAGGCTGAGGTTGTGGGTTATCGTAAGGGTGAGGGTTAGGGTTAGGGTGAGCATTAGGGTTAGGGGTAGGGTGAGGGTGAGGGTTTGATTGAGTATTAGTGTTAGGGTTAGTGTGAGGTTTAGGGTGAGGATGAGTGTTAGGGTTAGGGTGAGGGCTAGGGTGAGGGTGAGGGTTAGGGTTAGGGTTAAGGTGAGGTTTAGGGTTAGGGTGATGGTTAGGGTTAGTGTGAGGGTTAGTGTTAGGATTAGTGTGAGTGTTCGGTTGAGGGTAAATGTTAGGGTAAGGCTTAAGATAAGGGTTAGTTTTAGAGTTAAGGTTAGGGTTATTGTTAGGGTTAGGTTTAGGGTTATGGTTAAGTTAAGGGTGAGGTTTAGATTTAGTGTTAGGATGAGGTTTAGGTTTAGGGTTAGGGTTAGAGTTAGGGTTAGGGTGAGAGTGAGGTTTAGGATTAGAGTTAGGGTTAGTGTAAGGGTTAGGGTTAGGGTGAGGGTTAGGGTTAGGGCTAGGCTTAGGCTTAGGCTTAGGCCGAGCATGAGGGTGAGGGTTAGGGTTAGGTTTAGGGTGAGGGTTAGGGTTAGGGTTAGGGTGAGGGTTAGGATGAGGTTTAGGGTTAGGATTAGGGTTAGGTTGAGGGCTAGGGTGAGGCTTATAGTGAGGGTTTGGGTAAGGTTAGGGTTATGTTTATTATTAGGTTTAGGGTGAGGGTGAGTGTGAGGGTTAGGGTTAGGGTTAGGGTAAGGGTTACAGTGAGGGTTAGGATTAGGGGTAGGTTTAGGCTTAGGGTTAGGCTGAGTGTGAGGGTGGGGGTGAGGATTAATGTTAGGGTTAGGGTTTGGGTTAGGGTTAAGTTTAGGGTTAGGGTTAGTGTTAGAGCTAGGGTTAGGGTTAGAGTTACAGGGAGGGTTAGGTTAGGGTTAGGGATAGGCTTAGGTTTAGACTGAGGGTGAGGGTGGGAGTGAGGATTAGGGTAGAGTTAGTGTTAGGGTTAGGGTTATTTTTAGTGTTATGGTTAGGGTTAAGTTTTAGGTGAGGGTGAGGCTGAGTGTGAGGTTTATGTTTAGGGTTAGTGTTAGGGTTAGGTTTAGTGGTATTGTTATATTTAGTGTTAGAGTTATGGTGAAGTTGAGGGTGCGGTTGAGAGTTAGGGTAAGGGTGAGTTTTAGGGTGAGGTTTAGGGTGAGGGTTAGGGTTAGGGTAAGGGTGAGGATTAGGGTTAGAGTTACGGTTATGGGGATGGTTAGATTGAGGTTTAGGGTTAGGGTTAGTGTTAGGGTTAGGGTGATTGTGAGGGTTAGTTTGAGGTTTAGGGTTAGGATTAAGTTTAGGATTAGGGTTAGGGTAAGGGTAAGTGTGAGGGTTAGGGTGAGGGTTAGGCTTAGACTTAAGGTTAGGCTGAGGGTGAGGGTGGGGGTGAAGATTAGGGTTAGGGTTAGGGTTTGTGTTATTGTTAGTATTAGTGTTAGAGCTACAGAGAGGGTGAGGGTGCGGGTGAGGGTTAGGTTTAGGGTTAGGGTGGGGTTTAGGGTTTGGGTTAGGGTTAGGTTGATGGTGAGGGTGAGGGTTAGGGTTAGTTATAGGGTTAGGGGGAGGGTTAGGGTGAGCGTTAGGGTGAGGCTTAGTGTTAGGGTTAGGGTGAGGGTGAGGCTTAGGTTGAGGTTTAGGGTTAGGGTTAGGGTAAGTGTGAGGTTTTGTGTAAAGGTTAGGGTTAGTGTTTGAGTGAGGGTAAGTGTTAGGGTGAGGGTTTGGGTTAGGGTCAGTGTTATGGTTTTGGTGATGTTTCGTGTTAGGTTTAGGGGTTGGGTTAGGGTTAGGGTGAGGCTTAGGGTCAGAGTGAGGCTGAAGGTGAGGGTTAGGGCTAGGGTTATTTTTAGGGTTAGGGTTAATGTGATGATTAGGGTGAGGGTTTGGGTTAGGATTAGGAATAGGCTTAGGGTTAGGGTGAGTGTGAGGTTTAGGGTTAGGGTTAGGGTGAGAGTTAGAGTTCCGGTTAAGTTTAGGGTTAGGGTGAGTGTTAGGGTACGGGTTAAGGTGAGGTTTATGTTAGGGATAGTTTGAGCATTAGGGTTAGGTTAGGGTTAGGGTGAAGTTGAGTGTGAGGGTTAGGGTTATTGTTAGGGTGAGATTGAGGGTGAGGGTTAGGGTTATTGTTAGGGTGAGGGTTAGGATGACTGTTAGGGTTAGGATTAGGTTTAGAGTGATGGCTAGCATGAGGGTGAGGTTTAGGGTTAAGGTTACGGTGAAGTTTAGTGTTAGGGTAAGGTTTAGGGTTAGGGTGAGGGTGAGCTTTAGGGTTAGAGTTAGGGTTAGGGTGAGGCTGAAAGTGAGGGTTGGGTTAGGTTTAAGGTTAGGTTTAGGCTTAGGGTTAGGCTTAGGCCGAGCATAAGGGGGAGGGTAAGTGTTAGGGTTAGAGTGAGGTTTAGGATGAGGTTTATGGTTAGGATTAGGTTTAGAGTGAGTTCTCGGGTGAGGGTTAGGGTGAGGGTTGGGGTTAGGGATAGGATTAGGTTTAGGATTGGGGTACGGTGAGTGTGAGTGTGAGGGTTAGGCTAAGGGTTAGGATTAGGCTTAGGGTTAGGGTGAGGGTTAAGGTTAAGGTTTGTGTTAGGGTGAGTGTGAGGCTGAGGATTAGATTTAGGTTTAAGGTTAGGTTTAAGGTTTGTTTTAGCGTTAGGGTTAGGGTTAGGTTTAGGGTTAGAGTTAGGGTTAAAGGGAGGGTTAGGGTTAGGGTTAGGCTGAGGGTGAGGTTGGGGGTGAGGATTAGGGTTAGAGTTAAGTTTAGGGTTAGTCCTATTGTTAGTGCTATGGTTAGGGTTAAGTTTTCAGTGAGGGTGAGGCTGAGGGTGAGGGTTATGTTTAGCGTTAGGGTTAGGGTTAATGTTGTTAGGGACAGGATTAGAGTTAGGGTGATTTAGAGGGTGAGGGTGAGGGTTAGGGTTAGGGTGAGTTTTAGGGTTAGGGTGAGGGTGAGGTTTAGCGTTAGAGTTAGGGTTTGGGGGAGGTTTTGGGGTAGGTTTATGGTTAGGGTTAGTGTAAGGGCTAGGGTGAGGGTGAGAGTTAAGTTGAGGTTTAGGGATAGGGTTAGGTTTAAGATTAGGGTTAGGGTGAGCATGAGGGTGAGGGTTAGGGTGAGGGTTAGGCTTAGGCTTAGTGTTAGGCTGATGGTGAGGGTGGGGGTGAGGATTAGGGTTAGGGTGATGGTTAGGGTTAGGCTTAGTGTTATTTTTAGAGTTAGCATTAGAGTTTTGGTGAGGGTGAGGATGCGGTTGAGGGTTAGTGTTAAGGTTAGGGTGGGTTTTAGGGTTAGGGTTAGGGTTATGGTTAGGTGGAGGGTGAAGTTTACGGTTAGATACAGGGTTAGGGGGAGGGGTAGGTTGAGGGTTAGGGTTAGGGTTTGTGTTAGGGTTAGGGTGAGGGTGAGGATTAGGGTTAGTGTTAGGGTTAGGGTGAGGTTTAGGGTTAGGGTTTGGTTTAGAGTTATGGTGAGGGTGAGGGTGCGGGTGAGTTTGAGGGTTAAGGTTAGGTTTAAGGTAAGGCTTGTGGTTAGGCTTAGGGTGAGGCTGAGGGTGAGGGTGAGTGTGAGGGTTAGGGATAGGGTGAGGGTTTCGGGTAGGGTTATAGGGAGGGTTAGGATGAGGGTTAGGGTTAGGAGTAGGGTTAGGGTGAGGGCTAGGGTGAGGATGAGGTTTAGGGTTATGGTTAGGGTGAGGTTTAGGTTTAGGGTTAGGCTTAGGGTTAGGGTGAGAGTAGGGTTTAGGGTTAGAGTTAGGGATAAGGTGAGGCGGAGGTTGAGGGTTAGGGTTAGGGTTAGGATTAGGATTAAGGTAAGCGTAAGGTGAGTGTGAGGGTTAGGGTTAGGGTGAGGGTTAGGGTTAGGGTTAAGGTGAAAGTTAAGGTTCAGGTAAAGTTTAGGGTTAGGCTGAGGGTTAGAGTTAGTGTTAAGTTGAGCGTGAGGATTAGGGTTAGGTTGAGTGTTAGGTTTAGGGTTAGGTTTAGGGTGAGGTTTAGGGTTTGGGTTAGGGTGAGTTTTAGGATGAGAAGTAGGGTTAGGATTAGGGTTAGGATGAGGTATAGGTTGAGGGTGAGGGTTAGGTTTAGTGTTAGGGTGACTTTTAGTGTTAGGTTTAGGCCTTAGGGTGAGGGTTAGGATGAGGTTTAGGGTTAGAGTAAGTGTGAGGGTTAGGGTTAGGTTGAGGGTTAGGATTAGGATTAGCGTTAGTGTGAGTTTGAGGATTAGGATTAGGGTTAGGTTTAGGGTTATTGTTAGGGATAGGGTTAGGGTTACGATTATGGTGAGGTTGAGGTTTAGGGTTAGGGTTAGGGTGAGGTTTTTAGTGTTATGGTTAGGGTTAGAGTTAGATTTAGCGTGAGGTTCGGGTTACTGTGAGGGTTATTGTTATGATTAAGTTTTGGGTTACGGTGAGGATTATGGTTATGGTTATGGTTAGGGTTAGGGTTATGATTAGGGTTGGGGTTAGGGTGAGATTTAGTAGTTTTGGGTGAGGGTGGGATTTATGGTTAGAGTTAGGGTTAGGGTGAGGGTTAGGGTGGGGTTTAGGGTTAGGGTTCAGATTAGGCTGAGGGTTAAGGTGGGGGTCATGATAAGGTTAAATGTCAGGGTTAGGCCTAGGGTGAGGGTTAGGGTTAGGGTGAGGGCTAGGGTGAGGGTGAGGATTAGGGTTAGTGTTAGGATTAGGCTGAGGGTGAAGTTGAGGGTAAGGGTTAGGGTTAGGGTGAGTGTTAGGGTTAGGATTAGTGGGAGGGTTAGGATGAGGGTTAGGGTTAGGATTAGGGTTAGTGTAAGGGCTAGGATAAGGGTAGGTTTAGAGTTAGGGTTAGGGTCATGTTTAGGGTTAGGGTTAGGCTAAGGGTTATGGTGAGGGTGAGGTTTAGGGTTAGAGTTAGGGTTAGGATGAGGCTGAGGGTGAGGGTTAGGGTTAGGCTTAGTGTTAGTGTTAGGGTTAGGGTGAGGGTTAAGGTGAGATTGAGGGTTAAGGTTAGGGTTAGTTTTAGGCTTAGGATTAGGCTGAGTGTGAGGGTGAAGCTGAGTGTTAGGGTTAGGGTGAGGTTTAGGGTTAGGGTTATGGGGAGGGTTAGTATGAGGGTTAGGGTTAGGATTAGGGCTAGGATGTGGGCTAGGGTGAGGGTGAGGTTTAGGGTTAGGTTTAGGTTGAGGTTTAGTGTTAGGGATAGAGTGAGTGTTATGATGAGGGTTAGGTTTAGGATTAGGGTTAGCATTAGGGCTAGTGTGAGGTTGATTGTTAGGGTAAGCGTTAGGCTTAGGCTTAGGTTTAGGCTGAGCATGTGGTTGAGGGCGAGGATTAGCTTTAGGGTTCTGTTGAGGTTTAGTGTTAGGGTTAGGGATAGAGTTCGGGTTAGGGTGAGGGTGAGGTTTAGGGGTAGAGTTAGGGTTAGGATGAGGGTTAGGTTTAGAGTGAGGATTAGGGTGGGTGTGATGGTAAGGGTAAATGTGAAGTTTAGGCTGAGGGTGAGGGTTACGGTAAGGGTGAGGGTTAGGGTTAGGTTGAGGGTTAGGGTTAGGGTTAGGGTGAGGGTGAGGCTTAGATTGAGAATTAGTGTTAGGCTTAGTGTCGGGTTTAGGGTGAGGATGAGGCTTAGGGTTAGGGTGAGGGTAGGGTGAGTGTGAGGGTTAGGGTTAGTGTTAGGGTGAGGGTTAGTGTTAGGGTTATGGTTAGGGTTAGTGTTAGTGTGAGGTTTAGGGATGGGGTTAGGGTTAGGATTAATGTTAGGGTTAGGCTTAAGGTGAGGCTTAGGGTGAGGGTGAGCGTCAGGGTTAGGGTTTGATTGGGATTTGGGTTAGGGTGAGTGTGAGGGTTAGGGTTAGGGATAGGGATAGGCTTAGGTTTAGGCTGAGGGTGAGGGTGAGTGTGAGGCGTAGAGTTAGGGTGAGGGTTAGGGTTTGGGTTAAGTTTAGGGTTAGGGTGAGGGTTAGGGTAGGGGTTACAGTGAGGCTGAGGGTTAGGGTTAGGTTGAGGGTTAGGATTGGGTTTAGGGTTAGGGTGAGGGTGAGGATTAGTGTTAAGGTTATTTTTAGGATGAGGTTTAGGATGAGTGTCAGGGTTAGGATTAGGGTTAGGGTGAGGGCTAGCATTAGGGTGAGGTTTATTGTTAAGGTTAGGGTGAGGTTTAGGTTTAGAGGTTAGGTTAGGATGAGGATGAGTGTGAGGGTTGGGTTAGGGTTAGGTTTAGGTTGATGGTGAGTGTTAGGATTAGGGTTAGGGTTAGGGTTAGGGTTAGGTTCAAGGTAAGGATTAGTGTTATTGTTAGGGTTAGGGTTAGAGTTAAGGTGAGGTTGAGGGTGAGGGTGAGGGTGAGGGGTATGTTTATTGTTAGGGTGAGTTTTAGGTTTAGGGTTAGTGTTAGGGTGAGTGTTAGGATGAGGGTTAGGGTTACGGTAAGGGTGAGGGTTATGGTTAGGCTGAGGGTTAGGGTCAGGATTAGGGTTAATGTGAGGTTGAGGGTTAGGGTAAGGGTTAGGGTTAGGGTTATTGTTAGGGTTAGGGTTACGGTTACAGTGAGGTTGAGGGTTAGGGTTAGAGTTAGGGTGAGGTTTTTAGTGTTAGGGTTAGGGTTAGAGATAGGATTAGGGTGAGGGTGAGGTTTAGGGGTAGAGTTAGGGTTAGGGTGAAGGTTAGTGTGAGGGTTAGGGTTAGGGTGAGTGTGAGGGTGATGGTTAGATTGAGGATTAGTGTTAGGGTTAGTGTGAGTTTGAGGTTGAGGATGAGGTTTAGGCTTAGGGTGAGGGCTAGGGTGAGGGTGAGGATTAGGTTTAGTGTTAGGGTTAGGGTGAGGGTTATGGTTAGGGTTTGGGCTAGGTTTAGGTTTAGGTTTAGTGTTACGGTTAGGGTTTGGTTTAGGGTAAGTTTAGGGTAAGTGTTTTTTTAGGGTTATTATTAGGGCTAGGGTTAGGATGAGGTTTAAGTTTACATTTCGGTTTAGAGTTAGGATTAGTTTTAGGGTGAGGTTTAGAGTTAGAGTTAGCGTGATTGTTAGGGTTAGAGTTAGGGTTAGCGTTAGGTTTAGGTTTAGGCTTAAACTTTGGCTTAGACTTAGGCCCAGCATGTGGGTGAGGGTTAGGGTAAGGGTTAGGGTGAGTGTTAAGGTTAGGGTTAGGGTGAGGATTAGGATGAGGTTTAGGGTTAGGATTAGGGTTAGGCTGAGGAGTAGGGTGAGGGTTAGGGTGAGGGTTAGGCTTAGGGTGAGGGTGAGGTTTAGGGTTTGATTTAGGGTTAGGGGGAGTGTTAGTTCGAGGTTAGGGTTAGGGTTAGTGTTAAGGTAAAGGTTAGGTTGATGGATACGTTGAGGTTTTGGGTTAGGGTTATGGTTAGGGTTAGGATTAGGGTTAGGCTGAGGGTTTGTGTGAGGTTTAGGGTTAGGCTTAGGCTTAGGTTTAGGTTTAGGGTTAGGATTAGTGTTATTGTTAGGGTTAGGGTTAGATTTATGGTAAGGTGAGGGTGAGGGTGAGGGTGAAGTTTAGGGTTAGGGTTAGGGTGAGGTTTATGGTTAGGGTTAGGATTAGGGTTAGGGTGAGGGTGAGGTTTAGGGTTAGATTTTGGGTTAGGGGCAGTATTAGTTCGAGGGTTAGGGTTAGGGTTAGGGTTAAGGGTAGGTTGATGGTTATGTTGAGGTTTTGGGTTAGGATTAGGGTTAGGGTTAGGGTTAGGGTGAGGGTGAGGGTGAATGTGAGGGTTAGGGTTAGGCTTAGGCTTAGGCGTAGGGTTAGGCTGAGGGTGAGGGCGGGGGTGAGGATTAGGGTTATGGTGATGGTTAGGGTTAGGGTTAGGGTTAGGTTGAGGGTTAGAATGAGGGTTAGGTTTAGGATTAAGGTTAGGGTGAGGGCTTGGGTGAGGGTGAGGATTAGGGTAAGGCTTAGGCTTAGGGTTAGGCTGAGCTTGAGGTTGAGGGTGAGGGTTTCCGTTAGGGTGATAGTTAGGTTTACGGTTAGGGTGAGTGTTTGTATGAGGTTTAGGGTTAGGGTGTGGGTTAGGGTGATTATGATGGTAAGGGTAAAGGAGAGATTTTGGCTGAGCGTGAGTGTTAAGATAAGGGTTAGGGTTAGGGTTATTTTTCGGGTTAGGGTAAGGGTTAGTGTTAGGGTTATGGTGAGGGTTAGATTTAGGATTCAGTTTAGGGTTAGTGTGAGGTTTAGGGGGAGGATAAGGGTTAGGGTTAGCGTAGGGTGAGGGATAGAATTAGGGTTAGGGTGGGGGCTAGGGTGAGGGTGAGGTTTAGGTTTAGGGTTAGGGTGAGGGCTAGGGTGAGTGTTAGGTTGAGGTTTAGTGTTAGGGATATGGTTAGGTTTAGGATTAGGTTTAGGGTGAGGGTGAGTGTGAGGGTTAGGGTGAGGGTTAGGATTAGGCTTAGGGTTAGGGTGCGAACTAGGTGTAGGGTTTGGGTTAGGGTTACAGTGAGGGTAAGGGTTAGGGACAGTGTCAGGCTTTGGGTTAAGCTGAGGGTGAGGGTGGGGTTTGGTTTAGGTTATTGTTAGTGTTATGGTTAGGGTTAAGTTTGCAGTGAGGGTGAGGCTGAGGGTGAGGTTTATGGTTATGGTTAGTGTTTGGGTTAATGTTATTATTAGGTTTAGGGTTAGAGTTACGGTGAGGTTGAGAGTTAGGGTGAGGGTTAGTGTTAGGGTGATGTTTAGGGTGAAGTTTAGGTTTAGGGTTAGGTTTAGCGTTAGGGTGAGGGTGAGTTTTAGGGTTTGATATAGGGTTAGGGGGAGGGTTAGGGGGAGGGTTAGGTTTAGGGTTAATGTTAGGCTTAGGGTTAGGGTGAGGGTTAGGTTGAGGTTAAGGTTTAGGGTTAGTGTGAGGTTTAGTATTAGGGTTAGGGTTAGTGTTAGGGTTAGGTTGAGCGTTTGGGTTAGGGTGAGGTTATGTTTAGGGTGAGGGTTAGGGGTAGTGTTAGGGTTATTGTTAGGGTTAGGCTTAGGGTTATGGTTACAGTGAGGGTGAGAGTGAGGGTTAGGGTTAGGGTTAGGATGAAGTTTAGTGTTATGTTAGGGTTAGAATTAGGGTTAGGGTGAGACTGAGGTTTATGTGTATAGTTAGGCTTAGTGTTAACTTTAGGTTTAGGGTGAGGGTTAGGGTTAGGCTTAGGCTTCGGCTTAGGCTTAGGCTTAGGCCGAGCATGAGGGTGATGTTTAGGGTTAGGGTTAGAATGAGGGTTAGGGTTAGGGTTAGGGTGAGCGTTAGGATGAGGTTTAGGGTTAGGATTAGGGTTAGGATGAGGGCTAGGGTGAGGGTTAGGGTAAGGTATAGGGTTACGTTTAGGATTAGGGTTAGGTTGAGATTGAGGGTGAGTGTGCGGATTAGGGTTAGGGTTAGGATTAGGCTTCGGGTTAGGGTGCGGACTAGGGGTAGGGTTTGGGTTAGGGTTTCGGTGAGGGTTAGGGTTAAGGATAGGGTTAGGCTTTGGGTTAAGCTGAGGGTGAGGGTGGGTTTGGTTTAGGTTATTGTTTGTGTTATGGTTAGGGTTAAGTTTGCAGTGAGGGTGAGGCTGAGGGTGAGGGTTATGGTTATGGTTAGGGTTTGGGTTAATGTTTTTATTAGGGTTAGCGTTAAAGTTACGGTGAGATTGAGGGTGAGGGTGAGGGTTAGGGTTAGGGTCAGAGCTACGGAGAGGGTGAGGGTGCGGGTGAGGGTTAGTTTTAGGGTTAGGGTGGGGTTTAGGGTTAGGGTTAGGGTTAGTGTTAGTGTGAAGGTGAGGTTTAGGGTTAGATATAGGGTTAGGGGGAGGGTTAGGTGGAGGGTTAAGGTGAGGCTTAGTGTTAGTTTCAGGGTGAGGTTGAGGGTTAGGTTAAGGTTTAGGGTTAGGGTTAGGGTTAGGGTTAGTGTGAGGGTTAGTGTTAAGGTTAGGGTTAATGTTTGGGTGAGGTTAAGTGTTAAGGTGAGGGTTTGGGTTAGGGTGAGGTTATGGTTTTGGTGAGGTTTAGTGTTATTGTTAGGGTTAGGGTTAGGATGAGGGTGAGGCTTAGGGTTAAAGTTAAGGTTAGAGTGAGGCTGAGGGTGAGGGTGAGGGTTAGGGTTAGGGTTATTGTTAGGGTTAGGGTTAATGTGATGGTTAGGTTGAGGGTTAGGTTTAGTGTTAGGGTTAGGATTAGGATTAGGCTTAGGGTTAGAATGAGTGTGAGGTTTTGTGTTAGGGCAAGTGTTAGGCTTAGGGTTAGTCTGAGGGTGAGGCTGAGAGTTAGGGTTAGGGTGAGGTTTAGGGTTAGGGTTAGGGTGAGAGATAGGGTTCCGGTTAAGTTTAGGTTTAGGGTGAGGGTTAGGGTACGGGTTAATTTGAGGGTGAGCATTAGGTTTAGGTTGAGCTTTAAGATTAGATTAGGGTTAGGGTTAGGATTAGGGTGAGGGTGAAGTTTAGGTTTAGGGTGAGATTTAGGGTTAGGGTTAGGGTGAGGGTGAGGTTTAGGATTAGAGTTAGGTTTAGGGTGAGGCTGAGGGTGAGGGTTAGGGTTAGGGTTAGTGTTAGAGTTAGGGCTAGGGTGAGGGTTAGTGTTAGGATTATGATTAAGATTAGGTTTAGGGTTAGGATGAGGGCTAGGGTGAGGTTGAGGAGTAGGGTTAGTGTTAGGGTGAGGTTTATGGGTAGCATTAGGGTTAGGGTGAGGGTTTGGATGAGAGTTAGGATTACAGTGAGGATGAGGGTTAGGGTTAGTTTGAGGGTTAGGGTTAGGATTAGGGTTAGGGTGAGGGTGAGTGTTAGGATTAGGGTTAGGCTTAGGTTTTGGGTTAGGGTTAGAGTTATTGTTAGCTTTAGGTTTAGATTTATGGTAAGGGTGAAGGTGAGGGTGAGGGTGAACGTTAGGGTTAGGGTTAGGGTGAGGTTTATGGTTAGGGTTAGGATTAGGTTTAGGGTGAGGGTGAGGTTTAGGGTTAGATTTTGGGTTAGGGGGAGTGTTAGTTCGAAGTTAGGGTTAGGATTCGGGTTAGCGTGAGGGTGAGGGTAAGGGTTAGGGTTAGGTTTAGGCTTAGGCTTAGGGTTAGGCCGAGGATGAGGGCGGGGGTAAGGATTAGGGTTAGGGTGATGGTTAGGGTTAGGGTTAGGTTGAGGGTTATAATGAGCGTTAGGGTTAGGATTAAGGTTAGGGTGAGGGCTTGGGTGAGGGTGAGGATAAGGGTAAGGCTTAGGCTTAGGGTTAGGCTGATCTTGAGGTTGAGGGTGAGATTTTGGTTAGGGTGATGGTTAGGTTTACGGTTAGGGTGTGGGTTTGTATGACTTTTAGGGTTACGGTGATTATGATGGTAAGGGTAAAGGAGAGGTTTTGGCTGAGCATGAGTGTTAAGATAAGAATGACGGTGAGGGTTAGGTTTAGGGTTAACGTAAGGGTTAGTGTTAGGGTTAGGGTGAGGGTGAGATTGAGGTTTCAGTTTAGGGTTAGTGTGAGGTTTAGGGTGAGGATGAGGGTTAGGGTTAAGGTGAGGGTGAGGGATAGAATTAGGGTTTGGCTTAGGTTTAGGGTTAGGATTAGTGTTATTGTTAGGGTTAGGTTTAGATTTATGGTAAGTGTGAAGGTGAGGGTGAGGGTGAAGTTTAGGGTTAGGGTTAGGGTGAGGTTTATGGTTAGGGTTAGGATTAGGTTTAGGGTGAGGGTGAGGTTTAGGGTTAGATTTAGGGTTAGGGGGAGTGGTAGTTCGAGGTTAGGGTTACGGTTAGTTTTAAGGTTAAGGTTAGGTTGATGGTTACGTTGAGGTTTTGGGTTAGGTTTATGGTTAGGGTTAGGATTAGGGTTAGGGTGAGGGTGAGTGTGAGCGTTAGGTTTAGGCTTAGGCTTAGGCTTAGGGTTAGGCTGAGGGTGAGGGTGGGGGTGAGGATTAGGGTTAGGGTGATTGTTAGGGTTAGGGTTAGGGTGAGGGTTAGAATGAGGGTTAGGATTAGGATTAGGGTTAGGGTGAGGGCTAGGGTGAGGGTGAGGATTAGGGTAAGACTTAGGCTTAGGTTTAGGTTGAGCTTGAGGTTGAGGGTGAGGGTTTCGGTTAGGGTGAGGGGTAATATGAGTTTTAGGGTTAGGGTGTGTGTTAGGGTGATTGTTTGGATGAGGGTTAGGGTTACAGTGAGGTTGAGGATTAGGGTTAGGTTGAGGGTTAGCGTTAGGATTAGGGTTATGGTGAGGGTGAGTGTTAGGATTAGGGTTAGGTTTAGGGTTAGGATTAGTGTTATTGTTAGGGTTAGTGTTAGGATTAGGGTTAGGGGGAGGGTGAGGTTTAGGGTTAGATTTAGGCTTAGGGTGAGGATTAGGGTTAGGATTAGGGTGAGATTTTGGGTTCCGCTTATGTTTACGGTTAGGGTTAGTTTGAGGGTTAGGTTTAGGGATAGCGTGATGTTTAGTGTTAGGGTTAGGGTTAGGGTTAGGATGAGGATTAAAGTTAGGATTAAGGTTAGGGTGAGGACTAGGGTGAGGTTGAGGGTTAGTGTTAGGGTTAGGGTGAGGATTTGGATGAGGGTTAGGGTTACAGTAAGGGTGAGGTTTAGGGTTAGGTTGAGGGTTAGCGTTAGGATTAGGGTTAGGTTGAGGGTGAGTGTTAGGATTAGGGTTAGGCTTAGGGTTAGGTTTAGGTTTAGGGTTAGCATTAGTGTTATTGTTCGGGTTAGGGTTAGATTTATGGTAAGGTGAGTGTGAGGGTGAGGGTGAAGTTTAGGGTTAGGGTTAGGGTGAGGTTTATTGTTAGGGTTAGGATTAGGGTTAGGGTGAGGGTGAGGTTTAGGGTTAGATTTTGGGTTAGGGGGAGTGTTTGTTCGAGGTTTAGGGTTAGGGTTAGGGTTAAGGTTAGGTTGATGGTTATGTTGAGGTTTATGGTTAGGATTAGGGTTAGTGTTAGGATTAGGTTTATTGTGAGGGTTAGTGTGAAGGTTAGGGTTGGGTTAGGTTTAGGCTTAGGGTTAGGCTGAGGGTGAGGGCGGGGTTGAGGATTAGGGTTACGGTGATGGTTATGGTTAGGGTTAGGTTGAGGGTTAGAATGAGGGTTAGGTTTAGGATTAAGGTTAGGGTGAGGGCTTGGGTGAGGGTGAGGATTAGGGTAAGGCTTAGGCTTAGGGTTAGGCTGAGCTTGAGGTTGAAGGTGAGGGTTTAGGTTAGGGTGATGGTTAGGTTTTTGGTTAGAGTGAGGGTTTGTATGAGGTTTAGGGTTAGGGTGTGGGTTAGGGTGATTATGATGGTAAGGGTAAAGGAGAGGTTTTGGCTGAGGGTGAGTATTAAGATAAGGGTGAGGGTTAGGGTTATTTTTGGGTTAGGGTAAGGGTTAGTGTTAGGGTTATGGTGAGGGTTAGATTTAGGATTCAGTTTAGGGTTAATGTGAGGTTTAGGGTGAGTATAAGGGTTAGGGTTAGGGTGAGGTTGAGGGATAGAATTAGGTTTAGGGTGGGGGCTAGGGTGAGGGTGAGGTTTAGGTTTAGGGTTAGGGTGAGGGCTATGGTGAGTGTTAGGGTGAGGTTTAGTGCTAGGGATAGGGTTAGTTTTAGGATTAGGTTTAGGGTGAGGGTGAGTGTGAGGGTTATTGTTAGGGTTAGGGTTAGGCTTAGGGTTAGCGTGCGGACTAGTGGTAGGGTTTGGCTTAGGGTTACGGTGAGGGTTAGGGTTAGGGATAGGGTTAGGCTTTGAGTGAAGGTGAGGGTGAGGGTGGGGTTTGGTTTTGTTTATTGTTAGTGTTTTGGTTAGGGTTAAGTTTGCAGTGAGGGTTAGGCTGAGGGTGAGGGTTATGGTTAGGGTTAAGGTTTGGGTTAATGTTATTATTAGGGTTAGGGTTAGAGTTACGGTGAGGTTGAGGGTGAGGGTGAGGGTTAGGATTAGGGTGATGTTTAGGGTGAGGTTTAGGTTTAGGTTGAGGTTTAGTGTTAGGGTGAGGGTGAGTTTTAGGGTTTGATATAGGGTTAGGGGGAGGGTTAGGGTGAGGGTTAGGGTTAGGGTTAATGTTAGGTTTGGGGTGAGGGTGAGGGTTAGGTTGAGGTTAAGGGTTAGGGTTAGTGTGAGGATTAGTATTAGGGTTAGGTTTAGTGTTAGGGTTAGGGTAAGTGTTAGAGTGAGCGTTTGGGTTAGGGTGAGGGTTATGTTTAGAGTGATGGTTAGGGGTCGGGTTAGGGTTATTGTTAGGGTTAGGGTTAGGGTTACGGTTACAGTGAGGGTGAGAGTGAGGGTTAGGGTTAGGGTTAGGATGAGTTTTAGTGTTATGTTAGGGTTAGAATTAGGGTTAGGTTGAGACTGAGTTTTATGTTTACAGTTAGGCTTAGTGTTAGTTTTAGGTTTAGGGTGAGGGTTAGGGTTAGGCTTAGGCTTTGGCTTAGGCTTAGGCTGAGCATGAGGTTGAGGATGAGGGTTAGGATGATGTTTAGGGTTAATATTAGGGTTAGGGTTAGGTCTAGGGTGAGGGTTAGGTTGAGGGTTAGGTTTAGGGATAGAGTCAGGTTTAGGATTAAGGTTAAGGTGAGGTTGAGTGTGAGGGTTAGGGTTAGTGTTAGGATTAGGCTTAGGGTTAGGGTGAGGGTTAAGATTAGGGTTTGTGTTGTGGTGAGGGTGAGGCTGAGGATTAGGGTTTGATTTAGGATTAGATTTAAGGTAAGGTTTAGGGTTAGGGTTAGGGTTCCCTTGCGGGTTTTGGTTAGGCTTAGGGTTAGGCTTAGGGTTTGGCTGAGTGTGAGGGTGAGGGTGAGGGTGAGGGTTAGGGTTAGTGTAAGGGTGAGGGTTAGGATGAGGGTTAGGGTTAGGATTAGGGTGAGGGTGAGGTTTAGGGTTAGGGTGAGTTTTAGGGTTAGGGTTAGCGTTAGGGTTAGGGTGAGGTTTAGGATTAGAGTTAGGTCTCGGATGAGGCTGAGGTTGAGGGTTAGGTTTAGGGTTAGTGTTAGAGTTAGCATTAGGCTGACGGTTAATGGGAGGGTGAGGGTTAGGATTAGGGTTAAGAGTAGGATTAGGGTAAGGGTTAGTGTGAGTTTAAGGGTTAGGGTGAGTGTGAGGGTTAGCTTTAGGGTTAGGCTTTGGCTTAGATTTAGGCTGAGGGTGAGGGTTACGTTTAGGGTGAGTGTTAAGTTTAGGGTTAGGGTGAGGGTTAGTCTGAGGGTGATGGTTAAGCTCAGGTTTAGGATTAGGATTAGGTTAAGATTTATGGTGAGTGTGAGGGTTAGGATTAGGGGTAGGCTTCGGCTTAGGGTTAGGCTGAGGGTGAGGGTGAGGGTGAGGGTGAGGATTTGGGTGAGTGTTTGGGTTAGGGTTAGGGTGAGATTTTGGGTTCGGATTAATTGTAGGGTTAGGGTGAGAGTTAGGGATAGGTTGAGGCTTAGGGTAAATGATAGTGTGATGGTTAGGGTGAGGGTTAGGGTTAGGATGAGGATTAGGGTTAGGTTTAGGGTTAGGATGAGGGCTAGGGTGAGGTTGAGGGTTATAGTGTTAGTGTTAGGGTGAGGTTTATGGTTAGCTTTAGGGTTAGGGTGAGGGTTTGGATGAGAGTTAGGATTACAGTGAGGGTGAGGTTTAGGGTTAGTTTGAGGGTTAGGGTTAGGATTAGGGTTAGAGTGAGGGTGAGTGTTAGGATTAGGGTTAGGCTTAGGTTTAGGGTTAGGATTAGTGTTATTGTTAGGGTTAGGTTTAGATTTATGGTAAGGGTGAGGTTGAGGGTGAGGGTGAAGGTTAGGGTTAGGGTTAGGGTGAGGTTTATGTTTAGGGTTAGGATTAGGTTTAGGGTGAGGGTGAGTGTGAGAGTTAGGGTTAGGCTTAGGCTTAGGCTTAGGGTTAGGCTGAGGGTGAGGGTGGGGGTGAGGATTAGGGTTAGGGTGATGGTTAGGTTTAGGGTTAGTGTGAGGGTTAGAGTGAGGGTTAGGATTAGGATTAGGGTTAGGGTGAGGGCTAGGGTGAGGGTGAGGATTAGGGTAAGGCTTAGGATTAGGGTTAGGCTGAGCTTGAGTTTGAGGGTGAGGGTTTCGGTTAGGGTGAGGGTTAGTTTGAGCTTTAGGGTTAGGGTGTGGGTTAGGGTGAGGGTTTCGATGAGGGTTAGAGTTACAGTGAGGTTGAGGATTAGGGTTAGGTATAGGGTTAGGGTTAGGATTAGGGTTAGGGTGAGTGTGAGTGTTAGGATTAGGGTTAGGCTTAGGTTTAGGGTTAGGTTTAGGGTTAGGATTAGTTTTATTGTTAGGGTTAGGGTTAGGTTTATGGTGAGGGTGAGGGTGAAGTTTAGGGTTAGAGTTAGGGTGAGGTTTATGTTTAGTGTTAGGATTAGGGTTAGAGTGAGGGTGAGGTTTAGGGTTAGATTTAGGCTTAGGGTGAGGATTAGGGTTAGGATTATGGTGAGAGTTTGGGTTCTGCTTATGTTTAGTGTCAGGGTGAGGGTTAGGGTTAGGTTGAGGGTTAGGTTTAGGGATAGTGTGATGGTTAGAATTAGGGTTAGGGTTAGGGTTAGGATGAGGATTAGAGTTAGGATTAAGGTTAGGGTGAGGACTAGGGTGAGTTTGAGGGTTAGTATTAGGGTTATGGTGAGGGTTTGGATGAGGGTTAGGGTTACATTGAGGGTGAGGATTAGGGTTAGGTTGAGGGTTAGCGTTAGGATTAGGGTTAGGTTGAGGGTGAGTGTTAGGATTAGGGTTAGGCTTAGGGTTAGGTTTAGGTTTAGGCTTAGCATTAGTGTTATTGTTAGAGTTAGGGTTAGATTCATGGTAAGGTGAGGGTGAGGTTGAGGGTGATCTTTAGGGTTAGGGTTAGGGTGAGGTTTATGGTTAATGTTAGGATTAGGGTTAGGGTGAGGGTGAGGTTTAGGGTTAGATTTAGGGTTAGGGTGAGGATTAGGGTTAAGATTAGGTGAGAGTTTGGGTTCCGCTTATGTTTAGGGTTAGGGTGAGGGTTAGGGTTAGGTTGAGGGTTAGGTTTAGGGATAGTTTGATGGTGACAGTTAGGGTTAGAGTTAGGGTTAGGATGAGGATTAGAGTTAGGATTAAGGTTAGGGTGAGGACTATGGTGAGGTTGACGGTTAGTATTAGGGTTAGGGTGAGGGTTTGGATGAGGGTTAGGGTTACAGTAAGGGGGAGGATTAGGGTTAGGTTGAGGGTTAGCGTTAGGATTAGGGTTAGGTTGAGGGTTAGTGTTATAATTAGGGTTAGGTGTAGGGTTAGGTTTAGGATTAGGGTTAGGATTATTGTTATTGTTCGGGTTAGAGTTAAATTTATGTTAAGGTGAGGGTTAGGGTGAGAGTGAAGGTTAGGGTTAGGGTTAGGGTGAGGTTTATGGTTAGGGTTAGGATTAGGGTTAGGGTGAGGGTGAGGTTTAGGGTTAGATTTTTGGTTAGGGGGAGTGTTAGTTTGAGGGTTAAGGTTAGGGTTAGGGTTAAGGTTAGGTTGATGGTTATGTGGAGGTTTTGGGTTAGGATTAGGGTTAGGGTCAAGATTAGGGTGTGGGTTAAGGTGATTATGATGGTAAGGTTAAAGGAGAGGTTTTGGCTGAGGGTGAGTGTTAAGATAAGGGTGAGGGTTTGTGTTATTTTTCGGGTTCGGGTAAGGATTAGTGTTAGGGTTAGGGTGAGGGTAAAATTGAGGATTCGGTTTAGGGTTAGTGTGAGGTTTAGGGTGAGGATGAGGGTTAGGGTTAGGGTGAGGTGAGGGAAAGAATTAGGTTTAGGGTGAGGGCTAGGTTGAGGATGAGGTTTAGTTTTCAGGTTAGGGTGACGGCAAGGGTGAGTGTTAGGTTGAGGTTTAGTGTTAGGGATAGGGTTAGGTTTAGGATTAGGGTTAGGGTGAGGGTGAGTGTGAGGGTTTGGGTTAGGGTTAGGATTAGGCTTAGGGTTAGGGTGAGGATTAGTGTTAGGGTTTGGATCAGGGTGAGGATTAGGTTAGGTTTAGGGTTAGGATTATGGTGACGGTGAGATTTAGGGTTAGATATAGAGTTAGGGGTAAGGTTAGGGTGAGGGTTATGGTTAGGGTTAGTGTTAGGCTTAGGGTAAGGGTGACGGTTAGGTTGAGGTTAAGGGTAAAGGTTAGGGTTAGTGTTAGTGTGAGGGTTAGTGTTATGGTTAGCGTAAGTGTTAGGGTGAGGGTTTGGGTTAGGGTGAGGGTAATGGTTAGGATGAGGGTCAGGGTTAGGGTTAGGGTTATTGTTAGGGTTAGGGTTAGGGTTACGGTTACAGTGAGGAAGAGAGTGAGGGTTAGGTTTAGGGTTAGGATGAGGTTTAGGGTTATGTTAGGGTTAGAATTAGGGTTAGGGTGAGAGTTTGGTTTAGGTTTAGATTTAGGCTTAGTGTTCGTTTTACGGTTAGTGTGAGAGTTAGGGTTAGGCTTAGGCTTAGGCTTAGGCTTAGGCGGAGCATGAGGTTGAGGGTGAGGGTTAGGATGAGGTTTAGGGTTAGTATTAGGTTTAGGGTTAGGGCTAGGGTGAGGGTTAGGTTGAGGGTTAGGGTTAGGGTGAGAGTTAGGTTTAGTATTAAGGTTAGGGTGAGGTTGAGTGTGAGGGTTAGGGTTAGGGTTAGGATTAGGCTTAGGGTTAGGGTGAGGGTTAAGATTAGGTTTTGGGTTATGATGAGGGTGAGGCTGAGGATTAGGGTTTGGTTTAGGGTTAGATTTGGCGTTAGCTTTAGGGTTAGGTTTAGGGTTATAGTGAGGGTTAGTGTTAGGGTTACGGTTAGGCTGAGGGTGAGGGTGCGGGTGAGGGTGGGAGTGAGGGTTATGGTTAGGGTTAGGGTTAGAATTAGGGTTATTGTTAGTGTTATGGTAAGGGTTAAGTTTGCAGTGAGGGTGAGGCTGAGGTTGAGGGTTATGGTTAGGGTTAGGGTTAGTGTTAGTTTTAGTGTTGTTACTGTGAGGTTGAGGGTGATGGTGATAGTTTAGAGTTAGGGTGAGGTTTAGGGTGAGGTTTAGGGTTAGGTTTAGGGTTAGGTTTATTCTGAGGGTGAGGTTTAGGGTTAGAGTTAGGGTTAGGGGGAAGCTTAGGGTGAGGTTTAGCGTTATGGTTAGTGTTAAGGTTAGGGTGAGGGTGAGGGTTATGATGAGGTTTAGGGATAGGATTAGGGTTAGGATTAGGGTTAGGGTGAGGGTGAGTGTAAAGGTTAGGGTGATAGTTATTCTTAGGCTTAGGGTTAGGATGAGGCTAAAGGTGGGGGTGAGGATTAGGGTTAAGGTGATGGTTAGGGTTAGGATTAGTGTTATTGTTAGAGTTAGGGTTAGAGTTCCGGTGAGGGTGAGGGTGCGGGTGAGGGTTAGGTTTAGGGTTAGTGTGAGGGTTAGTGATTGGGTTAGGATTAGTTTTAGGGTCATGGTATGTTTTAGGGTGAGGGTTTGGGTTAGTGTGAGGGTTATGGTTAGGGTTAGGGTGAGGTTTAGGGTTTGGGTTAGAGTTAGGTTTAGGGTGAGAGGTAGGGGGAGGTTTAGGGTTAGGGTTAGGGTTAGGATTAGGGTTAGGTTGAGGGTGAGTGTGTGTGTTAGGTTTAGGTTTAGGATTAGGCTTAGGTTTAGGCTCAGGGTGAGGTTGACGATGAAGGTTAGGTTTGGGGTGAGCATTAAGGTTCGGGTTACGATTAAGTTTAGGGTAAGGGTTAGGGTAAACGTTATGGTGAGGGAGAGGGTTAGGATTAGTTTGAAGGTTAGGGTTAGGGTGAGGGTGAAGATTAGCATTAGGGTTAGGGTGAGAGTTAGGATGAGGGTTACTTTTAGGATTAGGGTTAGAGTGAGGTCTATTTTGAGTGTGAGGTTTAGGCTTAGGGTTAGGGTGACGTTTAGGGTTAGGGTAAGGGTTAGGGTTAGGGTGAGGGTGAGGTTTAGCGTTAGAGTTGGTGTTACGGTGAGGCTGAGGTTGAGCATTAGGTTTAGGGTTAGAGTTAGATTTAGGGTTAGGGTGAGGGTGAGGTTTAGGCTTAGGGTTAGGCTTAGGGTTAGGATTAGGATTAGGGTAAGCTTTCGGGTAAGTCTGAGGGTTAGGGTTAGGGTTAGGGTTAGGTTTAGGGTTAGGCTGAGTGTGAGCATGAAGGTGAGAGTTAGGGTTAGGGTGAGGTTTAGGGTTAGGGTTAGGGTGAGTGTTAGGGTTAGGTTGAAGGTTAGGGTTAGGGTTATGGTGAGGGTTAGGGTTAGGGTTAGCGTGAGGGTTAGGTTGAGGATTAGGGTTAGGATTAGAGTTAGGGTGAGGGCTAGGGTGAGGGTGAGTATTGGGGTTAGTGTTAGTGTGAGGTTTAGGGTTAGGGTTAGGGAAAGGGTGAGGGTTAGGTTGAGGGTTAGGGTTATCGTGACATGAGGGTTAGTGTTAGGGTGGGGCTTAGGGTTAGAATTAGGGTTAGGGTGATCCTGAGGTTTAGGATTAGTGTTATGGTTAGGGTTAGGTTTAGGGTTAGGATTAGTGTTATTTTTAGGGTTAGGGTTAGATTTACTGTGAGAGTGAGGGTGAGGGTGAGGGTGAGAGTTAGGTTTAGTGTGAGGTTTAGGTTTAGGGTTAGGATTAGTGTTAAGGTGAGGGTGAGGTTTAAGGTTAGATGTAGGTTTAGGGGGAAGGTTAGATCGAGGGTTAGGGTTAGGGTTAGGCTTAGGCTTAGGGTTAGGCTGAGGTTGAGGGTGGGGGTGAAGATTAGGGTTATGGTGATGGTTAGGATTAGGGTTAGGGTGAGGGCTAGGGTGAGGGTGAGGGTTAGTGTAAGACTTAGGCTTAGGGTTAGGCTGAGCGTGAGGTTTTGGGTGAGGGTTAGGGTTAGGTTGATTGTTAAATTTACGGTTAGGGTGAGGGTTAGGGTGAAGTTTAGGGTAAGGTTGAGGGTAAGGGTGAGGATGATGGTAAGGGTAAAAGTGAAGTTTACACTGAGGGTTAGGGTTAAAATAAGTCTGAGAGTTAGGGTTAGGTTTAGCTTTAGGATAAGGGTGAGGTTTAGGCTTAGGGTGAGGGTTAGATTGAGGATTACGGTTAGGGTTAGTGTGAGGTTTAGGGTGAGGATGAGCGTATGGGTTAGGGTGAGAGTGAGGGTTAGAATTAGGGTTAGGGTGAACGCTAGGGTGAGGGTGAGGGTTAGGGTGAGGGTGAGGTTTAGGGTTAGATATAGGGTTAGCGGGATGGTTAGGCTTAGGGTCAGTGTTAGGGTTAGGGTGAGGGTGAGGGTTAGGTTGAGGTTAAGGTTTAGGGTTACAGTTAGGGTTAGTGTGAGTGTTAGTGTTAGGGTTAGAGTTAGTGTTAAGGTGAGGGTAAGTGTTTGGGTGTGGGTTTGGTTTAGGGTGAGGGTTATTGTTAGGGTGAGGGTTAGGGTTAGGGTTAGGGTTATTGTTAGAGTTAGGTTTACGGTTACGGTTACAGTGAGGGTCAGAGTGAACTTTAGGGTTACGGTTAGGATAAGGTTTAGGGTTAGGGTCAGGGTTAGAATAAGGGTTAGGGTGAGAGTGAGGTTTAGGTTTAGACTTAGGGTTAGTGTTAATTTTAGGGTTAGGGTGAGGGTTAGGGTTAGGCTTAGGCTTAGGCTTAGGCTTAGGCGGAGCATGAGGTTGAGGGTGAGGGTTAGGATGAGGTTTAGGGTTAGGATTAGGGTTAGTGTTAGGGCTAGGATGAGGGTTAGGTTAAGGTTAGAGTTAGGGATAGGGTTCGTTTTAGGATTAAGGTTAGGTTGAGGTTGAATGTGAGGATTAGGGTTAGGTTTAGGATTAGGCTTAGGGTTAGGGTGAGGGTTAAGGTTAGGGTTTGGGTTAGGGTGAGGGTGAGACTGAGGATTAGGGTTTGGTTTAGGGTTAGGTTTAGGGTTAGGTTTAGGTTTAGGGTTAGGGTTGCGGTGACGGTTAGGTTTAGGCTTAGGCTTAGGGTTAGGGTTAGAGGTATGGTTAGGGGGACTGTTAGGTTGCGGTTTAGGGTTAGGGTTAAGGTTAGGGTTAGGGTGATTTGTGAGGGTTAGGTTGAGGTTTAGGGATAGGGTTAGGTTTAGGATTAGGGTTAGGGTGAGGGTGAGTTGAGGGTTAGGTTTAGGGTTAGGCTTAGGCTTCGGGTTAGGCTGAGGGTGAGGATGGGCGTGAGGATTAGGTTTAGGGTGATGGTTTTGTTTAGGGTTAGTGGTATTGTTAGGGTTAGGGTTACATTTCCGGTGAGGGTGAGGGTGCGGGTTAGGGATAAGGTTAGGGTTATTGTTAGGGTTAGGTTTAGGGTTAGCCTGAGGGTTAGCCTGAGGGTGATGTTGAGGGTGAGGTTTATGGTTAGGGTGAGAGTTAGGCTTAGGGTTAGGGTGATGTTTAGGGTTAGTGTGAGGGTTAGTGTTAGTGTTAGGGTGAGTGATAGGTTGAGGGTAAATGGTAGGCTGAGGCTTATGGTAAGGGTGAGGGTTAGGGTTAGGTTTAGAGTTATTGTTAGGGTTAAGTTTAAGGTTATGTTTAAAGTGAGGGTGAGGATGAGGGTTAGGTTTAGTGTTAGGATGAGGTTTAGGGTTAGGGTTAGGGTTAGAGTTAGGGTTAGGGTGAGAGTGAGGTTTAGGGTTCGAGTTAGGGTTAGTGTTAGCATTAGGGTTTGGGTGAGGGTTAGTGTTAGGACTAGGCTTAGGCTTAGGCTTAGGCTTAGGCCCAGCTTGAGGGTGAGGGTTAGTGTTAGGGTGAGGGGGAGGTTTAGTTTAGGCTTAGTGTTAGGATTAGGGTGAAGTTAAGGGTTAGGGTGAGGTTTAAGGTTAGGTTAGGGTGAGGGTTAAGATGAGGGTTAGGGTTTCAGTGAGAGTGAGGATTAAGGTTAGGGCGAGGCTTAGGGTTAGGGTTATGGTTAGGGTGAGGGTGATGGTTAGGATTAGGGTTAGGGTTATTGTAAATGTTATGGTTAGGGTTACAATTCCAGTGAGGGTGAGGCTGAGAGTGAAGTTTAGGGTTAGGGTAAGGGTTACTTTTTGGGTTAGGATTAGTGGTAATGTTAGGGTTAGGGTTAGACTTACGATTTGGGTGAGGGTGAGGGTTAGGGTTAGGGTTAGGGTGAGGGATAGGGTAAGGGTTAGGGTTAGGGTTAGATTGGGGATTAGGGTTAGGGTTAGTGTGAGGTTTAGGGTGAGGATGAGGGTTAGGGTGAGGGTTAGGGTTAGAGTTAGGATTAGGTTGAGGGCTAGCGTGAGGGTGAGTTTTAGTGTTAGGGTTAAGTTTATGGTGAGGTTTAGATTGAGGGTTAGGTTTAGGTTTAGGGGTAGGGTTAGGTTTAGTGTGAGGGTTTCGGTTAGGGCGAGAGTGAGGTTGAGGGTAAGGGTTATGGTGAGGGTTAGGGTAATGGTGAGGGTTAGGGTTAGGATTAGGGTTAGGTTTAGGGATAGGTTGAGTTTGAGGGTGAGGATGAGGGTCAGGGATAGGGTTAGGGTTATGGTTAGGGTGAGGTCTAGGGTGAGGGTGAGGGTTAGGGTGAAGGTGAGGGTGAGGGTGAGGGTCTTGGTTAGGTAATGGTTAGGGTTAGGGTGAGGATTAGTTGAGGGTTATGGTAAGGGTGAGCTTGAGGTTTAGGGTGTGGGTGAGCGTTAGGTTTAGGGTGAAGGTTCGGGTGATGGTGAGGGTTAGGGTGAGGTAGAAGGTTAGGGTTAGGGCTAGGTGAGGGTTAGTGTTAGGGTTAGGATTAGGGTGAGGGTTAGGATTAGGTTTACGGTTAGGGTGAGGTTTAAGGTGAGGGTGAGGGTTAAGGTTAGGGTTAGGTTTGTGGTGTGGATAAATGATAGCATGAGGGTTAGTGTGAATGTTAGACTTAGCATTAGGGTTAGGGTGAGGGTGAGGGTGAGGATTAGGGTGAGTTTTAGGGTTAGGGTGAGGGTTAGGGTTAGGCTTAGCGTGAGGGTGACGGTTAGAGTTAGATTTACGGTGAGGATTCGGTTAAGTGTAAGGTTTATTGTGAGGATGATGTTAAGTGTTAGGATGAGGGTTAGGGTGAGGGTGAGGGTTAGGGTTAAGGTTTGGGTTAGGGTGAGGGTTAAGGTTAAGGTTATGCTTAGGGTTAGGGTGAGGGTTAGGCTGAGGATTAGGGTTATGTATAGGGTGAGGGTTAGGGTGAAGGTGAGGGTTAGGTTTCGGGTGAGGGTTAGGGTTGTTATTAGGGTTAGGGTCAGATTTAGGGTGACAGTGAGGTTTTGGGTGAGGGTTAGGTTGAGGGTTTGTGGTAGGGTTAAGTTGAGGGTTAGGGTAAGGGGTAGGGTTACGCTTAGGCTGAGGGTTAGGTTTATTGTGAGAGTTAGGGTTGGGGTTAGGGTTAGGATTAGTGTGAGGGTAAGAATTATGTTCATGGCAAGGGTGAGGGTGAGGTTTAGGGTTAGGAATAGTGATAGGATTAGTGTAAAGCTGAGGGTGAGGGTGAGGTTTAGGGTTAGGGTTAGGGTGAGGGCTTGGGTGAGGGTTAAGGTAAGGTTAAGGGTTAGGGTGAGAGTGATGGTAAGGGTAAAGGTGAGGGTTAGCCTGAGGGTGAGGTTTAAGATAAGGGTGAGGGGTATGGTTAGGGTGAGGGTTAGGTTAAGGGTTCGGGTTACGGTTAGGGTGAGGGTTAGGATGAGGTATAGGGTTAGGATTAGGGTTACAGTGAGGGCTAGGGTGAGGGTTAAGGTTAGGATTAGCTTTAGGGTGAGGTTTACGGTTAGAGTTCGGGTTAGGGTGAGGGTTAGGATGAGGTTTAGGGTTAGGGTTAATTTTAGGTTTAGGGTTAGGGTGAGGGTAAGGGTTAGGTTTATGGTTAGGATTAGGGTTAGAGTGAGGGTGAGTGTGTGGGTTAGGGTTAGGTTTAGTATTAGGCTTAGGGTTAGGCACAGGGTTAGGGTGAGGGTTTAGGTTAGGGTGAGGGTTTGGTTTAGGGTTATGGTGAGGGTTAGGGTGAGGGTTAGGTTTGGTTAGGGTTATGGTGAGGGTTAGGGTGAGGGTTAGGTTTAGGATTGAGGTTAGGATGAGGGCTAGGGTGAGGTTGAGGTTTAGGGTTAGGGTGTGGTTTAGGGTTAGGTTTAGCGTTAGGGTCAGGGTGAGTTTGAGGTTTAGGGTTAGAGATAGGTTTAGGGTGAGGGTTAGGGTGAGGGTTAGATTTAGGGTTAGTGTTAGGGTTAATGGTAGGTTGAGCGTTAGGGTGAGGGTTAGGGTTAGGGATAGTGTTAGGTTTAGTATTAGGTTTAGGGTTAGGGTGAGTGTGAGGGTTAGGGTTTGGATAAGATTTAGGCTTAGTGTTAGGCTGAGGTAGAGTGTAAGTGTGAGGGTTAGGGTTAGGGTGCGGGTTAGGGTTAGGTTTAGGTTTAGAGTTAGCCTTCAATTGAGGTTTCGTGTTAGGGTTAGGGTTAGTGCGAGGGTTAGTTTTAGGGTTACGGTGAGGCTTAGGGTTAGGCTTAGGATTAGGCTTATGAATAGGCTGAGGGTGAGGGTGGGGGTGAGGATTAGGTTTAGGGTTAGGGTTAGGGTTAGGTTTATTGGTAGTTTTATGGTTAGTGTAAATTTTGTGGTGAGGTTGAAGTTGAGGGTGAGGGTTAGGTTTAGGTTGAGGTTTAGGGTGAGGTTTAGGGTTAGGTTTAATTTTAGGTTGAAGGTGAGTGTGAGAGTTAGGGTTAGGGTTAGGGTTAGTCTTAGGGTTAGGGTGAGGATTAATGTTAGGGTTTCGTTTAGGGTAAGGTTGAGGCTGAGGATAGGGTGAGTTTTAGGGTTAGGTTTAGGTTTAGGGTTAGGGTTAGGCTGAGGGTGAGAGTCGGGGTGAGGATTAGGGTTATGGTTAGGGTTAAAATTAGGGTTATTGTTAGTGTTATGATTTGGGTTTAGTTTGCGGTGAGGGGGAGCCTGAGGTCGAGGGTTATGGTTAGGGTTAGGCTTAGTCTTGGGGTTAGGCTGAGGGTGAGTATGGTGGTGAGGATTAGGTTTTGGGTGATGGATAGTGTTAGGGTTAGGTTGAGGGTGAGGATGAGGCTTAGCATTAGGATTAGGTTTAGGGTGAGAGCTAGGGTGAGGGTGAAGGTTAGGGTTAGGGTTAGGCTTAGGCTTAGGGTTAGGCTTAGGGTGAGGGTGAGGGTGAGGGTTTGGGTTAGTGTGATGGATAGGGTTAGGTTTAGGGTGAGTTTTAGGATCTGGGTTAGGGTTAGGGTGAGGGTTAGCATGAATGTGACGGTAAGAATAAAGTTGAGGGTTAGGCTGAGGGTGAGTGTTCCCCTAAGGGTGAGGGTTAGGATTAGGTTGAGGTTAGGGTAAGGGTTAGGATGAGGGTTAGGGTGAGGCTGAGGGTTAGATTGAGGATCAGGGTTGGGGTTTGTGTGAGGTTTAGGGTGAATGATGAGGGTTTGGGTTAGGGTGAGGGTTAGGGTTAGAATTAGGGTTAGAGTGAGGGCTAGGGTGAGGCTGAGGGTTAGGGTTAGGGTTAAGGTGAGGTTTAGGTTTCGGGTGAGATTTAGGGTTACTGTGAGTGTTTGTGTTAGAGTTAGGATTAGTGTTAGGGTGAGTGTAAGTGTTAGGGTTAGGGTTAGGTTTAGGGTGATTGTTAAGTTTCGAGTTAGGGTTACGTTGAGGGTGAGGGTGAGGGTTAGGGTTAGGGTGAGGTTTAGGTTTAGGTTTAGGGTTAGAGTTAGGGTGAGGGTGTGGATGAGTTTTATGGTTACAGTTAGGATTCAAGTGAGGGTGAGGATGAGGGTTAGGGTTAAGGTTAGTTTTAGGTTTAGGGTTAGGCTGAGGTTTAGGGTTAGGGTTATGGTTAGGATTAGGGTTAGGGTGAGGGTTAGGGTTAGGGTTAGGATGAGGGTTAAGAAGAGGTTTAGTTTTAGGATTATGGTTATGTTGAGGGCAAGGGTGAGGGTGAGGTTTAGGGTTAGGTTTAGGGTGAGGTTTAGGGTTAAGGTTAAGTTTAGGGTCAGTGTGAGTTTGAGGTTTAGTGTTAGAGATAGGGTTAGGTTGAGGGTTAGGATGATTGTTAGTGTTAGGGTTAGCGTTAGGGTTAGGGTGAGGGTTAGGGTGAGGTTGTGTGTTTGGGTTTGGGTTAGGATTAGGATTAGGGTCAGGGAGAGGTTGAGTGTGAGGGTTAGGGTTAGGGTTAGGCTTAGGGTTAGGCTCAGGGTGAGGGTGAGGGTGAGTGTTAGGGTTAGGGTGAGTGTTAGGGTTAGGGTGAGGCTTATTGTTAGGGTTAGGGTGAGAGTTATTGTTCGAGTTTGGTGTTACGGTGCGGGTTAGGTTGAGGGTGTGAGTAATGTTAAAGTGAGGTTTAGGCTGAGGGTGAGGGCTACGGTAAGGGGGAGGGTTAGAGTTAGGGTGAGGGATAGGGTAAGGGTTAGGGTTAGGTTTAGGGTGAGGGTGAGGGTTAGATTGAGGATTAGTGTTAGGTTTAGTGTGAGGTTTAGGGTTTCGCTGAGGGGTAGGATTAGTGTGAGCGTTAGTGTTAGGGTGAGGGTAAGTGTTAGGGCGAGGTTTAGGTTTAGGGTGAGGGTTATGGTTAGGGTGAGGCTTACGATTAGGGTTAGGGTTGTTGTTAGGGTTAGGGTTACAGTTACGTTGAGGGTGATCGTGAGGGTGAGGGTGAGGTTTAATGCTAGGGTTAGGGTGAGATTTTTGGTTAGGGTGTTAGAGTTAGGGTTAGGGTGAAGGTCAGGTTTAGGGTTAGTGTTAGTGCTGGGTGATGGTTAGGGTGAGGGTTAGGGTGAGGGTTAGGGTCAGGGTTAGGGTTAGGGTGAGTGTTAGGTTGATGGTAAGGGTTAGGGCTTGGGTTTGTTTTAGGATAAAGGTTAGTGTGAGGGTGAGTGTGACCGTTAGGGATAGGGTTAGGGTTAGGCTTAGGGTTAGGCTGAGGGTGAGTGTGAAGGTGAGGACTAGGGTTAGGGTGCCGGTTAGGGTTAGGGTTAGGGTTAGAATTAGCCTTAAGGTGAGGTTTATGGTTAGGGTTAGGATTAGGATTCTGGTGAGTGTGAGGGTTACAGTTAGCTTGAGTGTTAGGGTGAGGGGTAGGGTTAGGGTTAGGGTGAGGGTTAGGGTTAATGTGAGTTTTAGGGTTATGGTTAGGGCTAGGGTTAAGTTGAGGGTTAGGTTGAGGGTTAGGTTGAGGGTTAGGGTTTGTGTTAGGGTTAGGGTGAGGGGGAGGTTTACTGGGAGCTTTAGGTCAGGCTTAGTGTTAGGATTAGGGTGAGGTAAAGGGTTAGGGTGAGGGTTAAGTTTAGGTTAGGGTGAGGGTTAAAATGAGGGTTAGGGCGAGTGTTAGGGTTAGGATTATGGTTAGGGTAGGGTGATGGTTAGGATTAGGGTTAGGGTTATTGTAAATATTATGGTTAGGGTTATATTTCCAGAGAGGGTGAGGCTGAGAGTGAAGGTTAGGGTTAGGATAAGGGTTAGTTTTAGGGTTAGGATTAGTGGTAATGTTAGGGTTAGGGTTAGACTTACGATTTGGGTGAGGGTGAGGGTGAGGGTGAGGGTTAGGGTGAGGTTGAGGGTGAGGGTAAGGGTTAGGGTTAGGATGAGGTTTAGGGTTAGGGTTATGGTTAGGGTGAGGTCTAGGGTGAGGGTGAGGGTTAGGGTGAAGGTGAGGGTGAGGGTAAGGGTCTTGGTTAGGTAATGGTTAGGTTTAGGGTGAGAATTACTTGAGGGTTAGGGTAAGGGTGAGCTTGAAGTTTAGGGTGTGTGTGAGCGTTAGGGTTAGGGTGAGGGTTCGGGTGATGGTGATGGTTAGGGTGAGGTAGAAGGTTAGGGTTAGGTTTAGGTGAGGATTAGTGTTAGGGTTAGGGTTAGGGTGAGGGTTAGGATTAGGTTTAGGGTTAGGGTGAGGTAAAGGGTGAGGGTGAGGGGTAAGGTTATGGTTAGGTTTGTGGTATGGATAAGTGATAGCATGAGGGTTAGGGTGAATGTTAGACTTAGCATTAGGGTTAGGGTGAGGGTTAGGGTGAGGATTAGGGTGAGTTTTAGGGTTAGGGTGAGGGTTAGGGTTATGCTTAGCGTGAGGGTGACGGTGAGGGTGACGGTTAGGGTTAGAGTTACAGTGAGGATTTGGTCAAGTGTGAGGTTTAGGGTAGGATGAGGTTAAGGGTTAGGATGAGCATTAGGGTGAGGGTGAGGATTAGCGTTAAGGTTTGGGTTAGGGTGACGGTTAGGGTGAGGGTTAGGGTTAGGGTTATGCTTAGGGTTAGGGTGAGGGTTATGCTGAGGGTTAGGGTTATGATTAGGGTGAGGTTTACGGTGAGGGTGAGGGTTAGGGTTGTTATTAGTGTTAGGGTCAGATTTAGGGTTACGGTGAATTTTTGAGTGAGGGTTAGGCTGAGGGTTAGAGTTATGGTTAAGATGAGGGTTAGGGTAAGGGGTAGGGTTATGGTTAGAGTGAGGGTTAGGTTTATTGTGAGAGTTTGGGTTAGGGTTAGAGTTAGGATTAGTGTGAGGGTAAGAATTAGGTGACTGTTAGGGTGAGGGTGAGGTTTAGCATTAGGAATAGTGATAGGATTAGTGTAAATCTGAGGGTGAGGGTGAGGTTTAGGGTTAGGGTTAGGGTGAGGGCTTGGGTGAGGGTTAGGGTAAGGTTGAGGGTTACGGTGAGAGTTATGGTAATGGTAAAGTTGAGGGTTAGCCTGAGGGTGAGGGTTAAGATAAGGGTAAGGTTTAGGGTTACGGTGAGGGTTAGGTTAAGGGTTCGGGTTACGGTTATGGTGAGGGTTAGATTGAGGATTAGGGTTAGGGTTAGTGTGAGGTTTAGGGTGAGGTTGAGGGTTTGTGTTAGGGTGAGGGTGAGGGTTAGAATTAGGATTAGGGTGAGGGCTAGGATGAGGGTGAGGTTTAGGTTAGGGTTAGGGTTAAGGTTTAGGGTTACTGTGAGGGTTAGGGTTAGTGTGCGGGTTAGTGTTAGAGTTAGGGTTAGTGTTAGGGTGAGGGTAAGTGTTAGGGTGAGTGTTTGGGTTAGGGTGAGGATTATGTTTAGGTTGAGGGTTAGGTTTAGGGTTAGGGTTATTGTTAGGGTTAGGATTAGGAATAGGGTTAGGGTGAGGTTGAGTGTGTGGGTTAGGGTTAGGTTTAGGTTTAGGCTTAAGGTTAGGCTGAGGGTGAGGTTGAGGATGAGGGTTAGCTTTAGGTTGATGGTTAGGGTTAGGGTTAGGGTGAGGGTTAGGATGAGGGTTAGAGTTAGGATTAGTGTTTGGGTGAGGGCTAGGGTGAAGATGAGGTTTAGGGTTATGTTTAGGGTGAGGTTTAGTTTTAGGGTTAGGGTTAGGGTTAGGGTTAAGGTGAGGCTGAGGTTTAGGTTTAGAGATTGGGTTAGGGTGAGGGTTAGGCTTAGGGTTAATGTTCGGTTTAGGTTTAGGGTGAGGGTTAGGGTTAGGATGAGGGTTAGGGTTAGGGCTTGGAGTAAGATTAGTGTTAGGGTGAAGGTGAGTGTGAGTGTGAGGGTTAGGGTTAGGCTAAGGGTTAGGCTTAGGTTTAGGCTGAGGTTGAGGGTGAGTGTTAAGGTGAGGGTGAGGGTGAGGTTTAGGGTTAGATTTAGGGTTAGTGTGAGGGTTAATGTTAGGATTGGTGTTAGGGTTAGGGTTAGGTTGAGGGTTAGTGTGAGGGTTATGGTTAGGGATCAGGTTAGGTTTAGGATTAGGGTTAGTGTGAGTATGAGTGTGAGGATTAGTGTTAGGGTTAGGCTGAGGGTGAGGGTGAGGGTTAGGGTTAGGGTGAGGGTTAGGGTTAGGGTTAGGGTGAGGGTTAGGATGAGGGTTAGAGTTAGGATTAGGGTTTGGGTGAGGGCTAGGGTGAAGATGAGGTTTAGGGTTATGTTTAGGGTGAGTTTTAGGGTTAAGGTTAGGATTAGGTTTAGGGTTAAGGTGAGGGTGAGGTTTAGGTTTAGAGTTAGGGTTAGGGTGAGGGTAAGGGTTAGGGTTAATGTTCAGTTTAGGGTTAGGGTGAGGGTTAGGGTTAGGGTGAGGGTTAGGGTTAAGGCTGGGAGTAGGATTAGTGTTAAAGTGTGGGTGAGTGTGAGTGTGAGGTTTTGGGTTCGGGTTAGGTTTAGGCTTAGGTTTAGGCTGAGGTTGAGGGTGACGGTTAAGGTGAAGGTGAGGGTGAGGTTTAGGATTAGAATTACGGTTAGTATGAGGGTTAGTGTTAGGATTGGTGTTAGGGTTAAGTTTAGGGTGAAGGTTAGGGTGAGCATTATGTTTAGGGATCGGGTTAGATTTAGGATTAGTTTAGCTTGAGTGTGAGTGTGAGGATTATTGTTAGGGTAGGTTTAGGGTTAGGCTGAGGGTGAGGGTGAGGGTTAGGGTTAGGGTGAGGGTTAGGGTTAAGGTTAGGGTGAGGGTTAGGATGAGGTATATGGTTAGGATTAAGGTTACCGGGAGGGCTATTGTGAGGGTTAAGGTTAGGGTTAGGTTTAAGGTGAGGATTAGGGTTCGGGTTAGGTTTAGGACTTGTGTTAGGGTGTGGGCTAGGGTGAGGGTGAGGGTTAGGGTTAGGGTTAGTCTTAGTCTTAGGGTTAGGCTGAGGGTGAGGGTGGGGGTGAGGAATAGGTTTTGGGTGATTGTTAGGGTTAGGGATAGGGTGAGGGTTAGGATGAGGGTTAGGGTTAGGATTATGTTTAGCGTGAGGGCTAGGGTGAGGGTGAGGGTTAGAGTTAGGGTTAGTCTTAGTCTTAGGGTTAGGCTGAGGATGAGGGTGTGGGGGTGAGGAATAGGTTTGGGGTGATGGATAGGGTTAGGGTTAGGGTGAGGGTTAGGATGAGGGTTAGGGTTAGAATAATTTTAGGGTGAGGGCTCGGGTGAGGGTGAGGGTGAGGGTGAGTGATAGGGTTAGGCTGATCGATAGTGTTAGGTTTAGGGCAAGTGTTAGGATGAGTGTTAGGGTAAGGGTGAGGATTAGGGTGAGCATGACGGTAACAGTAAAGGTGAGGTTTAGGTGGAGGGTGAGTGTTCCCCTAAGGGTGAGTGGTAGGATTAGGGTGAGGGTTAGCATCAGGTTTAGGGTGAGGGTTAGGGTGAGGGTGAGTGTTAGATTGAGGATTAGGGTAAGGGTTAGGGTGAGGTTTAGGCTGAGGATGAAGTTGAGGGTTAGGGTGAGGGTTATGGTTAGAATTAGGATTAGAGTTAGTGCTCGGGTGAGGGTGAGGGTTAGGGTTAGGGTTAGGGTGACTGTGAGGTTTCGGGTTAGGGTGAGAGTTAGGGTTACTGTGAGGGTTAGTGTTTGAGTTAGGGTTAGGGTAAGGGTTAGGGTAAGTGTTAGGTTGAGAGTTAGGGTTAGGGTGAGTGTTATGTTTAGTGTGAGGGTTAGGGTTAGGTTTAGGGTTATTGTTAGGTTTAGGGTTAGTGTTACAGGGAGGGTGAGGGTGAGGGTTAGGGTTAGGGTGAGGTTTAGGATTAGGGTTAGGGTTTTAGTTAGGGTTAGGGTGAGGGTGAGTTTTAGGGTTAGGGTTAGGGTTAGGGTGAGCTTTTGGACGAGGGTTAGGGTTTCAGTGAGGGTGAGTGTTAGGGTTAGTTTGAGTGTTAGGGTTAGGATTAGGATTAGGGTGAGGGTGAGTGTTAGCATTAGGGTTAGGCTTAGAGTTAGGGTTAGGTTTAGGGTTAGGATTAGTGTTAATGTTTGGGTTAGGGTTAGAGTTACGGTGAGGGTGAGGGTGAGTTTTAGGGTGATGGTTAAGATGAGGTTTAGGGTTTCAGTGTGGGTGAGGGTTAAAGTTAGGGTGAGGGTTAGGGTTAGGATTAAGGTTAGGGTGAAGGTGATGGTTAGGATTAGGGTTAGGGTTATTGTAAATGTTATGTTTAGGGTTACATTTGCAGTGAGGGTGAAGCTGAGGGTGAAGGTTAGGGTTAGGGTAAGGGTTAGTTTTAGGGTTAGGATTAGTGTCAATATTAGGGTTAGGGTTAGATTTACGGTTTGGGTGAGGGTGAGGGTGAGGGTTAGGGTTAGGGTTAGGGTGAGGTTTAGAGTTAGGGTTAGGATTAGGGATAGGGTGAGGGAGAGGTTTAGGACAAGAGTTAGGTTGAGGGGGAGGGTAAGGGTTAGTGTTAGGTTTAGGGTTAGTGTTAGGGTTAGCGTTAGGTTTAGGGTGAGGGTAGGGTTGAGGTTTAGGGTTAGGGTTAGGTTTAGGGTTAGGATTAGGGTTAGGGTGAGGGTGAGGGTGGGGGTCAGGATTAGGGTTACAGTGATTGTTAGTTTTAGCGTTAGGTTGAGGGTTAGAATGAGGGTTAGGGTTTGGATTAAGTTTAGGGTGAGGGCTCGGTTGAGAGTGATGTTAGTTCGAGGTTTAGGGTTAGGGTTAGTGTTAGGGTCAAGGGTAGGTTGATGGTTATGTTGAGGTTTTCGGTAGGGTTAGGGTTAAGGTTAGGCTTAGGCTTAGGGTTAGGCTGAGGGTGAGGGCGGGGGTGAGGATTAGGGTTACGGTGATGGTTAGGGTTAGGGTTAGGTTGAGGGTTAGAATGAGGGTTAGGGTTGGATTAAGGTTAGGGTGAGGGCTCGGGTGAGGGTGAGGATTAAGGTAAGGCTTAGGCTTAGGATTAGGCTGAACTTGAGGTTGAGGTTGAGGGTTTCGGTTAGGGTGATGGTTAGGTTTATGGTTAGGGTGAGGGTTTGTATGAGGTTTAGGGTTAGGGTTTGGGTTAGGGTGATTATGATGGTAAGGGTAAAGGAGAGGTTTTGGCTGAGGGTGAGTGTTAAGGGTAAGGGTTAGGGTTAGGTTTAGGGTTAGGGTAAGGGTTAGTGTTAGGGTTACGGTGAGGGTTAGATTGAGGATTCAGTTTAGGGTTAGTGTGAGGTTTAGGGTGAGGATGAGGGTTAGGGTTAGGGTGAGGGTGAGGGATAGAATTAGGGTTAGGGTGAGGGCTAGGGTAAGGATGAGGTTTAGCTTTTGGGTTAGGTTGAGAGCTAGGGTGAGTGTTAGGGTGAGGTTTAGTGTTAGGGATAAGGTTAGGTTTAGGATTAGGTTTAGGGTTACGGTTAGGATTAGGCTTAGGGTTAGGGTTAGGATTAGGCTTAGGGTTAGGCTGAGGACTCAGGGTTAGGATTAGGGTGATGGTGAGATTTAGGGTTAGAGTGAGGTTTAGGGTTAGGGTTAGGTTTAGGGTGAGAGTTAGTTTTAGGATTAGAGTTAGGTCTCGGGTGAGGCTGAAGGTGAGGGTTAGGGTTAAGGTTAGTGTTAGATTTAGGGTTTGGGTGAGGGTTAGGGTGAGTGTGAGGGTTAGGGTGAGTGTGAGGGTTAGGCTTAGGTTTAGGCTTCGGCTTGGGGTTAGGCTGAGGGTGAGGGGTAGGTTTAGGGTGAGTGTTTCGGTTAGGGTTAGGGTGAACATTAGGCTGACGGTGAGGGTGAGGGTGAGGATTGTGGTTAGGGTGAGGGTTAGGTTTAGGGTTAGGGTGAGAGTTTGGGTTTGGGTTAAGTTTAGGGTTAGGGTGAGGGTTAGGGTTAGGTTGAGGGTTAGAGTTAGAGATAGTGTGATGGTTAGGGTTAGGGTTAGGATGAGGTTTAGGGGTAGGATTATGGTTAGGGTGAGGTCTAGGGTGAGGTTGAGGGTTAGGGTTAGTGTTATGGTGAGGTTTAGGTTTTGGGTTAGGGTTAGCGTGAGGGTTTGAATGAGGGTTAGGATTACTGTGAGTGTGAGGGTTAGGGTTAGGTTGAGGGTTAGGGTTAGGATTAGGGTTAGGGTGAGGGTGAGTGTTAGGATTAGGGTTAGGCTTATGTTTAGGGTTAAGATTAGTGTTATTGTTAGGGTTAGGGTTAGATTTATGGTAAGGGTGAGGGTGAGGGTGAGGGTGAATGTTAGGGTTAGGGTTAGGTTGAGGTTTATGGTTAGGTTTAGGATTAGGTTTAGGGTGAGGGTGAGGTTTAGTGTTAGATTTAGGGTTAGGGGGAGTGTTAGTTCGAGGTTAGGGTTAGGTTTAGTGTTAGGGTTAAGGTTAGGTTGATGGTTACGTTGAGGTTTTGGGTTAGGGTTAGGGTTAGTGTTATGATTAGGGTTAGGTGAGTGTGAGTGTGAGGTTTAGGGTTAGGGTTAGGCTTAGACTTAGGGTTAGGCTGAGGGTGAAGGTGGGGGTGAGGATTAGGGTTAGGGTAATGTTTAGGGTTAGGGTTGGGGTGAGGGTTAGAATGAGGGTTAGGGTTAGGATTAGGGTTAGGGTGAGGGCTAGGATGAGGGTTTCGGTTAGGGTGAGGCTTAGTATGAGGTTTAGGGTTAGGCTGTGGGTTAGGGAGATTATGATGGTAAGGGTAAAGGAGAGTTTTTGGCTGAGGGTAAGTGTTAAGATAAGGGTGAGTTTTAGGGTTAATTTTCGTGTTAGGTTAGGGTTACTGTTAGGGTTAGGGTGAGGGTTAGATTGAGGATTTGGTTTAGGGTTAGTGTGAGGTTTAGGGTGAGGATGAGGGTTACGGTTAGGGTGAGGGTGAGGGATAGATTTAGGGTTAGGGTGAGGGCTAGGGTGAGGATGAGGTTTAGGTTTAGGGTTAGGGTGAGGGCTATGGTGAGTGTTAGGGTGAGGTTTAGTGTTAGGGATAGGGTTAGGTTTAGGATTAGGTTTAGGTTGAGGGTGAGTGTGAGCATTAGGGCTAGGGTTAGGATTAGGCTTAGGGTTAGGGTAAGGATTAGTGTTAGGGTTTGGGTTAGGGTGAGGGTGAGGCTGAGGATTAGGGTTAGTTTTAGGATTAGGGTTAGGTTTAGGGTTAGGGTTAGGTTTAGACTTAGGGTTAGGGTTAGGGTTAGGGTTATGTTGAGGGTTATGTTTAGGGATAGGGTTAGGCTTAGGGTTAGGCTGAGGGTGAGGATTAGGGTTAGGGTTAGGGTTTGGTTTAGGTTATTGTTAGTGTTATTGTTAGGGTTAAGTTTGCGGTGAGGGTGAGGCTGCGGGTGAGGGTTATGGTTATGGTTAGGGTTAATGTTATTGTTAGGGTTAGGGTTAAAGTTACGGTGCGGTTGAGGGTAAGGGTGAGGATTGGTGTTAGGGTGAGGTTTAGGGTGAGGTTTTGGGTTAGGTTTAGGGTTAGGGTTAGGGTGAGGGTGGGATTTAGTGTTAGATGTAGGGTTAGGGGAAAGGTTAGGGTGATGGTTATGGTTAGGGTTAGTATTAGGCTTAGGGTAAGGGTGAGGGTTAGGTTGAGGTTAAGGGTTAGGGTTAGGGTTAGTGTTAGTGTGAGGGTTAGTGTTAGGGTTAGGGTTAGTATTAAGGTTAGCGTAAGTGTTAGGTTGAGGGTTTGGGATAGGGTGAGGTTATGGTTAGGGTGAGGGTTAGGGTTAGGTTTAGGGTTATTGTTAGGGTTAGGGTTAGAGTTACGGTTACAGTGAGGGAGAGAGTGAGGGTTAGGGTTAGGGTAAGGATGAGGTTTAGGGTTATGTTAGGGTTAGAATTAGGGTTAGGGTGAGAGTGAGGTTTAAGTTTAGAGTTAGGCTTTGTGTTAGTTTTAGGCTTAGGGTGAGGGTTAGGGTTAGGCTTAGGCTTAGACCGAGCATGAGCTTGAGGGTGAGGTTTAGGATGAGGTTTAGGCTTAGGATTAGGTTTAGGGTTAGGGCTAGGTTGAGGGTTGGGTTGAGGGTTAGGGTTAGGGTGAGAGTTAGGTTTAGTACTAAGGTTAGGGTGAGGTTGAGTGTGAGGTTTAGGGTTAGAGTTAGGATTAGGCTTAGGGTTAGGATGAGGGTTAAGATTAGGGTTTGTGTTATGGTGAGGGTGAGGCTGAGGATTAGGGTTTGGTTTAGGGTTAGATTTAGGCTTAGGTTTAGGGTTAGGGTTAGGGTTATGATGAGGGTTAGGGTTAGTGTTAGGCTTAGGCTTAGGGTTAGGCTGAGGGTGAGGGTGGGGGTGAGGATTAGGGTTAGGGTTAGGTTTAGGGTTATTGTTAGCGTCATGGTTAGGGTTAAGTTTTCAGTGAGGGTGAGGCTGAGGTTGAGGGTTATGGTTATGGTTAGGGTTAGGGTTAGTGTTAGTGTTATTGTTAGGGTTAGAGTTACTGTGAGGTTGAGGGTGAGGGTGAGGCTTTACGGTTAGGGTGAGGTTTAGGGTGAGGTTTAGGGTTAGGTTTAGGGTTAGGGTGAGGGTGAGTTTTAGGGTTAGAGTTAGGGTTGCGGGAGGGTTAGGGTGAGTGTTAGGGTTCGGGTGAGCGTGAGGGTTAGGATGAGGTTTAGAGATAGGTTTAGGGTTAGGATTAGGTTAGCGTGAGGGTGAGTGTAAGGGATAGGTTGAGGGTTAGGTTTAGGCTTAGGGTTAGGATGAGGGTGAGGGTGGGGTTGAGGATTAGGGTTAGGGTGACGGTTAGGGTTAGGATTAGTGTTATTGTTAGAGATAGGGTTAGAGATCCAATGAGGGTGAGGTTGCGGGTGAGGGTTAGGTTTAGAGTTAGTGTGAGGGTTAGTGTTAGGGTTAGGATTAGTGTTAGGGTCAAGGTAAGTGCTAGGGTGAGGGTTTGGGTTAGTGTGAGGGTTATGGTTATGGTTAGGGTGAGGTTTAGGGTTTGGGTTAGAGTTAGGTTTAGGGTGAGAGGTAGGGGGAGGTTTAGGGTTAGGGTTAGTTATAGGATTAGGGTTAGGGTGAGGGTTAGTGTGTGTGTTAGGGATAGATTTAGGATTAGGCTTAGGTTTAGGCTGAGGGTGAGGGTGAGGGTGAGAGTTAGGGTTAGGGTGAGGTTTAGGGTTAGGGTTAGGGTGAGTGTTAGGGTTAGGTTGAGGGTTAGGTTTAGGATTATGGTGAGGGTTAGTGTTAGGGTTAGGGTGAGGGTTAGAATGAGGGTTAGGGTTAGGGATAGGGTTAGATTTAGGATTAAGATTAGGTTGAGGTTGAATGTGAGGGTTAGGGTTAGGTTTAGGATTAAGCTTAGGGTTAGGGTGAGGGTTAAGGTTAGGGTTTGGATTAGGGTGAGGGTGAGGCTGAGGATTAGGGTTTGGTTTAGGGTTAGGTTTAGGGTTAGGTTTAGGTTGAGGGTCAGGGTTAGGGTTACGGTGACGGTTAGGCTTAGGTTTAGGCTTAGGATTAGGGTTAGAGTTATGGTTAGGGTGACTGTTAGGTTGAGGTTTAGGGTTAGGGTTAGTGTTAGGGTTAGTGTGATTGTGAGGGTTAGGTTGAGGTTTAGTGATAGGGTTAGGTTTAGGATTAGGTTTAGGGTGAGGGTGAGTGTGAGGGTTAGTTTGAGGGTTAGGCTTAGGCTTCGGGTTAGGCTGAGGGTAAGTGTGGGGGTGAGGATTAGGGTTAGGGTGATGGTTTTGTTTAGGTTTAGTTATATTGTTAGGGTTAGGGTTAGATTTCCGGTGAGGGTGAGGGTGCGGGTCAGGGTTAGGGTTAGGGTTAGGGTGGGGTTTAGGGTTAGGGTTAGGGTAAGGATTTGGGTGAGGGTGAGATTTAGTGTGAGATATAGGGTTAGGGGGAGGTTTAGGGTGAGGGTTAGGGTTAGGGTTAGTGTTAGGGTTAGGGTTAGGGTGAGGGTTAGGTTGAGGTTTAGGGTTAGGTTAGGGTTAGTTTGAGGGTTATTGTTAGGGTTAGGGTTAGTGTTAGTGGGAGGGTAAGTGTTAGGGTAAGGGTTTAGGTTGGGGTGAGGCTTATGGTTAGGGTGAGTGTTAGGATTAACGTTAGAGTTATTGTTAGGTTTAGGTTTAGGGTTAGGCTTAGGGTTAGCCTGAGGGTGATGTTGAGGGTGAGGTTTATGGTTAGGGTGAGGGTTAGGCTTAGGGTTAGGGTGATGGTTAGGGTTAGTTTGAGGGTTAGTGTTAGGATTAGGGTGTTAGGTTAAGGGTAAATGTTAGGGTGAGGCTTATAGTAAGTGTGAGGATTATGGTTAGGGTTAGAGTTATTGTTAGGATTAAGTTTAAGGTTCTGTTTAATGTGAGGGTGAAGGTGAAGGTTAGGTTTAGTGTTAAGATGAGGTTTAGGGTTAGGGTTAGGGTTAGAGTTAGGGTTAGGGTGAGAGTGAGGTTTAGGGTTAGAGTTATGGTTAGTGTTAGGGTTAGGGTTAGGGTGAGGGTTAGGGTTAATACTAGACTTAGGCTTAGGCCTAGGCCCAGCTTGTCGGTTAGGGTTAGGGTGAGGGTGAGGGTTAGGGTGAAGGTTAGGATGAGGTTTAGGGTTAGGATTAGGGTTAGAGTTTGGGTTAGGGTGAAGGTCAGGTTTAGGATTAGTGTTAAGGTTAGGGTGATGTTTAGGGTGAGGGTTAGGGTTAGGGTTAGTGTTAGGTTTAGGTTTAGGGTGAGGGTTAGGTTGAGGGTAAGGATTAGGGATAGGGTTAGGTTTAGGATTATGGTTAGTGTGAGGGTGAGTGTGAGGGTTAGGGTTAGGGTTAGGTTTAGGCTTAGGATTAGGCTGAGGGTGAGGGTGAAGGTGAGGATTAGGGTTAGGGTGCTGGTTAGGGTTAGGGTTAGGGTTAGAATTAGCCTTAAGGTGAGGTTTAGGGTTAGGGTTAGGTTTAGGGTTCTGGTGAGGTTGAGGGTTAGAGGTAGCTTGAAGGTTAGGGTAAGAGGTAGGTTTAGGGTTAGGGTGAGTGTTTGGGTTAATGTGAGGTTTAGGGTTAGGTTTAGGGTTAGGGTTAGTTTCAAGGTTAGTTTGAGGGTTAGGGTTTGTCTTAGGGTTTGTCTTACGTTTAGGGGGAGAGGGAGGTTTAGGTTAGGCTTAGTGTTAGGATTAGGGTGAGGTTAAGTGTTAGGGTGAGGGTTAAGGTTAGGTTAGGGTGAGGGTTAAGATGAAGGTTAGGGTTTCAGTGAGAGTGAGGGTTAAGGCTAGGGCGAGGGTTAGGGTTAGGGTTATGGTTAGGGTGAGGGTGATGGTTAGGATTAGGGTTAGGGTTATTGTAAATGTTATTTTTAGGGTTACGTTTCCAGTGAGGGTGAGGCTGAGAGTAAAGTTTAGGGTTAGGGTAAGGGTTAGTTTTAGGGTTAGGATTAGAGGTAATGTTAGGGTTAGGGTTAGACTTACGATTTGGGTGAGGGTGAGAGTGCGGGTTAGGGTTAGGGTTAGGGTAAGGGTTAGGGTTAGGGTTAGATTGAGGATTAGGGTTAGGGTTAGTGTGAGGTTTAGGGTGAGGATGAGGGTAAGGGTGAGGGTTAGGTTTAGAATTAGGATTAGGTTGAGGGCTAGCGTGAGGGTGAGTGTTAGGGTTAGGGTTAAGTTTATGGTGAGGGGTAGGTTTAGGTTTAGGGTGAGGGTTAGGATTAGTGTGAGGGTTACTGTTAGGGTGAGAGTGAGGGTGAGGCTAAGGGTTATGGTGAGGGTTAGGGTGAGGGTGAGGGTTAGGGTTAGGTTGAGGTTTAGGGTGTTTGTTAGTGTTAGGTTTAGGGTTAGTGTTAGGGTTAGGGTTAGGGTGAGGGTTAGGTTGAGGGTAAGGGTTAGGGCTTGGGTTAGTTTTAGATTTATGGTTAGGGTGAGGATGAGTGTGAGGGTTAGGGTTAGGGTTAGGCTTAGGCTTAGGGTTAGGCTGAGGGTGAGGGTGAAGGTGAGGATTAGTGTTAGGTTGCCGGTTAGGGTTAGGGTTAGGGTTAGAATTAGCCTTAAGGTGAGGTTTAGGGTTAGGGTTAGGTTTAGGGTTCTGGTGAGGGTGAGGGTTAGAGATAGCTTGAGGGTTAGAGTGAGGGGTAGGGTTTGGGTTAGGGTGAGGGTTAGGGTTAATGTGAGGTTTAGGGTTAGGGTTAGGTTTAGGGTTAGGTTGAGTGTTAGTTTGAGGGTTAGGGTTTGAGTTAGGGTTAGGTGAGGGGGAGGTTTAGGGGGAGGTTTAGGTCAGGCTTAGTGTTAGGATTAGGGTGAGGTAAAGGGTTAGGGTGAGGGTTAAGGTTAGGTTAGGGTGAGGGTTAGGGTTTCAGTGAGAGTGAGGCTTAAGTTTAGGGCGAGGGTTAGGGTTAGGATTATGGTTAGCGTGAGGGTGATGGTTAGGATTAGGGTTAGGGTTATTGTAAATGTAATGGTTAGGGTTTCATTTGCAGTGAGGGTGAGGCTGAGAGTGAAGGTTTGGGTTAGGGTAAGGGTTAGTTTTAGGGTTAGGATTAGTGGTAATGTTAGGGTTAGGGTTAGACTTACGATTTGGGTGAGGGTGAGGTTGAGGGTTAGTGTTAGGGTTAGGATGAGGTTTAGGGTTAGAGTTAGGATTAGGGATAGGGTGAGGTTGAGGATTAGGGTTAGACTTAGGTTGAGGGGGAGGTTTATGGTGAGGGTTAGGGTTAGGGTTAGTGTTAGGGTTAGGGTTAGGATTAGGCTTAGGCTTAGGGTTTGGCTGAGGTGAGGGTGGGTGTGAGGATTAAGTTTAGGGTGATGGTTAACCTTAGGGTTAGGGTGAGGGTTAGGATGAGGGTTAGGTTTAGGATTAGGGTTAGGGTGAGGGCTATGGTGAGGGGAGGGTTGAGGTTAGGGTTAGGCTTAGGCATAGGTTTAGAATGAGGATGATGGTGAGGGTGAGGGTTAGGGTCATGGTGATGGATAGGGTTAGGGTTAGGGTGAGGGTTAGGATGAGGGTTCGGGTTAGGGTGAGGGTTACGATGAGCGTGATGGTAAGAGTAAAGTTGAGGGTTAGGCTAAGGGTGAGAGTTAGGGTAAGGGTGAGGGTTAGGGTTAGGGTGAGGGTTAGTGTAAGTGTTAGGGTTAGGGTTAGATTGGGGATTAGGGTTAGGGTTAGTGTGAGGTTTTGGGGGAGGATGTGGGTTAGGTTGAGGGTTAGGGTTAGAATTAGGGTTAGGGTGAGGGCTAGCGTGAGGGTGAGGGTTAGGGTTAGCCTTAGGTTTATGGTGAGGTTTAGGGTGAGTGGTAGGTTTAGGTTTAGGGTGAGGGTTAGGTTTAGTGTGAGGGTTACGGTTAGGGTGAGAGTGAGGGTGAGGTTAAGGGTTAGGGTTAGGATTAGGGATAGGGTTAGGGATAGGCTGAGGTTGAGGGTGATGGTGAGGGTCAGGTTTAGGGTTAGGGTTATGTTTAGGGTTGAGGTCTAGGGTGAGGGTGAGTGTTAGATGAAGGTGAGGGTGAGGGTGAGGGTCTTGGTTAGGTAATGGTTAGGGTTAGGGTGAGGATTAGTTGAGGGTTATGGTAAGGGTGAGCTTGAGGTTTAGGGTGTGGGTGAGCATTAGGATTGGCGTGAAGGTTTGGGTGATGGTGAGGGTTAGGTTGAGGTAGAATGTTAGGGTTAGGGTTAGGTGAGGGTTAGTGTTAGGGATAGGATTAGGGTGAGGGTTAGGATTAGGTTTAGGGTTAGGGTGAGGTTTAGGGTGAGGGTGAGGGTTAAGGTTAGGGTTAGGTTTGTGGTGTGGGTAAGTGATAGCATGAGGGTTAGGGTGAATGTTAGACTTAGCATTAGGGTTAGGGTGAGGGTGAGGGTGAGGATTAGGGTGAGTTTTAGGGTTAGGGTGAGGGTTACGGTTAGGCTTAGCGTGAGGGTGACGGTTAGGGTTAGAGTTACGGTGAGGATTCGGTTAAGTGTGAGGTTTCGGGTGAGGATGAGGTTAACTGTTAGAATGAGGGTTAGGGTGAGGGTGAGGGTTAGGGTTAAGGTTTGGGTTAGGCTGAGGTTTAGGGTTATGTTTAGGGTGAGTGTTAGGGTGAGGGTTAGAGTTAGGGTTGTTATAAGGCTTAGGGTCAGATTTAGGGTGACGGTGAGGTTTTAGGTGACGGTTAGGTTGAGGGTTAGAGTTAGGGTTAAGGTGAGGTTTAGGGTAAGGGGTATGGTTACGGTTAGGGTGAGGGTTAGGTTTAGTGTGAGAGTTAGGGTTAGGGTTAGGGTTACGATTAGTTTGAGAGTAAGAATTAGGGTGAGGTTGAGGTTTAGGGATAGTAATAGTGATAGGATTAGTGTAAATCTGAGGGTGAGGGTGAGGTTTAGGGTTAGGGTTAGGGTGAGGGCTTGGGTGAGGGTTAGGGTAAGGTTGAGGGTTAGGGTGAGAGTGATGGTAAGGGTAAAGGTGAGGGTTAGGCTGAGGGTGAGGCTTAACATAAGGGTGAGGGTAAGGGTTAGGGTGAGGGTTAGGATAAGGGTTCGGGTTACGGTTAGGGTGAGGGTTAGATTGAGGATTATGGTTAGGGTTAGTGTGAGGTTTAGGGTGAGATTGAGGGTTACCGTTAGGTTTAGGGTTAGGTTTAGAAATAGGGTATGGGTGAGGACTAAGATGAGGGTGAGGTTTAGGTTAGGGTTAGGGTTAAGGTTAGGGTGAGTTTTAGGGTTACTGTGAGGGTTAGGGTTACTGTGAGGGTTAGTGTTAGAGTTAGGGTTAGTGTTAGGTTGAGGGTAAGTGTTAGGGTGGGGGTTAGGGTTAGGGTTAGTTTTATGGTTAGGGTGACTGTTAGGGTTAGGTTTAGGGTGATTGTTAAGTTTCGAGTTAGGGTTACGTTGAGGGTGAGGGTGAGGTTTAGGGTTAGGGTGAGGTTTAGGTTTAGGGTTAGGGTTAGAGTTAGGGTGAGGGTGAGGGTGAGGTTTAGGGTTACAGTTAGGGTTCAAGTGAGGGTTAGGATGAGGGTTAGGGTTAGGGTTAGTTTTAGGTTTAGGGTTAGGGTGAGGTATAGGGTTAGGGTTATGGTTAGGATTAGGTTAGGGTGAGAGTTAGGGTTAGGGTTAGGATGAGGTTTAAGAAGAGGGTTAGTTTTAGGATTATGGTTATGGTGAGGGCTAGAGTTTGAGGTTTAGTGTTAGAGATAGGGTTAGGGTGAGGGTTAGGGTTATTGTTATTGTTATGTTTCAGGTTAAGTTTGTGGTTAGGGTGAGGCTGAAGGTGGGTATTAGGGTTAGGATTAGGATTAGGGTTAGATTTAGGGTTAGGATTAGTGTTATTGTTAAGGTTAGGGTTAGAGTTATGGTGTGGGTGAGGGTGAGGGTGAGGGTTAGGGTTAGGGTTTGGGTGAGGTTTAGCGTTAGGGTTAGGGTAGGGTGATGGTTAGGGTTAGTGTGAGGGTTAGTGTTTGGGTTAGGGTTATTGTTAGGGTAAGGTAAGTGTTAGGGTGAGGGTAAGGGTTAGGGTGAGGGTTAGGGTTAGAATGAGGGTTCGGGTTAGGGTTAGGGTTATTGTTAGGGTAAGGTATGTGTTAGGGTGAGGGTAAGGTTTAGGGTGAGGGTTAGGGTTAGAATGAGGGTTAGGGTTAGGGTTACTGTTATTTTTAGGATTAGGGTTAGGATTAGGTTTAGGGTGAGGGGTAGGGTGAGGATGAGGTTTAGGGTTAGGTTTAGGGTTAGGCTTAGGTTTAGAATGAGGCTGAGTGTGAGGTTGAGGGTTAGGGTTAGCTTGGTGGTTAGGGTTATGTTTAGGGTGAGGGTTAGAATGATTGTTAGGGGTAGGGTAAGGGTTAGGGTGAGGGTGACAGTAAGGGTAAAGGTGAGGGTTAGGGTTAGTGTGATGGCTATGGTGAGGGTGAGGTTTAGGTTTAGGGTTATGTTGAGGTTTAGGGTGAAGGTGATGTTTTGGGTTAGTGTGACGGTTAGTGTTAGTATTAGGGTTAGTTTTAGGGTGTGGGTTAGCATTAGCGTGAGGTTTATGTTTAGAGTTAGTGTTAGCGTTAAGGTTGGGTTATTGTTGTTAGGGTTAGGGTAACTGTTAGGTTAGAATGAGGGTTAGGGTTAGGTTTAGGGTGAGGTTTAGGTTTAGGGTCAGGGTTAGAGTTAGGGTTAGGGTGAGGGTGAGGTTTAGGTTTAGGGTTAGGATTAGCTGGACGGTTAGGTTGCGGGTTAGGGTGAGGGTTAGTGTTAGGATTAGGGTTAAGGTGAGGGTGAGTGTGAGGGTTAGGGTTAGACTTAGGTTTATGTTTAGGCTGAGGCTGAGTGTGAGGGTGAGTGTTAGGGTTAGATTCAAGGTTAGGGTTAAGGTTAGGTTGATGGTTAGGGTTATTGTAAGAGTGAGGGTTAGGATGAGGTTTAGGGTTAGGTTTAGGGTTAGTATGAGGGCAAGGGTGAGCGTGAGCTTAGGGTTATCATTATGGCGAGGTTTAGGATTAGGGTTAGGTTTAGTGTTAGGGTGAGGGTTAGGGTTAGGGTTACTGTGAGAGGGAGGTTTAGTGTTAGGGTGAGGGTGAGGGTTAGTTTTAGTGTTATGGTTAGGGTTATTGTTAGTGTTATCATTAAGGTTAAGTTTACAGTGAGGTTGAGGCTGAGGGTGAAGTTTAGGGTTAGGGTCAGGATGCGATTTATGGTTAGGATTATTGTTAGTGTTAGGGTGAGGGCTTGGTTTAGGTTGAGGTTTACTGTTAGGGTGAGGGTTAGGATTAGGTTTAAGGTTAGGGTTAGTGTTATTGTTAGGGTTAAGGTTAGAATTACTGTGAGGATGAGGGTGAGGGTGAGTGTGAAGTTAGGGTTAGGGTTAGCCTTAGTCTTAGGTTTAGCCCGAGCGTGAGGGTGAGGTTAAGGGTTAGGATTACAGTGATTGTTAGAGTTTAAGGGTTAGGGTGAGGGTTAGGGTGAGGTTTAGGTTTAGGATTAGGGCTAAGGTGAGGGCTAGGGTGAGGGTGAGGGTTAGGGTTAGCGTTAGGGTGACGTTTAGGGTTAGTGTTAAGTTTAGGGTTAGGGTGAGTGTTAGTGTGAAGGTTACGGTTAGGGTGAGGGTTAGGGTTAGAGTGAGGATTAGGGTTAGGGTTAGGGTGAGAGTAAGGGTTAGATTAGGGTTAGGGTTAGGGTTATTGTTAGTGTTATGGTTAAGTTTAAGTTTATGGTGAGGGTGAGGCTCAGGGTGACGGTTAGGGTTAGGGTTAGGGTGAGGTTTAGGTTAGGGTTAAGGTTAGGGTTAGGGTGAGGGTTTGGGTTAGGGTTAGGGTTACGGTGAGGGTGAGGGTGAGGGTTAGTGTTAGGGTTAGTGTCATTGTTAGGTTTAGGGTTAGAGTTACAGTGAGGGTGAGGGTAAGGGTGACGTTTAGGGTTAGGGTGAAGGTGAGGGTGAGGTTTAGGGTTAGGTTGAGTGTTAGGGTTAGGGTTAGTGTTAGGGTTAGGGTTAGGGTGAGGGTTTTAGGGTTAGGGTTAGGTTTAGGATTAGGGTTAATGTTAGGGTGAGTGATTGTGTTAGGTTTAGGGATAGGGTTAAGGCTTAGCGTTAACCTGGGGGTGAGGGTTAGGGTGAGGTTTAGGGTTAGATTACGGTGAGTGTGAGGGTTAGGGTTAGGGTGAGTTTCAGGGTTAGGTTTAGGGTTAGGGTTATTGTTAGTGTTATGGTTAAGGTTAAGTTTACGGTTAGGGTGAGGCTGACGTTTAGGGTTTGGTTTAGGGTTAGGGTGACGTTTAGAGTTACGGTTAGGGTTAGGGTGATGGTTAGGGTTAGTGTTATTGTTAGGGTTAAGGTTAGAGTTACGGTGAGGGTGAGGGTTAGATTTAGGTTTAGGGTGAGGGTTAGGATGAGGGTGAGGGTGAAGTTTAGGGTTAGAGTTAGAGTTAGAGGGAGGGTTAGGGGCAGGGTTAGGTTGAGGTTTAGGGTTAGTGTTCGGGTTGGGTTTAGGATTAGGGTTATGATGAGGCTGAGTGTGAGGGTTAGGGTTAGGATTAGGCTTAGGCTTAGGGTTAGGCTGAGGGTGAGGGTGGGGTTGAGGATTAGGTTAAGGTTGATGGTGAGGGTTAGGGTTAGGTTTAGGGTTAGGATTAGGGTTAGGATGATGTCTAGGGTTAGGGTGAGGGTTAGGGTTAGGGTTAGGCTTAGGGTTACGGTCAAGGTTATGGTTAGGATGAGGGTTAGGCTTAGGGTGAGGGTTAGGGTGAGGGTGCAGGTAAGGGTAAAGGTGAGAGTTAGGCTGAGAGTGAGGATTAAGTTAAGGGTGAGGGTTAGGGTTAGGGTGTGGGTTAGGGTTATGTTTAAGTTGAGGGTGAGGTTTATATTGAGGATTAGTTTTAGGGTTAGTGTGAGTTTAGGATGAGGATGAGGGTTAGGGTTAGGGTGAGGGCTAGGGTGAGGGTGAGGGTTAGGGTTAGTGTGAGTGCTAGTGTTAGGGTTAGATTTAGTGTTAGGGTGAATTTAAGTGTTAGGGTGAGGGTTAGTGTTACCGTGAGTGTTATGTTTAGAATGAGGGTTAGGTTTAGGGTTAGGGTTACTGTTAGGGTTAGGATTAGTTTTACTGTTGAGTGTGAGGTTTAGTGTTAGGTTGAGGATTAGGTTTATGTTTACTGTTAGGGTTAGTGTTAGGGTTAGGGTGATGGTGAGGTTTATGGTTAGAGTTAGCTTTTGTGTTAAGGTTAGGGTTAGTTTGAGGGTTAGTGTGAGGGTTAGGTTTAGGCTTAAGCTTAGGCTTAGGGTTAGACTTAGGCCAAGCATGAGGGTGAGGGTTAGGGTTAGGGTTAGGGTGAGGGTTAGGATGAGGTTTAGGGTTAGGACTAGGGTTAGGGTGAGCGCTAGGTTGAGGGTTACTGTGAGGGTTAGGGTTAGGTTTAGGATTAGGTGTAGGTTGAGAGTGAGAGTGAGGGTTAGGTTTAGGGTTAGGCTTAGGTTTAGGGTGAGGGTTAGGGTTAGGACTTGGTTTTTTGTGAGGGGGAGTGTTAGGGTTAGTGTGAGTGCTAGTGTTATGGTTAGGTTTAGTGTTAGGGTGAATTTATGTGTTAGGGTGAGGGTTAGGTTTTGGGTGAGTGTTATGGTTAGAATGAGGGTTAGGGTTAGGGTTACTGTTAGGATTAGGATTAGGTTTACTGTTAAGTTGAGTGTTAGGTTTAGGGTTAGGGTGAGGGTTAGGTTTATGTTTAGGGTTAGGGTTAGAGTTAGGGTTAGGGTGAGGGTGTGGTTTAGGGTTAGAGTTAGCTTTTGTGTTAGGGTTAGTGTTAGGTTGAGGGTTAGTGTGAAGGTTAGGTTTAGGCTTAAGCTTAGGCTTAGGGTTAGGCTTAGGCCCGAGCATGAGGGTTAGGGTTAGGGTTAGGGTTAGGGTGAGGGTTAGGGTCAGGGTGAGGGTTAGGATGAGTTTTAGGGTTAAGATTAGGGTTAGTGTGAACGCTAGTTTGAGGGTTACTGTGAGGGTTAGGTTTAGGTTTAGGATTAGGTGTAGGTTGAGGGTGAGTGTGAGGGTTAGGGTTAGTGTTAGGGTTAGTCTTAGGGTTAGGGTGAGAGTTAGGGTTAGGGTTTGGTTTAGGGTGAGGGGGAGGGTTAGGGTTAGGGTTAGGGTGAGGGTGAGGGTGAGGGTTAGGGTTAGGGTTAGTGTGAGTGTTAAGGTTATGTTGAGGGTTATGGTTAGGGTGAGTGTTAGGGCTAGGGTTAGGTTTAGGGTCAGGAATAGGGTGAGGGTGAGGTTTAGAATTAGGGTGAGGGTGAGGTTTAGGGTGAGGGTGAGGTTTAGGGTTAGTGTTAGTTTGAGGTTTAGGGTTATGGTTAGGGTTAGGGAGAGTGTGAGTTTTAGGTTTAGATTTAGGGTTAGGGTGAGGTTAGGGTGAGGTTTAGGGTTAGTATGAGGGTAGGGGTAGGGGTAGGTTGAGGGTTAGCGTTAGGGTGAGTGTTAGGGTTAGGATTATGGTTAAGCTATGTGCTAGGGTGAGTGTTAGGTTTAGGGTTAGGTTGATGTTGAGGGTTAGTGTTAGTGTTAGATTTAGGTTTAGGGTTGGGGTTAGGGTTAGGATTAGGGTTAAGGTAATGGTGAGTGTGAGGGTTAGAGTTAGTGTTACCCTTAGGTTTAGGCTGAGTCTGAGGCTGAGTGTGAGGTTTCGGATTAGAGTGAGGGTTAGTGTGAGTGTTAGTGTTAGGATTAGGGTTAGGATATATGCTAGGGTGAGGGTTAGGTTTAGGGTTAGGATGAGGTTTAGGGTTAGGGTTAGAGTCAGTGTTAGGGTTAGGGTGAAGGTTTGGGTTAGGGTTAGAGTTACGGTTAGGGTGACGTTTAGGGTTAGGTTTATGGTTAGGGTTATTCTTAGGTTTAGGGTTAGGGTTAAGGTTAAGGTAAGGCTGAGCATGAGCGTGATGTTGAGGGTCAGGTTTAGGGTTAGGATGAATTTTAGAGGTAGGGTTAGGGTTAGGGTTAGGGTGATTGTGAGGGTTAGTGTTAGGGTTGGGTGAGGTTTAGGATTAGGGATAGGGGTAGGGTTAGGATGAGTGTGAGGGTTAGGGGTAGGGTTTGGGTGAGGGTGAGGGTTAGGTTTGGAGTGAGGGTTAAGGTGAGGACTAAGGTGAGCGTGAGGGTTAGGGTTAGGCTTAGGGTGAGGGTTAGGTTGAGGTTTAGGGTAAGGATTAGGGTTAGGGTTAGGATTAGGGTTAGGGTGAGGGTGAGTGTGAGGGTTAGGGTTAGGGTTAGTCTTTGGCTGAGGGTTAGGCTGAGGGTGAGGGTGGGGTTGAGGATTAGGTTTAGAGTGATGGTTCAGGTTATCATTAGTTTGAGGGTAAGGATGCGGGTTAGGGTTAGGATTAGGGTTAGGGTGAGGGCTAGATTGAGGGTGAGGTTTAGGGTTTGGGATAGGGTGAGGTTTAGGGTTAGGGTTAGGGTGAGGTTGAGGTTTAGGGTTAGAGTTAGGGTTAGGATTAGGATTAGGGTAAGGGTTAGGTTGAGTGTGAGGGTTAGGGTTAGGGTTAGGGTTCGGCTTAGGGTCACACTGAGGGTGAGGTTGAGGGTGAGGGTTAGGTTTTGAGTGAGAGTTAGGGTTATGTTTAGGGTGAGAGTTAGTGTTCAGGTTAAGTTTAGGGTTAGGGTGAGGGTTAGGGTTATGTTTACGTTGAGCTTGAGGGTTAGGTTTAGTTTGAGCGTTAGGGTTAGGTATAGGGTTAGGGTGAGAGCTAGGGTGAGGGTGAGCGTTAGGGTTAGTGTTAGGGTGAGGTTTCGGTTTAGGGTTAGGTTTAGGGTGAGGGTGAGAATGACGGTTAGGGTTACAGTAAGGGTGATGGTTAGGGTTAAGTGGAGGGTTATTGTTACTGTTAGTGTTAGGGTGAGGGTAAGTGTTAGGGTAAGGTTTAGGTTTTGGGTGACGTTTACATCAGGCTTAGGGTTAGGGTTAGGGGGAGGGGGAGGTTTAGAATTAGAGATACGGTTAGGGTGAATGTTAGGGTTAGGGTTAGGTTTAGGGATAGGGTGAGGTTTAGGGTTTGGTTTAGGGTTAGAGTTAGGCTTAGGGAGAGGGTGAGATTTAGGGTTAGAGTTAGGGTTAGGGTGAGGGTTAGGTTTAGGCTTAGTGTTAGGGTTAGGGTGAGGGTGAGAGTTAGGGGGAGGGTTAGGGTTAGGGTTAGGTTTAGGGTGAGGATTAGGGTTAGGGTAAGGGTGAGTGTGTGTGTTAGGGTTAGGTTTAGGGTTAGGCTTAAAGTTAGGCTGAGGGTGAGGTTGAAGGTGAGGGTTAGGGTTAGGTTTAGTGTTAGGGTTAGGGTTAGGGTGAGGGTGAAGGATAGGGTTAGAGTTAGGGTGAGGGTGAGGGATAGGGTTAGAGTTAGGATTAGGATTAGGGTTATTGTTAGGATTATTGTGAGGGTTAGTGTTAGGGTAATTGTTAGGCTTAGGGTTAGGCTGAGGGTGAGGGTGAGGTTGAGGGTTAGGGTTTGGGTGAGGGTTAGGATTAGGATTAGGGTGAGGTTTAGTGTTAGGGTTAAGTTGAGTGTTAGGGGGAGGGTTAGGGTTAGGTTTAGGGTTAGGTTTAGGGTTAGGGTTAGGGTGATGGTGAGGTTTACGGTTATAATTAGGGTTAGGGTGAGGCTGAGGGTGAGGCTTAGGGGGTTAGTGTTAGTGTTAGGGTTAGGGTTAGGGTGAGGGTTGGGGTGAGTGTGAGGGTTAATGTTAGGGTTAGGGTTTGCCTTAGGTTCAGGCTGAGGGTGAGGGTGAGGGTGAGTTTTAGGTTTAGAGTTAGAGTTAGTGTTAGGGTTAGGGTTAGAATGAGGGTCAGGTTTACGTTTAGGCTTAGGCTTAGGCTTATGCTGAGCATGAGGGTGAGGTTAAGGGTTAGGGTGAGGTTTAGGGTGGGGTTGACGGTCATGGTAAACGTGAGAGTTAGGCTGAGCGTGAGGGTTACTGAAAGGGTGAGGGTTAGGGTTAGGGTGAGGTTTAGGGTTAGGGGAAGAGTGAGGGTGAGGTTTATGTTTAGGGTTAGGTTCAGGTGTAGGATTAGGTTTAGGTTGAGGGTGAGATTATGGTTAGTGTTAGCGTTAGGTTGAGGCTGAGGGTGAGGTTTAGGTTTAGGGTTAGTGTTAGTGTTAGGGTTAAGGTGAGGGATAGGGTGAGGGTGAGGGTTAGGGTTAGGGTTAGGATTAGGATTAGAGTAAGTGTTAGGGTGAGTGTGAGGGTTACTTTTAGGCTTAGGCTTAGGCTTAGGCTGAGGCTGAGGGTGATGGTGAGGGATAGGCATAGGATGAGGGTTTGGGTTAGGGTTAGGGTTAGGGTGAGTGTTAGTATGAGGGTTAGGCTTAGGATTAGGGTGAGGGTGAGGGCTAGGGTGAAGATGAGGTTTAGGGTCAGGGTTAGGGTTAGGGTGAGGTTTAGGGTTAGAATTAGGGTGAGAGTGAGGTTTAGGTTTAGATTTAGGGTTAGGGTGAGGCTGATTGTGAGGTTTTGGGTTAGGGTTAGCGTTAGATTTAGGGTTAGGGTGAGGGTTAGTGTGAGCGTTAGGCTTAGGGTTAGGATTAGGATTAGGGCAAGGGTTAGGGTGAGTGTGAGGATTAGGATTAGGTTTAGGGTTAGGCTGAGGATGATGTTGAGGGTGAGGGTTAGGGTTATGCTGAGGGTTAGGTTTAGGGCTAGGGTGAGAGTTAGCTTTCCAGTTAAGTTTAGGGTTAGGGTGAGGGTTAGGGTTACGTTTACGGTGAGAGTGAGGGTTAGGATTAAGTTGAGGGTTAGGGTTAGGGTTAGGGCTATGGTTAGGGTGAGGGTTAGGGTTAGGGTTAGTGTCAAGGTTAGGATGAGATTTAATGTTAGGATTAGGGTTTTGGTGAAGGCTAGGGTGAGGGTGAGGGTTAGGGTTAGGATGAGGTTTACAGTTAGGGTTAGGGTTAGGGTTAGGCTGAGGTTGAGGTTTAGGGTTAGAGTTAGGATTAGTGTTCAGGTTAGGGTTAGGTGAGGGTTCGGGTTAGGCTTAGGCTTAGACTTAAACTAAGGCAGAGCATGAGGTTGAGGCTTAGAGTTAGGGTCAGGGTGCGGGTTAGGGTTTGTGTGAGGGTGTGGGTGAGGGTGAGGGTTAGTGTTAGGCTTAGAGTGAGTGTTAGGTTTAGGGTGAGGGTTATGGTTAGGCTGAGGGTTAGTGTAAGCGTTATGCTTAAGCTTAGTCTTAGGGTAAGGCTGAGGGTTAGGGTGAGGGTGAGTGTAAGTGTTAGGGTTAGGGTTCGGGTTAGGCATAGTGATAGGCTGAGGGAGAGGTTAAGGGTGAGGTTTAGGTTTAGGGTGAGGGTGAGGTTTAGGCTTAGAGTTTGTGTTAAGGTGAGGGTTAGTGTGAGGGTTAGTGTTAGGGTTAGTGTTTGGGTTAGGTTGAGCGTGAGTTTTAGGGTGAGGTTTAGGGTTAGGGATAGGGTTAGGTGTAGGATTAAGGTTTGGGTGAGGATGAGTGTGATGGTTAGGGTTCGGTTAATGTTAGGGTTAGGCTTAAGGGTTAGGCTGAGGGTGAGGGTGAGGGTTAGGGTTAAGGTGAGGGTGAGGGTTAGGATGAGGGTTAGGTTTAGGATTAGGGTTAGTGTGAGGGCTATTGTGAGGGTGAGGATTAGGGTTAGGGTTAAGTTTAGGAATAGGGTGAGGGATAGGATTAGGGCTTGGTTTAAAGTTAGGGTTAGTGTTAGGGTTAGGGTGAGGGTTAGCTTGAGGGTTCCGGTTAGGATTAGGTTTAGGATGAGGGCTAGGGTGAGCGTGAGGATTAGGGATAGGGTTAGGGTGAGGTTTATTGTTCGGGTTAGGTTTAGATTTAGGCTGAGGATTAGGGTTAGGGTTATGGTGAGGGTCAGGGTTAGGTCTAGTTTGAGGGTTAGAATTAGGTTTAGGGTTAGAGTGAGGGTTAGGGTTAGGGTTAGGCTGAGGGTTAGGATGAGGTTTAGGGTTATAATTAGGGTTAGGGTGAGGGCTAGGGTGATTGTGAGGGTTATTGTTAGGGTTAGGGTGAGGTTTAGGGTTAATGTTAAGCATAGGGTTAGGGTGAGGGTTAAGGTTCGGGTTTGGGTGAGGGTGAGGCTTAGATTTGGGGTGAGGGTTAGGGTGAGGACTAAGGTAAGGGTGAGGTTTACGGTTAGTGTTAGGTTTAGGGTGAGGGTTAGGTTGAGGTTTAGGTTTAGGGTTAGGATTAGGTTTAGGATGTGGGTGAGTGTGAGGGTTAGGGATAGGGTTAGGCTTATGCTTAGGCTTAGGGTTAGACTGAGGGTGAGGGTGAGGATTAGGATGAGGATTAGGTTTAGAGTCCTGGTTTAGTTTATGGTTAGGTTTAGTGTTAGGATGAGGGTTCGGGTTAGGATTAAGGTTAGGGTGAGGGCTAGGGTGAGTGTGAGGTTTAGGGATAGGTTTAGGCTTAGACTTAGGGTTAGGCTGAGGTTGAAGGTGAGGGTGAGGGTTAGGGTTAGGGTTAGGGTGATGGTTAGGGTTATGGTTAGGGTGAGGGTTAGGATAAGTGTTAGGGTAAGTGTGAGGGTTAGGATGAGGGTGACAATAAGAATAAAGGTGAGTGTTAGGCTGAGGGTGAAGTTTATGGTAGGGGTGAGGTTTTGGGTTATGGTTAATGTGAGGGACAGGGTTAGATTGAGGATTATTGTTAGAGTTAGTGTGAGGTTTATTGTGAGGATGAGGGTTAGGGTTAGGGTGATGGCTAAGTTGAAGTTGAGGGTTAGAGTTAGGGTTAGGGTGAGGTTTAGGTTTAAGGTGATGGTTAGCATTAGTGTGAGTGTTAGTGTTACGGTTAGTGTTAGTGTTAGGGTGAGGGTAAGTGTTAGGGTAAGGTTTAGGCTTAGGGTGAGGTTTAGGATTATGGTTAGGGTTAGGGTTAGGGTGAGGGTGAGGTTAAGGGTTAGAGTTAGGGTTAGGGTGACGGTTAGGATTAGGGTTAGGGTTAGTGTTAGGGTAAGGGTTAGGGTGAGGTTTAGTGTGGGGGTGAGGGTTAGTGATAGGGTTAGGATTAGGATTAGGGTTAAAGTGAGGGTGCGTGTGAAGGTAAGGGTTAGGGTTAGGGTTAGGTTTAGAGTTAGGGTGAGAGTGAGGATGAGGGTTAGTGTTAGGGTGAGGGTTAGGGTTAGGATTAGGATTAGGCTTAGGGTTAGGCTGAGGGTGAGGTTGAGGGTGAGAAATTTAGGGTTAGGGTGAGGGTTAGGCTTAGGATTATAGGGAGGTTTAGGATGAGGTTTAGGGTTAGGATTAGGGTTAAGGTGAGGGCTAGGCTGAGGGTGAGGTTGAATTTTAGGGTTAGGGTGAGGTTTAGGTTTAAGTTTAGGGTTAGGGTGAGGGTCAGGGTGACGTTTATTGTTAGGGTTAGGGTGAATCTGAGGGTGTGGGTTAGGTTTAGGGTTAATGTTAGGGTTAGGGTTAAGGTGAGGGTTCGGGTGAGGGATCATGTTAGGGTTCGGATTAGGGTTAGGATTAGGGTTAGGGTTAGGGTGAGTGTGAGGGTTAGGGTTAGGCTTAGGCTTAGGTTGAGGGTGAGGGTGATGGTGAGGGTTAGGGTTAGGTTGAGTGTTAGAGCTATGTTTAGGGTGAGAGTTAGGGTTCGGGTTAAGTTTAGGGTTAGGTTGTAAGTTAGGGTTAGGGCTACGGTGAGGGTGACGGTTGGGGTTATGTTTAGGGTTAGGGTTAGGGTTTGGGTGAGGGTGAGGGTTAGTGTTAGGATTAGAGTTAGGGTGAGGGTTAGCAGGAGGGTTAGTGTTAGGATTCGGGTTAGGATGAGGGCTAGGGTGAGGGTGAGGTTTAGGGTTAGTGTGAGGGTGAGGTTTAGGGATAGAATTGGGGTAAGGGTGAGGGTGAGGTGAGGGTTAGGGTTAGAGTTAGCATTAGAGTTAGCGTTAGGTTGAGGGTTAGGTTGAGGGTGAGGGTTAGGCTTAGGGTTAGGATTAGGATTAGGGAAAGGGTTAGGGTGAGTGTGAGGGTTAGTGTTAGGGATAGGTTTAGGCTTAGGTTTAGGCTGAGGGTGAGGTTTAGGGTTAGGGTGAGGGTTAGAGCTAGGGTTAGGGTGTGTGGTAGGGTTCGGGTTACATTTAGTGTGACGATGAGTGTTATGGTTAGGTTGAGGGTTAGGGTTAGTTTAGAGTTAGGATGAGAGTTAGAGTTAGGGTTAAGGTGAGGGGTAGGATGAGGATAAAGGGTTAAAATTAGGGTTAGGGTGAGGGCTAGGGTGAGGGAAAGGGTTAGGGTTAGTGTTAGCAAGAGGTTTAAGGTTCGGGTTAGGGTTAGGGTGAGGGTTACGATTAGGGTTACGGTCACGGTGAGGGTGAGGGTTAGGGTTACGGTGAGGGTGAGGGTTAGGGTTAGGGTGAGGTTTAGGGTGAGGGTGAGTTTTTGGATTAGGGTTAGGGTTAAGGTTAGGGTTAGGTTTAGGGTTAGGATTAGTGTTATTGTTAGGGTTAGGGTTAGAGTTACCGTGAGGGTGATGGTGAGGGTGAGGGTTAGGGTTAGGGTTAGGGTGATGTTTAGGGTAAGGTGAGGTGAAGTTTATAGTTAGATTTAGGGTTAGGGGGAGGGTTAGGTCGAAGGTTAAGGTTAGGCTTAGTGTTAGGATTAAGCTTAGGGTGAGGGTTATGTTGAGGTTTAGGGTTAGTCTTAGGGTTAGGTTTAGGATTAGGGTTAGGTTTAGAGTTACGGTGAGGTTGAAGTTGAGGGTGAGTGTTAGGGTTAGGGTGAGGTTTAGGGTTAGGGTTAGGATTAGGGTTAGGGTGAGGGTGAGGTTGAGGTTTAGGGTTAGGGTTAGGGTTAGGGTTAGGATTAGGGTTAAGGTGAGAGTGAGTGTTAGGGTTAGTGATAGGTTTAGGCTTAGGCCTAGGGTTAGGCTGAGGGTGAGGGTTGGGGTGAGGATTAGGGCTAGGGTGATGGTTAAGGTTAGGGTTAACCTTAAGGTTAAGGTTAAGGTTAACCACAAACTAACGTTTGTGGGTTAGGGTTAGTGTTAGTGTTACGGTGAAAGCTAGGGTGAGGGTTAGGGTAAGGCTTAGTATTAGGCTTAGGCTTAGTCTGAGTGTGTGTTTGAGGTTGAGGGTTAGGTTTAGGGTGATGCTTAGGTTGACGGTTAGAATGAGGTTTAGGGTTACTGTGAGGGTTAGGGTGAGGATTATGTTAATGTTAAAGGTGAGGTTTAGGCTAAGGGTGATGGTTAAGATAAGGGTTTGGGTTAGGGTTAGGTTTAGGGTTCAGGTAAGGGTTAGGGTTAGGGTGAGGGTGAGGGTTAGAATTAGGGTTAGGTCTAGGGTGAGGTTGAGGGTTAGGTTTAGGGTTAGGATTAGGGTGAGTTTTAGGGCTAGGGTGAGGGTTATGGTTAGGGTGAGGGTTAGGGTTTGGGTTACGTTTATTGTAGGGTTAGGGTTACTGTTAAAGTTACAGTGAAGGTGAGGGTGAGGGTTAGGGTTAGGGTTAGAGTTAGGGTTAGGGTGAGGGTTAGGTTGAGGGTTGGGATTAGGGTTAATGTTAGGGTTAGGGTTAGTGTGAGAGTTAGGGGGACGTTCAGGGTTATAGGGTTAGGGTTAGGATTAGAGTTAGGGCGAGGGTGAGTGTGTGTGTTAGGGTTTGGTTTTGGTTTAGGGTTAGGTTTAGGGTTAGGGTGAGGTTTTGGATGAAGGTTAGGGTTACAATGAGGGTGAGGGTGAGGGTTAGTGTGAGGGTTAGGGTTAGATTAGGGTTAGGGTGAGGGTGAGTCTTAGGATTAGGATTAGAGTTAGGGTTAAGGATAGGTTTAGGGTTAGAATTAGTGTTATTGTTAGGGTTAGGGTTAGAGTTATGGTGAGGGTGACGGTAAGGGTGAGGGTTAGGTTTAGGTTTAGGCTTAGGATTAGGCTGAGGCTGAGGGTGAGGGTGAAGGTGAGGGTTAGGGTGAGGGTTAGGTTTAGGGTTAGGGTGATAGTTGGGGTTCGGGTTAAGTTTAGGTTTAGGGTGAGCGTTAGGGTAAGGGTTACAGTGAGGGTAAGGGTTAGGTTTATGGTTAGTGTTATGGTGAGGTTTAGGATGAGGGTTAGGTTTATGATTAGGGTTAGGGTGATGATTAGGGTTAGGGTGAGGTTTAGGGTTAGGGTTAGGGTGAGGTTTAGGGTTAGGGTTAGGGTGAGGGTGAGCTATATGTTTAGAGTTAGGATTAGGGTGAGGCTGTTTGTGAGGTTTACGGTTAGGGTTAATGTTCGAGTTAGGATTAGGGTGAAGGTTAGAATGACGGTGAGGGTTAGGCTTAGGGTTAGGATTAGGATTAGGGTAAGGGATAGGGTGAGTGTGAGGGTTAGGGTTAGGCTTAGGCTTAGGGTTAGGCTGAGGTTGAGGATGAGGTGTAGGGTTAGGGTTAGGTTGAGGTTTAAGGTTACGTTTAGGGTGAGAGTTAGGGTTTGGGTTAAGTTTAGGCTTAGTGTGAGGGTTACAGTTAGGTTTAGTGTTAGGCTGAGGTTTAGGGTTAGGGTTACGGTTAGGGTGAGTGTTTGGATGAGGGTTAGAGTTATGGTGAGGGCGAGGGTTAGGGTTAGGCTGAGTGTTAGGGTTAGGATTAGGGTTAGGGTTAGGGTTAGGTTTAGGTTTAGCTTTAGGATTAGTGTTATTGTTAGGGTAATGGTTAGAGTTACGGTGAGGGTGATGGTGAGGGTGAGGGTTAGGTTTAGGGTGAGTGTTAGGGTTAGGGTTAGGATAAGGGTTAGGGGTAGGGTGAGGTTTAGGGTTAGCTTTAGGGTTAGGGGGAGGGTTAGTTCGTAGGTTAGGGTTAGGGTGAGTGTTAGGGTTAAGGTTAGGGTGAGGGTTAGGTTGAGGTTAAGGGTTAGGGTTAGGGTTAGGATTAGGCTTAGGTTGAGAGTGACTGTGAGGGTAAGGTTTAGGGTTAAGCTTAGTCTTAGGGTTAGGCTGAGTGTGAGGATGGGTGTGAGGATTAGGGTTAGGGTGATGGATAGGGTGTGGTTTAGGGTTTGGGTTAGGGTTAGAATTAGGTTTAGGGTTAGGGTGAAGTTTAGGGTTAGAGTTATGGTTAGGGTGATGGTAAGGTTGAGGGTTAGGTTTAGGGTTAGGGTGAGACTTAGGGGGAGGGTTAGGGTTAGGGATAGGTTTAGGATTAGGGTTAGGGTGAGGGTGAGTTTGTGGGTTAGGGTTAGGTTTAGGGTTAGGCTGAGGGTGAGGGTTAGGGTTAGGGTGAGGTTAAGGGTTAAGTTTAGGGTTAGGGTGAGAGTTAGGGTGCGGATGAGGGTTAGGGTTAGCGTGAGTGTTAGGGTTAGAATTAGGGTTAGGGGGAGGGTTCTGTTAAGTTTAGGGTTAGGGTGAGGTTTAGGGTTATGGTGAGGTTTAGGTTTAGTGCGAGGTTTAGTGTTAAGGTGACGGTAAGTTTTAGGGTGAGGTTTAGGGTTAGGGTGAGGGTTATGGTTAGGGTGATTTTTAGGGTTAGGGTTAGGTTTATTGTTAGGGTTAGGGTTAGGGATACGGTTATGGTGAGGGTTAGGGTGAGGGTAATGTTTAGGGTTAGGATTAGTGTGAGATTTAGGGTTACGGTTAGGGTTAGATTTAGGGTTAGGTTGAAGTTGAGGTTTAGGGTTACAGTTAGGGTTAGGATGAGGGTTATGATGAAGGTTAGGGTTAGTGTTAATGTTAGGGTTAGGGTGAGGTTTAGGGTTAGGGTTAGGGTTAGTGATAGGGTTAGGATTAAGTTTAGGGTTAGGATGAGGTGAGTGTGAAGGCTAGGTTTAGGCTTTGGGTTAGGCTGAGGTTGAGGGTGAAGGTGAGGGTTAAGGTTAGGGTGCGGGTTAGGGTTAGGTTTAGGTTTAGAGTTAGCCTTAAGGTGAGGTTTATGGTTAGGTTTAGGGTTCTGGTAATGGTGAGGGTTAGGGTTAGCATCAGGGTTAGGGTGAGGGTTTGGGTTAGGGTTAGGGTGAGTGTTAGGGTTAATGTGAGGTTTAGGGTTAGGGTTACGGTTAGGGTGAGGGTAAGGTTGAGGGTTAAGGTGAGTGTTAGGTTGACGGTGAGTGTGAGGTTTAGGGTTGGGGTTAGGTTTAGAGTGAGGGTTAGGGTGAGGGGTAGTGTTAGGTTTATGGTGAGGATTAAGGATATTGTGAGGGTTAGGGTTTGAGTGAGGGTAAGGGTCAGGTGAGGTTTAGGGTTAGGGTGAGGGTTAGCATTAGGGTTAGGGTCAGGGTTAATATTAGGTTGGAAGTTAGGTTTAGGGTGAGAGTTAGGGTGAGTGTTAGGGTTAAGGTAAGTGATACGGTTAGGGTTAGGGTGAGGGTTATGTTTAGGGTGATGTGTAGAATGAGGTTGAGGGTTAGGGTGAGGGTGACAGTGAAGGTTAAGTTATGGATGAGGGTTAGTGTTAGGGTGAAGGTTAATGTTACGGTGAGGGTTATGGTGAGGGTGAGGATAAGGGTTAGGTTTATGGTGAGGGTTAGGGTTAGAGTTAGGGTGAGGGTAGGGGGAGGGGTAGGGTTAGAGTTAATGTTAGGTTTAGTGTGAGGGTTAGGGTTAGGGTGAGGATAAGGTAAGTGTGAGGGTTGGAGTGAGGGTGAGGGTTAGGGTTACTGTTAGTGTGAGGGTTAAGGTTACGGTTATGGTGAAGTTTAGGGTTAGGGTTATGTTTATTTTGACAGTGAGTGTTTGAGTTAGGATGAGTGTTCTTGAGAGTGTGAGAGTTAGGGTTTGGGTGAGGGTTAGGGTTAGCGTGAGTGTTAGGGTGATGGTGAGGTTCAGGGTTAGGGTTGGGGTTAGGGTTAGAGTGAGGGGTAGGGTGAGGTGTAGGGTTAGGGTTAGGGTGAGGGTTAGGTTTACTGTGAGGGTTAGGGTTAGGGTGAGGTTTAGGGTTACTCTGAGGGTTCAAGTTAGGATTAGGCTTAGTGTTGGGATGAGGTTAAGGGTTAGGTTGAAGGTTTGGGTTAGAGTGAGGGTTAGGGTTAATGTGAGGGTTAGGGTTATGGTGAGGGTTAGGGTTAGGGTGATGTTTAGGGTGAGATTGAGGGTTAGTGTGAGTGTGAGGGTGACGGTTCGGATGAGTGTTTGGGTGAGGTTTAGGTTGAGGTTGAGGTTGAGGGTGAGGCTTAGGGTTAATTTTAGGGTAAGGGTTAGTGTGAGGGTTTGGGATATGCTTAGTCTTAGGCTTAGGGTGAGGGTGAGTTTTAGGGTTAGGGTTAGGGTTAGGGATAGGTTTAGGTTGAGGATGAGGGTGATGGTTAGGGTTAGGATTAGTGTTAGGATGAGCCTGAGGGTGAGGTTTAGGGTTAGGGTGAGGGTTAGGCTAAGGGTTAGGGTGAGCGTTAGGTTTAGGGTGATGTTTAGGTTGAGGGTGAGGGTTAGGGTGAGGTTGAGGGTGAGGTTTCGGTTGAGGGTTTGGGTTAGGGTTAAGGTTAGGGTGAAGGTGAGTGTGAGGGTTAGGTTTAGGGTTAGGGTCAGGCTTAGGGTGAGGGTGATTGTGAGGGTTAGGGTTAGGGTTATGGTTAGGCTTAGGTTTAAGCTGAGGTTGAGGTGAGTTTGATGGTTAGGGTTAGGGTGAGTGTGAGCAGTAGGGTTAGGGTTAGGGATAGGATGAGGGTTAGATGAGGGTGAGGGTTAGGGTTAGGGTGAGTGTTAGGCTTAGGGTTAGGGTGAGGGTGAGGGTGGGGGTGAGTATTAGGCTTAGAGTGATGGTTAGCCTTAGGGTTAGGGTGAGGGTTAGGATGAGGGTTAGGTTTAGGAGTAGAGTTAGGGTGAGGACTAGGGTGAAAGTGAGGGTTAGGTTTAGGGTTAGGCTTAGGCATAGGTTTAGGCTGAGGTTGATGGTGAGGGTAAGGGTTAGTGTTATGGTGATAGATATGTTTAGGTTTAGGGTGAGTGTTAGGATGAGGGTTCGGGTTAGGCTGACGGTTAGTAAAAGCCTGAGGGTTACAGTAAGGGTGAGGGTAAGGTTTAGGTTGAGGGTTAGTTTAAGGGTTAGGGTTAGGGTTAGATTGAGGATTAGGGTTAGGGGTAGTGTGAGGTTTAGGGTGATGATGAGGGTTAGGGTGATGGTTAGGGTTAGAATTAGGGTAAGGTTGAGGGCTAGCGTGAGGTTGAGGGTTAGGGTTAGGGTTAAGTTCAGGTTGAGGGTTAGGGTGAGCTGTAGGTTTAGGTTTAGGGTGAGGGTTAGGGTTAGTGTGAGGGTTACGGTTAGGGTGAGGGTGAGGGTGAGGGTAAGGGTTATGGTGAGTGTTAGGATGAGGGTGAGGGTTAGGGTGAGGGTGAGCGTTAGGATTAGGTTTAGGGTTAGGGTGAGGTATAGGGTGAGGGTGAGGGTTAAGTTTAGGGTTAGGTTTGTGGTGTGGGTAAGTGATAGCGTGAGGGTTAGGGTGTGTGTTACAGTTAGCACTAGGGTTAGGCTGAGGGTTAGGTTTAGGGTTAGGGTGAGGGTGCAGGTGAGAGTGAGGTTTAAGGTCAGGATTAGGGTGAGGTTTAGGGTTAGGGTGAGGGTTAAGGTTAGGGTTAGCGTGAGGGTGACGGTGAGGGTGACGATTAGGGTTAGAGTTAGGGTTAGAGTTAGGGCTAGGGTGAGGGTTAGTTTTAGGGTTAGAGTTAGGGTTAGTGTTATTGTTATGGTAAGTGTGAGGGTTAGGGTTAGGGTTAGGCTTAGGCTTAGGCTTAGGCGGAGCATGAGGGTGAGGGTTAGGGTTAGGATTAGGGTTAGGGTGAGGGCTATGGTAAGTGTTAGGGTGAGGGTTAGTGTTAGGGATAAGGTTAGGTTTAGGATCAGGGTTAGGGTGAGGGAGAGTGTGAGCTTTAGGGTTAGGGTTAGGCTTAGACTTAGGGTTAGGGTGAGGGTTAGGGTTAGGATTTGGGTTAGGATGATGGTGTGGCTGAGGATTAGGGTTAGGTTTAGGATTAGGTTTAGGGTTAGGATTTAGGGTTAGGGTTAGGATTTGGGTTAGGATGAGGGTGTGGCTGAGCATTAGGGTTAGGTTTAGGATTAGGGTTAGGGTTAGGGTTAGGTTGAGGGTTAGGGTTTAGGCCTATTGTTAAGCTTAGGTTTAGGCTGAGGGTGAGGGTGGGGGTGAGGATTAGGGTTAGGGTTAGGGTTAAAATTAGGGTTATTGTTAGTGTTTTGGTTTGGGTTGTTTGCGGTGAGGGTGAGAATGAGGGTGAGGGTTATGGTTAGGGTTAGGCTGAGGGTGAGGGTGTGGGTGAGGAAGAGGTTTTGGGTGATGGTTAGGGTTAGGGTTAGGGTGAGGGTTAGGATGAGGGTTAGGGTTTGGATTAGGTTTAGGCTGAGGGCTAGGGTAAGGGTGAGGGTTAGGTTTAGGGTTAGGCTTAGTCCTAGGGTTTGGCTGAGGGTGAGGGTGAGGGTTAGGGTTAAGGTGATGGACAGGGTTAGGTTTAGGGTGAGTGTTAGGATGAGTGTTAGGGTTAGGATTAGGGTTAGGATGAGCGTGACGGTAAGAGTAAAGGTGAGGGTTAGGCTGAGGGTGAGTGTTCCCCTAAGGGTGAGGGTTAGGATTAGGGTGAGAGTTATGGTAAGGGTTAGGGTGAGGGTTAGGGTAATGGTGAGGGTTTGATTGAGGATTACGGTTAGGGTTAGTGTGAGTTTAGGGTGAGGATGAGGTTTAGGATTAGGGTGAGGGTTAGGGTTAGAATAGGGTTAGAGTGAGGGCTATGGTGAGGCTGACGGTTATGGTTAGGGTGAGGTTTAAGGTTAGGGTGAGAGTTAGGGTTAGTGTGATGGTTAGTGTTATAATGAGCAATAGTGTTAGGGTGATGGTAAGTGTTAGGGAGAGGGTTAGGATTAGGATGAGGGTTTTGGTTAGGTTGAGGGTTAGGGTTAGGTTGAGGGTTATGTTTAGGGTCAGGGTAAGGGTTAGGTTGAGGGTTAGGGTTAGAGTGAGGGTTAAGGTTAGGGTGAGGGTCAGGGTTACGGTGAGGGTTTGAGTGAGGGTTAGGGTTAGGGAGAGTTTTAGGGTTACCGTTAGAGTTAGGGTTAGAGTAAGGTTGAGGTTTAGGGTTAGAGTTAGGGTTCTGGTGAGGGTTAGGATGAGGGTTAGGGTTAGGGTTAATCTTATGTTTAGGGTTAGTGTGAGATTTAGGGTTAGGGTTATGGTTAGGATTAGGGTTAGGTTGACGGTGAGTGAGTGGGTTAGGGTTAGGTTTAGGTTTAGGCTTAGGGTTAGTCTGAGACTTAGGTTGAGGGTAAGGGTTAGGATTAGGGTGAGGGTTAGGGTTAGGGTGAGGGTGAGGTTTAGGATGAGGGTTAGGTTTAGGATTAGGTTTAGGGTGAGGGTGAGGTTTAGGGTTAGTGTTAGGGTGAGGTTTAGGGTTAGGGTTAGGGTCAGTGTGAGTTTGAGGTTTAGCGTTAGAGATAGAGTTAGGGTGAGGGTTAGGCTGAGGGTTACTGTTAGGGCTGGTGTTAGGGTTAGAGTTAATGTGAGGGTTAGGCTGCGGATGTGTGTTAGGGTTAGGGTGAGGGTTAGGTTTAGGATTAGGGTTAGGGTGAGGGCTAGGTTGAGGGTGAGGTTTAGGATTAGGGTTAGGGAGAGGGTGAGTGTGACGGTTAGGGTTAGGGTTAGGTTTAGGCTTAGGGTTAGGCTGAGGGTGAGGATGAAGATGAGGGTTAGTGTTAGGTGAGTGTTAGGGTTAGGGTCAGGGTGAGAGTTAGGGTTCGGGTTAAGTTTATGGTTAGTGTGTGGGTTAGTTTGAGGGTGTCGTTAAGGTTAAAGGTGAGGGTTAGTCTGAGGGCGAGTGTTATGGTAAGGGTGAGGCTTAGGGTTAGGGTGAGTGTTAGGGTGAGAATGAGGTTTAGGGTTAGGGTGAGGGTTAGAGTTAGAATTAGGGTTAGGGTGAGGGTTAGGGTTAGGGTTAGGGTTAGGGTGATGTTTAGGGTTATGGTGAGAGTTAGGTTTAGTGTGAGGGTTAGTGTTAGGGTGAGGGTAAATGTTAGGGTGAGGTTTAGCGTTAGGGTGAGGGTTATGGTTAGGGTGTGGTTTAGGTTTAGGGTTAGGGTTATTGTTAGGGTTAGGGTTAGGTTTATGTTTATGGTGATGTTGAGGGTGAGGGTGAGGTTTAGAGTTGGGGTTAGGGTATGATTTAGGGTTAGGGTTAGGGTTAGATTTAGGGTTAGGGTGAAGTTGAGGTTTAGGTTTAGAGTTAGGGTTAGGGTGAGGGTTAAGGTGAGGGTTAGGGTTAGGGTTACTGTTAGGGTTAGGCTTAGGGTGAGGGTTAGGTTTACGGATAGGGTAAGTTTAGGATTAGGGTTATGGTGAGGGTGAGTGTGAGGGTTAGGGTTAGTGTTAGGGTTAGGCTTAGGGTTAGCCTGAGGGTGAGGGTGTTATAATTACTGTTACATTTGCAGTGAGGGTGAGGCTGTGGTTGAAGGTTAGGGTTAGGGTTAGGGTTAGTTTTAGGGTTAGGATTACAGTTAGGGTTAGAATTAGGGTTAGGGTGAGGGCTAGCATGAGGGTGAGGGTTAGGGTTAGGGCTAAGTTTAGGGTGAGGGTTAGGGTGAGGGGTAGGGTTAGGTTTAGGGTGAGGGTTAGGTTTAGTGTGAGGGTTATGGTTAGGGTGATTGTGAGGGTGACGGTAAGGGTTATGGTGAGTTTTAGGTTGAGGGTGGGGGTTAGGGTTATGATTAGGTTTAGGGTTAGGGTGAAGTTTTGGTGGACGGTGAGGGTTCAGGTTAGGGTTAGGTTTGTGGTGTGGGTAAGTGATAGTATGAGGGTTAGGGTGAGTGCTAGAGTTAGCATTAGGGTTAGGGTGAGGGTTAGGATGAGTGTTGGGTTTAGGGTTTGGGTGAGGGTGAGGGTGAGAGTGCGGTTTAAGGTGAGGATTAGGGTGAGATTTAGGGTTAGGGTGAGGGTTAGGGTTATGGTTAGTGTGAGGGTGATGGTGAGGGTGACGGTTAAGGTTAGAGTTATCGTGAGGGTTCGATTAAGTGTGAGGTTGGGGAGAGGATGAGGTTAAGTGTTAGTGTGAGGGTTAGGGTGCGTGTGAGGGTTAGGTTTAGGGTTTGGGTTAGGGTGAGGGTTAGTGTGAGGGTTAGGGTTAGGGTTATGCTTAGGGTTAATTTGAGGGTTAGGCAGAGGGTTAGGATTAGGATTCGGTTGAGGGTTAGGTTGAGGGTTAGGATGAGGGTGAGGGTTAGTGTTAGGGTGAGGGTTACGGTTATTATTAGGGTTAGGGATAGGTTTAGGGTGACGGTGAGGTTTAGGGTGAGGGTTAGGGTGAGGGTTAGTGTTAGGGTTAATGTGAGTGTTAGTATAAGGGGTAGGGTTATGGATAGGGTTAGGGTTAGGATTAGTGTGAGGTTAAGAATTAGGGTGACGGTTAGGGTGAGGGTGAGGTTTATGGTTAGGAATAGTGATAGGGTTAGTGTTACGCTGAGGGTGAGCGTGAGGGTGAGGGTTGGGTTTAGGGTTGGGTGAGGGCTATGGTGAGGGTTAGGGTATGGGGGAGGGTTAGTGTGAGGGTGATTGTAAGGGTAAAATGAGGGTTAGGCTGAGGGTGAGAGTTAAGATAAGGGTGAGGGTTAGGGTTAGGGTGAGGGTTAGGTTAAGGGTTAGGGATAGGGTGAGGGTTAGATTGAGGATTAGGGTTAGGGTTAGTGTGAGGTTTGGGGTGAGGATGAGGGTTATGATTAGGTTGAGGGTTAGGTTTAGAATTAAGGTTACAGTGAGGGCTAGGGTGAGGGTGAAGTTTAGCTTTAGGGTTAGGGTGAGGTTTAGGGTTAAGGTGAGTGTAGGGGTTAGTGTGAGGGTTAGTGTTAGAGTTAGGGTTAGTGTTAGGGTGAGGGGAAGTGTTAGGGTGAGGGTTAGTGTTAGGGTGAGGGTTATGTTTGGGGTGAGGGTTAGTGTTAGGGTTAGGTTATGATTAGGGTTAGGGTTAGGGTGAGGGTGAGTGTGTGGGTTAGGGTTAGGTTTAGGTTTAGGTTTAGGGTTAGGCTGAGGGTGAGGTTGAGCTTGAGGATTAGGTTTAGGGTGATGGTTAGGGTTAGGGTTAGGGTGAGGGTTAGGATGAGGGTTAGGATGAAGGTGAGGTTTAGGGTTATGTTTAGGGTGAGGTTTAGGATTAGGGTTAGGGTTAGGGTTAGGTTGAGGTTGAGGTTTAGGTTTAGAGTTAGGGTTAGGGTGACAGTTAGTGTTAGGGTTAGTGTTAGGTTTAGGGTTAGGGTGAGTGTTAGTGTTAGGTTTAGGTTTATGGTGAGGGTGAGTTTTAGGGTTATGATGAGGCTTAGGGTTAGTATGAGTGTTAGTGTTAGGGTGAGGGTAAGTTTTAGGTGAGGGTTAGGATTAGGTTTAGGTTTAGGTTGAGGTTTAGGGTGAGGGTGAGTTTTAAGGTTAGGGATAGCTTTGTGGTGTGGGTAAGTGATAGCATGAGGGTTAGTGTGAGGGTTAGAGTTAGCATTAGGGTTAGGGTGAGGGTGCAGGTGAGAGTGAGGGTTAGGGTGAGGATTAGGGTGAGGTTTAAGGTTAAGGTGAGGGTTAGGGTTAGGGTGAGTGTTATGATTAGGGTTATCCTTAGGGTTAGGGTGAGGGTTAGACTGAGGGTTAGGCTTAGGATTAGGGTGTAGGTTAGGGTGAGGTTTAGGGTGAGGGTGAGAGTTAGGGTGAGGGTGAGGGTTAGGATTATTATTAGGGTTAGAGTCAGGTTTCGGGTGACGGTGAGGTTTAGGATGAGGGTTGAGGTGAGGTTTAGGGTTAGGGTTAAGGTGAGTGTTAGGATAAGGGTTAGGGTTATGGTTATGGTGAGGGTTAGGTTTAGTGTGATAGTTAGGTTTAGGGTTAGGGTTAGGATTAGTGTGAGGGTAAGAATTAGAGTGATGGTTAGGGTGAGGGTGAGGTTTAGGGTTAGGAATAGTGATAGGGTTAGTGTTACGCTGAGGGTGAGTGTGAGGGTTAGGGTTAGGTTTAGGGTTTGGGCTAGGGTGAGGGTTACGGATAGGGTGAGGTTAGGGTGAGGGTGATGGTAAGGGTAAAGGTGAGGGTTAGGCTGAGGGTGAGGTTTAATATAAGCGTGAGGTTTAGTGTTAGGGTGAGGGTTAGGGTAAGGTTTCGGGTTAGGGTTAGGGTAAGGGTTAGATTGATTATTAGGGTTAGGGTTAATGTGAGGTTTAGGGTGAGGATGAGGGTTAGGGTTAGGGTGAAGGTGAGTGTTAGAATTATGGTTAGGGTGAGGGCTAGGGTGATGGTGAGGGTTAGAGATAGGGTTAGGTTTAGGGTGAGGTTTAGGATTAGGGTGAGGGTTAGGGTTAGAATTAGGGTTAGCGTGAGGGCTAGGGTGAGGTTTAGGGTTAGGTTTAGGGTTAGGGTGAGGTTTAGGTTTAGGGTGAGGGTGAGGTTAAGGTTTAGGGTGAGGGTTAGGGTTAGGGTTAGGGTGAGGATAAGGTTGAGGGTTAGGCTGAGTGTTAGGGTGACGGTCAGGGTGAGGATTAGGGTTGGGGTTAGGGTTAGAGTGAGGGTTAGGGTGAATGGTAGATTAGGGTTAGGGTGAGGATTAGGGTTACTGTGAGGGTTAGGGTTAGAGTGAGGATAAGGGTTAGGGTGAGGGTTAGGGATAGGGTGAGGGATAGCATTAGGGTTAGGGTGAGGGTTAGTGTTAGGTTGGAGGTTAGGGTTAGGTTGAGGGTTAGAGTGAGTGTTAGGTTTCGTGTGAGTGATAGGGTTAGGGTTAGAGTGAGGGTTATTGTTAGGGTGATGTGTAGAATGAGGGTTAGCGTTAGGGTGAGATTTAAGGTAAGGGTAAGGTTTAGGGTGAGGGTGAGGGTGAGTGTAAGGGTTAGGATTAGGGTGAGGGTTAGTGTTAGGGTTAGGGTTAGAGTTAGGGAGAGGGGTAAGTTCAGGGGTAGGGTTAAAGTTAAGTTTAGGGTTAGTCTGCGGGTTAGGGTTAGGGTGAAGATAAGGTAAGGGTGAGGGTTGGTGTGAGGGTGAGTGTTAGAGTGAGGATGAGGGTTCTGGAGAGTGTGAGGGTTAGTGTTTGGGTGATGGTTACGGTTAGTGTGAGTGTTAGGGTGACGGTGAGGGTGAGTGTTAGGGTTGGGATTAGAGGTAGAATGAGGGGTAGGGTGAGGGGTAGGGTTAAGTTTAGGGTGAGGGTTAGGGTTACTGTGAGGGTTAGCGTTAAGGTGAGGTTTAGGGTTACTGTGAGGGTTCAAGTTAGGGTTAGGCTTAGTGTTAGGGTGAGGGTAAGGGTTAGGTTGAGGATTAGGGTTAGGGTGAAGGTTAGGGTTAATGTGAGGGTTAAGTTTAGGGTGAGGGTTAGGGTGAGGGTTAGGGTTAGGTTGATGTTTAGGGTGAGGGTGCGGGTTAGGGTGAGGGTGAAGGTGAAGTTTGGGTTGAGTGTTTGGGTTAGGGTTAGGATGAGGTTGAGGGTGAGGGTGAGGCTTAGGGTTAGTTTTAGGGTAAGGTTGAGTGTGAGGGTTAGGGTTAGAGTTAGTCTTAGCCTGAGGGTGAGGGTGAGGGTGAGGTTTAGGGTTAGGGTTAGGGTTAGCGTTAGGGTTATGGTGAAGGTTAGGGTTAGGTTGGAGGTTACGGTTAGAGTGAGGGTGAGGGTTATAATTAGGTCTAGGGTGAGATCTAGGGTGAGGGAGAGGGTTAAATTAGGCTTAGGGTTAGGTTGAGGGTGAGGTTGGGGGTGAGGAATAGATTTTGGGTGATGCTTAGGGTTAGGGTTAGGGTGAGGGTTAGGATGAGGGTTAAGGTTAATATTAGGCTTAGGAATAGGGTTAGGGTAAGGGCTAGGGTGAGGGTGAGGTTTAGGGTGACGTTTAGGGTTTGGGTTAGGGTGAGGGTAAGGTTTAGTGTTAGAATTAGTTTTAGGGTGAGGCTGAGGGTGAGGGTTAGGGTTAAGGTTAGGGTAAGGAATAGGGTTATGGTGAGCCTGAGGGTGAGGGTTAGGGTGAGGATTATGGTTACGGTAGGGTTAGGCTAAGGGTTAGAGTGAGGGTTAGGTTTAGGGTGATGTTTAGGTTGAGGGTGAGGGTTTGGGTGAGGTTGAGGGTGAGGTTTCGGTTGAGGGTTTGGGTTAGGGTGAGGGTGAGGGTGAGGGTGAGGGTTAGGTTTAGAGTTAGGGTTAGGCTTAGGGTGAGGGTGATTGTGAGGGTTAGGGTTAGGGTTATTTTTAGGATTAGGTTTAAGCTGAGGGTGAGTGTGAGCATTAGGGTTAGGGTTAGGGATAGGCTGAGGGTTAGATGAGGGTGAGGCTTAGGGTTAGGGCGAGTGTTAGGCGTAGGGTTAGTGTGAGGGTTAGGGATAGTTTGATGGTTAGGGTGAGGTTTTGAATTAGGGTAAGGGTGAGGGTGAGCGTGACTGTTAGGGTGCAGGTGAGGTTTAGGGTTAGGTTTAGGCTTAGGGTGAGGGTTTAGTGTTAGGGTTAGGATGATGATTAGGATGAGGGGTAGGGTTAGGGTTAGTGTGAGGTTTAGGGTAAGATTAAGGGTTAACGTTAGGGTTAGGGTTAGGGTGAGGTTTAAGGTGAGGGTTAGGGTTAGGTTTAGGGTTAAGGTGAGGGTTAGGGTGAGGGTAAGTTTTAGGGTGAGGGTTAGGGTGAGTGTGAGTATAGGGTTAGGCTTATGGAGTGGTTTAGGGTTAGATTTAGGATGAAGGTGAGGGTGAGAGTGTGGGTTAGGGATTAGTTTTAGGGTTAGGTTTAGTGTTATTGTTAGGGTTAGGGTTACGATTACAGTGAGGTTGTTGGTGAGGTGAGGTGTAGCGTTAGGGTTAGCGTTAGGGTGAGGGTTAGGGTGAGGGTAAATGTTGGAGTGAGGGTTAGGGTTAGGGTGAGGTTAAGGGTTAGGGTTAGGGTGAGGGTTAGGGTTAGCATTAGGGTTGGGTTGAGGACTAGGGTGAGGGATAAGTTTAGGTTAGCGTGAGGGTTAGGGTTAGAGTGAGGATTAGTTTGAGGGTAAGAATAAGGGTAAAGGGGAGGGTTAGGGTGAGTTTGAGAGTTACGGTAAGAGTGAAGGTTATGATGAGGGTGAGGTTTAGGGTGAGGTTTACGATTAGGGTGAGGGTGAGATTGAGGTTTAGGGTGAGGGTAAGGGTTAGGGTTAGGGTGAGGGTAAGATAAGGTTGAGGGTTCGGATTAGGTTTAGGGTGAGGTTTAGAGTGAGTGTGAGGGTTACGGTTAGGGTTAGTGTTAGGGTGAGGGTAAGTGTTAGGGTTTTGTATACGTTTACGGTGAGGGTGAGGTTTAGGTTTAGGGCGCGGGTTAGGGTTAGGGTTATGGTTAGGGTGAGGGTGAGGGTTAGGATAAAGGTTAGGGTTAGGGTTATTTTTAGGGTTATGTTTAGGCTTATGATTATGTTGAGGGTGAGGGTTAGGGTTAGGGTGAGGTTTAGGATTAGGGTTAGTTTTAGGGTTAGGGTTAGCATGAGGTTTAGGGTGAGTGGTATGGTTAAGGTTAGGGTGAGGGTTAGGGTTAGTTTGAGTGTTACGGTTAGGGATAGGGTGAGGGTTAGGATGACGTTTAGGATGAGGGTAAGGTTTAGGGTGAGGGTTAGAGTGAGTGTGAGGTTTAGGGTTAGGGTTACTGTTAGGGTGAGGGTAAGTGTTAGGGTTAGGTTTAGGTTTACGGTGAGGGAGAGGGTTAGGTTTAGGGTGAGGGTTAGAGTTAGGGTTAGGGTTAGGGTGAGTGTGAGGGTTAGGATAAAGTTTAGGGTTAGGGTTATTTTTAGAGTTATGTTTAGGTTTATGGTTATGTTGAGGGTGAGGGTTAAGGTTATGGTGAGGTTTAGGATTAGGGTTAGTTTTAGGGTTAGGGATAGGATGAGGTTTAGGATGAGTGGTAGGGTTAAGGTTAGGGTGAGGGTTAGGGTTAGGGTTAGGGTTAGGGTGAGGGTTAGGGTTAGTGTTACAGTTAGGGTTAGGGTTAGGATGAGGGTTTCGGGTTAGGATTATGGTTAGGGTTAGTTTGAGGATTTCGGTGAGGGTTATGATTAGGGTTAGGGTAAGGGTTAGCGTTAGGGTGAGGGTTATGGTTAGGATTAGTGTTAGAGTTAGGGTTAAGGCTAGGGTGAGGGTTATGGTGAGGGTGAGGTTTAGGTTTAGGATTAGGTTTATCATGTGGGTGAGTGATAGCGTGAGGGTTAGGGTGAGTGTTAGAGTTAGCATTAGGGTTAGGGTGAAGGTTATGGTGAGGGTTAGGTTTAGTGTGAGTGTTTGGTTTAGGGTTAGGTTTAGGATTAGTGTGAAGTTAAGAATTAGGGTGACGGTTAGGGTGAGGGTGAGGTTTAGGGTTAGGATTTGGGTTATCGTTAGTGTTACGCTGAGGGTAATGGTGAGGGTGAGGGTGAGGGTGAGTTTTAGGGTTAGGGTTAGGGTGAGGGCTATGATGAGGGTTAGGGTTAGGGTGAGGGTGAGGGTTAGGCTGAGGGTTAGGGTTAGGGTTAGGGTTAGGTTTAGGGTTAGTTTGAGGGTGGTATGAGGGTGAGGTTTGGGTGAGGGTTAGGGTTAGTGTTAAAATTAGGGTTAGGATTAGGGTTAGGGGTAGGGTTTCGGTTATGGTGAGTATTAGGGTTAATGTGTGGGTTAGGGTTAGGGTGAGGATAAAGTAAGGGTTAGGGTTAGGGTGAGGGTGAGGTTTATGGTTACTGTTAGAGTGAGGGTTCGGGTTAGGTATAGTGTTAAGGTAAGGGTGAGGGTGAGGGTTAGGTTTAGGCTTAGGGTTAAGGAGAGGGTGAGGGTGAGTGTGAGGTTTTAGGTTAGGTTTAAGGTTAGGCTGAATATTAGGGTTAGATTGGAGGTTAGGATTAGGGTTAGGGTGAAGGTTAGGTTTTGGGTTAGGCTGAGGGTTAGGGTTAGTATTAGGGTGAGGTTTAGGGTGAGGGTTAGGGGGAGAGGGAGGGTTAGGTTTAGAGTGAGGCTTAGGGTTAGGATTAGGGTTAGGGTCAGGGTTAGGGTGACTGTGATGTTTAGGGTGAGGTTTAGAGTGAGGGTTATGTTTAGGGTTAAGGTGAGGGTTAGGGTAAGGGGTCAGGTTACGGTTAGGGTGAGGGTTACGTTTAGTGTGAGAGTAAAGGTTAGGGTTAGGGTTAGGATTAGTGTGAGGGAAAGAATTAGGGTGATGGTTATGGTGAGGGTGAGGTTTAGGTTTAGGAATAGGGATAGGGTTAGTGTTACGCTGAGGATGAGGATGAGGGTGAGGGTGAGCGTTAGGTTTAGGGTTAGGGTGAGGGCTAGGGTGAGGGTTAGGGTTAGGGTGAGGGCTAGGGTTAGGGTGAGGGTAAGGGTTAGGTTTAGTTTGAGGGTGGTGTGAGGGTGAGGTTTAGGGTGAGGCTTTGGGTTAGGGTGAGGGCTAGGTTGAGGGTGAACATTAGGGTTATGATGAGGGTTAGCGTTAGGTTTAGGGTGAGGGTTAGGTTTAGTGTGAGGTTTACGGTTAAGGTTAGGTTGAGGTTGAGGGTAAGGGATATGGTGAGGGTTCAGGTGAGGGTGAAGGTTAGGGTTATGATTAGAGATAGGGTTAGGTTTAGGCTGAGGGTGAGAGTGAGGGTGCGGGTGAGGTTTAGGTTTAGGGTTAGGGTGAGGGTGAGGGCTAGGGTGAGGGTCAGGGTTAGGGTGAAGTTGAGGTTGAGGGTGAGGCTGAGGGTTAGGGTGAGGTTGAGGTTTAAGATTAGGTTTAGGGTTATTGTTAGGGTTAGAGTGAGGGTTACAGTTCAGTTTAGGGTGAGGGTGAAAGTGAGGGTTATGGTTAGGGTTAGGGTGAGGTTTAGGGTTAGAGTTAGGGTTAGTGTTAATATGAAGTTTATGGTGAGGGTTAGGGTTAGGGTTAGGGTCAGGGTTAGGGTTAGTGTGACGGTTAGAATGAGTGTTAGGGTTATGGTGAGGGTTAGGGTGAGTGTTAGGGTTTTGATTAGGGTTAAGTTGAGGGTGAGGGTTAGGGTGAGCTTTAGGGTTAGGGTTAGGGTTAGGGTGAGGGCTAGGGCTAGGGTGGAATTTAGGATTAAGGTTAGGGTTATGGTTAGGTTGAGAGTTAGGTTTAGGGTTAGGGTTAGGTTTACGCTGACGGTGAGAGTTAGGGTTATGGTGAGGGTTTGGTTTAGGGTAAGGGTTAAGGTGAGGGTGAGTTTTAGGGTTAGGTTTAGGGTTAGGGTTAGGGTGAGGGTGAGGGTGAGGGTTAGGGTTAGGGTTACAGTGAGGTCGAGGGTTAGGTTTAGGGTGAGGTTTAGGGTTAGGGTTAGGGTTAAGGTGTGGGTTTGAATTAGGATTAGAGTTAGGGATAGGGTTATTTTTAGGGTTAGGGTTAGGGTTAGGGTTAGGTTTAGGGTGAGGGTGAGGGTTACCGTTAGGTTTAGGTTTAGGGTTATGGTTAGGATTAGCGTGAGGGTGAGGGTGTGGGTTAGGGTTAGATTTAATGTGAGGGTGAGGGTTCGTGTGAGGGTTAGGGTTAGGGTGAGGGTGAGGGTGAGGTTGAGGGTGAGTGTTAGTGTTAGTATGAGGTTTAGGGTTAGAGTAAAGGTTAGGGTTAGGTTGAGGGTTTGGCTAACGTTTAGGGTTAGTATGAGGGTTAGGCTGAGGGGTATGGTTAGGTTTAGGGTGAGGATTAGGGTTAGTGTGAAGGTTAGGTTTAGGGTTAGGGTGAGGTTAAGGATTAGGGTGAGGGTTAGCGAAATGTTTAGGTTTAGGGTAACGGTTAGTGTTAGGGTTACTGTGAGGGTGAAGTTTAGGTTTAGGGTGAGGGTTACGGTGAGATCTAGTGTGAGGGTGAGGGTTAGGGTTAGGTTTAGGCTTAGGCATAGGGTTAGGATGAGGGTGATGTTGATGGTGGGGCTTAAGGTTATGGTGATGGATAGGGTTAGGGTTAGGTTGAGGGTTAGGATGAGGGTTCGGGTTAGGGTGAGGGTTAGGATGAGAGTGAGGGTAAGAGCAAAGGTGAGGGTGAGGCTTAGGGTGAGGGTTACGGTAAGGGTGAGGGTTAGGGCTAGGGTGAGGGTTAGGGTAAGGGTTAGGGTTAGGATTAGATAGAGGATTAGGGTTAGGGATACTGTGAGGTTTAGGTTGAGGATGAGGGTTAGGGTTAGAATTAGGGTTAGGGTGAGGGCTAGCGTGAGGGTGAGGGTTAGGGATAGGGTTAAGTTTAAGGTGAGGGTTAGGGTGAAAAGTAGGGTTAGGATTAGGGTTAGGGTTAATGTTAGTGTTAGGGTTAGGGTTAGGGTTAGGGTGAGGGTTAGGGTTAGGGTTAGGGTAAGGGCTAGGGTGATGGTGAGGTTTAGGGTTAGGGTTAGGGTGAGTTTTAGGGTTACGTTTAGGGTTTGGGTAAGGGTGAGGGTAAGGTTTAGTGTTAGAGTTAGTTTTAGGGTGAGGCTGAGGGTGAGGGTTAGGGTTAAGGTTAGTGTTAGGGTTAGGGTGAGGGTGAGGGTGAGGGTGAGGTTTAGGGTGAGCGTGAGGTTTAGGCTTAGGCTTAGGATTAGGATTACGGTAAAGGTTAGGGTGAGTGTGAGGGTTAGGGTTAGGGTTAGGCTTAGGCTTAGGATTATACTGAGTGTGAAGGTGAGGGTATTGTTTAGGGTTAGGGTGAGTGTTAGGGTTAGGCTTAGGGTTAGGATTAGGATTAGGGTAAGGTTTAGGGTGAGGGTGAGGTTTAGTTTTAGAGTTAAGTTAAGGGTGAGGCTGAGGTTGAAGATGAGGTTTAGGGTTAGTGTTAGGGTAAGGTTTAGGTTTAGGTTTAGGGTGAGGGTTAGGATGAGGGTTAGGATTACAGTCAAGGTGAGGGTTAGGGGTAGAGCGAAGGTTAGGGTTAGGATTAGTGTTAGGGTGAGGTTTAGGATAAGGGTTAGGATTAGGGTTAGGGTAAGGCCTAGTATGAGGGTGAGGTTTAGGGTTAGGGTTAGTGTGAGGTTTAGGGTTATGGTTAGGTTTAGGGTGAGGGTGAGATTTAGGGTTAGAGTTAGGGTAAAGGTGAGGCTGAGGTTGAGGGTTAGGGTTAAGGTTAGTGTTATTGTTAGGGTTAGGGTGAGGTTTAGGGTGATGATGAGGGTTAGTCTTAAGGTTAGGATTAGGATTAGGGTAAGGGTTAGGGTGAGTGTGAGGGTTAGGGCTACTGTGAGCGTGAGGGTTAGGGTTAGGTTGAGGTTTAGCGTTAGCGTTAGGGTGAGGGTTAGGGTTAGGTTTAGGGTGAGGGTTAGGATGAGGATTAGGTTTTCGATTAGGGTTAGGGTGAGGGCTAGGGTGATGACTAGGTTTAGTGTTAAGGTAAGGTTTAGGGCTAGGTTTAGGTTTAGGGTGAGGGTTAGGATGAGGGTTAGTGTTATGGTGAGGGTGAGGATTACATTAGGGTGAGGGTTAGGGTTAGGGTGAGGGTGAGTGTTAGCATTAGGTTTGGGGTTAGGGCTAGGTTTAGGTTTAGGGTTAGGATTAGTGTTATTTTTAGGGTTAGCATTTGAGTTATTGTGAGGATAACGTTGAGGGTGAAGGGGTAGGGTTAGGGTTAGGGTGAGGTTGAGGGTTAGGGTTAGGATTAGGTTTAGGGTGAGGGTAAGGTTTAGGGTTATATTTAGGGTTAGTTGGAGGGTTAGGTCGAGAGTTGGGGTTAGGATTAATGTTAGGGTTAGGCTTAAGGTGAGGGTTAGGTTGAGGGTGAGGGTTAGGGTAATGATTAGGATTAGGATTAGGGTTAGGTTTAGGGTGAGTGTGAGGGTTAAGGTTAGGATTAGGATTAGGTTTAGGGTTCGGCTGAGGGTGAGGGTGAGGGTGAGTTTTAGGGTTAGAGTGAGGTTTAGGTTTAGGGTTAGGGTTAGGGTGTGGTTGAGGTTTAGGTTTAGAGTTCTGGTTAAGGTCAGGCTGAGGGTGAGGGTTAGAGTTGGGGTTAGGATTAGGATTAGGGTAAGGGTTAGGGTGAGTGTGAGGGTTAGGGTTAGGTTTAGGGTTCAGCATAGGGTTACACTGAGGTTGAGGATGAGGGTGAGGGTTTGGGTTTGAGTGAGGGTTAGGGTTACGTTTAGGGTGAGAGTTAGGGTTCAGGATAAGTTTAGGGTTAGGGTGAGGGTTAGGTTTAGGGTTACATTTGCTTGAGGGTTAGGGTTAGGTTGAGGGTTAGGTTTAGGTTTAGGGTGAGGTTTAGGGTTAGGGTTATGGTGAGGGTTAGGATGAGGATTAGGGTTAGGATTAGGGTTAGTATGAGGGCTAGGGTGAGGGTGAGGTTTAGGGTTAGTGTTAGGGTGAGGTTTAGGGTTAGGGTTAGGTTTAGGGTGAGGGTTAGGATGAGGGTTAGGGTTACGATAAGGGTGATGGTTAGGGTTAAGGTGAGGGTTAGGGTTAGTATTAGAGTTAGGGTGAGGGTGAGGCTGAGGGTGAGGGTTAGGGTTAGTGTTAATGTTAGGGTTAGGTTGAGAGTGAGGGTGAGGGTGAGGGTTAGGTTTAGGCTTAGGATTAGGATTATGGTAAAGGTTAGGGTGAGTGTGAGCTTTAGTGTTAGGGTTAGGCTTAGGCTTACGATTAGACTGATGGTGAAGGTGAGGGTGAAGTTTAGGGTTAGGGTGAATGTTAAGGTTAGGCTTAGGGTTAGGATTAGGATTAGGGTAAGTGTTATGGTGAGCATGAGGTTTAGTTTTAGAGTTAGGGTAAGGGTGAGGCTGAGGTTGAATTTGAGGGTTAGGGTTAGTGTTAGGGTAAGGTTTAGGGTTAGGGTTAGGATGAGGGTTAGGGTTAAGGTCAGGGTGTGGGTTAGGGGTAGAGTGAGGGTTAGGGTTAGGATTAGGGTTAAGGTGAGGGTTAGGGTGAGTGTTAGGGTGAGGGCTAGGATGAGGGTTAGGATTAGGGTTAGGGTGAGGCCTAGGGTGAGCGTGAGGTTTAGGGTTAGGGTTATTGTGAGGTTTAGGGTTAGGGCTAGGTTTAGGTTGAGGGTGAGATTTAGGGTTAGAGTTAGGGTAAGAGTGAGGCTCAGATTGAGGGTTAGGGTTAAGTTTAGTGTTATTGTTAGGGTTAGGGTGGGTTTTAGGGTGATGGTGAGGGTTAGGATTAGCGTTAGGATTAGGATTAGGTTAAGGGTTAGGGTGAGTGTGAGGGTTAAGTTTAGGGTTAGGGTTTGGCTTAGGGTTAGGCTGAGGGTGGGGTTAGGGTTAGGCTGAGGGTAAGGGTTAGGTTTAGGGTGAGGGTTAGGCTAAGGTTTAGGGTGAGGGTTAGGATTAGGATTAGGGTTATGATTAGGGTTAGGGTGAGGGCTAGGTTGAGGATTAGGTTTAGTGTTAGGGTAAGTTTTAGGGTTAGGTTTAGGGTTAGGGTGAGGGTTAGGATGAGGGTTAGGATTATGTTGAGGTTGAGGGTTACATTAAAGTGAGGGTTAGGGTTAGGATTAGGGTTAGGGTGAGGGTGAGTGTTAGCATTAGGGTTAGGGTTAGGGTTAGGGTTAGGTTTAGGGTTAGGATTAGTGTTATTTTTAGAGTTAGCATTTGAGTTATGGTGAGGGTGACGGTGAGGGTGAGGGTTAGGGTTAGGGTTAGGGTGAGGTTTAGGGTTAGGGTTAGGGTTAGGGTTAGGGTGAGGGTGAGGTTTAGGGTTATATTTAGGGTTTGTTGGAGGGTTAGGTCGAGGGTTGGGGTTAGGATTAATGTTAGGGTTAGGCTTAAGGTGAGGGTTCGGTTGAGTGTGAGGGTTAGGGTTAAGGTTAGGATTAGGATTAGGGTTAGGGTTAGGGTGAGTGTGAGGGTTAGGGTTAGGGTAAGGATTAGGCTTAGAGTTCGGCTGAAGGTAAGGGTGAGGGTGAGCTTTAGGGTTAGAGTGAGGTTTTGGTTTAGGGTTAGGGTTAGTGTGAGTGTTAGCGTTAGGGATAGGATTAGAGTTAGGCTGAGGGTGATGGTGTGGGTGAGGATTAGGTTTAAGGTGAGGGTTAGGGTTAGGGGTATGGGGAGAGTTAAGATGAGGGTTAGTGTTAGGATTAGGGTTAGGTTGAGGACTAGGGTGAGGGTGAGGTTTAGGGTTAGGGTTAGGGTGAGGTTTAGGGTTAGGGTTAGGGTGAGGAGGAGGTTTAGAGTTACAGTTTGGGTTAAGGTGAGGCTGAGGGTGAGGGTTAGAGTTAGGGTTAGGATTAGGATTAGGGTAAGTGTTAGGGTGAGTGTGAGGGTTAGGGTTAGGATTAGGGCTCTGCTTAGGGTTACACTGAAGTTGAGGGTGAGGGTGAGGTTTAGGGTTTGGGTGAGGGTTAGGGTTAGTTTTAGGGTGAGAGTTAGGGTTCAGGTTAAGTTTAGGGTTAGGGTGAGGTATACGGTTTGGGTTCAGGTGAGGTTTAGGGTTAGGGTTAGTTTGAGGGTTACGGTTAGGTTTAGGGTTAGGGTGAGGTTTAGGATTAGGGTTAGGGTGAGGGTTAGGATGAGGATTAGGGTTAGGATTGGGGTTAGCTTGAGGGCTAGGGTGAGGGTGAAGGTTAGGGTTAGTGTTAGGGTGAGGTTTTGGGTTAGGGTTAGGTTTAGGGTGAGGGTTAGGATGAGGGTTGGGTTACGGTAAAGGTGATGGTTAGGGTTAAGTTGAGGGTTAGGGTTAGGATTAGGGTTAGAGTAAGGGTTAGTATTAGGGTTAGGGTTAATGTTATTGTTAGGGTTAGGGTTATGGTTATGGTGAGGATGACGGAGAGGGATAGGATTAGTGTTAGGGTTAATGTTATTGTTGGGGTTAGTGTTATGGTTACGGTGAGGGTGAGGATGATGGTTAGGTTTAGGGTGAGGTTTTTAGTGTTATGGTTAGGATTAGAATTAGGGTTAGGGTGAGGGTTAGGTTTAGGGTTAGGGGGAGGGTTAGGATGAGGATTAGGGATAGGATTAGGGTTAGGGTAAGGGTTAGGGTGAGGGTGAGGTTTAGGGTTAGGGTTAGGGTGAGGTTTAGGGTTACGTTTAAGTTTTGGGTTAGGGTGAGGGTAAGGTTTAGTGTTAGAGTTAGTTTTAGGGTGAGGCTGAGGGTGAGAATTAGGGTTAGGGTTAGTGTTAGGGATAGGGTGAAGGTGAGGGTGAGGGTGAGGGTTAGGCTTAGGTTTAGGATTAGGATTATTGTAAAGTTTAGGGTGAATGTGAGCATTAGGGTTAGGGTTATGCTTAGGTTTAGGATTACACTGAGGATGAAGGTGAGTGTGAAGTTTAGGGTTAGGGTGAATGTTAGGGTTAGGCTTAGGGTTAGGATCAGGATTAGGGTAAAGGTTAGGGTGAGGGTGAGTTTTGGGGTAAGGGTTAGGCTTAGGCTTAGGCTTAGGCTGAGCATGAGTCTGAGGGTGAGGGTTAGGGTTAGGTTTAGGGTGAGGTTCAGTGTTAGGGTTAGGGTTAGAGTTAGGGGTAGAGGGTGAGGTTTAGGGGTAGAGTTAAGGTTAGGGTGAGGGTTAGGGTTAGGGTGAGGCTTAGGGTTAATGTTAGGGTTAGGTTGAGGGTGAGGTTTAGGGTTAGGGTTAGGGTTAGTCTGAGGGTTAGGGTTAGGGTTAAGGTTAGTGTTAGTGTGAGGGTAAGTGTTAGGGTGAGGGAATGGTTTAGGTTGAGGGTTATGGTTAGGGTGAGGGTTTGGATTAGGGTTAGGGTTATTTTTACGGTTAGGTTCAGGTTTAAGGTTACTGTGAGGGTGAGGGTCAGGGTTAGTGTTAGGGTTAGGGTGAGGTTTAGGGTTTGTGTTAGGGTTAGAGTTAGGGTTAAGGTGAGGGTGAGTGTGAGGGTTAGGGTTAGGGTTAGGCTTAGGCTTAGGGTTAGGCTGAGTGTGAGGGTGTGGGTGAGGATTAGGTTTAGGTGATGGTTAGGGTTAAGGTTAGGGTGGGGTTTAGGGTTACAGTTAGGGTTTGGGTTAGGGTGAGCGTAAGGTTTAGGGTTAGATATAGAGTTAGGGGGAGCGTTAGGGTATGGGTTAGGGTTAGGGTTAAGTTTAGAGTTAGGGTGAGTGTGCGGGTGAGTGTGAGGGTTAGGTTTAGGTTTAGGGTTATGCTTAGGGTTAGGCTGAGTGTGAGGGTTAGGTTTAGGGTGAGAATTAGTTTTAGGGTTATGGTGAGGGTTAGATTGAGGGTAGGGTTAGGATTAGGGTTAGGGTGAGGGCTAGGGAGAGGGTTACGTTTAGGGTGAGGGTTAAGGTGAGGTTTATGGTTATTGTTAAGTTTAGGGTCAGTTTCTGGGTGAGGTTTAGGGTAAGAGTTAGGGTTAATTTGAGGCTGAGGGTGAGGGTTAGTGTTAGGGTTAGGAAAAGGATTAGAGTAAGGTTTAGGGTGAGTGTGATGGTTAGCGTAAGGTTTAGGGTTAGGCTTAGGGTTACACTGAGGGTGAGTTTTAGTGTTAGGGTGAGGTTTAGGGTTAGGATTAGGGTGAGAGTTAGTGTTCAGGTTATGTTTTGGGTTAGGGTGAGGGTTAGGGTTAGGGTTAAGTTGAGCTGAGTGTTAGGGTTAGGTTGAGGTTTAGAGTTAGGCTTAGGATTAGGGTGAGGTTTAGGGTTAGGGTTAGGGTGAGGTTTAGAATGAGGATTAGGGTTAGGATTAGGGTTAGGATGAGGGCTAGGTTGAGGGTGAGGGTTAGGGTTAGTGTTAAGGTGAGGTTTAGGTTTAGGGTGAGTGTTAGGATGAGGGTTAGTGTTATGGTAAGGGTGAGGATTAGGTTTCGGGTGAGGGTGAGAATTAGGATTAGGGTTAGGGTTAGGGTTATTGTTAGGGTTAGGGTTAGGGTTACGGTTACTGAGAGGGTGAGGTTGAGGGTTAGTGTTAGATTTAGGGTGAGGTTTTTAGTGTTAAGGTTAGGGTGTGTCTTAGGGTTAGGGTTAATGTGAGAGTTAGTGTTAGGGTTAGGTTTAGGGTGAGGCTGAGGATGAGGGTTAAGGTTAGGGTTAGTGTTAGAGTTAGAGTTAGAGTCTGGGTGAGAATTAGGGTTCGGGTTAGGTTTAGGTTTAAGGTGAGGTTTAGGGTTAGGGTTACGGTTAGCGTGAGTGTTAGGTTTAGGTTGAGGGTTAGGGTTAGGCTTAGGATTAGGGTGAGGGTTAGTGTTAGGATTAGGGTGAGTGTTAGGATGAGGATTAGGGTTAGGATTAGTGTTATGGTGAGGGTTAGGGTGAGGGTGAGGGTTAATGTTAGTGATTGAGTAAGGTTTAGGGTTAGGGTTATGGTTTGGGTGAGGGTTAGGATGAGTGTTAGATTTACAGTGAGGGAGAGGGTTAGGGTTAGGTTGAGGGGTTAGGGTTAGGATTTGGGTTAGGGTGAGGGTTAGTTTTAGGTTTACATTTAGGGTTTGGGGGAGATTTATGTCCAGGGTTAAGTTTAGGGTTAGGGTTAGTGTTAGGGTTAAGGTTAGGTTGCAGGTTAGGTTGAGGTTTAGGATTGGGGTTAGGTTTAGAGTTAGGATTAGGTTTAGGTTGAGGGTGAGTGTGAGGGTTAGGGTTAGGGTTAAGCTTAGGCTTAGGGTTAGGTTGAGCGTGAGGTTTGGGGTGAGGATTAGGGTTAGTGTTATGGTTAGGGTTAGGGTTAGGGTGAGGGTTAGGATGAGGGTTAGGGTTAGGATTAGGGTTAGGGTGAGTGCTAGGGTGAAGGTGAGGTTTAGGGTAAGGTTTAAGCTTAGGCTTAGGGTTAGGCCGACTGTGAGATTGAGGGTGAGGGTTAGGGTTAGTGTGATCGTTAGGTTTACGGTTATGGTGAGTGTTAGGATGAGGTTTAGGTTTAGGGTGAGGTTTAGGGTGAGGATGATGTTAAGTGTAAAGATGAGGTTTAGGCTGAGGGTGAGGGTTAATATAATGTTGAGGGTTATGGTTAGGTTTATGGTTAGGGTAAGGGTTAGTGTTATATTTACGTTTAGGGTTAGATTGAGGATTAGGGTTAGGGTTAGGGTTAGTGTGAGGTTTATGGTGAGGATGAGGGTTAGGGTTATGGTGAGGGTGAGGGTTAGAATTAGCGTTAGGGTGAGGGCTAGTGTGAGGGTGAGGGTTAGAGTTAGGGTTAAGGTGAGGTTTAGGATTAGGGTGAGGGTTTGGATTAATGTGAGGGTTAGGGTTAGGGTTAGGGTGAGGGTAAGTGTTAGTGTGAGGGTTAGGTTTAGGGTCAGGGTTATGTTTAGGGGGAAGGTTAGGGTTAGGTTTAGCGTTAGGGTGAGGTTTAGTGTTAGCGTTAGGGTTGGAATTAGGATTAAGGTGAGGGTGAGGTTTAGGGGTTGAGTTAGGATTAGGGTGAGGGTTAAGTTTAGAGTGATGGTTAGGTTGAGGGTTAGGGTGAGTGTGATGCTAAGCGTAAAGGTGAGGATTAGGCTGAGGGTGAGGGTTATGGTAAGGGTGAGGGTTAGGATTAGGGTTAGGTTGAGGGTGAGAGTTAGATTGAGTATTAGAGTTAGGGTTAGTGTGAGGTTTAGGGTGAGGATGAGGGTTAGGGTCCGGGTGAAGGCTAGGGTGAGGTTGAGGGTTAGGGTTAGTATTAGGGTGAGGTTTAGGGTTAGGGTGATGTTTGGGTTAGTGTGAGCGTTAGTGTTAGCATTGCCGTTAGTGTTAGGGTGAGGTTAAGTTTTAGGGTGAGAGTTAGGATTAGGGTGAGGTTTATGGTTAGTGTGAGGATGAGAGTTCGGGTCAGGGTTAGGATGAGGTTCAGTTTAGGGTTAGGGTTTGAGTTAGGGTTATGGTGAGGGTGAGATTTAGGGTTAGAATTAGGGGTAGTGTTAGGGTTTGGGTTAGGGAGATGGTTAGGATTAGGGGTAGGATTAGGCTTAGGCTTAGGCTTAGGCCGAGCATGAGGGTAAGTGTTAGGGTTCAGGTTAGGGTTCGGATTAGGTTTAGGGTTAGGGTGAGTGTTGGGATGAGGTTTAAGGTTAGGATTAGGTTTAGGGTGAGGGCTAGGGTGAGGGTTAGGGTGAGGTTTAGTGTTAGGGATAGGGTTAGGTTTAGGATTTGCGTTACGGTGAGGGTGAGTTGAGGGTTAGGGTTAGGGTTAGGGTTAGGGGCAGGTTGATTGTTAGTGTTATGGTTACGGTTAAGTTGTGGTGAGGGTGAGGCTGAGGGTGAGGGTTATAGTTAGGGTTAGGGTTAGGGTTAGTGTTAGGGTTAGTGTTATTGTTAGGGTTAGGGTTAGGGAGGATGGTTAGTGTGAGGTTTAGGGTTAGGGTTAGTGTTAGGGTTAGGGTGAGGGTGAGGTTTAGGTTGAGGTTTAGGGTTAGGGTTAGGGAGAGGTTTAGGGTTAGAGATATGGTGAGGGTGAGGGTGCGGGTGAGTGTGAGGGTTAGGGTTCGGGTTAGCATTAGGCTGAGGGTTAGGCAGAGGGTGATGGTGAGGGTGAGGTTTAGGGTAGGGATAGGATGAGGTTTAGGGTTAGTATTAGAGTTAGAGTTACTGTTAGGGTTAGTGTTAGGGTGAGGTTTAGGGTAAGGTTTCGGGTTATGGTTAGGGTGAGGGTTAGATTGAGGATTATTGTTAGGGTTAGTGTGAGGTTTAGAGTGAGGATGAGGATTAGGGTTAGGCTGAGGGTGAGGGTTAAGATAAGGGTGAGTGTTAGGGTTAGGGTGAGGGTTAGGCTAATGTTTCGGGATATGGTTAGGGTGAGGGTTAAATTGAGGATTAGGGTTAGGGTTAATGTGAGTTTTAAGGTGAGAATGAGGATTAAGGTTAGGGTGAGGGTGAGGGTTATAATTAGGGCTAGGGTGAGAGCTAGGGTGAGGGAGAGGGTTAGGGTTAGGCTTAGGGTTAGGCTGAGGGTGAGGTTGGGGGTGAGGAATAGGTTTTGGGTGATGGTTAGGGTTAGGGTTAGGGTGAGGGTTAGGATGAGGGTTAAGGTTAATATTAGGCTTAGGCTTAGGTTTAGGGTGAGGTTGAGGGTGAGGGTGAGAGTTATCGTTAGGGTGATGTACTGGGTCTGGGTTAGGGTGAGTGTTAGGTTGACGGTTAGGGTTAGAATGAGGATTAGGGTGAGCGTTTCGGTAAGAATAAAGGTGAGGCTTAGGCTGAGGTTCAGTGTTCCCCTAAGGGTGAGGGTTTGGTTTAGGGTAAGGGTTAGGGTAAGGGTTAGGGTGAGGGTTAGGATGAGGGTGAGGGTTAGGTTGAGCATTATTGTTAGGGTTAGTTTAAGGTTTAGGGCGAGGATGAGGGTTAGGGTTAGGTTGAGGGTTAGGATTAGAATTAGGGTTAGGGTGAGGGCTAGGGCGAGGCTGAGGTTTAGGGTTCGGTTTAGGGTTCAGTTTAGGGTTAGGTTGAGAGTTAGGGTTACTGTGAGGGTTAGTGTTAGATTTAGGGTCATTGTTAGTGTGAGGGTAATTGTTAGGGTGAGGCTTAGGGTTAGGGTGAGGGTTGTGGTTAGGGTGAGGGTTAGGGTTAGAATGAAGGTTTTGGTTAGGGTGAGGATTAGGGTTATGGTGAGGGTGAGGTTGAGGTTTAGGGTTAGTGTGAAGTTTAGGGTAAGGGTTAGGGTTAGAGTTAGGTTTAGGGTTAGAGTTAGGGTTAGGGTGAAGGTGAGGTTTAGGGTTAGAGTTAGGGATCAGGTGAGGGTTAGGATGAGGGTTAGGTTTAGGGTTAGTTTTAGGTTTAAGGTTAGGGTGAGGTTTATTGTTAGGGTTATGGTTAAGATTAGGGTTAGGGTGAGGGTGAGTGTATGGGTTAGGGTTTGGTTTAGGGTTAGGCTTATGGTTAGGCTGAGGGTTAGGTTGACAGTGAGGTTTAGGGTTAGGGTGAGGGTTAGGGTTAGGATTAGGTTTAGGGTGAGGGCTAGGGTGAGGGTGAGGTTTAGGGTTAGTGTTAGGGTGAGGTTTAGGGTTAGGGTTAGGGTTAGGATCAGTTTGAGTTTGAGGTTTAGGTTTAGAATTTAGTGTTAGGTTGAGGTTTACGGTGAGAGTTAGGTTTAGGGTTAGTGTTAGGGTTAGGGTGAGGGTGAGGGTGAGGGTGAGGGTGTGTGTTAGGGTTAGTGTTAGCGTGAGGTTTAGGATTAGGATTAGGGTTAGGGTGTGGGATAGTGTGAGTGTGACGTTTAGGATTATGGCTAGGGTGAGGTTTAGGGTGAGGGTTTGTGTTAGGGTTAGGTTTAGGGTTAGAATTAGGGTTAGGGTGAGGGTTAGGATTAGGGATAGGTTTAGGTTTAGGGTTATGTTGAGGTTCAGGGATAGTGTGAGGGTTAGTGTTAGGGTGAGGTAAGTGTTAGGTTGAGGTTTAGTGTTAGGTTGATGGTTTTGTTTAGGGTGAGGTTTAGGGGTAGGGTTAGGGTAATTGTTAGTGTTAGGGTTATGGTTACGGTGAGAATGAGGATGACGTTGAGGTTGAGGGTTAGGGTTAGAATTAGGGTTAGGTTGAGTGCTAGGGTGAGGGTGAAGTTTAGGGTTAGGGTTAGGGTGAGGTTTAGGGTTAGGGTGAAGGTTAGGGTTTGTGTGAGGGTTAGTGTTAGGGTGAGGTTAAGTGTTAGCTTGAGGGTAAGTGTTAGGGTGAGGGTTAGGATTAGGGTGAGGTTTACGTTTGGGGTGAGGGTTAGTGTTAGGTTTAGGGTTATTGTTAGGTTTAGGATTAGGATTAGGGTTAGTGTGAGGGTGACGTTTAGGGTTAGGGTGAGGTTTAGGTTTAGGGTTAGGGTTAGGGTGAGGTTGAGGTTTAGGTTTAGATTTAGTGTTAGTGTGAGGGTTAGGGTTAGCGTTAGTGTTACGTTTAGGGTTAGGGTTAGAATTAGGCTTAGGTTTAAGCTGAGGGTGAGGGTGCGGTTTAGGGTTAGGGTGAGGGTGAGGTTTAGGGTTAGAGTTAGGGTTAGGGTGAGGGTTAGGGTTAGGGCTGGGATTAAGTTTAGGGTTAGGGTGAGGGTGAGTGTGAGGATTAGTGTTAGGGTTAGAGTTAGGCTTAGGTTTAAGCTGAGGGTGAGGGTGAGGTTTAGGGTTAGGTTGAGGGTGAGGATTAGGGTTAGAGTTAGGGTTAGGGTGAGGGTTACTGTGAAGTTAGTGTTAGGTTTAGGGTTAGGATTAGGTTTAGGGTGAGGGTGAGTGTGAGGGTTAGGATAAGGATTAGGCTTAGGCTTAGGGTAAGGTTGAGGGTGATGGTTGGGGAGAGGAATAAGCTTAGGGTGATGTTTAGCCTTAGGGTGAGGGTGAGGGTTAGGGTTAGGGTTAGGGTTAGGATTAGGGTTAGGGTGAGGGCTAGGGTGAGGGTGAGGGTCAGGGTTAGGGTTAGGGTTAGGCTTAGGCTTAGGGTTAGGCTGAGGGTGAGGGTGAGGGTTAGGGTTAGTATGAGGTTTAGGGTTAGGTTTAGGGTGAGGGTTAGGATGAGGTATAGGGTTAGGATTCGGGTTAGGTTGTGGGCTAGCTTGAGGGTTAAGTTTAGGGTTAGGTTTAGTGTGAGGTTTAGGGTTCGGGTTAGGTTTAGTGTTAGGGTGAGGGTTAGGGTTAGAGTTACTGTATGGATGAGGGTTAGGTTTAGGTTGAGGGTTATGGTTAGGTTTAGTGTGAGGTTTAGGGTTAGGTTTAGGGTGAGGGTTAGGTTGAGGGTTATCGTTTGGATTAGGGTTAGGGTGCGGGCTAGGTTGAGTGTGAGGTTTAGGGTTAGGGTTAGGCTTAGACTTAGGTTTAGGCTGAAGGGTAGGGTGGGGGTGAGGAATAGGTTTTGGGTGATGGTTAGGGTTAGGGTTAGGGTGAGGATTAAGATGAGGGTTATTGTTAGGATTAGGTTTAGTGGGAGGGCTAGGGTGAGGGTGAGGGTTAGGGTTAGGTTTAGGGTTAGGCTGAGGGAGAGGGTGAAGGTAAGGTTTAAGTTTAGGGAAAGGGTTAGACTTAGGGTTAGGGTACGGGTTAGGTTAGGTTTAGGGTTGGAGTTAGCCTTAAGGTGAGGTTTATGGTTAGGGATATGGTTAGATTTCTGCTAAGGTTGAGGTTTAGAGTTAGCATGAGGGTTAGGGTGAAGGGTAGGGTTAGGGTTAGGGTGAGAGTTAGGGTTAATGTGAGGTTTAGGGTTAGGTTTAGAGTTAAGGTTAGGGTGAGGGTTAGGTTGATCGTTAGGTTTTGGGTTACAGTTAGGGTGAGGGTGAGGGTTATTGTGAGTTTTAATTTAGGCTTAGTGTTAGGATTAGGGTGAGGTTAAGGGTTAGGGTGAGGGTTAGGTTTAGTGTGAGGGTGAGGGTGAGCTTTAGCGTTAGGGTGTGGGTGAGGGTTAGGGTTAGGGTTCGGGTTCGGGTAATGGTTAGGGTTAGGGTGACGTTGAAGGTTAGGGTTAGGGGTAGGTGAGTGTTAGGGTTAGGGTTAGGGATAGGGTGAGGGTGAGGGTTAGGATTAGGTTTAGGGTTAGGGTGAGGTTTAATGTGAGGGTGTGGTTTAAGGTTAGGCTTAGGTTTGGGGTGTGGGCAAGTGATAGCATGATAGGGTGAGTGTTAGAGTTAGCATTAGGGTTAGGGTGAGGGTTAGGGTGAGGGTTAGGGTGAGGGTGAGTGTGAGAGTGAGCGTTAGGGTGAGGATTAGGGTGAGTTTTAGGGTTAGGGTGAGGGTTAGGTTAAGGGTGAGTGTTAGGGTGAGGGTTAGGTTTACAGTTATGCTTAGGGTTAGGGTGAGGTTTAGGGTTAGGATTAGGGTGAGGGTTAGGGTGATGGTTAGGGTGAGGGTGAGGGCTATGTGTAGGGTGAGGGTTATGTTTATTATTTTGTTTAGGGTCAGGTTTAAGATGACGGTGAGGTTTAGGGTGAGGGTTGGGGTGAGGGTTAGGGTTAGGGTTAAGATGAGGGTTATGATAAGGGGTAGGGTTACGGTTAGGGTGAGGGTTAGGTTTAGTGTGAGAGTTAGGGTTAGGTTTAGGATTAGTGTGAGGGTAAGAATTACAGTGATGATTAGGGTGAGGGTGAAGTTTAGGTTTAGGAATAGTGATAGGGTTAGTTTTACACTGAGGGTGAGCGTGAGGGTGAGAGTTAGGGTTAGGGTTAGTGTTAGGGTGAGGGCTAGGGTGAGAGTTAGGGTTAGGGTGAGGATTAGGTTGTGGGTGATGGTAATTGTAAATGTGAGGGTTAGGCGGAGGGTGAGGGTTAAGATAAGGGTGAAGTTTAGGGTTAGGGTGAGGTTTAGGGTAAGGTTTCGGGTTAGGGTTAGGGTGAGGATTAGATTGAGGATTAGGTTTAGGGTTAATGTGAGGTTTAGGGTGAGGATGAGGGTTAGGGTTTGGTGGAGGGTTAGGGTTACAATTAGGGTTAGGGTGAGGACTAGGGTGAGGTTTAGGGTAAGGGTTAGGGTTAGGGTGAGGTTTAGGGTGAGGATGAGGGTTAGGGTTTGGTGGAGGGTTAGGGTTACAATTAGGGTTAGGGTGAGGACTAGGGTGAGGTTTAGGGTAAGAGTTAGGGTTAGGGTGAGGTTTAGGGTTAGGGTGACGGTGAGGTTATGGTTCAGGGTGAGGGTTAGGCTGAGAGTGAGTTTTAGGGTTAGGGTTAGGGTTAGGGTGAGGGGAAGGGTGAGGGTTAGGATGAGTGTTAGGGTGACGGTGAGGGTTAGGTTTAGGATTGGGGTCAGGGTTCGGCTGAGGGTTAGGGTGAGGGGTAGGGTTAGGGTAAGGGTGAAGATTAGGGACAGTGTGAGTGTTAGGGTTAGAGTGAGGGTAAGGGTTAGTTTCAGTGTTAGGGTTAGGGTGAGGGTTAGCGTTAGGGTTAGGGTGAGGGTTAGTGTTAGGTTGGAGGTTAGGGTGAGGGTTAGGGTGTGTGTTAGGGTTCTGGTGAGAGAGAGGATTAGGGTTAGGGTGAGGGTTATGGTTAGGGTGATGTGTAGAATGAGGCTGAGGGTTAGGGTGAGGGTGAGTGTGAGGGTTAGGGTATGGGTGATGGTTAAGGTTAGGGTGAGGGTTACAGTAACAGTGAGGGTTAGGGTGAGGGTGAGGTTAAGTGTTAGGATTAGGGTGAAGGTTAGGGTTACGGTTATGGTGAGGGTTAGGGTTACGGTTATGTTTAGGGTGAGGGTGAGTGTTAGAGTGAGGATGAGGGATTTGGAAAGTATGAGGGTTAGGTTTTCGGTGAGGGTTAGGGTTAGGGTGAGTGTTAGCTTTAGGGTGAGGATAAGGTAAGGGTGAGGGTGAGGGTTAGGGTTACTCTTAGTGTGAGGTTTAGGGTTACGGTTTTGGTGAGGGTTAGCGTTAGGGTTATGTTTAGAGTGAGGGTGAGTGTTAGAGTGAGGATGAGGTTTTTGGAGAGTGTGAGGTTTAGGGTTGCGGTGAGGGTTAGGGTTAGGGTGAGTGTTAGGGTGACGGTGAGGGTGAGGTTTAGGGTTGATGTTAGGGTTAGAGTGAGCGGTAGGGTTAGGGGTAGGGTTATGGTTAGGGTGAGGGTTAGGGTTACTGTGAGGGTTATGGTTAGGGTGAGGTTTAGGGTTACTGTGAGGGTTAAAGTTAGGGTTAGCCTTAGTGTTAGGGTGAGGGTAAGGGTTAGGTTGAGGGTTAGGGTTAGAGTGAGGGTTAGGGTTAATGTCAGGGTTAAGGTTAGGGTTAGTGTTAGGGTGAGGGTGAGGGTTAAGATTAGGTTTAGGGTTAGGGTTATTGTTAGGGTTAGAGTGAGGGTTACAGTTCAGTTTAGGGTGAGGGTGAAGGTGAGGGATATGGTTACGGTTAGGGTGAGGTTTAGGGTTAGGGTTAGGGTTAGTGTTAGGAGGAAGTTTAGGGTGAGGATTAGGGTTAGGGATAGGGTGAGGGGTAGGGTTTTGGTTAGGATTAAGGTGAGGGTTCGGCTTAGGGTGAGGTTTAGGGTTAGGGTTAGGGTTAGGGTGAGGGATGGGTTAGCAATAGGATTAGTGTGAGGGCTAAGGTGAGGGTGAGGGTTAGGGTTAGGGTTAGGTTTAGGGTGAGGGTTAGACTTAGGCTGAGGGTTAGGGTTAGTGGGAGGGTTGGTGTTAGGGTTAGGCTTAGTGTTAGGGTGAGGATAAGGGTTAGAGTGAGGGTTAGGTTTAGGGTGAGGGTTAGGGTTAGGGTGAGGGTCATGGTTACGGTTAGGGTTAGGCTAAGGGTTAGGTCAGAGTTAGAGTTAGGGTTAGGGTAAGGGTTAGTGTTAGGGTGAGGGTTAGGTTTAGGATTAGTGTTAGAGTTATGGTTAGGTTTAGGGTGAGGCTTTCGGATTAGGGTTAGGGTTAGGTAGAATGTTAAGGTGAGGGTGACGGTTAGGGTTAGTTTTAGGTTTATCGTGTGGGTAAGTGATAGTGTGAGAGTTAGGGTGAGTGTTAGAGTTAGCATTAGGGTTAGAGTGAAGTTTAGGGTGAGGGATATGGGTAGGCTTAAGGTGAGCTTGAGGGTGAGGGTTAGGGTTAGGATTAGGGTGGGTTTTAGGGTTAGGGTGAGGGTTAGGTTTAGTGTTAGCATAAGGGTAAGGGTAAGGGTGAGGGTGACGGTTAGGGTTAGAGTTAGGCTGAGGGTTAGGTTTAGTGTGAGGTTTAGGGTGAGGATGAGGTTAAGTCTTATTGTGAGGTAAGGGTGAGGGTTAGGGTTAGTGTTAGGGTGAGGGTTAGGGATAGGGTTAGGGTTAGGGATAGGGATAGTGTTAGGGTGAGTGTTAGGGTAATGGGTATGTTTATGTTAGGGTGAGGGTTAGGTTTAGTGTAAGTATTAGGGTTAGGGTTAGGGTTAGGATTAGTGTGAAGGTAAGAATTAGGGTGACGGTTAGGGTGAGGGTGAGGTTTAGGGTTAGGATTTGGGTTATCGTTAGTGTTACGCTGAGGGTAATGGTGAGGGTGAGGGTGAGGGTGAGTTTTAGGGTTAGGGTTAGGGTGAGGGCTATGATGAGGGTTAGGGTTAGGGTGAGGGTGAGGGTTAGGCTGAGGGTTAGGGTTAGGGTTAGGGTTAGGATTAGGGTTAGTTTGAGGGTGGTATGAGGGTGAGGTTTGGGTGAGGGTTAGGGTTAGTGTTAAAATTAGGGTTAGGATTAGGGTTAGGGGTAGGGTTTCGGTTATGGTGAGTATTAGGGTTAATGTGTGGGTTAGGGTTAGGGTGAGGATAAAGTAAGGGTTAGGGTTAGGGTGCGGGTGAGGTTTATGGTTACTGTTAGAGTGAGGGTTCGGGTTAGGTTTAGTGTTAAGGTAAGGGTGAGGGTGAGGGTTAGGTTTAGGCTTAGGGTTAAGGAGAGGGTGAGGGTGAGTGTGAGGTTTTAGGTTAGGTTTAAGGTTAGGCTGAATATTAGGGTTAGATTGGAGGTTAGGATTAGGGTTAGGGTGAGGGTTAGGTTTTGGGTTAGGCTGAGGGTTAGGGTTAGTATTAGGGTGAGGTTTAGGGTGAGGGTTAGGGGGAGAGGGAGGGTTAGGTTTAGAGTGAGGCTTAGGGTTAGGATTAGGGTTAGGGTCAGGGTTAGGGTGACTGTGATGTTTAGGGTGAGGTTTAGAGTGAGGGTTATGTTTAGGGTTAAGGTGAGGGTTAGGGTAAGGGGTCAGGTTACGGTTAGGGTGAGGGTTACGTTTAGTGTGAGAGTAAAGGTTAGGGTTAGGGTTAGGATTAGTGTGAGGGAAAGAATTAGGGTGATGGTTATGGTGAGGGTGAGGTTTAGGTTTAGGAATAGGGATAGGGTTAGTGTTACGCTGAGGATGAGGATGAGGGTGAGGGTGAGCGTTAGGTTTAGGGTTAGGGTGAGGGCTAGGGTGAGGGTTAGGGTTAGGGTGAGGGCTAGGGTTAGGGTGAGGGTAAGGGTTAGGTTTAGTTTGAGGGTGGTGTGAGGGTGAGGTTTAGGGTGAGGCTTTGGGTTAGGGTGAGGGCTAGGTTGAGGGTGAACATTAGGGTTATGATGAGGGTTAGCGTTAGGTTTAGGGTGAGGGTTAGGTTTAGTGTGAGGTTTACGGTTAAGGTTAGGTTGTGGTTGAGGGTAAGGGATATGGTGAGGGTTCAGGTGAGGGTGAAGGTTAGGGTTATGATTAGAGATAGGGTTAGGTTTAGGCTGAGGGTGAGAGTGAGGGTGCGGGTGAGGTTTAGGTTTAGGGTTAGGGTGAGGGTGAGGGCTAGGGTGAGGGTCAGGGTTAGGGTGAAGTTGAGGTTGAGGGTGAGGCTGAGGGTTAGGGTGAGGTTGAGGTTTAAGATTAGGTTTAGGGTTATTGTTAGGGTTAGAGTGAGGGTTACAGTTCAGTTTAGGGTGAGGGTGAAAGTGAGGGTTATGGTTAGGGTTAGGGTGAGGTTTAGGGTTAGAGTTAGGGTTAGTGTTAATATGAAGTTTATGGTGAGGGTTAGGGTTAGGGTTAGGGTCAGGGTTAGGGTTAGTGTGACGGTTAGAATGAGTGTTAGGGTTATGGTGAGGGTTAGGGTGAGTGTTAGGGTTTTGATTAGGGTTAAGTTGAGGGTGAGGGTTAGGGTGAGCTTTAGGGTTAGGGTTAGGGTTAGGGTGAGGGCTAGGGCTAGGGTGGAATTTAGGATTAAGGTTAGGGTTATGGTTAGGTTGAGAGTTAGGTTTAGGGTTAGGGTTAGGTTTACGCTGACGGTGAGAGTTAGGGTTATGGTGAGGGTTTGGTTTAGGGTAAGGGTTAAGGTGAGGGTGAGTTTTAGGGTTAGGTTTAGGGTTAGGGTTAGGGTGAGGGTGAGGGTGAGGGTTAGGGTTAGGGTTACAGTGAGGTCGAGGGTTAGGTTTAGGGTGAGGTTTAGGGTTAGGGTTAGGGTTAAGGTGTGGGTTTGAATTAGGATTAGAGTTAGGGATAGGGTTATTTTTAGGGTTAGGGTTAGGGTTAGGGTTAGGTTTAGGGTGAGGGTGAGGGTTACCGTTAGGTTTAGGTTTAGGGTTATGGTTAGGATTAGCGTGAGGGTGAGGGTGTGGGTTAGGGTTAGATTTAATGTGAGGGTGAGGGTTCGTGTGAGGGTTAGGGTTAGGGTGAGGGTGAGGGTGAGGGTGAGGGTGAATGTGAGTTTTAGTGTTAGGGTTAGGTTGAGGGTTATGGTTAGGATTAATTGGAGGGTGGTATGAGGGTGAGGTTTAGGGTGAGGGAAAGGGTTATGGTGAGGGCCTGGGTGAGTGTGAGGTTTAGGGTTAGGGTGAGGGTTTGAGTTAGGTTTAGTGTGAGGGTTATGGTGAGGGGTAGGGTTATGTTTAGGGTGAGGTTAGGTTTAGTGTGAGGGTTATGGTTAGGGTTAGGGTGAGGGTGAGGTAAGGGTTATGGTGAGGGTTAGGGTGAGTGCAAGGGTTAGGGATAGGAATAGGGATAGTGTTAGGGTTAGGCTGAGGGTGAGGATGAGGGTGCGGGTGAATTTTAGGGTTAGGGTTACGGTTAGGGTGAGGGCTAGGGTGAGGGTGAGGGTTAGGGTGAAGGTGAGTGTAAGGGTGAGGGTCTTGGTTAGGTAATGTTAGGGTTAGGGTAAGGATTAGGTGAGGGTTAGGGTGAGGGTGCAGGTTCAGGTGATGGTGAGGGTTAGGATGAGGTTGAAGTTTAGTAACCCTAACCGGGTTAGGTGAGGGTTAGGGTTAGAGTTAGGGTTAGGGTTAGGTGAGGGTTAGGGTTAGGCTTAAAGTTAGGGTAAGAGTTAGGGTTAGGGGTAGGGTTATGGTTAGGGTGAGTATTAGGTTTAATATGAGGGTTAGGGATAGGGTGAGGATAAAGTAAGGGTGAGAGTTAGGGTGAGGGTGAGGTTTAGGGTTACTATTAGAATGAGGGTTAGGCTTAGGTTTAGTGTTAAGGGGAGGGTTAGGATGACGGTTAGGGTTAGGCTTGGGGTTAAGGAGATGGTGAGTGTGAGCGTGAGGCTTAGTGTGAACGTTAGGGTTAGGGTGGAGGTTAGTATTAGGGTTAGGGTGAGGGTTTGGGTTAGGCTTAGGGTTACGTAGAGAGAGTGAGGGTGACCGTGAGGGTTAGGATTAGGGTTAGGGTTAGGGTGAACGTTAGGGTTAGGGTGGAGGTTAGTATTAGGGTTAGTGTGAGGTTTAGGGTGAGGGTTAGGGTGAGGGTGAGGGTTAGGGTTAGGGTTAGCATTAGGGTTAGGGTCAGGTTTAGGGTGACTGTGAGGTTTAGGGTGAGGTTTAGGGTTAGGGTTAAGGTGACAGTTAGATTAAGGGGTAGGGTTACAGTTAGGTTGAGGGTTAGGTTTAGTGTGAGAGTTAGGGTTAGGGATAGGGTTAGGTTTAGGGTGAGGGTTAGGGTAAGGGGTAGGGTTATGATTAGGGTGAGGGTTAGGTTTAGTGTGAGTGTTAGGGTTAGGGTTAGCGTTAGGATTAGTGTGAAGGTAAGAATTAGGGTGACGGTTAGTGTGAGGGTGAGCTTTAGGGTTAGGATTAGGGTTATGGTTAGTGTTATGCTGAGGGTGATTGTGAGGGTGAGGGTGAGTGTGAGATTTAGGGTTAGGGTTAGGGTGAGGGTTAGGTTTACGGTGAGGGAGAGGGTGAGGTTGAGAGTGAGTGTTAGGGTTAGGAGAAGGTTTAGTGTTAGGGTTAAGCTTAGGATTATGGTTAGGTTTTGGGTTAGGTTTAGGTGTAGGATGAGGGTTAGGCTGAGGGGTAGGTGTAGGGTTAGGTGAGGGTTAGGGTTAGTGTGAGGGTTAGGTTTAGGGTTAGGGTGAGGGTAAGGATTAGTGTGAGGGTTATGGTGAGGGTGATTGTTAGTGATAGGCGTAGGGTAGGGGTTAGGGTGAGGGTTAGATTGATGGTGAGGTTTATGTTTAGCATTAGTGTTAGTGTTAGGGTGAGGGTTAGGGTTAGGGTTAGGGATAGGGTGAGTATTAGGGTTAGGATTAGTGTTAGGGTGAGCATTAGGCTGAGGGGGAGGGTTAGGGTTAGGCTTAGTCTTAGGGTTAGTCTTAGAGTGAGGGTGGGGTTGAGGATTAAGGTTAGGATGATGGTTAGGGTTAGGGTTAGGGTGAGGGTTAAGATGAGGGTTAGGGTGAGGGTAAGGTTTAAGGTGAGGGTTAGGGTGAAGGTGAGGGTTATGTTTACCATTAGGTTTAGGGTTAGAGTTAGCGTGAGGGTTAGGTTTAGGTTTAGGTTTAGGGTGATTGTGAGGGTGAGGTTTAGGGTTAGGGTTCGGGTGAGGGTTAGGTTTAGCGTTAGGGTTAGGTTGTGGGTTAGGGTTAGGGTTAGTGTGAGGGTGAGGGTGAGGGTTAGGGTGTGGGTGAGGGTGAGATTTAGGGTTAGGAATAGGGTGGGGTGAGTGTGAGTGTGAGGTTTAGGGTGAGGAATAGGGATAGGGTGAGGGTGAGGGTTAGGGTGAGGTTTAGTGGTAGGTTAGGTTGAGGGTTAGAGTTAGGGTGATGGTTAGTATGAGGGTTAGTTTAAGGTTAAGGGTGAGGGTTAGGGTGAGGGTTAGGGTTAGGATTAGGTTAGGGTGAGGGTGAGGGTGAGCGTTTGGTTTAGCGTTAGGGTTAGGGATAGGTTTAGGGTTAGGTGAGGTTTAGGATGAGGGTTAGGTTTAGTGTTAGGGTTAGGGTTTACGTGAGGGTTAGGGTCAGGGTGAGGGTTAGGGTTAGGGTTAGATTACGGTGAGAGTAATGGTTAGCATGAGGTTTACGGTGAGTGTGAGGGTTAACGTTAGCATTAGGGTTAGGGTGAGGTTTAGGGTGAGGGTTAGGGTTAGGTTTATTGTTAGGGTGAGGTGAGGGTGAGGGTGATTGTGAGGTTTATGGTTAGGGTGAGAGATACGTTTAGTGTGAGGGTTAGGCTTTGGGTTAGGGTACAGATGAGCGTGAGGGTGACAGTGAGGCTTAGGGTGAGGGTGAGTGTGAGTGTGGGGGTTATGCTTAGAGTTAGGTTTAGGGTTAGGGTTAGTGTGAGGGTGAAGGTGAGGGTTAGGGTTAAGAGTAGGGTTAGGTTTAAATTTAGGCTGAGGGTGAGCATGACGGAGAGGGTAACGGTTAGGCTTAGGGTTAGGGTTGGTTTGAGGGTTAGGGTGAGGGTAAGGTTAAAGTTTAGGGTGAGGATGAGGGTTAGGGTTAGGGTTAGGGTGAAGATTAGGGTTAGGGTGAGGTTAGAGTTAGGGTGAGGTTTATTGTTAGTGTGAGGGTTAGTGCTAGTGTTAGGTTGAGGGTAAAGGTTAGGTTGAGGGTTAGGGATAGGGTTAGGTTTAGGGTGAGGTTTCGGGTTAGGGTGAAGGTTAGGGTCAGGGTGAGTGTTAGGGTTAGCATTATGGTTAGGGTGAGGGTTAGTGTGAGGGTTACCGTAAGGTGAGTGTGAGGGTTAGGTTTAGGGTGAGGGTTAGGTTGAGGGTGAGAGTAATGTTAAGTGTGAGGGTTAGGGTTATGGTGAGGATTATGGTAAGCTTGTGGGTTAGGGTGAGGGTTAGGTTTAGGTTTACAGTAAGGGTGAGGGTTAGGGTGAATGTTAGGTTTGGGGTTAGGGTGAGGTGAGGGTGAGATTGAGGGTTGGGAATAGGGTGAGGGTTAGGTTTAGGGTGAGGGTTAGGATTAGGATTAGGTTCAGGGTGAGGCCTAGGGTGAGGGTGAGGGTTAGGGTTAGGGTTAGGGTTAGGTTGAGGGTTAGGTTTAGGCTGAGGATTAGGGATAGTATAATGGCTAGTTTTAGGGTTAGGGTTAGTGTTAGGGTGAACGTAAATTTTAGGGTTAGGTTTAGGGTTACGATGAGGTTGAGGGTTAGGTTAAGGGTGAGGGTTAGGGTTAGGGTGAGGGTGAAGGTGAGGGTTAGGATAAGGGTTAGGGTTAGGGTTATTTTTAGGTTTAGGGTTAGGTTTATGGTTATGTTGAGAGTGAGGGTGAGGGTGAGGGTTAGGGTTAGTGTGAGGTTTAGGGTTAGGGTTAGGATTAGGGTTAGGGTTAGGATGAGGTTTAGGGTGAGGGGTAGGGTTAAGGTTAGGGTGAGGGTTTGGGTTAGTGTGAAGGTTAGGGTTAGGGTTAGGATTAGGTTAGGTTGAGAGTTAGGTTTTAGATTAGGGTTAGGGTGAGAGTGAGGGTTAGGGTGAGGTTAAGGGTTAGATTAGGTTTAGGGTTATGGTAAGGGTAAGGGTTAGGATGAGGGTTAGGCTTAGGGTCAGGTTTAGGTTGAGGTTGAGGTTTATGGTTAGTGTTAGGTTGAGGTGAAGGTTTAGGGTGAGGTTTATGGTGAGGGTGAGTGTTAGGGTTACCATTAGGGTTAGGGTGTGGTTTAGTGTGAGTGTTTTGGTTAGTTTAGGGTGAGGTTTTGGGTTAGTGTGAGGGTTAGGGTGAGGGTAAGGTAAGGGTAAGGGTGAGGTGTTTGGTGAGGGTGAGGGTTACGGAAAGGGAGAGGGTTATGGTTAGGGTGAGGGTTAGAGTTAGGGTTAGGAAAAGGGTTAGTGTGAGGGATAAGGTGAGGGTGAGGATTAGGGTTAGGGTTAGGTTTAGGTTGAGGGTTAGGTTTAGGCTGAAGGTTAGGGTTAGTGTGAGTGTTGGTGTCAGGTTTAGGCTTAGTATTAGGGTGAGGGTAAGGTTTAGGTTGAGGGTTAGGTTTAGGGTGAGGGTTAGGGTTAGGGTGAGGGTGAGGGTTAGGTTTAGGGTGAGGGTAAGTTTTAAGGTAAGGTCTAGGTTTAGGGTTACTGAGGGTTTTGTTGAGGTTTAGTATTAGGGTTAGGGTAAGGGTTAGGGTTAGGGTTAGTGTGAGGATTAGGTTGAGGGTTAGCTTGACGGTTAGGGTGTGTGAGGGTTAGGGTTAGGCTGAGGGTGAGGGTGAAGTTGAGAGTTAGGGTTAGGATTAGTGTTAGGGAGAGGTTTTGGGTTTGGTTTATGGTTAGGATGATGGTTAGGGTGAGGGGTAAATTTAGGTTTAGAGTGAGGTTAGATTTATTGTGAGGGTTAGCGTTAGGTTTAGGGTTAGGTTGAGGATGAGGATATGGTTTAGGGTGCGGGTAAGGGTGAGGGTTTGGGTTAGGGATAGGGTTAGGTTTAGGGTGACCGTTAGCTTGAGGGTTTGGTTTAGGTTTAGGGTTAAGGTTTCGGATGAGGGTTCGGGCTCAGTTTAGGGTTAGGTTAAGGGTTTCGTGTTTGGGTTACTGTTAGGGTTAGGGTGAGGTTTATGGTGAGGGTGAGGGTTAGGGTTATGTTTAGGTTTATGGTGTGTTTAAGTGATAGTGTGAGGGTTAGAGTGAGTGTTACAGTTAATAGTAGGGTTTGGGTGAGGGTGAGGGAGAGGGTTAGGGTTTGGGTTAGCGTGAGGGTGAGGGTGAGGGTGACGGTTAGGGTTAGAGTTAGGGTGAGGGTTAGTTTAGTGTGAGGTTTAGAGTGAGGATGAGGTTAAGGGTTAGGGTGAGGGTTAAGGTAAAGGTGAGGGTTAGGGTTAGGTTTACTGTTAGGGTGAGGGTTAGGGTGAAGGTTAGGGTTAGGTTTAGGGTTAGGGTGACGGGGAGGTTTAGGGTTAGGGTTAGGGTGAGTGCTAGGGTGCGGGTTAGGGTTAGGGTGAGGGTTAAGCTTAGGGTGAGGTTTAGGGTTAGGGTTAGTTTGTGGGTGGTGTAAGGGTGAGGTATAGGATGATGGTTAGGATTAGGATGAGGGCTAGGGTGAGGGTTAGGGTTAGCGTTAGGGTGAGGGTTAGGGTTAGGTTTAGGTTGATGTTTGGGGTTAGGGGTAGGGTTAGATTTAGGGTGAGGGTTAGGTTTAGTGAGAGTGTTATGGTTAGGGTTAGGGTGAGGGTGGCGGTAAGGTTTATGGTGAGGGTTATGATGGGGTTGATTGTTAGGTTTAGTATTAGGGGTAGGGTTAGGGTAAGGCTGAGCATGAAGGTGAGAGTGCGGGTGAGGTTTAAGGGTAGGGTTACGTTTAGGGTGTGGGCTGTGGTGAGGGTGAGGGTTAGGGTGAAGTTTAGGGTGAGGGTGAGGGTGAGGGCCTTTGTTAGATAATGGTTAGAGTTAGGGTGAGGATTAGGTGAGGGTGAGGGAGAGGGTGAGCTTTAGGGATAGGTTGTGGGTGCGTGGTAGGTTTAGGGTGGGGGTTCAGGTGATGTTGAGTGTTAGGGTAAGGTTGAGATTTAGGGTTAGGTGAGGGTTATGTTTAGGGTTAGGGTTAGAGTTAGGATGAGGGTTTGGGTGAGGGATACTGTTAAGGTTAGGGTGAACATTAGGGTTAATGTGAGGGTTAGGGTTAGGGTGAGGTTAATGTTAGAGTGACGGTTCGGGTGAGAGTTAGGGTTAGGGTTACTGTTAGTGTGAAGGTTAGGGTTAGCTTTAGAGTTAAGTTGAGGGTGAGGGTGAGGGTTAGGGTTAGGCTTAGGGTTAAGTTGAGGGTGAGGGTGAGGATGAGGGTTAGCTTGAGGGTTAGGGTTAAGGTGAGGGTTAGGTTTACGATTAGGGTTATTGTTAGGATTAGGTTTAGGGTGAGGGTGAGGATGAGGGTGAGGGTGAGGGTGTGGGATAGGGTTAGGGTTAGGTTTAGGGTGAGCATGAGGGTTAGGGTTAGGGTGAGGGGTAGGGTTAAGCTTAGGGTGAGGGTTAGGTTTAGTGTGAAGGTTAAGGTTAGGGTTTGGGTGAGGTTTAGGCTGAGGGTTAGGGTTTGGATTAGGGTTAGGATGAGGGTGAGGGTTAGGGTGAGGTTTATGGTTAGCTTAGGGTTGGGTTTATGGTGAGGGTTAGGGTAAAGGTAAGGATTAGTTTGAGGGTTAGGGTTAGGGTGAGGTTTAGGCTGAGATTGTGGGTTAGGGTTAGGGTAAGAGTGAAATTCAGGTTTAGGGTGAGGGTTAGGGTGAGGGTGAGTGTTGGGGTTAGCATTAGGGTTAGGGTGAGGTTTAGTGTGAATGTTTTGATTAGGTGAGGTTGAGGTTTTGGCTTAGGGTGGGGGTTAGTGTGAGGGTAAGGTAAGGGTAAGGGTGAGGTTTTTGGTGAGGGTGAGGGTTACAGAAAGTGTGAGGGTTAGGGTTAGGGTTAGGGTTAGGGATAGGAAAAGGGTTAGTGTGAGGGATAAGATGAGGGTGAGGATTTGGGTTAGGGTTAGGTTTAGGTTGAGGGTTAGGTTTAGGCTGAGGTTTAGGGTTAGTGTGAGGGTTTGTGTTAGGGTTAGGCTTAGTGTTAGGGTGAAGGTTAGGGTTAGGGTGAGGGTGAGGGTTAGGGTGAGGTTTAGGGTTAGCTTAGGGTTAGGTGTAGAGTGAGGGTTAGGGTGACGGTAAGGATTAGGGTGAGGGTTAGGGTTAGGGTGAGGTTTAGGGTGAGGTTGTGGGTTAGGGTTAGGGTTAGAGTGAGGTTCAGGTTTAGGATGAGGGTTAGGGTGAGGGTGAGTGTTAGGGTTAACATTAGGTTTAAGGTGAGGTTTAGTGTGAGTGTTTTGATTAGGTTAGGTTGAGGTTTTGGGTTAGAGTGAGGGTTAGGGTGATGGTAAGGTAAGGGTAAGGGTGAGGTTTTTGGTGAGGGTTAGGGTTACTTAAAGGGTGAGGGTTAGGGTTAGTGATAGGAAAAGGGTTAGTGTGAGGGAAAAGTTGAGGGTGAGGATTTGGGTTAGGGTTAGGTTTAGGTTGAGGGTTAGGTTTAGGCTGAGGGTTAGGTTTAGTGTGAGGGTTTGTGTTAGGGTTAGGCTTAGTGTTAGGGTGAAGGTTAGGGTTAGGGTGAGTGTTAGGGTAAGGGTGAGGGTAAGGGTTAGGGTTAGGACTAGATTTAGGGTTATTGAGGATTTTGGTGATGTTTAGGGTTAGGGTTAGTGTAAGGGTTATGGTTAGGTTTAGTGTCGAGGATTAGGTTAAGGGTTAGCGTGATGGTTAGGGTTAGTGTGAGGGTAAGGGTTAGGCTGAGGTTGAGGGTGAGGTTGAGAGTGTTAGGGTTAGGGTGAGTTATGATGAGGGTGAGGGTTAGGGTTAGGATTAGTGTTAGGGATAGGTTTTGAGTTAGATTTAGGGTTAGGATGAGGGTTAGGGTGAGGGGTAAGTTTAGGTTTAGGGTGAGGATTAGAGTTATTGTAAGCGTCAGCGTTAGGGTTAGGGTTAGGGTGAGGGTGAGTATAAGGTTTAGGGTGTGGGTTAGGGTTTGGGATAGGGATAGGGATAGGGTGACACTTAGCTTGAGGGTTAGGTTTAGGGTTAGGTTTAAGGTTTCGGGTGAGGGTTAGGGTTCAGGTTAGGGTTAGGGTTTCGTGTTTGGGTTAGGGTTAAGTTTAGGGTGAGATTTAGGGTGAGTGTCAGGGTGAGGGTTAGGTTTAGGTTTATGGTGTGGGTAAGTGATAGCGTGAGGGTTAGGGTGAGTGTTAGAGTTAGCAGCAGGGTTGGAGTGAAGGTTAGGGTAAGGGTTAGGGTTAGGGATCAGGTGAGCTTGAGGGTGATTGTTAGGGTTGGGGTTAGGGTTAAGGTTAGTGTTAGGGTGAGGGTTAGGGTTAGGGTTAAGGTTAGGGTTTGGGTGAGGGGGAGGGTTAGGGTTTGGTTTAAGGTGAGGGCTAGTGTGCGGGTTAGGGTTAGGGTTAGGGTGAGTGTTAGGGTTAGGGTTAGTTTGAGGGTGGTGTGAGGGTGAAGTTTAAGATGAGGGTTAGGATTAGGGTGAGGGCTATGGTGAGGGTGAGGGTTAGCGTTAGGGTGAGGATTAGGTTTAGGTTTAGGTTGAGTTTTGGGGTGAGGGGTAGGGTTAGGTTTAGGGTGAGGGTTAGGTTTAGTGTGAGGGTTAAGGTTAGGGATATTGTGAGGGTGAGGGTAAGGGTTATGGTGAGTGTTATGATCAGGTTGAGGGTTAGGGTTAGGATTAGGGGTAGGGTAAGGTAAGGCTGAGCATGAGGGTGAGGGTGCGGGTGTGGTTTAGAGTAAGGGTTACGTTTAGGGTGAGGGCTAGGGTGAGGGTGAGGGTTAGGGTGAAGTTTAGGGTGAGGTTGAGGGTGAGGGTCTTTGTTAGATAATGGTTAAGGTTAGTGTGAGGATTAGGTGAGGGTTAGGGTTAGGGTGAGCTTGAGGATTAGGGTGAAGTTTAGGGTGAGGTTGAGGGTGAGGGTCTTTGTTAGATAATGGTTAAGGTTAGTGTGAGGATTAGGTGAGGGTTAGGGTTAGGGTGAGCTTGAGGATTAGGGTGTGGGTGAGTGTTAGGGTTAGTGTGAGGGTTCGGGTGATGGTAAAGGTTAGGGTAACGTTGAAAATTAGGGTTAGGTTTAGATGAGTGTTAGGTTTAGGGTTAGGATTAGAGTTAGGGTGAGGGTTCGGGTGAGGTGTACTGTTAAGGTTAGGGTAAGCATTAGGGTTAATTTGAGGGGTAGGGATAGGGTGAGGATAAAGTTGGAGTGACGGTTAGGGTGAGGGTGAGGGTTAGGGTTACTGTTAGGGTGAGGGTTAGAGTTAGCTTTTGTTTTAAGGTGAGGATGAGGGTTTGGGTTAGTGTTAGGCTTAGGGTTAAGGTGAGGGTGATGGTGAGGATGAGGGTTAGAGTGAGGGTTAGCATTAGGGTGAGGGTTAGGTTTAGGGTTAGGTTTAGGGTTATTGTTAGGGTTAGATTTAGGGTGAGGGTGAGGATGAGGGTGAGGGTGAGGGTGTGGGTTAGGGTTAGGGATAGGTTTAGGGTGAGGGTGAGGGTTAGGGTTAGGGTTAATGTTAGGCTTAGGGTGATTGTTACGGTTAGTGTGAGGCTTAGTGTTAGGGTTAGGGTTGGTGTTAGGGTGAGGGAAAGTGTTAGGGTGAGGATTAGGGTTAGGGTGAGGGTTAGGAATAGGTTGAGGGTTAGGATTAGGGTTGTGGTTAAGGTGAGGGTGAGGGTGATGCTTAGGGTTAGGGTTAGGTTGAGGGATAGGGTGAGGGTTAGGTTTAGGGTGAGGGTTAGGGTTAGGGTGAGAGTTAACCTTAGTGTTAATTTGAGGGTGGGGTGAGGGTCAGGTTTAGGGTGTGGGTTAGGGTTATGGGGGATGGCTAGATTAGTGTGATGATTAGGGTTAGGGTGAGAGTTAGGGTTAGGTTTAGGGTGAGGGATACGGTGAGGTTTAGGTTTAGGTTTACAGTGAGGGTTAGGTTTAGTGTGAGGGTTACGGTTAGGGTTAGGGTGAGGGTGAGGTTTAGGGTTAAGGGTGAGTGTTAGAGTAATGCTGAGGGTTCTGTTTAGGATTAGCTTTAGAGTTAGGTTTAGGCTGAAGGTGAGAGTGAGGGTGAGTGTGAGGTTTAGGATTTGGGTTAGGTTTAGCGTGCGGGGTAGTGTGAGGGTGAGTGTTAGGGTAAAGATGAGGGCGAGGTTGAGGGTGAGGGTCTCGGTTAGGTAGAGGTTAGGGTTAGGGTGAGGATTAGGTGAGAGTTAGGGTGAGGGTGAGGGTTAGGGTTAGGGTTAGAGAGAGGGTTATGTTAGGGGTTAAGGTTAGAATTAGGGTGAGGGTTAGGGTGAGGGTGAGGGTGAGGGTTAGGGTTAGAGAGAGGATTAGGTTAGGGTTTAAGGTTAGAATTAGGGTGAGGGTTAGGGTGAAGGGTAGGGTTAGGGTTAGGGTGAGCATAAAGGTTACTGTGAGGGTTAGGGTTAGGGTGAGGATAAAGTAATGGTGAGGGTTAGGGTTACTGTTAGGGTGAGGTTTAGGGTTAGGATTAGTGTTAAGGTGAGTGTAAGGGTGAGGGTTAGGGTTAAGCTTAGGGTTAAGATGAGGGTGAGGGTGAGGGCGAGGGTTAGTGTGAGGTTTAGGGTTAGGGTGAGGGTTAGGTTTAGGGTTAGGGTTTGGGTTATTGTTAGGGTTAAGCTTAGGGTGCGGGTGAGGATAAGGATTATTGTGATGTTTAGGGTGAGTGTGATGGTTAGGGTGAGGGTGAGGGTGAGGTTTTGGTTGAGTGTTTGGGTTAGGTTTAGGGTGAGAGTGAGTGTGAGGGTTAGGGTTAGGGTTAATATTAAGCTTAGGATTACGCTGTGGGTGAGGTTGAGTGTGAGAGTTAGGGTTAGGGTTAGTGTGAGGCTTAGGCTTAGGGTGAGGGTGAGGGTGAGGGATAGGGTCATGGTTAGGGTGGGGGTGAGGGTGAGGCTTAGGGTGAGGGTGAGGGTGAGTGTTAGGGTGCGGGTAAGTTTTAGGTTTAGATTTAGGGTTAGGGTGAGGGTTAGGATGATGGTTAGGATGAGGGGCGGGTTTAGGGTTATGGTGAGGTTCAGGGTTAGTTTGAGAGTGACCGTTACGGTTGGGTTTAGGGTGAAGGTTAAGGTGAGGGTTAGGGATAAGTTTAGGGTCAGGCTGAGGGTTAGGGTGAGGGTAAGTTTTAGGGTGAGGTTTAGGGTGAGTGTGAGGGTTACGTTTAGGTAGAGATTTAGGTTTATGGAGAGGATTAGGGTTCCGTTTAGGGTGAAGGTGAGGGTGATGGTGTGGGTTAGGGTAAGGATTAGGTTTAGGGTTAGGGTTAGGATTATTGTTAGGGTTAGGGTTAGGGTTACGGTTAAGGTTAGGTTGCGGGTGAGGTGAGGTTTAGCATTAGGGTTAGCGTTAGGGTGAGGGTTTTGGTGAAGGTAAGTGTTGGGGTGATGGTTAGTGTTAGGGTGAGGTTGAGGGTGAGGTTGAGAGTTACTGTTAGGGTTAGGGTTAGGGTGAGGTTTAGGGTGAGGTTGAGGTTTAGTGTTAGGGTTAGTGTTAGGGTGAGATTAAGGGTTAGCTTGAGGGTTAGGGTGAGTGTTAGGGTTAAGTTAGGGTGAGGGTTAGGGTTAGGGTGAGGTTTAGGGTTAGTGAAGGTTAGTGTTAGGGATAGGCTTAGTGTTAGGTTGAGGGTAATGTTTAGATTGAGGTTTAGGTTGAGGGTGAGAGTTAGGGTCAGCGTGAGGGTTAGCGATAGGGTGAGGTTTAGGGTGAGGTTTAGGGTTAGGGTGATCTTAAGGGTGAGGGTTAGGGTGAGGTTGAGGGTGAGGGTGAGGATTAGGCTTACGGTTAGGGTGAGGATGAGTGTGAGGGTTAGGGTTAGGCTTAGGCTTAGGCTTTGGGTTAGGCTGAGGCTGGTGTTGAGTGTGAATGTTAGGGTTAGGGTGAAGGTTAGGGTTAGGGTTAGGGGTAGGGTGATGTTTAGGGTGAAGGTTGTTGTGATAGTAGGTGTTAGGGTTACACTTAGTGTTAGAGTGAGTGTAAGGGTTAGGTTGAGGATTAGCATTAGGGTGAAGGTTAGGGTTAATGTGAGGGTTAGGGTTTCGGTAAGGGTGAGGTTGAGGGTGATTGTGAGGCTTAGGGTTAGGGTGAGTGTGAGGGTGAGTGTGAGTGTTAGGGTTAGGTTTAGGCTTAGGCTGAGGGTTAGGCTGAGTGTGATGGTGAGGGTGTGGGTGAGGATTAGAGTTAGGGTGAGTTTTAGGGTTAAGGTTAGCGTGAGGGTTTGGGTTAGGCTTAAGCTTAGGATGACGGTTAGGTTGACGATTACGGTTATGGTTAGTGTGAGCGTTAGGGTTAGCGTTAGGGTTAGGGATAGGTTTAGGGTTAGGGTGAGGTTTAGGATGAGGTTTAGGGTTACAGTAAGGGTTAGGGTTAGGGTTAGGATGAGGGTTAGGGAGAAGGTTAGGATAAGGGTTAGGGTGAGGGTTCGGTTTAGGGTTCGGTTTAGGGTTATGGTGAGAGTGGAGGTGAGGGTGAGAGTGAAGGTTAGGGTTAGAGTTAGGATGAGGGTGAGGATTAGGGTTAGGGTTAGGGTTACGTTTAGGCTGAGGATAAGGCTGAGGGTGTGGGTGAGGATTACGGTTAGGTTGAGTGTTAGGGTTAGTGTTAACATAAGGGTTTGGGTTAGGGTTAAGTTTAGGATGAGAGTTAGTTTGAGGGGTATGGTTACAGTTCGATTGAGCATTAGGGTTAGCGTTAGGGTTAGGGATAGATTTAGGGTTAGGGTGAGGTTTAGGATGAGGGTTAGGTTTAGGATGAGGGTTAGGGTGAGCGTTAGGGTGAAGGTTATGGTTATGGTTAGGGTTAGGGTAAGGGATAGGGACAGTGCGAGGGTTAGGGTTAGGGTTAGATTTATGCTGAGAGTAAGGGTTAGCGTGAGGTTTAGCGTGAGTGTGAGAGTTAGAGTTACATTAGGGTTAGGGTAGGTTTAGCTTGAGGGTTAGGGTTAGGTTTAGGGTTAGGGTGAGGTGAGCGTGAGGGTGATTGTGAGGTTTATTTTTAGGGTGAGGAATAGGTTTAGGGTGAGGGTTAGGTTTAGGGTGAGGGTGAGCGTGAGGGTGACAGTGAGGCTTAGGGTGAGGGTGAGGGTGAGTGTGAGGGTTAGGATTAGGTTTAGTTTTAGGGTTAGGGTTAGTGTGAGGGTGAAGGTAAAGGTTAGTGTTAGGAGTAGGGTTAGGTTTAAAGTTAGGCTGAGGGTGAGTGTGAGGGTGAGGGTGATGGTTAGGGTTAGGGTTATGTTGAGGGTTAGAGTTAGTGTGAGGGTTAGGGTGAGGGTAAGGTTAAAGGTTAGTGTGAGGGTTAGGGTTAGGGTTAGGGTGAGGTTTATGGTTAGGGTGAGGGTGAGGGTTAGGGTGAGGGTAAGGTTGAGTGTTAAGATGAGGGTTAGGGTTAGGGTGAGGGTTAGGGTTAGGATTAGGGTTATTGTGAATACTAGCTTGTCAGTGAGGGTTAGGGTTAGGGTGAAGGTGAGGGTTAGGTTTAGGGTTCAGTTGAGGGTTTGGGTGACGTATAGGTTTAGGAGTAGTGTTAGGTTTAGAGTTAGACTAAGGTTGAGGGTGAGGGTGAGGGTGACTGATAGGGTTAGGGTTAGGGTGAGGGTTAGGGTGAAGATGAGGGTGAGTGTTAGAGTGAGGGTGAGGGTTCGGGAGAGTATGAGGGTTAGGGTTTGGGTGAGGGTTAGGGTTGCGTGAGTGTTAGGATGATGGTGAGGGTGAGGGTTAGGGTTGGGTTTAGGGTCAGATTGAGGGTTAGGGTGAGGGGTATGGTTAGGGTTAGGGTGAAGGTTAGGGTTAGTGTGAGTGTTAGGGTTGGGGTGAGGTTTACAGTTACTGTGAAGGTTCATGTTAGGTTTAGGCTTAGTGTTAGGGTGAGAGTAAGGGTTAGGTTGACGGTGAGGTTTATGGTGAGGTTTAGGGTTAGTATGAGGGTTAGGGCTAGGGTGAGGGTAATGGTGAGGGTTAGGGTTAGGGTGATGTTTATGGTGAGGGTGAGGGTTAGGATGAGGGTGAGGGTGAGGGTTCAGTTGTGGGTTTGGGTTAGGGTTAGGGTGAGGTTGAGGGTGAGGGTGAGACTTAGGGTTAGGTTTAGGGTGACGGTGAATGTGAGGATTAGTGATAGGGTTAGGCTTAGGTTTAGGGTTAGGCTGAGGGTTACTGTGAGCGTGAGGGTTAGGGTTAGGGTGAGGGTTAGGTTTAGGGTGAGGGTTAGGTTGAGGGTGAGGGTGAGGGTTAGGTTTAGGATTGCGTTTAGGGTGAGCCTGTGGGTGAGGGTTATAGTTAGGGTGAGGGCTAGGATAAGGGTTAGGGTGAGGGTTAGGTTTAGGGTGATGTTTAGGTTGAGGGTTGGGTTAGGGTTAGGTTGAGTGTGAGGGTCAGTGAGAGGGTTAGGATTAAGTTTAGGGTTAGGTTTAGGGTGAGGGTGAATGTGAGGTTTAGGGTTAGGGTGATTGTTAGGCTTAGGTTTAAGCTGAGGGTGAGGGTGAGTGTGAGGGTTAGGGTTATGTTGAGTGTGAGCATTAGGGTTAGGTTTAGGGTGAGGGTGAGGTTGAGGGTTAGGGTGAGGGTTAGGGCTTGATTTAGGGTGAGGGTTAAATGAGGGTGAGGGTTAGGGTTAGGGTGAGGGTTAGGGTTAGGTTGAGGGTGAGGAATAGCGATAGGGTGAGGGTTAGGGTTAGGGTGATGTTTAGGGTGAGTGTGAGGGTTGGTTTGTGGGTTTGCGTTAGGTTTAGGGTGAGGTTGAGGGTGAGGGTGAGGCTTAGATTTAGGGTTAGGGTGAGGTTGACTGTGAGGGTTAGGTTTAGGGTTAGGCTTTAGGCTGAGGGTTAGGCTCAGGGTGAGAGTGAGGGTGATGGTTAGTGTTACGGTCAGGTTTAGGGTTAGGGTTCGGGTGAGGGTTAGGGATAGTTTGGGGGTTCATGTTAGGTTTAGGCTTAGTGTTAGCTTGAGGGTAAGGGTTAGGTTGAGGGTGAGGTTTAGGGTGAGGTTTAGGGTTAGTATGAGGGTTAGGGCTTGGGTGAGGTTAAGGGTGATGGTTAGGGTTAGGGTGATGTTTAGGGTGAGGGTGAGGGTTAGGTGAGTGTGAGGGTGAGGGTTCAGTTGAGGGTTTGGTTAGGTTTAGGGTGAGGTTGACACTTAGGTTTAGGTTTAGGGTGAGGGTGAGTGTGAGGTTTAGGGATAGGGTTAGGGTTAGGTTTAGGGTTAGGCTGAGGGTGACTATGAGCTTGAGGTTTATTGTTATGGTGAGCATTAGGGTTGGGGTTAGGGTGAGGTTATTGTTCGGGTGAGTTTTAGGGTTTGGGTGAGGGTTAGCGTTAAGTTTAGGGTTAGGGTTAGGTTGGAGGTTAGGGTTAGGGTGAGGGTTAGCGTTAGTGGTAGGGTTAGGTTGAGCGTGAGGGTGAGGGTTAGGGTTAGGATTAGGTTTAAGGTGAGCCTGAGGGTGAGGGTGAGGGTTAGGGTTAGGGTGAGGGTTAGGCTAAGGGTTAGGGTGAGGGTTATGTTTAGGGTGATGTTTAGGTGGAGGGTTTGGTTTAGGGTTAGGGTGAGTGTGAGAGTGAGTGAGAGGGTTAGGATTAGTGTTAGGGTTAGGTTTAGGGTGAGGGTGAGTGTGAGGGTTAAGGTTCGGGTTATTGTTAGGCTTAGGTTTAAGCTGAATGTGAGGGTGAGAATGAGGGTTAGGGTTATGTTTAGGGTGAGGGTGAGGTTTAGGGTTAGGGTGAGATTTAGGGTTTGGGTTAGGGTGAGGGTTAGATGAGGGTGAGGGTTAGGGTTAGGGTGAGGGTTAGGGTAAGGGTGAGGGTGAGGATTAGCGTTATGGTGAGGGTTAGGGTTCTGGTGCAGATTAGGGTGAGGGTTAGGGTGAGGGTGATGTTTAAGGTGAGTTTGAGGGTTGGTTTGCGGTTTTGCGTTAGGTTTAGGGTGAGGTTGAGGGTGAGGGTGAGTGTGAGGATTAGGGTTAGGGTTAGTCTTAGGCTTTGGCTTAGGCTGAGGGTAGGGGTTAGTGTGAGGGTTAGGGTTAGGGTGAGGGTTAGGGTTAGGGTTAGGGATAGGGTGATGTTTAGGGTGACGGTTATTGTGAGATTAAGTTTTAGGGTTACACTTAGTGTTAGGGTGAGTGTAATGGTTAGGTTGAGGCTTAGCATTAGGGTGAGTGTTAGGGGTAATGTGAGGGTTAGGTTTTCGGTAAGGGTGAGGTTGAGGGTGATGGTGAGGCTTATGTTTAGGGTGAGTGTGAGGGTTAGTGTGAGTGTTAGGGTTAGGTTTAGGCTTAGGCTGAGTGTTAGGCTGAGTGTGATGGTGAGGGTGTGGGTGAGGATTAGAGTTAGGGTGAGTTTTAGGGGTAAGGTTAGCGTGAGCGTTTGGGTTAGGCTTAAGTTTAGGATGAGGGTTAGATGGGGGGTACGGTTATGGTTAGTGTGAGCATTAGGGTTAGCGTTAGGGTTAGGGATAGGTTTAGGGTTAGGGTGAGGTTTAGGATGAGGTTTAGTGTTACGGTAAGGGTTAGGGTTAGTGTTAGGATGAGGGTTAGGGAGAAGGTTATGATGAGGGTTAGGGTGAGGTTTCAGTTTAGGGTTCGGGTTAGGGTTATGGTGAGGGTGGGTGTGAGGGTGAGAGTGAAGGTTAGGGTTAGAGTTAGGATGAGGGTGAGGACTAGGGTTAGGGTTAGGTTTAGGCTGAGGATAAGCCTGAGGGTGTGGGTGAGGATTAGGGTTAGGTTGAGTGTTAGGGTTAGTGTTAACGTAAGGGTTTGGGTTAGGGTTAAGTTTAGGATGAAAGTTAGTTTGAGGCGTATGGTTACAGTTAGATTGAGCATTAGGGTTAGCGTTAGGGTTAGGGATAGGTTTAGGGTTAGGGTGAGGTTTAGGATGAGGGTTAGGGTTAGCGTGAGGTTTAGGGTGAGGGTTAGGGTGAAGGTAATGATTAGGGTTAGGGTTAGGGTAAGGGATAGGGTCAGTGCGAGGGTTAGGGTTAGGGTTAGATTTATGCTGAGAGTAAGGGTTAGCGTGAGGTTTAGCGTGAGTGTGAGAGTTAGAGTTACATTAGGGTTAGGGTAGGTTTAGCTTGAGGGTTAGGGTTAGGTTTAGGGTTAGGGTGAGGTGAGCGTGAGGGTGATTGTGAGGTTTATTGTTAGGGTGAGGAATAGGTTTAGGGTAAGGGTTAGGTTTAGGGTGAGGGTGAGCGTGAGGGTGACAGTGAGGCTTAGGGTGAGGGTGAGGGTGAGGGTGATGGTTAGGGTTAGCATTAAGTTGAGGGTTAGAGTTAGTGTGAGGGTAAAGTTAAAGGTTAGGTTGAGGGTTAGGGTTAGGGTTAGGGTGAGGTCTAGGGTTAGGGTGAGGGTGAGGGTTAGGGTGAGGGTAAGGGTGAGTGTTAGGGTGAGGGTTAGGGTTAGGGTGAGGGTTAGGGTTAGGATTAGGGTTTTGGTGAATACTAGCTTGTCAGTGAGGGTTAGGGTTAGGGTGAAGTTAAGGGTTAGGTTTAGGGTTAAGTTGAGGGTTTGGGTGAGGTATAGGTTTAGGAGTAGTGTTAGGTTTAGAGTTAGGCTGAGGGTGAGGGTGAGAGTGAGGGTGATTGATAGGGTTAGGATTAGGGTGAGGGCTGGGTGAGGATGAGGGTGAGAGTTAGAGTGAGGGTGAGGGTTCGGGAGAGTATGAAGGTTAGGGTTTGGGTGAGGGTTAGGGTTGGGTGAGTGTTAGGATGATGGTGAGGGTGAGGGTTAGGGTTGGGTTTAGGGTCAGAGTGAGGGTTAGGGTGAGGGGTATGGTTAGGGTTAGGGTGAGGGTTAGGGTTAGTGTGAGTGTTAGGGTTAGGGTGAGGTTTACATTTACTGTGAGGGTTCATGTTAGGTTTAGGATTAGTGTTAGGGTGAGAGTAAGGGTTAGGTTGAGGGTTAGGATTATGGTGAGGTTTAGGGTTAGTATGAGGGTTAGGGCTAGGGTGAGGGTAATGGTGAGGGTTAGGGTTAGGGTGATGTTTATGGTGAGGGTGAGGGTTAGGGTTAGGGTGAGGTTGAGGGTGAGGGTGAGACTTAGGGTTAGGTTTAGGGTGACGGTGAATGTGAGGATTAGGGATAGGGTTATGCTTAGGTTTAGGGTTAGGCTGAGGGTGACTGTGAGCATGAGGGTTAGGGTTAGGGTGAGGTTTAGGGTTAGGGTGAGGGTTAGGTTGAGGGTTAGATGAGTGTGAGGGTTAGGGCTAGGGTGAGGGTGAAGTTTCGGTTGAGTGTTTGGGTTAGGTTTAGGTTGAGGGTGAGGGTGAGTGAGAGGGTTAAGTTTAGGGTTAGGATTAGGGTTACGGTGAGGTTGAGTGTGAGGGTTAGGGTTCGGTTTATTTTTAGACTTAGGTTTAAGCTGAGGGTGCGGGTGAGTGTGAGGTTTAGGGTTATGTTGAGTGTGAGCATTAGGGTTAGGTTTGGGGTGAGGTTGTGGTGGAGTGTTAGGGTGAGGGTTAGGGTGCGGGTTAGGGTGAGGGTTAGATGAGGGTGAGGGTTAGGGTTAGGGTGAGGGTGAGGGTTAGCGTTAGGGTGAGGGTTCGGGATAGTGTGAGGGTTAGGGTTAGGGTGAGTTTTATGATTACTGTGTGGGTTCATGTTAGGTTTAGCCTTAGTGTTAGGGTGAGGGTAAGGGTTAGGTTGAGGGTCAGGTTTAGGGTTAGGTTTAGGGTTAGTATTAGGGTTAGGGGAAGGGTGAGGGTGAGGGTGAGGGTTAGGGTGAGGGTGAGGGTGAGGGTTCAGTTGAGGGTTTGGGTTGGAGTTAGGGTTAGGTTTAGGGTGAGGTTGAGTGTGAGGTTTAGGGATAGGTTTAGGCTTAGGTTTAGGGTTAGGCTGAGGGTGACTATGAGTTTGAGGGTTAGGGTTATGGTGAGCATTAGGGTTGGGGTTAGGGTGAGGGTAAGTCTTGGGGTGAGTGTTAGGGTTTGGGTGAGTGTTAGCATTAGGTTTAGGATTAGGGTTAGGTTGGAGGTTAGGGTTATGGTGAGCGTTAGTGTTAGGGGTAGGGCTAGGTTGAGGGTGAGGGTGAGAGTTAGGGTTAGGATTAGATTTAAGGTGAGCCTGAGGGTGAGGGTGAGGGTTAGGGTTAGGGTGACGGTTAGGCTAAGGATTAGGGTGAGGGTTAGGTGTACTGTGATGTTTAGGTTGAGGGTTAGGGTTAGGGTTAGGGTGCGTGTGAAGGTGAGTGAGAGGGTTAGGATTAGTGTTAGGGTTAGGTTAAGGGTGAGGGTGAGTGTGAGGGTTAGGTTTCAGGTTATTGTTAGGCTTAGGTTTAAGCTGAGGGTTAGGGTGAGTGTGAGGGTTTGGGTTATGTTGAGTATGAGCATTAGGGTTAGGTTTAGGATGAGGGTGAGGGTGAGTTTGAGGGTTAGGGTGAGGGTTAGGGTTTGGGTTAGGTGAGGGTTAAATGAGGGTGAGGGTTAGGGTTAGGGTGAGGGTTAGGGTGAGGGTGAGGATTAGCGTTAGGGTGAGGGTTAGGGTTCTCGTGCAGATTAGGGTGAGGGTTAGGGTGAGGGTGATATTTAGGGTGAGGGTGAGGGTTGGTTTGAGGATTTGCATTTGGTTTAGTGTCAGGTTGAGCGTGAGGGTGAGGCTTAGAATTAGGGTTAGTGTGAGGGTGAATGTGAGGGTTAGGGTTAGGGTTAGGCTTTAGGCTGAGGGTTAGGCTCAGGGTGAGGGTGAGGGTGATGGTTAGGGTTAGGGTGAGGGTTAGGGTTAGGGTTAATTTGAGGGTTAGTTATAGTGTGAGGGTTAGGGTTAGGGTGAGGTTTAGGATTACTGTGAGGGTTCATGTTAGGTTTAGGCTTAGTGTTAGGGTGAGGGTAAGGATTAGGTTGATGGTCAGGTTTAGGGTGAGGTTTAGGGTTAGTATGAGGGTTAGGGATAAGGTGAGGGTAAGGGTGAGGGTTAGGGTAAGGGAGATGTTTAGAGTGAGGGTGAGGGTTAGAGTGAGGGTGAGGGTGAGGGTTCAGTTGAGGGTTTGGGTTAGGGTTAGGGTGAGGTTGAGACTTAGTGTTAGGTTTAGGGTGAGGTTGAGTGTGAGGTTTAGGGATAGGGTTAGGCTTAGGTTTAGGGTTAGGCTGAGGGTGACTGTGAGCGTGAGGATTAGGGTTAGAGTGAGGGTTAGGTTTAGGGTGAGGGTTAGCATTAGGGTTAGGGTTATCGTTAGGTTGGAGGTTAGGTTTAGGGTGAGGGTTAGCGTTAGGGGTAGGGTTAGGTTGGGGGTGAGGGTGACGGCTAGGGTTAGGATTAAGTTTAGGTTGAGCCTGTGGGTGAGGGTGAGGGTGAGGGTTAAGATTATGGTGAGGGTTAGGCTAAGGGTTAGTATGAGGGTTAGGTTTAGGGTGATGTTTTGGTTGAGGGTTTGGTTTAGGGTTAGGGTGAGTGTGAGGGTGAGTAAGAGGGTTAGGATTAGTGTTAGGGTTAGATTTAGGGTGAGGGTGAGTGTGAGGGTTAGGGTTCGCGTTATTGTTAGGCTTAGGTTTACGCTGAGGGTGAGGGTGAGTGTGAGGGTTAGTGTTATGTTGAGTGTGAGCATTAGTGTTAGGTTTAGGGTGAGGGAGTGTTTGAGGGTTAGGGTGAGGGTTATGGTTTGGTTTAGGGGGAGGGTTAGATGAGGGTGAGGGTTAGGGTTAGGGTGAGGGTTAGATGAGGGTGAGGGTTAGGGTGAGGTTGAGGGTTAGATGAGGGTGAGGGTTAGGTTGAGGGTGAGGATTAGCGTTAGGGTGAGGGTTAGTGTTTTGGTGCGGATTAGGGTGAGGGTTAATGTTAGGGTGATGTTTAGGGTGAGGGTGAGCGTTGATTTGACGGTTTGCGTTAGGTTTAGGGTGAGGTTGAGGGTGAGGGTGAGGCTTAGATTTAGGGTTAGTTTTAAGGTGACTCTGATGGTTAGTGTTAGGTTTAGGCTTTAGGCTGAGGGTTAGGCTGAGGGTGAGGGTGAGGTTTAATGTTAGGGTTAGGGTTAATGAAAGGGTGATATTTAGGGTGAGGGTTAGTGTGAGAATTAGTGTTAGGGTTAGGCTTAGTGGTACGGTGAGTGTAAGTGTTAGGTTGAGGGTTTGGGTTAGGGATAGGGTGAGGGTTGGGATGAGGATTAGGGTGAGGGTAAGGTTTAGGGTGAGGGTTATGGTGAGTGTGAGAGTTAGGGTTAGGGTGAGGGTGAGAGTGAGGGTGATGGTTCAGTTGAGGGTTTGGGTTAGGGTTAGGGTGAGGTTGAGGGTGAGGGTGAGACAGGGTTAGGTTTAGGGTGATGGTGAGTGTGAGGTTTAGGGATAGGGTTAGGCTTAGGTTTACGGTTAGGCTGAGGGTGACTGTGAGCGTGAGGGTTAGGGTTAGGGTGAGGGTTAGGTTTAGGGTGAGGGTTAGCGTTAGGGTTAGTATTAGCGTTAGGTTGGAGGTTAGGTTTAGGGTGAGGGTTAGCGTTAGGGGTAGGGTAAGGTTGAGCGTGAGGTTGAGGGCTAGGGTTAGGATAAGTTTTAGGTTGAGCCTGTCAATGAGGGTGAGGGTGAGGTTTAATGTTATGGTGAGGGTTAGGTTAAGATATATGGTGAGGGATAAGTTTAGGGTGATGTTTAGGTTTAGAGTTGGGGTTAGGGTTAGGGTGAGTGTGAGGGTGAGTGAGAGGGTTAGTATTAGGGTTAGTGTTAGGTTTAGGGTGAGGGTGAGTGTGAAGATTAGGGTTCCGGTTATTGTTAGGCTTAAGTTTTAAGCTGAGGGTGAGAGAGTGAGTTTGAGGGTTAGGGTTATGTTGAGTGTGAGCATTAGGGTTAGGTTTAGGGTGAGGGTGGGGTTGAGGGTAAGGGTGAGGTTTAGGGTTTGGGTTAGGGTGAGGGTTAGATGAGTGTGAGGGTTAGGGTTAGGGTGAGGGTTAGGGTTAGGGTGATGTTGAGGATTAGCGTTAGGGTGAGGGTTAGGGTTTTGGTGCGGAGTAGGGTGAGGGTTAATGTTAGGGTGATGTTTAGGGTGAGGGTGAGGGTTGGTTTGAGGGTTTGCGTTAGGTTTAGGGTGAGGTTGAGGGTGAGGGTGAGGCTTAGATTTAGGGTTAGGGTGAGGGTGACTCTGAGGGTCAGGGTTAGGGTTAGGCTTTAGGCTGAGGGTTAGGCTGAGGGTGAGGGTGAGGGTGATGGTGAGGGTTAGGGTGAGAGTTAGGGTTAGGGTTAGGGTGATGATTAGGTATAGTGTGAGGTTTAGGGTTAGGGTGAGGTTTAGGGTTACTGTGAGAGTTCATGTTAGGTTTCGGCTAAGTGTTATGGTGAGGGTAAGGGTTAGGTTGAGGGTCAGGTTTAGGGTCAGGTTTAGGGTTAGTATGAGGCTTAGGGCTAAGTTGAGGGTAAGGGTGAGGGTTAGGGTTAGGGTAATGTTTAGGGTGAGGGTGAGGGTTAGGGTGAGGTTGAGGGTGAGGGTTCAGTTGAGGCTCTGGGTTAGGTTTAGGGTGAGGTTGAGACTTAGGTTTAGGTTTAGGGTGAGGGTGAGTGTGAGGTTTAGGGATAGGGTTAGGCTTAGTTTTAGGTTTAGGCTGAGGGTGACTGTGATTTGAGGGTTAGTATTATGGTGAGCATTAGGGTTGGGGTTAGGGTGATGGTAAGTGTTGGGGTGAGTGTTAAGGTTTGGGTGAGGGGTAGCGTTAGGTTTAGGGTTAGCGTTAGATTGGAGGTTAGGTTAGGGTGAGGGTTAGCGCTTGAGGTAGGGTAAGGTTGATTGTGAGAGTGAGGGTTAGGGTTAGGATTAGGTTTAATGTGAGCTTAAGGGTGAGGGTGAGGGTGAGGGTTAGGGTTAGGTTGAGGGTTAGGGTGAGGGTTAGGTTTAGGGTGATGTTTAGGTTGAGGGTTAAGGTTAAGGTGAGGGTGAGGTTGAGTGAGAGAGTTAGCTTTAGGTTTAGGATTAGGTTTAGGGTGAGGGTGAGTGTGAGGGTTAGGGTTAGGGTTATTGTTAGGCTTAGGTTTAAGCTGAGGGTGAGGGTGAGTGTGAGGGTTAGGGTTATGTTGAATGTGAGCATTAGGGTTAGGTTTAGGGTGAGGGTGTGTTTGAGGGTTAGGGTTTGAGTTAGGGTGAGGGTTAGATGAGGGTGAGGGTTAGGGTTAGGGTGAGGGTTTGGATTAGGGTGACGGTGAGGGTTAGCATTAGGGTGAGGGTTAGGCTTATGGTGCAGATTTGGGTGAGTGTTAGGGTTACCCTGATGTTTATGATGAGGGTGAGGTTTGGTTTGAAGGTTTGCGTTAGTTTTAGGTTGAGGTTGGGGGTGAGGGTGAGGCTTAGGGTTAGTTTTAGGGTGAGGGTGACTCTGAGGGTTAGTGTTAGGGCTACGCTTTAGGCTGTTGGTTATGCTGAGGGTGAGGGTGAGGGTTAGTGTTAGGGTTAGGTTTAATTATAGAGTGATATTTAGGGTGAGGGTTAGTGTGAGAGTTAGTGTTAGGATTAGGCTTAGTGTTAGAGTGAGTGTAAGGGTTAGGTTGAGGGTTAGGGTTAGGGATAAGGTGAGGGTTGGGATGAGGGTTAGGGTGAGGGTAAGGTTTAGGGTGAGGGTTATGGTGAGTGTGAGGGTTAGTTTTAGGGTTAGGGTTAGGGTGAGGGTCAGTGTGAGGGTGAGACTCAGGGTTAGGTTTAGGGTGATGGTGTGAGGATTAGGGATAGGGTTAAGCTTAGGTTTAGGGTTAAGCTGAAGGGGACTGTGAGCGTGAGGGTTAGGGTTAGGGTAAGGTTTAGGTTTAGGGTGAGGGTTAGAGATAGGGTTAGGGGTAGGTTTAGGTTGGAGGTTAGGTTTAGGGTGAGGGTTAGCATTAGGGGAAGGGTTAGTTTGAGGGGCAGGTGGAGAGCTAGGGTTAGGATGAGGTTTAGGGTGAGCCTGTGGGTGAGTGTGCGGGTGAGGTTTAGGGTTAGGGTGAGGGTTAGGCTAAGGTTTAGGGTGAGGGTTAGGTTTGAGGTGATGTTTAGGTTGAGAGTTTGGGTTAGGGTTAGGATGAGTGTGAGGGTGAGTGAGAGGGTTAGGATTAGGGTTAGGGTTAGGTTTAGGGTGAGGGTGAGTGTGAGGGTTAGGGTTCGTGTCATTGTTAGGCTTAGGTTTAAGCTGAGGGTGAGGGTGAGTGTGAGGTTTAGGGTTATGTTGAGTGTGAGCATTAGGGTTAGGTTTAGGGTGACGGTGAGGTTGAGGGTTAGGGTGAGGGTTAGGGTTTGTGTTAGGTTGAGGGTTAGATGAGGGTTAGGGTTAGGGTTAGGGTGAGGGTTAGGGTGACGGTGACGGTGAGGGTTAGCGTTACGGTGAGGGTTAGGTTTATGGTGCGGATTAGGGTGAGTGTTACGGTTACGGTCCTGTTTATGGTGAGGGTGAGGGTTGGTTTGCGGTTTTGCGTTAGGTTTAGGTTGAGGTTGAGGGTGAGGGTGAGGCTTAGGATTAGGGTTAGGGTGAGGGTGACTCTGAGGGTTAGGTTTAGGGTTTGGCTTTAGGCTGAGGGTTAGGCTGAGGGTGAGGTTGAAGGATAGGGTTAGGGTTAGGGTTAATGATAGGGTGATATTTAGGGTGAGGGTTAGTGTGAGAGTTAGTGTTAGGGTTAGGCTCAGTGTTAGAGTGAGTGTAAGTGTTAGGTTGAGGGTTAGGGTTAGGGATAGGGTGAGGGTTGTGTCAGGCTTAGGGTGAGGTTAAGTTTTAATTTGAAGGTTATGGTGAGTGTGAGGGTTAGGGTTAGGGTGAGTGTTAGGGTGAGGGTGAGGGTTCAGTTGAGGGTTTGGGTTAGGGTTAGGGTGAGGTTGAGGGTGAGGGTGAGACTTAGGGTTAGGTTTAGGGTGACGGTGAATGTGAGTATTAGGGATAGGGTTAGGCTTAGGTTTAGGGTTAGGCTGAGGGTGACTGTGAGGGTGAGGGTTAGGGTTAGGATGAGGGTTAGGTTTAGGGTGAGGGTTAGAGATTTTGTTAGTGTTAGGTTTAGTTTGGAGATTAGGTTTAGGGTGAGGGTTAGCGTTAGGGTTAGGGTTAGGTTGAGGGTGAGGGTGAGGGCTAGGGTTAGGATTAGGTTTCAGGTGAGGGTTATGGTCAGAGTGAGGGTTAGGGTTAGGTTTAGATTTACGGTGAGAGTAAGGGTTAGCGTGAGGTTTAGGGTGAGTGTGAGGTTTAGAGTTAGCATTAGGATTAGGGTGACGTTTAGGGTGAGGGTTAGGTCTAGGTTTAGGGTTAGGTTGAGGGGAGGATGAGGGTGATTGTGAGGTTTATGGTTAGGGTGAGAGATAGGTTTAGCGTGAGGGTTAGGGTTAGGGTTAGGGTTATTGTGAGGGTGAGCGTGAGGGTGACAGTGAGGCTTATTTTGTGGGTGAGGGTGAGTGTGAGGGTTAGGCTTAGGGTTAGGGTTAGGGTTAGTTTGAGGGTGAAGTTGAGGGTTAGTGTTAGGAGTAGTGTTAGGTTTAAAGTTAGGCTGAGTGTGAGCGTGAGGGTGAGGGTGACGTTTAGGGTTAGGCTGAGGGTTGGGTTTAGTGTGAGTGTTAGGGTGAGGGTAAGGCTAAAGTTTAGCGAGAGGGTGAGGGTTAGGTTTAGGGTTAGGGTGAGGGTTAGGGTGAGGTTTAGGGTTAGGTTGAGGGTTAGTGTGAGGGTGAGGGTTATGGTTAGCATTAGGGCTAGTGTGAGGGTTAGGGTGAGTGTTAGGGTTAGGTTAGGGTGAGGGTTAGGGTTAGGGTGAGGGTTAGGCTGAGGGTTAGGTTAGGGTTAGGGTGAGGGTTAGATGAGTGTGAGGGTTAGTGTTAGGTGGAGGGTGAGGTTTAGGGTAAGAGTTATGGTTAGGATTAGGGTTAGCATTAGGGTTAGTGTGAGGGTTAGGGTGAGTGTTAGGGTTAGGTTAGTGTGAGGCTTAGGGTTAAGGTGAGGGTTAGGGTGAGGGTTAGGTTTGGGTTAGGGTGAGGGTTTGATGAGGGTGAGGGTTAGGGTTAGGTTGAGTTTTAGATTTAGGGTGAGGGTTATGTTTAGGATTAGGGTTAGGGTGAAGGCTATGGTGAGGGTGAGAGTTAGGGTGAGGGTTAGGGTTAGGGTGAGAGTTAGGGTTAGTGTGAGGGTTAGGATGAGGGTAAGGTTAAAGGTTAGAGTGAGGGTGAGTGTTAGGGTTAGGGTTAGGGTGAGGTTTAGGGTTAGAGTTATGTTTAGGGTTAGGGTGAGGGTGAGCGTGAGTGTGACAGTGAGGCTTAGGTTCAGGGTGAGGGTGAGGGTGAGTGTGAAGCTTAGACTTATGGTTGGTTTAGGATTAGGTTTAGTGTGAGGGTGAAGGTGAAGGTTAGTGTTAGGAATATGGTTAGGTTTACAGTTAGACTGAGGGTGAGGGTGACGGTTAGAGTTAGGGTTAGGTTGAGGGTTAGGGTTTGTGTGAGGGTTAGGGTGAGCGTAATGTTCAAGGGTAGGGTGAAGGTGAGGGTTAGGCTTAGGGTTAGGGTGAGGTTTAGGGTTAGGGTTACAGTTAGGTTTAGCTTAAGGGTGAGGGTTAGGTTGAGGGTAAAGGTGAGGTTAGGGTGAGGGTTAGGGTTAGGGTGAGGTTTAGGGTGAGGATGAGTGTGAGTGTTAGAGTGAGGGTTAGGGTTCGGGAGAGTATGAGGTTTAGGGTTTGGTTGAGAGTTAGGGTTGGGTGAGTGTTAGGGTGACGGTGAGGATGAGGGTTCAGGTTGGGTTAAGGGTTAGAGTGAGGGGTAGGGTGAAGGGTAAGTTTAGTATTAGGGTTAGGGTGAGGGTTAGGGTTAGTGTGAGAGTTAGGGTTAGGGTGAGGTTTAGGGTTACTTTGAGGGTTTATGTTAGGTTTAGGCTTAGTGTTAGGGTTAGGGTTACGGTTAGGTTGAGGGTTAGGTTTACGGTGAGGTTTAGGGTTAGTTTGAGGGTGAGGGTAAGGGTGAGGGTTAGGGTTAGGGTGATGTTTAGGGTGAGGGTGAGGGTTAGAGTTAGGGTGACTGTGAGGGTTAAGTTGAGAGTTTGGGTTAGCGTTAGGGTGAGGTTGAGGTTGAGGGTGAGTCGTAGGGTTAGGTTTAGTGTGAGGATGTGTGTGAGGGTTTGGTATGGGGTTAGTCTTAAGTTTAGGGTTAGGCTGAGGGTGACTGTGAGCGTGAGGGTTAGGGTTAGGGTGAGGTTTAGGGTTAGGGTGAAGGTAAGGGTTGGGGTGAGTGTTAGGGTTAGGGTGAGGGTTAGCATTAGGGTTAGGGTGAGGGTTAGGGTTAGGTTGGAGTTTAGGGTTAGGTTGAGTGTTAGGGTTAGGGATAGGATTAGGTTGGAGTTTAGGGTTAGGATGTGTGTTAGCGTTAGGGGTAGGGTTAGGTTGAGGGTTAGGGTGAGTGTTAAGGTTAGGTTGAGGGTGAGGTTGAGGGTGAGGTTGAGGGTGAGAGTTCGGTTAAGGGTTTCGGTTAGGGTTAGAGTGAGGTTGAGGATGAGTGAGAGGGTTAAGTTTATGGTTAGGATTAGGTTTAGGGTGAGGGTGAGGGTGAGGGTTAGGGTTAGGGTTATTTTTAGGCTTAGGTTTAAGCTGAGGGTGAGTGTGAGTGTGACCTTTATGGTTATGTTGAGTGTGAGAATTAGGGTTAGGTTTAGGGTGAGGGTGAGGTTGAGGGTTAAGATCAGGTTTAGGATGAGGGGTAGTGTGAGAGTTAGGTTTAGTGTTACTGTTAGGGTTAGGGTTGGGGTTAGGGATAGGCTTAGTGTTAGGCAGAGGGTGAAGATGAGGGTGAGGGGTAGGGTTTGGGTGAGGATGCGGTTTAGGTTTAGAGTTAGCATTAGGGTGAGGGTTAGTGTTAGGGTTAGGGTTAGTGTTACAATTAGGTTTAGGATGAGGGTGAGTGTGAGGGTAAGGGTGAGGGTTAGGCTTAGGCTTACGGATAGAGTATGGGCTAAGATGAGGGTGAGGGTTAGTGTTAGGTTTGGGGTGAGGGTTAGGGTGTGTGTGAGGGTTATGGTGAGTCTTCGTCTTAGGCTTAGGCTTAGGCCGAGCATGAGTGTGAGGGAGAGGGTTAGGGTTAGGATGAGGGTTAGGGTTTTAGTGTTAGGGTGAGGGTTAGCATGAGGTTTAGGGTTAGGAATAGGGTTAAGTGAGGGCTAGAGTGAGGGTGAGGTTTCCGGTTAGCGTTAGGGTGAGTTTTAGGTTTAGGGTTAAGTTGAGGGTGAGGGTTAGGGTTAGGGTGAAGGTTAGGGTTAGGGTTAGAGTGAGGGTGAGGTTTAGGATTAGGTTTAGGGTTAGGGTTAGGTTTAGGATAAGGGTTACAGTGAGGTTGAGTGTGTGGATTAGGGTTAGGCTTAGGATTAGGCTGAGGGTGATAATGGGGATGAGAATTCGCTTATGAGTGATGGTTAGGGTTATAGTTAGGTTGAGGGTTATGATGAGGGTTAGGGTTAGGATTAGGTTTAGGGTGAGGGCTAGGATGAGGGTGATGTTTAGGGTTAGGGTTAGGCTTAGGCTCAGGGATAGGCTGAGGCTGAAGGTGGGGGTGAGGTTAGGGTTAGGGTGATGTTTAGGGGTACAGTTAGGGTGAGTGTTAGGATGAGGATTACGGTTAGGGTGAGGGTTAGGGTAAGGGTGACAGTAAGGGTAAAGGTGAGGAATAGTCTGAGGGTGAGTGTTATGGTAATGGTGAAGGTTCAGGGTTAGGGTGAGGGTTAGGGTGAGGGTGAGGGTTAGGGTTAGCGTTAGGGTGAGGGTTAGTGTGATGGTTAGGGTTAGGGTTAGTGTTACGATTAGGGTTAGGGTGAGGGTGAGTGTGAGGGTTAGGGTTAGTGTTAGGCTTATGCTTAGGCTTAGGCCCAGCTTGAGGTTATGGGTGGGGGTTACGGTTAGGGTGAGTGTTAGGGTTAGGGTAATGGTTAGGGTTAGGGCATGGTTGAGGGTTAGGGTTAGGGTTAGGGTGAGTTTTAAGTTTAGGGTGATGGTTAGGGTTAGTGTGAGGGTTAGTGTTCGGGTTAAGGTGAGTTTTAGTGTGAAGGTAAGTGTTAGGGTGAGGTTTAGGGTGAGGTTTAGGGTTATATTTAGTGTAGGGTCAGGGTTAGGGTAATGGTTATTGTTAGGGTTAGGGTTAGGATTAGGATTAGGGTTAAAGTGAGGGTGAGTGTGAGGGTTAGGTTTAGGTTTAGGGTTAGGATTAGAGTTATGGTGAGGGTGAGGTGAGGGTTAGGGTTAGGGTGAGTGTTGGGGTTAGGGTTAGAGTGAGGTTTAGGGTGAGGGTTAGGTTTAGGCTTAGGGTTAGGGTATGGGCTTAGGTGAGGGTGAGGGTTACCTTCAGGGTTAGAGTGAGTGTTAGGGTGAGGGTCACGTTTAGGGTTAGTTTTAGGGTTAGGTTTGGGTTTAGGGATAGTCTTTGTGTTAGGCGGAGGGTGAGGCTGAGGGTGAGGGTTAGGGTAGGGGTTTGGGTGAGGTTTATGGTTAGTGTTAGTGTTACGGTGAGGGTTAGTGTGAGGGTTAGGGTTAGGGTTACTGTTACTTTTAGGGATAGGGTGAGGGTGAGTTTGAGGTTAAGGGTTAGTCTTAGGCTTAGGCTTAGGCTTAGTCCGAGCCTAAGGGAGAGGGTGAGGGTTAGGGTTAGGGTGTGGGTTAGGGTTAGGGTGAGGGTTATGGACAGGGTGAGGGTTAGGGTCAGGGTTAGGGTTATTGTTAGGATTAGGGTTAGGTTTAAAGTTACTGAGAGGGTGAAGGTTTGGGTTACGGTTAGGGTTAGAGTGAGGGTTAGGATGAGGGATAGGGTTAGGGTTAGGATGAGGGTTAGGGTTAATGTGAGGGTTAGGGTTAGGGTGAGTTTTAGGGATACTGTGAGTTTTCATGTTAGGTTTAGGCTTAGTTTTAGGGTGAGTGTAAAGTTTAGGTTGAGTGTTAGGTTTAGGGTGAGGTTTAGGGTTAGTATGAGGGTTAGGGCTAGGGTGAGGGTAAGGGTGAGGGTTAGGGTTAGGGTGATGTTTAGGGTGAGGGTGAAGGTTAGGGTGAGTGTGATGGTGAGGGATAAGTTGAGGGTTTGGTTTAGGGTTAGGGTGAGGTTGTGGGTGAGGGTGAAACTTAAGGTTGGATTCAGGATGACGGTGAGTGTGAGGATTAGGGATAGGGTTAGGCTTAGTTTTAGGGTTAGGCTGAGGGTGACTGTGAGCATGAGGGTTAGGGTTAGGGTTAGGTTGAGGGTTAGGTTTAGGGTGAGGATTAGGGTTAGATTGGAGGTTAGGTTTAGAGTGAGGGTTAGCATTAGGGGTAGGGTTAGGTTGAGGGTGAGAGTGAGTGTTAGGGTTAGGAATAGGTTTAGTGTGAGCCTGTTGGTGACGGTGAGGGTGAGGGTTAGGGTTAGGGTGAGGGTTAGGCTAAGGGTTAGGTTTAGGGTGATGTTTAGGTAGAGGGCTTGGGTTAGGGTTAGGGTGAGTCTGAGGGTGAGAGAGAGGGTTAGGATTAGGGTTAGCGTTAGGTTTAGGGTGTTGGTGAGTGTGAGGGTTAGGGTTACGGTTCATGTTTGGCTTAGGTTTAAGCTGAGGGTGAGGGTGAGTGTGAGGGTTAGGGCTATGTTGAATGTGAGCATTACTGTTAGTTTTAGGGTGAGGTTGAGGTTGAGGGTTAGGGAGAGGTTTAGGGTTTGGTTTAGGGTGAGGGTTAGATGACGGTGAGGGTTAAGATTAGGGTGAGGGTTAGGGTTAGGGTGATGGTGAGGGTTAGCGTTAGGGTGAGGGTTAGGGATATGTTGCCGATTAGTGAGTGTTAGGGTTACGGTGATGTTTATGGTGAGGATGAGGGTTGGTTTGAGGGTTTGCGTTAGGTTTAGGGTGAGGTTGAGAGTGAGGGTGACGCTTAGGTTTAGGTTTAGGGTGAGGGTGATTGTGAGGGTTAGGGTTAGGCTTTAGGCTGAGGGTTAGGCTGAGGGTGAGGGTGAGGGTGATGATTAGGTTTAGGGTGAGGGTTAGGGTTAGGGTTAGGGTGAGGGATAGTCATAGTGTGAGGGTTAAGTTTAGGGTGAGGTTTAGGGTTACTGTAAGTGCTCATGTTAGGTTTAGCCTTAGTGTTAGGGTAAGGGTAAGGGTTAGGTTGAGGGTTAGGTTAGGGTGAGGTTTAGGGTTACTATGAGGGTTAGGGCTAGGGTGAGGGTAATGGTGAGGGTTAGGGTTAGGGTGAGGGTGAGGGTTAGGGTGAGGGAGAAGGTGAGGATGAGGGTTCAGTTGAATATTTGGGTTAGGGTTAGGGTGAGGTTGAGACTTAGGTTTAGGTTTAGAGTGAGGGTGAGGGTTAGGGTTAGGGTTAGTGTTATCGTTAGGGTTAGGGTTAGAATAACGGTGAGGTTGAGGATTAGGGTTAGGGTTAGGGTGAGTTTTAGGCTTAATGTTATTGATTGTGTTAGGGTTAGGTTTAGGGTGAGAGTTAGGAGGAGGGTTAGGGTTAGGGTTAGGTTTAGGATTAGGTTTAGGGTGAGGGTGAGGGTGAGGTTTAGGGATAGGGTTAGGCTTAGGTTTAGGGTTAGGCTGAGGGTGACTGTGAGCTTGAGGGTTAGGGTTATGGTGAGCATTAGGTTTGGGGTTAGGGTGAGGGTAACGGTTGGGGTGAGTGTTAGGGTTTGGGTGAGTGTTAGCGTTAGGTTTAGGGTTAGGGTTAGGTTGGAGGTTAGCGTTAGGGTGAGGGTTAGCGTTAGTGGTATGTTTAAGTTGAGGGTGAGGATGAAGTTTAGGGTTAGGATTAGGTTTAAGGTGAGCCTGAGGATGAGGATGAGGGTGAGGGTTAGGGTTAGGGTGAGGGTTGGGCTAAGGTTTAGAGTGAAGGTTAGGTTTAGGGTGATGTTTAGGTTGAGCGTGAGGGTTGGGGTTAGGGTGAGGGTGAAGTTTCAGTTGAGGGTTTGTGTTAGGGTTAGGTTGAGGGTGAGCGTGTGTGAGTGGGTTAGGTTTAGGGTTAGGATTCGGTTTAGGGTGTGGTTGAGTGTGAGTGTTAGGGTTAGGTTTATTGTTAGGCTTAGGTTTAAGCTGATGGTGAGGGTGAGTGTGAGGTTTAGGGTTATGTTGAATGTGAGAATTAGGGTTAGGATTAGGGTGAGGGTGTGGTTGAGGGTTAGGGTGAGGGTTAGGGTTTGGGTTAGGGTGAGGGTTAGATGAGGGTGAGGGTTAGGGTTAGGGTCAGGGTTAGGGTTAGGGTGAGGGTGAGGGTTAGCGTTAGGGTGAGGGTTCGGGTTATGGTGCGGATTAGGGTGAATGTTAGAGTTACGGTGATGTTTATGTTGAGGGTGAGGGTTGGTTTGAGGGATTGCGTTGGGTTTAGGGTGAGGTTGAGGGTGTGGGTGACGCTCAGTGTTTGGCTTAGGGTGAGGGTGTCTCTGAGGGTTAGGGTTAGGCTTAGGGTTTTGGCTGAGGGTTAGGCTGAGGGTGAGGGTGAGGGTTAGGGTTAGGGTGAGGGTTAGGTTTAGGGTTAATGATAGGGTGATATTTAGGGTGAGGGTTGGTGTGAGAGTTAGTGTTAGGGTTAGGTTTATCGTTAGAGTGAGTGTAAGGGTTAGGTTGAGGGTTAGGGTTAGTGATAGTGTGAGGGTTGGGATGAGGGTTAGGGTGAGGGTAAGGTTTAGGGTGAGGGTTATGGTGGGTGTGAGGGTTAGGGTTAGGGTTAGGGTTAGGGTGAGAGTGAGGTTTAGGGTCATGGTAAGGGCTAGGGTTAGGGTTAGGATGAGGGTTAGGGACAGGGTTAGGATGAAGGTTAGGGTGAGGGTTCGGGTTAGGGTTCAGGCTACTGTTAGGGTGAGGGTTGGGGTTAGGGTTAGGATTAGGTTGAGGGTGATGTTTAGGGTTATGGTAAGGGCTAGGGTTAGGGTTAGGATGAGGGTTAGGGAAAGGGTTAGGATGAGGGTTAGGTTGAGGGTTCGGGTTAGGGTTCGGGTTAGGGTTAGGGTGAGGGTGGGGGTGAGGATGAGAGTGAAGTTTATGTTTAGAGTTAGGATGAGGGTGAAGTTTAGGGTTAGGATTAGGGTTAGGGTAAGTTTTAGGCTGAGGATGAGGCTGAGGGTGTGGGTGAGAATTAGCGTTAGGTTAGAATTAGGTTTAGGGTTATGGTGAGTGTTTGGGATAGGGTTAAGTTTAGGATGAGAGTTAGTTTGAGGGGTATGGTTACGGTTAAGATGAGCGTTAGGGTGATGGTTAGGGTTAGGGTTAGGGTGAGGGTTAGTGTCAGGGTGAGGGGTGGGGTTAGTGATAGCTATATGGTGAGAGTAAGGGTTAGCGTGAGGTTTAGGGTGAGTGTGAGGGTTAGAGTTAGCATTAGGTTTAGGGTGAAGTTTAGGGTGAGGGTTAGGGTGAGGTTTAGGGTTAGGGTGAGGTGAGGGTGAGGGTGATTGTGAGGTTTATGGTTAGGGTGAGAGATAGGTTTAGCGTGAGGGTTAGGGTTAGGGTTACGGTGAGGATGAGCCTGAGGGCTTAGGGTGTGGGTGAGGGTGAGTGTGAGGGTTAGGGTTAGGGTTAGGGTTAGTGTGAGGGTGAAGTTGAGGGTTAGTTTTAGGAGTAGCGTTAGGTTTAAAGTTAGGCTGAGGGTGAGCTTGAGGGTGAGGGTGACGGTTAGGGTTAGGGTTAGGTATAGGTTGAGGGTTAGGGTTAGTGTGAGGGTTATGGTGAGGGTCAGGGTTAAGTTTAAGGTTAGGGTTACAGTGAGGGTTAGGGTTAGGGTTAGGGTTATTTTTAGTGTTAGGTTAGTGTTAAGTTTGCGGTGAGGGTGAGGCTGAGGGTGAAGTTTGTGGTTAGGTTTAGGGTTAGGGTTTTTGTTAGGGTTAAGGTTAGTGTGAGGTTTATGGTGAGGGTTAGGGTTAGGGTTAGGATTAGAGTTATAGTGAGGGTGAGAGTGAGGGTTAGTGTTAGGGTGAGGGTTGGGGTTAGGGTTAGAGTGAGGCTAAGGGTTACGGTTAGGATTAGGCTTAGGGTTAGGGTATGGGCTAGGGTGAGGGTGAGGGTTAGGTTTAGGGTTAGTTTTAGGTTTAGGGTTGGGGTTAGAGATAGGCTTAGTGTTAGGCGGAAGGTGAGGGTGAGGGTGAGGGTTAGGGTTAGGGTGCGGGTGAGGTTTAGGGTTAGTTTTAGCATTAGGGTGAGGTTTAGTGTAAGGGTTGGGTTAGGGTGAGTGTTACTTTTAGGGTTAGGGTGAGGGTGAGTGTGAGGGTAAGGGTTAGTCTTAGGCTTAGGCTTAGGTTTAGGCTGAGCCTAAGGGTGAGGGTGAGGGTTAGGATTAGAGTGAGGGTTATGGACAAATTGAGGGTTAGCGTTAGGGTTAGAGTTATTGGTAGGATTAGGTTTAGGTTGAAAGTTACTGTGAGGGTGAGTGTTAGGGTTAGGGATAGGGTGAGATTTAGGTTTAGGGACAGGGTTAGAGTTAGGGTTAGGGTAAGGGTGAGATTTGGGGTTAGAGTTAGAGTTAGTGTTAGGGTTAGGGTGAGGGTTAGGGTGAGGGTTAAGTTTAGGGTTAGGCTTAGGCTTAGGCTTAGGCTTAGGCCTAGCATGAGGGTGAGTTTTAGGTTTAGGTTTAGTGTGAGGGTTAGTGTTAGGGTGAAATTGAGTGTGAGGTTTAGGGCTAGTCTTAGTCTTAGGCTTAGGCCGAGCATATGGGTGAAGGTGAGGGTTAGGGTTAAGGTCAGGGTTAGGGTGAGGGTTAGTTTGAGTGTTAGGTTTAAGGTTAGTGTTAGGGTTAAGGTTGGGGTTAGGGATAGTCCTAGTGTTAAGTGGAGGGTGAGGGAGAGGGTGAGAGTTAGGGTTATGGTTAGGGTTAGGGTGTTAGGATTTGTGTGAGGGTTAGGATGAGGTTCAGGGTTAGGATTAGGGTTAGGGTGAGGGCTAGTGTGAGGGTGAGGATTAGCGTTAGCATTAGGGTGAATTTAGGGTTAGGGTTAGGGTTAGGATTACATTGAGGATGAGTTTTAGGGTTAGGGTGAGGGTTAGGGTGATGGTGAGGGTTAGAATTAGGGATATTGTTAGGGTTATTGTTAGTGTTATGGTTAAGGTTAAGCTTATTTTGAGGGTGAAGCTGAGGGTGAACTTTAGGGTTAGGGTTAGGGTGACGTTTAGGGTTAGGGTTAGGGTTAGGGTTGGGAGGAGGGTTTGGTTTAAGGTGAGTGTGAGGGTAAGGGTTAGGGTTAGGGTTAGTGTTATCATTATGGTTAGGGTTAGAATAACAGTGAGGGTGAGGATTAGGGTTAGGGTTAGGATGAGGTTAAGGGTTAGTTTTAGTGTTAGGGTTAGGGTTAGGGTTAGGGTTAGGGTGAGAGTTAGGAGGAGGGTTAGGGTTAGGCTTAGGGTTAGGATTAGGGTTAGGGTGAAGGTGAGGGTGTCGTTTAGGGTTAAGGTTGGGGTTAGGCTTAGGTTTAGGCTGAGGGTGAGGCTGAGTTTGAGGGTTAGGGTTAGGCTTAGTGTTAGAGTTAGGGTTAGGGTTAGGGTGAGGGTTAAGTTTAGGGTTAGGATTAGCGTTAGGGTGAGTGTGAGTTTTAGGGTTAGTGTTAGGGTTAGGCCTAGGTTTAGGCTGAGGGTGAGCGTTAGGTTGAGGGTTAGGATTAGGTTTAGGGTTAAGGTATGGGCTAGGGTGAGGGTGAGTGTAAGGGTCAGTGTTAGGGTGAGGGTTAGTGTGAGGGTTAGGTTTAGCGTTAGTGTTAGGGTTAGGGTTGGGATTAGGGATAGTCTTAGTGTTAGGCGGAGGGTGAGGTTGAGGGTGAGGGTTAGGGTAAGGGTTAGGGTGAGGATGAGGTTTAGGGTTAGAGTTAGCATTAGGGTGAGGGTTAGTGTTAGAGTTAGGGTTAGTGTTAGAGTTAGGGTTAGGGTGAGGGTGAGTGTGAGGGTTAGGGTTATGTTTAGACTTAGGGTGAGGGTGAGGGTTAGAGTTATGTTTAGACTTAGGGTGAGGGTTAGGCTTAGGCTAAGGGTTAGAGTATGGGCTAGGGTGAGGGTGAGGTTTAGTGTTAGGGTTAGGGTGAGGGTTAGGGTGAGTGTGAGGTTTACAGGTAGTCTTAGTCTTAGGCTTAGGCTTAGGCTGAGCATGAGTATGAGGTAGAGGGTTAGGGTTAGGAAGAGGGTTAGGGTTTTAGGGTTAGGGTGAGGGTTAGGATGAGGTTTAGGGTTAGGATTATTGTTAGTTTGAAGGCTAGAGTGAGGGTGAGGATCAGGGTTAGCGTTAGGGTGAAGTTTAGTGTTAGGGTTAGGATTACATTGAGGGTGAGGGTTAGGGTTAAGGTGAGGGTTAAGTTTAGGGATAAGGTGAGGGTGAGCATTAGGATTAGGTTTAGGGTTAGGCTTATTTTTAGTATTATGGTTAGGGTTAAGTTCACAGTGAGGGTGAGGCTGAGGGTGAGGGTTAGGATTAGGGTTAGGGTTAGGGTGTGGGTTAGGCTGAGTGTTAGGGTTAGGCTGAGGGTGAGTGAGGGGATGAGGATTAGCTTTTGAGTGATGGTTAGGGTTATGGTTAGGTTGAAGTTTGGGATGAGGATTAGGGTTAGGATTAGGGTTAGGGTGAGGGCTAGGATGAGGGTGAGGGTTAGGGTTAGGGTGAGTGTGAAGTATCGGTTGAGTGTTTGGGTTAGGTTTAGGTTGAGGGTGAGGGTGAGTGAGAGGGTTAAGTTTAGGGTTAGGATTAGGGTTAGGTTGAGGGTGAGTGTGAGGGTTAGGGTTTGGTTTATTGTTAGCCTTAGGTTTAAGCTGAGGGTGAGGGTGAGTGTGAGGTTTAGGGTTATGTTGAGTGTGAGCATTAGGGTTAGGTTTGGGGTGAGGTTGTGGTTGAGTGTTAAGGTGAGGGTTAGGGTGAGGTTTAGGGTGAGGGTTAGATGAGGGTGAGGGTTAGGGTTAGGGTGAGGGTGAGGGTTAGCGTTAGGGTGAGGGTTAGGGATAGTGTGAAGGTTAGGGTTAGGCTGAGGTTTAGGGTTACTGTGAGGGTTCATGTTAGGTTTAGCCTTAGTGTTAGGGTGAGGGTAAGCATTAGGTTGAGGGTTAGGTTAGGGTGAGGTTTAGGGTTAGTATGAGGGTTAGGGCTAGGGTGAGGGTAAGGGTGAGGGTTAGGGTTAGGGTGATGTTTAGGGTGAGGGTGAGGGTTAGGGTGAGGCTAATGGTGAGGGTTCAGTTGAGGGTTTGTGTTAGGGTTACGGTGAGTTTGAGACTTAGGGTTAGGTTTAGGGTGAGGATGAGTTTTAGGGTTAGGGTCAGGTTTAGTGTTATCATTAGGGTTAGAGTTAGAATAAGGGTGAGGGTGAGGATTAGGTTAGGGTTAGGGTGAGTTTTAGGATAATGTTAGTGTTAGGGTTAGGGTTAGGGTGAGAGTTGGGAGGAGCGTTAGGGTTAGGGATAGGTTTACGATTAGGGTTAGGGTGAGGGTGAGTGTGAGGTTTAGGGATAGGGTTAGGCTTAGTTTTAGGGTTAGGCTGAGGGTGATTGTGAGCTTGAGGGTTAGGGTTATGGTGAGAATTAGGTTTGGGGTTAGGGTGAGCGTAAGGGTTGGGGTGAGTGTTAGGGTTTGGTGAGGGTTAGGGTTCGGGTTAAGGTTAGGGTTAGGTTGGAGGTTAGTGTTAGGGTGAGGGTTAGCGTTAGGGGTAGGGTTAGGTTGAGGGTGAGGGTGAGGGTTAGGGTTAGGATTAGGATTAAGGTGAGCCTGAGGGTTAGGGTGAGGGTGAGGGTTAGGTTTAGGGTGAGGGTTAAGCTAAGGGTTAGGGTGAGTGTTAGGTTTAGGGTGATGTTTAGGTTGAGGGTGAGGGTTAGGGTTAGGGTGAGGGTGAAGGTTCGGTTGAGGGTTTGGGTTAGGTTTAGGTTGAGCGTGACGGTGAGTGAGAGTGTTAGGTTTAGGGTTAGGACTAGGTTTAGGGTGAGGGTGAGTGTGAGGGTTAGGGTTAGGTTTATTGTTAGGCTTAGATTTAAGCTGAGGGTGATGGTGAGTGTGAGGTTTAGGGTTATGTTGAGTGTGAACATTAGGGTTAGGTTTAGGGTGAGGGTGTGGTTGACGGTTAGGGTGAGGGTTAGGGTTTGGTTTAGGGTGAGGGATAGATGAGGGTCAGGGTTAGGGTTAGGGTGAGGGTTAGGTTTAGGGTGAGGGTGAGGGTTAGCGTTAGGGTGAGGGTTCGGGTTATGGTTTGGATTAGGGTGAGTGTTAGAGTTACGGTGATGTTTATGGTGAGGGTGAGGGTTAGTTTGAGTGTTTGCTTTAGGTTTAGGGTGAGGTTGAGGGTGAGGGTGAGGCTTAGGGTTAGGGTGAGGGTGAGGGTGACTCTTAGGGTTAGTGTTAGGGTTAGGCTTTAGGCTGAGTTTTAGGCTGAGGGTGAGGGTGAGCTTTAGGGTTAGGGTGAGTGTTATGATTAGGGTTAATGATAGGGTGATATTTACGGTGAGGTTTAGTGTGAGAGTTAGTGTTAGGGTTAAGCTTAGTGTTAGAGTGAGTGTAAGGGTTAGGTTGAGGGTTAGGTTTAGGGATATGTTGAGGGTTGGGATGAGGGTTAGGGTGAGTGTAAGGTTTAGGGTGAGGGTTATGGTGAGTGTGAGAGTTAGTGTTAGGGTTAGGGTTAGGGTGAAGTTGAGGTTTAGGGTTATGATAAGGGTTAGGGTTAGGGTAAGGATGAGGGTTTGGGAGAGGGTTAGGATGAGGGTTAGGGTGAGGTTTCGTGTTAGGGTTCGGGTTAGGGTTCGGGTGAGGGTGGGGGTAAGGTTGAGGGTGAAGTTTAGGGTTACAGTTAGGATGAGGGTGAGGATTAGTTTAAGATTAGGGTTAGGGTTAGGTTTAGGCTGAAGATGAGTCTGAGGGTGTGGGTGAGGATTAGGGTTAGGTTGAGTGTATGGTTACGGTTAGGGTGAGTGTTAGTGTTAGGGTTAAGTTTAGGATGAGAGTTAGTTTGAGGGGTACGGTTATGGTTAGGATGAGCATTAGGGTTAACGTTAGGGTTGGGGATAGGGTTAGGGTTAGGGTGAGGTTTAGGGTTAGGGTTAGGGTTAGGGTCAGCGTTCTGGTGAAGGTTATGGTTAGGGTTAGGGTTAGGGTGAGAGTTAGGGTCAGGGTGAGGGTTAGGGTTAGGGTTAGATTTATGGTGAGAGTTAGGTTTAACGTGAGGTTTAGGATGAGTGTGAGGGTTACAGTTAGCATTAGGGTTAGGGTGAGGTTTAGGGTGAGGATTAGGATTAGGTTTAGGTTTTGGGTGAGGTGAGGGTGAGGGTGATTGTGAGGTTTATGGTTAGGGTGAGAGATAGGTTTAGTGTGAGGGTGAGGGTTAGGGTTAGGGTGAGGGTGAGCGTGATGGTGACAGTGAGGCTTAGGGTGTGGGTGAGGGTGAGTGTGAGGGTTAGGTTTAGGGTTTGGGTTAGGGTTAGGGTGAGGGTGAAGTTGAGGGTTAGTTTTAGGAGTAGCATTAGGTTTCAATTTAGACAGGTTGAGCGTGAGGGTGAGGGTGACGGTTAGGTTTAGCGTTAGGTTGAGGGTTAGGGTTATTTTGAGGGTTATGGTGAGGGTAAGGCTAAAGGTTAAGGTTAGGGTTACAGTGAGGGTTAGGCTTAGGGTTAGGGTTATTGTTAGTGTTAGGTTAGTGTTAATTTTGCGGTGAGGGTGAGGCTCAGGGTGAGGTTTATGGTTAGGTTTAGGGTTAGGGTTAGGGTTAGGGTTAGGATTAGGCTTATGGTTAAGGTATGGGCTAGGGTGAGGGTGAGGGTTAGGGTGAGGGTTAGGTTTCAGGTTAGTTTTAAGTTTAGGGTTGGGGTTAGGGATAGGCTTAGTGTTAGGCGGAGGGTGAGGTTGAGGGTGAGGGTTAGGGTTAGGGAGAGTGTTACTGTTAGAGTTAGGGTGAGGGTGAGTGTGAGGGTAAGGTTTGTCTTAGGCTTAGGCTTAGGTTTAGGCTGAGCCTAAGGGTGAGGGTGAGGGTTAGGGTTAGGTTGAGGGTTATGGACAGGGTGAGGGTTAGCGTTAGTGTTAGGGTTATTGGTAGGATTAGGTTAGGTTGTAAGTTACTGTGAGGGTGAGTGTAAGGGTTAGGGTTAGGGTGAAGTTTAGGTTTAGGGATAGGGTTAGAGTTAGGGTTAGGGTAAGGGTGAGGTTTAGGGTTAGAGTTAGGTTTAGTGTTAGGGTTAGGTTTAGGGTGAGGATGAGTGTGAATGTGACAGTGAGGCCTAGGGTGTGGGTGAGGGTGAGTGTGAGTGTTAGGCTTAGGTTTTGGGTTAGGTTTAGTGTGAGGGTGAAGTTGAGGGTTAGTGTTAGGAGTAGCGTTAGGTTTAAAGTTAGGCTGAGTGTGAGCGTGATTGTGAGAGTGACGGTTAGGGTTAGGGTTAGGTTGAGGGTTAGGGTTATTGTGAGGGTTATGGTGAGGGTAAGTCTAAAGGTTAAGGTTAGGGTTACAGTAAGGGTGAGGGTTAGGATTAGGGTTAGTGTTAGTGTTAGGTTAGTGTTAATTTTGGGGTGAGGGTGAGGCTGAGGGTGAGGTTTATGGTTAGGTTTAGGGTTAGGGTTAGGGTTAGGCTTAGGGTTAGAATTAGGCTTAGGGTTAAGATATGGGCTAGGGGAGGGTGAGGTTTAGGGTGAGGGTTAGGTTTCGGGTTATTGTTAAGTTTAGGGTTGGGGTTAGGGATAGGCTTAGTGTTAGGCAGAGTGGGAGGGTGATTGTGAGGATTAGGGTTAGGGAGAGTGTTACTGTTAGGGTTAGGGTGAGGGTGAGTGTGATGGTAAGGTTTAGTCTTAGGCTTAGGCTTAGGTTTAGGCTGAGCCTAAGGGTGAGGGTGAGGGTTAGGGTTAGGGTGAGGGTTATGGACAGGGTGAGGGTTAGCGTTAGGGTTAGGGTTATTGGTAGGATTAAGGTTAGGTTGAAAGTTACTGTGAGGGTGAGGGTTAGGGTTAGGGTTAGGGTGAAGTTTAGGTTTAGGGATAGGGTTAGAGTTAGGGTTAGGGTAAGGGTGAGGTTTAGGGTTAGAGTTAGGTTTAGTGTTAGGGTTAGGGTTACTGTGAGGATGAGTGTGAGGGTGACAGTGAGGCTTAGGTGTGGGTGAGGGTGAGTGTGAGGGTTAGGCTTAGGGTTAGGTTTAGTGTTAGTGTGAGGTTGAACTTGAGGGTTAGTGTTAGGAGCAGCGTTAGTTTTAAAGTTAGGCTGAGGGTGAGCGTGAGGGTGAGAGTGACGGTTAGGGTTAGGGTTAGGTTGAGGGTTAGGGTTATTGTGAGGGTTATGGTGAGGGTAAGGCTAAAGGTTAAGGTTAGGAATACAATGAGGGTTAGGGTTAGGGTTAGGGTTATTGTTAGTGTTAGATTAGTGTTATGTTTACAGTGAGGGTGAGGCTGAGGGTGAGGTTTATGGTTAGGTTTAGGGTTAGGTTTAGTGTTAGGGTTAGGGTTAGGCTTAGGGTTAGGTTATCGGCTAGGGTGAGGTTGAGGGTTATGATGAGGGTTAGGTTTAGCGTTAGTGTTAAGTTTAGGGTTGGGGTTAGGGATAGGATTAGTGTTAGGCGGAGGGTGAGGTGAGGGTGAGGGTTAGGGTTAGGGTGTGGGTGAGGGTTAGGGTTAGGGTGCGGGTGAGGTTTAGGGTCAGTGTTAGCATTAGGGTGAGGGTTAGTGTGAGGGTTATGGTTAGGGTGAGTGTTACTGTTAGGGTTAGGGTGAGGGTGAGTGTGAGGGTAAGGGTTAGTCTTTGGCTTAGGCTTAGGTTTAGGCTGAGCCTAAGGGTGAGGTTTAGGGTTAGGTTTAGGGGTAAGGTTATGGACAAGTTGAGGGTTAGCGTTAGGGTTAGGGTTATTGGTAAGATTAGGGTTAGGTTGAATGTTACTCTGAGGGTGAGGGTTAGCGTTAGGGATAGGGTGAGGTTTAGGTTTAGGAATAGGGTTAGAGTTAGGGTTAGGGTAAGGGTGAGGTTTAGGGTTAGAGTTAGGGTTAGTGTTAGGGTTAGGGTGAGGGTTAGGCTTAGGCTTAGGCTTAGGCTTAGGCTTAGGCTGAGCATAAGGGTGAGTTTTACGGTTAGGGTTAGTGTGAGGGTTAGGGTTAGGGTTAGTGTTATGGTTAGGGTTAGGGTGAAGTTGAGTGTGAGGGTTAGGGTTAGTCTTAGTCTTAGGCTTAGGCTTAGGCCGAGCTTAAGGGTGAGGTTGAGGGTTAGGGTTAGGGTGAGGTTTAGGGTGTTAAGATTTGGGTGAGGATTAGGATGAGGTTTAGGGTTAGGATTAGGGTTACAGTGAGGGTTAGAGTGAGGGTGAGTGTTAGGGTTAGCATTAGGGTGAAGTTAGGGTTAGGGTCAGGGTTACATTGAGGGTGAGGTTTAGGGTTAGGGTGAGGGTTAGGGTTAGTGTTTGGGTGATGGTGAGGGTTAGGATTAGGGATATGGCTAGGGTTATTGTTAGTGTTATGATTAGGGTTAAACTTATGTTGAGGGTGAGGCTGAGGGTGAGGGTTTGGCTTATTGTTAGGGTGACGTTTAGGGTTAGGGTTAGGGTTAGGGTTAGGAGGAGGGTTTGGGTTAGGTTGAAGGTGATGGTTAGGGTTAGGGTTAGGGTTAGAATAACCATGAGGGTGAGGTTTAGGTTTAGGGTTAGGATGAGGTTAAGGGTTAGTATTAGTGTTAGTGTTAGGGTGAGAGTTAGGAGGAGGGTTAGTGTTAGGGTTAGGATTAGGATTAGCGTTAGGGTGAGTGTGAGGGTGTGGTTTAGGGTTATGGTTGAGGTTCTGCTTAGGGTTAGGCTGAGGGTGTGGTTGAGGGTGAGGGTTAGGGTTAGGGTGAGGCTGAGGGTGAGGGTTAGGGTTAGTGTTATCATTAGGGTTAGGGTTAGAATAACGGTGAGGGTGAGGATTAGGGTTAGGGTTACGATGAGGTTAAGGGTTAGTGTTCGTTTTAGTGTTAGGGTTACTGTTATGGTGAGAGTTAGGAGGAGGGTTAGGGTTAGGGTTAGGGTTAGGATTAGGGTTAGGGTGAATGTGAGGGTGTGGTTTATGGTTAGGTTTGGAGTTAGGCTTAGAGTTAGGCTGAGGGTGAGTTTGAGGGTGAGGGTTAGGGTTAGGCTTAGTGTTAGAGTTAGGGTTAGGGTGAGGGTGAGTGTTAAGTTTAGGGTTAGGATTAAGGTTAGGGTGAGTGTGATGTTTAGGTTAGGGTTAGGCTTAGGTTAAGGCTGAGGGTGAGGGTGAGGGTGAGGGTTAGGGTTAGGGTGAGGGTTGGGGTTAGGGTTAGAGAGGGTCGGGGTGAGGGTTATGATTAGGCTTAGGGTTAAGTTATGGGCTAGGGTGAGGGTGAGGTTTAGGCTCAGGGTTAAGGTGAGGGTTAGTGTGAGGGTTAGGTTTAGGGTTAGTGTTAGGGTTAGGTTTGGGGTTAGGGATAGTCTTAGTGTTAGGCGGATGGTGAGGGTGAGGGTGAGGGTTAGGGTTAGGGTGAGGATGAGGTTTAGGGTTAGAGTTAGCATTAGGGTAAGGGTTAGTCTTAGGGTTAGGGTTAGTGTTACAATTAGGGTTAGGGTGAGGGTGAGTGTGAGGGATAGGTTTAGGATTAGACTTAGGGTGAGGGTGAGTGTTAGGGTTAGGGTTAGGCTTAGGCTTAGGGTTAGAATATGGGCTAGGGTGAGGGTGAGGGTTAGTGTTAGGGTTAGGGTGAGTGTGAGGTTTACAGTTAGTCTTAGACTTAGGCTTAGGCTTCGGCTGAGCATGAGTGTGAGGGAGAGGTTTAGGGTTAGGATGAGGGTTAGGGTTTTAGGGTTAGGGTGTGGGTTAGGATGAGGGTGAGTGTTAGGATTAGCCTTAGGGTGAGGTTTAGGGTTAGGGTTAGGGTTACGTTGAGGGTGAGGGTTACAGTTAGGGTGAATGTTAGGGTTAGGGTTAGGCTGAGGGTGATGGTTTGGATTAGGTTTAGGGTTAGGGTTATTGTTAGTTTTATGATTAGGGTTAAGTTTACAGTGAGGGTGAAGCTGAGGGTGAGGGTTACGATTAGGGTTAGGGTTAGTGTGTGGGTTAGGCTGAGGGTTAGAGTTAGCCTGAGGGTGAGTGTGGGGATGAGGATTACTTTTTGAGTGATGGTTAGGGTTATGGTTAGGTTGAGGGTTAGGATGAGGGTTAGGGTTAGGATTAGGGTTAGGGTGACGGCTAGGATGAGGGTGAGTGTTAGGGTTAGGGTGAGGGTTAGGGTTAGGGTTATGGTGAGGGTTAGGGATAGTGTGAGGGTTACGGTTAGGGTGAGGTTTAGTGTTACTGTGAGGGTTCATGTTAGGTTTAGGCTTAGTGTTATGGTGAGGGTAAGGGTTAGGTTGAGGGTTAGGTTAGGGTGAGGTTAGGGTTAGTTTGAGGGTTAGGGCTAGGCTAATGCTAAGGGTGAGTGTTAGGGTTTGGGTAATTTTTAGGGTGAGGGTGAGGGTTATGGTGAGGGTGAGGGTGAGGGTTCAGTTGAGGGTTTGGGTTAGGGTTAGGTTGAGGTTGAGGGTTAGTGTTAATTTGGGGATTAGGATGAGGGTTAGGGATAGGATTAGGGTTAGGGTGAGGGCTAGGATGAGGGTGAGGGTTAGGGTTAAGATTAGGCTTAGGCTTAGGGTTAGGCTGAGGCTGAAGGTGAGGTTGAGGGTTAGGATTTGGGTGATGGTTAGGGTTACAGTTAGGGTGAGGGTTAGGATGAGTATTAAGGTTAGAGTGAGGGTTAGGGTGAGGGGGACATTAAGGGTTAAGATGAGGGATAGGCTGAGTGTGAGTGTTAAGGTAATGTTGAAGTTTAGGGTTAGGGTGAGGTTTAGGGTGAGGGTTAGGTTTAGCGTTAGGGTTAGGGTTAGCGTTAGGGTGAGGGTTAGTGTGAGGGTTAGGGTTAGGGTTACGGTTACGGTTAGGGTTAGGGTGAGGTTGATTTTGAGGGTTAGGGTTAGTCTTAAGCTTATGCTTAGGCTAAGGCCCAGCTTCAGGTTGAGGGTGGGGGTTACGGTTAGGGTGAGGGTTAGGGTTAGGGTCATGGTTAGGGTTAGGGCGAGGTTGAAGGTTAGGGTTAGGGTTAGGGTGGATTTTAAGTTTAGGGTGATGGTTAGGGTTAGTGTGAGGGTTAGTGTTCGGGTTAAGTTTAGTTTTAGTGTGAAGGTAAGTGTTAGGATGAGGTTTAGGGTTAGGGTGACGTTTAGGTTTAGAGTTAGTGTTAGGGTGAGGGTTAAGGTTAGGGTTAGGTTTAGGGTTAGAGTGAGGGTTAGGGTGAGGTTTAGTGTTACTGTTAGGTTTAGGGTTAGGTCTTGGGTTAGGGTGAGGGTAAGGGTTAGAGTGAGGTTTAGGGTTAAGGTTAGTGTTAGGGTGAGTGTTAGGGTTAGGGTGATGGTGAGGGTAAGTTTTAGGGTGAGAACTAAGGTTAGGGTTAGGGTTAGGGTAAGGTTTAGGTTTAGGGTAAGTGTGAGTGTGAGAGTTAGGTTTAGGATTTGGCTTAGCTGTAGGGTTAGTCTTAGGGTGAGCGTGAGGGTGAGTGCCAGAGTTAGGTATAGGGTGTGGGTGAGCATTAGGGTGAGGGTGAGTGTGAATTTGAAGGTGAGGTTGAGGGTTAGGGTTTGGTTGAGTGTTAGGTTTAGGGTTAAGGTTAGGGTGAGGGTTAGGGTTAGGGTTAGGGTAAGGATGAGGGTTAGGCTTGGGTTAGGTTTAGGGTTAGGGTGAGGGTAAGTTTTGGGGTCAGTGTGAGGGTTAGGTTTAGGATTAGGTTTAGGGTTAGGGTGAGGGTTAGGGATAGGGTTAGTTTTAGGGTGAACGTTTTGGTTAGGGTTAGGCTTAGGATTATGTGGAGGGTGAGGGTGAGGGTTAGGGTTAATGGGAGGGTGAGGGTTAGTGTTAGGGTTAGGATGAGGGTTAGACTGAGAGTTAGGGTTAGGTTTGGGTGAGGGTAAGAGTTAGGGTGAGGGTTAGGGTGAGGGTGAGGTTTAGGTTTAGGCTTGGGTTAGGGTGTGGGTTAGTGTTAGGGTTAGGGTTGGGGTTAGGGTGAGGTTTAGGGTGTGGGTAAGGGTTAGGGTGTGGGTAAGGGTTAGGGTGTGGGGAAGGTTTAGAGTGAGGGTTAGGGTGAGGGTGAGTGTTAGGGATAGCATTCGGGTTAAGGTTAGTTTTAGGGTGCGGGTTAGGGTTAGGGTTACAGTGAGAGTGAGGGTTAAGGTTAGCATTAGGGTTAGGGTTAGCGTAAGGGTGAGGTTTAGGGTTAGGTTGAGGGTGAGGGTGAGTCTTAGGGTTAGGTTTACGGTGAGGGTTAGGCTTAGGGTGAGGGTTTTGGTTAACTTTAGGGTGAGGGTTAGGTTTAGGTTTAGGCTTAGATGTTGGGTTAGGCTTAGGGTGCTGGTGAGGGTGAGGTTCAGAGTTAGGTTTAGGATTAGGGTTATGGTATGGTTAGGGATAGGTTGAGGATGAGGGTGAGGGTTAGGGTGAGGGTTATGGTGAGGGTGAGGGTGAGGGTAAGGGTTAGGTTCAGGGTGAGGGATAGGGTTATGATTAGGGTAAGAGTGAGGGTGAGTGTGAGGGTGAGGTTGAGGGTGAGAGTGAGTGTTAAGTTTTAGGAATAGGGTTAGAGTTAGGGTTAGGGTAAGGGTGAGGTTTAGGGTTAGGGTTCGGGTTAGGATGAGGGTTAGGCTGAGAGTTAAGTTTGGGGTTAGGATAAGGATGAGGGTTTTGGTTAGGGTTAGGTTTAGAGTTAGGGTTAGTGTTTGGATGAGGATTAGGGATAGGCTGAGGGTGAGGTTGAGGGTGAGGGTGAGGTTAGGGTTAAAGTGAGGGCTAGGGTTAGGGTTAGCGTTTAGGTTAGGGTGAGAGTTAGGTTTAGGGTTAGGGTTAGGATGAGGGTTAGTCTGAGGCTTGGGGTTAGGATTTGGGTGAGGGTAAGGGTTAGGGTGAGGTTTAGGGTGAGGGTGAGGGTTAGGTTTAGGCTTAGGGTTAAAGTGAGGGTTATGGTTAGGGTGAGAGTGAGGGTTAGGGTTAGGGTTAGTGTGAGTGTTAGGGTTAGGTGAGGGTTAGGGATAGGGTGGGGATTAGGGTTAGTGTCAGGGTTAGGGTTAGGGTTAGAGTTACGGTGAGGGTGAATGTGAGGGTTAGGGTTAGGTTTAGGGTTAGGTTTAGGGATAGGCTGAGGGTGAGGGTGAGTGTGAGGGTGAGTTTTAGGGTTAGGGTGAGGGTTAAGTTTAGGTTTAGGGTTAGGGTTGGGTTAAGGGTTAGGGTTAGCGTTAGGAAGAGGGTTTGGCTGAGGGTTAGTTTTATGGTTAGGGTGAGGTTTAGGGTTATTGTGAGGGTTAGGATGAGAGTTAGGCTGATGGTTAGGGTTAGGATTAGGGTGAGGTTAAGGGTTAGGGTGAGGGTGAGGGATAGTTTTAGGATTAGGGTTAGGGTTAGGGTGTAGTTTAGGAATAGGTTTAAGATTAGGGTGAGGGTTAGGGTGAGGGTTAGGGTTAGGGTGAGGATTAGGGTTAGGGTGAGGTTTAAGGTGATGGTTAGGGTTAGGGTGAAGCTGAGGGTTAGGGTTAGGTTGAGGTTTAGGATTAGGGTGATGTTAAGGGTGAGGGTGAGGTTTAGGGTGAGGATGAGTGTGAGGTTTGGGTTAGGGTTTAGGTGAGTTTTAGGGTTAGGGTGAGGGCTAGGGTTAGGTTTAGGGTTAGGGTGAGGTTTAGGTTTAGTGTGACGGAGAGGGTGAGTGTTAGCTTTAGGTTTAGGCTTAAGTGTAGGGTTAGGCTTAGGGTGAGGGTGAGGGTGAGGGTCAGAATTAGGTTTAGGGTGAAGGTTAGGTTTATGGATAGGGTTAGTGTGAGGGTGAGGGTTAGGGTGAGGGTGATGTTGAGGGTGACGGTGAGTGTTAGGTTTAGAGTGAGTGATAGGGTTATCGTTACTGTTAGGGTGAGGGTGAGGGTGTGGGTTTCGGTGAAGGTGATTGTGAAGTTGAGGGTGAGCATGAGGGTTAGGGTTTTGGTGAAGGTTAATTTTAGGGTTTGGGTTAAGGTTAGGTTGAGGGTTAGGGTTAGGGTTAGGATGATTGTTAGGGTGAATGTTAGGTTTAGGGTTAGGGTGAGGGTAAGGTTTCGGGTGAGGGTGAGTGTTAGGATTAGGATTAGGGTTAGTTTTAGGGTGAGGGTAAGGGATAAGATTAGGGTGAGGGTGAGGGTTTTGATTAGGGTTAGGTTTAGAGTTAGGGTGAGGGTGAGGTTTAGGGTTAGGTTTTGGATTAGGGTTAGGGTTAGGCTGAGTGTGAGGTTGAGGGTGAGGGTGACGGTTAGGGTGAGGGTTAGGGTGAGGGTTAGTCTTAGGATGAGGGTTAGGCTTAGGGTTAGGGTGAAGGATAGGGTGAGCTTCAGTGTTAGATTTAGGGTTAGGGTTAGGATTAGATTGAACGTTACGGTGTGGGTAAGGGTTAGGGTGAGGTTTAGGATGATGGTGATGGATAGGTTTAAGGAGAGGGTAAGGGTTACTGCGAGGCTTAGGGTGAGGCTGAGGGTTAATGTAGCATTAGGGGTATGGTGAGGGTGAGGGTTAGGGTGAAGGATAGGGTTAGGGTTAGGGATAGGGTGAGGATTAAGTTTAGGGTTAGGTTTAGGGTGATGGTTAGGCTGAGGGGTAGGGTTAGTGTTAGTGTTAGGGTGTGGGTTAATGTTAGGGTTAGGGTTAGGGTGAGGTTGAGGGTGAGGGTAAGGGTTAGGGTGAGGGTGATGGTGAAGTTGAGGTTTAGTGTTAGCATTAGGGTTAGGTTTAGGGTTAGGGTTAGGATTAGGGTTAGGGTGAGGGTGAGGGTTAGGATGAGGGTGAGTTTTAGGGTGTATGTGATGGTTAGGGTTAGGGTGAGGATTAAGGTGATGGTGAGGGTTAGGGTGAGGGTTACGGTTAGGGTGAGGGTTAGGTTTAGGGTGATATTTAGGGTGAGGGTGAGGTTTAGGGTGAGGATTAGTGTAAGGAGGAGGATTACAGTTAGGGTTAGGATGAGGGTTAGGTTTAGGTTTATGTTTAGGGTGAGGGTGAGGGTTAGGGTTAGCGTTAGGGTTAGGGTGAGGGTTAGGGTTAAGGTTAGGTTGAGGGTTAGGGTTAGGGTGATATTTAGGCTGACAGTGAGGTTTCGGCTGAGTATTAGTGTTAAGGTGAGGATTACGGTTAGGGTGAGGGTGAGGGTGAGGATTAGGGTTATGTTTAGGGTGAGGGTAAGGGTTAGGGTGAGGGTGAGGACGAGCGTAATTGTGAAGGTGTAGGTGAGGTTTAGGGTTACGGTGAGGGTAACGGTGATTGTGAGGTTTAGGGTGAAGGTGATGGTTAGGGTTAGGTTTAGGGTGAGGGTTAGGGTTAGGTTTAGGCTGAGGGGTAGGGTGAGGGGTAGGGTTAGGGTTAGGGTGAGGATAAGGGTTAGGGTGTGGCTTAGGGTGAGACTGAGGATTAGGGTTAGCTTTAGTGTTAGGGTGAGGGTTAGGGTGAGGGTTAGGATGAGGGTGAGGCTTAGGTTGAGGATGAGGGTTAGAGTTAGGGTTAAGTGAGGGTTAGGGTTATGGTGAGGTTTAGGATTAGGTTTAGGGTGAGGGTTAGAGTTCAGGTGAGCTTGAGTGTTAGGGTGTGGGTGATGGTTAGTGTTAGGTTGAGGGTTAAGTTGACGGTTAGGGTTAGGGTGAGGGTGAGAGTTACGGTTAAGGTGAGCATTAGGGTGAGGGTTAGGATTAGGGTATGTGTGAGGATTAGGGTTAGGGTTAGGGTTATGGTGATGGTAATGGTTAGGGTGAGGTTTAGGGTGAGGTTGAGGGTGAGGTTTAGGGTTAGTTTTATTGTTAGGGTGATGTTACGGTGAGGTTTAGGGTTATGGTGAGGGTGAGGATAAGGTTAGGGTTAGGGTGAGGTTTGGAGTTAGTGTGAGTGTTCGGGATAGGTTTGGGTTTAGGGTGAGGGTCAGAGTTATGGTGAGGGTTAGAGTTAGGTTGAGTGTGAGGGTGAGGTTTAGGGTTAGGATTAGGGTTAGGGTTAGGGTTAGGCTGAGGGTGAGTCTGAGGGTGAGGGATAGGGATAGGTTGAGGATTAGGGTTAGTGTAAGGGTCAGGTTGAGGGTTAGGGTTAGAATTAGGAAGAGGGTTTGGTTGAGGGTTAGGGTTAGGGTTAGGGTGAGGGTTAGGGTTAGTGTGGGGGTTAGGGTGAGGTTTAGTTTGAGAGGTAGGTTTAGGGATAGGGTTAGGGTGAGGTTTAGGTTTAGGGTGAGGGTTTAGGTTAGGGTTAGGGTGAGGGTTAGGTTGAGCATTACAGTGAGGGTTAGGGTTAGGTTTAGGGTTAGAGTGAGGGTTAGGGTGAGGTTTAGTGTTAGTGTTAGGGTTAGGGTTAGTGTGAGCGTTAGGGGGAGATTCAGGGTTAGAGTGAGGGTTAGGGAGAGGTTGAGGGTTAGGGATAGTGTAAGGGTTAGGATTAGGTTTACAGTTAAGGTTAGGCTTAGATTTGGGATTAGGTTGAGGGTGAGTGTTATGGTTATCCTTACGGTTAGGGTTAGGTTTAGGGTGAGGTTTAGGGATAGGGTTAGGGTTAGGGTTAGGGTTAGGGTTAGGTTTAAGGTGAGGGTTAGGGTTAGGGTGATGGTGAGGGTAAGGGTTAGGGGGAGGGCTAGGTTTAGGGTTAGGGTTAGGTTGAGGTTAATGTTTAGGGTGAGTATGAGGTTGAGGGTTTGGTTTAGGATGAGGCTTAGGTTTAGGGTTAGGCTTTGGGTGAGGGTGAGGTTGAGGGGAAGAGTTAGGTTTAGCGTGAGGGTTAGTGTTATGGTTAGGGTTATGGTGAGGGTGAGGGTTTGGGTGATGATAAGGGTGAGGGTGAGGTTGAGGGTTAGGTATAGGGTGAGGGTTAGGGTTATGGTTAAAGTGAGGGTGAGGTTTAGGGTGAGTGTTAGGGTGAGTTTGAGGTTTAGGGTTTGCATTAGGATAAGGGTTAGGGTTAGGCTGAGTTTTAGCGTTAGGATTAGGGTGAGGGTGAGGTTGAGGATGAGTGTGAGGTTTAGGCTGAAGTGTAGGGTTAGGGTTAGGGATAGGGTAAGGATTAGGGTTAGGGTTAAGTTTAGGGTGAGTGTTATGCTGAAGGGTAGGTTTCGGATTAGGGTGAGGGTTAGGGTTAGGGTTAGGGTTAGCGTTAGGGTGAGGTTGAGGGTGAGGGTAAGGTTTAGGGTGATGGTTAGGGTGAGGTTGAGGTTTAGGGTTAGCATTAGGTTTAGAGTTAGCCTTAGGCTAAGTTTTAGGGTTAGGATTAGGGTTGGGGTGTGGGTGAGGGCTAGTGTTAGCAATAGGGTTATTTTAGGATTAGGTTTAGTGTGAGGGTTAGGGATAGGCTTATGGTAAGGATGAGGTTAAAGGTTAGGGTTAGGGTGAGGGTGAGGGTGAGGGTTAGGGTTAGGGTTAGTTTTAGCGTGAGGGCTAGGGTGAGGGTGAGGGTTTGGGTGAGGGATATTGTGAGGGTATTGGTTTCGGTTAGGAAAGGCTTAGAGTTAGGGTTAGGGTGAGGATTTGGGTGAGGCTGAGGTTTAAGTTGAGGATTAGGGTTAGGGTGAGGATTAGGGTTAGGGTTAGGTTAAGGGTGAGAATTAGGGTGATGTTTAGGGTGAGGGTAAGTTTTAGGGTGTAGGTGAGGGTGAGGGTGAGGGTTAGGGGGTAGGTGAGGGTTAGGTTTAGGGTGAGGGCTAGGGTTAGGGTTATGGTTAGAGTGAGGTTAAGGTTTAGCTTGAGGGTGAGGGTGAAGTTTAGGTATAGGATTAGGCTTAGGTGTAGGGTTAAGCTTAGTGTGAGGGTCAGAGTTAGGGTTTAGGGTGAGGTTTAAGGTTATGGTTCGGGTTAGGGTGAGGGTGAGGGTTAGGGTTAAGGTTTGGGTTAGGGTGAGGTTTAGGGTGAGGGTGAGGGTTAGGATTGGGATTACGGTTAGTTTTAGGGTGAGGGTAAGTGATAGGGTTAGGGTTAGGCTGAGGGTGAGCGTTAGGGGTAGGTTTAGAGTTAGGGTGAGGGTGAGGGTTAGGGTTAGGGTTAGGTTTTGTATTAGGTTTAGAGTTAGTGTAAGGCTGAGGGTGAGGTTGAGGGTGAGGGTGACGGTTAGGGTGAGGGTTAGGTTTAGGGTTAGGTTTAGGATGAGGGTTAGGCTGAGCGTTAGGGTTATTGTTCGGGAAAGGATAAGTGTTAGGGTGGGAGTGAGGTTTAGAGTTAGGCTTAGGGTTAGGGTGACAGTTAGTGTGAGGTTTAGTGTTAGGTTTAGGTTTAGGGTTAGTGTGAGTGTTAGCGTTAGGGTAAGGGTTAGGATGAGTGTTAGGGTGATGGTGAGGGATAGGGTTAAGATGAGGGTAAGGGTTAGGGCGAGTTTTAGGGTGAGGCTGAGGGTTAATGTAGCATTAGGTGTACGGTGAGGGTGAGGGTTTTGGTGAGGCTTAGCATAAGTGTTAGGGATTGGGTGACTATTAGGGTTAGGGTTAGGTTTAGGGTGACGGTTATGCTAAGGGTTAGGGTTAGGGTTAGTGTTAGGGTGAGGGTTAGGGTGTGGGTTAATGTTAGGTTTAGGGTTAGGGTGAGGTTGAGGGTGAGGGTAAGGGTTAGGGTGAGGGTTATGGTGAGGTTGAGGTTAAGGGTTAGCATTAGGGTTAGGGTTAGGTTTAGGGTTAAGATTAGGGTTAGGGTGAGATTGAGGGCTATTGTTACCATTAGGGTTAGGATTAGGGTTAAGGTGAGGGTGAGGTTTAGGGTGAGGGAGAGGGTAGTTTGAGGGTTAGGGTGAGGGTGAGGTATTTGGTTAGGAAAGGCTTAGGGTTAGGGTTAGGGTGAGGATTAGGGAGAGGGTGAGGTTTAAGTTGAGGATTAGGGTTAGGGTGAGGATTGGGGTTAACTTTACGGTTTGGGTTAGGGTTAGGGTGATGTTTAGGGTGAGGGTGATGGTTAGGGTGAGGGTGAGGCTGAGAGTGCGGGTGAGGGTGTAGGTGAGGGTTAGGGTGATGTTGATGGTTGGGGTGATGGTGAGGGTTGGGGTAAAGGTGAGGGTGAGGGTTCGGTTAGGGTTAGGGTTCGGGTTAGGGTTAGGGTTTGTGTGAGGATATGGGTTAGGGCGAGGGTTAGGGTGAGAGTGAGGGTTAGGGTTAGCGTTAGGGTTAGGGTTAGGTTTAGGATGAGGGTTAAGGTGAGGTTTAGGGTTAGTATGAGGTTGAGGGTTAGAGTTAGGTTTAGGGTGAGGGTTAGGGTTAGGGTTAGGGTTAGAGTGAGAGTTAGTGTGAGGGTTAGGGTTAGGATGAGGGTTAGGCTGAGAGTTAAGTTTTGGGTTACGGTGAGGGTGAGGGTTAGGTTTTGGATTAGGGTTAGGGTTAGGGATAGGGTTATGATTAGTGTGAAGGTTTTGGTTAGGTTTAGGTTTAGAGTTAGGGTGAGGGTTAAGGTTAGTGTTTGGATTAGTGATAGCATTAGGGTTAGGCTGAGGGTGAGGTTGAGGGTGAGGGTGAGGGTTGGGTTAATGTGAGGTTTAGGGTTAGGATTAGCTTTAAGGTTAGGGTGAGGGTTAGGTTTAGGTTTAGGGTTAGAATGAGGGTTAGGCTGAGGTTTAGGTTTACGTTTCAGGTGAGGGTAAGGTTTAGGGTGAGTTTTAGGGTGAAGGTGAGGGTTAGGTTAAGGCTTAGGGTTAGGGTGAGGTTTAGGGTTAGGGTTAGGGTGAGGGTGAGGTTTAGGGTGACGGTGAGGGTGAGGGTTAGGTTTAGGTGAGGGTTAGGGATAGGGTTGGGTTTTGGTTGAAGTTTAGGGTTAGAGTTAGGGTTAGTTAGGGTGAGGGTGAGTGTGAGGTTTAGGGTTAGGTTTAGGGTTAGGTTATGGTTAGGCTGAGGGTGAGGGTGAGGGTGAGGGTGAGGTTTAGGGTTAGGATGAGGGTTAGATTTTGGGTTAGGGTTAGGGTTGGGTTGAGGGTTAGGTTTAGGGTTAGGAAGTGGGTTTGGCTGAGGGTTATGTTTATGGTTAGGGTGAGGTTTAGGGTTAGTGTGAGGGTTAGGATGAAGGTTAGTCTGAGTGTTAGTGTTAGGGTTAGGGTGAGGGTAAGGGTTAGGGTGAGACTGAAGTTTAGGTTTAGGATTAGGTTTATGATTAGGGTGAGGGTTAGGGATAGGGTTAGGATTAGGGTGAGGGTTAGGGTGAGTGTTAGGGTTAGGGTTAACTTTAGGGTGAGGGTTTGGGTTAGTGTTAGTGTTAGGATTATGATTAGGCTGAGGGTTAGGTTTAGGGTTAGGGTGAGGGTAAGTGTTAGGGTGAGGGTGAGGGTTAGGTTAAGATTAGAGTTAGGGTTAGGGCGAGGGTTAGGGATAGGGTTAGGATTAGGGTGAGGGTTTTATTTAGGGTTAGGTTTAGAGTTATGGTGAAGGTGAGGGTGAGGGTTAGCGTTTGGATTAGGGTTAGGGTTAGGCTGAGGTTGATGTTGAGCGTGAGGGTTAGGGTTAATGTGAGGGTTAGAGTTAGGGTTAGCTTTAAGGTTAGGGTGAGGGTTAGGGTTAGGGTTAGGATGAGCGTAAGTGTTAGGGTGAGGGTTAGGATGAGGGTGAGGGTTAGGGTTAGGCTTAGGGTTAGGGTGAGGGTTAGTGTTAGGGTTAGAGTTAGGGTTAGGGTGAGGGTAAGGGTTAGGGTGTAGTTTTGGGTGAGGGTGAGGGATAGGCTTAAGGTCAGGGGAAGGTTAGGGGCGAGGTTTCGGGTGAGGTTGAGGGCTAATGTTAGCATTAGGGTTATGGTGAGTGTGAGGTTTAGGGTGAGAGTTAGAGTTATGTTTTGGGATATGGTGAGGATTAGGGTTAGGATTAGGTTTCTGGTGAGGGGTAGTTTGAGGGGTAGGGTTAGGGTTACAGTTAGGGTGAGGGTTAGAGTTAGGGTGACAGTAAGGGTAAAGGAGAGGTTTAGGATGAGGATTAGGGTTAGGGTTAAGTTGAGGATGAGGATTAGATTGAGGATTAGTGTTAAGTTTAGAGTGAGCTTTAGGGTGAGGATCAGGGTTAGGGTTAGAGTGAGGGCTAGGGTGAGGGTGAGGGTTAGGGATAGGGTTAGGTTGAGGTATAGGGTTAAGGTGAAGGTTAGGGTTAGTGTGAGGGTTAGTGTTAGGACTAGGTTTAGACTTAGGGTGAGGGTAAATGTTAGGGTGAGGGTTAGCGTTAGGGTGAGGGTTATAGATAGGGTTAGTGTTAGTATTAGGTTCAGGGTTATTGTTAGGGTTAGGGTTAGGGTTACAGTTACGGTGAGGGTGAGGGTGAGGGTTAGGGTTTATGTGAGGGTTAGGGTTAGGGTGAGGGCTAAGGTTAGGTTTAGGGTTAGGGTGAGGTTTAGATTTAGTGTGAGAGTGAGGGTGAGGGTCAGAGTTAGTTTAGGGTGAGGGTTAGGTTTATGGATAGTGTTAGGGTGAGGATGAGGGTTACGGTGAGGGTGATGGTGAGGGTGAGGGTGAGGGTTAGATTTAGGGGGAGGGATAGGCTTATGGTTATGGTTAGGGTGAGTGTGAGGGTGTGGGTTACGGTGAGCTTGACGGTGAGGTTGAGGGTGAGGGTGAGGTTTTGGATTTGGGTGAAGGTTAAGTTTAGGGTTTGGGTTAATGTTAGGTTGAGGGTTAGGGTTAGGGTTAGGATGAGGGTTAGGCTGAGGGTTAGGTTTAGGGTTAGGGTGTGAGTAAGGGTTAGGGTGACGGTGAGGGTTAGGATTAGGGTTAGGGTTAATTTTAGGGTGAGGGTAAGGGTGAGGGTTTTGGTTAGGGTTAGGTTTAGAGTTAGGGTGAGGTTGAAAATTAGGTTTAGGTTTTTGATTAGGGTTAGGGTTAGGCTGAGTGTGAGGTTGAGGGTGAGGGTGAGGGTGACGGTTAGGGTGAAGGTTAGGGTTAGTGTTAGTGTTAGGATGAGGGTTAGGCTGAGGGTTAGGGTTAGGTTTCGGGTAAGGGTAAGGGTTCGGGTGAGAGTGAGGGTTAGGGTTAGGCTTAGGGTTAGGGTGACGTTTAGGGTGAGGTTTAGTTTTAGGGTTAGCGTTATGGTTAGATTGAGCGTTAGGGTGTGGGTAAGGCTAAGGGTGAGGTTTAGGATGATGGTGAGGGATAGGGTTAAGGTGAGGGTAAGGGTTACAGCGAGGCTTAGGGTGAGGCTGAGTGTTAATGTAGCATTAGGGGTACGGTGAGGGCGAGTGTTAGGTTGAAGGTTAGGGTTAGGGTTAGGGATAGGGTGAGGATTAGGGTTAGGGTTAGGGTTAGAGTGACAGTGAGGCTGAGGGGTAAGGGTTAGGGTTAGTGTTAGGGTGAGGATTAGGGTGTGGGTTAATGTTAGGGTTAGGTTTAGGGTGAGGTTGTGGGTGAGGGTAAGGATTAGGGTGAGGGTTATGGTGAGGTTGAGGTTTAGTGTTAGCATTAGGGTTAGGTTTAGTGTTAGGGTTAGGGTTAGGATTAGGGTTAGGGTGAAGGTGAGGGTTATGATGAGGGTGAGTTTTAGGGTATATGTGATGGTTATTTTTAGGGTGAGGGTTAAGGTGACGGTGAGGGTTAGGGTGAGGGTGAGGGTTAGGGTTAGGGTGAGGGTTAGGGTTAGGGTGATGTTTAGGGTGAGGGTGAGGTTTAGGGTGAGGATTAGTGTAAGGGGAAGGATTAGGGTTAGGGTTAGGGTGAGGGTTAGGTTTACGTTTAGAGTGAGGGTGAGGGTTAGGATGAGGGTGAAGGTTTAGGTGAGGATTAGTGTTAGGGTTAATGTTAGGGTGAGGGTGAGGGTTAGAGGTAGGGTTAGGGACAGTGTTAGGGTTAGGTTGAGGGGGAGGGGGAGGGTTACGGTTACGGTGAGCTTTAGGGTTATGGTTAGGGTGAGTTTATGTGTGAGGATTAGTGTTAGGGTTAGGGTTATGTTGAGGGTACGGGTTAGGGTGAGGTTTAGGGTGAGAGTGATGGTTAGGGTTAGGGTGAGGGTTAAGGTTAGGGTAAGGGTTAGGATGATGTTTAGGCTGAGGGTTAGGGTTAGGGTTAGGGTGAGGTTTAGGGCTAGGTTTAGGGTTAGAATAAGTGTTAGGCTGAGGGTTAGGGTTAGGCTTAGTGTGAGGGTTAGGTTTAGGGTTAGGGTGAGGGTAAAGTTTAGGGTGACGCTTAGGGTGAGTGTGAGGGTTATGGTTAGGGTGACGGTTAGGGTGAAGGTTAGGTTTAGGGTTGGCTTAGCGTGAAGGTTAGGGTGTGGGTAAGTGTTTGGGTGAGGGTTAGGGTGAGGGTGAGGGTTAGGGTTAGCATTAAGGTTAGGGTGAGGGTGAGGGTTAATGTGAGGGTTTGTGTTAAGGTTAAAGATAGGGTGAGGATTAGGTTTAGGTTTAGGTTTAGGGTGAGTGTTAGGCAGAATGGTATCCTTTGGGTTAGGGTGAGGGTTAGGTTTAGTGTTAGTGTTAGGGTTAGGGTTAGAGTGACGGTAAAGGTTAGGGTGAGGTTTAGGGTTAGTGTGAGGATTAGGGTTAGCATTAGGTTTAGCCTTAGGGTTAGGATGAGTGTTAGGGTTAGGGTGAAGGAGAGGGTGAAGGTTAGTATTAGGGTGAGGTTTAGGGTTAGGGTTAGGCTGAGGGTGAGGTTTAGGGTGAAGGTAAGTGTTACGGTGAGGGTTATGGTGAGGCTGAGGTTTAGGGTTAGCATTAGGGTGAGGGTGAGGTTGAGGGTTAGTGTGAAGTTTTGGGTTAAGGTTATGGATAGGGTGAGGAATAGGGTTAGTGTTAGGTCGAGGGTGAGTGTTAGGTTGAGGGGTAACATTAGAATTTGGGTGAGGGTTAGGTTTAGTGTGAGGGTTAGGGTTAGGGTTAGGGTGACGGTAAGGGGTAGGGTGATGGTTAGGGTGAGTGTGAAGTAGGGTGAGGGTTAGGGTTAGGGTGAAAGTTAGGGATAGGTTTAGGGTTAGGTTGAGGGTTAGGGTTATGGTTAGGATTAGAGTTAGGGTGAGGGTAAGGCTTAGGGTGAGGGTTAGGGTGAGGTTGAGGTTTAGGGTTAGGGTGAGGGTGAGGGTAAGTGTTATTGTGAGGACTAGGGTTAGGGTTAGGGTTAGGGTGAGTGTTAGGGTTATGGTGAGGGAGAGGGTGACGGTTAGGTTCAATATTAGGGTTAGGGTTAATGTGAGGGTTAGTGATAGGGTTATGGTTATTGTGAGGGTTAGAGTTAGGGTTAAGGTGAGGGTTAGTCTGAGAGGTATGGTTAGGGTTAGTGTGAGGGTTAGGCTTAGTGTGAGGATTATGGTTAGGGTGAGCGTTAGGGTTAGGTTCAGGGTTAGGGTGAGGGTGAGTGTGAGGGGGAGGGCTAGGTTGAGGGTTTGTGTAACGGTGAGGGTGAGGTTTTCCGTTAGGTAAGGTTTAAGGTTAGGTTTAGGGTGAGGATTATGGTGAGTTTGTGGGTTAGGGTTAGGATGAGGGTGAGGGTGAGGGTTAGTGTTAGGATGAGGGTTAGGGTTAGGGTGAGGGTGAGGGTGAGGGTTAGGCATTGGGTTAGTGTGAGGGTTAGGGTTACGGTGAGGGTTATGGTTAGGGTGAGGGTTAGGGTTAGGGGTAGTGTGAGGGTTAGGTTTAGGGTGATGTTTAGTGTGAGGGTGAGGGTTAGGGTGAGGGTGAGTGTGAGGTTTAGGGTTAGGGTTTTTGTTAGGCTGAGGTGAGGGTGAGGGTGAGTGTTAGGGTTGGAGTTAGGTTGAGGGTTAGTGTTAGTGTGATTGTTAGTGTGAGGGTGACTATAATGTTTAGGGTGATGATTAGGGTGAAGTGAGGGTTAGGTTTAGGGATATGGTTAGGGTGAGGTTTTGTGTTAGGGTGAGGGTTAGGTTGCATGTGAGGGTTAGGGTTAGGGTTAGGTTTAGGATGAGGGTTATGGTTGGTGAGAGGGTTAGGGTGAGGGTGAGGGTTAGGGTTAGCATTAGGGTTAGGATGAGGGTGAGGGTTAGGGTTAGGTTAGGGTGAGGGTGAGGGTGAGAGTGAGGGTTAGGGTTGGTGTTAGTTTTAGTGTTAGGGTTAGGGTGAGGGTTAGGGTGAGGTTGAGTGTTAGGGTTAGCAGTAGGGTTAGGGTGAGGGTGAGGGTTAGGGTTAGCATTAGGGTTAGGGTGAGCGATAGGGATAGGTTTAGGGTTAGGGTTAGTGTGAGGGTGAGTTTTAGGGTGAGGCTGAGTGTGAGGTTGAGGGTTAGGATTATGGTTCGGGTGAGGGTGAGGGTGTAGGTGAGGGTTAGGGTTAGGATTAGTGTTAGCGTTAGGGTTAAGCTGAGGGTGAGCTTGCGGGTGAGGGTGAGGGTTTGGTTTAGGTTTAAGGTGAGGGTTAGGGTTAGTGTGAGGGTTAGGGTGAGGGGGAGGGTTAATGTTACGGTTAGGGTGAGTGTTAGTGTGAGGGTTAGGGTTAGGTTGTGGATAAGTGTTAGAGTGATGGTTAGGATGATGGTTAGGGTTAGTTTGAGGGTTAGAGTTAGGTTTAGGGTTAGGGTGAGGGTTAGGGTTAGTGTGAGCGTTAGAGTTAGGGTTAGGGCTAGGATGAGGGTAAGGCTTAGGGTTAGGTTTAGGGTGAAGTTGAGGGTTAGTGTGAGGGTTATTGTTAGGTTTATGGTAAGGTTTATGGTGAGTTCTAATGTGAGGTTGAGGGTTAGGGTGAAGGTGAGGGTGAGGGTGAGCTTTTCGGTTAGGTAAGGGTTAAGATTAGGGTTAGGGTGAGGATTAGGGTGAGGGTCAGGGATAGGATGAAGTTTAGGGTTAGAGTGATGGTTAGGGTTAGTGTGAGGTTTAGGGTTAGGGTTAGGGTTAGGGTGAGTTTTAGGGTTCGGGTTTGCATTAGGGTTAGTGTGAGGGTTAGGGTGTTTTTGAGGGTTAGGGTAAGGGTTAGTGTTAGGGTGAGGGTGAGGGTGAGGGTTAGGGTTAGGGTTAGGATGAGGGTTAGGATAAGGGGTAGGGTTAGGATTAGGGTGAAGGTTAGGATTAGGGTGATGGTTAGGGTAATGGTAAGGGATAGGGTTAGGTGAGGTTAAGGATTAGAGTGAGGGTTAGGGTTAGTGTTAGGTTTAGGGTGATGGTGAGCGTTAAGGGTGAGGGTGAGGCTGAGGGTGAGGGTTAGGGATAGGGTAATGATTAGTGTTAGGGTTAGTTTGAGGATTAGGCTGAGGGTGATGGTGAGGGTGATGGTGGGGTTGAGGTTAAGGTGAAGGTTAGGGTTAAGGTTAGTTTTAGGGTGAGGGTAGGGTGAGGATGAGGGTTAGGTTGAGATTTAGGGTAGGGTTAGGGTGTGGGTACGGGTTCGGTTAGTGTGAGTTTTAGGGTGTGGGTGACAGTTAGGGTTAGGATGAGGGTTAAGGTGATGTTGAGGGTTAGGGTGCGGGTGAGAGTTACGGTTACGGTGAGGATTAGTGTTAGGGTTGGTTTTAGGGTTATTGTGAGGTAAGGGTTAGTATGAGGTTTAGGGTGAGGCTGAGGTTTAGGGATAGCGTTAGAGTTAGGGTGTGGGTTAGGGTGAGGGTTAGATTAGGGTGAAGGTGAGGGTTAGAGTTAGGGTTAGTGTTATGGTTAGGTGAGGGTTAGGTGAGCTTTAGGGTGAGGGTTAGGTTTAGGTTTAAGTTTAGGGTGAGGGTTAGGGTGAGGTTTAGTGTTAGTGTTAGGATGAGAGTTAGGCTGAGGGTTAAGGTTAGGATTAGTGTGAGGGTAAGGGTTAGGGTGAGGGTGAGGGTGAGTTTGAGGTTTAGTGTTAGCATTAGGGTTAGGTTTAGGGTTAGGGTGAGGGTTAGGGTTATGATTAGGGTTAGGGTGAGGGTGAGGGATTGTGTTAGCATTAGGGTTAGGGTTATGGTTAGGGTTAGAGTGGGCTTGAGGGTGAGGGTAAGGGTTAGGGTTAGGATTAGGTTTAGGGTTAAACTGGGGGGGGTGAGGTTGAGGGTGAAGATTAGGTTTAGGTTTATTTTTAGCGTGAGGGTTAGGGTGAGGGTGAGGTTGAGGGTTAGGGTTAAGGTTAGGGTTAGGGTGGGGTAAGGGTTAGGGTTAGGGTGAGGGTGAGGTTGAGGGTTAGGGTTAGGGTTAGGGTGAGGTTTAGGGTTAAGATTTGGGTTCGAGTTAGGGTTAGGGTGAGGGTGAGGGTGAGGTTTAGTGTTAGAGTTAGGCTTAGGGTGAGGGTTAGTTTGAGGGTTAAGTTTAGGGTTAGAGTTAGGGTTAGGGTTAGGGTTAGGGTGAGGGTGTGTCTGTGGGTTAGGGTTAGGTTAAGGTAAGGCTTAGATTTACACTAAGAGTGAGGTTGAGGGTGAAGGTTAGGTTTAGAGTGAGGGTTAGGCTTAGGGTTAGGTTGAGGGTTAGGATCAGGGTTATGGTTAGGATTATGGTTAGGGTGAGCGCTGGGGTGACGTTTCGTGTGAGGGTTAGGGTTAGGGATAGTGCTAGGTTTAGGATTAGGGTTAGGTTGAGGGTGAGTCTGACGGTTAGGGTTAGGGTTAGGATTAGGCTTAGGCTTAGGGTTATGGTTAGGGTTTGGTTTAGGGAGAGGGTGAGGTTGAGGATTAGGGTTAGTGTTAGTGTTAGGGTGAGGGTTAGGGTTAGGGTTAGAGTGACGGTTAGGGTTAGGGTTAGGGTTAGGTTTAGGCTTAGGCTTAGGCTTATGGTGAGGGTGGGGATGAGGTTAAGGTTTAGAATGATGGATAGGGTTATGGTTACATTGAGTGTTAAGGTGAGGGTTTGTGTTAGGATTAGGGTTACGGTGACTGCTAAGGTGAGGGTGAGGTTTAGGGTGAGGGTTAGGTTTAGGATTAGGGTTATGCTGAGGCTGAGGCTGAGGGTGAGGGTTAGGTTTAGAGTGATGGTTAGGGTTACCTTTAGGGTGAGGACTAGGATTAAGGTTAGGGTTAGGTTGAGGGTTTGGGTGAGTGTTAAGCTTAGGGTTAGGGTGAGTGTTAGGGTGAGTGTTAGGATTAGGGTTAGGGTGAGGTTGAGGGTTAGATTGAGGGTTAGGGTTATGTTGAGGGTTATGTTTAGGGTAAGGGTTAGGTTTAGGTTTAGGGTTATTGTTAGCATTAGGGTTAGGGTTACGGTTAAGGTGAGGGTAAGGGTGAGGGTCAGGGTGAGGGTTAGGGTGAGGTTTAGGTTTAGGGTTAATGTTAGAGTTAGGATTAGGGTGAGGGTGAGGTTTAGGGTTAGAGTTAGGGTTAGTGTTAGGGTTAGAGTTACGGTGAGGGTTAGGGTGAGGGTTAGAGTTCAGGTTAGACTTAGGCTTAGGCCGAGCATGAGGGTGAGGGTTAGGGTTAGGTTTAGGATTACGTTTAGGTTGAGAGTTAGGATGAGGTTTAGGGTTAGGGTTAGGGTTAGTGTTAGGGTTAGGTTTAGGGTTAGGGTTAGGTTTAGGATTAGGGTTAGGGATAGGGTGAGGGTTAGGGTTAGGGTTTGGGTTTGGGTGAGGGTGAGGGTGAGGATTTTGGTTAGGGTTAGTGTTAGGGTTAGGGTTAGGTTTAGGGTTAGGGTTAGGGTTAGGGTTACAGTGAGGGTTAGGGTTAGGTTTAGGGTTATTGTTAGTGTTATGTTTAGGGTTAAGTTTGGGGTGAAGGTGAGGCTCAGGGTGAGGGTTATGGTTAGTGTTAGGGTTAGGGTTAGGTTTAGCATTATTTTTGGTTTAGGATTAGAGTTACGGTCAGGGTGAGAGTGAGGGTGAGGTTTAGGGTTAGGGTGAGTTTTAGCGTGAGGTTTAGGGTTAGGGTTAGGGTTAGGGTGCTGGTGAGGTTTAGGTTTAGAGGTAGGGATAGGGGGAGGGATAGGGAAAGAGTTATATTTAGGTTTAGTGTTAGCATTAGGGTGAGGGTGAGGGTTAGGTTGAGGTTTAGGGATAGGGTTAGGGTTAGGATTAAGGTTAGCGTGAGATTGAGGGTGAGGGTGAGGGTTAGGGTTAGGCTTAGGCTTAGGGTTAGGCTGAGGGAGAGTGTGGGGGTGAGGATTAGGGTTAGGTTGATGGATAGGTTTAGGGTTAGTGTTATTGTTAGGGTATGGGTTAGAGTTACGGTGAGGGTGAGGTTGCAGGTGAGGGTTAGGGTTAGGGTTAGGGTGAGGTTTAGGGTTAGTGTTAGAGATAGGGTTAGGCTGAGTGTGAGGGTGGGGGTGAGGATTAGGGTTAGGGTTAGCTTCAGGGTTAGAGTTATTGTTAGTGTTATGGTTAAGGTTAATTTTGCAGTGAGGGTGAGTTTGAGGTTGAGGTTTATGGTTAGGGTTAGGTTTAGGGTTAGGGTTAGGGTTACTATTGTTGATAGGGTTAGGGTTATAGTTATGTTTAGGGTGAGTGTGAGCTTTAAGGTTTGGGTTAGGTTGAGGGTGAGGTTTAGGGTTAGAGTGAGGTTTAGTGGGACAGTTAGTGTGAGGGTTAGGTTTAGAGTTAGTGTTAGTCATAGGGTGAGAGTGAGTGTTAGGTTGAGGTTTAGGGATAGTGCTCGGGTTAGGATTAGGGTTAGGTGGAGTGTGAGTGTGAGGGATAGGGATAGGCTTAGGCTTAGTCTTAGGGTTAGGCTGAGGGTGAGGGTGGGGGTGAGGGTTAGTGTTATGGTGAGGGTGAGGATTAGTGTTAGGGTGAGGGTTAGGATGAGGGTAGTGTTAGGGTTAGGATTTGGTTTAGGGTGAGGGTGAGGGTGAGGATTAGGGGTAGGGTTATGGTTAGGGTTAGGGTTAGAGTGAGGGTTAGGTTTAGGTTTAGGGGTGTGGTTAGGCTTAGGTTAGGCTGATGGTGAGTGTGGGGATGAGGATTAGGTTTAGAGTGATGGTTAAGGTTATGGCTACGTTGAGGGTTAGGGTGAGGGTTAGGGTTAGGATTAGGGTTATGGTGAGGGCTAAGGTATGGGTGAGGGTTAGGGTTAGGGTTAGGCTTAGGATGAGGGTTAGGCTGAGACTGAGGTTGAGAATAAGTGTTAGGGTTAGGGTGATGGTTAGGGTTACGGTTAGGGTGAGGGTTAGGATGAGAGTTAGGGTTAGGGGGTGGGTTAGGGTGAGGGTGACGGTAAGGATAAAGATGAGGGTTAGGATTAGGGTGAGGGTTAAGGTGAGGATGAGGGTTAGGGTTAGGCTGAGGGTTAGGGTGAGGTTGAGGGTTACGGTTAGGTTGAGGGTGAGGTTTACATTGAGGTTTAGGGTTATATTGAGGGTTATGTTTAGGGTGAGGGTTAGGTTTAGTTTTAGGGTTATTGTTAGCGTTAGGGTTAGGGTTACGGTTAAGGTGAGTTTGATGGTGAAGTTTGGGTTAGGGTTAGGGTGAAGTTTAGGTTTAGGGTTAGGGTTAGAGTTAGGGTTAGGGTGATGGTGAGGTTTAGGGCTAGGGTTAGAGTTAGGTTTAGGGTGATGGTGAGGTTTAGGGTTAGAGTTAGGGTTAGGTTTAGGGTGAGGTTTAAGGTGAGGGTTAGAGTTCAGGTTAGGCTTAGGCTTAGGCTTAGGCTTAGGCTGAGCATGATAGTGAGGGTTAGGTTTAGGGTTAGGGTGAGGGTTAGCGTTAGGTTTAGGGTGAGTGTTAGGATGAGGTTTATGGTTAGGCTTAGGGTTAGGTTTAGGTTTAGGATTAGGGTTAGGTTTGGGTTTAGGGTTAGGGTTAGGGTTAGGGTTTGGGTGAGGGTTAGGGTTAGGGTTAGGGTTAGGGTTATTGTTAGTGTTATGGTTAGTTTTAAGTTTGCAGTGAGGGTGATGCTCAGGGTGAGGTTTATGTTTAGTGTTAGTGTTAGGGTTAGGGTTAGTGTTAGGGTTAGGGTTGGGTTTAGGGTTAGGCTTAGTGTTAGGTGGAGGGTGAGGTTGAGGGTGAGGGTTAGGGTTAGGGGTAGGGTTAGGGTGAGTGTTAGGGTTCGGGTTACGGTGAAGGTGTGGGTTAGTTTTGACCTGAGGGTTAGGGTGAGGACTAAAGTGAGGGTGAGGGTTAGGGTTAGGGTGAGGGTTAGGTTGGGGTTTAGGTTTAGGTTTAGGGTTAGGGTTAGGGTTAGGCTGAGGGTGAGTGTCAGGGTTTGTTTAAGGGTTAGGCTTAGGCTTAGGGTTAGGCTGATGGTGAGGGTGGGCATGAGGATTAGGTTTAGAGTGATGGTTCTGATTATGGTTAGGTTGTGGGTTAGGATGAGGGTTAGGGTTAGGATTAGTGTTAGGGTGAGGGCTAGGGTGAGTGTGTGGTTTAGGGTTAGTTTTAGGCTTAGGCTTAGGGTTAGGCTGAGGGTGAAGGTCAGGGTGAGGGTTAGGGTTAGGGTGATGGTTAGGGTTACGGTTAGGTTGAGGGTTAGGATGAGGGTTAGGTTTAAGCTGAGTGTTAGGATGAGGGTGACAGTAATAGTAAAGATGACGGTTAGGGTGAGGATGAGGCTTATTGTTAGCGTGAGTGTTAGGGTTAGGGTGAGGGTGAGGGTTAGATTGAGGATTAGTGTTAGCATTAGTGTGAGGTTTAGGGTGAGGATGAGTGTTAGGTTTAGGTGGGGCTAGGGTGAAGTTGAGGGTTAGGGTTAGGATTAGGGTGAGTTTTAGGTTTAGCGTGATGGTTAGCATTAGTGTGAGCGTTAGTGTTAGGTTCAGTGTTAGTGTTAGGTTGAGGGTAAGTGTTAGGGTAAAGTTTAGGTTTAGGGTGAGGTTTAGGATTAGGGTTAGTGTTAGGGTTAGGGTGAGGGTGAGGTTTAGGGTTAGAGTTAGGATTAGGGTGTGGTTTCGGGTTAGGCTTAGGTTTATTGTTAGTGTTAAGGGTAGGGTGAGGTTTAGTGTAGGGGTGAGGGTTAGTGTTAGGTTTAGGATTAGGGTTAGGGTTAAGGTGAGGGTGAGTATGAGGGTTACAGTTAGGGTTAGGGTTAGGATTAGAGTTAGGGTGAGCGTGAGTGTGAGGTTTATGGTTAGGGTGAGTGTTTGGGTTAGGGTTAGAGTGAGGGTTAAGGTGAGGGTTAGGCTTAGGCTTAGGGTTTGGGTTTGGGCTAGGCTGATGGTGAGGGTTAGGGTTAGGGTTAGAATGAGGGGTAGGGTGAGGGTTAGGGTTAGTGTTAGTGTTAATGTTGGGGTTAGGGTAAGGCTTAATGTTAGGCGGAGCTTGAGGCTGAGTGTGAGGGTTAGGGTTATGGTGAGAGTGAGGTTTGGGGTTAGATTTAGCATTAGGGTGAGTGTTAGTCTGAGGGTTAGGGTTAGGGTTAGTGTTATGTTAGGGTTAAGGTGAGGGTGAGTGTGAGGGTCAGGGTTAATCATGGGCTTAGGCTTAGGCTTAGGCTGAGTGTGACGGTGAGGGTGGGGATTAAGTTTAGGGTTTTAGGGTTAGGGTGAGAGTTAGGATAAGGTTTAGGGTTAGCATTAATGTGAGGGTGAGGGTTAGAGTTAGGGCGAGGGTTAGGGTTAGCGTTAGGGTGAGGTTTATGGTTAGGATTCGGGTTAGGGTTACAGTGAGGGTGAGGGTTAGGGTGAGGGTGAGGGTTAGGATTAGGGTTAGGGTGAGGGTTTGGATTAGCGTTAGAGTTACGGTGAGGGTCAGGGTTTGGGTTAGGGTTAGGGTTAGTGTTACAGTTAGGGTTAGGGTTAGAGTAACAGTGAGGGTGAGGGTGAGGGTGAGGGTTAGGATCAGGGTAAGGGTGAGGTTTAGGATTAGGTTTATGGTTAGGGTGAGGGTGAGGTTTAGGGTTAGAGTTAGGGTTAGGGGGAGGGTTTGGCGGATGGTTAGGCTTAGGGTTACAGTTAGAATTAGGGTGAGGTTTAGGTTGAGGCTTAATATTAGAGTTAGGGTTAGGTTTAGGATTAGGTTTGCATTGAGGGTGAATGTGGGCGTTAGGGTTAGGGTTTGGCTTAGGCTTAGGGTTAGGCTGAGGGTGTGGGTGGGGATGAGGATTAGGTTTAGAATGATGGTTAGGTTTATGGTTAGGTTGAGGGCTAGGTTGAGGGTGAGGGTTAGGGTTAGGGTGAAGTTTAGGGTTAGGGTGATAGGGTTAGTGTGAAGGTGGGTGTTAGGGTGAGGGTTAGGTTTAGGGTGAAGGTTATGGTTAGGATGAGGGTTATTGTTAGAGTTAGGTTTAGGGTTAGGGTTATGGTGAGGGTGAGGGTGAGGGTTAGGTTTAGGCTTAGTTTAGGTTTCGGGTTAGGGTTATAGTTAGGGTTATGGTGATTGTGAGGTTTAGGGTTAGAGTTAGGGTTAGTGTTAGTATTAGGGTTAGGGTGAGGGTTAGGGTTAGGGTTAGGCTTATGCTTATGCTTAGGCTTAGGCCGAACATGAGGTTGATTGCTAGGGTTAGGGTTAGGCTGGGTTTTAGTGTTAGGGTTAGGGTTAGGGTGAGGGTCAGGTTGAGGGTTAGATATAGGGTTAGGGGGAGGGTTAGGGTGAAGGTTTATTTTTGGGATAGAGTTTGTGTTAAGGTGAGGGTAAGTTTTAGGTTGAGGGTTTGGTTTTGGGTGAGGTTTATGGTTAGGGTGAGGGTTAGGAATAGGGTTAGGGTTATTGTTAGGCTTAGGTTTAGGGTTACGGGTAGGGTGAGGGTGAGGGTAAGGATGCGGTTTAGGATTAGGGTTAGGGTGAGGTTTATGGTTTGGATTAGGGTTAGAGTTAGGGTTAGGCTGAAGGTGAGATTTAGGGTTAGAGTAGGGTTAGGATGAGGGTTAGGTTGAGGGTTAGGGTTAGGGTTAGTGATAGCGTTAGGGTTAGGGTGAGAGTTAGGGGGATGGTTAGGGTTAGGGTTAAGGTTAGCGTTAGGATTAGGGTTAGGTTGAGGGTGAGTGTGTGTATTAGGGTTAGGTTTAGCGTTCGGTTTAGGGTTAGGCTGAGGGTGAGGTTGAAGTTGAGGGTTAGGGTTAAGGTTAGTGTTAGGGTTAGAGTTAGTGTTAGGCTTAGGCTTAGGGTAATGCTGAGGGTGAGAGTGAGGGTGAGTGTTAGGGTTAATGTGAGGGTTAGTGTTAGGGTTAGGGAGAAGTTTAGTGTTAGGGTTAGGGTTAGAGTTAGGGTTAGGGTGAGGGTGATGTTTAATGGTATAGTTAGGGTTAGGGTGATGGTTAGGGGTAGGGTGAGGGTTAGATTGAGAATTAGTGTTAGGATTATGGTGAGGTTTAGGGTGAGGATGAGGCTTAGGGTTTAAGGTGAGGGCTTGGGTGAGGGTGAGGTTTAGTGTTAGGATTAGGGTGAGTTTTAGTGTTAGGGTGATGGTTAGGGTTAGTTTGAGAGTTAGTGTGAGGTTAGGATTAGTGTTAGGGTGAGGGTTATTGTTAGGGTGAGGGTTACTGTTAGGGTTAGGGATACTGTTAGGGTTAGGGTTAGGGTTACGGTTCAGGTTAGGTTGAGGGTGAGGGTGAGGGTTAGGATGAGGTTTAGAGTTAGGGTTAGAGTTAGGGTTAGCATGAGAGTGAGGTTTAGGGTTAGAGTTCAGGTTAGTGGTAGGTTTAGGGTTCTGGTGAGGTTTAGGGTTAGGGTTAGGCTTAGGTTTAGGCTTAGGCCGAGCATGAGCTTGAGGGTTAGGGTTAGGGTTAGGGTGAGAGTTAAGATGAGGTTTAGGGCTAGGATTAGGGTTAGGAAGAGGGCTAGGGTGAGGGTTACAGTGAGGGTTAGGTTTAGGGATAAGGTTAGGTTTAGGATTAGTTTTAGGGTAGAGTTTGTTTGAAGGTTAGGATTAGGGTTAGTGTTAGGCTTAGGGTTAGGGTGAGGATTCAGATTAGGGTTTGCATTAGGGTGAGGGTGAAGCTGAGGATTAGGGTTAGGTTTAGTGTCAGGGTTAGGTTTAGTGTTAAGGTTAGGTATAGGGTTAGGGTTAGGATTAGGTTTATGGTGAGGGTTAGGGTTAGGGTTAGGCTTAGGGTTAGGCTGGAGATGAGGCTGAGGGTGAGGTTTATGGTTACCCTTAGGGTTACTGTTATGGTTAGGGTTAGTGTTACTGTTAGGGTTAGTGTTATTGTTAGGATTAGGGTTCGAGTTACGGTGAGGTGGAGGGTGAGGGTGAGGTTTAGGGTTAGAGTGAGGTTTAGGGTGAGGTTTAGGGTTAGGGTGAGGGTGAGGTTTAGGGTTAGAGTTATTGTTAGAGGGAGGGTTAGGGTGAGGTTTAGGGATATGATTAGTGTTAGGGTTAGGGTGATGGTGAGGGTTAGGTTGAGGTTTAGGAATAGGATTAAGTTTAGGATTAGGGTTAGGGTGAGGTTGAGTGGGAGGGTTAGGGTGAGGGTTAAGTTTAGGCTTAGGGTTAGGCTGAGGGTGAGGTTTGGGGTGAGGATTAGGGTTAGGGTGATGGTTAGGTTTAGAGTTAATGCTATTGTTAGGGTTAGGGTTAGAGTTACAGTGAGCATGAGGGTTCGGGTGAGGGTTAGGGTTAGGGTTAGGGTGGGGTTTAGGGTTAGGGTTTGAGTGAGGGTGAGGGTGAGGTTTATGGTTAGATATAGTGTTAGGGGGAGGGGGAGGATGAGCTTTAGGGATAGGGTTAGTGTTAGGTTTAGGGTGAGAGTGAGGGTTACATTGAATTTTAGGGTTAGGTTTAGGGTTAGATTTAGTGTGAGGGTTAGTTTTAGGGTTAGGTTTAGTGTTAGTGTGAGTGTAAGTGTTAGGGTGAGGGTTTGGGTTAGGGTGATGTTTATGGTTAGGGTGAGGGTTAGGATTTGTGTTAGGGTTATTGTTAGGGTTAGGTTTAGGGTTTGGGTTAGGGTTAGAGTTAGGTTTAGGGTGAGGGTGAAGTTTAGGGTTAGAGTTAGCGTTAGGGTGAGGGTCAGGGTTAGGGTTAGGGTTAGTATTAGGGTGAGAGTTAGGGGGAGGGTTAGGGTAAGGGTTAGGTTTAGGGTTATGATTCGGGTAAGGGTGAAGATGAGTGCGAAGTTTAGGGTTAGGTTTAGGGATAGGTTTATTGTTAGTGTTAGGGTTAGAGTGAAGTTGAGGGTAAGGTTGAGGGTGAGGATTAAGTTTAGGGTTAGGGTGAGGTTTAGGGTTAGGTTTAGGGTGAGGGTTAGGGTTAGGGTTAGGGTGAGGGTTAGGATGAGGATTAGGGTTACAATTAGGGTTAGGTTGAGGGCTAGGGTGAGGGTGAGGATTAGGGTTAGTGTTAGGGTAAGGTTTAAGTTTAGGGTTAGTTTTCGGGTGAGAGTTAGTATGAGGGATAGGGTTACTGTGAGGGTGAGGATTAGGGTTAGGGTGAGGGTGAGTGTTAGCATTATGGTTAGGGTTAGGGTTAGGTTTAGGGTAAGGATTAGTGTTATTGTCAGTGTTAGGGTTAGAGTTATGGTGAGGGTGAGGGTGAGGTTGAGGCTTAGGTTTAGGGTTAGGGTGAGGTTTAGTTTTAGGGATAGGATTAGGGTGAGGCTGAGGGTGAGGTTTAGGGTTAGGTTTAGGGTTAGTTTGAGGGTTAGGTTGAGGGTTAGGGTTAAGGTTAGTTTTAGGGTTAAGGTTAGGGTGAGGGTTAGGTTGAGGTTTAGGGTTAGTGTTAGAGTTAGGGCTAGGATTAGGGTTAGGTTTAGGGTGAGTGTGAGGGTTAGGTTGACGTTTAGATTTAGGGTGATGTTTAGGCTGACAGTTAGGTTTCGGCTGAGGATTAGTGTTAGGGTGAGTATTACGGTTAGGGTGAGGGTGAGGGTTAGGATTAGGGTTATGTTTAATGTGAGGGTAAGGGTTAGGGTGAGGGTTATGGAGAGGTTGAGGTTTAAGGTTAGCATTAGGGTTAGGTTTAGGATTAGGGTTAGGGTTCTGATTAGGGTTAGGGTGAGGGTGAGGGATTTGCTTAGGAAAGGCTTAGGGTTAGGGTTAGGTTGAGGTTTAGGTTGAGGGTGAGGTTTAAGTTGAGGATTAGGGTTAGGGTGAGGATTAGGGTTAACGTTAGTGTTTGGGTTAGGGTTAGAGTGATGTTTAGGGTGAGGGTGATGGTTAGGGTTGGGGTTAGCCTGAGAGTGAGGGTGAGGGTGTAGGTGAGTGTTAGGGTGGTTGTGATGGTTGGGGTGATGGTGAGGGTTAGGGTAAAGGTGAGGGTGAGGGTTCGTTTAGGGTTAGGGTGAGGGTTAGGGTTAGGGTTAGGGTTACTGTGAGGATAAGTGTTAGGGTGAGGGTTAGGGTGAGAGTGAGGGTTAGGGTTAGCGTTAGGGTTAGGGTTAGGTTTAGGATGAGGGTTAAGGTGAGGTTTAGGGTTAGTATTAGGGTGAGGGTTAGAGTTAGGTTTAGGGTGAGGATTAGGGTTAGGGTTAGGGTTAGAGTGAGGGTTAGTGTGAGCATGGGGGTGAGGTTGAGTGTGAGGTTGACGGTTAGGGTTTAGGTGAGGGTCAGGTTTACGGTTAGGGTTAATGTTAGGGTGACGGTTAGGGTTAGGATGAGGGTTAAGCTGAGGGTTACGTTTAGGGTTAGGGTGAGGGTAAGGTTTAGAGTGAGGGTAACGGTTACAGTGAGGGTGAGGGTTAGGTTTTGTATTAGGGTTAGGGTTAGGGTGAGGGTTTAGGGTTAGATTTATGATTAGTGTGAGGGTTTTGGTTAGATTTAGAGTTAGGGTGAGGGTTAGGGTTAGTGTTTGGATTAGGGATAGGGTTAGGGTTAGGATGTGGGTGAGGATGAGGGTGAGGTTGAGGGTTAGGGTTAATGTGAGGGTTAGGGTTAGGATTAGCGTTAAGGTTAGGGTGAGGGTTAGGTTTAGGGTGAGGGTTAGGATGAGGATTAGGCTGAGGGTTATGATTAGGGTTCAGGTGAGGGTAAGGGTTAGGGTGAGGTTTAGGGTGAGGGTGAGGTTTAGGTTAAGGCTTAGGTTTAGGGTGAGTGTTAGGGTTAGGGTTAGGGTGAGAGTGAGGTTTAGGTTAGGGTGATAGTGAGGGTTAGTGAGAGGGTTGGGGTTAGGGTCAGGGTCAGGGTTAGGGTTAGCATTAGAGTTAGGGTGAGGGTGAGTGTGAGGGTTAGGGTTAGGTTTAGGTTTAGGGTTAGGGTTAGGCTGAGGGTGAGGGTGAGGGTGAGGGTGAGGGTGAGGTTTAGGGTTAGGATGAGGGTTAGAGTTAGGGTTAGGGTTAGGGTTGGGTTGAGGGTTAGGGTTAGGTTTAAGAAGTGGGTTTGGCTGAGGGTTACGGTTATGGTTAGGGTGAGGTTTAGGGTTAGTGTGAGGGTTAGGATGATGGTTAGGCCGAGTGTTAGTTTTAGTGTTAGGGTGAAGGTGAGGGTTAGGTTTAGGGTTAGGTTTAGGATTAGGATGAGGGTTAGGGATAGGGTTAGGATTAGGGTGAGGGTTAGGGTGAGGGTTAGGGTTAGGGTTAGGGTTAGGGTGAGGTGTAGTTGAGGGTTAGGTTTAGGGTGAGGTTTAGGGTGACGGTGACGGAAAGGGTTAGGGTGAAGTTGAGGGTTTGGGATAAGGTTAGTGTCAGAGTTAGGATTAGGATTAGGGTTAGGGTGAAGGGTAGGTTGAGGGGGTAGGGGTAGGGTTAGGGTGAGGTATAAGGTTAATGTGAGGATTAGGGTTAGGGTTAGGTTAGTGTGAGGATAAGGATAAGAATGAGGGTTAGGGTTAGGGTGAGGTTTAGGATCGGTTTAGGGTGAGGGTGAGGGTTCGGGTTTGGTGAGTTTTATGGTGTGGGTGACGGTTAGGGTTAGGGTGAGGTTTAGGGTTATGGTGAGGATTAGGGTTAGGGTTAGGGTTAGGGTTATAGTGAGGATAAGGGTTTGGATGAGGTTTAGTGTGAGGGTGAGGTTTAGGGATAACGTTAGAGTTAGGGTGAGGGTTAGGGTTAGGGTTAGGGTGAGGGTGAGGGGTAGGGTGAGGTGTAGGGTTAGTGTTAGTGTGAGGGTTAGGGTTAATGTGAGGATTAGGGTTTGGGTTAGGGTTAGTGTGAGGATAAGGATAAGTGTGAGGGTTAGGATGAGAGTGAGGTTTAGTGTTAGCGTTAGGGTTACGGTGAGTTTTAGGGTGAGAGTTAAGGTGAGGATTAGGGTTAGGGTTAGGGTTATAGTCAGGGTAAGGGTTAGGATGAGGTTTAGGGTGAGGGTGAGGTTTAGGTATAGCGTTAGAGTTAGGTTGAGGTTTAGGGTGAGGGTTAGGATCCAGGTTAGGTTAGGTGAGGGTGAGGGTTATCGTTAGGTTTAGGGTTAGCTTTAGGGTGAGGGTAAGGTTTAAGGTGAGGGTTAGGGTGAGGGTGAGGGTTAGGGTTAAGTTGAGGGTTAGGGTGAGCGTTAGGGTGAGGGTTCAGTTGAGGGTTTGGGTTAGGGTTAGGGTGAGGTTGAGGGAGAGGGTGAGACTTAGGGTTAGGTTTAGGGTGAGAATGGGGTTTAGGTTTAGTGTTAGGGTTAGGGTTAGGGTGAAGGATAGGGTGAGGGTAAGGGTTAGAGGGAGGTTTAGCGGAAGGGTGAGGGTTAGGGATAGCATTAAGGTTAAGGATAGGTTTACGGTGAGAGTTAGGGTTAGTATTAGGGTTACGGTGAGGGTGAGGGTTAGGGTTAAGGTTAGGGTGAGGGTTAGGTTTAGGGTTAGGGTGACGGTGAGGGTAAGGGTTAGGGTGAGTAGTAGGGTTAGTTTTAGGGTTAGGGTAAGGTTTAGGTTTAGGGTGAGGGTGAGAGTGAGAGTTAGGTTTAGGATTAGGCTTAGGTGTAGGCTTAGGCTTAGTTTGAGGGTGAGGGTGAGTGTCAGAGTTAGGTTTAGTGTGAGGGTTAGGGTTATGGTTATTTTTAGGGTGAGAGTGAGGGTGAGGGTTAGGGTGAGTGTGAGGGGGAGGTTGAGGGTGAGGTTGAGGGTTAAGGTTTTGGTGAGGGATAGTATTAGGGTTAAGGTTAGTGTGAGGGTTAGGGTTATGGTTAGTGTTAGGATGAGGGTTAGGTTTAGGGTTAGGGTGAGGGTAAAGTTTAGGGTGAGGGTGAGGGTTAGGGGTAGGATTAGGGTTTGGGTTAGGGTGAAGGTCAGGGATAGGGTTAGGATTAGGATGAGCGTTTTGTTTAGGGTTAGATTTAGAGTTAGGGTGAGAGTGAGGGTGAGGGTTAGCGTTTGGATTAAGGTTAGGGTTAGGGTTAAGCTGAGGTTGATGTTGAGGATGAGGGATAGGGTTAATGTGAGGTTTAGCGTTAAGGTTAGGGTGAGGGTTAGGTTTAGGTTTAGGATGAGGGTAAGGGTTAGGGTGAGGGCTAGGGTGAGGGTGAGGGTTAGGGATAGGGTTAGGTTGAGGTTTAGGGTTCAGGTGATGGTTAGGGTTAGTGTGAGTTTTAGTGTTAGGACTAGGGTTAATTTTAGGGTGAGGGTTAGTGTTAGGGTGACTTATAGCGTTAGGGTGAGTATTATGGTTAGGGTTAGGGTTAGTGTTAGCTTTAGGGTTATTGTTTGGGTTAGGGTTAAGGTTAAGTTGAGGGTGAGGGTGAGGTTAAGTGTTAGGGTGAGGGTTACCATTAGGGTGAGGGTTATGGTTAGCGTTAGGGTTAGTGTTAGGTTAAGGGTTTTTGTTAGGGTTAGGGTTAGGGTTAAGGTTACGGTGAGGGTGAGGGTGAGGGTAAGTTTTAGGGTTAGGTTGAGGTTTAGGTTTAAGGTTAGGGTTAGAGTTAGGGTTAGGGTGAGGGTGAGGGTGGGGTTTAGGTTTAGAGTTAGTGTTAGGGGGAGGGTTAGGGTGAGGGTTAGGGTTAGGGTTAGGGTTAGTGTTAGGATTAGGGGGAGGGGGAGGTTGAGTGTGAGGGTTAGGGTTAGGGTTAGTCTGAGGGTGAGGGTGAGGGTTAGGTTTAGGATTTGGGTGAGGTTTAGGATGAGGTTAAGTTTAGGATTAGGGTTAGGATGAGGGCAGGTGTGAGAGTGAGGTTTAGGGTTAGCATTATGGAGAGGTTTGGGATTAGGGTTAGGTTTATGGTTAGGGTGAGGGTTACTGTTAGGGTTACAGTGAGGGTGAGGTTTAGGGTTAGGGTGATGGTTAGTGTTAGGGTTAGGGTGAGGGTGAGGTTTAGGGTTAGAGTTAGGGTTAGTGTTAGGGTTAGAGTTAGGGAGAGGGTTAGGGTGTGGGTTAGGGTGAGGGTTAGATTTCGGGTTAGGCTTAGGCTTAGGCTTAGGCTGAGCGTGGGGGTGAAGTTTAGGGTTAGGTTTAGGGTGAGGGTTAGGGTTAGATTTAGGGTGAGGTTTAGGATGAGGTTTGTGGTTATGGTTATGGTTAGGGTTAGTTTTAGGGTTAAGATTAGGTTTAGTTTCAGGGTTAGGGTTAGGGTGAGGTTTTGGGTTAGGTTTAGGATTAAGTTTAGGATTAGGGTTAGGGTTAGGGTTATTGTTAGTGTTATGGTTAGTGTTAATTTTGCTGTGAGGGTGAGGCTCAGGGTGAGGGTTATGGTTAGTGTTAGGGTTTGGGTTAGGGTTAGTATTATTGTTAGGGTTCGGGTTAGAGTTACGGTCATGGTGAGAGTGAGGGTGACGGTTAGGGTGAGTTTTAGGGTGAGGTTTCGGGTTAGGATAAGGTTTAGGGCGCTGGTGAGTTTTAGGGTTAGAATTAGGGTGAGGGGGAGTATTAGGGTGACGGTTAGGGTTAAGTTTAGTGTTACCATTAGGGTGAAGGTGAGGGTTTGGTTGAGGTTTAGGGATAGGGTTAGTGTTAGGATTAGGGTTAGGGTGATGGTGAGGGTTAGGGTTAGGCTTAGGCTTAGGGTTAGGCTGAGCGTGAGGCTGGGGGTGAGGATTAGGTTTAGGGTGATGGTTAGGTTTAGGGTTAGTGTTATTGTTAGAGTTAGGGTTAGAGTTAAAGTGAGGGTGAGGGTGCGGGTAGGTTAGGGTTAGGGTTAAGCTGAGGTTTAGGTTTAGGTTTAGAGATAGGGTTAAGTTGAGGGTGAGGTTTAGGGTTAAAGATACGGTTAATGTTAGGGTTAGGCTTAGGGTTAGAATGAGGCTGAGCGTGGGCGTGAGGATTCGGGTTAAGGTTAGGGTTAGGGTTAGAGTTAGGGTTAGGGTTAGTGTTAGGGTAAGTGTTAATGTTAGTGTTATGGTTAGTGTTAGGTTTAAGTTTGCATTGAGGGTGAGGCTGAGGGTGAGGTTTATGGTTAGGGTTAGGGTTATGGTTAGTGTTATTGTTAGGGTTAGGGTTAGAGTTTCGGTGAGGGTGAGGGTGAAGCTTAGGGTTAGGTGAGATTTAGGGTGAGGTTTAGGGTTAGGGCTAGGTTGAGGGTGAGGATTAGGTTTAGAGTTAGGGTTAGTGGGAGGGTTAGGGTGAGGGTTAGTGTTAGGTTGATTTTTAGGGATAGGGTTAGGGTTAGGATTAGGGTTAGGGTGAGGGTGAGTGTGAGGGTTAGGGTTAGGGTTAGGCTTAGGCTTAGGGTTAGGCTGAGGGTGAGGGTGGGAATGAGCGTTTGTGTTACAATGACGGTGAGGATTAGAGTTAGGGTGAGGGTTAGGATGAGGGTTAGGGTTACAATGAGGGTGAAGGTTAGGGTTAGGGTGAGCGTTACGTTTAGGATTAGGGTTAGGGTGAGGGTGAGGGTTAGGATTAGGGTTAGAGTTAGGTTTATTGTTAGTTTTATGGTTAAGGTTACTTTTGGAGTGAGCGTGAGGCTGAGGGTGAGGGTTAGGGTTAGGATTAGGTTTAGGGTTAGGATTAGGGTTAGGTTGAGGGTGAGATTGAGGGTGAAGGTTAGGGTAAGGGTGACGTTTAGTGTTATGGTTAGCTTGAAGGTTACGATGAGGGTTAGGGATAGATTGATTGTTAGGGTGAGGGTGAAGGTAAGGGTAAAGTTGAGGGTTAGGCTGTGGGTGAGGGTTAAGAAAAGGGTCAGGGTTAGGGTTAGGGTGAGGGTTAGGGTAAGTGTGAGTGTTAGGGGTTAGGGTGAGGGTGAGGGTTAGATTGAGGAATAGGTTTAGGGTTAGTGTGAGGTTTAGGTTGAGGATAAGGGTTTAAGGTTAGGTGAGGATAAGAGTTAGAATTAGGATTAGGGTGAGTGCTAGGGTGAGGCTGGGGGTTAGGGTTAGGGTTAGGGTTAAGGTGAGGTTTAGGGTTAGGATGAGTGTTAGGGTTAGTGTGAGGGTTATTGTTAGTGTTATTGTTAGTGTTAGGGTGGGGGTATGTGTTAGGGTGATGGTTAGGGTTAGGGTGAGGGTTACAGTTAGGTTGAGGGTTAGGGTTCATGTTAGGGTTATTTTTAATTTTAGGTAAACGGTTACGTTGAGGGTGAGGGTGAGGGTGAGGGTTAGGGTTAGTGTGAGGTATAGGGTTAGGATTAGGGTTAGAGTTAGGGTTACGGTTAGGGTGAGGGTTAGCGTTAGAGTTAGGGTTAAGTTTAGGGTGAGGGTTAGTGTGAGGGTTAGGGTTAGAGTTAGGGTTAGGGTTAAGATTGTGGTTAGGGTGAGGGTGAGTGTGTGGGTTAGGCTTAGGTTTAGAGTAAGGCTTAGCATTAGGCTGAGGGTGAGGTTGAAGGTGAGGGTTAGGTTTAGGGTGAGTGTTAGGATTAGGGTTAGGGTGAGGGTAAGGGTGAGGGTTAGGGTTAGGATTAGGGTTAGGCTGAGGGCTAGGGTGAGGGTGAGGTTTAGGTTTATGGTTAGGGTGAGGTGTAAGGTTAGGTTTAGGTTGAGTGTAAGGTTTAATTTTAGAGTTAGTGTTAGGGTGGGGGTTAGGGTTAGGGTTAGTGTTATGGTAAGGGTGAGGGTTAGGTTTATGGTTAGGATTAGGATTAGGGTTACTGTGAGGGTGAGTGTGAGGGTTAGGGTGAGGTTCAGGGTTGGTCTTAGGGTTAGGCAGAGGGTGATGATGAGGGTGAGTGTTAGGGTTTGGGTGAGGTTGAGGTTTAGGTTTAGAGTTAGTGTTAGTGTGAGGGTTAGTGTGAGAGTGAGTGTTAGGTTTAGGTTGTGGGTGAGGGTCAGGATTAGGGTGATGCTTAGGGTTATGGTCAGGGTGAGGGTTAGGATGAGGGTTAGGGTTATTGTGAGGATTAGGGTGAGGGTGACAGTAAGGGTAAAGTTGAGGGTTAGGCTGAGAGTGAGGATTACGGTAAGGGTGAGTGTTGGGGCTAGGGTGAGGGTTAGGGTTAGGGTTAGGGTTAGGGTGTGGGTTAGATTGAGGATTCGTTTTTGGGGTTAGTGTGAGTTTTAGGGTGAGGATGAGGGTTAGGGTTGGGTTGAGGGCTAGGGTGAGGATGAGGGTTAGGATTAGGGTTAGGGTGAGTGTTAGGTTTTGGGTGATCGTTAGGGTTAGTGTGAGGGTTAGTGTTAGTGTTAGGGTTAGTGTTAGGGTGAGGGTAAGTGTTAGGGTGAGGTTTAGGGTTAGGGTGAGTGTTATGGTTAGAATGAGGGTTAGGGTTAGGTTTAGGGTTATTTTTAGGGTTAGGGTTAGGGTTAGGATGAGGGTCAGGTTTAGGATTAGGTTTAGGGTGAGGGCTAGGGTGAGGGTGAGGATTAGGTTTAGGGTTAGGCTTAGGCTTAGGTTTAGGCTGAGGCTGAGGGTGAGGTTGAGGGTTCGGGTTAGCATGATGGTTAGGGTCATGGTTAGGGTGAGGGTTAGGATGAGGGTTAGGTTTAGGGTGAGGTTTAAGGTGAGGGTGACAGTAAGGGTCAAGATGAGGGTTAGAGTGAGGATTAGGGTTAGGGTTATGGTGGGGGTGAGGATATGATTGAGGATAGTGTTAAGGTTACAGTGAGTTTTAGGGTGATAATGAGGGTTAGGGTTAGGGTTAGGGCTAAGGTGAGGGTGAGGGTTAAGGATAGGGTTAGGGTGAGGGTGAGGATAAGATTGAGGATTTTAATGTTTTCCTTTCTTTCATGCATGTGTTTCTAACGCATTTATAAGATTATTTCTTTGTTGCTTTGTATGTCACTCCCCCACAGTGTAACCCCCGCTTTCACTATATTTGATGTCAGTATATCATGTGGAGGAGATGGGGACAAACAAGTCGTTTAAGGATTCAGGTGGACCTGTTGCAACAATGAGAAGTACAAAATGTCATGTCAAAACCAGCTTTACAATGTCGGTGTGGGGGGCGGAGGCGGGTATAATTGGGTGGGAGGAGGGGGTATAATTGGGTGGGGGGAGGGGGGAGGCGGGCAAGGGAAGTGAAGGGTAAACAAAGGAGGACGCTGCAATGCTTGGTAAGAAATGTATGCATTATTCTGCCCATGTAATTGTAGCCCCTCTGTACAGTATGTTCTCAAATAAAATAAAATAAAATTAAAAAAAAAAAAGATTGAGGATAGTGTTAAGGTTAGAGTGAGTTTTAGGGTGATAATGAGGGTTAGGGTTAGGGTGAGGGCTAGGGTGAGGGTGAGGGTTAGGGATAGGGTTAGGTTGAGGTTTAGGTTTAAGGTGATGATTAGGGTTACTGTGAGGGTTAGTGTTAGGACTAGGGTTAGTTTTAGGGTGAGGGTTAGTGTTAGGGTGAGTTATAGCGTTAGGGTGAGGGTTATGGTTATGGTTAGGGTTAGTGTTAGCTTTAGGGTTATTGTTTGGGTTAGGGTTAAGGTTACGTTGAGGGTGAGAGTTAGGGTAAGTGTTAGGGTGAGGGTTACCGTTAGGGTGAGTGTTATGGTTAGGGTTAGGGTTAATGTTAGGTTTAGGGTTATTGTTAGGGTTAGGGTTAGGGTTAAGGTTACGGTGAGGGGGAGGGGGAGGCTAAGGTTTAGGATTAGGTTGAGATTTAGGTTTAGGGTTAGGGTTAGAGTTAGGTTTAGGGTGAGGGTGAGGTTTAGGTTATAGTTAGTGTTAGGGGAGGGTTAGGGTGAGGGTTAGGGTTAGGGTTAGGATTAGTGTTAGGATTAGGGTTAGGGTGAGGTTAGGGTTAGGGTTAGGGTTAGGGTTAGTCTGAGGGTGAGGGTGAGGGATAGGTTTAGGATTTGGGTGAGGTTTAGGATGAGGTTAAGGTTAGGATTAGGGTTAGGATGAGGGCAAGTGTGAGGGTGAGGGTTAGGGTTAGCATTATGGTGAGGTTTAGGATTAGGGTTAGGTTTATGGTTAGGGTGATGGTTACTGTTAGGGTTACAGTGAGGGTGAGGTTTAGGGTTAGGGTGAGGGTTAGAGTTAGGGTTAGGGTGAGGGTGAGGTTTAGGGTTAGAGTTAGGGTTAGTGTTAGAGTTAGGGTTAGGGTGAGGGTTTGTGAGGGTTAGGGTGAGGGTTAGAGTTCGGGTTAGGCTTAGGCTTAGGCTTAGGCTGAGCGTGGGGGTGAGGGTTAGGGTTAGGTTTAGGGTGAGGGTTAGGGTTAGGTTTAGGGTGAGGGTTAGGATGAGGTTTGTGGTTATGGTTATGGTTAGGGTTAGTTTTAGGGTTACGATTATGGTTAGTTTTAGGGTTAGGGTTAGGGTGAGGGTTTGGGTTAGGGTTAAGGTTAAGTTTAGAAATAGGGTTAGGGTTAGGGTTATTGTTAGTGTTTTGGTTAGTGTTAAGTTTGCGGTGAGGGTGAGGCTCAGAGTGAGGGTTATGGTTAGTGTTAGGGTTTGGGTAAGGGTTAGTATTACTGTTAGGGTTAGGGTTAGAGTTAGGGTCATTGTGAGAGTGAGGGTGAGGGTTAGGGTTAGGATTAGGGTTAGGGTGAGGGTGAGTGTTAGGGTTAGGCTTAGGCTTAGGTTTAGGCTGAGAGTGAGGCTGGGGGTGAGGATTAGGGTTAGGGTGATGGTTAGGGTTAGGGTTAGTGTTATTGTTAGGGTTAGGATTAGAGTTAAAGTGAGGGTGAGGGTGCGGGTAGGGTTAGGGTTAGGGTTAAGCTGAGGTTTAGGGTTATGTTTAGAGATAGGGTTAGGGTGAGGGTGAGGTTTAGGGTTAAAGTTAGGGTTAATGTTAGGGTTAGGCTTAGGGTTAGAATGAGGCTGAGCGTGGGCGTGAGGATTAGGGTTAGGTTTAGGGTTAGGGTTAGATTTAGGGTTAGGGTTAGGGTTAGGGTTAGGGTAAGGGTTTATGTTAGTGTTATAGTTAGTGTTAGGTTTAAGTTTGCAGTGAGGGTGAGGCTGAGGGTGAAGTTTATGGTTAGGGTTAGGGTTATGGTTAGTGTTATTGTTAGGGTTAGGTTTAGAGTTATGGTGAGGGAGAGGGTGAGGGTGAGGGTTGGGGTTAGGTGAGATTTAGGGTGAGGTTTAGGGTTAGACTAGGTTGTGAGTGAGGATTAGATTTAGAGTTAGGGTTAGTGGGAGGGTTAGGGTGAGGGTTAGGGTTAGGTTGATTTTTAGGGATAGGGTTAGGGTTAGGATTAGGGTTAGGGTGAGGGTGAGTGTGTGGGTTAGGGTTAGGGTTAGGCTTAGGCTTAGGCTTAGGCTGAGGGTGAGGGTGGGAATGAGCGTTTGTGTTACAGTGACGGTGAGGATTAGAGTTAGGGTGAGGGTTTGGATGAGGGTTAGGGTTACAGTGAGGGTGAGGGTTAGTTTTAGTGTGAGGGTTAGGGTTAGGATTAGGGTTAGGGTGAGGGTGAGGGTTAGGATTAGGGTTAGAGTTAGGTTTATTGTTAGTGTTATGGTTAAGTTTATTTTTGGAGTGAGGGTGAGGCTGAGTGTGAGGGTTATGATTAGGATTAGGGTTAGGGTTAGGATTAGGGTTAGGGTGAGTGTGAGATTGAGGGTGAGGGTGAGGTTTAGGGTTAGGGTTAGGGAGAGATTTAGGTTTAGGATTAGGTTTAGAGTTAGGGTTAGGGTTAGGGTGAGGGTAAGTGTTAGGGTGAGGGTTAGGTTTAGGGTTGGGGTTACAGCTAGGTTGAGGGTTAGTTTTCCTGCTAGGATGATTTTTAATTTTAAATTTAGGGTTACGTTGAGGGTGAGGGTGAGGGTGAATGTTAGGGTTAGGGTTAGGGTGAGGTTTAAGGTTCGGATTAGGTTAGAGTTAGGGTTAGGGTTAGGGTGCGGTTTAGGGTTAGAGTTAGGCTTAGCGTGAGGGTTAGTGTGAGGCATAGGGTTAGGGTTAGTGTTAGGTTAGGGTTAGGATGAGGGTTAGTGTGAGGGTTAGGGTTAGGTTTAGGTTGAGGTTTAGGTATAGGGTTAGGGTTAGAGTTAGGGTTAGGTTGATTGTGAGGTTTAGGGTTAGAGTTAGGGTTAGTGTTAGGGTTAGGTTTAGCGTGATGCTTAGTGTAAGGGTTAGAGTTCGTGTTAGGCTTAGGCGGATTGTGATTGTGAGGGTTAGGATTAGGGTGAGTTTTAGGGTTAGGGTTAGGGTGAGGTTTTGGATGAGGTTTTTGGTTATGGTTAGGGTTAATGTTACTTTTAGGGTTAGGGTTAGTGTTAGGTTTAGGTTTATGGTTAGGGTTAAGGTGAGGTTTAGGGTTAGGGTTAGGCTTAGGGTTAAGGTTAGGTTTATTGTTAGTGTTATGGTTAGTGTTAATTTTGCAGTGAGGGTGAAGCTCAGGTTGAGGGTTATGGTTAGTGTTAGGGTTAGGTTTAGGGTTAAGGTTAATGTTATTGTTAGGGTTAGGGTTAGAGTTACGGTCACGGTGAGAGTGAGGGTGAGGGTAAGGGTTAGGGTGAGGTTTAGGGTGAGTTTTAGTTTTAAGTTTAGGGTTAGGGTGCAGGTGAGGTTTAGGTTTAGAGTTAGGGTTAAGGGGAGGGTTAGGGTGAGGGTTAGGTTTAGGATTAGGGTTACAGATAGGTTGAGGGTTAGGGTTCCTGCTAGGGATATTTTCAATTTTATGTTTAGGGTTATGTTGAGGGTGAGGGTGAGGGTTAGGGTGAGGGTTAGGGTTAGGGTTAGGGTTAGGGTTAGGCTTAGAATGAGGGGTAGTGTGAGGGTTAGGGTTAGGGTTAGTGTTAGGTTAGGGTTAGGGTGAGGGTTAATCTGAGGTTTAGGGTTAGGTTTAGGTTGAAGTTTAGGTATAGGGTTAGGGTTAGAGTTAGGGTTAGGTTGATCATGAGGTTTAGATTTAGAGTTAGGGTTAGTGTTAGGGTTAGGTTTAGGGTGAGGGTTAGGGTGAGGGTTAGAGTTCGGGTTAGGCTTATGCGGATTGTCAAGGTGAGGGTTAGGGTTAGGGTGAGGGTTAGCCTTAGGTTTAGGGTGAGGGTTTGGATGAGGTTTTTGGTTTTGGTTAGGGTTAGTGTTACTTTCAGGGTTAGGGTTAGGGTTAGGGTTAGGTTTATGGTTAGGGTTAAGGTGAGGGTTAGGTTTAGGGTTAGGCTTAGGGTTAAGGTTAGGGTTATTGTTAGTGCTATGGTTAGTGTTAATTTTGCAGTGAGGGTGAGGCTCATTTGAGGGTTATGGTTAGGATTAGGTTTAAGGTTTGTGTTATTGTTAGGGTTAGGGTTAGAGTTAAGGTCACAGTGAGAGTGAGGGTGAGGGTGAGGGTTAGGGTGAGTTTTAGGGTGAGGTTTAGGTTTAAGGTTAGGGTTAGGGTGCTGGTGAGGTTTAGGTTTAGAGTTAAGGTTAGTGTTAGGGTTAGGCTTAGGGTTAGGCTGAGACTGAGGGTGGGGGTGAAGATTAGGGTTAGGGTTAGGTTTAGGGTTAGAGTTAGGGTTAGGGTTAGGGTTAGGGTGAGGGTGAGGTTTAGGATTAGAGTTAGGGTTAGTGTTAGGGTTAGGCTTAGGGTTAGGCTGAGGCTGAGGGTGGGGGTGAAGATTAGGGTGAGGGTTAGGTTTAGGTTTAGTGTTAGCATTAGGGTGAGAGTGAGGGTTAGGTTAAGGTTCAGGGATAGGGTTAGGGTTAGGGTTAGGGTTAGGGTCAGTGTGAGGGTGAGGCTTAGGGTTAGGCTTAGGCTTAGGCTTAGGCTTAGGCTAAGGGTGAGGATGGGAGTGATGATTAGGGTTAGGGTGATGGTTATTATTAGGGTTAGTGTTATTGTTAGGGTTAGGGTTAGAGTTACGGTGAGGGTGAGGGTGCGGGTGAGGTTTAGGGTTAGGGTTAAGGTGAGGTTTAGGGTTAGGTTTAAAGATAGAGTTAGGGTGAGGGTGAGGTTTAGGATTAGAGTTAGGGTTAGTGTTAGGGTTAGGCTTAGGGTTAGGCTGAGGCTGAGGGTGGGGGTGAAGATTAGGGTTAGGGTTAGGTTTAGGGTTAGAGTTAGGGTAAGGGTTAGGGTTAGGGTTTGGGTTATTGTTAGTGTTATGGTTAGGGTTAAGTTTGCAGTGAGAGTGAGGCTGAGGGTGAGGTTTATGGTTAGGGTTAGGGTTAGGATTAGGGTTACTGTGACTGTGAATGTGAGGGTTAGGGTTAGTGTTAGGCTTAGGCTTAGGGTTAGGCTGAGGTTGAGGGTGGGGGTTAGGGTTAGTGTCATGTTGAGGGTGAGGATTAGGGTTAGGGTGAGTGTTAGGATGAGGGTTAGTGTTATGGTGAGGGTAAGGTTTAGGGTTAGGGTGAGGGTTAGGTTTAGGATTAGGGTTAGTGTGAGGTTGAGGGTTAGGGTTAGGTTTAGGGTTAGGGTTATTGTTAGTGTTATGGTTAAGGTTACCTTTGAAGTGAGGGTGAGGTTTAGGGTTAGGATTAGTGTTAGGGTGAGGTTGAGGGTTAAGGGTGAAGTTGACGGTTAGGGTTAGGGTTAGGGTGAGGGTTAGTGTTAGGGTTATGGTTAGATTTAGGGTCAGGTTTAGGGTTAGGGTCAGGGTTAGGGATAGGGTTAGTGTTAGGGTTAGGGTTAGGGTGAGAGTTAGTTAGAGGTTTAGGGTTAGGGTTAGGTTTAGGATTAGGTTTGGGTGAGGGTGAGTGTGACGGTTAGGGTTACGCTTAGGCTTAGGCTGAGGGTGAGGGTGTGGGTGCAGATTAGTGTTTGATGATAGTTAGGTTTAGAATTAAAGTGACCGTTAGGATGAGGTTTAGGGTTACGATTAGGGTGAGGGCTAGGGTGAGTGTGAGGGTTAGTGTTAGGGTTAGGCTTAGGCTGAGGTTTAGGCTGAGGGTGAGATTGAGGGTGAGGGTTACGGTTAGGTTGATGGTTAGGGTTACGGTTAGCTTGAAGGTTAGAATGAGGTTTAGGGATAGGGTGAGTCTTAGGGTGAGGGTGATGGTAAGGGGAAAGTTGAGGGTTAAGGTGTGGGTAAGGGTTAAGATAAGGGTGAGGGTTAGGGTTAGGGTGAGGGTTAGGGAAAGTGTGAGGGTTAGGGGTTAGGGTGAGGATGAGGGTTAGGTTTAATGTGAGGTTTAGGATGAGGATGAGGGTTAGGGTTAGGTGAGGACAAGGGTTAGAATTAGGGTTAGGTTGTGGGCTAGGGTGAGGGTGAGGGTTAGGGTAAGGGTTAGGGTTAGGGTGAGGTTTAGGGTTAGGGTGGGTGTTAGGGTTAGTGTGAGGGTTAGTGTTAGGGTTAGGGTTAGTGTTAGGGTGAGGGTAATTGTTAGGGTGAGGGTTAGGGTTAGGGTGAGGGTTACAGTTAGGGTGAGGTTTAGGTTTAGTGTTAAGGTTATTTTTAATTTTAGTTTTAGGGTTACATATAGGGTGAGGGTCAGGGTGTGGGTTAGGGTTAGGTTTAGGGTGAGCTTTAGGTATAGGATTAGTGTTAGAGTTAGGGTTAGGTTTAGGGTGAGGTTTAGGGTTAGAGTTAGGCTTAGGGTGAGGGTTAGTGTGAGGTTTAGGGTTAGGGTTAGTGTTATGTTACGGTTAGAGTGGGGGTTAGTGTGAGTGTTAGGGTTAGAGTTAGGGTTAGTGTTAGGATTAGGGTTCGGGTGAGGGTGAGTGTGTGGGTTAGAGTTCGGTTTAGGGTTAGGCTTAGGTTTAGGCTGATGATGAGGTTGAGGGTGAGGGTTAGGTTTAGGTTGAGTGTTAGGATTAAGGTTAGGGTGAGGGTTAGGATGAGGGTTAGGGATAGGATAAGGGTTAGGGTGATTGCTAGGGTAAAGGTGAGGTTTTGGGTTAGGGTTAGGGTGAGGTGTAGGGTTAGGGTTAGGGTGAGGGTGAGGTTTAATTTTAGAGTTAGGGTTAGGGTGAGGGTTAGGGTTAGGGTTAGTGTTTGGGTTAGGTTTAGGGTTAGTGTTAGGGTTAGGTTGAGGGTTAGGGTTAGGGTTAGGATTAGGTTTAGGGTGAGGGTGAGGGTGAGTGTGACAGTTAGGGTTATGGTTAGGCTTAGTGTTAGGTTGAGGGTTAGGGTGAGGCTGAGGGTTAGGGTTTGGGAGAGGTTTAGGTTTAGAGTTAGTGTTAGTGTGAGGGTTAGTGTTAGGATTAGGTTTTGGGTGAGGTTCAGGGTTAGGGTGATGCTTAGGGTAACGGTCAGGGTGAGGTTTAGAAGGAGCGTTAGGGTTAGTATGAGGGTTAGAGTGAGGGTGACTGTAAGGTTAAAGGTGAGGGTTAGGCTGAGAGTGAGGATTACAGTAAGGGTGAGGGTTAGGGTTACCGTGGGGGTTAGGGATAGGGTGAGGTTTATGGTTAGAATGAGGGTTAGGGTTAGGTTTAGTGTTATTTTTAGGGTTAGGGTTAGGGTTAGGTTTAGGGTTAGGCTGAGACTGAGGGTGAGGTTGAGAATTAGGGTTAGCATGATGGTTAGGGTTATGGTTAGGGTAAGGGTTATGATGAGGTTTAGGGTTAGGGTGAGGGTTAGGATGAGGTTTAGGGTTAGGATTAGGGTTAGGATGAGGGCAAGGGTGAGGTTGAGGGTTTGGGTTGGCATTATGGCAAGGTTTAGTATTAGGGTTAGGTTTAGGGTTAGGGTGAGTGTTAGGGTTAGGGTTACGGTGAGGTTGAGGTTTAGGGTTAGGGTGAGGGTGAGGGTTAGGGTTAGGGTTAGGGTGAGGGCTTGGGTTAGGTTTAGGGTTACAGTGAGAATGAGGGTTAGGGTTAGTGTTAGGGTTAGGTTTATTTTTAGGGTTTGGGTTAGAGATATGGTGAGCGTGAGGGTGAGGGTGAGGTTTAGGATTAGAGTGATGGTGAGGTTTCGGGTTAGAGTTAAGGTTAGGGGAAGATTTAGGGTGAGGGTTATGGTTATGGTTAGGGTTAGTTTTAGGTTTAGGGTTATTGTTAGGGTTAGGGTTAGCGTTAAGGTTATGGTGAAGGTGAGGGTGAGGGTAAGGGTTAGGATTAGGGTGAGGCTTAGGTTTAGGGTTAGGGTTAGAGTTAGGGTTAGGGTGAGGGTGAGGTTTAGGTTTAGAGTTAGGCTTAGGGTGAGCGTTAGGGTGACTGTAAGTGTTAGCGTTAGGGTTAGGTTTAGTGTTAGGATTAGGGTTAGCGGGAGGTAGAGTGTGAGGGTTAGTGTTAGGGTTAGGCTGAGTGTGAGGTTGATGGTAAGGGTTAGGGTGAGGGATCGGGTTAGGGTTAGGATTAAGGTGAGGTTTAGGATGAGGTTTAGTGTTAGGATTAGGGTTAGCATGAGGGCAAGTGTGAGGGTGAGGGTTAGGGTTAGAATTATGGCGAGGTTTAGGATTAGGGTTAGGTTTAGGGTTAGGGTGAGGGTTATGGTTGGGGTTAGTGTTAGGGTGAGTGTGAGTGTTAGGATTAGGTTTAGGGTTAGGGTTATTGTTAGTGTTATGATTAAGGTTAAATTTAAGGTGAGGGTGAGGCTCAGGGTGAGGTTTAGGGTTAGGGTTATGGTGAGGTTTCGGGTTAGGTTTAAGGTTAGGTTTAGGGTGAGGGCTTGGGTTAGGGTTAGGCTTACGGTGAGGGTGAGGGTTAGGGTTAGGGTTTGGGTTAGGGTTATTTTAGGGTTTGGGTAACGGTTAAGCTGAGGGTAAAGCTGAGGGTTAGGTTAGGGTTAGGGTGAGGTTTAGGTTTAGGGTTAGGGTTAGAGTTAGGTTTAGGGTGATGGAGAGGTTTAAGGTTAGAGTTAGGGTTAGTGTTAGGGTTAGGGTTAGTGTGAGGTTTAGGGTGTGGGTTAGAGTGACGGTTAGGGTTAGCTTTAGGGTGAGGGTTAGAGTTATGTTTAGGGTGAGGTTTAGGATGAGGTTTAGGGTTAGGTTTAGGGTTAGGGTTAGTTTTAGGGTTAGGATTAGGGTTAGGGTTAGGGTTAGGGTGAGGGTTAGGGTTAGGGTAAGGGTTAGGGTTTGGCTTAGGGTTAGGGTTAGGGTTATTGTTAGTGTTATGGTTAGTGTTAAGTTTGCGGCGAGGGTGAGACTCAGGGTTAGGGTTATGTTTAGTGTTAGTGTTTGGTTTAGGGTTAGTATTTTAATTAGGGTTTGGGTTAGAGTTAAGGTCATGGTGAGAGTGAGGGTGAGGTTTAGGGTGAGGTTTAGGGTTAGGGTTAGGGTTAGGTTTAGGGTACTGGTGAGGTTTAGGGTTAGAGTTAGGGGGAGGGGGAGGGTTAGGGTGAGGGTTAGGGTTAGGTTTAGTGTTAGTATTAGGGTGAGGGTGAGGGTTAGGTTGTGGTTTAGGGATAGGGTTAGGGTTAGGATTAGGGTTAGGGTGAGGGTGAATGTGAGGGTTATGGTTAGGCTTAGGCTTAGGGTTAAGCTGAGGGTGAGGCTGGGGTTGAGGATTTGGTTTAGGGTGATTGTTAGTGTTAGGGTTAGGGTTAGGTTAAGGGTTAATGTTAATGTTATGGTTAGGTTTAAGTTTGCAGTGAGAGTGAGGCTGAGGGTGAAGTTTATGGTTAGGGTTAGGGTTATGGTTAGTGTTATTGTTAGGGTTAGGGTTAGAGTTTGGTGAGGGTGAGGGTGATGGTGCGGGTTAGGGTTACGGTGAGATTTATTGTAAGGTTTAGGGTTAGGGTTAGGTTGAGAGTGAGGATTAGGTGTAGAGTTTGGGTTATTGGGAAGGTTAGGTTGAGGGTTAGGGTTAGGTTGATTTTTAGGGATAGGGTTAGGGTTAGGATTAGGGTTAGGGTGAGGTTGTGTGTGAGGGTTAGGGTTCGGGTTAGGCTTAGGCTTAGGCTTAGGCTGAGGGTGATGTTGGGGGTAAGGGTTAGTGTTACACTGAGGGTGAGGATTAGGGTTAGTGTGAGGGTTAGGATGAGGGTTAGGGTTACAGTGAGGGGGAGCGTTAGGGTTAGGGTGAGGGTTAGGTTTAGGATTAGGGTTAGGGTGAGGTTGAGGGTTAGGATTGGGGTTAGGGTTAGATTTATTGTTAGTGTTATGGTTAAGGTTACATTTGGAGTGAGCATGAGGCTGATGGTGAGGGTTAGGGTTAGGATTAGGGTTATGGTTAGGATTAGGGTTAGGGTGAGGGTGAGACTGAAGGTGAGGGTTAGGGTTAGGGTGATGGTTAGTGTTATGGTTAGCTTGAAGGTTAGGATGAGGTTTTAGTGTTAAGGTGAGGGTGAAGGTAAGGGTAAAGTTGAGGGTTAGGCTGTAGGTGAGGGTTAAGATAAGTGTGAGGGTTAGTGTGAGGGTTAGGGTAAGTGTGACGGTTAGGGGTTAGGGGGAGGGGGAGGGTTAGATTGAGGATTAGGGTTAGGGTTAGTGTGAGGTTTAGGGTGAGGATAAGGGTTGAGGGTTAGGTGAGGGTAAGAGTTAGAATTAGGGTTAGGGTGAGGGCTAGGGTGAGGTTGATGGTTAGGGTTAGGGTTAGGGTTAGGGTGAGGTTTAGGGTGAGGGTGAGTGTGAGTGTTAGGGTTACAGTGAGGGTTAATGTTAGGGTTACGGTTAGTGTTAGGGTGATGGTTAGGGTTAGGGTGAGGGTTACAGTTAGGTTGAGGGTTAGGGTTCGTGTTAGGGTTATTTTTAATTTTAGGTTTAGGGTTACGTTGAGGGTGAGGGTGAGGGTGAGGGTTAGGGTTAGGGTTAGTGTGAGGTTTAGGGTTAGGATTAGAGTTAGAGTTAGGGTTAGGGGTAGGGTGAGGTTTAGGGTTAGGCTTAGGTTGAGGGTGAGGTTCAATTTTAGAGTTAGTGTTAGGGTGAGGGTTAGGGTTAGGATTAGTGTTAGGGTTAATGTTATTGTTAGTGTTAAGGTTAGGGTGAGGGTTAGGGTTATGTTTAGGATTAGGTTTAGGGTTACTGTGAGGGTGAGTGTGAGGGTTAGGGTGAGGGTTAGGGTTAGGTTTAGGGTTAGGCTGAGGGTGAGTTTGAGGTTGAGGTTTAGGGTTAAGGTGAGGGTGAGGTTTAGGGTTAGAGTTAGTGTTAATGTGAGCGTTAGTGTGAGAGTGAGTGTTAGGGTTAGGTTGTGGGTGAGGGTTAGGATAAGGGTGATGCTTAGGGTTATGATCAGGGTGAGGGTTAGGGTTAGTGTGAGGGTTAGGGTGAGGGTGACAGTAAGGGTAAAGGTGAGGGTTAGGCTGAGAATGAGGATTATAGTAAGGGTGAGGGTTAGGGTTAGGGTGAGGTTTAGGGTTAGGGTTAGGGTGTGGTTTAGATTGAGGATTCGTTTTTGGGGTTAGTGTGAGGTTTAGAGTGAGGATGAGGTTTAGGATTAGGTTGAGGTCTAGGGTGAGGATGAGGGTTAGGTTTAGGGTTAGGGTGAGTGTCAATGTTAGGGTGATTGTTAGCGTTAGTGTTGGGGTTAGTGTTAGTGTTAGGGTGAGGGTAAGTGTTAGGGTGAGGTTTAGGGTTAGGGTGAGTGTTATGGTTAGAATGAGGGTTAGGGTAGGGTTTAGGGTTATTTTTACGGTTAGGCTTAGGGTTAGGATGAGAGTCAGGGTTAGGATTACGGTTAGGGTGAGGGCTAGGGTGAGGGTGAGGATTAGGGTAGAGTTAGGCATAGGCTTAGTGTTAGGCTGAGGCTGAGGGTGAGGTTGAGGGTTAGGGTTAGCATGATGGTTAGTCTCATGGTTAGGGTGAGGGTTAGGATGAGGATTAGGGTTAGGGTGATGGTGACATGAAGGGTCAAGTTGAGGGTTAGGGTGAGGTTTAGGGTTAGGTTTAGGGTGAGGGTGAGGGCTAGGGTGAGGGTGAGGGTTAGTGTTAGCGTTAGGCTCAGGCTTTAGGGTTAGGCTGATGGTGAGGTTGAGGGTCAGGGTTAGTGTTAGGGTGATGCTTAGGATTATGGTCAGGGTGAAGTTTAGGATGAGGGTTATGGTTAGGGTGAGGGATTTGGGTGAGGGTGATGGTAAGGGTAAAGCTGAGGGTTAGGCTGAGAGTGAGGATTAAGGTAAGGTCTAGGATTAGGGTGAGGGTTAGGGTTAGGGTGAGGGTGAGGTTAAGATTGATTATTAAGTTTAGGGTTAGTGTGAGGTTTAGAGTGAGGATGAGGGTTACGGTTAGGGTGAGGGTAGGTTGAGGGTGAGGGTTAGGGTTAGGCTTAGGGTGAGGTTTAATGTTAGGGTGATGGTTAGGGTTAGTGTGAGTGTTAGTGTTAGGGTTAGGGTTAGTGTTAGGGTGAGGGTAAATGTTAGTTTGAGGGTTAGGTGTAGGGTGAGGGTTATGGTTAGAATGAGGGTTAGGGTTAGGGATAGGGTTATTATTAGGTCAGGGTTAGTGTTACATTTATGGTGAGGGTGAGAGTTAGGGTTTGGGTCAGGGTGTGGTTTATGTTTAGTGTTAGGGTTAGAGTTAGGTTTAGGGTGAGGGTTAAGTTTAGAGTTAGAGTTAGCGTTAGTGATAGTGTTAGGGTTAGGGTGAGGGTCAGTGTGAGGGTTAGGGATAGGCTTAAGCTTAGTTTAGGCTTAGGCTTAGATCGAGCGTGAGTGTGAGGTTTAAGGTTACGGTGAGGGTGAGGTTTAGGTTTATGGTTACAGTGAGGATTGGGTTAGGGTTAGTGATAGTGTTAGGGGTAGGGTTAGGGTGAGGGTGACAGTAAGGGTAAAGGTGAGGGTTTGGGTTAGGATCAGGTTTAGATTGAAGGTGAGTGTGAGGGTTATGGTTAGGGGTAGGGTTAGGCTTAGGGTTAGGGTGAGAGTTAGGGTTAGGGTTAGGGCTGGTGTTGGTGTTAGGGGTAGGGTTAGGGTGAGGGTTAGTGTGAAGGTGAGGATTAGGGTTAGGCTTAGGATTAGGATTAAGTTGAGGGTGAGTGTGAGGGTTCGTGTTAGGGTTAGGGTTAGGGTGAGCTTGAGGGTTAGGGTTAGGGTTAGGGTGAGGTTTAGGGTTAGGGTCAGTGTTAGTGTTAGGGTTAGGGTGAGGGTTAGGGTAAGGGTTAGTGTTAGGGATAGGGTTAGTGTGAGGGTTAGGATGAGGGTGAGGGTTAGGGTTAGGGTTAGGATTATGATTAGGGGTAGTGTTAGGGTGAGTGCTTGGGTTAGGTTTAGGGTTAGGATTAGGCTTAGCATTAAGCTGAGGGTGAGGGTGAGGGTTAGGTTTAGGTTTCAGGTTAGGGTTAGCATTTGGGTGACAGTTGGTATTCGGGTTAATTTTAGGGTTAGGGTGATGATTTTGAATTAGGTTTTCGGTTAAGGATTAGGGGGAGTGTTAGGATGAGGATTAGGTTTAGGATTAGGGTTAGGGTGATGGCTAGGTTGAGGGTGAGGATTAGGGTTATTGTTAGGGAGAGGTTAAGGGTTAAGGTTAGGGTTAGGGTGAGGGTTAGGATGAGGGTTAGGGTTATGGTGAGGGAGAGGTTTAGGGTTAGGGTGAGAGTTAGGTTGAGGATGAGGGTTAGGGTGAGGGTGAGGGTTAGGATTAGGGTTATGGTTAGGATTATTGTTAGTGTTATGGTTCTGGTAACCTTGGCAGTGATGGTGAGGCTGAGGGTGAGGGTTAGGGATAGGATTAGTGTTAGGTTTAGGTTTCGAGTTAGGATTAGTGTTATTGTTAGGGTTAGGGTTAGAGTTCCGGTGAAGGTGAGGGTGAGGGTAAGCATGAGGGTTAGGGTTAGGGTTAGGGTGAGGTTTAGTGTCAGGGTTAGGATTAGGGTTAGGGTGAGGTTGAGTATGAGGGTTAGGGTTATGATTAGGGTTTGGCTTAGGTTTAGGCTGAGGGCGAGGGTGAGTGTGAGGGTTGGTGTTAGTTTGAGGTTTAGGGTTAGGATTACAGTGAGTGTCAGGGTTAGCATTAGTTTGAGGGTTACAATTAGGTTTAGGATTAGGGTGAGGTTTAAGGTTAGGGTTAGGGTTTGGGTTAGAATGAGGTTTAGGGTTACAATTAGGGTTAGGGTGAGGGCTAGGGTGAGGGTGAGGTTTAGTGTTAGGGTTAGTGTGAGGTTTAGGTTTAGGGGGAGGGTTAGGGGGAGGGTTAAGTTTCGGTTTACATTGAGGGTGTGTGTTAGGTTTGAGGTGAGGGTTATGTTGAGTACTAAAGTGAGGGTGAGGGTTAGGATTAGGTTTAGGGTGAGGGTTAGGTTGAGGTTTAGGTTTTGGGTTAGGGTTAGGTTTAGGAATAGAGTTGGGCTGAGGGTGATGTTGGGGATGAGGATTAGGTTTAGAGTGATGTTTCCGTTAATGGTTAGGTTGAGAGTTAGGATGAGGGTTAGGGTTAGGCTTAGGTTTAGGGTTAGGCTGAGGCTGAAGTCGAGGGTGAGGGTTAGGGTTAGGGTGATGGTTAGGGTTACGGTTAGTGTGAGGGTTAGAATGAGGGTTAGCTTTGGGGTGAGGGTTAGGATGAGGGTGACAGAGTAAAGGTGAGGGTTAGGCTGAGGTGAAAGTTATTGTTAGGGTGAGGGTTCTGGTTAGGGTTAGGGTGAGGGTGAGGGTTAGATTGAGGATTAGTGTTAGGGTTAGTGTGAGGTTTAGGGTGAGGATGCGTGTTAGGTTTAGGGTGAGGGCTAGGGTGAAGTTGAGGGTTAGGGTTTGGGTTAGGGTGAGGTTTAGGTTTAGGGTGATTGTTAGCGTTAGTGTGAGGGTTAGTATTAAGGTTAGTGTACATGTTAGGGTGAGGGTAACTGTTAGGGTAAGGTTTAGGTTTAGGGAGAGGTTTAGGATTAGCGTTAGGGTTAGGCTTAGGGTGAGGGTGAGGTTTAGGGTTAGAGTTAGGGTTAGGGTGAGGCTGAGGTTTAAGGTTAGGGTTAGGGTTAATGTTAGGGTTAGAGTTAGGGTGAGGTTTAGTGTGGGTGTGAGGGTTAGTGTTAGGGTTAGGATTAGGGTTAGGGTTAAGGTGAGGGTGAGTGTGAGGGTTAGGGTTAAGGTTAGGTTTAGGTTTAGAATTAGGGTGAGGGTGAGGGTGAGGGTTACGGGTAGGGTGAGTGTTGTGGTTAGGGTTAGAATGAGGGTTAGGTTGAGGTTTAGGCTTAGGCTTAGGGTTTGGGTATGGGCTAGGTTGAGGGGGAGGGTTAGTGTTAGGGTTAGTGTGAGGGGTACGGTGAAGGTAATGGTTAGTGTTAGGGTTAGGATTAGTGATAGGGTGAGTTTTAGTGTGGCGTTGAGGGTTAGTGTTAGTTTGGATTAGGGTTAGGGTTAAGGTGAGGGGAAGTGTGAGGGTTAGGGTTAGGGTTACGGTTAGGGTTAAGGTTAGGGTTAGGTTTAGAGTTAGGGTGAGGGTAAGGGTGAGGGTTATGGTTAGGGTGAGTGTTGGGGTTTGGGTTAGAGTGAGGGTTAGGGTGAGTGTTAGGCTTAGGCTTATGGTTTGGTTATGGGCTAGGGTGAGGGTGAGGGTTAGGGTTTGGGTGAGGGGTAGGTTAAGGGGTAGGGTTAGTGTTAGGGTTAGGGTTAGGGTTAGGCTTGATGTTAGGCGGATGGGGAAGGTGTGGGTGAGGGTTAGGTTACGGTGAGGGTGAGGTTTAGGGTTAGAGTTAGCGTTAGGGTAAGGGTTAGTGTGAGGGTTAGGGTTAGGGTTAGTGTTACTGTTAGGGTTGGGATGAGGGTGAGTGTGAGGGTCAGGGTTAGTCTTAGACTGAGGCGGAGGCTTAAGCAGATCGTGAGGGTTAGGGTTAGGGTTTTAGGTTTAGGGTGAGTGTTAGGATGAGGTTTAGGGTTAGCATTAGGGTTAGGGTGAGGGCTAGAGTTAGGGTGAGGGTTAGGGTTAGCGTTAGGGTGAGATTTAGGGTTAGGGTTAGGGTAAAGGTTAAGGTGAGCCTGAGGGTAAGGATTAGGGTTAGAGTTAGAGTGAGGGACAGGGTTTGGGTTAGGTTTAGGGTTAGTGTTATAGTTAAGGTTAGGATTAGAGTTACAATGAGGTGAGGGTGAGCGTGAGGGTTAGGATCAGGGTTAGGGTGAGGTTTAGAGTTAGGATTATTGTTAGGGTGAGGATTAGGGTTAGAGTTATGGTTAGGGGGAGGGATAGGTTGAGGTTTAGGTTTAGGGTTAGTGCTAGGCTTAGGCTTAGGGTTAGGCTGAGGCTGAGGGTAATGTGAGGGTTAGGGTTAGAGTGATGGTTGGGTTTGCCTTTACGGTGAGGGTTAGGATGAGGATTTAGGTTATGGTGAGGATTAGGGTGAGGGTGACCATAAGGGTAAAGGTGAAGGTTAGGCTGAGGGTGAGGGTTACGGTAAGGGTGAGAGTTAGGGTTAGGGTGAGGGTGAGGGTTAGATTCAGTATTAGTGTTAGGGTTAGTGTGAGGTTCAGGGTGGGAATCAGGTTTAGGGTTAGGTTGAGGGCTAGGTTGAGGGTGAGAGTTAGTGTTAGGGTGAGTTTTAGGGGTAGGGTGATGGTTAGGGTTAGGGTTATGGTTAGGGTTATTGTTAGGGTGAGGGTAAGTGTTAGGGTGAGGGTTAGGTTTAGGGTGAAGGTTATGGTTAGGATGAGGGTTAGGGATAGGTTTAGGTTTATTGTTAGGGTTAAGGTTAGGGTTATGTTGAGGGTGAAGGTGAAGGTGAGGGTTAGATTAGGGTTAGGGTTAGGGTTATTGTTAGTGTTATGGTTAGGGTTAAGTTTACAGTGAGAGTGAGGCTGAGGGTGAGGATTAAGGTTAGGGTTAGGGTGAGGTTTAGGGTTAGGGTTAGGGTTAGGGTTATGGTGAGGGTTTGGTTTAGGGTTAGGGTTAGGCTGACGGTGAGGGTGAGGGTAGGGGTTAAGGTTAGTGTGAGGTTTCGGTTTAGGGTTAGGTTAGGTTTAGGGTGAGGTTGAGGTTTAGGGTTAGATTTAGGGTTAGGGTGATGGTTAGGGTGAGAGTTAGTGTTAGGGTTAGGGTGAGGGTTAGGATGAGGGTGAGGGTTAGGGTTTGGGTTAGGATTAGGATTAGGGTTAGTATGAGGGTGAGTGTTTGGGTTAGGCTTAGGGTTAGGGTTAGTCTAATGGTTAAGCTGAGGGTGAGGTTAAGGTTGAGGTTTAGGGTTAGGGTTTGGGTTAGGGTTAGCGTTAGGGTGACAGTTAGGGTTTGTGTTTAGTTTAGGGTTGGATGAGGTTTAGGGTTCGGGTTACAGTGAGGGTGAGGGATAGGGTTAGTTTGAGGGTTAGGGTTAGGATTAGGGTTAGGGTGAAAGTTAGGGTTAGGGTTAGGGTGAGTGTTAGGATGAGGATTAGGGTTAGGATTAGGTTTAGGGTGAGGGCTAGGGTGAGGGGATGGGCTAGGGTGAGGGTGAGGGTTAGGGTTATTGTTAGGGTAGGGTTTAGGTTTAGAGTTAGGGTTAGGGTGAGGGTTAGGATGAGGTTTAGGGTTATGGTGAGGGTGAGGGTTAGGGTTAGGGTGAGGGTTAGGGTGAGGATGAGGGTTAGGGTGAGTGTGAGGTTTATGGTGAGGTTTAGGGTTAGGGATAGAGTGAGGGATAGGGTTAGGATTAGGGTTAGGGTGAAGGGTAGGGTGAGGGTGAGGGTTAGGTTTATTGTTAGGGTGCGGGTTAGGATGAGGGTTAGGGTTATGGTGAGGTTAGGATTAGGGTTAGAGTGAGGGTTAGGGTTAGGATTAGGTTTAGGGTGAGGGTGATTGTTAGGATTAGGGTTAGGGTTAGGATTATTGTTAGTGTTATGTTTCTGGTGACTTTTGCAGTGATGGTGAGGCTGAGGGTGATGGTTATGGATAGGATTAGGGTTAGTTTTAGGTTTCGAGTTAGGATTAGTGTTATTGTTAGGGTTAGGGTTAGAGTTACGGTGAGGGTGAGGGTGAGGGTAAGGGTGAGGGTTAGGGTTAGGGTTAGGGTGAGATTTAGGGTCAGGTTTAGGATTAGGGTTAGGGTGAGTGTGAGGTTTAGGTTTAGAGTTAGGGTTAGGGGGAGGGTTAGTGTGAAGGTTAGGGTTAGGGTTAGTGTTATGGTTAGGGTTAGGGTGAGGGTGAGTGTGAGGGTCAGGGTTAGCCTTAGGCTGAGGCGGAGGCTTAGGTGGAGCGTGAGGCTGAGGGTGAGTGTTAGTGTTAGGGTTTTAGAGTTAGGGAGAGTGTTAGGATGATGTATAGAATTAGGGTTAGGGGGAGGGCTAGAGTTAGCGTGAGTGTTAGGGTTAGCGTTAGAGTGATGTTTAGGGTTAGGGTTAGTGTTATGTTGAGAGTGAGGTTTATGGTTAGGGTTAGGGTTAGGGTTAGGGTTAAGGTGAGGCTGAGGGTTAGAATTAGGAATAGGGTGAGGGTTTGTGTTAGGGTTAGAGTTACGGTGAAGTTCGGGGTTTGGGTTAGGTTTAGGGTTAGTGTTATAGTTAAGGTTAGGTTTAGAGTTACAGTAAGGGTGAGGGTGAGGGTGAGTGTTAAGATCAGGGTTAGGGTGAGGTTTAGTTTTAGGATTATGGTTATGGTGAGGGTGAGGTTTAGGGTTAGAGTTAGGGTTAGGGGGAGGTTTAGGTTGAGTTTTAGTGTTAGGGTTAGTGTTAGGGTTAGGGTGAGGGGTAGGTTGTGGTTTAATGTTAGGGTTAGGATTAGGTTTAGGATTAGGTTGACGGTAGGGTGAGTGTGAGGGTTAGGGTTAGGGTTTGGCTTAGGCTTACAGTTAGGCTGAGGGTATGGGTGGGGATGAGGATTAGGTTTAGAATGATGGTTAGGGTTATGGTATGTTAAGGGTTAGGATGAGTGTTAGGGTTAGGATTAGGGTTAGAGTGAGGGCTAGGGTGAGGGTGAGGGTTATGGTTAGGGTTAGGCTTAGGCTTAGGTTTAGGCTGAGGCTGAGGGTAAAGGTGAGGGTTAGGCTGAGGGTGAGGGTTATGGTAAGGTGAGGCTTAGGGTTAGGGTGAGGTTGAGGGTTAGATTCAGGATTAGTGTTATCGTTAGTGTGAGGTTAAGGGTGAGGATGAGGGTTAGGGTTAGGTTGAGGGATAGGTTGAGGGTGAGAGTTAGGGTTAGGGTGAGGTTTAGGGTCCGGGTGATGGTTAGGGTTAGTGTAAGGTTTAGAGTAATGGTTAGGGTTAGTGTTAGGGTGAGGGTAAGTATTAGAGTGAGGGTTAGGGTTAGGGTGAAGGCTATGGTTAGGATGAGGGTTAGTGTTAGGGTTAGGGTTATTGTTAGGGTTAGGGTTAGGGTTATGTTGAGAGTGAGGGTGAGGGTTAGGGTTAAGATGAGTTTTAGGTTTCAGTTTAGGGTTAGAGTTAGGGATAGGGTGAGGGTGAGGTTTAGGTTTAGAGTTAGGGTTAGTGTTAGTGTTCCGGTTAGGGTGAGGGTAAATGTGGGGGTTAGGGTTAGGGTTAGGTTTAGGCTTAGGTTTAGGCTCAGGGTGAGGGTGGGGATGAGGAATAGGTTTAGGGTGATGGTTAGGGTTAGGGTTAGGTTTAGGTTTAGAATTAGGGTTAGGGTTAGGATTAGGGTTAGGGTTAGGGTGAGTGTTACGGTGAGGGTCAGGGTTACGTTTAGGGTTAGGGTGAGGGTGAGGGTTAGGGTTAGGGTTAGGGTGAGGGTGAGGGTTAGATTGAGGGTTAGGGTTATGTGTAGGGTTATGTTTAGGGTGAGGGTTAGGTTTAGTGTTAGGGTTATTGTTAGGGTTAGGGTTAGGGTTACGGAGAGGTTGAGGGTGAGGCTTAGGTTTAGGATTAGGGTGAGGTTTAGTTTTAGGGTTAGGGTTAGAGTTAGGTTTAGGGTGATGGTGAGGTTTAGGGTTAGAGTTAGTGTTAGGGTTAGGGTTAAGGTGAGGGTTAGGTTGAGGTTTAGAGTTCGGGTTAGGCTTAAGCTTAGGCTTAGGCTTAGGCCGAGAGTGAGGGTTAGGGTTAGGGTTAGGTTTAGGATGAGTGCTAGGATGAGGTTTAGGGTTAGGGTTAGATTTAGGTTTAGTGTTAGGGTTAGGGTTAGGGTTAGGGTTAGGGTGAGGGTTAGGGTTAGGCTTAGGCTTAGGCTTAGGCTTAGGGTTATGTTTAGGGTTATTGTTGGTGTTATGGTTAGTGTTACATTTGCGGTGAGTGTGAGGCACAGGGTGAAGTTTATGGTTATTGTTAGGGTTAGGGTTAGGGTTACTATTATTGTTAGGGTTAGGGTTATAGTTATGGGCATGGTGAGGGTGAGGGTGAGGATGAGGATTAGGGTGAGTTTTACGGTGAGGTTTAGGGTTAGGGTTAGTGTTAGGGTGCTGTTGAGGTTTAGGGTTACAGTTCGGGTTAGGGGGATGGTTAGGGTGAGGGTGAGTGTTAGATTTAGTGTTAGCATTAGGGTAAGGCTGAGGGTTAGGTTGAGGTTTAGGGATAGGGTTAGCGTTAGGATTAGGGTTAGGGTGAGAATGAGGGTGAGGGTTAGTGTTAGGGTTAGCCTTAGGCTGAGGGTTAGGCTGAGGTTGAGGGTGGGGGTGAGGGTTAGGGTTAGGGTGATCGTTAGGGTTAGGGTTAGTGTTATTGTTAGGGTTAGGGTTGGAGTTACATTGAGGCTGAGGGTGGGGGTGAGGGTTAGGATTAGGGTCAGGGTGAGGTTTAGGGTTAGGTTTAGAGATAGGGTTAGGGTGTTAGGGACAGGCTTAGGGTTAGGCTGAGGGTGAGGGAGGGGTTGAGGATTAGGGTTAGGGTTAGGGTTAGGGTTAGGGTTAGAGTTAGGGTTAGGGTAAGGGTTAGGGTTAGGATTAGGATTAAGGTTAAGTATAGGGTGAGTGTGAGCGTTAGAGTTAGGGTTAATGTTAAGATTAGGTTTAGGGTATGTGCTAGCATGAGGGTTAGGGTTAGGGTTAGGGTTAGGGTGACGTTTAGCGTTAATTTTACTGTCAGAGTTAGGGTTAGGGTGAGGGTTTGGGTTAGGGTTAGAGTTAGGGTGAGGGTGAGGTTTAGGGTTATTTTTAGGGTTAGGGTTATTTTTAGGGTTAGGGTTAGGGTTAAGGTTAAGGTAAGGGTGAGGTTGAGGGTGATGTTGAGGGTTAGGGTTAGGGTTAGGATGAGATTTAGAGTTATGGTTAGGGTTAGGGTTAGGGTCAGGGTGAGTTTTAGGGTTAGAGGTAGGGTTAGGGTTAGGGTTACTGTGAGTGTTAGGTTTAGGGTTACTGTTACAGTTAGGGTTATGGTGAGGGCTAGTGTGAGGGTGAGGGTTAAGGTTAGCGTTAGTCTATGGCTTTGGGTTAAGCTGAGGGTCAGGGTGAGTGTGAGGGTTAGGGTGAGGGTGAGGGTGAGATTTAGGGTTAGAGTTAGTGTTAGGGTGAGAGGGTTAGGGTTAGGGTGAGGGTTATGGTTATGGTAAGGGTGAGGCTTAGGGTTAGGGTGAGGGTTAGGGTTAGGGTGACGTTTAGCATTAATTTTAGTGTCAGAGTTAGGGTTAGGGTGAGGGTTTGGGTTAGGGTTAGAGTTAGGGTGAGGGTGAGGTTTAGGGTTATTTTTAGGGTTAGGGTTATTTTTAGGGTTAGGGTTAGGGTTAAGGTTAAGGTAAGGGTGAGGTTGAGGGTGATGTTGAGGGTTAGGGTTAGGGTTAGGATGAGATTTAGAGTTATGGTTAGGGTTAGGGTTAGGGTCAGGGTGAGGTTTAGGGTTAGAGGTAGGGTTAGGGTTAGGGTTAGTGTGAGTGTTAGGGTTAGGGTTACTGTTACAGTTAGGGTTATGGTGAGGGCTAGTGTGAGGGTGAGGGTTAAGGTTAGCGTTAGTCTATGGCTTTGGGATAAGCTGAGGGTCAGGGTGAGTGTGAGGGTTAGGATGAGGGTGAGGGTGAGATTTAGGGTTAGAGTTAGTGTTAGGGTGAGAGGGTTAGGGTTAGGGTGAGGGTTATGGTTATGGTAAGGGTGAGGCTTAGGGTTACGGTGAGGGTTAGGGTTAGGATGAAGGTTAGGGTGAAGGTGAGGGTTAGGATTAGGGTTAGGGTGAGTGTGAGGTTTAGGGTTAGAGTTAGGGTTAGGGGGAGGTTTAGCGTGAGGGTTAGGGATAGGGTTAGTGTTAGGGTTAGGATTAGGGGGAGGGTTAGGTTGAGTTTTAATTGGTTAGGGTTAGGGTTAGTGTTAGGATTAAGGTTATGGTGAGGGTGAGTGTGAGGGTTAGGGTTAGCATTTGGGTTAGGCTTAGTTTTAGGCTGAGGGTGAGATTGAAGTGAGGGTTATGGTTAGGGTGAGGGTCGGGGTTAGGGTTAGGGTGAGGGTGAAGTTTAGGTTGAGGATTAGTGTTAGGGTTAGTGTGAGGTTTAGGGTGAGGATGAGTGTTAGGGTTAGGTTGAGGGCTAGGGTGAAGGTGAGGGTTAGCTTTAGGGTTAGGGTGAGGTTTAGGTTTAGGGTGATTTTTTAGCGTTAGTTTCAGGGTTAGTGTTAGGTTTAGTGTTAGTTTTAGGGTGAGGGTAAGTGTTAGGGTTAGGGTGAGGGTGAAGTTTTGGTTGAGGATTAGTGTTAGGGTTAGTGTGAGGTTTAGGATTAGGGTTAGGTTTAGGGTTAGGGTGAGTGTGAGGGTTAGGGTTAGGTTTAGAGTTAGGGCGAGGGTGAGGGTGAGGTTTACGGTTAGGGTGAGTGTTGGGGTTAGGGTTAGAGTGAGGGTTAGTGAGATGGTTAGGCTTAGGCTTAGGATTTGGGTATGGGCTAGGTTGAGGGTGATGTTTAGGATTAGGGTTAGGGTGAGGGATAGGGTGAGGGTTAGAGTTAGTGTTAGGGTTAGAGTTGGGGATAGGGTGAGGTTTAGTGTGGGGTTGAGGGTTATTGTTAGGGTTAAGATTAGGGTTAGGGTTAAGGAAGGGTAAGTGTGTGGGTTAGGGTTAGGGATAGGATTAGAATTAGAGTTAGGGTGAGGGTGATGGTTAAGGTTAGCCTGAGTGTTGGGGTTAGAGTTAGAGTGAGGATTAGGGTGAGGGTTAGGCTTAGGCTTAGGGTTTGTGTATGGGCTAGGGTGAAGGTGAGGGTTAGGGTTAGGGTTAGGGTGAGGGGTAGAGTGAGGGTTAGGGTTAGTGTTAGGGTTAGGGTTGGGGTTAGGGTTAGGCTTAATGTTAGGCAGATGGTGATGGTCAGGGTGAGATTTAGGGTTAGGGTGAGGGTGAGGTTAAACTTTATAGTTAGCATTAGAGTGAGGGTTATGTGAGGGTTAGGGTTAGGGTTAGTGTTAGGGTTAGGGTTAGGGTGAGGTTGAGTTTGAGGGTCAGGGTTAGTCTTAGGCTGAGGCGGAGGCTTAGGAAGAGCTTGAGGGTGAGGGTAAGGGTTAGTGTTAGTGTTTTAGGATTAGGGTGACTGTTAGGATGAGGTTTAGGGTTAGCATTAGGGTTAGGGGGAGGACTAGAGTTAGGGTGACATTTAGGGTTAGCGTTGTGGTGAGGTTTAGGGTTAGGGTTAGGGTTATGGTGAGGGTGAAGTTTAGGGTTAGGGTTAGGGTTAGGGTTAAGGTGAGGCTGAGGATTAGGATTAGGATTAGGGTGAGGGTTGGTGTTAGGGTTAGAGTTAGGGTGAGTTTCAGGGTTAGTGTTAGTGTTCAGGGTTACTGTTATAGCTAAGGTTAGGTTTAGAGTTACAGTAAGGGTGAGGGTGAGGGTGAGGGTTAGGATCAGGGTTAGGATGAGGTTTAGGGTTAGGATTATGGTTAGGGTGAGGGTGAGGTTTAGGGTTAGAATTAAGGTTAGGGGGAGGGTTAGGTTGAGTGTTAGGGTTAGGGTTAGTGTTAGGGTTAGGGTGAGGGTTAGGTTGAGTTTTAATATTAGGGTTAGGGTTAGGTTTAGGATTACGTTGATGGTGAGGGTGAATGTGAGGGTTAGTGTTAGGGTTTGGCTTAGGCTTAGGGTTAGGCTGAGGGTATGGGTGGGGATAAGGATTAGGTTTAGTATGATGGTTAGTGTTATGGTTAGGTTAAGGGTTAGGATGAGTGTTAGTGTTAGTATTATGGTTAGGGTGAGGGCTAGGGTGAGGGTGATGGTTAGGCTTAGGCTTAGGCTTAGGCTTAGGCTTAGCGTTAGGCTTAGGCTGAGGGTGAGGGTGAGGGTTAGGGTTAGGGTGATGGTTGGGGTTGCCGTTAGGGTGAGGGCTAGGATGAGGATTTATGCTATGGTGAGGGTTAGGGTGAGGGTGACCGTAAGGGTAAAGGTGAGGGTTAGGCTGAGGGTGAGGGTTAAGGTACAAGTGAGGGTTAGGATTAAGGTGAGGGTGAGGGTAAGATTCAGGATTAGTGTTAGGATTAGTGTGAGGTTAAGGGTGAGGAAGAGGGTTAGGGTTAGGATGAGGGCTAGGGTGAGGGTGAGAGTTAGGGTTAGGGTTTGGTTTAGGGTTAGAGTGATGGTTAGGGTTAGTGTGAGGGTTAGTGTTATGGTTGGGGTTAGTGTTAGGGTGAGGGTAAGTGTTAGGGTGAGGGTTAGGGTTAGGGTGAAGGTTATGGTTAGGATGAGGGTTAGGGTTAGGGTTATTTTTATGGTTAGGGTTATGTAGAGGTTGAGGGTGAGGGTGAGGGTTAGGGTAGGTTTAGGTTTAGGTTTCAGGTTAGGGTTAGAGTTAGTGTTAGGTTTAGGGTGAGGTTTAGGGTTAGAGTTAGGGTTAGTGTTAGTGTTAGAGTTAGGGTGAGGTGAGGGTGAGGTTGAGGGTTAGATATAGCGGTAGGTGGAGTGTTAGGGTTAGGGTTAGGTTTAGGGTTAGTGTTAGGGATAGGGTGAGGGTGAGGGTTCGGTTGAGATTTAGGGTTAGGGTAAGGGTTTGGGTTAGTGTTAGTGTTAGGATGAGGGTAAGTGTTAGGGTGAGGGTGAGGGTTTGGTTGAGGGTTAAGTTTAGGGTGAGGGTGAGGGTTAGGATTCGGGGTGGGGTTAGGGTTATTGTTCGTGTTATGGTTAAGCTTAAGTTTACGGTTAGGGTGAGGTTGAGGGTGAGGTTTAGGTTTAGGGTTAGGGTGAAGTTTAGGGTTCGGGTTAGGGTTAGGGGTAGGGTGAGGGTTTGGGTTAGGTTTAGGGTTACGGTGAAGGTGAGGGTTAGGGTGAGGTTTAGGGTTAGGGTGTGGGTTAGGATGAGGGTGAGGTTTAGAGTTAGAGTTAGGGTTAGGGGGAGGGTTAGGTTGAGGGTTAGGGCTAGGGTTAGTTTTAGGGTTAGGATTAGGGGGAGGGTTAGGTTGAGGTTTAGGGTTAGGGTTATGCTTAGGTTTAGGATTAGTGTTATGATGAGGATGAGTGTAAGGTTTAGGGTTAGGTTTAAGCTTAGGGTTAGGCTGAGAGTTAAGTTGAGGGTAAGGGTTACGTTTAGCGTTAGTGTTAGGGTGAAGGTTAGGGTTAGGGTTAGGGTGAGGGTGAGGGTTAGATTGAGGATTAGGGTTATGTTGATGGTTATGGTTAGGGTGAGGGTTAGGTTTATTGTTAGGGTTATTGTTAGGGTTAGGTTTGGGTTTAAGGTGAGGTTGAGGGTGAGGGTTAGGTTTAGGTTTAGGGTGAGGTTTAGTTTTAGGTTTAGGGTTAGAGTTAGGGTTAGGGTGATGGTGAGGTTTAGGGTTAGAGTTAGGGTTAGTGTTAGGGTTAGGTATAAGGTGAGGGTTAGGATGAGGTTTAGAGTTCGGTTTAGGCTTAGGCTTAGGCTTAGGCTTAGGCCGAGAGTGAGGGTGAGGGTTAGGGTTAGGCTGACTGTGAGGATTAGGGTTAGGTTTAGGGTGAGGGTTAGGATGAGGTTTAGGGTTAGGGTTAGGGCTAGGTTTAGGTTTTGTGTTAGGGTTAGAGTTAGTTTTAGGGTTAGGGTTAGGTTAGGGTGAGGTTTAGGGTTAGGCTTAGGCTTAGGCTTAGGCTTAGGCTTAGGTTTAGGGTTATATTTAGTGTTATGGTTAGTGTTAAGTTTGCGGTGAGGATGAGGCACAGGGTGAGGGTTATGGTTATTGTTAGGGTTAGGGTTACTGTTATTGTTAGGCTTAGGGTTAGAGTTACGTTCACATTGAGAGTGAGGGTGAGGGTGACGTTAGGGTGAGGTTTATGGTGAGGTTTAGGGTTAGGGTTAGGGTTAGTGTAAGGGTGCTGGTTAGGTTTAGGTTTTGAGTTCAGGTTTGGGGGAGGGTTAGGGTGAAGGTTAGGGTTAGGTTTAGTGTTAGGATTAGGGTGAGGGTGAGGGTTAGGTTGAGGTTTAGGGATAGGGTTAGGGTTAGGATTAGGTTTAGGGTGAGAGTGAGGGTGAGGGTTAGTGTTAGGGTTAGGCTTAGGCTTAGGGTTAGGCTGAGGGTGAGGGTGGGGGTGAGGATTAGCTTTAGGGTGATCGTTAGGTTTAGGGTTAGTGTTATTGTTAGGGTTAGGGTTAGAGTTACAGTGAGGCTGAGGTTGCAGGTGAGGGATAGGGTTAGGGTCAGGGTGAGGTTTAGGGTTAGGTTTAGAGATAGGGTTAGGGTGAGGGTGAGGTTTAGTGTTAGAGTTAGGGTTAGTGTTAGGGACAGGCTTAGGGTTAGGCTGAGAGTGAGGGTAGGGTTGAGAATTAGGTTTAGTGTTAGTGTTATGGTTAGGGTTATATTTAGGGTTACAGTTAGGGTTAGGGTTGTGATTAGGATTAAGTTTAAGGTGAGGGTGAGTGTGAGGGTTAGTGTTATGGTTAGGGTTAGGATTAGGGTTAGGGTGAGGGTGATGTTTAGGGTTAGGGTTAGGTTTAGAGTGAGGTTTAGGGTGAGGGTTAGGGTTAGGATTAGTTTTAGGGTTAGGTTTGGGGTTAGTGTTAGGATTAGGGTTACTGTGACTGTGAGTGTGAGGGTTAGGGTTAGGGTTAGTGTTAGGCTGAGGCTGAGGGTGAAGTTGAGGGTTAGATTTAGGGTTAGGGTATGGTTTATGTTTAGAGTGAGGGTTAGAGTGAGGGTTAGGGTTAAGATTAGGGTTAGGGTATGTGCTAGGGTTAGGGTTAGGGTTAATTTTAGGGTTAGGGTGACGTTTAGCGTTAGGTTTAGTGTCAGAGTTTGGGTTAGTGTGTGGGTTTGTGTTAGGGTTATAGTTACGGTGAGGGTGAGGTTTAGGGTTAGGTTTAGGGTTAGGGTTATTCTTAGGGCTAGTGTTAGGGTTAAGGTTAAGGTAAGGGTAAGGGTGAGGGTGATGTTGAGGGTTAGGGTTAGGGTTAGGATGAGGTCTAGAGTTAGGGTTAGGGTTAGGGTCAGGGTGAGGTTTAGGGTTAGAGTTAGGGTTAGGGTTAGGTTTAGTGTGAGTGTTAGGGTTAGGGTTAGTGTTACAGTTAGGGTTATGTTGAGGGCTAGTGTGAGGGTGAGGGTTAGGCTTAGCGTTAGGCTTTGGCTTTGGGTTAAGCTGAGGGTGAGGGTGAGAGTGAGGTTTAGGTTGAGGGTGAGGGTGAGATTTAGGGTTAGAGTTACGGTTAGGGTGAGGGTTAGGGTGAGGGTTAGTGTTAGTGTTAGGTTTAGGGTTAGGGTTAGTGTTAGTGTTAGGGTTAGGGTGAGGATTAGGATGAGGGTGAGGGTTAGGCTTAGGGTTAGGATTAGGATTAGGGTTAGTGTTAGGGTGAGTGCTTGTGTTAGGCTTAGGGTTAGGGTTAGGGTTAGCATTAAGCTGAGGATGAGGGTGAGGGTTAGGGTAAGTGTTCCGCTTAGGGTTAGCATTTGGGTCAGAATTATGGTTCGGGTTAAGTTTAGCGTTAGGGTGAGGGTTAGGGTTAGGGTTACAGTGAAGGTGAGGGGTAGGGTTAGGTTGAAGGTTTGGGTTACTATTAGGATTAGGGTGAGGGTTAGGATTAGGGTTAGGGTGAGAGTTAGGATGAGGATTAGCTTTAGGATGGTGGTTAGGGTGAGGGCTAGGTTGAGGGTGAGGATTTGGGTTAGTGTTAGGGTGAGGTTTAGGGTTAGGGTGAGGGTTAGGATGAGGGTTAGGGTTATGGTGAGGGTTAGGGTTAGGGTTAGAGTGAGGGTTCGGTTTAGGATTAGGGTTATGGTGAGGGTGATTGTTAGGATTAGGTTTAGGTTTCGGATTATTGTTAGTGATATGGGCATGGTTGCATTTGCAGTGAGGTTGAGGATTAGGGATAGGATTAGGGTTAGGGTTAGGTTTAGGGTTAGGATTAGTGTTATTGTTAAGTTTAGGGTTAGAGTTACCGTGAGGGTGAGGGTGAGGGTTATGGTTAGGGTAAGGGTTAGGATTAGGGTTAGGGTGAGGGCTAGGTTGAGGGTGAGGGTTAGGGTTAGTGTTAGGGTGAAGTTTAAGTTTAGGTTTGGGTGAGGTTTAGGGTTATGGTGAGGGTGAGGGTGAGGGTAAGGCTGAGGGTGAGGTTTAGGTTTAGGATTAGGGTTAGGGTGAGGGTTAGGGTGAGGGTTAGGGTGAGTGTTAGGATGAGGTTTAGGGTTAGGATTAGGGTTAGAGTGAGGGCTAGGGTGAGGGTGAGGGTTAGAATTAGTGTTAGGGTGAGGTTTAGTGTTAGGGTTAGGGTGAGGGTTAGGGTTATTGTGAGGGTGAGGGTGAGGGTAAGGTTGAGGGTTAGGGTTAGGGTGAGATTTAGGGTCAAGGTTAGGATTTGGATTAGGGTGAGTGTGAGGTTTAGGGTTAGAATTATGTTTAGGGAGAGGGTTAGGGTGTGGGTTAGGGTTAGGGTTAGTGTTAGGGTTAGGGTTAGGGTGAGGGTTAGGTTGAGTTTTAGGGTTAGGGTTAGGGTTAGTGGTAGGATTAGGGTTAGGGTGAGGGTGAGTGTGATGGTTAGGGTTAGGGTTTCGGTTAGGCTTAGTGTTAGGCTGAGGGTGAGGTTGAGCTAAGGGTTATGGTTAGGGTGAGGGTCCGGGTAGGTTTAGGGTGAGGGTTAGAATTAGGTTTAGGGTTAGCGTGAGGGTTAGTGTTAGGATGAGGGTGGGGTTTCGGATGAGGTTTAGGGTTACAATTAGGGTTAGGGTGAGGGTTAAGTTGAGGGTGATGGGTAGTGTTAGGATTAGGGTCAGGTTTAGGGTTAGGGTTAGGGGTAGGGTTAGGGTCAGGGTTAGCGTTTGGGTTATGGTGAAGGTGTGGGTTAGTTTTGAGGTGATGGTTAGGGTGAGGACTAAATTGACGGTGAGTGTTAGGGTTAAGGTTAGGGTTAGTCTGAGGGTTAGTTTGAGGCTTAGGTTTAAGGTTAGTGTTAGGGTTAGGATTAGGGTTTGGCTGAGGGTGAATGTGAGGGTTAGGGTTAGGGTTAGGCTTAGGGTTAGGGTTACGCTGAAGGTGAGGGTGGGGATGAGGATTAGGTTTAGAGTGATGGTTCTGGTTATGGTTAGGTTGAGGGTTAGGATGAGAGTTAGAGTTAGGATTAGTGTTAGGGTGAGGGCTACGGTGAGTGTGAGGTTTAGGGTTAGGTTTAGGCTTAGGCTTATGGTTAGGGTGAGGCTAAAATGAGGGTGAGGGTTAGGGTTAAGGTGATGTTTAGGGTTACGGTTAGGGTGAGGGTTAGGATGAGGGTTAGGTTTAGGTTTAGGGTTAGGGATAGGGTGACGTTAGGTTTAGGGTGATGGTTAGCGTTAGTGTGAGGGTTAGTGTTAGTATTAGTGTTACTGTTAGGTTGAGGGTAAGTGTTAGGGTAAGGTTTAGGTTTAGGGTGAGGTTTAGTATTAGGGTTAGGGTTAGGGTCAGCGTGAGGTTTAGGGTTAGAGCTAGTGTTAGGGTGAGGTTTTGGGTTAGGGTTAGGGTTAGGTTTAGTGTTAGGGTTTGGGTTAGGGTGAGGTTTAGTAGGGCGTGAGGGTTACTGTTAGGGTTAGGATGAGGGTTAGGGTTAGTGTGAGGGTTACGGTGAGGGTGACAGTAAGGGTAAAGTTGAGGGTTAGGCTGAGAGTGAGGATTACCGTAAGGGTGAGTGTTAGGGTTAGGGTGAGGGTTACGGTTAGGTTTAGGGTGAGGGTGTGGTTTAGATTGAGGATTACTTTTAGGGTTAGTGTGAGGATTAGGATCATGGTGAAGGTGGGGTTAGGATTAGATTTAGGTTTAGGGTTATTCTTAGGGTAGGGTTATTGTTAGTGTTATGGTTAGCGTTAATTTTGTGGTGAGGGTGAGGCTGAGGGTGAGGGTTAGAGTTAGGGTTAGGGTTAGTGTTAGGGCTAGTATTACGGTGAGGTTGAGGGTGAGGATGAAGTTTAGTGTTAGGGTGAGTTTTAGGGTTAGGGTTAGGGTAAGTGTGAGGGTGAGGTTTAGGGTTAGAGTTAGGGTTAGGGATAGGGTTAGGTTGAGGGTTAGGGTTAGGGTTAGGGTTAGGGTGAGGATTAGATTGAATATTAGGGTTAGGGTTAGTGTGAGGTTTAGGGTGAGGATGAGGGTTAGGGTTAGGGTGAGGGTGAGGGTAGGACTTAGGGTTAGGGTGAGGGCTAGTTTGAGGGTTAGGGTTAGAGTTAGGTTTAGGTTTAGGATTAGGTTTAGAATTAAGGTGAGGTTTAGGGTTAGTGTGAGGATTAGTGTTAGGGTTAGGGTTAGTGTTAGTGTGAGGGTAAGTGTTAGGTTGGTGTTTATGGTTAGGGTGAGGGTTATGGTTAGGGTGAGGGTTAGGGTTAGGGTCATGATTACTGTTAGGTTTATTGTTAGTGTTACGGTTACATTGAGGGTGAGGGTGAGGGTTAGGGTTAGTGTTAGAGTGAGGTTGGTTTAGTGTTAGTGTTAGTGTTAGAGTTAGGGTTAGGGTGAGCGTGAGGTTTAGGTGTAGAATTAGGGTTAGGGTGAGCGTTAGGGTTAGGGTGAGGGTTAGGGTGGGGGTGACGGTAAGGGTAAAGATGAGAGTTAGGCTGAGGGTGAGCTTTACACTAAAGATGAGGGTTAGGGTAAGGGTGAGGGTTAGGTTTAGGGTTAGGGTTAGGGTGAGGGTTAGATTGAGGATTAGTGTTAGAGTTAGTGAGAGGTTTAGGGTTAGGATGAGGGTTAGGGTTAGGGTGAGTGATAAGGCGAGGTTGAGGTTTAGGGTTAGTGTTAGGGTGAGGTTTAGGGTAAGGGTGATTTTTAGGGTTAGTGTGAGCGGTAGTGTTAGCATTAGGGTTAGTGTTAGGGTGAGGCTAAATATTAGGGTGAGGATTAGGGTTAGGGTGAGGGTTATGGTTAGGGTGAGTGTTAGGGTTAGGGTTAGGGTTATTGTTAGTGTTAGGGTTATACGGTTACGGTGAGTGTGAGGGTGTGGTTTAGTGTTAGGTTTAGGATGAGTTTTAGCTTCCGGGTTAGTGTTAGAGTTAGGGTGAGGGTGAGGGTGAGTTTTAGGGTTAGAGTTAGGGTTAGTGTTAGAGTTAGGGTTAGGGAGAGGGTTAGGGTTAGGCTTTGGCTTAAGCTAAGGCTTAGGCCGAGCATGAGGGGAAGTTTAGGGTTCAGGTTAGGGTGAGGTTTAGGGTTAGGGTTAGCGTGAGTATTAGGATGAGGTTTAGGGTTAGGATTAGGTTTAGGGTGAGGGTTAGGGTGAGGGTGCGGGAGAAGGTTAGGGTTAGGACAGGGTTAGGTTTAGGATTTGAGTTAGGGTGAGGGTGAGTGTGAGGGTTAGGGTTATGGTGAGGGTTAGGGTTAGGGTTAAGTTAGGATTAGGCTGAGGGTGACGGTGGGGGTGAGGATTAGGGTTATGTTTATGTTTAGGGTTAGGGTTATTGTTAGTGTTATGGTTAGGGTTAAGTTTGCAGTGAGGGTGAGGCTGCGGGACAGGGTTATGGTTAGGGTTAGGGTTAGGGTGAGGGTGAGGGTGAAGGTTAGGTTGAGGTTTAGGGATAGATTTACATTTAGGACTAGGGTTAGTTTAGGGTGAGTGTGAGGGTTAGGTTGAGGGTTAGGCTGAGGCTTAGGGTTAGGCTGAGGGTCACGGTGGGGGTGAGGATTAGGGTTAGGGTGTTGGTTAGGGTTAGGGGTAGGGTTATTGTTAGGGTTAGGGTTAGGGTGAGGGTTAGGATGAGGGTTAGGGTTAGGGTTAGGATTAGGTTTAGTATGAGGGCTAGGGTGAGGATGAGGGTTAGCGTTAGTGTTTGGGTGAGGTTTACGGTTAGCATTAGGGTTAGGATGAGGGTTAGAGTTATGGTGAGCGTGAGGGTTAGGGTTAGGGTGAGGTTTAGGGTTACATTTAGGTTTAGGGGGAGGGTTAGGTCGAGGGTTAGGGTTAGTGTTAGGGTTAAGGTTAGGGTGAGGGTTAGCTTGGGGTTAGGGTTAGTGTTAGTGTTAGTGTGAGTTTTAGGGTTAGGGTTAGGGTTAGGGTTAGGGTTATGTTTAGTTTTAGGGTTAGGGTTAGGGTGAGGGTGAGTTTGACGCTTAGGGTTAGGTTTAGGGTTAGGCTTAGAGTTAGGGTGAGGGTTAGCATTAGGGTTTGGGTTATGTTGCAGATGAGGCTGAGGATTAGGGTTAGGTTTAGGTTAACATTTAGGATTAGGATTAGGGTTAGGGTTAGTGTTAGGGTTAGGGTTATGGTGAGGGTTAGGTTTAGGTTTAGGGTTAAGATGAGGGTGACTGTGTGGGTGAGGATTAGAATTAGTGTTAGGGTTAGGCTTAGGGTTAGGGTTATTGATAGTGTTATGATTAGGGTAAAGTTTGCTGTGAGGGTGAGGCTGAGGTTGAGGGTTAGGGTTGGGGTTGGGGTTAGAGTTATTGTTAGGGTTAGAGCTAGAATTACGGTGAGGTTGAGAGTGACGGTGAAGGTTAGTGTTAGGGTGAGTTTTAGGGTTAGAGTTAGGGTTAGGGTGAGGGTTAGGGTTAGGGTTAGGTTTAGGGTGAGTTTAGGGTTAGGGTTAGTTTGAGGGTTCGTGTTGGGGTTAGGTTAGTGTTAGGGTGAGGGTAAGTGTTAGGGTCAGGTTTTGGGTTAGGGTGAGGTTTATGGTTAGGTTGAAGGTTAGGATTTGGTTTAGGATTATTGTTAGGGTTAGGTTTAGGGTTAAGGTTACGGTGAGGGTGAGGGTGAGGGATAGGTTTAGGTTTATGCTGAGGTTTAGCGTTTGCGTTAGGGTTAGAGTTAGGTTTTGGGTGAGGGTGACGTTTAGGGTTAGAGTTAGGGTTAGGGTGAGGGATAGGTTAAGGTTATGTTTAGGGTTAGTGTTAGGGTTAGGGTTAGGGTGAGAGTAGTAGGGTTAGGGTTAGGGTTAGGTTTAGGATTAGGGTTAGGGTGAGGGTGAGTGTGTGTGTTAGGGTTAGGTTTAGGGTTAGGCTTAGAGTTAGGCTGTGGGTGAGGTTGTAGGTGAGGGTTAGGGTTAGGGTTATGGTTAGGGAAACGTTTAGGGGGAGGGGTAGGATGAGTGTTAGGTTTCGGATTAAGGTTAGGGTGAGGGCTAGGCTAAGGGTGAGGTTTAGGTTTAGGTTTAGGGTGAGGGTTAGGGTTAGGGTGAGGGTGAGAGTTAGGGTTCGGGTTAAGTTTAGTGTTAGGTTGAGGGTTAGGGTAAGGGTTATGTTGAGGGTGAGGTTTAGGTTTAGGTCGAGGGTTAGGGTTCAGATTAGGGTTAGGCTGATGGTGAGGGTGACATTTAGGGTTAGTGTTAGGGTGAGGATTAGGATGAGGGTTAGGATTAGGATTAGGGTTAGGGTGAGGGCTAGGGTGAGGATGAGGTTTAGGGTTAGGATTAGGGTTAGGGTTAGGGTTATGGTGAGTGCGAGGGTTAGGGTTAGGGTTAGGATTAGGATTAGGATTAGGGTTAGGGTGATGGACAGGGTTAGGCTGAGGGTTAGGGTTAGTGTGAAGGTTAGGATGAGGGTTAGGTTTAGGATTAGGGTAAGCGAGAGGGCTCTCCTGAGGGTTAGGGTAAGGGTTAGGTTTAGGCTTAGGGTTAGGCTCAGCATGAGGTTGAGGGTGAGGGTTAGGGTTAGGGTGATTGTTAGGTTTATGGTTAGGGTGGGGGTTAGGATGAGGTTTATGGTTAGGGTGAGGATGATGGTAAGGGTAAATTTGAGATTTAGGCTGAGGGTGAGTGTTAAGATAAAAGTGAGGGTTAGGGTTAGTTTTAGGGCAAGTGTTAGGGTTAGAGTGAGGGCTAGATTGAGGATTAGGGTTAGGGTTAGGGTTAGTGTGAGGTTTAAGGTGAGGATGAGGGTTAGGGTTAGGGTGAGGTTGGGGGTAGGTCTTAGTTTTAAGGTGAGGGCTAGGGTGACGTTTAGGGTTAGAGTTAGGGTTATTATTAGGGTTAGGTTTAGGATTAGGTTGAGGGTTAGGGTTAGTGTGAGGGTTAGTGTTAGGGTTAGTGTTTGGGGGAGAGTAAGCGTTAGGGTGAGGGTTAGGGTTAAGGTAAGAGTTATGGTTAGGCTGAGGTGAGGGTCAGGTTTAGAGTAATGGTTATTGTTAGGTTTAGGGTTAGGTTTACGGTTACGGTGAGGTTGAGGGTGAGGGTTAGGGTTAGGGTTAGAGTTAGAGTTAGGGTTAGGGTTAGGGTGAAGTTTGGGGTAGAATTAGGGTTAGGTGAGGGTTAGGGTGAGGGTTAGGGTTACGGTGAGGGTTAGGGTGGGGGTGACGGTAAGGGTAAAGATGAGGGTTAGACTGAGGGTGAGCGTTACGATAAAGATGAAGGTGAGCATTAGGTTTAGTGTTAGGGTGAGGATGAGGATTAGATTGAGGATTAGTTTTAGGGTTAGTGTGAGGTTTAGGGTGAGGATGATAGGGTTAGGGAGAGTGCTAGGGTGATTTTGAGGGTTAAGGTTAGTGTTAGGGTGAGGTTTAGGCTTAGAGTGATTATTAGGGTAAGTGTGAGCGGTAGTTTTAGCTTTAGGGTTAGTGTTAGAGTGAGGGTAAATATTAGGGTGAGGGTTAGGGTTAGGGTGAGGGTTATGGTTAGGGTGAGGGTTAGGGTTACGGTTAGGGTTAGACTTAGGGTTAGGGTTAGGGTTAGGGTTAGAGTTATGGTGAGGATGAGGGTGCGGGTTAGGGTTAGGGTTAGGGTTAGGTTAGGGTTAGGGTTATTGTTAGGGTTAGGGTTAGAGTTATGGTGAGGGTGAGGGTGGGGGTGAGGATTAGGTTTAGGGTTAGGGTGGGGTTTAGGGTTAGGGTTAGGGTGAAGATGAGGGTTAGGTTTAGGGTTAGATATAGTGTTAGGGGGAGGGTTAGGGTGACGGTTAGGTTTAGGGTTATTGTTAGGGTTCGGGTGAGGGTGAGGGTTAGGGTTAGGCTTAGGGGTAGGGTTAGAGTGAGGTTTAGGGTTAGCGTTTGGGTTAGGGTTAGAGTTAGTGTGAGGGTGAGGGTGCGGGTGAGTGTGCAGGTTAGGGTTAGGTTTAGGGTTAGGCTTAGGTTTTGGCTTAGGATTAGGCTGAGGGTGAGGGTGGGGATGAGGGTTAGGGATAGGGTGAGGTTTTTGGTTAGGGGTATATGGAGGGTTATTATGAGGGTTAGGGTTAGGATTAGAGTTAGGGTGAGAGCTAGGGTGAGGGTGAGTTTTAGGGTTAGGGTCATGTTTAGGGTTCGGGTTTGGGTTAGCGTTAGCCTTACTGTGAGGGTGAGGGTGCGGGTGAGTGTGAGGGTGAGGGTGAGGCTTAGGATTAGTGTTAGGGTTAGTGTTAGGGTGAGAGTTAGGGTTCAAGTTAAGTTTATTGTTAGGGTGAGGGTTGGCGTTATGCTTAAGTTGAGCATGAGGGTTAGGGTTAAGTTGAGGGTAAGGGTTAGGGTTAGGGTTAGGGTGAGTTTTTGAGTTAGGGTTAGGGTGAGGGTTAGGATGAGGATTAGGGTGATTTTTAGGGTTAGTGTGAGCAGTAGTGTTAGCGATATGGTTAGTGAAAGCGTGAGGGTAAATATTACGGTGAGGGTTAGGGTTACGGTGAGGGTTAGGGTTAGGGTTAGGGTTATTGTTAGGGTTAGGGTTATATGGTTACGGTGAGGGTGAGAGTGTGGGTTAGGTTTAGGGTTAGGATGAGGTTTAGGTTTCGGGTTCGTGTTAGAGTTAGGGTTAGGGTAAGGGTGAGGTTTAGGGTTAGAGTTAGGGTTAGTGTTAGGGTTCGGGATAGGGTGAGGGTTAGGGTTAGGCTTAGGCTTAGGCTGAGCATGAGTGGGAGGGTTAGTGTTCGGGTTAGGCTGAGGTTTAGGGTTAGGTTTAGGGTTAGGGTTTGTGTTAGGGTTAGGGTTACAGTGAGGGTTAGGGTTAGGTTTAGGGTTTGTGATAGGGTTAGGGTTAGGGTTACGGTGAGGGTTAGGGTTGGGTTAGGCTTATGGTTAGGGTGAGGGTTAGGGTTATGTTTTGGGTTAGGGTGAGGGTGAGGCTGAGGATTAGGTTTAGGTTTAGGGTTTGGTTTAGGGATAGGGTTTGTGTTAGGGTTAAGGTTACGGTTAGGGTTACGGTGAGGGTTAGGGATTTTTAAGGGTTAGGGTTAGGGTTAGGGTTCCGGAGAAGGTTAGGGTTAGGGTTAGGGTTTGGGTTAAGTTAGGGTTAGGCTTAGGGTGAGGGTGGGGGTGAGGATTAGGTTTATGGTTAGGGTTAGGGTTAGGGTTAGGGTGAGGGTGAGTTGAGGGTTAGGTTGAGGGTTAGTCTGAGGCTTAGGGTTAGGCTGAGGGTGAGGGTGGGGTTGAGTATTAGGGTTAGAGTGATGGTTACGGTTAGGGTTAGGGTTATTGTTAGGGTTAGGGTTAGAGTTATGGTGAGGGTGAGGATGTGGGTGAGGGTTAGGGTTAGGGTTAGGGTGGTTTTTAGGGTTAGGTTTAGGGTGAGGGTGAGGGTGAGGTTTAGGGTTAGATATAGGTTTAGGGGAGGGTTAGGTTGAGGGTTAGGATTATGGTTATTGTTACGGTTAGGGTGAGCGTGAGGATTAGGGTTAGGCTTAGGGTTAGGGCTAGAGTGAGGTTTAGGGTTTGGGTTCGGGTTAGAGTTACTGTGAGGGTGAGGGTGAGGGTGAGAGTGAGGGTTAGATTGAGGATTAGTTTTAGGGTTAGAGTGAGGTTTATTTTGAGTATGAGGGTTAGGGTTAGGGTGAGGGCTAAGGTGAGGGTGAGGGTTAGGGACAGGGATAGGTTGAGATTTAGGGTTAAGGTGGTGGTTAGGGTTAGTGTGAGGGTTACTGTTAGGATTAGGGTTAGTTTTAGTGTGAGGTTAAGGGCTAGATTTAGCGTTAGGGTGAGGGTGAGGTTTAGGTTTATAGTTAGGTTTGGGGGAGGGTTAGAGTGAGGGTTAGGGTTAGGGTTAGTGTTAGTTTTAGGGTTAGGATTAGGGTTAGGATGAGGTTGAGTGTGAGGGTTAGGGTTAGGCGTAGGCTTAGGGTTAGGCTGAGGGTGAGGGTGAGGGTTAGGGTTAGGGTGAGGTTTAAGTTTAGAATTAGGGTGAGGGATAGAATGAGCTTTAGGCTTAGGATTAGGGTTAGGATGAGGGCAAGGGTGAGTGTGAGGGTTAGGGTTAGCATTATGGCAAGGTTTAGGATTAGGGTTAGGTTTAGGGTTAGGGTGAGTGTTAGGGTTAGGGTTATGGTGAGGTTGAGGTTTTGGGTTAGGGTGAGGGTTAGGGTTAGGGTTAGGGTTAGAGTGAGGGTGAGGGTTAGGATTAGGGTTAGGGTTAGGGTTATTGTTAATTTTATGGTTAAGTTTTCGGTGAGGGTGAGGCTGAGGGTGACCATTAGGGTTAGGGTTAGGGTTAGGGTGAGCTTAGGGTTAGGTTTAGGGTTATGGTGATGGTGAGGGTTAGAGTTAGTGTTAGGGTTAGTGTTATTGTTAGGGTTAGGGTTAGAGTTATGGTGAGGGTGAGGGTGAGGGTGAGGTTTAGGGTTAGTGTGAGCATGAGGTTTAGGGTTAGAGTAAGGGTTAGGGGGAGTGTTAGGGTAAGGGTTAGGGTTAGGTTTAGTGTTAGGGTTAGGGTTATTGTTAGGGTTAAGGTTAGAGTTATTGTGAGGGTGAGGGTGAGGGTGACTTTTAGTGTTAGGGTGATGGTGAGGTTTAGGGTTAGAGTTAATGTTAGGGAGACAGTTAGGTGAATGTTATGGTTAAGTTTAGTGTTAGGGTTAGGGTTAGGGTGAGGGGGTTAATTTGAGGTTTAGGGTTAGGGTTAGGGTTAGGTTTAGGATTATTGTTATGGTGAGTGTGAGTGTGAGGGTTAGGGTTAGGTTTAGGCTTAGGCTTAGGTTTAGGCTGTGGGTGAGAGTGGGGATGAGGATTAGTTTTTGGGTGATGGTTAGTGTTAATGTTAGGTTTAGTGTTATGATTAAGGTTAGGGTTAGGATTAGGCTTAGGGTGAGGGCTAGGGTGAGGTTGAGGGTTAGTGTGAGGGTTTGGCTTAGCCTGTAGGGTTAGGCTGATGGTTAGGTTGAGGGTGAGGGTTAGGGTTAGGGTGATGCTCAGGATTATGGTCAGGGTGAAGGTTAGGATGAGGGTTAGGGTTAGCGTGAGTGTTAGGGTGAGTGTGACGGTAAGAGTAAAGCTGAGGGTTAGGCTGAGAGTGAGGATTAAGGTAAGGTCTAGGGTTAGGGTTAGGGTTAGGGTTAGGGTGAGGGTGCGGTTAAAATTGATGCTTAAGTTTAGGGTTAGTGTGAGTTTTAGAATGAGGATGAGGTTTAGGGTTAGAGTGAGGGCTAGGTTGAGGTGAAGGTTAGGGTTAGGCTTAGGGTGAGGTTTAATGTTAGGGTGATGGTTAGGGTTAGTGTGAGTGTTAGTGTTAGGGTTAGGGTTAGTGTTAGGGTGAGAGTAAGTGTTAGTTTCAGGGTTAGGTATAGGGTGAGGGTTATGGTTAGAATGAGGGTAAGGGTTAGGGTTAGGGTTATTGTTAGGTTAGGGTTAGGGTTACATTTATGGTGAAGGTGAGGGTTAGGGTTAGGTTGTGGTTTATGTTTAGGGTTAGGATTAGAGTTAGGATTAGGGTGAGGGTGAAGTTTAGGGTTAGAGTTAGCTTTAGTGATAGGGTTAGGGTGAGGGTGAGGGTCAGTGTGAGGGTTAGGGTTAGGCTTAAGCTTAGGGTTAGGCTTAGGCTTAGACAGAGCGTGAGTGTGAGGGTTAGGTTTAGGGTTAGGGTGAGGGTTAGGTTTAGGGTTAGGGTGAGAGTTAGGGTTAGGGTTAGTGATAATGTTAGGGCTAGGGTTAGGGTGAGGGTGACAGTAAGGGTAAAGGTGAGGGTTAGGGTTAGGATCAGGTTTAGATTGAAGGTGAGTGTGAGGGTTATGGTTAGGGGTAGGGTTACACTTAGGGTTAGGGGGAGAGTTAGGTTTAGGGTTAGGGTTAGTGTTAGTGTTAGGGGTAGGGTTAGGATGAGGGTTAGGGTGAAGGTGAGGTTTAGGGTTAGGATTAGGATTAGCATTAAGTTGAGGGTGAGTGTTAGGGTTAGTGTTAGGGTTAAGGTGAGTGTGAGGGTTAGGGTTCGAGTTAGGGTGAGGTTTAGGGTTAGTCTTAGTGTTAGGGGTATGGTTAGGTTGAGGGTTAGGATGAGGGTGAGGGTTAGGGTTAGGGTTAGGATTACGATTAGGGGTAGTGTTAGGGTGAGTGCTTCGGTTAGGCTTAGGTTTAGGATTAGGCTTAGCATTAAGCTGAGGGTGATGGTGAGGTTTAGGGTTAGGGTGAAATTCAGGGTGAGGGTGAGGGTTAGGCTTAGGGTTAGGATTAAGATTAGGGTAAGGGTTAGGGTGAGTGTGAGGGTTAGGGTTAGGGTTAGGCTGACAGAATGTATTAGGGTGAGGGTTAGATTTAGAGTGAAGAATATGGTTAGGATGAGGGTTATGGTTAGGGTTATTGTTAGGGTTAGGATTGGGGTTATGGTTACGGTGAGGATCAGGGTTGAGGTTTAGGTTTAGGGTTAGGGTTAGAGTTTGGGTTAGGGTTAGGGTTAGTGTTAGGTTTATGGTTAAGTTGTGATTTAGGGTGAGGTTGAGGGTTAGGGTTAAGGTTAGGATTAGGACTAGGGTTAAGGTGAGGGTGAGTGTGAGGGTTAGGATTAGGGTTTGGGTTAGCATTAGAGTTAGGGTGAGGGTGAGTGTGAGGGTTAGGGTTAGGGATAGGCTGACAGTATGTATTAGGATGAGGGTTAGATTTAGAGTGAAGAATATGGTTAGGATGAGGGTTAGGGTTAGGGTTATTGTTAGGGTTAGGATTGGGGTTATGGTTACGGTGAGGATCATGTTTGAGGTTTAGGTTTAGGGTAAGGGTTAGAGTTTGGGTTAGGGTTAGGGTTAGTGTTAGGTTTATGGTTAAGTTGTGATTTAGGGTGAGGTTGAGGGTTAGGGTTAAGGTTAGGATTAGGACTAGGGTTAAGGTGAGGGTGAGTGTGAGGGTTAGGATTAGGGTTTGGGTTAGCATTAGAGTTAGGGTGAGGGTGAGGATGAGAGTTAGGGTTAGGGTGAGGGTTGGGGTTAGGGTTAGAGTAACGTTTAGGGTGAGGGTTAGGCTTAGGCTTAGGTTTAGGGTGTGGGTTAGGGTGAGGGTGAGAGTTAGGGTGAGGGTTAGGCTGAGGGTTACGGTTAGGGTTAGTGTTAGTGTTAGGGTTAGGGTTAGGCTTAGGCTTAGTATTAGGCGAAGGGTGAGGGTGAAGGTGAGGTTTAGGGTTAGCTGAGGGCGAGTTTTAGGGTTAGATTTAGCATTAGATTGAGGGCTAGTTTGAGGGTTAGGGTTAGGGTTAATGTTCGGTTTAGGGTGATGGTGAGTGTGAGGGTTAGGGTTAGTCTTAGTCTTAGGCTTAGGCTTAAGGCCAAGCATGAGGTTGAGTGTGAGGGTTAGGTATAGTGTTAGGGTGAGGGTTTTAGGGTTAGGCTGAGGGTTATGATGAGGTTTAGGGTTAGGATGAGGGTTAGGGTGAGGGCTAGAGTGAGGGTGAGGCTTATGGTTAGCGTTAGGGTGAGGTTTAGGGTTTGGGTTATTGTTAGTGTTAGGGTTAGAGTTAAGTTCAGAGTTAGGGTGAGGGTGAGGATTAGGTTTAGGGTTAGGGTGAGATTTAGGGTTGCGGTTAGGGTGAGGGTGAGGGTTAGGGTTAGGGTTAGGGTGAGTTTTAGGATGAGGTTTAGGGTTAGGATTAGGGTTAGGGTGAGGGCTAGGGTGAGGTTTAGTGTTAAAGTTAGGGTTACGGGGAGGGTTAGGGGGAGGGTTAGGCTTAGGTTTATTGTTAGGGTTAGGGTGAGGGTTAGGTTGATGTTTAGGGATATGTTTAGGGTTAGGATTAGGGTTAGGGTGAGGCTGATTGTGAGGGTTAGGGCTAGTGTTAGACTTCGGCTTAGGGTAAGGCTTAGGGTGAGTGTGGGGTTGAGGATTAAGATTAGGGTGATATTTAGGGTTAGGGTTAGTGTTATTGTTTGGGTTAGGGTTAGAGTTACTGTGTGGGTGAGGGTGCGGGTGAGGTTTAGGTGTACGGTGAGGTTTAGGGTTATGGTTACGGTTAGTGTTAAGGTGAGGGGGAGGGTGAGGTTTAGGGTTAGAGTTGGGATTAGGGGGAGGATTAGGGTGAGGTTTACTGTTAGGGTTAGTGTTATGGTTTGGGTGAGGCTTAGGATTAGGGTTAGGGTTATTATTAGGGTAAGGTTTATGTTTATGGTTATGGTTAGGTTGAGGGTTAGAGTTAGGGTTAGGGTGAGGTTTAGGGTTTGGGTTAGGTTTAGAGTTAGGGTGAGGGTGAGGGTGAGGTTTAGGTTTAGAGTCAGGGTTAGGATCAGCATTAGCTTGAGGGTTAGGTTTAGAGTTAGGATTACGGTTAGGGAGAATGTGAGTGTATGAGATAGGGTTAGGTTTAGGTTTGGGCTTAGGGTTAGGCTGAGGAAAAGTGTGTGTGTGTTAGGGTTAGGGTTAGGTTTAGGTTTAGGCTTAGTCTGAGGGAGAGGGTGAGGGTTAGGGTTACAGTTAGGGTTAGGGTTAGGGTTAGTGTGAGAGTTATGGTTCGGGTTAAGTTTAGGGTTAGGGTGAAGGTTTGGGTAAGGCTTACTGTGAGGGTGAGGGTTAGCGTTAGGTTGAGCGTTAGGGTTAGGGTTAGGGTTAGGGTCAGGGTGAGGGTGAGGGTTAGGGTTAGGTTTAGGGTGAAGTTTAGGGTTAGGATTAGGGTTAGAGTGAGGCTACGGGTGAGGTTTAGAGTTATGGTTAGTGTTAGATTTAGGGTTAGGGTGAGTGTGAGGGTTAGGCTTAGGGTTAGGATTAGGATTAGGATAAGGTTTAGGTGTGTGTGAGGGTTCGGGTTAGGGTTAGGGTTAGGCTTAGGTTTAGGCTGAGGGTGAGGGTGAGGTTGAGGTTTAGGGTTAGGGGGATGGTTAGGGTTAGGTTGAGGGTGAGGTTTAGGGGTAGAATTAGGGTAGGGTGAGGTTTAGGGTGATTGTTAGGGTTAGTGTGAGCGGTAGTCTTAGCGTTAGGGTTAGTGTCAGGGTGAGGGTAAATATTAGGCTGAGGGTTAGGCTTAGGGTGAAGGTTAGGGTTAGGGTTAGGGTTATTGTTAAGGTTAGGTTTATACGGGTACGGTGAGGGTGAGGGTGTGGGTTAGGTTTAGGGTTAGGATGAGGTTTAGGTTTCGGGTTCATGTTAAAGTTAGGGTTAGGGTGAGGGTGAGGTTTAGGGTTAGAGTTAGGGTTAGTGTTAGGGTTAGGGATAGGGTGAGGGTTAGGGTTAGTCTTAGGCTTAGGCTTAGGCTTAGGCCGAGCATGAGGGGGAGGGTTAGGGTTCGGGTTAGGGTGAGGTTTAAGGTTAGGGTTAGCGAGATTGTTAGGATGAGGCTTAAGGTTAGGATTAGGTTTAAGGTGAGGGCTAGGGTGAGGGTTAGGGTGACGGTTAGGGTTAGGATAGGCTTAGGTATAAGATTTGGGTTAGGGTGAGGGTGAGTGTGAGGGTTAGGGTTGGGTTAGGCTTAGGGTTAGGGTGAGGGTTAGGGTTATGTATTGGGTTAGTGTGAGGGTGAGGCTGAGGATTAGGTTTAGGTTTAGGGTTTGGTTTAGGGTTAGGGTTTGTGTTAGGGTTAGGGATAGGGTTAGGGTTATAGTGAGGGTTAGGGTTTGTGTTAGGGTTAGGGTTAGCGTTAGGGTTACGGTGAGGGTTAGGGTTAGGGTTAGGGTTAAGTTAGGGTTAGGATGAGGGTGAGGGTTGGGGTGAGGATTAGGGTTAGGGTTAAGGTTAGGGTTAGGGTTAGGGTTAGGGTTAGGGTTATTGTTAGTGTTATGGTGAGGGTTAAGTTTGCAGGTAGGGTGAGGCTGAGGGTGAGGGTTATGGTTAGGTTGAGGGTTAGGGTTAGGGTTACTGTTATTGTTAGGCTTAGTGTTAGAGTTACAGTGAGGTTGAGGGTGAGGGTGAGGGTTAGGGTTAGGGTTAGTTTTAGGATTAAGTTTAGGGTTAGGTTTAGGGTGAGGGTGAGGTTTATGGTTAGAGTTAGGGTTTGGGGGAGGGTTACAGTGAGGTTTAGGGTTAGTGTTAGTGTTAGGGTTAGGGTGAGGGTGAGGGTTAGGTTGAGGTTTAGGGATAGGGTTACCTTTAGGACTAGGGTTAGTGTGAGGGTGAGTGTGAGGGTTAGGTTGAGGTTTAGGCTGAGGCTTAGGGTTAGGCTGAGGGTGAGGTTGGAGGTGAGTATTAGGGTTAGGGGGTTGGTTAGGTTTAGGTTTAGGGTTATTGTTAGGGTTAGGGTTAGAGTTATTGTGAGGGTGAGGGTGCAGCTGAGGGTTAGGTTTAGGGTTAGGGTGGGGTTTAGGGTTAGGGTTATGGGTAGGGTGAGGGTGAGGTTTAGGGTTAGATATAGGTTTAGGGGGAGGGTTAGGGTGAGGGTTAGGTTTAGGGTTATTGTTAGGGTTAGGGTGAGGGTGAGGTTTAGGGTTAGGCTTAGGGTTAGGGTTAGATTGAAGTTTAGGGTTAGGGTTTGGGTTAGGGTTAGAGTTACTGTGAGGGTGAGGGTGCGGATGAGTGTTTGGGTAAGGGTTAAGTTTAGGGTTAGGTTTAGGATTAGGCTTAGGATTAGGCGGAGGGTAAGGGTGGGGATGAGGGTTACGGATAGGGTGAGGGTTAGGGTTAGGGTTTTTTTTTTTTTAAATTGTATTTTATTTTATTTGAGAACATACTGTACAGAGGGGCTACAATTACATGGGCAGGATAATGCATACATTTCTTACCAAGCATTGCAGCCTCCTCCTTTGTTTACCCTTCACTTCCCTTCCCCGCCTCCCCCCTCCCCCCACCCAATTTTATCCCCCTCCCCCCACCCAATTATACCCCCCTCCCCCCCACACCGAAATTGTAAAGCTGGTTTTGACATGACATTTTGTACTTCTCATTGTTGCAACAGGTCCACCTGAATCCTTAAACGACGTGTTTGTCCCCATCTCCTCCACATGTTATAGTGACATCAAATATATTGAAAGCGGGGGTTACACTGTGGGGGAGGGACATACAAAGCAACAAAGAAATAATCTTATAAATGCATTAGAAACACATGCATGAAAGAAACGAAAACATTAAAATACATATTTAAGGGTTCATTTTCCTAACATCACATTATCTGGCCTTTTCCGCTTGACTCATACCTATACTAGATATTGCAAATAAGGGAAACCATGGGACCTATGCTTCTTTGGGCCTGGCTTACTTCACTTAATATAATTTTTTCCAAACCTTTCCATTTCCTAACAAATGGGGAAATGTCATTCTTTCTGATGGAGGCATAGAATTCCATTGTGTATATATACCACATTTTCTTGATCCAATCATCTACTGAGGGGCATCTGCCCAATAAATAAGTGGGCGAAAGACTTAAAGAGAAGCTTCTCTGAAGAAGAAAGAAGGATGGCCAATAGACACATGAAGAAATGTTCAACATCCCTAGCCATAAAAGAAATGCAAATCAAAACAACATTGAGATATCACCTCACTCCAGTTAGAACAGCAAAAATCAAGAACTCTAATAACAACAGATGCTGGAGGGGTTGTGGACAGAAAGGAACCTTACTTCATTGTTGGTGGGAATGTAAACTTGTTCAACCACTTTGGAAAGCAGTATGGAGGTTCCTCAAAAAACTTTACATAGATCTCCCCTATGATCCAGCAATCCCACTTTTGGGCATTTACCCAAATGTTTACAAACAAGACCACACTAAAGCTATCAGCACAACTATGTTTATAGGGTTAGGGTTTTGGGGAGGGTTAGGATGATGGTTAGGGTTAGGATTAGAGTTAAGGTGAGTGATAGGTTGATGGTGAGTTTTAGTGGTAGGGTTGGGGTGATGTTTAGGGTTACGGTTTGGTTTAGGGTTAGAGTAACTATGAGGGTTAGCATGCGGGTGAGTTTGAGGGTGAGGGTGAGGGTTAGGGTTAGGTATAGGGTTAGCGGGAGTGTTAGGGTGAGTGTTAGCGTTAGGGTTAGTGTTAGGTTTAGGTTTAGGGTGAGGGCTAGGTTGAGGTTTAGGGTTAAGTTTAGGGTTAGGGTTAGTTTGAGGGTTAGTGTTAGGGTTAGGGTTAGTGTTAGGTTGCGGGTAAGTGTTAGGGTGAGGGTATTTGTTAGGGTGAGGGTTAGGGTTAGGGTGAGGGTTAGGATTAGGGGTAGGGTTATTGTTAGGTTTAGGTTTAGGGTTAACTTTACGGTGAGAGTTAGGGTGAGGGTTAGGGTTAGGGTTAGGGTGAGGTTTTGGGTTTGGTTTACGGTTAGAGTTAGGGTTAGGGTGAGGTTTAGGGTTTGGGTTACAGTTAGAGTTAAGGATAGGGTGAGGGTGAGGTTTAGGGTTAGAGTTAGGGTTAGGTTGAGGGTTAGGTTGAGGTTTAGGGTTAGGGTTAGTGTTAGGGTTAGGGTTAGGATGAGAGTTAGGGTGTGGGTTAGGGTTAGGGTTAGGGATAGGATTAGGGTTAGGGTGAGGGTGAGTGTGTGTTAGGGTTAGGTTTAGGGTTAGGCTTACGGTTAGTCTGGGGGTGAGGTTGAGGGTGAGGGTTAGGGTTAGGGGAAGTGTTAGGATGAGGGTTAGGGTTAGGATTAGGGTTAGCATAAGGGCTAGTGTGAGGGTGAGGTTTAGTGTTAGCGTCAGGGTTAAGTTTAGGGGCAGGTTTAGGGTTAGGGTTAGGGTGAGGGTGAGGTTTAGGGATAGAGTTAGGATAAGGGTGAGTCTGAGTGTGAGGGTTTGGGTTAGGGTTAGGGTTAGGTTTAGGGTTAGGGTTAGGTTTAGGGTTAGGATTAGGGTTAGGGTGAGAGTCAGGTTTAGGGTTAGGGTTGGGGTTATGCTTAGGGTTAGGCTGAGGTTAGGGTGAGGGTGAGTTTTAGGGTTATGTTGAGGTTTAAGGTTAGGGTTATTGGGAGGGTTAGGATGAGTTTTAGTGTTAGGATTAGGGTTAGCATGAGGTCTAGGGTGAGGGTGAGTTTTAGGGTTAGGGTTAGGGTGAGGTTTAGGGTTAGGGTTAGGGTGAGAGTTAGGATTCGGGTTAAGTTTAGTGTTAGGTTTAGGGTTAGGGTAATGGTTATGTTGAGGGTGAGGGTTAGGGTTAGGTTGCAGGTTAGGTTTAGGATTAGGGTTAGGGTGATGGTGAGGGTGAGGGTTAGGGTTAGTGTTAGGGTGAGGATTAGGATGAGGGTTAGGGTTAGAGTGAGGCCTAGGGTGAGGTTTAGGTTTAGGGTTAGGGTTAGGGTTAGGATTAGGGTTAGGGTGAGTGTGAGGGTTAGGGTTAGGGTTAGGATTAGTATTAGGGTTAGGGTTAGGGTGATGGATAGGGTTAGGGTTAGTGTTAGGGGTAGTGTCTAGGTAAGGATGAGGGTTAGGTTTAGGATTAGGGTAAGGGAGAAGGCTAAGGTAAGGGTTAGGGTAAGGGTTATGCTTAGGTTTAGGTTTAGGCTCAGGATGAGGTTGAGGGTTAGGGTTAGGGTGATGGTTAGGTTTATGGTTAGGGTGTGGGTTAGGATGAGGTTTAGGGTTAGGGTGAGGATGATGGTAAGGGTAAAGGTGAGATTTAGGCTGAGCGTGAGGGTTAAGATAAAGGTGAGGGTTAGGGTTAGGTTTAGGATAAGAGTTACGGTTAGGGTGAGGGCTAGATTGAGGATTAGGGTTAGGGTTAGGGTTAGTGTGAGGTTTAGGGTGAGGATGAGGGTTAGGGTTAGGGTGAGCGTGAGGGTTAGACTTAGTGTTAGGTTTAGGGTGAGGTTTAGGATTAGGATGAGGGTTAGGGTTAGTGTGAGTGTTATTGTTAGGGTTAGGGTTAGTGGTAGGGTGAGGGTAAGTGTTAGGGTAAGGGTTTTGGTTAGGGTGAGGGTTTTGATTAGGGTGAGGGTTAGGGTTCGCGTTATTGTTAGGGTTAGGTTTAGGGTTACGGTTACGGTGAGGGTGATGGTGAGGGTTAGGTTTAGTGTTAGGGTGAGGTTTACTGTTAGGGTTAGTGTTATAGTTAGGGTTAGGGTGAAGGTCAGGTTTAGGGGTAGAATTAGGGTTAGGGTGAGGGTTAGGGTGAGGGTTAGGGTTAGGGTGAGGGTAAGGATGGGGGTGACGGTAAGGGTAAAGATGAGGGTTAGGCTGAGTGTGAGCGTTATGGTAAATATGAGGTTTAGGGTTAGGGTGAGGGTTAGGTTTAGGGTTAGGGTGAGGGTGAGGTTTAGATTGAGGATTAGTGTTAGGGTTAGTGTGAGGTGTAGTGTGAGGATGAGGGGTAGGCTTAAGGTGAGAGCTAGGGTGAGGGTGAGGTTTAGGGTTAGTGTTAGGGTGAGGTTTAGGGTTCGAGTGATGTTTAGGTTTAGTGTGAGCGATAGTGTTAGCGTAAGGGTTAGTGTTCGGCTGAGGGTAAGTGTTAGGGTGAGTGTTAGGGTTAGGCTGAGGGTTATGGTTAGGGTGAGGGTTAGGGTTATTTTTAGGGTTAGGGTTAGGGTTAGAGTTAGGGTTAGGATGAGGGTGAGATTTAGGGTTAGATTTAGGGTTAAGGTTAGGGTTAGGGTTAGGGAGGGTTAGGGTTCGGCTTAGGCTTAAGCTTACGCTTAATCTGAGCATGAGTGTGAGGATTAGGTTTTGAGTTAGGCTGAGGGTTAGGTTTAGGGTTATTGTCAGGGTTAGGATGAAGTTTAGGGTTAGGATTAGGGTTTGGGTGAAGTCTAGTGTGAGGAATATGGTGAGGTTTAGGGTTAGGGATAGGGTTATGTTTAGGATTAGGGTTAGGGTTAGGGTGAGTGTGAGGTTTAGGGTTAGACTTAGAGTTAAGGTGAGGGTTATGGTTAGGGTTTGGGTTAGGTTGAGGGTGAGGCTGAGTATTAGGTTTAGGTTTAGGGTAAGATTTAGGGCTAGGTTTAGGGTTAGTGTTTGTTTTAGGGTTAGGGTTAGGGTTACAGTGAGGGTTAGGGTTAGGGTTAGGGTTAGAGTTAGGCTGAGGGTTAGGCTGAGGGTTAGGCTGGGCGTTAGGATTAGGGTTAAGTTTAGGGTTAGGCTTAGGGTTAGGGTTATTCTTAGTGTTATGTTTAGGGTAAAGTTTGCGGTGAGGGTGAGCCTGAGGGTGAGGTTTGGGGTTAGGGTTAGTGTTATTGTTAGGGTTAGGGTTAGAGTTACTGTGAGGTTGAGGTTGAGGGTGAAGTTTAGGGTTATGGTGAGGTTTAGGGTGAGGTTTAGGGTTAGGCTTAGGGTGACGTTGAGGGTAAGACTGTGGCTTCTGGTTAGGGTTAGGGTGATGGTTCGGGTTAAGTTTAGTGTAATTGTTAGTGTTAGGGTTAGAGTTACAGTGAGGGTGAGGGTGCCGGTGAGGGTTAGGTTTAGGGTTAGGGTGGAGTTTAGGGTTAAGGTTAGGGTTAGGATGAGGGTGAGCTTTTGAATTAGGGTTAAGGTGAGGGCAAGGGTGAAGGTGAGGTTTGGGGTTAGGGTTAGGGTGAGATTTAGGTTTAAGGTGAGGGTTAGGGATAGTGTGAGGTTTAGTGTTAGGATTAGGATTAGTGTTAGGGTGAGGGTAAGTGTTAGGGTGAGGGTATAGGTTAGGGTGAGGTTTATGGTTAGGGTGAAGTTTAGGATTAGGGTTAGCGTTATTGTTAGGATTAGGTTTAGGTTTAAGGTTAGGTTGAGAATGAGGGTGAGGGTTAGGGTTAGGGTTAGGGTGAGGTTTAGGGTTTGGGTTAGTGTTAGAGTTAGGGCTAGGGTGAGGGTGAGGTTTAGGGTTAGAGCAAGGGTTAGGGTGAGGGTTGGGTTGAGGGTTAGGGTTAGTGTTATTGTTAGGGTTAAGGTTAGGCTGAGAGTTAGGGGTGGGTTAGGGTTAGGGATAGGATTAGGTTTAGGGTGAGGGTAAGTGTGTGTGTTAGGGTTAGGTTTAGGTTTAGGCTTAGGGTTAGGCTGAGGGTGAGGTTGAGGGTGAGGGTTTGGTTTAGGGGAAGGGTTAGGATGAGGGTTAGGGTTAGGATTAGGGTTAGGGTAAGGGCTAGCGTGAGATTTAGGGTTAGCGTTAGGGTGAAGCTTAGTGTTAGGTTAGGGTTAAGGGTAGGGTGAGGGTGAGGTTTAGGGTTAGAGTTAGGTTTAGGTTGAGGCAGAGGGTGAGGTTTAGGGTTAGGGTTAGTGTTAGGTTTAGGGTTATGGTTAGGGTGAGTGTTAGGCAGTGTGAGGGTAGGGTTAGGGTTAGGATTAGGATTAGGGTTAGGGTTAGGGTGAGTGTGAGGGTTAGGGTTAGAGTTAGGGTTAGGCTTAGGGTTAGGCTGAGCGTTAGGTTGAGGGTGAGGGTTAGGGTTAGGGTCAGGGTTAATTTTAGGGTAATGGGTAGGGTTAGGATGAGGATTAGGGTTAGGATTAGAGTTAGGGTGAGGGCTAGGGGAGTTTGAGGTTGAGGTTTAGCGTTAGGGTAAGGTTTAGGTTTAGGGTTAGATTTAGGGGTAGGGTGAGGGTGAGGTTTAGGGTTAGAGTTAGGGTTAAGGTGAGGCTGAGGGTGAGGGTTATGGTTAGGGTTAGGATTAATATTAGGGTCAGGTTTAGGCGCAGTCTTAGGATGAGGGTTAGGTTTAGGATTAGGGTTAGGGTGAGCATGAGAGTGAGGGTGAGGGTTAGATTGAGGGTTAATGTTAGGGTTAGAGTGAGGTTTAAGGGAGGATGAGTGTTAGGGTTAGGGTTAGGGCTAGGGTTAGGTTGAGGTTTAGGGTTAGTGTTAGAGTGAGGTTTAGGGTGAGGGTGATGGATAGGGTTAGTTTGAGGCTTAGTGTTCGGGTTACGGTTATTGTTAAGGTGAGGGCAAATGTTAAGGTGAGGGTTAGGTTTAGGGTTAGGGTAATGGTTAGGGTGAGGGTTAGGGTTAGGTTTAGTGGTTTTGTTAGGTTTAGGGTTATGGTTACGGTTAGTGTGAGGGTGAGGGTTAGGTTTAGTGTTAGGATTAGGTTTAGGGTTAGTGTTAGGTTGAGGGTGTTAGGATGAGGGTTAGGGTTACGGTGAAGGTTATGGTTAGGTTGAAGGTCAGGGTTAGGGTTAGGGTTACGTTGAGCATGAGGGTTAGGCCTAGGTTGAGGGTTAGGGTTGGGGTTCGGGTTAAGTTGAGGTTAGGGTTAGAGTTAGTGTGAGGGTAGTGTTAGGGTTATGGTTAGTGTTAAGGTGAGGGTAGTGTTAGGTTGAGGTTTAGGGTTAGGGTGAGGATTATGATTAGGGTGAGGGTTGGGGTTATATTTAGGGTTAGGTTTAGGTTTAGAGTTAGGGTTAGGGTTATTGTGAGATTTAGGGTTAGAGTTAGGTTTAGTGTTAGGATTAGTGTTAGGGTGAGGGTTAGCCTTAGGCTTAGGCTTAGGCAGAACATGAGGGTTCGGGTTAGGGTTCGGGTTAGGGTTCGGGTTAGGGTTATGGTTAGTGTCAGGTTTAGGATGAGCTTTAGGGTTAGGTTTAGGGTTAGGGTGAGGGCTAAGGTGAGGGTTAGGGTTAGTGTTATGGTTGGGATAGGGTTAGGTTTACGAATAGGGCTAGGTTGAGGGTGAGTGTGAGGCTTAGTTTTAGGGTTAGGGTTAGGCTTAGGGTTAGGGTGAGGGTTAGGGTTAGGGTTTGGGTTAGGGTGCAGGTGAGGCTGAGGTTTAGGGATAGGTTTAGGTTTAGATTTAGGGTTAGGTTTAGTGTTAGGGTTAGTGTTAGTGTTAGGGTTAGGGTTAGGCTAAGGGTGACTCTGGGGGTGAGGAATAGTTAGTGTTAGTGTTAGGCTTAGGGATAGGGTTAATGTTAGTGTTATGGTTAGGGCTAAGTTTGCAGTGAGGGTGAGGCCGAGGGTGAGGTTTAGGGTTAGGGTTAGGGTTAGGGTTAGTATTATTGTTAGGGTAAGGGCTAGAGTTATGGTGAGGTTGAGGGTGAGGGTGACGATTAGGGTTAGGTTGAGTTTTAGGGTTAGGATTAGGGTTAGGTGAGGTTGAGATTTAGGGTTAGATTTAGGGTTAGGGTTAGGGTTAAGATGAGGTTTCCGGTTAGGGTTAGGGTTGGGGTTATGGTGAGGTTTAGGTTTAGGTTTATAGTTAGGGTTAGGGTGAGGCTGAGTGTGAGGGTTAGGGTTAGTGTTAGGTTTAGGGTTAGTGTTAGGGTGAGGGTTAGGGTGAGGGTGAGGTGAGGGTTAAGGTTAGGATTAGGATTAGGGTTAGAGTTAGGGTGAGTGTGAGGGTTAGGGTTAGGGTTAGTATTGGGGTTAGGCTTAGGGTTAGGCTGAGGGTGAGTGTGAGTGTGAGGATTAGGGTTAGGGTGAGGGTTAGGTTTAGGGTTATGGGGAGGGTTAGGATGATTGTTAGGGTTAGGATTAGGGTTAGGTTGAGGGCTAGGGTGAGGGTGAGGTTTAGCGTTAGGGTTAGGGTTAGGGTGAGGGTGAGTTTTAGGGTTAGAGTTAGGCTTAAGTTGAGGCTGAATGTGAGTGTGAAGGTTAGGGTTAGGATTAGGATTAGGGTAAAGTTTAGGGTTAGGGTTAGGATTAGGCTTAGGGTTACACTGAGAGTGAAGTTGAGCGTGAGAGTAAGGGTTAGGATTAGGGTTAGGGTGAGCGTGAGTGTGTGTGTTAGGGTTGGGTTTAGGGTTAGGCTTTGGGTTAGGATGTGTGAGGTTGAGGGTGATGGTTAGGGTTAGTGTCAGGATTAAGGTAAGGGTTACAGGGAGGGTTAGGATGAGGGTTAGGGTTTGGATTAGTGTTAGGGTGAGGATTAGGGTGAGGGTGACCTTTAGGTTTAGGGTTAGGTTGAGGGTTAGGGTTAGGGTTAGGGTGAGAGTTAGGATTCGTTTTAAGTTTATGTTTAGGGTGAGGGTTAGGGTAAGTGTTAAGGTGAGGGTGAGGGTGAGAGTTAGGGTTAGGTTGAGGTTTAGGGTTAGGATTAGGGTTATTGTGAGGGTGAGGGTGAGTGTTAGGGTTAGTGTTAGGGTGAGGGTTAGGATGATGGTTAGGATTAGGGTTTGCTAGGCTGAGTATGAGGTTTACGGTTAGGTTTAGGGTGAGGTTTAGGTTTAGGGTTAGGGTTAGGTTTAGGGTTAGGGTGAGGTATAGGTTTAGAGTTAGGGTAAGGGTGAGGCTGAGGTTGAGGGTTAAGTTTAGGGTTAGTGTTAGAGTTAGGGTTAGGGTGAGGGTTAATGTGAGGGTGAGGGTTAGGCTTACTGTTAGGATTAGGATTAGGGTAATGTTTAGGGGGAGTGTGAGGTATAGTGTTAGGGTTGGGCTTAGGCTTAGAATTAGGTTGAGGTAGAGGATGAGGGTGAGGGTTAGCTTTAGGTTGAGGGTTAGGTTTAGGGTTAGCTTGAGAGTTAGGTTTCAGTTTAAGTTTAGAGTTAGGGTGAGGTTTAGGTTTAGGGATCTGTGAGGGTGATGATTAGGGTTAAGTTGAGTGTTAGGGTTAGGTTAGGGTGAGGGTGAGGGTTAGGATTAGGATTAGGGTGAATGTTAGGATGAGGATTAGGCTTACGATTAGGGTTAGGTTGAGGGCTAGGGTGAGGGTGAGGATTAGGGTGAGTGTTAGGGTAAGGTTTAAGTTTAGGGTCAGGTTTAGGGTGAGGGTTAGGATGAGGGTTAGGGTTATGGTGAGGGTGAGGGTTAGGGTTAGGGTGAGGGTTAGGTTTAGGATTTTAGGGTTAGGGTGAGGGTGAGTGTTAGCTGTAGGGTTAGTGTTAGAGTTAGGTTTAGGGTTAGGATTAGTGTTATTGTTAGGGTTAGGGTAAGATTTATGGTGATGGTGAGAGTGATGGTGAGAGTGAGGGTTAAGTTTAGGTTTAGGGTGAGGTTTAGGTTTGGGGTTAGGTTTAGGGTTAGGGTGAGGGTGAGGTTTAGGGTTAATTGGAGCATTAGGTCGAGGGTTAGGTTGAGGCTTAGTTTTAGGGTTAAGGTTAGGGTGAGGGTTAGGTTGAGGTTTAGGGTTAGTGTTAGAGTTAGGTTTAGGATTAGGGTTAGGGTGAGGGTGAGTGTGAGGGTTAGGGTTAGGCTTAGTCTTAGGCTTAGGGTTAGGCTGAGGGTGAGGGTGGGGGTGAGGATTAGAGTTAGGGTGATGTTTAGGGTTAGGGTTAGGGTGAGGGTTAGGATGAGGGTTAGGATTAGGGTTAGGGTGAGGGGTAGGGTGAGGGTGTGGGTTAGGGTAAATGTTAGGCTTAGGCTTAGGTTTAGGCTGAGGATTTGGTTGAGGATAAGGGTTAGGGTTAGGGTTAGGGTGAGTTTTAGTGTTAGGGTTAGTGTTAGAGTTATGGTTAGAGTGAGGGTGAGGTTTAGGGGTAGAGTTATGGTTAGGGTTAGGGTTAGGGTCAGGGTTAGGGTGGGGGTTACAGTAAGGGTAAAGATGAGGGTTAGACTGAGGGTAAGGGTTAATGTAAGGGTGAGGGTTAGGGTCAGGGTGAGGGTTAGGGTTAGGGTTAGAGTGAGGGTGAGGGTTAGATTGAGGATAAGTGTTAGGGTTAGTGTTAGGGTGAGCTTAGGGTTTGGGTGAGGGTTATGGTTAGGGTGAGGGTGAGGGTTAGGGTTATTGTTAGCGTTAGGGTTAGGGTTATGGTGAGGGTAAGTCTTAGGATGAGGGTTAGGGTTAGGGTGAGGATTATGGTTAGGGTTAGGGTTAGGGTTATTGTTAGTGTTAGAATTACAGTTAGAGTTAGGTTTAGGGTGCGGGTGAGGGTGAGATTTAGGGTTAGAGTTAATGTTAGTGTTAGTGTTAGGGTTAGGGTTCGGGTTATGGTGCGGGTTAGGGTTATGATTAGTGTCAGATTTAGGATGAAGTTTAGGGTTAGGGTTAGGGTGAGGGTGAAGGGTAGGGTTAGGGTAAGGGTTAGGGTTAGGGATAGGGTTAGGTTTAGGTTTAGGGTTAGGGTGAGGGTGAGTGTGAGGCTTAGGTTTAGGGTTAGGGTTAGGCTTAGAGTTAGGGTGACGGTTAGGGTGTGGTTTAGGGTGCAGGTGAGATTGAGGATTAGGGTTAGGTTTAGGGTTAGATTCAGAGTTAGGTTTAGGTTTGGGGTTAGTGTTAGTGTTAGGGTTAGGGTTAGGTTTAGAGTTAGGCTGAGGGTGATTGTGGGGGTGAGGATTAGACTTAGGATTAGGTTTAGGTTTATGGTTAGGGTTAATGTTATTGTTATGTTTAGGGTTAAGTTTGCGGTGAGGGTGAGGATGAGGGTGAGGGTGAGGGTTAGGTTTAGGGTTAGTATTATTGTTAAGGTTAGGGCTAGAGTTATAGTGAGGTTGAGGGTGAGGGTGAAGTTTAGGGTTAAGGTAAGTTTTAGGGTTAGGGTTATGGTGAGGGTGAGGGTGAGGTTTAGGGTTAGAGTTAGGGTTAGGGTTAGGGTTAGGGTGAGGGTTAGGGTTAGGGTTAAGTTTGGGGTTATGGTGAAGGTGAGGTTTAGGGTTAGAGTTAGGGTTAGGGTGAGGCTGAGGATGAGGGTTAGTGATAGGGTTAGTGTTAGGTTTAGGGTTAGGGTTAGGGTGAGTGTTAGGGTGAGGGTTAGGGTGAGGTTGAGTTTTAGGGTTAGAGTTAGGCTTAAGGTGAGGCTGAGGGTGAGGGTGAGGGTTAGGGTTAGGATTAGGTTTAGGGTAAGGGTTAGGGTGAGTGTGAGTGTTAGGATTAGGGTTAGGATTAGGCTTAGGATTATACTGAGGTTGAGGTTCAGGGTGAGGGTAAGGGTTAGGTTTAGGGTTAGGGTGAGGGTGAGGGTTATGGTAAGGGTTAGGGGGAGGTTTAGGATGAGGGTTAGGGTTAGGATTAGGGTTAGGGTGAGGTCTAGGTTGAGGGTGAGGTTTAGGGTTAGGATTAGGGTGAGCGTTAGGGATAGGGATAGGGTTAGGGTGATAGTTAGGATTTGGGTTAAGTATATGTTTGGGGTGAGAGTTAGGTAAGGGTTACGGTGAGGGTGAGGGTGAGGGTTAGGTTTAGGTTGAGGGTTAAGGTTAGGATTAGGGTTTGGGTGAGGTGTAGGGTGAGGGGTAGGGTTATTGTTAGGATGAGAGTTAGGATGAGGGTTAGGATTAGGCTTAGGGTGAGGGCTAGGCTGAGGGTGATGTTTAGGGTTAAGATTAGGGTGAGGATTAGGATTAGGGTTAGGGTGAGAGTGAGGTTTAGGTTTAGTTAGGGTTAGGGTGAGGCTGAGGATGAGTGTTAGGGTTAGGGTTAGTGTTAGAGTTAGTTTTAGTGTGAGGGTTAAGGAGAGTGTGAGGGTTAGGCTTAGTGTTATATTTAGGTTTAGGGTAATGTTTAGGGTGAGTGTGAGGTTTAGGGTTAGGGTTAGCCTTAGGCTTAGGGTTAGGCTGAGGGAGAGGGTGAGGGTTAGCTTTAGGTTGACGGTTAGGGTTAGGGTTAGCTTAAGAGTTATGTTTCAAGTTAAGTTTAGGGTTAGAGTGAGGGTTAGGATTAGGGTTATGGTGAGGGTGATGTTTAGGGTTAGGTTGAGAGTTTGCGTTAGGGTTAGGGTGAGGGTTAGGGTTAGGGTTAGAGTGAGGTTTAAGATGAGGATTAGGTTTACGATTAGTGTTAGGTTGAGGGCTGGGGTGAGGGTGAGGCTTAGGGTTAGAGTTAGGGTAAGGTTTAAGGTTAGGGGATGGTTTAGGGTGAGGGTTAGGATGAGTGTTAGGGTTACGGTGAGGGTGAGGGTTAGGGTTAGGGTGAGGGTTAGGGTTAGGATAAGGGTTAGGTTGAGGGTGAGTTTTAGCATTAGGGTTAGGGTTAGGTTTAGGTTTAGTGTTAGGATTAGTGGTATTGTTAGGGTTAGGGTTTGAGTTATGGTGAGGGTGAGGGTGAGTGTGAGGGTGAGGGATATGTTTAGGGTTAGGGTGAGGTTTAGGTTTAGGGTTAGTTGGAGGCTTAGGTCGAGGGTTAGGTTTAGGCTTCGTTTAGGGTTAAGTAAGGGTGAGGGTTAGGTTGAAGTTTAGGATTACTATTAGAGTTAGGGTTAGGAATAGGGTTAGGCTGAGGGTGAGGGTGGGGGTGAGGATAAGAATTAGGGTGATGGTTAGGGTTAGGGTTAGTTTGTGAATTAGGATAAGGGTTAGGGTTAGGATTAGGTTTAGGGTGAGGGCTAGGGTGAGGGTATGGGTTAGGGTAAGTGTTAGGCTTAGGCTTATGGTTAGGCTGTGCATTTGGTTGAGGATAAGGGTTAGGGTGAGGTTAGGGTATGGTTTAGTGTTAGGGTTAGAGTTAGGGTTAGAGTGAGGGTGAGGTTTAGGGGTAGAGTTAGGTTTAGGGTGAGGGTTAGGGTTAGGGTTAGGCTTAGGCTTAGGGTTAGGATGAGGGAGAGGGTGAGGGTTAGCTTTAGGTTGTCGGTTAGGGTTAGGGTTAGCTTGACAGTTAGGGTTCAGGTTAAGTTTAGGGTTAGGGTGAAGTTTAGGGTTAGGGTTACAGTGAGGGTGCTGTTTAGGGTTAGGTTGAGGGTTAGGTTTAGGGTTAGGGTGAGGGATAGGATTAGGGTTAGGGTGAGGGTTAGGATGAAGATTAGGGTTAAGATAAGGTTTAGGTTGAGGGCTAGGGTGAGGGTGAGGATTAGGGTTAGTGTTAGGGTAAGGTTTAAGGTTAGGGTTAGGTTTAGGGTAAGGGTTAGTATGAGGGTTAGGGTTATGGTGAGGGCGAGGTTTTGGGTTAGGGTGAGGGTCAGTGTTAGGATTAGGGTTTGGTTATGGCTGAGTGTTAGAATTAGGGTTAGGGTTAAGGTTAGGGTTAGGATTAGTGTTATGGTTAGGGTTAGGGTTTGAGTTATGGTGAGGGTGAGGTGAGGGTGAGGGTTAGATTTCGGTTAGGGTGAGGTTTAGGTTTAGGGTTAGGATTAGGGTTAGGGTGAGGATGAAGTTTAGGGCTAGGTTTAGGGTTAGGTCGAGGGTTAGGTTTAGGGTTAATTTTATGGTTAAGGTTAGGGTGAGGGTTAGGTTGAGGTTTAGGATTAGTGTTAGAGTAAGGGTTAGGATTAGGGTTATGGTGAGGGTGAGTGTGAGGGTTAGGGTTAGGGTTAGGCTTAGGCTTAGGGTTAGGCTGAGGGTGAGGGTGGGGCTGAGTATTAGATTTAGGGTGATGGTTAGGTTTAGGGTTAGGGTGAGGGTTAGGATTAGGATTAGGGTTGGGTGAGGGCTAGGGTGAGGGTGTGGGTTAAGGTGTTAGGCTTAGGGTTAGTGTTAGGCTGAGCGTTTGGTTGAGGATAAGGTTTAGGGTTAGGGTTAGGGTGAGGTTTAGTGTTAGGGTTAGGGTTAGTGAGGGTAAGGTTTAGGGGTAGAGTTAGGGTTAGGGTGAGGGTTAGAGTTAGGGTCAGGATTAGGGTGGGGTTTACGGTAAGGGTAAAGGTGAAGGTTAGACTGAGCGTGAGGGTTATGGTAAGGGTGAGGTTTAGGGTTAGGGTGAGGGTTAGGGTTAGGGTTAGAGTGAGGGTGAGGGTTAGATTGAGGATAAGTGTTAGGGTTAGTGTGAGGTTTAGGGTAAGGATGAGGGTTAGGGTTAGGGTGAGGGCTAAGATTAGGGTTATGTTTAGGATTAGTGTTAGGGTGAGCTTTAGGATTAGGGGGATGGTTAGGGTTAGTTTGAGGGTTAGTGTTAGGGTTAGGGTTAGTGTTAGGGTGAGGGTAATTGTTAGGCTGAGGGTTAGTTTTAGGGTGAGGCTTGTGGTTAGGGTGAGGCTTAGGGTTAGGTTTAGGGTTATTGTTACCGTTATTGTTAGGGTTATGATTACGGTGAGGGTGAGGGTGAGGTTGAGGGTGAGGGTTAGTGTTAGGGGAAGTGTTAGGATGAGGGTTAGGGTTAGGATTAGGTTTAGTTAAGGGCTAGGGTGAGGGTGAGCTTTAGGGTTAGCGTTAGGGTGAAGTTTAGGGGTTGGGTTAGGTTTAAGGTGAGGGTGAGGTTTAGAGTTAGAGTTAGGTTTAGGGTGAGGCTGAGGGTGAGATTTAGGGTCAGAGTTAGTGTTAGGTTTAGAGTTAGGGTTAGGGTGAGGTTTAGGCTGAGGGTCAGGGTTAGGGTTAGGTTTAGGATTTGGTTTAAGGGTAGGGTTAGGGTGAATGTGAGGGTTAGGGGTAGGGTTAGGGTTAGGGTTAGGCTTAGGTTTAGGCTGAGGTTTAGGGTGAGGGTGAGGGTTAGGTTTAGGGTGAGGGTTAGGTTTATGGTTATGGGGAGGGTTAGAATGAGGGTCAGGGATAGTATTAGGGTTAGGGTGAGGGCTAGGGTGAGGGTCAGGTTTAGGGTTAGGGTGAGGGTGAGGTTTCGGGTTAGGGTTAGGTTTAGGGTTAGGGTGAGTGTGAGGTTTAGGGTTAGAGTTAAGGTTAAGATGAGGTTGAGGGTGAGGGTTAGTGTTAGGGTTAGGATTAGGATTAGGGTAAGGTTTAGGGTGATTTTGAGGGTTAGGGTTAGGGTTTGGGCTTGGCTTAGGGTTACACTGAGGGTGAGGGTGAGGGTGAGGTTTAGGGTTAGGATTAGGGTTCGGGTGAGTGTGAGTGTGTGTGTTAGGGTTAGGTTTAGGGTTAGGTTTACGGTTAGGCTGAGGGTGAGGGTGAGTTTCAGTTTTAGTTTGAGGGTAAGGTTAAGGGTTAGGGGGAGAGTTCGGATGAGGGTTAGGGTTAGGATTAGGGTTAGGGTGAGGGCTAGGGTGAGGTTGAGGTTTAATGTTAGTGATAGGGTGAGAGTTAGGGTTAGGGTTAGTGTGAGAGTAGGATTCGGGTTAAGTTTAGGGTAAGGGTGAGGGTTAGGGTAAGGGTTACGGTGAGGTTGAGGGTTAGGGTTAGGTTGAGGTTTAGGGTTAAGATTAGGGTTAGGGTGAATGTGAGGGTCAGGGTTAGGTAAGGGTTACGGTGAGGTTGAGGGTTAGGTTGAGGGTTAGGTTTCGGAGTTGTGTTAGGGTGAGGGCAAGGGTGAGGGTGAGGGTTAGGGTAAGGGTTTGGCTTAGGCTTAGGTTTAAGCTGAGAGTGAGGTTGAGGGTGAGAATTAGGGTTAGGGTTAGTGTGATGTTTAGTGTTAGTTTTAGGGTTACAGTTAGGATTAGTGTGAGGGTGAGGTTTAGGTTTAGAGTTAGTGTTAATTTGAGGGTTAGGGTTAGGATGAGGGTTAGGGTGGGGGTGACAGTAAGGGTAAGGTGAGGGTTAGGTTGAGGGTGAGGGTTACGATAAGGGTGTGGTTTAGGTTTAGAGTAAGGCTTAGGGTTAGGGTTAGGGTGAGGGTGTGGGTTAGATTGAGGATTAGTGTTAGGGTTAGTGTGAGGTTTACCATGAGGATGAGTGTTAGGGTTCGGGTTAGGGCTAGGATTAGGTTGAGGTTTAGGGTTAGTTTTAGGGTTAGGGTGATGGTTAGGGTTAGTGTGAGGCTTAGTGTTCGGGTTACGGTAAGTGTTAAGGTGAGGGTAATTGTTAGGGTGAGGTTTAGGTTTAGGGTGAGGGTAATGGTTAGGGTGAGAGTTGGGGTTAAGGTTAGGGTTTTTGTTAGGATTATGGTTTGGGTTACTGTTACTGTGAGGGTGAGTGTTAGCGATAGGGTTAGGATTAGTATTAAGGTTAGTGTTAGGATGAGGGTAAGTGTTAGGGTGAGGGTTAGGGTGAGGGTGAGGGTAATGGTTAGGGTGAGGGTCAGGTTTAGGGTTAGGGTTACATTGAGCATGAGGGTTAGGGTTAGGTTGAGGGTTAGGTTTAGGGTTAGAGTTAGGGTGAGTTTAGGGTTAGGCTTAGTGTGAGGGTTAGTGTTAGGGTTAGGGTTAGTGGTAGGTGAAGGTAAGTGTTAGTGTGAGGTTTAGGGTTAGGGTGAGGATTATGTTTAGGGTGAGGGTTAGGGTTATTGTTAGGGTTAGGGTTAGGGTTAGGGTTAGAGTTAGAGTTAGGGTGAGGATAAGATTTAGGGTTAGAGTTAGGGTTAGGGTGAGTGTTAGGGTTAGGGTTAGGCTTAGGCTTAGGCCAAGCATGAGGGTGAGGGTTAGGGTTATGGTTAGTGTTAGTTGAAGGATGAGGTTTCGGCTTAGGGTTAGGGTTAGGGTGAGGGCTAGGGTTAGGGTTAGGGTGAGGGTTAGGGTTAGGGATAGGTTTAGGGTTAGGTTTAGGGTTAGGGTGAGGGTGAGTATGAGGCTTAGGGTTAGGCTTAGAATTAGGCTTAGAGTTAGGGTGAGGGTTAGGGTTAGAGTTTCGGTTAGGGTGCAGGTGAGGCTGAGGATTAGGTTTAGGTTTAGGGTTAGATTTAGGGTTACGGTGAGGGTTAGGGTGAGGGTTAGGGTTAGGGATAGTGTTAGGTTTAGGATTAGGGTTAGGGTTAGGGTGAGTGTGAGGCGTAGGGTTAGGGTGAGTATTAGGGTTAGGCTTAGGTTTTGGCTGAGGGTGAGTGTGAGGATTAGGGTTAGGGTTTTGGTTAGGGTTAGGATTATGGGGAGGGTTAGGATGATTGTTAGATTTAGGATTAGGGTTAGGGTGAGGGCTAGGTTGAAGGTGAGGTTTAGAGTTAGGGTTAAGGTTAAGGTGAGGGTGAGTTTTTGGGTTAGAGTTAGGCTTAAGATGAGGCTGAGGGTGAGGGTGAGGGTTAGGGTTAGGATTAGGATTAGGGTAAGGGTTAGGATGACTTTGAGTGTTAGGGTTAGGGTTATTATTAGGCTTAGGGTTACACTGAGGGTGAGGGTGAGGGTGAGAGTAAGGGTTAGGTTTAGGGTTAGGTGGAGGGTGAGTGTGTGTGTTAGGGTTAGGTTTAGTGTTAGGCTTAGGCTTAGGTTGAGGGCTAGGCTGAGGGTGAGCTTTAGGGTTAGGATTAAGGTGAGGTTGAGGATTAAGGTTAGGGTTAGGTTTAGGGTGAGGGTGAGGTTTATGTTTAGAGTTAGGGTAAGGGTGAGGCTGAGGGTGAGGGTTAGGGTTTAGGGTTAGTGTTAGAGGTAGGGTTAGGGTGAGGGTTGAGGTGAGGGTGAGGGTTAGGCTTAGGTTTAGGGTTAGGTTTAGGGTAATAGTTAAGGTGAGTGTGAGGTTTAGGGTTAGGGTTAGGCTTAGGCTTAGCTTTAGGCTGAGGGAAAGGGTGAGTGTTAGTTTAGGTTGATGGTTAGGGTTAGGGTTAGCTTGAGAGTTAGGGTTCAGGTTAAGTTTAGGGTTAGTGTGAGGGTTAAGGTTAGGGTGAGGGTTAGGGTTAGGATTAGGTTTAGGGTGAGGGTGAGTTTTAGCATTAGGTTTAGTGTTAGGGTTAGATTTGGGGTTAGGATTAGTGTTATTGTTAGGGTTAGGGTTAGAGTTATGGTGAGGGTGAGGGTTAGGGTTAGGTTTAGGTTTAAGGTGAGGTTTAGGTTTAGGGTTAGGATTAGGATTAGGGTGAGGTTGAGGTTTAGGTTTAGGTTTAAGGTTAGTTGTAGGCTTAGGTCGAGGGGTAGGTTTATGGTTAATTTTAGGGTTAAGGTTAGGGTGAGGGTTAGGTTGAGGTTTACAGTTAGTGTTAGAGTTAGGGTTAGGATTAAGGTTAGGGTGTGGGTGAGTGTGAGGGTTAGGGTTAGGCTTAGGCTTAGGTTTAGGGTTAGGCTGAGGGTGATTGTGGGGTTGAGGATTAGAGTTAGGGTGATGGTTAGGGTTAGGGTTAGGGTGAGGGTTAGGATGAGGGTTAGGTTTAGGTTTAGGGTGAGGTTTAGGGTGAGGGTGCGGTTTAAGTGTTAGGCTTAGGCTTAGGGTTAGTCTGAGCGTTTGGTTGAGGATAAGGTTTAGGGTTAGGCTTAGGGTGAGGTTAGTGTTAGGGTTAGGTTTAGAGTTAGGGTTAGAGTGAGGGTGAGGTTTAGGGGTAGATTAGGGTTAGGGTTAGGGTCAGGGTTAGGGTGGGGGTTACGGTAAGTGTAAAGGTGAAGCTTACACTGACGGTGAGGGTTATGGTAAGGGTGAGGGTTAGGGTTAGCGTGAGGGTTAGGGCAGGGTTAGAGTAAGGTTGAGGGTTCGATTGAGGATAATTGTTAGGGTTAGTGTGAGGTTTAGGGTAAGAATGAAGGTTAGGGTTAGGGTGAGGGCTAAGTTGATGGTTATGTTTAGGGTTAGTGTTAGGGTGAGTTTTAGGTTTAGGGTGAGGGTTAGGGTTAGGGTTAGTGTTATTGTTAGCGTTGTTGTTAGGGTTATGGTTACGGTGAAGATGAGGGTGAGGGTTAGTGTTAGGGGATGAGGGTTACGGTTAGTATTAGGGTTAGTGTAAGGGCTAGGGTGAGGGTGAGCTTTAGAGTTAGCGTTAGGGTGAAGTTTAGGGTTAGGTTTAGGTTTAGGGTGAGGGTGAGGTTTAGAGTTAGAGTTAGGTTTAGGGTGAGGCTGATGGTGAGGGTTAGGGTTAGGGTTCGTATTAAGTTTAGGGTTAGGGTTAGGGTGAGGGTGAGGCTGAGGGTGAGGGTTAGGGTTAGGTTTAGGATTTGGTTTAGGGGTAGGGTTAGGGTGAATGTGAGGGTTAGGGGTAGGGTTAGGGTTAGGGTGCGGCTTAGCGTTAGGCTGAGGGCTAGGGTGAGGGTGAGGGTTAGGGTTAGGGTGAGCGTTATGTTTATGGTTATGGGGAGGGATAGATGAGGGTTAGGGTTAGTATTAGGGTTAGGGTGAGGGCTAGGGTGAGGGTCAGGTTTAGGGTTAGGGTTAGGGTGATGTTTTGGTTTAGGGTTAGGGTGAGGGTGAGGTTTAGGGTTAGAGTTAGGGTTAAGGTTAGCCTGAGTGTGAGGGTTAGGGTTAGGGTTAGGATTAGGATTAAGGTGAGGTTTTGGGTGATTGTGAGGCTTAGGGTTAGGGTTCGGGTTTGGCTTAGGGTTACACTGAGGGTGAGTGTGAGGTTTCGGCTTAGGATTAGGGTTCAGGTGAGGGTGAGTGTGTGTGTTAGTGTTAGGTTTAGGGTTAGGTTCAGGGTTAGGCTGATGCTGCGGTTGAGGGTGATGTTTAGGGTTAGTTTAAGGGTTAGGTTAAGGGTTAGGGGGAGGGTTAGGATGAGGGTAAGGGTTAGGATTAGGGTTAGGGTGAGAGCTAGGGTGAGGTTGAGGTTTAATGTTAGGGTTAGTGTGAGAGTTAGTGTTAGGGTTAGTGTGAGAGTAGGATTCGGGTTAAGTTTAGGGTTAAGGTGAGGGTTAGGGTTAGGGTCAAGGTTACGATGAGGTTGAGGGTTAGGGTTAGGTTGAGGGTTAGGTTTGGATTTGTGTTAGGGTGAGGGCTACGGTGAGGGTGATTGTTAGGGTAAGGGTTTGTCTTAGGGTTAAGCTGAGCATGAAGTTGAGGGTGAGGGTTAGCGTTAAGGTTAGTGTGAGGTTTAGTGTTAGTTTTAGGGTGACAGTTAGGATTAGGGTGAGGGTGAGGTTTAGCGGTAGAGTTAGTGTTAGGGTGAAGGTTAGGGTTAGGGTGAGGGTTAGGGTGCGGGTGACAGTAAGGGTAAGGTGAGGGTTAGGCTGAGGCGAGGGTTACGGTAAGGGTGAGGCTTAGGTTTAGGGTGAGGGTTAGGGTTAGGGTGAGGGTGAGGGTGTGGTTTAGAATGAGGATTAGTGTTAGGGTTTGTGTGAGGTTTACCGTGAGGATGAGTGTTAGGGTTAGGGTTAGGGCTAGGGTTTAGTTGAGGTTTAGGGTTAGTGTTAGGATGAGTTTTAGGGTTAGGGTGATGGTTAGGGTTATTGTGAGGCTTAGTGTTCGTGTTAAGGTTAGTGTTAAGGTGAGGGTAAGTGTTAGGGTGAGGGTTTGGTTTAGAGTGACGTTAATGGTTAGGGTGAGTGTTAGGGTTAAGGTTAGGGTTTTTGTTAGGATTATTGTTAGGATTACTGTTACTGTGAGGGTGAGTGTTAGCGATAGGTTTAGGATTAGTATTAGGGTTAGTGTTAGGGTGAGGGTAAGTTTTAGGGTGAGGGTTAGGGTGAGGTTGAAGGTTAGGGTTAGGTTGAGGGTTAGGGTTAGGTTTAGGGTGAGTTTAGGTTTAGGGTTATTGTGAGGGTTAGTGTTAGGGTAAGGGTTAGTGGTAGGTGAGGGTAAGTGTTAGTGTGAGGTTTAGGATTAGGGTGAGGATTATGGTTAGTGTGAGTGTTAGGGTTATTGTTAGGGTTAGGGTTAGGGTTAGAGTTAGGGTTAGGGTGAGGGTGATATTTAGGGTTAGAATTAGTGTTAGTTTTAGGTTAGGGTGAGGGTTAGGGTTAGGCTCAGGCTTAGGCTTAGGCTTCGGCCGAGCATGAGGGTGAGTGTTAGGGTTCGGGTTAGGGTTAGAGTTAGGGTTATGGTTAGTGTCAAGTTTAGGATGAGGTTTAGGATTAGGGTTAGGTTGAGGGTGAGTGTGAGGCTTAGGGTTAGGTTTAGGATTAGGCTTAGAGTTAGGGTGAGGGTTAGGGTTATAGTTTGGTTTAGGGTGCAGGTGAAGCTGAGGATTAGGGTTAGGTTTAGGGTTAGATTTAGGGTTAGGCTTAGGGTTAGGTTTATTGTTAGGTGTAAGATTACGGTGAAGGTTAGGGTTAGGGTTAGGCTTAGGCTTAGGGTTAGGCTGAGGGTGTCTGTGGGTGTGAGAATTAGAGTTAGGTTTAGGGTTAGGTTTATTGTTAGTGTAATGGTTAGGGTTAAGTATCCAGTGAGGGTGAGGCTGAGGGTAAGTTTGAGGGTTAGAGTTAGGGTTAGGGTTAGTGTTATTGTTAGGGTTAGGGCTAGAGTTATGGTGAGGTTGAGGGTGATGGTGAAGGTTAGGGTTAGGGTGAGTTTTAGGGTTAGGGTTAGGGTTAGTGTTAGGGTGAGGGTGAGTTTTAGGGTGAGGGTGAGGTTTAATGTTAGGGTTAGGGTTAGATTTAGGGTTAGGGTTAGGCTGAGAGTAGGATTCGGGTTAAGTTTAGGGTTAGACTGAATGTTAGGTTAAGGGTTACAGTGAGGTTGAGGGTTAGGTTTAGGTTGAGGTTTAGGGTTAAGATTAGGATTAGGGTGAGGGTGAGGGTTAGGGTTAGGGTAAGATTTACGGTGAGGGTGAGGCTTTGGGTTAGGGTTAGGTTTAGGATTTTTGTTAGGGTGAGGGCTAGGGTGAGGGTGAGGGTTAGGTTAAGGCTTTGGCTTAGGCTTAGGGTTATGCTGAGCGTGAGGTTTAGGCTGAGTGTTAGGGTTAGGGTTAGTGTGAGTTTTAGTGTTAGGGTTAGGGTTAGAGTTAGGATTAGGGTGAGGTTTAGGGGTAGAGTTAGTGTTAGGGTAAGGGTTAGGATGAGGGTTAGGATTAGGCTTAGGGTGAGGGCTAGCTTGAGGGTGAGGTTTATAGTTAGGGTTAGGGTGAGGTTTAGGGTTAGGGTTAGGGTGAGGGTGCGGTTTAGGTTTAGAGTTAGGTAAACGGGGTGGCTGAGGTTGAGGGTTAGGGTTAGGATTAGTGTTAGAGTTAGGGTTAGGGTGAGGGTTAAGGTGAGGGTGAGGGTTAGGCTTAGGGTTAGGTTTAGGATTAGGGTAATGTTTAGAGTGAGTGTGAGGTTTAGGGTTAGGGTTAGGCTTAGCCTTAGGGTTAGGCTGAGGGAGAGGGTGAGGTTTAGCTTTAGATTGACGGTTAGGGTTAGGGTTAGCTTGAGAGTTAGGGTTCAGGTTAAGTTTAGGGTTAGGGTGAGGGTTAGGGTTACGGTTATGGTGAGGGTGATGTTTAGGGTTAGTTTGAGGGTTAGGGTTAGGCTTAGGGTGAGGGTTAGGATTAGGGTTAGGGTTAGCGTTAGGATGAGGATTAGGGTTAGGTTGAGGGTGAGTTTTAGCATTATCGTTAGGGTTAGGGTTAGGGTTAGTGTTAGTATTAGTGTTATTGTTAGGGTTAGGGTTAGAGTTATGGTGAGGGTGAGGTTGAGAGTGAGGGTTAGGGTTAGGGTTAGTGTGAGGTTTAGTGTTAGTTTTGGGGTTACAGTTAGGATTAGGGTGAGGGTGAGGTTTAGGGTTAGAGTTAGTGTTGGGGTGAGGGTTAGGCTTAGGGTGAGGGATAGTGTGGGGTTGACAGTAAGGGTAAGGTTAAGGTTAGGCTGAGGGTGAGGTTTATGGTAAGGGTGAGGTTTAGGGTTAGGGTGAGAATTAGGGTTAGGGTTAGGGTGAGTTTTAGTGTTAGGGTTAGGGTTAGAGTTAGGATTAGGGTGAGGTTTAGGGGTAGAGTTAGTGTTAGGGTAAGGGTTAGGATGAGGGTTAGGATTAGGCTTAGGGTGAGGGCTAGCTTGAGGGTTAGGTTTAGAGTTAGGTTTAGGGTGAGCTTTAGGGTTAGGGTTAGAGTGAGGGTGCGGTTTAGGTTTAGAGTTAGGTCAACGGTGAAGCTGAGGTTGAGGGTTAGGGTTAGGATTAGTGTTAGAGTTAGGGTTAGGGTGAGGGTTAAGGTGAGGGTGAGGGATAGGCTTAGGGTTAGGTTTAGGATTAGGGTAATGTTTAGGTGTGAGTGTGAGGTTTAGGGTTAGGGTTAGGCTTAGACTTAGGGTTAGGCTGAGGGAGAGGGTGAGGTTTAGCTTTCGATTGACGGTTAGGGTTAGGGTTAGCTTGAGAGTTAGGGTTCAGGTTAAGTTTAGGGTTAGGGTGAGGGTTAGAGTTACGGTTACGGTGAGGGTGATGTTTAGGGTTAGTTTGAGGGTTAGGGTTAGGCTTAGGGTGAGGGTTAGGATTTGGGTTAGGGTTAGGGTTAGGATGAGGATTAGGGTTAGGATTAGGGTTAAGTTGAGGGTTAGGGTGAGGGTGAGGTTTAGGGTTAGTGTTAGGGGAAGGTTTAAGGTTAGGGTTAGGTTTAGGGTGAGGGTTAGAATGAGGCTTAGATTTACGGTGAGGGTTAGAGTTAGGGTGAGGGTTAGGGTTAGGATTAGGGTTAGGGTGAGGGTGAGTTTTAGCATTATCGTTAGGGTTAGGTTTAGGTTTAGGATTAGTGTTATTGTTAGGGTTAGGGTTAGAGTTATGGTGAGGGTGAGGTTGAGGGTGAGGGTTAGGGTTAGGGTTAGTGTGAGATTTAGTGTTAGTTTTAGGGTTACAGTTAGGATTAGGGTGAGGGTGATGTTTAGGGATAGAGTTAGTGTTAGGGTGAGGGTTAGGCTTAGGTTGAGGGATAGGGTGGGGTTGACAGTAAGGGTAAGGTGAAGGTTAGGCTGAGGTTGAAGTTTATGGTAAGGGTGAGGTTTAGGATTAGGGTGAGAGTTAGGGTTAGGGTTAGGGTGAGTTTTACTGTTAGGGTTAGGGTTAGAGTTAGGATTAGGGTGAGGTTTAGGGGTAGAGTTAGTGTTAGGGTAAGGGTTAGAATGAGGGTTAGGATTAGGCTTAGGGTGAGGGCTAGCTTGAGGGTGAGGTTTAGAGTTAGGTTTAGGGTGAGCTTTAGGGTTAGGGTTAGGGTGAGGGTGCGGTTTAGGTTTAGAGTTAGGTTAACGGTGAGGCTGAGGTTGAAGGTTAGGGTTAGGATTAGTGTTAGAGTTAGGGTTAGGTTGAGGGTTAAGGTGAGGGTGAGGGATAGGCTTAGGGTTAGGTTTAGGATTAGGGTATTGTTTAGATGTGAGTGTGAGGTTTAGGGTTAGGTTTAGACTTAGGTTTAGGCTGAGGGAGAGGGTGAGGTTTAGCTTTCAATTGACGGTTAGGGTTAGGGTTAGCTTGAGAGTTAGGGTTCAGGTTAAGTTTAGGATTAGGGTGAGGGTTAGGGTTACGGTTAAGGTGAGGGTGATGTTTAGGGTTAGTTTGAGGGTTAGGGTTAGGCTTAGGGTGAGGGTTAGGATTTGGGTTAGGGTTAGGGTTAGGATGAGGATTAGGGTTAGGATTAGGGTTAAGTTGAGGGTTAGGGTGAGGGTCAGGTTTAGGGTTAGTGTTAGGGGAAGGTTTACGGTTAGGGTTAGGTTTAGGGTGAGGGTTAGAATGAGGCTTAGATTTATGGTGAGGGTTAGAGTTAGGGTGAGGGTTAGGGTTAGGATTAGGGTTAGGGTGAGGGTGAGTTTTAGCATTATCGTTAGGGTTAGGGTTAGGTTTAGGGTTAGGATTAGTGTTATTGTTAGGGTTAGGGTTAGAGTTATGGTGAGGGTGAGGTTGAGCTTGAGGGTTAGGGTTAGGGTTAGTGTGAGGTTTAGTGTTAGTTTTAGGGTTACAGTTAGGATTAAGGTGAGGGTGAGGTTTAGGGGTAGAGTTAGTGTTAGGGTGAGGGTTAGGCTTAGGTTGAGGGATAGGGTGGGGTTGACAGTAAGGGTAAGGTGAAGGTTAGGCTGAGGGTGAGGTTTACGGTAAGGGTGAGGTTTAGGGTTAGGGTGAGGGTTAGGGTTAGGGTTAGGGTGAGGGAGAGGGTTAGATTGAGGATTAGTGTTAGAGTTAGTGTGAGGTTTACTGTGAGGATCAGTGTTAGGGTTAGGGATAGGGCTAGGGTTAGGTTGAGGTTTAGGGTTAGTGTTAGGGTGAGGTTTAGGGTTAGGGTGATGGTTAGGGTTAGTGTGAGGCTTAGTGTTCGGTTTGCAGTTAGTGTTAAGGTGAGGGTAACTGTTAGGGTGAGGGTTAGTTTTAGGGTGAGGGTAATGGTTAGGGTGAGGGTTATGGTTATGGTTAGGGTTATTGTTAGGATTATGGTTTGGGTTACTGTTACTGTGAGGGTTAATGTTAGGGTTAGGGTTAGGATTAGTATTAGAGGTAGTGTTAGGGTGAGGGTAAGTGTTAGGGTGAGGGTTAGGGTTAGGGTGAGGTTTATGGTTAGGGTGAAGGTCAGGGTTAGGGTTAGGGTTACATTGAGCGTGAGGGTTAGGGTTAGGTTGATGGTTAGGGTTAGGGTTAGGGTTCGGGTGAGTTTAGGGTTAGGGTTAGTGTGAGGGTTAGTGTTAGGGTTAGGGTTACTGGTAGGGTGAGGTTAAATGGTAGTGTGATGTTTAATGTTAGGGTGAGGATTATGGTTAGGGTGAGGGTTAGGGTTATTGTTAGGGTTAGGGTTAGGTTTAGAGTTAGGGTTAGGGTGAGGGTGAGATTTAAGGTTAGAGTTAGGGTATCTGTTAGGGTTAGGGTGAGGGTTAGGCTTAGGCTTAGGCTTAGGCTTAGGCTTAGGCCGAGCATGAGGGTGAGGGTTAGTGTGCGGGTTAGGGTGTGGGTTAGGATTATGGTTAGTGTCAGGTTTAGGATGAGGTTTAGCGTTAGGGTTAGGGTTAGGGTGAGGGCTAGGGTGAGGGTTAGGGTGAGGGTTAAGGTTAGGGAAAGGTTTAGGTTTAGGATTAGGGTTAGGGTGAGGGTGAGTGTGAGGCTTAGGGTTAGGGTTAGGATTAGGCTTAGAGTTAGGGTGAGGGTTAGGGTTAGAGTTTGGGTTAGGGTGCAGGTGAGGCTGAGGATTAGGGTTAGGTTTAGTGTTAGTTTTAGGTTTAGGTTTAGGGTTAGGGTTAGTGTTAGGTTTAGGGTTATGGTGAGGGTTAGGGTAAGGGTTAGGGTTAGCCTTAGGTTTAGGCTGAGGGTGTCTGTGGGGGTGAGAATTAGAGTTAGAGTTAGGCTTAGGCTTAGGTTTAGGTTTATTGTTAGTGCTATGTTTAGGGTTAAGTTTGCAGTGAGGGTGAGGCTGAGGGTAAGGGTGAGGGTTAGGGTTAGGGTTAGTGTTATTGTTTGGGTTAGGGCTAGAGTTATGGTGAGGTTGAGGGTGAGGGTAAAGGATAGGTTTAGGGTGCGTTTTAGGGTTAGGGATAGGGTTAGGGTGAGGGTGAGTTTTAGGGTGAGGGTGAGGTTTAATGTTAGGGTTAGTGTGAGAGTTAGGGTTAGGGTTAGGGTGAGAGTAGGATTCAGGTTAAGTTTAGGGTTAGAGTGTGGGTTAGGGTAAAGGTTACGGTGAGGTTGAGGGTTAGGGTTAGGTTGAGGTTTAGGGATAAGATTAGGTTTAGGTTAGGGTGAGGGTTAGGGTTAGGGTAAGGTTTAGGCTGAGGGGGAGGGTGAGGATTAGGTTTAGAGTTAGTATTTGTGTTAGGGTGAGGGCTAGAGTGAGGGTGAGGGTTAGGGTAAGGGTTTGGCTTAGGATTAGGTTTAAGCTGAGCGTGAGGTTGAGGGTGAGTGTTAGGGTTAGGGTTAGTGTGAAGTTTAGTGTTAGGGTTAGGGTTACAGTTAGGATTAGGGTGAGGGTGAGGTTTAGGGGTAGAGTTAGTGTTAGGGTGAGGATTAGGCTTAGAGTTAGCGTTAGGGTGGTGATGACAGTAAGGGTAAGGTGAAGTTTATGCTGAGGGTAAGGGTGAGGTTTAGGGTTTGGGTGAGGGTTAGTGTTAGGGTTAGGGTGAGGGTGAGGGTTAGATTGAGGATTATTGTTAGGGTTAGTTTGAGGTTTACCGTGAGGATGAATGTTGGGGTTAGGGTTAGTGCTAGGCTTAGGTTGAGGTTCAGGGTGTTAGCGTGAGGTTTAGGTTTAGGGTGAAGTTAGGGTTTGCGTTAGGATTAGAGTTAGGTTTTGGGTGAGGGTGAGGTATAGGGTTAGAGTTAAGGTTAGACTTAGGTTTAGGCTGAACGTTTGGTTGAGGATAAGGGTTAGGGTTAGGTTTAGGGTGATATTTAGTGTTAGGGTAGGTTTAGAGTTAGGGTGAGGTTGAGGGTGAGGTTTAGGGGTAGAGTTAGGGTTAGGGTGAGGGTTAGGGTTAGGGTGAGGGTTAGGGTGGGGGTTACGGTAATCATAAAGATGATGGTTAGACTGAGAGTGAGGGTTATTGTAAGGGTGAGAGTTATGGTTAGGGTGAGCATTAGAGTTAGGGTTAGAGTGAAGGTGAGGTTTAGATTGAGGAAAAGTTTTAGGGTTAGTGTGAGTTTTAGGGTGAGGATGAGGGTTAGGGTTCGGCTGAGGGCTAAGGTGAGGGTGAGGTTTAGGGTTAGTTATAGGGTGAGGTTTAGGGTTAGGGTGATGGTTAGGGTTAGTGTGAGGGTTAGTGTTAGGGTTAGGGTTAGTGTTATGGTGAGGGTAATTGTTAGGATGAGGGTTAGTGTGAGGTTAGTGTTAGGGTTACTGTGAGGGTGAGGGTAAGTGTTAGGGTCAGAGTTTGGGTTAGAGTGAGGGTTATGGTTAGGTTGAGGGTTAGGATTAGGGTTAGGGTTAGTGTTAGGTTTAGGTTTGGGATTAAGGTTACGGTGAGTCTGAGGGTGAGGGCTAGGGTTAGGGTTTGGGTGAAGTTAGGGTTTGCGTTAGCGTTAGAGTTAGGTTTTGGGTAAGGGTGAGGTTTAGGGTTAGAGTTAGGGTTAGGGTGAGGGTTTGGTTGTGGGTTAGGTTAGGGTTAGTGTTATGGTTAAGGTTGGGGAGAAAGTTAGTAGGAGGTTTAGGGTTAGGGTTAGGGTTAGGGTGAGGGTGAGGGTTAGGGTGAGGGTGAGGGTTAGGGTTAAGGTTAGGATTAGGATTAGGGTTAGGTTTAGGGTGAGAGTGAGGGTTAGTGTTAGGGTGAGGTTGAGGTTTAGGATTATGGTGAGGGTTAGGATGAGGGTTAGGGTTAGGATTAGGGTTAGGGTGAGGGCTAGCGTGAGGGTGAGGTTTAGGTTTAGGGTTAGGGTTAGGGTAAGGGTGAGTTTTAGGGTTAGAGTTAGGCTTAAGGTGAGGGTGCAGGTGAGGGTGAGGGTTAGGGTTAGGATTAGGATTAGGGTAAGGTTTAGGGTGAGTGTGAGGGGTAGGTTTAGTGTAGGATTAGACTTAGGTTTACACTGAGAGTGAGGGTGAGGGTGAGGGTAAGGTTTAGGATTAGGGTTAGGGTGAGAGTGAGTGTGTGTGTTAGGGTTAGGCTTAGGTTTATGCTTAGGGTTAGGGTTAGGGTGAGGGTGAGGTTGAGGGTGAGGTTTAGGGTTAGGGTGAGGGTTAGGGTAAGGGTTAGGGGGAGGGTTAGAATAATGGTTAGGATTAGGATTATGGTTAGGGTGAGGGCTATGATGAGGTTGAGGTTTAGAGTTAGGTTTAGGGTGAGGGTTAGGGTTAGGGTGAGAGTTGGGATTCAGGTTAAGTTTATGTTTAGGGTAAGGGTTAGATAAAGGGCTATGGTGAGGGTGAGGGTTAGGGTTAGATTGAGGGTTAGGGTTAGTTATCAGCGTTAGGGTGAGGTTGAGGGTGTGGGTTAGGGTTAGTGTTAGGGTGAGGGTTAGGATGAGGGTTAGGATTAGGGTTAGGCTGAGGGTGAGGTTTAGGGTTAGAGTTAGGGTAAGGGTGTGGCTGAGGTTGAGGGTTAGGTTTAGGGTTAGTGTTAGAGTTAGGGTTAGGATGAGGGTTAGGGTGATTGTGAGGGTTAGGCTTAAGGTTAGGATTACGATTAGGGTAATGGTTAGAGTGAGTGTTAGGTTTAGGGTTAGGGTTAGGCTTAGGCTTAGGGTTAGGCTGAGGGAGAGGGTGAGGGTGAGGGTTAGCTTTAGGTTGAGGGTTAGGTTTAGGGTTAGCTTGAGTGTTAGGATTCAGGTTAAGTTAAGGGTTAGGGTGAGGGTTAGGGTTAGGGTTACGGTGAGCGTGAGGGTTAGGGTTAGGTTGAGGGTTACAGTTAGGTTAGGGTTAGGGTTAGTATTAGGGTTAGTGTTAGGGTAAGGTTTAAGGTTAGTGCTAGGTTTAGGGTGAGGTTTACGGTTAGTTTTAGGGTGAGTGTTAGGTTTTGGTTAATTTTAAGGTTAGGGTGAGGATGAGGGTTAGGTTTAGGGTTAGGGTGAAGACTAGGGTGAGAGTGAGGTTTAGGGTTAGTGTTAGGGTAAGGTTTAGGGTTAGGATTAGGATTCGGGTAAGGTTTAGGATGAGGGTTAGGGTTATGGTGAGGGTTAGAGTTAGCTTGAGGGTTAGGGTTAGGATTAGTGTTAGGGTTGGGTGAGTGTTAGGATTATGTTTAGGATTTCGGTTAAGGTTAGGTTTAGGTTTAGGATTAGTGTTATTGTTAGGGTTAGGTTTAAAGTTATGGTGAGGGTGAGGTTGAGGGTGAGGGTGAGGATTAGTGTTTGGGTTAGGGTCAGGTTTAGGTTTAGGGTTAGGATTAGGATAAGGGTGAGGGAGAGGTTTAGTTTTAGATATAGGGTTAGGGGGAGGGTTACTTTGAGTGTTAGGGTTAGGGTTAGTGTTAGGGTTAGGGTAAGGTTGAGAGTTAGGTTGAGGTTTACGGTAAGGGTGAGTGTTAGGGTTAGGGTTAGGCTTAGGCTTAGGGTTAGGCTGAGGGTGAGGTTGGGGGTGAGGATTAGGGTTAGGGTGATGGTTAGGGTTAGGTTAGGTTGAGGGTTAGGAGGAGGGTTAGGGTTAGGATTAGGGTTAGGCTGAGGGTGAAGATGAGGTTATTGTTAGGGTGAGGGTTAGGTTTAGGGTTAGGGTGAGAGTTAGGGTTTGGGTTAAGTTTAGGGTTAAGTTGAGGTTTAGGGTAAGGGTTACAGTGAGGGTGAGGGTTAGGGTTAGGTTGAGGGTTAGGGTTCGGATTAGTGTTAGGGTGAGTGTGACAGTGAGGGTTAGGTTTAGTGTTAGGGTGAGGGTTAGGATGAGGGTTAGGGTTAGGATTAGGGTTAGGGTGAGGGTGAGGTTTAGGGTTAGGGTGAGGTTTAGGGTTAGGGTTAGTGTTAGGGTTAGGGTGAGGGTGAGGTTTAGTGTTAGAGTTAGGGTTAGGTTTAGGCTGAGGGTGAGGGTTAGGGTTAGGGTTAGTGTTAGAGTTAGGTTTATGATGAGGGTTAGGGTGAGAGTGAGGGTTAGGCTTAGTGTTAGGATTAGGATTAGGGTAAGGGTTAGGGTGAGGGTGAGGGTGAGGGTGAGGGTGAGGGTTAGGGATAGGGTAAAGCTTAGTGGTAGGGTTAGTTTGAGATTTAGTGTTCGGGTTAAGTTTAGGGTTAGGGTGAGAGTTAGGGTTAGGGTTACGGTGAGCGTGACGGTTACTGTAAGGTTGAGGGTTAGGGTTAGGCTTAGGATTAGGGTGAGGGGTAGGGTTCGGGTTAGGGTGAGTTTTAGGGTGAGGTTTTGGGTTAGAGTTAGGTTTGGGGCAGGGTTAAGGTGAGGGTTAGGGTTAGGGTTAGTGTTAAGGTTAGGGTGAGGTTTAGGGTTAGGGTTAGTGTTATTGTTAGTGTTATGTTTAGGGTGAAGTTTGCGGTGAGGGTGAGGCTGTGGGTGAGGGTCATGGTTATGGTTATGGTTAGGGTTAGTGTTAGTGTTATTGTTAGGGTTATGGTTAGAGTTAAGGTTAGGTTGAGGGTTAGGGTGAGTGTTAGGATTAGGGTGTGTTTTAGGGTGAGGTTTAGGATTAGGGTTTGGGTTAGGTTTAGGGTGAGGGTGAGGTTTAGGGTTAGAGTTAGTTTTGAGGGGAGGGTTAGGGTGAGGTTTAGGGTTAGGGTTAGGATGAGGGTGAGGGTTAGGTTGAGGTTTAGGGATAGGGTTATGTTTAGGATTAGGGTTAGGGTGAGGGTGAGTGTGAGGGTTAGGGTGAGTGTTAGGCTTAGGCTTAGGGTTTGTCTGAGGGTGATGGTGGGGGTGAGGATTAAAGTTAGGGTGACGGTAAGGGTTAGGGTTAGTGTTGTTGTTAGGGTTAGGTTTAGAGTTAGGATTAGGGTGAGGGTGAGTTTTAGGGGTAGAGATAGGGTTAGGGTGAGTGTTAGGCTTAGGGTGAGTGTTAGAGTGGGGGTGACGGTAAGGGTAAAGGTGAGGTTTAGGCTGTGGGTGAGGTTTACCGTAAGGGTTAGGGTTACCGTTAGGGTGAGGGATAGGGTTAGGGTTAGGTTGAAGGTGAGGGTTAGGGTTAGATTGAGGATTAGTGTTAGGGTTAGTGTGAGGTATAGGGTGAGGATGCGGGTTAGGGTTAGGGTGAGGTCTAGGGTGAGGATGAGGTTTAGGGTTAGTGTTAGAGTGAGGTTTAGGGTTAGGGTGATGGTTAGGGTTAGTGATAGGGTGAGGTTAAGTGTTAGGTTTAGGGTTAGGATTAATGTGAGGGTTAGGCTTAAGGTGAGGGTTAGGGTGAGGGTGAGTTTTACGGTTAGGTTTTGGATTAGGAATAGGGTTAGGGTTAGGGTGAGTGTGTTATTTAGGGTTAGCGTTAGTGTTAGGCTTAGGGTTAGGCTGAGGGTGAGGGTGAGGGTTATTGTTAGAATGAGGGTTAATGTTATTGTTAGGGTGAGAGTTAGGTTTTGGTTTAAGTTTAGGGTTAGAGTGAGGATTAGGGTAAGGGTTACAGTAAGGGTGAGGGTTAGTTTTAGGTTAAGGGTTAGGGTTAGGGTTAGGGTGAAGGTTAGGATGAGGATTAGGGTTTGGATTGGGTTTAGGGTGAGGGCTAGGGTGAGGGTGAGGTTTAGGGTTAGGGTTAAGGTGAGGTTTAGGTTTAGGTTTAGGGTTACGGATAGGTTGAGGGTGAGGTTTAGGGTTAGAGTTAGGGTTAGGTTGAGGCTAAGGGTGAGGGTTAGGGTTAGGGTTAGTGTTAGAGTTAAGTTTACGGTGAGGGTTAGGGTGAGAGTGAGGGTTAGGCTTAGTGTTAGTTTTAGGATTAGGGTAAGGGTTAGCATGAGGGTTTGGGTGAGGGTGAGGATGAGGTTTAGGGATAGGGTAAGGTTTAGGGATAGGGTTAGTTTGAGATTTAGGGTTCGGGTTAAACTTAGGGTTAGGGTGATGTTTAGGGTTAGGGTTATGGTGACCGTGAGGGTTAGGGTTAGGTTGAGGGTTAGGGTTTGGTTTAGGATTAGGTTGAGGGTTAGGTTTAGGGTTAGGGTGAGGTTTAGGGTGAGGTTTTGGGTTAGAGTTAGGTTTAGGGGCAGGGTTAGGGTGAGGTTTAGGGTTAGGGTTAGTGTTAAGGTTAGGGTGAATGTTAGGGTTAGGGTTAGGGTTAGGGTTATTGTTAGTGTTATGGTCAGGGTGAAGTTTGCGGTTAGGGTGAGGCTGAGGGTGAGGGTTATGGTCATGGTTATGGTTATGGTTAGGGTTAGGGTTAATGTTATTGTTAGGGTTAGGTTTAGAGTTAAAGTTAGATTGAGGGTGAGGGTGAGGGTGAGTGTTAGGGTTAGAGTGAGTTGTAGGGTGAGGTTTAGGGTTAGGGTTAGGGTTAGGGTTAGGGTGAGGGTGAGGTTTAGGGTTAGAGTTAAGGTTGAGGGGAAGGTTAGGGTTAGGTTTAGGGTTTGGGTTAGGATGAGGGTAAGGGTTAGGTTGAGGTTTAGGCATAGGGTTAGGTTTAGGATTAGGGTTAGAGTGAGGGTGAGTATGAGGGTTAGGGTGAGGCTTAGGGTTAGGCTGAGGGTGATGTTGGGTGTGAGGATTAAGGTTAGGTTGATGGTAAGGGTTAGGACTAATGTTAATTTTAGGGTTAGGGTTAGAGTTGGGAATAGGGTGAGTGTGAGGTTTAGGGGTAGATATAGGGTTAGGGTGAGTGATAGGCTTAGGGTGAGGTTTAGGGTGGTTATGAGGATAAGGGTAAAGGTGAGGGTTAGGCTGAGGATGATGGTTACGGTAAGGGTTAGTGTTAGGGTTAGAGTGAGGGATAGGGTTAGGTTTAGGGTGAGGGTGATGGTTAGATTGAGGATTAGTGTCAGGGTTATCGTGAGGTTTAGGGTGAGGATGATGGTTAGGATTATGGTGAGGTCTAGGGTGAGGATGAGGTTTAGGGTTAGTGTTAGGGTGAGGTTTCGGGTTAGGGTGATGGTTAGAGTTAGTGTTATGTTGAGGTTTAGTGTTAGGGTTAGGGTTAGGATTAATGTTAGGGTTAGGCTTAAGGTGAGGGTTAGGGTGAGGGTGAGGTTTAGGTGAGGGTTAGGATGAGGGTTAAGGTTAGAATTAGGGTTAGGGTGAGAGCTAGGGTGAGGTTGAGGTTTAGGTTTAGGGTTAGGGTGACGTTTAGGGTTAGGGTTAGGGTTATTGATAGGGTGACGGTGAGGTTAAGGGTTATTGTTAGGGTTAGGGTGAGGCTGAGAGTGAGTGTTAGGTTTAGTGTTAGTGTTAGAAATAGGGTCACAGTGAGGATTACGGTGAGGGTGAAGGTTAGGCTTAGTGTTAGGATTAGGTTTAGGGTAAGGTTTAGGGTGAGTGTGAGGGTTAGGGTTACAGTGAGCATGATTGTTAGGTTTAGGTTGAGGGTTAGGGTTAGGCTTAGGATTAGGGTTTCGGTGAGGGTGAGGGTTAGGGTTATGGTAAGGGATAGGGGTAGGGTTAGGGTGAGAGTTAGGTTTCGGGTTAAGTTTAGGGTTAAGGTGAGGATTAGGTTTAGGATTAGGGTGAGCATGAGGGTTAGGTCAGATTGAGGTTAGGGTTAGGCTTAGGATTATTGTGAGGGTTAGGGTCAGGGTTAGGGTGAGGTTTAAGGTGAGTTTTTGGATTAGGGTTAGGGTTAGGGTTAGGGTGAGGGTGAGGTTTAGGGATAGAGTTAGGTTTAGGGGCAGGGTTAGGGTGAGGTTTAGGATTAGGGTTAGTGTTAGAGTTAGGGTGAGGGTTAGGGTTAGGGTTATTGTTTGGGTTATTGTTATTCTTAGTGGTATGGTTAGGGTTAACTTTGCAGTGAGGGTGAGGCTGAGGGTGAGGTTTATGGTTAGGGTTAGGGCTAGGGTTAGTGTTATTGTTAGGGTTAGGGTTAGAGTTAAGTGTAGGTTGAGGGTTAAGGTGAGGGTTAGATTTAGGGTGAGGTTTAGATTGAGGTTTAGGGTTAGGGTTAGGGTTACGGTTAGGGTGAGGGTGAGGTTTAGGGGTAGAGTTAGGGTTAGGGGGAGGGTTAGGGTGAGGTTCAAGTTTAGGGTTAGGTTGAGGATGAGATTTCGCTTGAGGTTTAGGGATAGGGTTAGGTTTAGGATTAGGGTTCAGGTGAGGTTGAGTGTGAGGGTTAGGGTGAGGGTTAGGCTTAGGCTGAGGGTTAGGCTGAGGGTGAGGGTGGGGGTGAGGATTAGGGTTCGCGGGATGGTAAGGGTTAGTGTTAGTGTTATTGTTAGGGTTAGGGTTAGAGTTACTCTTAGTGTGAGGGTGGGGGTCAGGGTTAGTGTTAGGGTTAGTGTGAGGTTTAGGTTTAGGGTTATTGTTAGGGTTATTGTGAGGGTGAGGTTTAGGGTTAGTTATAGGGTTAGGGGGAGGGTTAGGGTGAGGTGAGGGTTAGGGTTAGTGTTAGGTTTATGGTGAGGTTGAGGGTTAGGTTGAGGTTTAGGGTTAGGCTTAGGGTTAGGGTTACTGTGAGGGTTAGTGTTAGGATTAGGGTTAGTGTTAGGGTGAGGGTTTGGGTTAGGGTGAGGGTTTGTGTTAGGTTGAGGGTTATGTTTAGGGTGAGGATTAGGGTTAGGATTATTGTTAGGGTTAGGTTTAGGGTTATTCTGAGGTTGAGGGTGAGGGTGAGGTTTAGGGTTAGGGTGCGGGTTTTGGTTATGGTTAGGGTTAGGGTTAGTGTTAATGTTATTTTTAGGGTTAGGGTTAGAATTAAGGTTAGGTTGAGGGTGAGTATGAGTGTTAGGGTTAGGGTGATTTTTAGGGTGAGGTTTAGGGTTAGGGTTAGGGTTTGGGCTTGGGTGAGTGTGAGGTTTACGGTTAGAGTTAGGGTTGAAGAGAGGGTTAGGGTGCGATTTAGGGTTAGGTTTAGGATGAGGGTGAGGGTTAGGTTGAGGTTTAGGGATAGGGTTAGTTTTAGGATTAGGGTTAGGGTTAGGGGGAGTGTAAGGGTTAGGGTGAGGTTTAGGCTTAGGCTTAGGGTTAGGCTGAGGGTGATGGTGGGTGTACGGATTAAGGTTATGGTGATGGTAAGTGTTAGGGTGGGTGTGACAGAAAGGGTAAAGGTGAGGTTTAGGCTGAGGGTGAGGTTTACACTAAGGGTTAGTGTTAGGGTTAGGGAGAGGGATAGGGTTTGGGTTAGGGTGAGGGTGAGGGTTAGATTGAGGATTAGTGTTAGGGTTAGTGTGAGGTTTAGGGTGAGGATGAGGGGTAGGATTATGGTGAGGTCTAGGGTGAGGATGAGGGTTACGGTTAGTGTTAGGGTGAGGCTTAGCGTTAGGGTGATGGTTAGGTTAGTGTTAGGGTGAGGTTTAGTGTTAGGTTTAGGGTTAGGATTAATGTTAGGGTTAGGCTTAAGGTGAGGGTTAGGGTGAGGGTGAGGTTTAGGGTTTGGGTTAGGATTAGGAATAGGGTTAGGGTTAGGGTGAGTGTGAGGTTTAGGGTTAGCGTTATGGTTAGGCTTAGGGTTAGGCTGAGTGTGAATGTGAGGGTGAGGGTTATTGTTAGGGTGAGGGTTAGGTTTAGGGTTAGGATGAGAGTTAGGGTTCGGGTTAAGTTTAGGGTTAGAGTGAGGATTAGGGTAAGGGTTACAGTGAGGATGAGGGTTAGGGTTAGTTTGAGGTTTAGGGTTAGGCTTAGGATTAGGGTTAGGGTTCGGATTAGGTTTAGGGTGAAGGCTAGGGTGACGGTGAGATTTAGGTTTAGGGTTAGGGTGAGGTTTAGGTTTAGGTTTAGTGTTAGGGATAGGGTGAGGGTGAGGTTTAGGGTTAGAGTTAGGGTTAGGTTGAGGCTGAGGATGAGGGTTAGGGTTAGGGTTAGTGTTAGAGTTAGGGATATGGTGAGGTTTAGGGTGAGAGTGAGGTTTAGGCTTAATGTTAGGATTAGGATTAGGGTAAGGGTTTGGGTGAGGGTGAGGGTGAGGTTTAGGGTTAGGGTAAAGTTTAGGGGTAGGGTTAGGGTGAGATTTAGGGTTCTGGTTAAGTTTAGGGTGAGGGTGAGGGTTACGGTTAGGGTTATGGTGAGCGTGAGGGTTAGGGTTAGGTTGAGGGTTAGGGTTAGGTTTAGGATTAGGGTTACGTTTAGGGTTAGTGTTAGGGTGAGGTTTAGGGTGAGGTTTTGGGTTAGAGTTAGGTTTAGGGGCAGGGTTAGGGTGAGGTTTAGGGTTAGGGTTAGTGTTAAGGTTAGGGTGAGGGTTACGGTTAGGGTTAGGGTTTGGGTTATTGTTAGTGTTATGGTTAGGGTGAAGTTTGCGGTGAGGGTGAGGCTGCGGGTGAGGGTTATGTTTATGGTTATGGTTATAGTTAGTGTTAGTGTTATTGTTTGGGTTAGGGTTAGATTTAAGTTTAGGTTGAGGATGAGGATGAGTGTTAAGGTTATGGTGAGTTTTAGGGTGAGGTTTAGGGTTAGAGTTAGGGTTAGGGTTAGGGTGAGGGTGAGGTTTAGGGTTAGACTTAAGGTTAAGGGGAGGTTTAGGGTTAGGTTTAGGCTTAGGGTTAAGATGAGGGTGAGGGTTAGGTTGAGGTTTAGGGATAGGTTTAGGTTAAGGATTAGGGTTAGGTGAGGGTGAGTATGAGGGTTAGGGTGAGGCTCAGGGTTAGACTGAGGCTGATGTTGGGGGTGAGGATTAAGGTTAGTGTGATGGTAAGGGTTAGGGTTAGTGTTATTGTTAGTGTTAAGTTTAGAGTTAAGATTAGGGTAAGGGTGAGGTTTAGGGGTAGAGATAGGGTTAGGGTGAGGGTTAGGCTTAGGGTGAGGGTTAGGTTGGGTGTGAGGGTAAGGGTAAAGGTGAGGGTTAGGCTGAGGGTGAGGTTTACCGTAAGGGTTAGGGTTAGGGTTTAGGGGAGGGATAGGGTTAGGGTTAGGGAGAGGGTGAGGGTTAAGGTTAGATTTAGGATTAGTGTTAGGGTTAGTGTGAGGTTTAGGGTGAGGATGCGGGTTAGGATTAGGGTGAGGTCTAGGGTGAGGATGAGGTATAGGGTTAGTGTTAGGGTGAGGTTTAGGGTTAGGGTGATGTTTAGGGTTAGTATTAGGGTGAGGTTTAGTGTTAGGGTTTAGGTTAGGATTAATGTTAGGGTTAGGCTTAAGGTGAGGGTTAGGTTGAGGGTGAGGATTATGGTGAGGGTTAGGACGAGGTTTAGGGTTAGAATTAGGGTTAGGATGAAAGCTAGGGTGAGGGTGAGGTTTAGGGTTAGTGTTAGGGTGACGTTTAGGGTTAGGGTTACGGTTAGGGATAGGGTGATGGTGAGGTTTAGGTTTAGAGTTAGGGTTTGGGTGAGGCTGAGGGTGAGTTTTAGGTTCAGTGTTAGTGTTAGATATAGGGTTTTAGTGAGGGTTAGGGTGAGGGTTAGGCTTAGTGTTAGGATTAGGATTAGGGTAAGGCTTAGGGTGCGTGTGAGGATTAGGGTTACTGTGAGAGTGATTGTTAGGTTTAGGTTGAGGGTTAGGGTTAGGCTTTGGATTAGGGTCAGGGTGAAGGTGAGGGTTAGGGTTAGGGTAAGGTTTAGGGGTAGGGTTAGGGTGAGAGTTAGGTTTCAGGTTAAGTTTAGGGTTAGGGTGAGGGTTAGGGTTAGGGTTACCGTGAGCATGAGGGTTAGGGTTAGGTTGAGGGTTAGGGTTAGGCTTAGGATTAGGGTGAGAGTTAGGGCTAGGGTTAGGGTGAGGTTTAGGTTGAGGTTTTGGATTAGGGTTAGGGTTAGGGTTAGGGTGAGGGTGAGGTTTAGTGTTAGTGTTAGGTTTAGGGACAGGGTTAAGGTGAGGTTTAGGGTTACGATTACGGTGAGCTTGGGGGTTAGTGTTAGGTTGAGTTTTAGGGTTAGGCATATGATTAGGGTGAGGGTGAGGTTTAGGGTTAGAGTTAGGTTTAGGGGCAGGGTTAGGGTGAGGTTTAGGGTTAGGGTTAGTGTTAGGGTTAGGGTTAGAGTTAGGGTTAGGGTTGTTGTTTGGTTTAGGGTTATTGTTAGTTTTATTGTTAGGGTTAAGTTTGCAGTGAGGGTGAGGCTGAGGGTGAGGGTTATGGTTAGGGTTAGGTTTAGGGTTAGTGTTATATTTAGGGTTAGAGTCAGAGTTAAGGGTAGTTTGAGGGCGAGGGTAAGGGTTAGGGTTAGGGTGAGGTTTAGAGTGAGGTTTAGGATTAGGGTTAGGGTTAGGGTTAGGGTGAGGGTGAGGTTTAGGGGTAGAGTTAGGGTTGAAGAGAGAGTTAGGGTGAGATTTAGGGTTAGGGTTCGGATGAGGGTTCGTATGAGGATTAGGGTTAAGATTAGAGTTAGGGTGAGGGCTCGGGTGATGGTGACGTTTAGGTTTACTGTTGGGGTGAGTTTTAGGTTTAGGGTGAGGGTTAGGATGAGAGTTAGGGTTACCGTGACATGAGGGTTAGTGATAGGGTGAGGGTGAGGATTAGAATTATGGTTAGGGTGAGGGTGAGTTTTAAGATTAGGGTTAGTGTTAAGTTTAGTGTTAGGATTAGTGTTATTATTAATGTTAGGGTTAGACTTACAGTGAGGGTGAGGATGAAAGTGAGGTTGAAGGTGAGGGTTAGGGTGAGGGTTTGGGTGAGGTTTATGGTTAGGGTTATTATTAGGGTTAGGGTGAGGGTTAGGGTTATGTTTAGGGTTAGGTTTAGTGTTATTGTTAGGGTTAGGGTTACAGTTACGAATAGGTTGAGGGTGAGGGTGAGGGTTAGTCTTAGGCTGAGGTTTAGGGTGAGCTTTAGCTTTAGGTTTAGGGTTAAGGTTAGGTTGAGGATGAGGTTTAGTGTTAGAGTTAGGTTTAGGGGGAGGGTTAGGGTGTGGATTAGGGTTAGGGTTAGTTTTCGTGTTAGGGTTAGGGTGAGGATTAGGTTGAGGTTTAGGGTTAGGGTTAGGTTTTGCATTAGGGTTAAGGTGAGTGTGAGGGTTAGGTTTAGGGTTACACTTAGGCTTAGGGTTAAGCTGAGGGTGAGGGTTAGGATGAGGATTAGGGTTAGGGTGAGCGTTAGGTTGAGGGTACTATTAAGTGTAAAGGTGAGGGTTAGGCTGAGGGTGAGGATTAAGATAAGGGTGAGGGTTAGGTTTATGGTGAGGGTTTGGGTAAGGGTTCGGGTTAGGTTTAGGGTGAGAGTTAAATTGAGGATTAGGGTTAGGGTTAGTGTGAGGTTTAGGGTGAGGATGAGGATTAGGGTTAGCCTGAGGGTGAGGGTTTGAATTAGGGTTAGCGTGATGGATAGTGTGAGGGTGAGTGTTAGGGTTAGGGTTAGGGTTAGGGTGAGGTTTAGGATTAGAGTGAGAGTTAGGGTTAGTGTGAGGGTTAGGGTTAGTGTTAGGGGAGGGTAATTGTTAGGTTGAGAGTTAGGTTTAGGGTGAGGTTTATGGTTAGGGTTAGGGTTAGATTTAGGGTTAGGGTGAGGGTGAGGTTTAGGGGTAGATTTAGGGTTAGGGTGGGGGTTAGGGTGAGGGTTAGGATTAGGGTGAGGGTTCGGGTGGGGGTGACGGTAAGTGTAAAATTGAGGGTTAGGCCGAGGATGAGGGTTAGGGTTAGGGTGAGGGCTAGGGTGAGGGTGAGGGTTAGGGTTATTGTTAGGGTGAGGTTTAGGGTTAGAGTGATGGTTAGGGTTGGTGTGAGGGTTAGTGTTAGGGTTCGGGTTAATGTTAGGGTGCGGGTTAGTCTTAAGGTGAGGGTTATGGTTAGGGTGAGGTTCAGCGTTAGTGTTAGGGTTAGAGTTAGGGTTATTGTGAGGGTTAGGGTTATGGTGAGGGTAAGGTTGACGGTTAGGGTTGGGGTTAGGATGAGGTTTAGGTTTAGGTTTGGTGTTAGAGTTAGGTTAGGGTGAGGGTGAGGTTTAGGGTTAGTGTTAGGGTTAGTGTTAGTGTTAGGGTTAGGGTGAGGGTGAGGGTTAGGCTTAGGCTTAGGCTTAGGCTTAGGCTTAGCCCGAACATGAGGGTTAGGGTTAGTGTTAGGGTGAGTGTTATTGTTAGGGTGAGGGTTAGGGTTAGGGTTAGGGTTAGTGTTAGGTTTAGTGTTAGCGTTAGGGTTACGTTGAGGGTAAGGGTGAGGCTTACGGTTGGGGTTAGGATTCGGTTTAGGATTAGGTTTAGGGTTAGAGTTTGGTTTAGGGTGAGTGTAAGTTTTAGGGTTAGAGTTAGGGTTAGGGTTAGTGTTAGGGTTAGGGTTAGGATGAGTGTTAGGTTTAGGATGAGGTTTAGGGTGAGGGCTATTGTGAGGGTGAGGTTTAGGGTTAGGGTTAGCTGAGGTTTAGGGTTAGGGTTATGGTTAGGGTTATGGTGAGGGTTAGGTTTAGGGTTAGAGTTAGGGTTAGAGTGAGGCTGAGGGTGAGGGTTAGGTTTAGGGTTATTGTTAGATTTAGGGTTAGGGTGAGGGTTAGTTTGAGGTTGAGGGTTAGGCTTAGAGTTAGGATTAGGATTAGGGTAAGGGTTACAGTGAGTGTGAGGGTTAGGTTAGGGTTAGGGTTAGGCTTAGGGTTAGGTTGAGGGTGAGGGTGAGGGTGAGGGTTAAGTTTAAGGTTAGGGTGAGTGTTAGGTTTAGGGTTAGGGTGAGGGCTAGGATGAAAGTTAGGTTTAGGGTGAGCGTGTTAGGATTAGGGTTAGGGTTAGGGTTAGGGTTATGGTTAGGTTTAGGATTAGTGTTATTGTTAGGGTTAGGGTTAGAGTTACCGTGAGGTTGAGGGTGAGGGTTAGAGTGAGGTTTAGGTTTAAGGTAAGTGTTAGGGTTAGTGTGAGGTTTAGGTTTAGGGTTAGATTTCCGGTTATGGGGAGGGTTAGGTAGAGGGTTTGGGTTAGGGTTGGTGTTAGGTTTAATGTTAGGGTGAGGGATAGGTTGAGGTTTAGGGTTAGGGTTAAGTTTAGGATTAGGGTTAGGCTGAGAGTGAGGGTGAGAGTTACGGTTAGGCTTAGGCTTAGGTTTAGGCTGAGGGTGAGGGTGGGTGTGAGGTTTCGGTTTATGGTGATGGTTAGGTTTAGGGTTAGGTGAGGGGACGGGTGCGGGTAAGTGTTAGGGTAAGGCATAGACTTAGGCTTAGGGTTAGGTTGAGCTTGAGATTGACGGTGAAAGTTAGGCTTAGGTTGATGGTTAGGTTTACGATTAGGGTGAGTGTTAGGATGAGTTTTAGGGTTAGGGGAGGGTCAGGGTGAGGATGATGGTAAGGGTAAAGGTGACCTTTACACTGAGGGTGAGGGTTAAGATAAGGGTGAGGGTTAGGGTTAGGTTTATGCTTAGGGTTAGGGTTAGGGTGAGGGTTAGATTGAGTATTAGGTTTAGGGTTAGTGTGAGGTTTAGGGCGAGGCTGAGGTTCAGGGTTAGGTTGAGGGTGAGGGTTAGAATTAGGGTTAGTGTGAGGGCTAGTGTGAGGGTGAAAGTTAGTATTAGGGTTAAAGTTAGGGTGAGGTTTTAGGTGAGGGTTAGGGTTAGGGATGTGGTTAGGTTTAGGATTAGGGTTATGGTGAGGGTGAGTGTGAGGGTTAAGGTTAGGGTTATGCTTAAGGTTAGTGTGAGGGTTAGGGTTTGGGTAAGGGTGAGGGTGAGGCTAAGGATTAGGGTTAAGTTTAGTGTTAGGTTTAGGATTAGGGTTATTTTTAGGTTTAGGCTTAGGGTTAGGATTATGGTGAGGGTTAGGTTTAGCCTTAGCCTTAGGCTTAGGTTAGGCTGAGGGTGAGAGTGAGGGTGGGGATGCGGATTAGGGTTGGGGTTAGGGTTAGTGTTATTGTTAGGTTTAGGGTTAGAGTTACGGTGAGGTTGACGGTGAGGGTGAGGGTTCGGGTTAGGGTGAGGTTTAGGGTGAGCTTTAGGTTTAGGGTTAGGGTGAGGTTTAGGTTTTGGGTGAGGACTACAGTGTGGGTTAGGGTTAGCTTTAGGGTTAAGGTGAGAGTTAGGGTGAGGTTGAGGGTTAGGGTGAGGGTGAGGGTTAGGGTTAGGGTTAGGGTTAGGGTTTGGGTGACGTTTAGAGTTAGGGTGTGGGTTAGGGATAGGTTTATTGTTAGGGTGAGGGTTAGGTTTTTGGTTAGGGTTCAAGTTAGGGTGAGTGTGAGGGTGTGCATTAGGATTAGGATTAGGGTTAGGGTTAGTGTTAGGCTGAGGGTGTGGGTGAGGGTGAGTATTAGGTTTAGGGTAATGTTTAGGGTTAGGGTTAGGGTTAGGATGAGGGTTAGGGTGAGGATTATGGTTAGGGTTAGGGTGAGGGTTAGGTTTAGTGTGATTGTTAGGGTTAGTGTGAGGTTGAAAGTTAGGGTGAGGTTTAGGGTGACGGTTAGGGATAGGAATAGTGTGAGGGTTAGTGTGAGCGTTTGGGTGAGGGTTAGGTTTAGGGTTAGGGTGAGGGTTAGGGTTAAGTTTGAGATTAGGGTTAGGGTTAGCGTGAGATATAGGGTTAGGTTAAGGGTGAGGGTTAGGGTTACTGTGAGGTTTAGGGTTCTGGTTAGGTTTATTGTTAAGATAAGGATTAGGGTGAGGGTTAGGGTGAGGGTGAAGGATAGGGTTAGTGTAAGGGTTAGGGTGAGTGTTTGCTGAGGGTTAGGTTTATGTTTTAGGTTAGGGTGAGGGTTAGGCTGAGGGTAAGTTTTAAGGTGAGGTTTCTGGTGAGGTTGAGTATTAGGGTTAGCATTAGTCTTAGGTTGATAGGGTTAGGTATAGCATTAGGGTTAGGGTGAGGGTTAGTATTAGGGTTATGGTGAGGGTGAGGTTTAGGTTTAACATTAGGTTTATGGTTAGGGTTATAGTGAGGCTGATGGTGAGGGTTAGGATTAGGTTTAGGGTTAGGGTGAGGCTGAGGTTGAGAATGAGGTTGAGGGTGAGGTTTAGGGTTAGGGTTAGGTTTAGGGTGAGGTCTACGGTGAAGGTGAGGTTTAGGGTGAGGGTTAGGGTGAGGGTGACTTTGAAGGTGAGGTTTAGGCTTAAGGTGAGGGTTAGGGTTAGGGTTAGGCTTGAGGGTTAGAGTTAGGGTGATGTTTAGGGTGAGGGTGAGGGTGAGAATGAGGGTATAGGTGAGGGTTAGGTTCAAGGGGAGGGCAGGGGTGACGGTGAGGGTTAGGTTGAGTGTGTGGAAAAGGGTTAGGGTTAGTTTCAGGGTGAGGATGAGGGTTAGGGTTAGCATAAGTTTTAGGGTGAGGGTTAGGGTTAGGGTTAGGATAAGGGTTAGGTTTAGGGTAAGGTTTAGTGTTAGGCTTAGGGTTAGGGTTAGGGTTAGGGTGAGGGATAAGCTTAGGGTTAGAGTTAGGGTGAGGGTTAGGGTTAGCGTGAGGGTTAGGGTTAGGGTGATGTTTAGGGTGACGGTGAGGGTTAGGGTGAGGTTAAGGTGAGCGTGAGGGTTAGTGTGAAGCTGAGCGTGAGTGGGAGGGTGACGGTGAGGGTTAGGGTTAGGGTTAGGTTTAGGGTGAGGGTAAGATTTAGGGTTACTATTAGGGTTAGGGTAATGGTTAGGCTGAGGGTTAGGGTGACGGTGAGGGTCAGGGTGTGCGTTTCTGTTATGTAAGTGTTTGGGTTATGGTTAGGGTGATGATTAGGTTGAGTGTGAGTCATAGGGTTAGGTTGAGTGTTAGGCTTAGTGTGAGGGTCACGGTTAGGGTTAGGTTTAGTGTGAGGATAAGGATTAGGGTGAGGGTAAGTATGAGATTCAGGGTTAGGGTTAGAGTTAGGGTTAGGGTGAAGTTTAGGGTGGGGGTTAGGGTGAGGGTTAGGGTTAGGTTTAGGGTTGGGTGAGGGTTAGGATGAGTGTTAGGTTTATGGTTAGGGTTAGGTTTAGGGTGCAGGTTAGGGTTAGGGTTAGAGTGAGGGTGAAGGTCAGGGTTAATGTTAGGATTAGGTTTAGGGTTATGGTGGGGCTGAGGGTGAGGCTGAGGGTGAGGGTGAGGGTGAGGGTTAATATGAGGGTTAGTTTTAGGGTGAGGGCTATTGTGAGGGTGAAATTTAAGGTGAGGGTTAAGGTTAGAGTGAGTGTTAGGGTTAGGGTTAGGGTGAGGGTTAGGTTTAGGGTGATGTTTAGGGTGAGGGTGAAGGTGAGAGTGAGGGTTCGGGTTCGGGTTAGGGTTAGGGTGAGGGTTAGGATTAGGGTAAGGGTTAGGGTGAGGGTAAGGGTTAGGATGAAATTTACGTTGAGGGTGAGGGTTAGGTTTAGGTTTAGGGTTAGGGTCAGGGTTAAGGTGAGGGTTAGAGTGAAGCTTAGGGTGAAGGTTAGGGTTAGGGTTAGGGTTTGGGTTAGGGTGAGGGTTAGGTTAAGGGGAAGGGGTAGGTTGAGGTTTAAGGAGAGGGTGATGGATAGGGTTATTGTGAGAATAAGTATTAGACTGAGGCTTAGGTTGAGAGAGCATTTGTGTTAGCATCAGGTTTGGGCTGATGGTGAGGGTTAGGGATAGGCTGACGGGTAGTTTTAGGGTTAGGGTGAGGGTTAGGGTTTGGGTTAGGGTGAGATTAAGGTTTAGGGTGAGGGTGAGGGTGAGGCTTAGGGTTAGGGTTAGGCTGAGTTTGAGGGTATGAGTGAGGCTCACCCTAGACCTCACCGCTAGGGTTAGGGTGAGTGGTAGGTTTAGGGTTAGATTTAGGGTGAGGTTTAGGTTTAATGTGAGGGTTCGGGTGATTATAAGTGTTAGAGTGAGGGTTAGTGTGAGAGTGAGGTTTAGGGTGATGTTTAAGCTGAAGGTGAAAGTTAGGGTGTGTGAGAGGTTTTGGGTGAGAGTGAGGGTTATGGTTTGGTTGAGGGTGAGGGTTAGTGTGAGAGTAATGGTTAGGGTGATGTTTAGGTTGAGGATGAGGTTTAGGGTGAGAGTTAGGGTTCAGGGAATGGGTAGGGTTAGGGTGTAGGTGAGGGTTAGTGTAAGGGTGAGGCTTAGGGTGACCGTGAGGGTTAGGTTTCAGGGGAGGATTAGGGTTAGGGTTAGGGTTCGGGTTCAGGTTAGGGTTAGGGTTAGGGTGAGTGTTAGGGTGAGAGGTAGGGTTAGGTTTAGGATGAGGGTTAGGCTTTTTGTGAGGGTTACGGTTAGGGTTAGGGTTAGGGTTTATGTGAGGATAAGGGTTAGGGTGAGGGTTTGGGTGAAACTGAGGGTTAGGGTTAGCCTTAGGGTTAGGGTTAAGGTTAGGATGGGGGTTAGGGTGAGGGTTAGTATGAGGGTTAGGGTTGGGTGAGGGTTAGGGTGATTGTAAGGGTTAGGGTGAGGGTTAGGTTGAGGTTGAGGAATAGGGTTTTTGTGAGGTTAAGGTTTATGGCGACGGTTAGGGTGAGGTTGAGGGTTAGGGTTAGCATTAGTGTTAGGGTGAGGGTGAGAGTTAGGGTGAGCGTGAGGGGTAGACTGAGGTTTAGGGTTGGTTTATGGTTAGTGGTAGGGTGTGGTTTAGAGTTAGGGTTAGGGTGAGGGTGAGGGTTAGGGTAAAGGTTAGGGTCACTGTTAGGGTGAGGGTGAGGTTTAGGGTTAGCATCACGGTTAGGGTTAGGTTTAGGTTGAGTGTTACAGTTAGGGTGAGGTTGAAGGTTAGGGTTAGCATTAGGGTAAGGGTTAGGGTTAGGGTGCAGGTTAGGGTTAGGGTTAGAGTGAGGGTGAGGGTCAGGGTTAGGGTTAGGATTAGGTGTAGGTTTAGGGTGAGGCTGAGGGTGAGGGTGAGCATTAGGGTGAGCGTGAAGGTGAGGGTTAAGTTTATGGTTATGTTTAGGGTGAGGTATAGGGTGAGGGTGAGGGCTAGGGTGAGGGTCAGGTTGAAGGTGAGGTTTTCAGCTTGGAGAGGGTTAGGGTTAGGTTTAGGTTGAGGATTAGGGTGAGGGTGAGGTTTAAGGTGAGTGTTAGGGTTAGGGTGTGGGTTAGGGTTAGGGTGAGGGTTAGGGTTAGGGTGATGTTTAGGGTGAGGGTGAGGGTGAGAGTTAGGGTTCGGATGAGGGTGTGGGTTAGGGTGTTGGTGAAGGTTAGGGTGAGAGTGAGGGTGAGGGTGAGGGTGAGGGTTAGGGTGTTGGTGAGGTTTCGGATTAGAATAAGTTTTAAGGTAAGGGTGAGGTTTAGGGTGAGGGTGAGGGTTAAGGTTAGGGTTAGTATTATGGTTAGGGTTAGGGTGAGGGTTATGGTTAGGGTTAGGTTGAGGATTAGGGTGAGAGTGAGGGTTAGGATTTGATTAAGGGTTAGGTTGAGGTTTAGGGTAAGGGTTAGGGTTAGGGTTAGGGTGAGTGTGAGGGTTAAAGTTAGGGGTAGGGTGAGGGTCATGGTTGGAGTTAGGGTTAGGGTTAGGGCTAGGGTGAAGGTTAGGATGAGGGTGAGGGTGAGTGTGAGTGTTAGGGTGTGGGTTACGGTTAGGTTTATGGTGAGGGTTAAGATGACGGTGAGTGTTAATGTGAGGGTGAGTGTTAGGGTTAGGGTGAGTGATAGGGTGAGGGTTAGGGTCAGATTGAGTGTGAGGATTAGGGTTAGGGTTACCCTTAGGTTTATGGTGAGGGTATCAGTTAGGGTGAGATTTAGGGTGAGGGTGAGGGTTAGGGTGAGCGTTAGGGTTAAGTTGAGATTAGGGTGAGGATTAGAGTTAGGGTGAGGATTTGGGCTAGGGTTAGGGTGACGTTTAGGGTTAGGGTGTGGGTTAGGGATAGGTTAATGTATAGGGTGAGAGTTAGGTTTATGGTTAGGGTTCAAGTTAGGGTGAGTGTGAGTGTGAGCGTTAGGGTTAGGATTAGGGTTTGTGTTAGTGTTAGGCTGAGGGTGTGGGTGAGGGTGACGGTGAGGGTTAGGTTTAGGGTAATGTTTAGGGTTAGGGATAGTTTGAGGGTTAGGGTTAGGGTTAGGATGAGGGTTAGGGTGAGGATTATGGTTAGGGTTAGGGTGAGGATTAGGTTTAGTTTTATTTTTAGGGTTAGTGTGAGGGTAAGCGTTAGGGTGAGGGTTAGGGTGAGGGTGAGGTATAGGTTTAGTGTTAGGGTTAGGGTGAGCGTTTGGGTGACGATTAGGATTGGATTTAGGGAGAGGTTTGGGGTTAGGGTTGAGTTTAGGGTTAGGGTTAGTGTGAGGTTTAGTGTTAGGTTTTGGGAGATGATTAGAGTTAGTGTGAGGTTTAGGGTTACGTTTAGGGTTAGTGTGAGGATAAGGGTTAGGGTGATGGTTAGGGTGCGGGTGAGGGATAGGGTGAGTGTAAGGGTTAGGGTGACTGGTGAAGGTTAGGTTTAGGTTTAGGGTTAGGGTGAGGGGTAGGCTGAGGGTAAGTGTTAGGGTGAGTTTTCGGGTGAGGTTGAGTATTAGGCTTAGAATTAGTCTTAGTGTAAGTGTTAGGATTAGGTATAGCATTAGAGTTAGGGGTAGGGTGAGGGTGAGGGTTAGGATTAGGGTAAAGTTGAGGGTGAAGTTTAGGGTTAGCATTAGGTTTAAGGTTATCGTTAGAGTGAGGGTTAGGGTGAGGATTAGGTTTAGGATTAGGTTTAGGGTTAGGGTGAGGCTGAGGTTGAGGATGAGCTTGAGGGTGAGTTTTTGGGTTAGGGTTAGGTTTAGGGTGAGGGCTAGGGTGAGGGTGAGATTTAGGGTGAGGGTTAGGGTGAGGGTGAGGTTGAAAGTGAGGTTTAGGGTTAGGGTGATGTTTAGGTTGAGGGTGAGGGTGAGGGTGAGGGTGAGTTTTAGGGTATAGGTGAGGGTTAGTTTTAGGGTGAGGGTTAGGGTGACGGTGAGGGTTAGGGTGAGGGTGTGGAAAAGGGTTAGGGTTAGTTTCAGGGTGAGGGTTAGGGTTAGGGTTAGGGTGAGTGTTCGGGTTAGTGTGAGGGTTAGGGTTCGGGTTAGTGTGAGGAAAAGGTTTATGGTGAGGATTAGGATGAAAGTAAGAGTTAAGGTTAGGTTTAGTGTTAGGGTTAGGGTGAGGTTTAGGGTTAGGATTAGGGTTAGGGTTAAGTTGAGGGTGAGGGTTTGAATTAGGGTTAGGTTGAGGGTTAGGTTTGGGGTGAGTGTTAGGGTTTCGGTTAGGGTGAGGGTGAGGTAGAGGTTTCGGTTTCTGGTGAGGGTTAGTGTGTGGGTGATGGTTAGTGTTCGAGTGAAGTTTAAGGTGACAGTGAGGGTTAGGGTGAGGGTGATGGTTAGAGTTAGTGTGAGTATTAGGTTTAGGGTTAAGGTTATGGTGAGGGTAAGGTTTAGGGTGCGGTTTAGGGTGAGGCTGAGGGATAGGGTTAGCATTAGGGTTATGGTGGGGGATAAGGTTAGGTTTAGGGTGAGATAGAGGGTTAGGTTTAGGGTTAGGATGAGGATTAGGATTAGGGTTAGAATTAGGGATAGGGTTATGGTTAGGGTTAGTGTTTGAATTAGGGTGAGTATGAGGGTGAGAGTTAGGGTTAGGATTTAGGGTTACGGTTAGTGTTAGGCAGAGGGTGAGGGTGAGGGTGAGGGTTAGGGTTAGGGTGATATTTAGGGTTAAAGTTAGGGTGAAAGGTAGGGTTAGGGTTAGGGAGATTTTTAGGTTTAGGGTGAGGGTTTGGGTTAGTTTGAGGGTTAGGGTGAAGGTAAGTTTGAGATTGAGGGTTAGTGTGAGGGTGATGGTGACTGTGAGGGTTAGGGTTAGGATTCTGGTTAGGGTTAGGGTGAGGGTTAGGGTTAGGTTTAGGGTTAGAGTGAGGGTAAATTTGAGGGTAAGGGTTAGGGTTATGGTTAGGTTTAGCGTTAGGGTTAGGTTTCAGGTAAGGTTTAGGGTTAGGATGAGGGTTAGGTTTAGGTTTAGGGTGAGGGTTAGGGTTAGGGTTAGGTTTAGGGTGAGGGTTAGTGTTAGGGTTAGGGTGACGGTGAGGGTTAGGTTGAGGGGTAGGGTTAGGAATAGGGTAAAGTTTAGGGTTAGGGTGAGGCTTAGGTTTAGGGTGAGGGTTAGGGTGAGGGTTAGGGTGAGGGTTAGTGTGAGGTTTAGGTTTAGGGTAAGGGTAAGGGTTAGGTTCAGGGTGAGCGTTAGTTTTAGGTTTAGGTTTAGGGATAGGGTGATGCTGAGGGTTAGGGTTAGGGTTCGTGTGAGGATAAGGGTTAGGGTGAGGATTAGGGTGAGGATGAGAGTTAGGGTTAGCATAAGGTTTAGGGCGAGGGTTAGGGTTAGGGTTAGGGTTAGGGTTAGGGTACGGTAAGGGTTAGGGTTAGCGTGAGGGTTAGGGGTAGGGTGATGTTTAGGTTGAAGGTGAGGGTTAGGGTGAGGGTGAGGTTGAGCGTGAGGGTTAGGGTGAGGGTGAGCATGAGTGGGAGGGTGACCATGAGGGTTAGGGTTAGGGTTAGATTTAGGGTGAGGATAAGAGTTAGGGTACTATTAGGATTAGGGTAAGGGTTAGCCTGTGGGTGAGGGTGAGGGTGAGGTTTCGGTTTCGGTAAGGTAAGGGTTAGGGTTATGTTTAGGGTGAGAATTATGGGGAGGGAGAGGATTAGGGTTAGGTTGAGGGTTAGGCTTAGTGTGAGGGTTGCGGTTAGGATTAGGGTTAATGTGAGGATAAGTTTTAGGATGAGGGTTAGGTTGAGAGTGAGGGTTAGGGTTAGCGTTAGGGTTAGGGTGAAGGTTAGTGTGGGGGTTAGGGTGTGGTTTAGGGTTCGGGTTAGGGTTGGGTGAGGGTTAGGCTGAGCGTAAGGTTTAGGGTGAGGGTTAGGTTGATAGTGAGGGATAGGGTTAAGGTGAGGGTAAGGGTTAGGGTTAGGGTGAGAGTGAGGGTGATGGTAAGGGTAAGGGTTAGGGTTCAGGTTAGGGTGAGGGTGAGGGTTAGGGTTAGCATTAAGGTTAGGGTTTGGTTTAGGTTGAGTGTTAGGGTTAGGGTTAGGGTTAGGGTTAGGGTGAGCGTAAGGGTTAGGATGACAGTTAGGGTGAGGGTGAGGGTTAAGTTTAGGTTTAGGGTTAGGGTGAGTTTGAGGGTGAGAGTTAAGGTTAGGGTTAGTGTGAGTGTTATGGTGAGGCTTAGGGTGAAGGTTAGGATTAGGGTTAGGCTTTGGGTTAGGGTGAGGGTTAGGGTGAGGGGAGGGGGTAGGGTGAGTTTTAGGGGGAGGGGAGGGATAGGGTTATGGTGAGGGTAAATGTTAGGCTGAGGCTTAGGTTGAGAGTGAACATTTGAGTTAGCATCAGATTTGGGTTAAGGGTGAGGGTTAGAGTTAGGCTGAGGGGTAGTTTAAGAGTTTGGGTTAGGGTTAGGTTTCGGGGGAGGTTAAGGGTTAGGGTGAGGGTGAGGTTTAGGGTTAGACTTAGGGTGAGGGTGAGGATTAGGTTTAGGGTAAGGGTGAGTGTGAGTGTGAGGGTTAGGTTTAGGATTAGGGTTAGGGTTAGGCTGAGGTTGAGGGTATGAGTGAGGGTGAGGGCTAGGGTTCGGGGTAGAGGTAGGGTTAGGGTAGAGGTTTAGAGTAAGTATTAGGGTTAGGGTTAGGATTAGGCTGAGGGTGAGGGTGAGGGTGAGGGTGAAGATGACGTTTAGGGTTAGAGTTAGGATTAGAGTTAGGGTTATGTTGACCACTAGGATGAGGGTGAGGGTTAGGGTTTGAGTTAGGGTTAGGGTGAGGCTTAGGGTGAGGGTTGAGTGTTAGGGTTTGGCTTAGGTTGAGGGTTACGGTTAGGATTAGGGATAGGGATAGGGTTAGGCTGAGGTTGAGGATGAGGTTGAGGTTGAGGGTTAGGGTTAGGGTTAGGCTTAAGGTGAGGGCGAAGGTTAGGATGAGGGTTAGGGTGAGGGTGCAGTTTTCGGTTAGGAAAGGGTTAGGGTTAGGTTTAGGGTGAGGATTAGGCTGAGGGTGAGGTTGAAGGTGAGGGTTAGGGTTAAGGTGAGGGTTAGGGTTAGGGTTAGGCTGAGGTTTAGGGTTAGGGTGATTTTTAGGGTGAGGGTGAGGGTTAGGGTTTAGGTGAGGGTTAGGGTTAGGGTGAGGGTTAGGGTGACAGTGAGGGTTAGGTTGATGGTTAGGGCTAGTGTGAGGGTTAGGATTAGGGTTAGTGTGAGGAAAAGGTTTAGGGTGAGGATTAGGATGAGACTAAGATTTAGGGTTATGTTTAGCATTAAGGGTAGTGTGAGGTATAGGGTTAGAGTTCGGGTGTTGGTTAGGTTGAGGGTGAGGGTTTGGTTTCGGGTGAGGGTTAGGGTGTGGGTTAGGGTTAAGGTTGTGGTGAGGGTAAGGGTTAGGGTGAGATTTAGGTTGAGGGTTAGGGTTAGGTTGAGGGTTAGTGTGATGTTGAGTGTTAGGGTGACAGTGAGGGTTAGGTTCAGGGTTAGGCTTAGGGTGAGGGTTAAAGTGAGGGTTAGGGTTAGGGTTAGGTTTAGGGTTAGTGTGAGGATTAGGGTTAGTTTTAAGTTTATAGTGAGGGTAAGGGTTAAGGTGAGGTTTAGGCTGATGGGTAGGTTTAGGGTAAGTGTGAGGGAGAGGGTGAGGGTAAGGATTAGAGTGAGGGTTAGGGTGAGGTTGAGTGTTAGGGTTAGCATTAGGGTTAGGGTTTGGGTTAGGGTGAGGTGTAGGGTTAGGGTTAGGGTGAGGATGAAGTTTAGGGTTAGCATTAGGTTTAGGGTTAGGTTGAGGGTGAGGGTTAGGGTTAGTTTTAGGGTGAGTGTTAGGTTCAGGTTTAGGGTCAGGGGTAGAGTGAGGGTTAAGGTTAACGTGTGGGTTCCAATTAGGGTGAGGGTGAGGGTAAGGATTCGGGTGAGGTTTAGGGTGTGGTTGAGGGTTAGGATTTGAATTAGAGTTACGCTTACGGTGAAGGTGAGGGTGAGGGTTAGGGTTAGGGTTAGGGTTTGAGTGAGGGTAAGTATTAGGGTGACGGGTAGGGTTAGGTTTGGGATGAGGTTGAGGGTTAGGTTTAGTGTTAGGGTGTGGGTTAGGGTTAGGGTAAGGTTAAGGGTTAGAGTGAGGGTTAGGGTGAGAGTGAGTGTTAGGGTTAGCGTGAGTGTGAGGGTGAGGTTTAGGGTGATGTTTAGGGTGACAGTGAGGGTTAGGGTGAGGGTTAGGTTTAGGTTTAGTGTTAGCGTTACAGTGAGGGTTAGGGTCACGGTTAGGATTAAGGTGAGGGGTAAAGTGAGGGTGAGTGTTAGGGTTAGGTTTAAGGTGTGGGTTATGGTTAGGGTTAGGATTAGGGTGAGGTTTAGGGTGAGGCGTTGGGTCAGGTTTAGTGTGAGGTTTAGGGTTAGTGTGAGGTTTTGGGTTAGGTTTAGGGTAAGTGTGAGGATAAGGGTTAGAGTGAGGGATAGGGTTATTGTAAGGGTTAGGGTGAGGGTTTGGGTTCGGTTAGGGTTAGGGTTAGGGTGAGGGTTAGGGTTAGGTTAAGGCATAGGGTTGGGGTTAGGGTAAGGGTGCGTGTGAGGGTGATGGTTAGTGTTAGGTTTATGGTGAAGGTGAGGGTTTGGTTTAGGATTAAGGTTAGGGTTAGTTTTAGGATGAGTGTGAGGGTTAGGTTTAGGATTAGGGTTAGGGTTAGGCTTAAGGTGAGTTTGAGTGTGAGTGTGATGGTTAGGGAGAGGATTAGGGTTAGGTTTAGGGTTAGCGTGAGAGTGAGGGTTAGGTTGAGGTGAGGTTTCGGGTTTGGGTGAGGGTGAGGGTTAGGGTTAGGGTTAGGGTTAGGGTAAGGTTTAAAGTTAATGTGAGGGGTAGGGTTATGGTTAGGGTGAGGGTGAGGTTTAGGTTTAGTGTGAGGGTTAGGGTTAGTGTTAGGGTTAGGATAAGGTTAAGGGTTAGGGTGTGGTTTAGAGTAAGAGTGAGGGTTAGGGTTAGCGTGAGTTTGAGGGTGAGAGTTAGGGTTTGGGTGAGGGTTAGGTTGAGGGAGAGGCTTATGTTTAGGGTTAAGGTGAGGGTTAGGATGAAGGTGAGGTTTAGGGTGAGGTTGAAGGTTAGGGTGAGGGTGAGGTTTAGGGTTAGGGTTAGGTTTAGGGTGTGGGTTAGGTTTAGGGTTAGGGTTATTCTGATGGCTAAGTTTGGGGTTAGGGTAAGCGTGAGGATGACGGTGAGGGTTAGTGTTAGTTTCAGGGTGAGTGTGAGGGTTAGGTTTAGGATTAGTGTTAGTATGATGGTGAGGGTGAAGTTTACAGTTAGTGTTAGCTTTGGGGCGAGGGTGATCGTGATGGTGAGGTTTAGGGTGTGGATGACGGTTAGGTTTAGGGTGAGGGTTAGGGTGATGGTAAGGGTTAGGTGAGGGTGAGATGTAGGTTTAATGTTAGAGTTAGGCTGAGGGTTAAGATCAGGGTCCGGATTAAGGTGAGGGTTAAGGTGAGGGTTAGGGTTAGGGTTAGGTTTAGGGTTAGTGTGAGGATTAGGTTTAGGGTGAGGGTAAGCTTTAGTGTGAGGGTTAGACTGAGGGTGAGGGATAGGTTTAGTGTTAGTGTTAGGGTGAGCATTTGGGTGAGGGTTAGGTTCAGGGTTAGGGTTAGGGTGAGTGCTAAGGTGAGGGCAAGTCTTAGGGTTAGGTTTAGGTGGACGGTGAGGGATAGGGTTATGGTGAGGTGAGGGTGAGGATGAAGGTGAGGGTTAGGGTTAGTGTTAGGTTGAGGGGAAGGTATAGGTTGAGGGTAAGTAATAGTGTTAGGCTGAGGGTGAGGGTGAGGTTGAGGTTTAGGGTTAGAGTAAGGGTTAGGGTTAGTGTGAGGGTTAGTGTTAGTGTTAGGGTTAGGGTTAGTGTGAGGGTAAGTGTTAGGGTGAGGGTTTGGGTTAGGGTGAGTGTTATGGTTAGGGTGAGGGTTAGGGTCAGGTTTATTTTTAGGGTTAGTGTTACGGTAACGGTGAGGGTGAGGGTGAGTGTTAATGTTAGGGTTAGAATGAGATTTAGGTTTAGGGTTAGGATGAGCGTTAGGCTGACGGTTAGGTTTAGGGTTCAGTGTGAGGGTTAGGGTTAAGGTTAGGGTGAGGGGGAGGATTCACGTTAGGGTTAGCTTGAGGTTAGGGTTAGGGTTAGAGTTAGGGTGAGCGTGAGGGTTAGTGTGAGGCGTTAGGTTAGGGTTAGGGTGAGGGTGAGGGTTAGGTTTAGGGTGAGGTTTAGGGTTAAGGTTAGGGTGAGGGTGCGGGCTAGGTTTAGGGTGAGTGTTAGGGTTAGGGTGAGGGTGAGGGCTATGGTTAGGATGAGGGTGATTGTTAGGGTTAGGTTTAGGGTGAGGGTGAGCGTTAGATTTAGGATGAGGGTTAGGGTGAGGGTGAGGGTGAATGTTACGGTTAGGATTAGGTTTAGGGTGAGGGTGGGGATTAGGTTTAGGATTAGGGTTAGGGTTAGGCTTAGGGTGAGGGTCAGGGTGAGGGTGAGGTTGACGGTGAGGGTTAGGGTAAGGGTTAGGGTTACGGTAAGTGTGAGTGTGAGGGTTATGGTTAAGGTGAGTTTGAGGTTTAGGTTTAGAGTTAGGGTTAGCGTGAGGGTTTTGGTTAGGGTTAGGGTTAGGGTGATGGTGAGGGTTAGGTTGAGTGTGAGGTTGAGGTTGAGGGTGAGGGTGAGGGTTAGGGTGTGGGTTAGGGTTAGGGTTAAGGTGAGGATTAGGGTTAAGGTGAGTGTGAGTGTTAGGTTTAGAGTTAGGGTTAGCATGAGGGTTATGGTTATGGTTAGGTTTAGGGTGATGGTGAGGTTGAGGGTGAGGTTGAGGGTGAGGGTGAGGATGAGGGTTAGGGTGAGGGTGAGCGTTAGGGTGAGAGTGTGGATTCCGGTGAGGGTGAGGGGGAGGGGGAGGGTTAGGTGAGGGTGAGATGTAGGTTTAATGTTAGAGTTAGGCTGAGGGTTAAGATCAGGGTCCGGATTAAGGTGAGGGTTAAGGTGAGGGTTAGGGTTAGGGTTAGGTTTAGGGTTAGTGTGAGGATTAGGTTTAGGGTGAGGGTAAGCTTTAGTGTGAGGGTTAGACTGAGGGTGAGGGATAGGTTTAGTGTTAGTGTTAGGGTGAGCATTTGGGTGAGGGTTAGGTTCAGGGTTAGGGTTAGGGTGAGTGCTAAGGTGAGGGCAAGTCTTAGGGTTAGGTTTAGGTGGACGGTGAGGGATAGGGTTATGGTGAGGTGAGGGTGAGGATGAAGGTGAGGGTTAGGGTTAGTGTTAGGTTGAGGGGAAGGTATAGGTTGAGGGTAAGTAATAGTGTTAGGCTGAGGGTGAGGGTGAGGTTGAGGTTTAGGGTTAGAGTAAGGGTTAGGGTTAGTGTGAGGGTTAGTGTTAGTGTTAGGGTTAGGGTTAGTGTGAGGGTAAGTGTTAGGGTGAGGGTTTGGGTTAGGGTGAGTGTTATGGTTAGGGTGAGGGTTAGGGTCAGGTTTATTTTTAGGGTTAGTGTTACAGTAACGGTGAGGGTGAGGGTGAGTGTTAATGTTAGGGTTAGAATGAGATTTAGGTTTAGGGTTAGGATGAGCGTTAGGCTGACGGTTAGGTTTAGGGTTCAGTGTGAGGGTTAGGGTTAAGGTTAGGGTGAGGGGGAGGATTCACGTTAGGGTTAGCTTGAGGTTAGGGTTAGGGTTAGAGTTAGGGTGAGCGTGAGGGTTAGTGTGAGGCGTTAGGTTAGGGTTAGGGTGAGGGTGAGGGTTAGGTTTAGGGTGAGGTTTAGGGTTAGGGTTAGGGTGAGGGTGCGGGCTAGGTTTAGGGTGAGTGTTAGGGTTAGGGTGAGGGTGAGGGCTATGGTTAGGATGAGGGTGATTGTTAGGGTTAGGTTTAGGGTGAGGGTGAGCGTTAGATTTAGGATGAGGGTTAGGGTGAGGGTGAGGGTGAATGTTACGGTTAGGATTAGGTTTAGGGTGAGGGTGGGGATTAGGTTTAGGATTAGGGTTAGGGTTAGGCTTAGGGTGAGGGTCAGGGTGAGGGTGAGGTTGACGGTGAGGGTTAGGGTAAGGGTTAGGGTTACGGTAAGTGTGAGTGTGAGGGTTATGGTTAAGGTGAGTTTGAGGTTTAGGTTTAGAGTTAGGGTTAGCGTGAGTGTTTTGGTTAGGGTTAGGGTTAGGTTGATGGTGAGGGTTAGGTTGAGTGTGAGGTTGAGGTTGAGGGTGAGGGTGAGGGTTAGGGTGTGGGTTAGGGTTAGGGTTAAGGTGAGGATTAGGGTTAAGGTGAGTGTGAGTGTTAGGTTTAGAGTTAGGGTTAGCATGAAGGTTATGGTTATGGTTAGGTTTAGGGTGATGGTGAGGTTGAGGGTGAGGTTGAGGGTGAGGGTGAGGATGAGGGTTAGGGTGAGGGTGAGCGTTAGGGTGAGAGTGTGGATTCCGGTGAGGGTGAGGGTGAGGGGGAGGGTTATGGTTAGTGTTCGGGTTAGAGTTAGGTTGAGGGTGGGGCTGAGGGTTAGGTTTAGGATTAGGGTTAGGTTTAGGGTTAGGTTGAGGGTGAGTGTGAGGGTGAGGTTAGGGTTCGGGTTAGGGGGAGAGTTAGGTTAATGTTAGGGTTAGGTCTAGGCTGAGGGATCGGGTTAGGGTTAGGGTTAGGATGAGGTTTAGGCTGTGGGGTAGGGTTAGGGTTAGGGTGAGCGTTAGGTTTAGTGTGAGTTTTAGGGTTAAGTTTAGGTTCAGGGTTAGGTTTATGGTGAGGAGAAGGTTTAGGGTGAGGGTTAGGATGAGGGTGAGGTTTAGGGTTTGGGATAGGGTTAGGGTAAGTTTAGGGTGAGGGCTAGCGTGGGTGTGAGGTTTAGGGTTAGGGTTAGGGTTAGGGTTTGACTGAGTCTTAGGCTGAGGGGTAGGGTTAGTGATAGGGTGATGGTTAGGTTTAGTGTGAGGGTTAGGGTTTGGGGTAGGGTTAGGGTTTGGGTTAGGGTGAGGTTTAGGCTGATGGCTAGGGTTACAGTTAAGGTGAGGGTTAGGTTTAGTAGGAGTGTTTGGGTTAGGTTTAGTGTTAGGGTTAGGGTGAGGGTTCGGTTGAGGGTTCAGATTAAAGTGTGGGTGAGGGTTAGGGTTAGTGTGAGGACTAGGCTTAGGGTTAGGGTTACTGTTAGGGTTAGGGTTAGAGTGAGGGTAAGGGTTACGGTTAGGGTGATTGTGAGGGTAAGGTTTAGGGTTAGTGTTAGGGTTAGGGTGACATTTCGGGTTAGTGTGAGGGTTAGGGTGAGGGTGACGGTAAGGGTTGTTTAGGGTTAGCCTTAGTGTGAGGATGAGGGTTAGGGTTAGGTTTAGGGTGAGTGTGAGTGTGAGGGTTAGTTTTAGCATTAGGGTTAGGGTTAGGTTTAGGCTGAGGTTGAGGGTATGAGTGAGGCTCACGCTAGCCCTCACGGCTAGGGTTAGGGTGAGGGGTAGATTTAGGGTTAGAGTTAGGGTGAGGCTTAAGTTTAGTGTGAGGGTTAGGTTTTGAGTAAGGGTTAGGGTGATGGTAATTGTTAGGGTGTGGGTTAGGGTGAGAGTGAGGGTTAAGTTTAGCCTAAGTGTTACGTTGTGGGTTAGGGTAATGGTTAGGGTTAGGGTTAGGGTGAGGGTGAGGGTTATGGTTAGGGTTAGGGTGAGTGTTAGGGTTAGGGTGATGTTTAAGGTGAAAGTGAAAATTAGGGAGAGTGAGAGGTTTCGGGTGGGGGTGAGGGTTAGGTTGTGGGTGAGATTGAGGGTTTGGGTTTGGGTGAGGGTTTGGGTTAGGGTGATGTTTAGGTTGAGGGTGAAGTTCAGGGTGAGAGTTAGGCTTCAGGGAATGGGAAGGGATAGGGTGTAGGTGAGGGTTAGGGTGAGGGTGAGGCTTAGGGTGACCATGAGTTTTAGCGTTCAGGGGAGGATTAGGGTTAATGTTAGGGTTCGGGTTAGGGTTAAGGTTAGGGTTAGGGTGAGTATTAGGGTGAGAGGTAGGGTTAGGCTTAGGATTAGGTTTAGGCTTAGTGTGAGGGTTACGGTTAGGTTTATGGTTAGGGTTAGTTTGAGGATAAGAGTTAGGGTGAGGGTTAGGGTGAGACTGAGGTGTAGGGTTAGCCTTACTGTTAGGGTGAATGTTAGGGTGGGGGTTAGGGTGAGGGTTATGTTTAGGATTAGGGTTGGGTGAGGGTTAGGGTGAGTGTAAGGTTTAGGGTAACAGTTAGGTTGAGGTTGAGGGATAGGGTTATGGTGAGGGTAAGGGTTAGGACGACGGTTCATGTGAGGTTGATGTTTAGGCTTATCATTAATGTTAGGGAGATGGTGAGGTTTAGGGTGAGGATGAGTGTTAGGCTGAGGGGTAGGATTAGGGTTAGGGTTAGAGGTAGGGTTAAGGTGAGTGTTAGGGTTACGGATAGGGTGAGGGTGAGGGTTAGGGAAACGGTTAGGGTCAGGGTTAGGATGAGGGAGAGGGTTAGGGTTACCATTAAGGTTAGGGTTAGGGTTAGGTTCAGTGTTAGGGTTAGGGTTAGGGTTAGGGTGAGGGTGAGTTTGAGGGTTAGGGTTAGCATTACTGTTAGGGTTAGGCTTATGTTGCAGGTTAGGGTTAGGTTTAGAGTGAGGGTGAGGGTCAGGGTTAGGGTTAGGATTAGGTTTAGGGTTAGGGTGAGGCTGAGGGTGAGGGTGAGGGTGAGGGTGAGCATGAGGGTGAGGGTTAAGTTTAGCGTTAGGTTTAGGGTCAAGGCTAGGGTGAGGGTCAGGGCTAAGGTGAGGTTTAGGGTGAAGGTGAGGTTTTCGGTTAGGAAAGGTTTAGATTTAGGTTTAGGGTGCGGATTAGGGAGAGGGTGAGGTTTAAGTTTAGGGTTAGGGTTAGGGGATGGGTTAGGGTTAGGGTTAAGTTGAGGGTTAGGGTTGGGGTGATGTTTAGGGTGAGGGTGAGGATGAGAGTGAGGATTCGTTTGAGGGTGTGGCTAAGGGTGTTGGTGTAGCTTAGGGTGAGAGTGAGGGTTCGGGTGAGGGTGAGAGTTAGGGTGTTGGGGAGGGGTAGGGTTAGGGTGAGGTTTAGGGTGAAGGTGAGGGTTATGGTCAGGTTGAGGGTTAGGATAAGAGTAAGAGTGAGGGTTAGGTTTAAGGTGAAGGGTAGGGTGAGGGGTAGGTTTAGGGTTATGGAGAGGGTTAGGTTTAGGGTTAGGATTAGGGTGAGTGTTATGGTTAGGGTTAGAATGAGGTTTATATTTAGGTTTAGGGTGAGGAATAAGTTTAGTGTGAGGGTTAGTGTTATGGTTAGTGTAAGGATCAGGGTTAGGTTGAGGATTAGGGTGAAAGTGATGGTTAGGGTTAGATTAAGTTTTAGGGTGAGGGTTAAAGTTAGGGTTAGCGTGAGTGTTAGGGTTGGGGTGAGGGTTAGAGTTAGGATTAGGGTGAGGGTTAAGGTGAGGGTGAGGTTTAGGGTGAGGGTGAGGGTTAGGGTTAGGGTGAGCGATAAGGTGAAGGTTAGGGTTAGGGTGAGTGTGAGCATTAGGGTTAGGGTTACTCAGGGCTATGGTGAGGGTTTGGGTTAGGGTGAGGTTTAGGATGAGGGTGACGTTTAGGGTTAGCATTAGGATAAAGGTGAATTTTAGGGTGAGAGTTAGCGTTAGGGTGAGGGTGAGGGTTAGGGTTAGGGTTAGGGTAATGTTTAGGGTTAGGGTGTGCGTTAGGGATAGGTTTATGGTTAGGGTGAGGGTTAGGTTTACGGTTAGGGTTCAAGTTAAGGTGAGTGTGAGGGTGAGTGTTAGGGTTAGGATTATGGTTCGGGTTAGTGTTAGGCTGAGGGTGAGTGTGAGGGTTAGGGTTAGGGTAATGTTTTAGGTTAGGGTTAGTTTGAGGGTTAGGTTTAGGGTTAGGATGAGGTTGAGGGTGAGGATTATGGTTAGGGTTAGTGTGTGGGTTAGGTTTAGTGTGAGGGTTATGGTTATGTTTAGGGTGAGGGTGTGGGTAAAGGTTAGGGTGAGGGTCAGGGTGAGGGTGAGGTTTAGGGTAAAGTTTAGGGTGAGTGTTAGGGTGAGATTTAGCTTTAGGTTTAGGGTTAGGTTGAGGGTTAAGATGAGGGTAAGGGTTAGGGTGAGGTTTAGGTTGTGGTTGAGTATTAGGGTTAGCATTAGTCTTATTGTGAGTGTTAGGGTTGGGTATACCATTATGGTTAGGGTTAGGGTAGGTTGAGGGTTAGAATTAGGGTTAAGGTGAGCGTGAGGTTTAGGGTTAGCATTAGGTTTACAGTTAGGGTTAGAGTGAGGGTGAGGGTGAGGGTTAGGGTTAGGAATATGTTTAGGGTTAGGGTGAGGCTGAAGTTGAGGATGAGGTTGAGTTTGAGGGTTAGGGTTAGGGTTTGGCTTAGGGTGAGGGCTAGGGTGAGGGCGAGGGTTAGGGTGAGGGTTAGGTTGAGGGTGCGGTTTTCGGGTAGGAAAGGGTTAGGTTTAAGTTTAGGGTGAGGATTAGGCTGAAAGTGAGGTTGAAGGTGAGGGTTAGGGTTAAGGTGAGGTTTAAGGTTAGGGTTAGGCTGAGGGTTAGGGTTAAGGTGATGTTTAGGGTGAGGGTGAGGGTAAGGGTGAGGGAGAGGTTTAGGGTGTCGGTGAGGGTTAGGGTTAGGGTGAGGGTTAGGGTGATGCTGAGGTTTAGGTTGAGGGTTAGGTTTAGTGTGAGGGTTAGGATTAGGGTTAGTGTGAGGAAAAGGGTTAGGGTGAGGATTAGGATGAGAGTAAGAGTTAGGGTTAGGTTTAGCCTTAGGGTTAGGGTGAGGTATAGGGTTAGAGTTCGGGTTACGGTTAGGTTGAGGGTGAGGGTTAGACTTAGGGTTAGAGTGAGGGTTAGGGTTGGGGTGAGTCTTAGGCTTAGAGTTAGGGTGAGGGTGAGGGTGACGGTGAGGTTTCGGGTGAGGTTTAGGCTGTGGGTTAGGGTTAAGTTTATGGTTAGGGTAAGGGTTAGGGTGAGGTTTAGGGTGAGGGTTAGGGTTAGGTTGACATTGAGGGTTAGGGTGACAGTGGGGGTTAGGGTGAGGGTGAGGTTTAGGTTTAGTGTTAGTGTTACAGTGAGGGTGAGGGTCAGGGTTAGGATTAGGGTGAGGGTTAAAGTGAGGGTTAGGGTTAGGCTTAGGTTTAGGGTTAGTGTGAGGATTAGGGTTAGTGTTAGGTTTATAGTGAGGGTAAGGGTTAAGGTGAGGGTTAGGCTCATGTGTATATTTAAGGTAAGGGTTAGGGAGAGGTTGAGGGTAAGGGTTAGGGTGAGGGTTATGGTGAGGGTGAGGGTTTGGTTTAGCATTAGGGTTAGGTTTTGGTTAGGATGAGGGGTAGGGTTAATGTTAGGGTCAGGATGAGGGTTAGGGTTAGCATTAGGTTTAGGGTTAGGGTGAGGGTGAGGTTTGGGGTTAGGGTTAGTGTGAGTGTGAGGTTGAGGTTTAGGGTTAGGGGTAGAGTGAGGGTTAAGATTAAGGTGTAGGTTTTGGTTAGGGTGAGGGTGAGGCTAAGGATTAGAGTGAGGTTTAGGGTCTGGGTGAATATTAGGGTTTGAATTAGAGTTAGGGTTAGGGTGAGGGTGAGGGTGAGGGTTAGGGTTAGGTTTAGGGTTAGGGTGAGGGTCAAGGTGAGGGTTAGGGTGAGGGTAAGGTTTAGGGTTAGGGTTAGGGTTAGGATTAGTGTTAAGGTGAGGGCTAGGGTGAGGGTGACGTTTAGGGTTTGTGTTAGGGTGAGGTTAAGTGTTAGGGTGAGGGGTAGTGTGAGGGGTAGGGTTAGGTTTAGGGTGAGGGTGAGGGTTAGGGTTAGGGTGAGGGTTCCTGTTAGGGTTAGGATTAGGGTTGGGGGGAGGGTGAGGATTATGTTTAGGGTTAGGGTGAGGGTTAGGTTTAGGGTGATGTTTAGGGTGAGGGTGAGGGTTAGGGTGACAGTGATGGTTTGGCTGAGGGTGAGGATTAGGGTGTGGATGAGGGTTAGGGTGAGGGTGAGGGTTAGGGTTAGATTTAGGGTGTGGTTTAGGGTTAGGTTTAGGATTAGGGTGAGAGGTAAAGTCAGGGATAGAATGAGTTTTGGGGTTAGTGTGAGGTTTAGGGTTAGGTTTAGGGTAAGTCTGAGGATAACGGTTAGGGTGAGGGATAGGGTTATAGTTAGGGTTAGGCAGAGGATTAAGGTTAGGTTTAGGGTTAGGGTGAGAGTGAGGGTTAGGTTGAGGTGAGGGTTCGGGTTTGGGTGAGGTTTAGGGTGATGGTGAGGGTTAGTGTTAGGGTTAAGTTGAGGGTGAGGATCAGAGTAATGGTTAGTGTAAGGTTTAGAGTGAGGGTGATGTTTTGGTTTAGGATTAGGGTTAGGGTTAGGCTTAGTGTGAGGGTGAGGGTGAGGATGTGGGTGGGGGTTAGGGTTAGGGTGAGGGTAGGGTTAGGGTTAGGGTTATGGTGAGGATTATGGGTATGGTTAGGGTTAGGATCAGCGTTATGCTGAGGGTTAGGGTTAGGGTTAGTGTGCAGGTTAGGTTTAGGGTTAAGGTTAGGGTAAAGGTGAGGGTTTAGTTTAGGTAACGTTTAGGGTAAGATTAGGGTGACGTTTAGGATGAGGTTGAGGGTTAAGGTGAGGGTTTCGGTTAGGGTGAGCGTTAGGATTAGGATTAGGGTGAGGGTTATTGTTAGGGTGATGTTTATGGTGAGGGTGAGGGTGAAGGTTCGGGTGAGGGGGAGGCTTAGGGTTAGGGTTAGCGTGAGGGTTATGGTTATGGTTAGGGTGATGGTAAGGGTTAGGGTGAGTGTGAAGTTGAGGGTGAGGATTAGTATGAGAGTTAGGTGAGGGTTAGAGTGAGGGTGAGCATTAGGGTGAGAGTGAGGGTTCAGGGTAGGGTGCGGTTGAGGGGGAGGGTTAGGGTTAGGGTTCGGTTTAGAGTTAGGGTGAGGGTGTGGGTGAGGGTTAGGTTTAGGATTAGGGTTAGGGTTATGGTAAGGCTGAGGGTGAGTGTGAGGGTGAGGGTGAGGGTGAGGGTTAGGGTGAGGGTTAGGGTTAGGGTTAGGGTTAGGATGAGGGTTAGGCTGTGGGGTAGGGTTAGGTTTAGAGTAAGGGTTAGGTTTAGTGTGAGTTTTAGGGTAAAGGTTAGGGTCGAGTTAGGATTAGTGTGAGGAGAAGGGTTAGGGTGAGGGTTAGGTTGAGGGTGAGGTTTAGGGTTAGGGATAGGATTAGGGTGAGGTTAGGTTGAGGGCTAGAGTGAGTGTGAGGGTTAGGGTTAGGGTTAGGGATAGGGTGAGGTTTAGGGTTAGGGTTAGGGTTAGGGTTAGGGTCAGTCATAGGCTGAGGTTTAGGGTTAGGGATAGGGTGAGGGTTATGTTTAGTGTGAGGTTTAGGGTTTAGGATAGGGTTAGGGTGAGGGCTAGCGTGAGTGTGAGGGTTAGGGTTAGGTTTAGGGATAGGGTGAGGTTTAGATTTTGGGTTAGGCTTCAGGTGAGGTTTAGGCTGATGGGTAGGGTTACATTTAGGGTGAGGGTTAGGTTTAGTAGGAGTGCTGGGTTAGGTTTAGCGTTAGGGTTAGGGTTCGGGTTCGGGTGAGGGTTTGGGTTAAGGTGTGGATGAGGGTTAGGGTTAGTGTGAGGACTAGTTTTAGGGTTAGGGTTACTCTTAGGTTTAGGTTTAGGGTGAGGGTAAGGGTTAGGGTTAGGGTGATTGTGAGGGTAAGGGTTAGGGTTAGTGTTACCGTTAGGGTGAGGGTTCGCGTTAGTGTGAGGGTTAGGGTTAGGGTTAGGTCAAGGTGAGGGTAAGGGTTAGGGTGAGTGTGAGGGTTAGGATTAGATTTAGGGTTAGAATTAGGGTTAGGGTGAGGTTGAGGTTTAGTGTTAGGGCGAGGGTTAGGGTTATTGTTAGGGTTAGGGTGCAAGGGAGGGTGAGGGTTAGGGTTAGGGTAGGGTTAGGTTTAGGCTGAGGGTGAGGGTGAGGGTGAGGTTGATGGTTAGTGTTAGGGTTAGGGTGAGGGTTAGGCATAAGGTGAGGGTGAGGGTTAGTGTGAGATTGAGGATGATGCTTTCGTTTAAGTCAGGGTTCGGGTTAGCGTGAGGATTAGGGTGAGGGTGAGGGTGAGGGTTTCGTTTACATCAGGGTTAGGATTAAGCTGAGGTTAGGGTTAGGGTGAGGGTTAGGTTTAGGGTTAGGGTATGGGTTAAGTTTAGGGTGATGTTTAGTGTGAGGGTGAGTATTAGGGTCAGAGTTAGGATGAAGTTTAGGGTTAGTGTTAGGATTAGGGTTAGGGTAAGGGTGAGGTTTAGGGTTAGAGTTAGGGTTATGGGGAGGGTTAAATTGAGGGTCAGGGTTTATGTTAGTGTTAGGGTTAGGGTTAGGATGAGGGTTAGGCTGAGGATTAGGGTTACGGTTAGTGTGAGGGTTAGGGTTAGGTTAGGGTTAGGATTACGGTTTGGTTAGGGTGAAGGTTAGTTTTAGGTTTAGGGTTAGGATAAGGTTTAGGCTGAGGGTTAGGTTTAGGTTTAGTGTGAGGGTTAGGTTTAGGGTTAGGGTGTGGACTATGTTGAGGGTGAGGGTTAGGGTGAGGGTTAGGGTTAGGGCTGAGTTTAGCGTCAGGGGTAGGCTGAGGGTTAGGATTAGGGTATAGACTAGGGTTAGGCTGAAGTTGAGGGTGAGGTTGAGGGTGAGGGTTACTGTTAGAGTGAGGGTTAGAGTGTGGGTGAGGGGGAGTGGGAGTGTTTGGTTTAGGGTTAGAGTTAGGTTTAGGGTGAGTGTTAGGATTAGGGTTAGCACTAGGTTTAGGCTGAGGGTTAGGGTGAGTTTGAGGGTGAGGTTTAGGGTTAGTGTGAGGGTTAGGGTTAGGGTTAGTTTTAGGGTAAGTGTTAGGGTTAGGGTTAGGGTTAGGATGAGCATTAGACTGAGGGTTAGGGTTAGGGTTTGGTTAGGGTGAAGGTTGCTTTTAGGTTTAGGGTTAGGATAAGGTTTAGGATAAGGTGAGGGTGAGGGGTAGGGTGAGGTTGTGGGTTTGGGTTATGGTTAGGTTTAGGGTTAGGGTAAGGGTGAGGGGAAGGGTTAGAGTGAGCTTTAGGCTGAGGGTGAGTTTTAGGGTTAGGGTTAGGATTAGGGTGAGGGCTAGGGTGAGGGTGAAGGTTAGTGTGAGGGTTAGGGTGAGGGTTTCTTTTAGCCAAGGTTTAGTGTTATGGTGAGGATTAGGGTGAGGGTGAGGTTTAGGGTTAGGGTTAAGGTTATGGTGAGAGTTAGGGCAAGGGTTAGGTTGAGGGTTAGGGTTTGGGTGATGTTTAGTGTGAGGGTGCGGATGAGGGTTCGAGTGAGGGTAAGGGTTCGAGTGAGGGTGAGAGTTAGGGTGTGGGTGAGGATTAGTGTTAGGTTGAGTGTTAGGGTTAGGTTTAGGATTAGTGTTAGGGTGAGGGTTAGGGCTAGGGATAGGGTTAGGTTGACGGTTAGGATTAGGGTTAGGCTTAGTATGAGGGTTAGGGGGAAGGGTAGGGTTAGCGTGAGGGTGAGGGTTAGGGTGAGTGTGAAGATTAGGGTGAGGGTGTTGGTGAGGTTTACGGTTAGGTGTAGGGTTTGGGTGAATTTGAGGGTGAGGCTTAGGTTTAGGATTAGGATTATGGTTAGGGTTAGGAAGAGAGTTTGGGTGTCGGTGAGGGTTCGGGTGAGGGTCTGGGTTAAGGTGTGGGTGAGGGTTAGGTTTAGGGTGAGCATTAATGTTAGAGTTAGGTTTATGGTGAGGATAAGGGTTAGGGTGAGGTTTAGTGTGAGGGTTAGGGTTAGGGTTAGGGTGATGGTGAGGGTGAGGTATAGGGTTTGGGTTAGGGTTAGGGTGAGGTTTAGGGATAGATTTAGGGATAGGGTGAGGGTGAGGGTGATGGTGAGGTTTAGGGTTAGGTTTAGTGTTAGAGTTAGGGTGAGGGTGAGGGTTAGTATTAGGGTTAGTATTAGAGTTCGCCTGAGCGTGAGGGTAAGGTTTAGGTTTAGTGTGAGTGTTAGGGTTAGGGTTACAGTTAAGGTGAGGGTTAGGATTAGGGTAAGGGTTAGGATGAGCGTTAGGCTGAGGTTTAGGGTTTGAGTTAGTGTGAGGTTTAGGGTTAGGGTTAGGGTTAGGGTGAGGGTTAGGGTTAGGTTTAGGTTTAGAAGAAGGGTTAGGTTGAGGGTTAGGTTTAGGTTTAGTGTGAGGGTTAGGTTTAGGTTTAGGGTTAGGGTTAGGGTCAGGGTAAAGGTTAGGGTGAGGGTTAGGTTGATGGTGAGGGTAAAGATTATGGTGAGGCTTAGGGTCAGGGTGAGGGTCAGGGTGAGTGTGAGGGGGAGTGTGAGGGTTTGGTTTTGGGTTAGAGTTAGGGTGAGTGTGAGGGTTAGGATGAGGGTTAGCACTAGGTTTAGCGTGAGGGTGAGGTTGAGGTTGAGGGTGAGGTTTAGGGTTAGTGTGAGGGTTAGGGTTAGGATTAGGTTTAGGGTGAGGGTTAGGGTTAGGATTAGGATGAGCATTAGGCTGAGGGTTAGGGTTAGGTTTAGTGTGAGGGTTAGGGTTAGGGTGAGGTTTAGGGTTTGGTTAGTGTGAAGATTTGTTTTAGGTTTAGGTTTAGGATAAGGTTTATTCTGAGGGTTATGGTTTGATTTAGTGTGAGGGTTAGGTTTAGTGTTAGGGTTAGGGTGTGGGCTAGGGTGGGGGTGAGTGTTAGGGTGAGGGTAAGGGCGACGGTTTAGTTTAGGTAAGGGTTAAGGTAAGGTTAGGTTGAGGATTAGGGTGAGGATGAGGGTTAAGGTGAGGGTTAGGGTTAGGGTGAGGGTCAGGGTTACTGTGAGGTTTAGGGTTACGCTTAGGGTGAGGGTGAGGGTAAGGGTTAGGGTGAGGGTTATGGTGAGGTTGAGAGTTAGGATTAGAGTTAAGGTTAGGATTAGGGTGAGGGTGAGGGTGAGGGTTAGTGTTAGGGTGAGGTTTAGTGTTGGGGTGAGGGTTAGGGTTGGGGTGAGGGTGAGGGTGAGGTTTAGGGTTAGGGTTAGGATTTGGTTTAGGCTGAGGTTGAGGGTGAGGTTGAGGGTTATAGTTAGGGTTAGGGTGAGGGTGATGGCTCGGGTGAAGGTGAGCGTTAGGGTGAAGGTGAGGATAAAGTTTAGTGTGAGGGTTAGGGCGAGGCTGAGGGTTAGGTTTAGGGTGAGGGTTATTGTGAGGGTTAGGGTGAGGGTAAGGTTTAGGGTGATGGTAAGATTGAGTTTGAGGGATAGGATTATGTTGTGGGTAAGGGTTAGGGTGAGAGTTTGGGTTAGAGTGGTGGTTAGGGTTAGGGTTAGGTTGAGCGTTAGGGTTAAGGTGATGTTTAATGTGAGAGTATGGTTTGGGGTTAGGGAGAGTGCTCGGGTCAGCATGAGGTTTAGGATGAGAGTGAGCGTTAGGTTTACAGTTAGGGTTAGGGACAGGGTTAGGGTGAGCATTAGGGTTAGGATTAGGGTTACGATTAGGGTTAGAGTGAGGATGAGTGTGAGAGTTAGTGTGTGGGTAAGTGTTATGGTTAGGGTTAGTGTTAGGGCTAGGGTGAGGGTGAGTGTTAGTGTGTGGGTGAGGGTTTTGTTTAAGTTAGGGTTAGAGATAGGGTGAGGATTAGGTTGAGGGTGAGGGTTAAGCTGAGGTTAGGTTTAGGGTGAGGGTTAGGGTTAGGGTGATATTTAGGGTGAGGGTGAGTGTTCCGTGAGGTTGAGGATGAGGGTTAGTGTTAGGGTTAAGTTTAGGTTGAGGGTGATTGTGAGGATTAGGATTAGGAAAAGGGTTAGGGTTTGTGTGAGGGTCAGTGTGAGGGTGAAGCTTAGGGTTAGGGTTAGGGTTATGGTTAGTGTGAAGGTTACGGTTAGTGTGAGGGTTATGATTATGGTTAGGTTTAGGGTTACAGTAAGGGTAAGGGTTAGGGTGAAGGTGAGTGTTAGGGTTCGGGTTAGGGTTAGGGTGAGGGCTAGGATTAGGGTTATGGTTAAGGTAAGGCTGAGGGGGAAGGGGAGTTTCAGGGTGAGGGTTAGGGTTAAGGTTAGGGTTAAGTTGAGGGCTTGAGTGAGGGTGAGGGTTAGGTTGAGGGTAAGGGTGAGGTTTTATGTTACATAAAGGTTAGGTTTAGGGTCAGGATTAGGGTGAGGATTAAGTTGAGTTTAGGTTCAGGGTTTGGGTTCGGGTTAGGGTTAGTGTGAGGGTTTCTTTTAGGTCATAGTTAGGTTTATGGTGAGGATTAGCTTGAGGGTGAGGGTTAGATTTAGGGTAAGGGTTAGGGTTAGGGTTAGGGTGAGAGTTAAGGTTTGGGTGATGTTTAGGGTGAGGGTGAAGGTTAGGGTGTGTTAGAGGATTAGGGTTAGAGTTAGGTTTAGGGTTATGTTGAGGGTACGGAATAGGGTGAGGTTTATTGTGAGGGTTAGTGTTAGTGTTTGGTTTAGGATGAGGTTTAGGGTGTGGGTTAGGCTGAGAGGTAGGGTTAAGGATAGAGTGACTGTTAGGTTTAGTGTGAGGATTAGGGTTAGGGTGAGGTTTAGGTTTAGTGTAAGGTTTAGGATTAGGGTTAGGGTAAGGATGAGTGTTAGGGTTAGGTTGAGGGTGAGGGTGAGGGTGAGGGCTAGGGTTAGAGTTAGTGTGAGGTTTAGTGTTAGGGTGAGCGTTAGGTTTTGCGTGAGGGTTAGGGTTAAAGAAAGGTTTAGGGTGAGGGTTAGAGTTAGGATTAGGGTTAGGGTGAGGGTCAGGGTGAGGGTTAGGTTTAGGGTGAGGGTTAGGTTTAGGGTGAGGGTTAGGGTTAGGGTGAGCGTTAGGGTGATGTTGAGGGTTAGGGTGAGGGTGAGGGTTAGGTTTAGAGTTAGGGTTAAGATGATGTTTGGGGTGAGGTTGAGGGTTATTGTGAGGGTGAGGGTGAGGATTAGGGTTAGGATTAGGATTAGGGTGAGTTTTAGGGTTCGGGTTAGGGTTAGAGTTATTGTTAGGGTTAGGGTTAGGATGAGGGTGAGGGTAATTGTTAGGGTTAGGGTTAGGGTTAGGGTTCGGGTGATGTTGAGGGTTAGTGTTAGGATTAGGGTTATGGTTAAGGTAAGGCTGAGGGGGAAGGGGATTTTGAGGGTGAGGGTTAGGGTTAAGGTTAGGGTTAAGTTGAGGGCTTGAGTGAGGGTGAGGGTTAGGGTGAGGGTGAGGGTGAGGTTTTATGTTACATAAAGGTTAGGTTTAGGGTCAGGATTAGGGTGAGGATTAAGTTGAGTTTAGGTTCAGGGTTTGGGTTCGGGTTAGGGTTAGGGTGAGGGTTAAGTTTAGGGTGATGTTTAGGCTGAGGGTGAGGGTTAGGGTGAGCGTGAGGGCTAGGATTAGGGTTAGGGTTAAGCTTAGTGTGAGGATCAGGGTGAGGGAGAACGTTAGGCTCAGGGTTAGGGTTAGGATTAGAGTGAGGGTTACGGTTATTGTGAGTGTTATGGTTAGGGTTAGGGTGAGGGTAAGGGTTAGGGTGAGGGTAAAGGTTAGGGTGAGGGTTAGGGTGAGTGTGAGGGTTTGGATTAGGGTTTGTGTTAGGGTTAGGGTGAGGGTTAGTGTTTGGGTGATTTTTTGAGTGAGGGTGAGTGTTAGGGTGAGGATGAGGGTTTGGGTGAGCGTGAGGGTTCAGTTGACTGTGAGGGTTAGGGTGTGGGTGAGGAATAGGCTTAGGGTTAGGGTAAGCGTTAGGGGTAGGGTTAGGGTTAGGTTTAGGGTTAGGGTAAGAGTTAGGGTGAGGGTAAAAGTAAGGGTGAGAGTCAGGAGAAGGGGGAGGTTTAAAGTTAGGGTGAGGGTGAGGGTAAGGATGTGGGTAAGTGTTAGAGTAAGGTTTAGGGTGAGGGTGAGTGTTAGCATCAAGGTTAGGTTTAGGGTTCGGGTTAGGGAGAGGGTTAGAGATAGGGTGAATTTGAGAGTGAGGGTTAGGTTTAGGATTCGGGAGAGGGTTAGGTTTAGGTTGAGGGTTAGGTATATTGTTAGGGTGGGTGTTAGGGTTAGGTTTAGGGTTAGAGTTAGGTAGAGTGTGAGGGTGAGGGTTAGGATTAGGTTAGGATTAGGGTTAGGCTGAAGGTGAAGGAGAGGGTGAGGGTGAGGGTTAGGTTTAGGGTGAGGTTTAGGTTTACGGTTAGGGTTAGGGTGAGGGTTAGGATTAGGGTTAGGCTTGGGATGAGGGTTATGCTGAGGGTTAGGGTTAGGATTAGGGTGAGGTTTAGGGCTAGGTTTAGGGTTAGGATAAGGGTTAGGCTGAGGGTTAGGGTTAGGGTTAGTTTGAGGGATAGGCTTAGGGTTAGGGTAAGAGTTAGGGTGAGGGTCAAGGTTAGGGTGAGAGTTAGAGTGAGGGTGAGGTTTAGGGTTAGGGTGAGGGTTAGGGTAAAATATAGGTTTAGGGTTAGGGTTAGGGTGAGTGTAAGGGTGTGAGTAAGTGTTAGGGTGAGGTTTAGGGTGAGGATGAGGGTTAGCGTCAAGCTAAGGTTTAGCGTGATAGTTAGGGTTTGGGTAAGTGTTAGGGTGCGGTTTAGGGTGAGGGTGAGGGTTAGGGTTAGGGTGAGAGTAAGTGTTAGGGTGAGGGTTAGTGTGAGTCTGAGGGTTAGGGTTAGCATTAGGGTGAGGGTGAGGGTTAGGGTTAGGATTAGAGTTAGGGTGAGCGTAAAGCTTAGTGTGAGGGTTAGGGTGAGGTTGAGGGTTAGTGTTAGGGTGAGTGGGAGGGTAAGTGTTATGGTGAGGACTAATTTTAGGGTTAAGATTAGGGTGAGTGTTAGGGTTATTGTGAGGGTGAGGGTGTGGGTTAGGTTCAGTATTAGGTTTAGGGTTAGTGTGAGGGTTTGTGATAGGGTTAGGGTTAGGGTGAGGGTCCTAGTTAGGGTTAAGGTGAGGGTTAGTCTGAGAGGTAGGGTTAGGGTTAGGGTGAGGGTTAGGCTTAGTGTGAGGATTAGGTTTAGGTTTAGGATTAGGGTGAGGGTGAGTTTGAGGGTGAGGGTTTGGGTTAGGGTGAGGGTTAGTGTTGGGGGAGGGCTAGGTTGAGGGTAAGGGTTTGGCTGATGGTGAGGATTTCGGTTAGGTAATGTTTAGGGTTAGGGTTAGGGTGAGGATTAGGGTGAGGTTGTGGGTTAGGTTTAGGGTGAGTGTGAGGGTTCGGGTGAGGGTTCGGGTGAGGGTTAGGGTATGGGTTAAGGTTCGGTTTAGTGTGAGGGTTTCGGTGACGGTGAGTGTTAGGGTGAGGGTGAGGTTGAGGATGAGGGTTAGGGTTTGGTTTGGGGATAGGATTAGGTTTAGGTTTAGGGTAAGGGTTAGGGTCAGGTTGAGGGTTAGGTTTAGGGTTAGGGTGAGGGTTAGGGTTTGGTTTAGGTTTAGGGTGAGGGTTAGGGTTAGGATTAGGGTGAGCATGAGGGTTAGGTTGAGGGGTAGGTTTAGGGATAGGGTAAGGGTTAGGGTTAGGCTGAGGGTTAGGTTTAGGGTCAGGGTTAAGATGAGGGTGAGGGTGAGGATTAGGGTTAGGGCTAGGGTTAGGTTTACGTTTAGGGTAAGGGTTAGGTTTATGGTGAGGGTTAGTTTCAGGTTTAGGGTTAGGGTGAGGTTGATGCTGAGGGATAGGGTTAGAGTTAGTGTGAGGATAATTGTTAGGGTGAGGATTAGGGTGAGGGTGAGTGTTAGGTTTAGCATAAGGTTTAGGGTGGGGGTTAGGGTTAGGGTTAGGGTGAGGGTAAGGGTTAGGGTTAGTCTTATTGTTATGGTTAGTGTTAGTGTTAGGGTTAGGGTTAGGCTTATGGTTACGGTTAGTGTTAGGGTTAGGGTGAGGTTTAGGCTTAGGGTTAGGTTTAGGGTGAGGGTTAGGCTGAGGGGTAGGGTTAGGGATAGAGTGACTGTTAGGTTTAGTGTGAGGATTAGGGTTAGGGTGAGGTTTAGGTTGAGGGTGAGGGTGAGGGTGAGGGCTATTTGTAGGGTTAGTTTGAGCGTTAGTGTTAGGGTGAGCGATAGGTTGAAGGTGAGTGTTAGGGTTAAAGTAAGGGTTAGGGTGCGGGTTAGTGTTAGGGTTAGGGTTAGGGTGAGGGTCAGGGTGAGGGTTATGTTTAGGTTGAGGGTTAGGTTTAGGGTGAGGGTTAGGTTTAGGGTGAGGGTTAGGGTGAGCGTTAGGATGATGGTGAGGTTTAGGTTTAGGGTGAGAGTTAGTATTAGGGTTAGGGTTAGGATGAGGGTTAGGCTGAGGCTTAGGGTTAGTGTTTGGGTAAGGTTTAGGGTTAGGATAAGGGTTGAGCTGAGGGTTAGGGTTAGGGTTAGTGTGAGCGTTAGGTTTAGAGAGGGTAAGAGTTAGGGTGAGGGTAAATGTTAGGGTGAGAGTTAGGGTGAAGGTGAGGTTTAGGGTTAGGGTGAGGGTTAGGGTCAAGTTTAGGTTTAGGGTTAGGGTTAGCGTGAGTGTAAGGGTGTTGGTAAGTGTTAGGGTGAATTTTAAAATGAGGGTGAGGGTTAGCGTCAAGGTTGGGTTTAGGGTTAGGGTTAGGGTGAGGTTTAGGGTTTGGGAAAGTGTTAGGGTGAGGTTTAGGTGAGGGTGAGGGTTAGGGTTAGGGTGAGGGTAAGTGTTAGTGTGAGGGTTAGGGTGAGTGTGAGGGTTATGGTTAGCATTAGGGTGAAGGTGAGGGTGAGGGTTAGGGTTAGGGTTAGAGTTAAGGTGAGGGTATAGCTTAGGGTGAGGGTTAGGGTGATGTTGAGGGTGAGGGTAAGTGTTAGGGTGAGGACTACGGATAGGGTTTGGATTAGGGTAAGTGTTAGGGTTATGGTGAGGGTGAGGGTTAGGTTCAGTATTAGGGTTAGGGTTAGTGTGAGGGTTAGTGATAGGGTTAGGGTTAGGGTGAGCGTTAGTCTGAGAGGTAGGTTTAGGGTTAGCATTAGGGTTAGGGTTAGGTTTAGGGTTAGGGTGAGGGTGAGTGTGAGGGTGAGGGTTAGGGTTAGGGTGAGGGTGAGTGTTGGGGGGGCTAGGTAGAGGGTTAGGGTTTGGGTGAGGGTGAGGTTTTCGGTTAGGTAAGGTTTAGGGTTAGGGTTAGTGTGAGGCTTTGGGTTAGGGTTAGTGTGAGGGTGAGGGTGAGGGTTAGTGTTAGGATGAGGGTTCGGTTTAGGGTTAGAGTGAGGGTGAGGGTGAGGGTGAGGGTGAGGGTTAGGGTGTGGGTTAAAGTTCGGTTTAGGGTGAGGGTTAAGGTGACGGTGATGGTTAGGGTGAGGGTGAGGTTTAGGATAATTTTTAGGGTGAGGGTTAGGGTTAGGGTGAGGGTTAGGGCGAGGAGTAGGGTTAAGGTTAGGGAGAGGGTTAGGGTTTGTGTGAGGGTTAGGGTTAGGGTTAGAGTTAGCTTTAGTATGAGGATAAAGGTTAGGGTGAGGGTTAGGCTTAGTGTGAGGGTTAGGGTTAGGGTTAGGGTTAGGGTTAGGTTTAGGGTAAGTGTTAGGGTTAGGGTGAGGGTTAGGTTTAGGTTAGCGTTAGGGTTAAGGTTAGGGTTGGGTTTAGGGTGAGTGTCATAGTTAGAGTTTGGTTGAGTGTGAGGTTTAGGGTGAAGGGTAGGGTTAGGGTTAGGGTAAGGGACAGGGTTAGGGTGAGGGTTATGTTTAGGGTTAGGTTTAGGGTGAGGGTGAGGGTTTGGGTTAGGGTTACAGTTAGTGTGAGGGTTAAAGTTAGGTTCAGGCTTAGAGTAAGGATTACGGTTAGAGTGAGGGTTATGTTTATGGTTAGGGTTAGAGTAAGGGTGAGGCCGAGGTTTAGGGTTAGGGTTAGTTTGAGGATAAGGATTAGGGTGAGGTTTAGGGTGAGGTTGAGGGTTAGGGTTGGCATTAGGTTTAGGGTGATTTTTAGGGTGATGGTGAGCGTTAGGGTGAGGGTGAGATTGAGCATGAGTGTTAGGGTGAGGGTTAGGGTTAAGTTTAGGGTTAGGGTGAGGGTGAGATTGAGCATGAGGGTTAGGGTGAGGGTGAGGGTGAGTGTGAACGTGACGGCTAGGGTTAGGTTTAGGGTGAGGATAAGGGTTAGGGTTAGGATTAGGGTTAGTGTAAGGGTTAGGCTGAGGGTGAGGGTGAGGGTTAGGGTGAGGGCTATGGTGAGAATGAGGGTTAGGGAGAGGGTGAGGGTGAGGTTGAGTGTTTCGGTTAGGTAAGATTTAGGGTTAGGGTTAGCGTGAGGATTAGGGTGAAGGTGAGGTTTAGGCTGAGGGTTAGGTTTAGGTTGAGGGTTAGGGTGAGGCTGAGGTTTAGGGTGAGGGTTAGGGTTACAGTGAGGGTTAGGGTTAGGGTTAGCTTGAGGATGAGGTTTAGGTATCGGTTAAGGGTTCGGGTTATGGTGAGGGTTAGGGTTAGGGCAAGTGTTAGGGTGAGGATGAGGGTTAAGTTTAGGGTTAGGGTGAGGTTTAGGGTTAGGCTTAGGGTTTGTGTAAGAGTTAGATTTAGGGTAAAAGTTAGGGTTAGGGTTAGAATTAGGGTTAGAGTGAGGGTTCGGGTGAGGTTTAGTGTTAAGTTTAAGGTTGGGGTTAGGTTGAGGGTAAGTGTTAGGGTGAGGGTTAATGTTAGGGTGAGAGTTTGGTTTAGGGTTAGGGTTAGGGTAGGGGTTAGGTTAGCGTGAGGGTTAGGTTTAGAGTGATGTTTAGGGTGACGGTGAGGGTTAGGGTGAGGGTGAGTGTGAAGGTGAGGGTTAGGGTGACGGTGAGGGTGAGTGGGAGGGTGACGGTGAGGATTAGGGTTAGGTTAGGTTTAGGGTGAGGGTAAGAGTTAGGGTTAGGATTAGGGTTAGGGTAAGGTTTAGGCTGAGGTTGAAAGAGAGCATGAGGTTGTGGGTGAGGGTTTCGGTTAGGTAAGGTTTTGGGTTAGGTTTAGGGCGAGGATTATGGTGGGGGGCAGGGTTAGGTTGTGGTGAGGTTGAGTTTTAGGTTGAGGGTAAGTGTTAGGGTGATGTTTAGGGTGAGGGTGAGTTTTAGGGTGAGAGTTAGGGTTCAGGGAAGGGGAAGGGTTAGGGTGTAGGTGAGGGTTCGGGTTCAGGGGCGAATTAGGGTTAGGGTTAGGGTTCAGGTAAGGGTTAAGGTTAGGGTTAGGGTGAGTGTTAGGGTGAGAGGTAGGGTTAGGGTTAGGATGAGGGTTAGTCTTAGTGTGAGGGTTACGCTTAGGGTTATTGTTAGGGTTCGTGTGAGGATAAGAGTTAGGGTGAGGTTTAGGGTGAGACTGAGGGTTAGGGTTAGCATTAGGGTTAGGGTGAAGGTTAGGGTGGGGGTTAGGGTGAGGGTTAGTGTTAGGGTTAGGTTTGGGTGAGGGTTAGGGTGAGTGTAAGGGTTAGGGTGAGGGTTAGGTTGAGGGGAGGGATAGGGTTATGGTGAGGGTAAGGTTTAGGGCGACTGTTAGGGTGAGGTTGATATTTAGGGTTGGCATTAATGTTAGGGAGAGGGTGAGGGTTAGAGTGAGGGTAAGGGTTAGGCTGAGTGGTAGGATTAGGGTTAGGATTAGAGTTAGGGTTAGGGTGAGTGTTAGTGTTATAGATAGGGTGAGGGTGAGGGTTAGGATAAGGGTTAGGTTCAGGGTTAGAGTTAGGGTGAGGGTTAGGGTTAACATTAGGGTTTGGGTTAGGTTTAGTTTGAGTGTTAGTGTTAGGTTTAGGGTGAGGTTGAGGGTTAGGGTTAGCATTAGGGTTAGGGTTATGCTTAGGGTGCAGGTTAGGATTAGGTTTAGAGTGAGGGTGAGGGTCAGGTTTACCGATAGGATTAGGTTTAGCGTTAGGGTTAGGGTTTGGTTTAGGGTTAGGGTGAGGGTGAGGTATAGGGTGCGTGTTAGTGTTAGGGTGAGGGTTAGGTATATGGTTAGGGTGAAGTTGAGGGTTAGGTTTAGAGTTAGGGTGAGGGTGAGTGTTAGGATTAGGGTTAGGGTTAAGGTTAGGGATAGGGTGAGGATTAGGGTTAAGGTTAGGTTTAGGGTGAGGGTTAAGCTAGGGTTAGGGTTAGGGATAGAGTGACTGTTAGGTTTAGTGTGAGGATTAGGGTTAAGGTGAAGTTTAAGTTTAGTGTGAGGTTTAGGTTTAGGGTTAGGGTTAGGATGAGTGTTAAGGTTAGGTTGAGGGTGAGGGTGAGGGTGAGGGCTAGAGTTAGGGTTAGTGTGAGGGTTATTGTTAGGGTGAGCATTAGGTTTATGGTGAGGGTTAGGGTTAAAGTAAGGGTTAGGGTAAGGGTTAGCGTTAGGGTTAGGGTTAGGGCGAGGGTCAGGGTGAGGGTTATGTTTTGGTTGAGGGTTAGGTTTAGGGTGAGGGTTAGGGTTAGGGTGAGCATTAGGGTGATGGTGAGGGTTAGGGTGAGGGTGAGGGTTAGGTTTAGAGTTAGGGTTAGGGTGAGAGTTAGGGTGAGGTATCAGGATACGGTTAGCTTGAGGGTTAGGGTTAGTGTGAAGGTTAGGGTTAGGGTTTGGTTTAGTGTGAGGATAATGTTTAGGCTGAGGGTTAGTTTGTGGGTGAGAGTTAGGGTGAGCGTTAGGGTTAGGTTCATTGTGAAGGTTAGGGTTAAGGTGATATTTAGGGTGAGGTTGAGGGTTAGTGTGAGGGTGAGGATGAGGTTGAGATTTAGGGTTAGGATTAGGGTTAGGATGAGTTTTAGGGTTAGGGTTAGGGTTAGAGTTATTGTTAGGGTTAGGGTTAGGGTTAGGATGAGGGTGAGGGTTATAGTTAGGGTTAGGGTTAGGGTTAGGGTGAGGTTGGGGTTGAGCATTAGTGTTACGATTAGGGTTATGGTTAGGGTAAGGCTGAGGGTGTAGGGGAGTTTGAGGGCGAGGGTTAGGGTTAAGGTTAGGGTTAGGGTGAATTCTTCGGTGAGGGTGAGGTTTAGGCTATGGGTGAGGGTGAGGGTTTCGGTTAGGTAAAGGTTAGGGTTAGGTTGAAGATTATGCTGAGTTTAGGTTCAGGGTACAGCTTCGGGTTAGGGTTAGGGTGAGTGTTTGGATTAGGGTGATGTTTAGGGTGAGGGTTAGGGTTAGGGTGAGGGTGAGGGTGAGGTTTAGGGTTAGTGTTAGGTTTAGGGTTTAGGGTGAGGGTTAGGTTTAGGGTTAGGGTTAAGCTGAGTGTGAGGATCAGGGTGTGGATGAAGGTTAGGGTGAGGGTTAGGGTTAGAGTGAGGGTTACGGTTATTGTGAGGATTATGGTTAGGGTTAGGGTGAGGGTAAGGGTTAGGGTGAGGGTAAGGGTGAGGGGGAGGGTTTGGATTAGGGTTTGGGTTAGGGTTAGGTTGAGGGTTAGTGTTTGGGTGACATTTAGAGTGAGTGTGAGGGTTAGGGTGAGGATGAGTGTTTGGGTGAGGGTGAGGTTTCTGTTGAGGGTGAGGGTTAGCTTGTGGGTGAGGATTAGGTTAGGTTGAGGGTTATCGTTAGGGGTATGGTTAGGGTTAGGTTGATGGTTAGGGTTAGTCTTAGGGTTATGGTGAGGGGTAGGGAGAGGGGAGGGCTTAGGGTAAGGGTGAGGGTGAGTGTTAGGGTTAGGTTTAGGGTTAGAGTTGGGATTAGGATTGGCTGACGGTTATGGGGAGTGTGAGGGTGAGGGTTAGGGTTAGGGTGAGGTTTAGGTTTACGGTTAGGTTTAGGATGAGGGTTAGGATTAGGGTTAGGGTTGGGATGAGGGTTAGGCTGAGGGTTAGGGTTAGGTTTAAGGTGAGGTTGAGGGCTAGGTTTAGTGTTAGGATAAGTGTTAGGCTGAGGGTTATGGTTAGGGTTAGTGTGAGGGTTAGGTTTAGGGTTAGGGTAAGAGTTAGGGAGAGGGTAAACATTAGGGTGAGAGTTAGGGTGAGGGTTAGGGTCAAGTTTAGGTTTAGGGTTAGGTTTAGGGTGAGGGTAAGTGTTTGGGTAAGTGTTAGGGTGAGGTTTAGGGTGAGGGTGAGGGTTAGCGTCAAGATTAGTTTTAGGGTTAGGGTTAGGGTGAGTGTTAGGGTTTGGGTAAGTGTTAGGGTGAGGTTTAGGGTGAGAGTGAGGGTTAGGTTTAGGGTGAGGGTAAGTGTTAGGGTGAGGGTTAGTGTGAGTCTGCTGGTTAGGTTTAGCATTAGGGTGAGGGTGAGGGTTAGGGTTAGGATTAGAGTTAGGTTGAGGGTAAGGCTTAGGGTGAGTGTTAGGGTGAGGTTGAGGGTTAGGGTTAGGGTGAGTTTGAGGGTAATTGTTAGCGTGAGGACTACGGTTAGGGTTTGGATTAGGGTGAGTTTTAGTGTTATGGTGAGGGTGAGGGTGAGGGTTAGGTTCAGTATTAGGGTTAGGGTTAGTGTGAGGGTTAGTGATATGGTTAGGCTTAGGGTGAGGGTTAGAGTTAGGGTTAAGGTGAGGGTTAGTCTGAGAGGTAGGGTTAGGTTTAGGGTTAGGGTGAGGGTGAGTGTGAGGGTTAGGGTTAGGGTGAGGCTTAGGGTTAGGTTTAGGGTTAGGGTGAGGGTGAGTGTGAGGGTTAGGGTTAGGGTGAGCATTAGTGTTAGAGGGAGGGCTAGGTTGAGGGTTAGGGTTAGGGTGAGGGTTACTGTTAGGTTTAGGCTTTGTATATGGGTTAGGCTGAGGGTAAGGCTTAGGATTAGTTTGAGTGTTAGGTTTAGGGTTAGGGTTTGGGTTATGTTGAGGGTAAAGGTTAGGGTGAGGGTTAGGGAAAGGGTGAGGATTAGAGTTATGGTGAGGGTTCGGGTTATGGTTAGGATTAGGGTTATTTTTAGGGTTAGCGTGAGGGTAAGGGGAAGGTTAGGTTTATTTTTAGGGTTAGGGTGACGGTTAGGGTGTCAGTAAGTGTTAGAGTGAGGGTTAGGGTGAGGTTAGTGTTAGCGGGAGGGGGAGGGTTAGTGTTAGCATTAGGATTAGGGTGAGAGTGAGGGTTCGGTTGAGGATTAGGGTTGAGTTTAGGGATAGGGTGTGGATTAGGGTTAGGGTTATGTATAGGGTGAGGTCAGGGCTGAGGGTTAGGGTTAGATTTATGGTGAGGGTTAGGTTTAGTGTGAGGGTTAGGGTTAGGGTTATGGTGAGGGTAAGGGTTAGGTAGAGGTTTAGGGTGAGCCTGAGGTTTAGGGTTAGCATTAAGTTTAGGTTTAAGGTTAGGATGAGGGTTAGGATTAGGGTGAGGCTGGGTGTTAGAGTTACAGTGAGGGTGAGGTTGAGGATGAAGGTTAGGATTAGGGTTATGCTTAGGGATAGGATCAGGTTGAGGATGAGGGATAGGTTGTTTTTGAGGGTTAGTGTTAGGGTGAGAGTGAGGGTTAGGATGAGTGTTAGGGAAAGGGGTAGAGTTAGGGATAGGCTAAATGTTAGGATTAGGGTGAGGGTTAGGGTCAAGGTAAGGGTTAGGGTTAGGGTGAGGTTAAGGATTAGTGTGAGGGTGAGGGTTAGGATTAGGTTTAGGATTAGGGTGAGGGTGAGGTTGAGGGTGAGGTTGAGGGTGAGGGTGAGGGTGAGGGTGAGGGTGATGTTGAGGGTTAGGGTGTTGTTTAGGGTTCAGTTTAGTGTGAGGGTTAGGGTGACGGTGAGCGTTAGGTTGAGGGTGAGGGTTAGGATAAGGGTTAGGGTGAGGGTTAGAGTGCGGGGTAGGGTTAAGTTTAGGGAGAGAGTTACGGTTTGTGTGAGGGTTAGGGTTAGGGTTAGAGTTAAGGTGACTATGAGGATAAAGTTTAGGATGAGGTGTAGGGTGAGGGTTAGGTTTCGGACTAACGTTTGGGTTAGGGTTAGGGTTACGTTTAGGGTAAGTGTTAGGGTTACGGTGAGGGTTAGTTTTAGGGTTAGCATTAGGGTTAGGGTTAGGTTTAGCGTGAGGGTCAGGGTTAGGTTTTGGGTCAGGGTGATGTTTAGGTTGAGGGGTAGGGTTAGGGTTAGGTTAAGGGTTAGGGTTAGGGTGAGGGTTATATTTAGGCTTAGGTTTATGGTGAGGGTGAGGGTGATGGTTGGTGTTAGGGTTACGGTTAGGGTGAGGGTTAGGGTTAGGTTTGGGTTAGGGTAAGGGTTAGGGTTAGAGTGAGGTTTAGGTTTAGGTTTAGGGTTAGGGTGAGGGTGAGGCTGAGGGTTAGGTTTAGGGTTAGTGTGAGGATAAGGTTTACGGTGAGGTTTAGGTCGAGGTGGAGGGTTAGAGTTAGCATTAGGGTTAGGGTGAGAGTTAGGGTTAGGGTTATGGTAAGGGTTAGGGTTATGGTTAGGGTAAGGCTTAGGGTTAGGGTGAGGGTTAGGGGTAGGGTGATTTTTAGGGTGAAGGTGAGGTTTAGGGTGAGGGTGAGTTTGAGCGTGAGTGTTAGGGTGAGGGTGAGGTTGAGTGTGAGTTTGACGGTTAGGGTTAGGTTTAGGGTGAGTATAAGAATTAGGGTTAGGTTTAGGGTTAGTGTTAGGGTTAGGGTTAGGGTTAGGGTGAGGGTGATGGTTAGGGTTAGGCTTAGTTTTATTGTTAATGTTAGGTTTAGGGTGAGTGTGAGGTTGAGGGTTAACATGTGGGTTAGGGTTAGGGTTATGGTTAGAGTGAGGGTGAGGGTGAGGGTTAGGTTTAGGATTAGTGTTAGGGTTAGGTTTAGGATGAGGGTTAGCCTGAGGGTTAGAGTTAGGGTTAGTGTGAGGCTTAGGGTTAGGTTTACATTTAGGTTGAGGACAAGGGTTAGGGTAAGGGTTAGGGTCGGTTTGAGGGTTAGGGTTAGGGTGAGGTTTATGGTGAGGGTTTGGGTGAGGGTTAGAGTTAGGGTGAGGGTTAGGGTTAGCATTAGTGTTAAGATGACAGTTAGGTTGAGAGTTAGGGTTAGGGTGAGGGTGAGGGATAGGGTTAGGATTAGTGTTAGGGTGATGTTTAGGTTTAGGGTGTAGGTTAGGGATAGGTTTATGGTTAGGGTGATGGTTAGGTTTATGGTTAGGTTCCAATTAGGGTGAGTGTGAGGGTGAGTGTTAGGTTTAGGATTAGGGTTAGGGTTAGTGTTAGGCTGAGGTTGAGGGTGAGGGTGAGGGTGGGGGTTAGGGTTAGGTTAAGATTTAAGTTGAGGGTTATGTTTAAGGTTAGGATGAGGGATACAGTGAGGATTATGGTTATGGTTCGGGTGAGGGTTAGATTTAGTGTGAGGGTTAGGGTTAGGGTGAGGGTAAGCGTTAGGGTGATGGTTAGGGTGAGGGTGAGCGATAGGGTGATTGTTAAGGTTAGGTTGAGCGTATGGATGAGGGCTAGGGTGAGGGTGAAGATTAGGGTTTGGGTTAGGGTTATGGTAAGTGTTATTGTGAGGGGTAGAGTTAGGGTAATGTTTAGGGTGAAGTTTAGGATGAGAGTGAGGGTTAGGGTTAGTGTGAGTGTGCGATGAGGGATACGGTGAGGGTTCGTGTTTGAGTTAGGATTAGGGTTGGGGTGAGGGTGAGGGTTATGTTTATGGTTAGGGTGCAGGTTAGGGTTAGGGTGATTTTCAGAGAGAGGTGAGTGTTAGGGTGACTGTGAGGGTTCGGGTTTGGTTTCAGATTAGGGTGTGGATGAGGGTTAGGGTGAGGGTGAGGGTTAGGGTTAGGTTTAGGGTGTGGGTTAAGGCTAGGGTTAGGATTAGGGTGAGGTTTAGGGTGAGGTGTAGGGTCAGGGTTAGGGTGAGGTTTAGGGTTAGTGTGAGGTTTAGGGTTAGGTTTAGGGTAAGTGTGAGGATAATGGTTAGGGTGAGGGATAGGGTTATTGTTAGGGATAGGGTGAGAATGAGGGTGAGGGTTATGGTTAGGGTAAGGGTTCGGGTGAGGGTTAGGGTTAGAGTAAGGCTTAGGGTTAGGGTTAGGGTAAGGGTGCGTGTGAGGGTGATGGTTACTGTTAGGTTATGTTGAAGGTGAGGGTTCGGTATAGGATTAGGGTTAGGGTTAGTTTTATGGTGAGGGTGAGGGTTGGATTAGGATTAGGTTTAGGGGTTAGGCTTTAGGTGAGGTGAGGGTGAGGTTGAGGGTTAGGGAGAGGATTAGGGTTAGGTTTATGGTTAGGGTGAGTGTGAAGATTAGGTTGAGGTGAGGGTTCAGGTTTGAGTGAGGGTTAGTGTGACGGTGACGGTTAGGGTGAGGGTGAGGTTTAGGTTTAATGTTAGCTTTAGGGTGATGGTTAGGATCAGGTTTAGGATTAGGGGGAGGGTTAAGGTGAGGGTTAGGGTTAGGGTTAGGGTTAGGGTGAGGGTGAGGGTTAGGGTTAGGGTTATATTTAGGGTGAGGATGAGGGTGAGGGTTAGGTTTATGGTTAGGGTTAGGGTAAGTGTTAGGATTAGGGTAAGGGTGAGGGCTAGGTTTAGGTTGAGTTTAGGGTTAGGCTGAGGTTTAGGGTGAGGGGTAGGGTTAGGGTTTGTGTGAGGGTGAGGGTTAGGTTTAGTGTGAGGCTCATGTTTAGTTTTAGGGTTATGGTAAGTTTAAGGGTTAGGGTGAGGTTTAAGGTAAGATTGAGGTTTAGGGTTAGCATGAGTTTGAGCGGGAGGGTTAGGGTTAGGGTTAGTGTTTGGGTGAGGGTGAGAGTTATGTTTAGGGTTAGGGTGAGAGTTAGGGTTAGGGTGATGTTTACGGTGAGGGTGAGGGTTAGGATGAGGATGAGGTTTCGTTTGAGGGTGAAGGGTAGGGTGAGGGTGAGGTTTCATGTGAGGGTGAAGGTTAGGGTGAGGGTGAGGTTTAGGGTAGGGTTAGGTTTAGGGTGTGGGTTAGGGTTAGGGTTAGGGTTAGGGTGAGGTTTAGGGTGAGGGTTAGGGTTATCATTAGGGTTAGGGTGAGGGGGAGTTTGAGGGTTAGGGTGAGGGTTAGGGTTAGGCTGAGGGTTAGGTTTGGGTTTAGGGTAAGGGTAAGGGTGAGGGTGAAGCTGAGGTTTAGCGTGTGGGTGAGGGTTAGGTTTAGGGTGAGGGTTAGGGTGACGGTGAGGGTTAGCTGTGGGTGAGGTTTAGGTTTAGTGTTAGAGTTAGGGTAACGGTTAGGGTCAGGGTTAATATTAAGGTGAGGGTTAAGTTGAGGGTTAAGGTTAGGGTTAGGTTTAGGGTTAGTTTGAGGATTAGGTTTAGTGTGAGGGTAAGCGTTACGGTGAGGGTTAGACTGAGGGTGAGGGTTAGGTTTAGTGTTAGGGTTAGGCTGAGCATTTGGGTGACTGTTAGGTTCATGGTTAGGTTTAGGGTGAGGGTTAGGGTGACGGCAAGTGTTAGGGTCAGGTTTAGGTTGAGGGTGACGGATAGAGTTATGGTAAGGTTAGGGTGAGGGTGAGGGTGAGGGTTAGGGTTAGGGTTAGGGTTAGTTTGAGTGTGAGGTATAGGGTGAGGGTTAGGACGAGGATTAGGCTGAGTATGAGGATGAGGTTTAGGGTTAGGGTGAGGGTTAGGGTGAGTGGGAGTCAGAGGGTGAGGGTTAGGTTTAGGGTTAGAGTAAGGGTGAGGTTGAAGGTTAGGATTAGGTTAGGACTAGGTTTAGGCTGATGGTGAGGTTGAGGTTGAGGTTGAGGGTTAGGATTAGTGTGAGGTTTAGGGTTAGGGTTAGGGTTAGGGTTTGTATAGGGTGAAGGTTAGTTTTAGGTTTAGGGTTAGGATAAGGTTTAGGCTGACGGTTAGGGTTAGGGTTAGTGTGAGGGTTATGTTTAGCGTTAGGGTTAGGGTGTGGGCTAGTGTGAGGGTGAAGGTTAAGTTGAGGGTTTAGTTTAGGTAAGGGTAAAGGTTATGTTAGGGTGAGGATTAGCGTGAGGTTGAGGGTTAAGGTTAGGGTTAGGGTTAGGGTGAGTATTAGGGTTATGATTAGGTTTAGTGTTAGGGTCATGTTTAGGGTGAGGTTGAGTGTGAAGGTTCGGGTGAGAGGGAGGGTTAGGGTTAGGGTTAGAGGTAGGGTGAGCGTGAGGGTTAGGGTGAGGGGTAGGTTTATGGTTAGGGTGAGGGTGAGGGTTAGGTTTAGTGTTTGGGTTAGGGTTAGGGTGAGGGTGAGGGTTAGTGTGAGGATTAGGGTTAGTGTGAGCATGAGCGTGAGATTGAGGGTAATGGTTAGGGTTAGGTTTAGGGTGAGGGTGAGCATTAGGGTGAGAGTGAGGGTTCAGTTGAGGGTGAGGGGTAGGGGAAGGGTTATGGTTTGGGTTCGGGTTAGAGTTAGGGTGAGGGTGCGGGTGAAGGTTAGGTTTAGGATTAGTGTTAGGGTTAGGGTTAGGCTGAGTTTGAGTGTGAGGGTGAGGGTGAGGTTTAGGGTTAGGTTGAGGGTTATGGTTAATGTCAGGGTTAGTGTTAAGTTGAGGGATAGGGTTAGGGTTAGGTTTAGGATGAGGTTTAGGCTGTGGGGTAGGGTTAGGGTTAGGGTGTGGGTTAGGTTCATTGTGAGTTTTAGGGTTAAGGTTAGGGTCAGGGTTAGGATTAGGGTGAGGGTAAGGGTTAGCTTGAGGGTTACATTGAGGGTGAGGTTTAGGGTTAGGGGTAGGGTTAGGGTGAGGTTAAGGTGAGAGCTAGGGTGAGTGTGAGGGTTAGGGTTAGGGTTAGGGATAGGGCTAGGATTAGGTTTAGGGTTAGGGTTAAGGTTAGGGTGAGTCTTAGGCTGAGGGGTAGGGTTAGGTATAGGGTGAGGGTTAAGTTTAGTGTGATGGTTAGGGTTTGGTGTAGGGTTAGGGTGAGGGCTAGGGTGAGTGTGAGGGTGAGGGTTAGGTTTAGGGATAGGGTGAGGATTAGGGTTAGGTTTAGGGTTAGGGTGAGGTTTAGGCTGATGGGTAGGGATACAGTTAGTGTGAGGGATAGGTTTAGTGGGAGGGTTAGGTTTAGGTTTAGGGTTAGTATTAGGGTGAGGGTTCGGGTGATGGTTCAGGTTAAGGTGTGGTTGAGGATTAGGGTTAGTGTGAGGACTAGTTTTAGGGTTAGGGATACTGTTAAGGTTAGGGTTAGTCTGAGGGTAAGGGTTAGGGTTAGCGTGATTTTGAGGGTAAGGGTTAGGGTTAGTGTTACGGTTAGGGTGAGTGTTTGGGTTAGTGTGAGGGTTAGGGTTAGGGTTAGGTGAAGGTGAGGGTAAGGGTTAGGGTGAGGGTTAGGGTGAGGGTGAAGGTTAGGATTAGAATTAGGGTTAGGATTAGGGTTAGGGTGAACTTGAGGTTTAGTTTTAGGGTGAGGGTTAGGGGTATTGTTAGGGTTAGGGTGCTGGTGAGGGTGCGGGTGAGGGTGAGGGTTAGGGTTAGGGTAGGGTTAGGTTTAGGCTGAGGGTGAGGTTGATGGATAGTGTTCGGGTAAGGGTGAGGGCTAGGGTGAGGGTGAGAGTTAGTGTGAGGGTGAGGGTGAGGGTTTCGTTTATGTCAGGTTTCGGGTTAAGGTGAGGATTAGGGTGAGGGTGAGGGTGAGGGTTTCGTTTACATCAGGTTAGGGTTAAGTGAGGTTAGGGTTACAGTGAGGGTTAGGATTAGGGTTAAGGTGTGGGTTAAGGTTATTGTGATGTTTAGGGTGAGGGTGAGGGTTAGGGTGAGAGTTAGGGTGAGGTTTAGGGTTAGTGTTAGGATTAGGGTTAGGGTGAGGGTGAGGTTTAGTGTTAGAGTTAGGGTTATAGGGAGGGTTAAATTGAGGGTCAGGGTTAGGGTTAGTGTTAGGGTTAGGGTTAGGATGAATGTTAGGTTGAGGTTTAGGGTTAGGGTTAGGTTTAGGGTTAGGATGAGCGTTAGGCTGAGGGTTAGGTTTAGGGTTAGTGTGAGGGTTAGGTTTAGGTTAGGGTTAGGGTTATGGTTTGTTTAGGGTGAAGGTTAGTTTTAGGTTTAGGGTTAGCATAAGGTTTAGGCTGAGGGTTAGGGTACGGGTTAGTGTGAGGGATAGGTTTAGGGTTAGGTTTAGGGTGTGGACTATGGTGAGGGTGAGGGTTAGGGTTAGTGTTAGGGTTATGGTTAGGTTCAGGGGTAGGTTAAGGGTTAGGATTAGGTTAAGGACTAGGGGTTAGGCTGAGGGTGAGGGTGAGGTTGAGGGTGAGGGTTAGGTTTAGAGTGAGGGTTAGATTAAGGGTGAGAAAGAGGGGGAGATTTTGGTTTAAGGTTAGAGTTAGGTTGAGGGTAAGGGTTAGGATTAGGGTTAGCACTAGGTTTAGGCGGAGGGTGAGGGTGAGGTTGAGGGTGAGGTTTAGGTTTAGGGTGAGGTTTAGGGTTAGGGTTAGTTTTAGGGTGAGGTTTAGGGTTAGGGTTAGAGTTAGGGTTTGGTTAGGGTGAAGGTTAATTTTAGGTTTAGGCTTAGATTAAGGTTTAGGCTGAGGTTTAGGGTTAGGGTTAGTGTGAGGGTTAGGTTTAGGGTTAGAGTTAGGGTGTGGGCTAGGCTGATGGTGAGGGTTAGGGTGAGGATGAGGGTGAAGGTTTAGTTTAGGTAAGTGTTAAGATTAGGTTAGGGTGAGGATTATGGTGAGGTTGAGGGTTAAGGTGAGGGTTAGGGTTAGGGTGCAGGGTAGGGTTAATGTGAGGGTTAGGATTAGGGTTAGGGTGAGGGTGAGGGTAAGTGTTAGTGTGAGGGTTAGGGTGAGGGTGCTGTTTAGGATTAGAGTTACGGTTAGGATTAGGGTGAGGTAGAGGATTAGTGTTAGTGTTAGGGTGAGGGTTAGGGTTGGGGTGAAGGTTAGGGTTAGTGTTAGGGTTAGGGTGAGGGTGAGGTTTAGGGTTAGGTTTAGTGTTAGGTATAGGCTGAAGGTGAGGTTGAGGGTGACGTTGAGCGTTAGGGTTATGGTTAGAGTGATGGTGAGGGATAGGGTGAGGGTGATGGTTATTGTGAGGATGAGGGTGAGGTTTTTGTTTATGTCAAGGATAGGGTTAATCTGAGGTTAGGTTTAGGGTGAGTGTTAGGTTTAGAGGTAAGGTGAGGTTTAGTGTTAGGTGATGTTTAGGGTAAGGGTGAGGGTTAGGGTGAGGGTGAGGATTACGGTATGGGTGAGGGTGAGGGTTAAGATTGGGAATACGGTTAGGGTTAGGGTTAGACTGAAGTTGAGGGTGAGGGTGAGGGTGAGGGTTTGGGATAGGTTAGGTTTAGGGTTAGGGTGAGGGTTACGGTTTCTGTGAGGGTTATGGTTATGGTTAGGGTTAGGGTTAGGGTGAGGGGAAGGGTTCGAGTGAGGTTTAGGGTGAGGGTGAGGTTTAGGGTTAGGGTTAGATTTAGGGTGAGGGCTTGTGTGAGGGTGAGGGTTAGTGTAAGTTAAGGGTGAGGTGTTCCTTTAGACAGAGTTTAGTGTTATGGTGAGGATTAGGGTGAGGGTGAGGGTTAGGTTGAGGGTTAGGTTTAGGGTGAGGGTTAGGGCAAGGGTTAGAGTGAGGGTTATGGTTTGGGTGATGTTTAGCATAAGGGTGAGGGTTATGGTGAGGATGAGTTTTCGGGTGAGTGTCAGGGTTCGAGTGAGGGTAAGAGTTAGGGTGTGGTTGAGGATTAGTGTTAGGTTGAGTATTAGCATTAGATTTAGGGTTAGTGTGAGGGTGAGGGTTAGGGCTAGGATTAGGTTTGGGTTGACGGTTAGGATTAGGGTTAGGTTTAGTAGGATTGTTAGGGTGAAGGGTAGGGTTAGGGTTAGTGTTAGGATGAGTGTTAGGGTGTCGGTGAGTGTTAGGGTGAGGATTAGGGTGAGGTTGAGGCTGAGGGTTAGGGTTAGGGTTAATGTTAGGTTTAGGGTTAGGGTGAGGGTAATGGTTACTGTGAAGCTTATGGTTAGGGTTAGGGTTAGGGTAAGGGTGAAGGCTAGGGTGAGGGTGAGTGTTAGTGTGAGTTTTAGGTTGAGGGTTTATTTTAGCCAAGGATTTGGGTTATGGTGAGGAATAGGGTGAGGTTGAGAATTATGTTTTGGGTTAGGGTTAGGATGAGGGTTAGGGCTAGGGTTAGGGTGAGGGTTAGGGTTTGGGTGATGTTTAGCATGGGGGTGAGGGTGAAGGTGAGGGTGAGGGTCAGGGGGTGGATGAGGATTAGGGTTAGGTTGAGTGTTAGTGTTAGGTTTAGGTTTAGTGTGAGGGTGAGGGTTATGGGTAGCATTAGGTTTAGGTGGAGGGTTTGGATTAGGGTTAGGGTGAGTCTGAGGGTGAGGGTGAATGGTATGCTTAGGGTTTGGGTGAGGTTTAGGGTGAGGGTCAGGGATAGGGTGAGGGTGTGGGTTAGGGATAATGTTAGGTGTAGGTTTAGGGTGAGTTTAAGGGTGAGGTTTAGGTTTAGGAATAGGGTTAGGGTTAGGGTGCGGGTGAATGTTAGGTTTAGGGTGAAGATTAGGGTTAGAGTTAGGTTTATGTTGAGGGTAAGGTTTAGGGTGAGGTTTAGTGTGAGGGTTAGGGTTAGGGTTAGGGTGAGGGTGAGGTATAGGTTTTGGGTTACAGTTAGGGTGAGGGTTAGGGATAGTTTTAGGGTTAGGTTGAGGGTGAGGGTGAGGGTTAGGGTTAGGTTTAGGGTTAGAGTTAGGTTGAGGGTGAGGGTTAGGGTTAGTATTAGAGTTAGCCTGAGGGTGAGGGTGAGGGTTAGGCTTAGTGTGAGGGTTAGGGTTAGGGTTAGGTCGAGGGTTAGGTTTACGTTTAGGGTTAGGATCAGGGTTAGGTTGAGGGTTAGGTTTAGGGTTAGTGTGAGGGTTAAGTTAAGGGTGAGGGTAGGGTTAGGGTCAGGGTAAAGTTAGGGTGAGGTTTAGGGTGAGGGTGAGGGTAAAGGTTAGTGTGAGGGTTAGGGCGAGGGTGAGGGCTAGGGTTAGGGTGAGGGTTAGGGTGAGGGTTGGGATAAGGGTTAGGGTGAGGGTAAGGGTTAGGGTGATGGTAAGGTTGAGGGTGAGGGATAGGATTATGTTGTGGGTAAGGGTTAGGGTGAGGGTTAGCGTGAAGTTTAGGGTTAGGGTGGGGGTTAGGGTTAGGGTTAGATTAAGGGTTAGGGTTAGGGTGATGTTTATTGTGACAGTATCGTTTAGGGTGAGGGTGAGTTTTCTGGTGAGCATGAGGGTTAGGATGAGGTTGAGGGTTAGGGTTACAGTTAGGATTAGGGAGAGGGGCAGGGTGAGCATTAGGGTTAGGATTAGGGTTAGAGTGAGGATGAGGGTGAGGGTTAGAGTGTGGTTAAGTGTTATGGTTAGGGTTAGGGATAGGGCTAGGGTGAGGGTGAGGGTTAGTGTGAGGGTTAGTTTGAGGGTGAGGGTTTCCTTTACATTAGTGTTACGGTTAGGGTTAGGATTAGGTTGAGGGTGAGGGTTAAGCTGAGGTTAGGGTTAGGGTGATGGTTAGGGTTAGGGTGATGTTGATTGTGAGGGTGAGTGTACGGTGAGGGTGAGGGTGAGGGTGAGGGTTAGTGTTAGGGTTAGGTTTAGGTTGAGGGTGATTGTGAGGGTTAGGATTAGGAATAGGATTAGGGTTAGGGTTAAGCTGATGCTGAGGGTCAGGGTGAGGGTGAAAGTTATGGTCAGGGTTAGGATTAGGGTTAGAGTGAGGGTTATGGTTAGTGTGATGGTAATGGTTAGGGTTAAGGTGAGGGTAAGGATTAGGGTGAGAGTAAAGATTAGGGTGAGGGTTAGGGTGAGTGTGAGGGTTTGGATTAGGGTTTGTGTTAGAGTTAGGGTGAGGGTTAGGATTTGGGTGATGTTTAGAATGAGCGTGAGGGTTAGGGTGAGGATGATTGTTCGGGTGAGGGTGAGGGTTCGGTTGAGGGTTCGGGTTAGGGTGTGGGTGAGGATTAGGTTTAGGGTGAGGGTTAGCATTAGGGGTAGTTTTAGGGTTAGGTTGAGGGTTAGGGTTAGGGTTAGGGTGAGGGGTAGGGACAGGGGTAGGGTCAGGTTTAGGGTGAGGTTTAGGGTGAGTGTGAGGGTTAGGTTGAGGGTGAGGGTGAGGGTTACGGTTAGAGTTTGCGTTAGACTTAGGGTGAGTTGGAGGGTGAGAGTTAGGTTTAGGATTTGGGTGAGTGTTAGGGTTAGCTTAAGGGTTAGAGATAGTGTTAGGGTTAGGGTAAGGGTGAGGGTGAGTGTTAGGTTTACTTTTAGGGATAGAGTTAGGGTGAGGGTGAGGGTGAGGGTTAGGATTAGGTTAGATTTAGGGTTAGGCTGAGGTTGATCGAGAGGATGAGGGTGAGGGTTAGCGTTAGGGTGAGGTTTAGGTTTCCGGTTTGGGATGGGTGAGGGTTAGGATTAGGGTTATGGTTAGGATGAGGGTTACGCTAAGGGTTGGGGTTAGGGTTAGGGTGAGGTTTAGGGCTAGGTTTAGGGTTAGGATAAGGATTAGGCTGAGGATTAGGGTTCGGGTTAGTGTGAGAGTTAGGTTTAGTGTTAGGGTAAGAGTTAGGGTGAGGGTAAAGTTTAGGGTGAGGGTTAGGGTGAGGGTGAGGTTTAGGGTTAGGGTGAGGGTTAGGGTCATTTTTAGGTTTAGGGTTAGGGTTAGAGTGAGGGTAAGGTTGTGGGTAAGTGTTAGGGTGAGGTTTAGAGTGAGGGTGAGGGTTAGCGTCAAGGTTAAGATTAGGATTAGGGTTAAGGTGAGAGTTAGGTTTTGGGTGAGTGTTAGGGTGAGTTTTAGGGTGAGGGTGAGGGTAAGGGTGAGGGTAAAGTGTTAGGGAGAGAGTTACGGTGAGGCTGAGGGTTATGGTTAGCCTTAGGGTGAGGGTGAGGCTTAGGGTGTAGCTTTGGGTAAAGGTTAAGGATACGGTGAGGATTAGGGTTAGGGTTAGTTTGAGGGTGAGGGTTAGGGTTAGGGGTAACATTAGAGTTTGGGTGAGGGTTAGGTTTACTGTGAGGGTTAGGGTTGTTTTAGGGTGACGGTAAGGGTTAGGGTGACGGTTAGGTTGAGTGTGACGGAGGATGAGGGTTAGGGTTAGGGTGAGGTTTAGGGATAGGTTTAGGGTTAGGGTGAGGGTTAGGGTTAGGGTTAGGATTAGAGTTAGGGTGACGGTAAGGCTTCGGGTGAGGGTTAGGGTGAGGATGAGAATTAGGTTTAGGATGAGGGTGAGGGTAAGTGTTAGCATGAGGACTAGTGTTAGGTTTAGGATTAGGGTGAGTGTTAGGGTTATGGTGAGGGTGAGGGTGAGGGTTAGGTTCAGTATTAAGGTTAGGGTTATTGTGAGGGTTAGTGATAGGGTTAGGGTTAGGGTGAGGGTTAGAGTTAGGGTAAACGTGAGGGTTAATCTGAGAGTTAGGGTTAGGTTTAGGGTGAGAGTTAGGCTCAGTTTGAGTGTTAGGGTTAGGGTGAGGGTTAGTTTTAGGGGGAGGGCTAGGTTGAGGGTTAGGTTGAGGGTGAGATTGAGTGTGAGGTTTTCGGTTAGGTAAGTTTTAGGGTTAGGAATAGGGTGAGGATTAGGGTGAGGTTGTGGGTTAGGGTTAGGGTGAGGGTGAGGGTGAGGGTCAGGGTTAGTGTTAGGATGAGGGTTAGGGATAGGTTTAGGGTGAGGTTGCGGTTGAGGGTGAGTGTTAGGCTTAGGGTTAGTGTGAGTTTTAGGGTTACGGTGAGGGTTATGGTTAGGGTGAGGGTTAGGGTTAGGGTTAGGTTGAGGGTTAGTGTTAGGTTGATGTTTAGTGTGAGGTTGAGGATTAGGGTGTGGGTGAGTGTTCAGGTAGAGTTAGGGTTAGGGTTAGGGTTAGGGATAGGGTTAGGGTTTAGCTAAAGTTTAGGGTGAGGGTAATGATTAGGGTTAGCTTGAGTTTTAGGGTTAGGTTTAGGGTTAAGATGAGGTTTAGGCTGAGGGTTAGGGTTAGGTTTAGGGTTAGTGTGAGGGTTCAGGTTAGGGTGAGGGTTGGATTTAGGTTTTGGGTTAGTATAAGGGATAGGGTGAGGGTTAGGGTTACGGTTAATATGAGTGTTAGGTTGAGGTTAGGTTGAGGGTAATGGTTAGGGTGAGGGTTAGGGTGAGGCTGAGGGATAGGTTTATGGTGAGGGTTAGGTTGAGTGTTAGGATTGTGGTTATGGTTAGGGTAAGGCTGAGGGGGAAGGAGAGGTTGAAGGTGAGCGTTAGGGTTAAGGTTACTGATAGGGTGAGGATTCGGGTTAAGGTTAGATTTAGGGTGAGGGTTAGGCTCAGGGGTAGGTTTAGGGTTAGGTTGAGGGTTAGGTTTAGTGTGAGGTTTAGGGTTAGGGTTAGAGTGAGGGTTAGGTTTAGTGTGTTGGTTAGGGTTAGGGTTAGGTTGAGGGTAAGGGTTAGGGTGAGGGTGAGGTTTAGGGTTAGCATTAGATTTAAGGTTAGGGTTAGGATGAGGATTAAGGTGAGGGAGAGGGTGAGGGTGAGGATAAGGGTTAGGATGAGTGTTAGGTTTAGTGTGAGGGTGAGGATTAGGTTTAGTGTGAGGGTGAGGGTTAGGTTTAGGGTGAGTATTAGGGTTAGGGGAAGGGTGAGGGTTAGGGTTAGGGTTAGGGTTAGGGTGAGGGTGAGGGTCAGGGTGAGGGATAGATTTAGGTTGAGGATTAGATATAGGGTGAGGTTTAGGGTTTGGGTTAGGGTGAGATTTTGGGTTAAGGTGATATTTAGTGTGAGGGTGAGTGTTAGGGTGAGTGTGAGTGTTCGGGTGAGGGTGAGTGTTGGGGTGAGGGTGAGGATTAGGGTGTGGTTGAGGGTTAGGGTTAGTATGAGAGTCAGGGTGAAGTGTAGGTATAGGGTTAAAGTGAGGGTTAGGTTAGTGTGAAGGTTAGAGTTAGGGTTAGGTTTAGCGTTAGTGTGAGGATAAGAGTTAGGGTGTGGGTTAGTGTGAGGGTGAGGGTTAGGGTTAGCGTTAGGGTTAGGGTGAGCATTATGGTGAGGTTTAGGGTTAGGGTGAGTGTTAGGATTAGGGTTAGTGTTAGGGTGATGTTTAGGGTGAGGTTGAGGGTTAGTGTGAGGGTGAGAGTGAGGGTGAGTGTTAGTGTGAGGGTGCGGGTGAGGGTGAGGGTTAGTGTTAGGTTTAGAGTGAGGGTGAGGGTTAGGGTTAGGATAAGTGTTAGTGTTAGGCTGAGGGTGAGGATGAAAGTGAGGGTGAGGGTGAGGTTTAGAGTTAGGTTTAGGGTGAGGATACGAGTTAGTGTGAGGGTTAGTGTGATGGTGAGAGTCAGGCTGAGGGTGAGTGTTACAATGAGGTTGAGGTTGAGGGTGAGGGTTAGGGTTAGGATTAGATTAAGGTGAGTTGTACGGTGAGGGTTAGGGTTAGGTTTATTGTTAGGTTTAGGGTTTAGGTTAGGTGAGGGTGAGGGTGAGGGTTAGCGTTAGGGTTAGGGTTAGGGTTAGGGTGAGGGTGGGGTTCAGGGTTAGGGTTAGGATTATGTAAAGGGTAAGGCTGAGGGGGAAGTGGAGGTTGAGTGTGAGGTTTTGGGTTAGGGTTACGGTTAGGGTGAGGGTTACTGTTAGGTTTAGGGTTAGTATAAGGGCTAGGCTGAGGGTAAAGGTTAGGGTTAGTGTGAGTGTTAGGTTTAGGGAAAGGGTTTGGGTTAGGTTGAGGGTAAAGTTTAGAGTAAGGTTTATGGAGAGGATGAGGGTTAGGGTTACCGTGAGGGTTCGGGTGAGGGTTAGGGTTAGGGTTATGGTTAGGGGTAGTATGAGGGTTTGGGTGAAGGTTAGGTTTAGGGATAGGCTTCGGGTGTGGGTTAGGGTGTGGGTAAGTGTTAGAGTGAGGGTTAGGGTGAGGGTGAGGGTTAGGAGGAGGGTGAGGGCTAGTGTTAGCATTAGGGTTAGGGTGAGGGTGTGGGTTAGGTTTAGGGTGAGGGTTAAGGTGAGGGTAAGTGTTAAGGTTAGGGATAAGGTGAGGAATAGGATTAGAGTTAGGAATAGGTTGAGGGTTAGGCTGAGGGGTAGGGTTAGGTTTAAGGTGAGGGTTATGTTTAGTGTGAGGATTAGGGTTAGGTTTAGGGTGAGGTTTAGGTTTAGTGTGAGGGTTAGGGTTAGTGTTAGGGTGAGGGTAAGGGTTAGGGTGAGTTTTAGGGTGAGGGTGAGGCTTAGGGTTAGCGTTAGGTTTAGGTTTAAGGTTAGGATGAGGGTTAGGGTTAGGGTTAGGGTGAGGGTGAGGGTGAGGCTGATGTTTAGGATGAGGGTTAGGTTTAAGGTGAGGGTTCGGGTTAGGTTTAGGGTGATGGTTAGGGTCAGGGTAAGTGTTAGGGTGAGGGTTAGTGTTATGGTTAGGTTTAGTGTGAGGGTAAGGGTGAGGTTTATTGTTAGGTTTATGGTTAGGGTTAGGGTGACGGTAACTGTTAGGGTGAAGGTTAGGGTGATTGTGTGGTTTATGGTTAGCATTAGGTTTAGAGTTAGGGTTAGGATGAATGTTAGGGTTATGTTTAGGGTTAGGGTTAAGGTGAGGGTGAGGGTTAGGGTTAGGTTTAGGGTTAGGGTTAGTTTTAGTGTGAGTGCAAGGGTGAGGGTGAGGGTTAGGGTGAGGTTTTCATTTAAGTAAGTGTTAGGGTTAGAGTTAGGGTGAGGTGTAGGGTGAGAGTGTGGGTTGGGGTTAGGGTTAGGGTTAGGGTGAGGCTGAGGGTCAATGTTAGTGTTAGGATGAGGATTAGGGTTAGGGTTAGGGTGAGGGTGAGGGTAAGGCTTAGGGTTAGGGTTAGTGTGAGATTTAGGGTTACGGTGAGGGTTAGGGTTAGGGTGAGGAGTAGGGTTAGGGTTACGGTGAGGGTTAGGGTTGGGTGATGTTTTGTGTGAGGGTGAAGGTTTGGGTGAGGGTTTGTGTTCTGTTGAGAATTAGGGTTAGGGTTAGGGATTGGGTTAGTGTGAGGGTAAGTGTTAGGGTGAGGGTTAGGGTGAGGGTGAGGTTTAGGGTGAGGTTGAGTGTTAGGTTTAGGGTTATGATGAGGGTGAGGGTTAGGGTGAGCCGTAGGTTTAGGGTTAGGGTTAGTTTGCGGGTTAGGGTGAGGGTAAGGGTTAGGGTGAGGTTAAGGGTGAGGGTGAGTTTTAGGTTTAGGGTGAGGGTAAGGTTTAGGGTGAGGGTTAGGGTGAGGGTTAGTTTTAGGGTTAGTGATAGGGTAAGGATTAGTGTTAGTGTGAGTGTTAGGGTGAGGGTTAGGATTAGTGTTAGTGTGAGGATAAGTGTTAGGGTGAGGGTTAGGGTGAGGGTGAGGGTTAAGGTTAGGGTGATGGTTAGGGTTAGGTTTATGCTTAAGGTGAGGTTTAGGGTGAGCTGTAGGTTTACCGTTAGGCTTATTTTGTGAGTTCGGGCGAGGATAAGGATTAGGGTGAATTTTAGGTTTAGGGTGAGGGTTATGGTTAGGGTGAGGGTAAGGGTTAGGGTGAGGGTTAGGGTGAGGTTTCGGGTCAGGGTTAGGGATAGGGTGAGGATTAGGGTTAGTGTGAGGGTTAGGATTAAGTTTATTGTGAGGATAAGGGTTAGGGTGAGGGTTAGAGTGAGGGTGTGGTGTTGGGTTAGTGTTAGGGATAGGGTGAGCTTAAGGGTGAGGATTAGGTTTAGGGTGAGGTTTATGGTTAGGTTTAGGGTGAGGGTCAGGGTGAGGTTCAGCATTAGGGGTAGGTATAGGGTTAGGGTGAGGGACGGTTGAGGGTTAGGGTTAAGATTAGTGTTAGAGTTAGGGTGAGGGCTAGGGTGAGTGTGAGGTTTGGGTGAGGGTGAGGGTGAGTGTTTCAGTTATGTAAGTGTTAGAGTTAGTGTGAGGATTAGGGTGAGGTTGAGGGTTAACCTGAGGTTAGGTTTAGCCTGAGGGTTAGGGTTAGGGTTAGGGTGTGGGTTAGGGTTAGGGTGATGGTTAGGGTGAGGGTGGGGCTGAGAGTTAGGATTAGGAATAGGGTTAGTGTTAGGGTCAGGCTGAGGTGAGGGTCAGGGTGAGGGTGAAGGTACGAGTTAGGGTTATAGTTAGAGTGAGGGTTAAGCTTAGTGTGTGGGTTAGGGTTAGGTTTATGTTTCGGGTGAGGGTTAGGATTTAATTTAGGGTTAGCATAAGGGTTAGGCTGAGGGTTAAGGTTAGATTTAGTCTGAGGGTTAGGTGTAGGGTTAGGGTAACTCTAATGTTTAAGGTGAGGGTTAGGGTGAGTGTGAGGGTTAGGGTTAGGGTGAGGGTTAGGGTGAAGGTTAGGTTTATGGTTAGGGTTAGGGTGAAAGTTAGAGTTTGGGTTAGTGTAAGGGTGAGGGTTAGGGTGAGGGTTAGGATTAGGGTTAGCATTAAGTTTAGGGTGAGGGTGAGGGTTAAGGTGAGGGTTTGGGTTAAGTTTAAAGATAGGGTGAGGATAAGCTTTAGGGTTAGGTTTAAGTTGGAGGTTAGGAGGAGGGGAAGGCTTAGGGTTAGGGTGAAATTTAGGTTTAGTGTGAGAGTTAGGGTTAGGGTTAGGGTGATGGTAAGGTATAGTGTGAGGTTTAGGGTGAGTGTGAGGTTTTGGGTTAGCATTAGTTTTAGCATTAGGGTTAGGGTTAGGATTAGGGTGAGTGTAAGGATTAGGTCTAAGGTGAGGGTTAGGTTTAAAGTTAGCATTAGGTTTAGGGTTAGGGTGAAGGTTAGGTTTAGTGTGAGGGTTAGGGTTAGGGTTAGGGTTAGGGTGATGTTAAGGGTTAGTGTGAGGTTTAGGGTGAGTGTGAGGTTTTGGGTTAGCATTAGTTTTAGCATTAGGTTTAGGATTGGTGTTAGGGTTAGGTTTAGGGTTAGGTTGAGGGTGAGGGTGAAGGTTAGAGTTAGGATAAGGGTAGGGGTGAGGGGTAGGGTGAGCGTTAGGGTTATGCTTACTGTGAGGGTTAGGATTATGGTGAGGTTTAGGGTGAGGGGAGGGTTAGGTTTAGCATTAGGGTGAGGGTTAACTTTAGGGTGAAGTTTAGTGTCCGGGTGAGGGTTAGGATGAGGGAGAGTGTTCTGCTGAGAGTTAGGATTAGGGTTAGGGTCAGGGATAAGTTTAGTGTGAGGGTAAGGGTTAGGGTGAGTGTTAGGTTGAGGGTCAAATTTAGGGTTAGGGTGAACGTTAGGGTTAGGGTTAGGGTTATGTTTAGGGTGAGGGTTAGGGTGAGCGGTAGGTTTAGCGTTAGGGTTAGTTTGCGGGTTATGGTGAGGGTAAAGGTTAGGGTGAGGTTTAGGTTGAGGATGAGGGTTAGGGTTAGGGTAAGGGTAAGGGTTAGGTTGAGAGTGAGTGTGAAGGTGAGGGTTAGGGTTAGCATTAGAGTTAGGGTGAGGGTGAGGGTTAAGGTGAGGTTTATTTTGAAGATGAGGATTAGGGTTAGTGTGAGTGTTAGGGTGAGTGATAGGGTGAGGGTTAGGGTTAGGGTTTGGGTTAGGGTGAGGGTGAGGTATAGGGTGAGGGTTAGTGTTAGGGTGACGGTTAGGGATAGGGTTAGAGTTAGGGTGAGGATGAGGGTGAGTGTTAGGGTTAGGTTTAGGGTGAGTGTGAGGGTGAGAGTTAGGATTAGGAATAGGGTTAGGGTTTGGGTTAGGCTGAGAGTGAGAGTCAGGGTTAGGGTGAGGGTTAGGGTTTGGGTGATGTTTAGGGTGAGGGTGAGGGTTAGGGTGAGGATGAGGGTTTGGGTGAGGGTGAGGGATCGGGTTAGGGTGTGGGTGGGATTAGGGTTATGTTGAGGGTTAGCATTAGGTTTAGGTTTAGTGTGACACTGAGGGTGAGGGGTAGGGGTAGGGTTAGGTTGAGTGTTAAGGTTAGGGTTACGGTAATGGTTAGGGAGAGGGGTAATGTTAGGGTTAGGGTGAGGTTTAGGATGAGTGTGAGGGTTAGGGTTAGGTTGAGGGTTAGGTTTAGGGTTAGGGTTAGGGTGAGGGTTAGGGTTAGATTTAGGGGTAAGGTGAATTTGAGGGTGAGGGTTAGGTTTAGGTTTAGGCTTAGGGTTAAGGTTATGGTGAGGGTAAGTGTTAGGGTGAGGTTTAGTGTGTGGATGAGGGTTAGGGTTATTATTAGGGCTAGGGTGAGGGTTAGGGGGAGGGCTAGGGTTAGGGTTAGTGTTAGGGTGAGGGTGAGGTATACGGTGAGGTTTAGGATTAGGGTGAGGGTTAGGGATATTGTTAAGTGAGGGTGAGTGTTAGGTTTAGGTTTAGGTTTAGAGTTAGGGTGAGGGTGAGGGTGAGGGTTAGGATTAGTGTTAGGGTTAGGGTTAGGATGAGGGTTAGGCTGAGGATTAGGGTTAGGGTTAGGGTTAGCATAATGTTTAGGCTGAGGTTTAGGGTTAGGCTTAGGGATAGGGTTAGGATGAGGGTTAGGCTGACAGTAAGTGTTAGGGTGAGATTTAGGGTGAGGTTGAGTATTAGGCTTAGCATCATTCTCTGGGTGAGGTTTAGGTTTAGGTATAGCATTAGGGTTAGGGTTAGGATTAGGGTGAGGGTAAGGATTAGGTCTAAGGTGAGGGTGAGGTTTAGGGTTAGCATTAGGTTTAGGGTTAGGGTGAAGGTTAGGTTTAGTGTGAGGGTTAGGGTTAGGTTTAGGGTGATGGTAAGGGTTAGTGTGAAGGTTAGGGTGAGTGTGAGTTTTAGGGTTAGCATTACTTTTAGCGTTAGGTTTAGGATGAGTGTTAGGGTTAGGTTTAGGGTTAGGGTGAGGGTGAGGGTGAAGGTTAGAGTTAGGATGAGGGTAGGGGTGAGGGGTAGGGTGAGCGTTAGGGTTAGGCTTACTGTGAGGGTTAGGATTATGGTGAGGTTTAGGGTGAGGGTGATGGTTAGGTTTAGCATTAGGGTGAGGGTTAGCTTTAGGGTGATGGTTAGTGTCCGAGTGAGGGTTAGGATGAGGGAGAGTGTTCTGCTGAGAGTTAGGATTAGAGTTAGGGTCAGGGATAAGTTTAGTGTGAGGGTAACCGTTAGGGTGAGTGTTAGGGTGAGGGTCAAATTTAGGGTTAGGGTGAGCGTTAGGGTTAGGTTTAGTGTTATGTTTAGGGTGAGGGTTAGGGTGAGCGGTAGGTTTAGCGTTAGGGTTAGTTTGCGGGTTATGGTGAGGGTAAAGGTTAGGGTGAGGTTTAGGTTGAGGATGAGGGTTAGGGTTAGGGTAAGGGTAAGGGTTAGGTTGAGAGTGAGTGTGAAGGTGAGGGTTAGGGTTAGCATTAGAGTTAGGGTGAGGGTGAGGGTTAAGGTGAGGTTTAGTTTGAGGATGAGGATTAGGGTTAGTGTGAGTGTTAGGGTGAGTGATAGGGTGAGGGTTAGGGTTAGGGTTTGGGTTAGGGTGAGGGTGAGGTATAGGGTGAGGGTTAGTGTTAAGGTGACGGTTAGGGATAGGGTTAGAGTTAGAGTGAGGATGAGGGTGAGTGTTAGGGTTAGGTTTAGGGTGAGTGTGAGGGTGAGAGTTAGGATTAGGAATAGGGTTAGGGTTAGGGTTAGGCAGAGAGTGAGAGTCAGGGTTAGGGTGAGGGTGAGGGTTTGGGTGATGTTTAGGGTGAGGGTGAGGGCTAGGGTGAGGATGAGGGTTTGGGTGAGGGTGAGGGATCGGGTTAGGGTGTGGGTGGGATTAGGGTTATGTTGAGGGTTAGCATTAGGTTTAGGGTTAGTGTGACAGTGAGGGTGAGGGGTAGGGGTAGGGTTATGTTGAGTGTTAGGGTTAGGGTTAGGGAGAGGGGTAATGTTAGGGTTAGGGTGAGGTTTAGGATGAGTGTGAGGGTTAGGGTTAGGTTGAGGGTTAGGTTTAGGGTTAGGGTTAGGGTGAGGGTTAGGGTTAGATTTAGGGGTAAGGTGAATTTGAGGGTGAGGGTTAGGTTTAGGTTTAGGCTTAGGGTTAAGGTTATGGTGAGGGTAAGTGTTAGGGTGAGGTTTAGTGTGTGGATGAGGGTTAGGGTTATTATTAGGGCTAGGGTGAGGGTTAGGGGGAGGGTTAGGGTTAGGGTTAGTGTTAGGTTGAGGGTGAGGTATAGGGTATGGTTTAGGGTTAGGGTGAGAGTTAGGGATAGTGTTAAGTGAGGGTGAGTGTTAGGTTTAGGTTTAGGTTTAGAGTTAGGGTGAGGGTGAGGGTGAGGGTTAGGATTAGTTTTAGGGTTAGGGTTAGGATGAGGGTTAGGCTGAGGATTAGGGTTAGGATTAGGGTTAGCATAATGTTTAGGCTGAGGTTTAGGGTTAGGCTTAGGGATAGGGTTAGGATGAGGGTTAGGCTGACAGTAAGTGTTAGGGTGAGATTTAGTGTGAGGTTGAGTATTAGGCTTAGCATCATTCTTTGGGTGAGGTTTAGGTTTAGGTATAGCATTAGGGTTAGGGTTAGGATTAGGGTGAGGGTAAGGATTAGGTCTAAGGTGAGGGTGAGGTTTAGGGTTTGCATTAGGTTTAGGGTTAGGGTGAAGGTTAGGTTTAGTGTGAGGGTTAGGGTTAGGTTTAGGGTGATGGTAAGGGTTAGTGTGAGGGTTAGGGTGAGTGTGAGTTTTAGGGTTAGCATTAGTTTTAGCGTTAGGTTTAGGATGAGTGTTAGGGTTAGGTTTAGGGTTAGGGTGAGGGTGAGGGTGAAGTTTAGAGTTAGGATGAGGGTAGGGGTGAGGGGTAGGGTGAGCGTTAGGGTTAGGCTTACTGTGAGGGTTAGGATTATGGTGAGGTTTAGGGTGAGGGTGAGGGTTAGGTTTAGCATTAGGGTGAGGGTTAACTTTAGGGTGATGTTTAGGGTCCGTGTGAGAGTTATGATGAGGGTGAGTGTTCTTCTGAGAATTAGGATTAGGGTTAGGGTCAGGGGTAAGTTTAGTGTGAGGGTAAGTGTTAGGGTTAGTGTTAGGGTGAGGGTCAAATTTAGGGTTAGGGTGAGCGTTAGGGTTAGGTTTAGTGTTATGTTTAGGGTGAGGGTTAGGGTGAGCGGTAGGTTTAGCGTTAGGGTTAGTTTGCGGGTTATGGTGAGGGTAAAGGTTAGGGTGAGGTTTAGGTTGAGGATGAGGGTTAGGGTTAGGGTAAGGGTAAGGGTTAGGTTGAGAGTGAGTGTGAAGGTGAGGGTTAGGGTTAGCATTAGAGTTAGGGTGAGGGTGAGGGTTAAGGTGAGGTTTAGTTTGAGGATGAGGATTAGGGTTAGTGTGAGTGTTAGGGTGAGTGATAGGGTGAGGGTTAGGGTTAGGGTTTGGGTTAGGGTGAGGGTGAGGTATAGGGTGAGGGTTAGTGTTAGGGTGACGGTTAGGGATAGGGTTAGAGTTAGGGTGAGGATGAGGGTGAGTGTTAGGGTTAGGTTTAGGGTGAGTGTGAGGGTGAGAGTTAGGATTAGGAATAGGGTTAGGGTTAGGGTTAGGCTGAGAGTGAGAGTCAGGGTTAGGGTGAGGGTGAGGGTTTGGGTGATGTTTAGGGTGAGGATGAGGGTTAGGGTGAGGATGAGGATTTGGGTGAGGGTGAGGGATCGGGTTAGGGTGTGGGTGGGATTAGGTTATGGTGAGTGTTAGCATTAGGTTTAGGGTTAGTGTGACAGTGAGCGTGAGGGGTAGGGGTAGGGTTAGGTTGAGTGTTAGGGTTACATTTAGGGTGATGGTTAGGGAGAGGGGTAATGTTAGGGTTAGGGTTAAGTTTAGGATGAGTGTGAGGGTTAGGGTTAGGTTGAAGGTTAGGTTTAGGGTTAGGGTTAGGGTGAGGGTTAGGGTTAGATTTAGGGGTAAGATGAGTTTGAGGTTGAGGGTTAGGTTTAGGTTTAGGCTTAGGGTTAAGGTTATGGTGAGGGTAAGTGTTAGGGTGAGGTTTAGTGTGTGGATGAGGCTAGGGTTATTATTAGGGCTAGGGTGACGGTTAGGGTGAGGGTTAGCATTAGGGTGAGGGTGAGGTATAGGGTGAGGTTTAGGGTCTGGGTGAGGGTTAGGGATAGTGTAAGGTTAGGGTGAGAGTGAGGGTGAGTGTTAGGTTTAGGTTTAGGTTTAGAGTTAGGGTGAGGGTGAGGGTGAGGGTTAGGATTAGTGTTAGGGTTAGGGTTAGGATGAGGGTTAGCTTTAGGTTTAGGGTTAGCATAATGTTTAGGCTGAGGGTTAGGTTTAGGCTTAGGGATAGTGTTAGGGTAAATGTTAGGCTGACGGTAAGTGTTATTGTGAGGTTTAGGGTGAGGTTTAGGCTGAGGTTGAGTATTAGGCTTAGCATCATTCTTAGGGTGAGGTTTAGGTTTAGGTATAGCATTAGGGTTAGGGTGAAGGTTATTATTAGGGCTAAGGTGAGGGTGAGGTTTAGGGTGAGCATTAGGTTTAGGGTTAGGGTGAGGGTTTGTGTTACGGTGAGGGTTACCTTTCATGTGAGGTTTAAGTTTAGGTTGAGGGTTAGGGTTGGTGAGAGGGTTAGGTTGAGGTTACAGGTTAGGGTTAGCGTCAGCGTTAGGGTGATGGTGAGGGTTATGGTTAGGTTAGGATGAGGGTGAGGGTGAGGGTGAGGGTTAGGGTTGGTGTTAGTGTTAGTGTTAAGGTTTGGGTTAGGGTTAGGTTTAGGGTTAGGGTTAGCATTAGGGTTAGGGTTAGGGTTAGGGTTAGGATGAGCGATCGCGATAGGGTTAGGGTTAGGTTTAGGGTGAGGGTGAGTGTTATGTTGAGGCTGAGGGTGAGGTTGAGGGTTAGGGATAAGGTTAGGGTGAGGGTGAGGGTGTGGGTGAGGGTTAGGGTTAGGATTAGTGTTAGGGTTAGGGTTTCCTTGATGGTGAGCTTGAGGGTGAGGGATAGGGTTAGGTTTAGATTTAGGGTGAGGGTTAGTGTTATTGTGAGTGTTAGGATTAGGGTGAGGTTAGGTTTACAGTTAGGGTGCTTGTTAGTGTGAGGTTTAGGGTTAGGGTTAGGTTTAGGTGAGGGTTAGGGTGAGGGTTAGGGTTAATGTTAGGGTTAGGTTGAGGGTGAGGGTTAGGGTGATGGTCAGAGTTAGGGTTAGGTTTTAGGCTTAGGGTTAGTTATAGGGTGAGGCTTAGGGTGAGGGGTAGGGTTAGGAAGAGGGTTAGGGTTAGTGTGAGGTTTAGAGTTAGGGTTAGGGTTAGGGTGAGGGTATGGATTAGGGTGAGGTTTAGTGTGAGGGTGAGGGTTAGTGTGAAGGTTTTTGTTAGGTTTAGTGTAAGGTTTATGGTGAGGTCTAATATGAGGTTGCGGTTTAGGGAGAGCGAGAGGGTGAGGGAGAGCCTGTCAGTTAGGTAAGTGTTAGGATTCGGGTCAGGGTGAGGATTAGGGTGAGAGTTAGGGATAGGATGAAATTTAGGGTTAGGCTGATGGTTAGGGTTAGTGTGAGGTTTAGGGTTAGGGTTAGGGTTAGAATGAGGTTTAGGGTTCGGGTTTGCATTAGGGTTAGGGTGAGGGTTAGGGTCACGGGTAGGTTTAGGATTAGGTTGAGGATTAGGGTTAGTTTGAGGGTTAGGGTTAGTGTTAGGGTGAGGGTAAGGGTTACTGTGAGGTTTAGGGTGAGGTTGACAGTTAGGATTAGCTTTAGGTTGAGGGTGAGGTGAGGTATCAGGTTTGCATTAGGGTTAGGGTGAGGGCTATGGTGAGGGTTAGGGTTAGGATTAGGGTGAGGGTGAGGGTGAGGGTTAGGATTAGGGTGAGGGTGAGAGTGTGGTTTAGTGTTAGGGTTAGTATCAGTTTGAGGGTTAGGGTTAATGTGAGTTTTAGGGTGAGGGTGAGGATAAGGGTTAGTGTGAGGGTTAGGGTGAGGGGTACAGATAGTGTTAGGGTTAGGTTTAGCGTTAGGATTAGGCTGAAGGTGAGAGTGAGGGTTAGGGTGAGGTTAAGGTTGAGGGTGAGGGTGAGGGTTAGGGCTAGGTTTAGGGTGAGGGTGAGGGTGAAAGTAAGGGTTAGGGTGAGGGTGAGGGTTAGGGTTAGGGTTAGTGTTAGTTTGAGGGTTAGGGTTAATGTGAGTTTAGGGTGAGGGTGTGGGTGAGGGTTAGTGTGAGGGTTAGGGTGAGGGTGAGGGTTAGGGTTAGGGTCATGGTTAGCGTTAGGGTTAGCTTGAGGATTAGGGTGAGGTTTTGGGTTAGGGTGGCCGTTAGGTATAGGCTGTTAGGTTTAGGGTTAGGGTGAGGGTTAGGGTTAGTATGATATTTAGGCTGAGGGTGAGAGTTCGGGTTCTCATGAGGGTTAGCTTTTGTGTGACGGTTAGGGTTAGGGTTAGGGTTAGGGTGAGGTTGAAAGTTAGGGTGGGGGTGAGGGGTAGGGTTAGGTTTAGGGTTAAGTTTAGGGTGAGGGTTACGGTGAGGTTTAGGGTTAGGGTTATGGTGAGGGTAAGGTTTAGAATGAGGGTTAGATTGAGGGTGAGCGTTAGGTTAGGGTTTGGGTGAGGGAAAGGGTGAGAGTTAGGGTTAGGTTGATGGTGAGGTTAGGGTGAGAATTTTGGTTAGTGTTAGGGTTTAGAGTTAGTGTTAGTGTGAGGGTGATGGTTATGGTTAGGGTTAGTATTAGGGTGAGGTCTAGGGTGAAGGTGATGTTTAGTGTTAGTGTTAGGGTTAGGTATAGGGTGAGTATTAGTGTTATGATTTGTGTGAGGGTTAGGCTGAGCGGTAGGGTTAGGGTTAGGTTTAGTGTGAGGATTCAGATTAGGGTTAGGATTAGGGTTAAGGTGAGGGTTAGGGTTAGGTTGAGGGTTAGGGTGCGGGTGAAGTTTAGGGTTAGCATTAGGGATAGGGTGAGGGTTAGGGTGTGGGTAAGAGTCTGGGTAAGGGTTAGGTTGAGGGTGAGGTGTAGGGTTAGGGTTAGTTAGAAGGATAGTGTTAGGGTGAGGGTTTGGGTTAGTTTGAGGATTAGGGTGAAGGTGAGTTTGAGGTTGAGAGTTAGGGTGAGAGTAAGGGTGACGATAATGTTTAGGGATAGCATACGGGTTAGGGTTAGGGTTAGGTTTAGGGTTAGGGTGAGGTTGAGGGTGAGGGTGAGGGTTAGGGTTAGGATTAGGTTTAGGATTAAGGTGAGGTTTAGGGTAAGGGATAGCGTTAGGGTGAGGGTTAGGTTTAGGTTTACGGTGAGTGTTGGGGTTAGTTTTAGGTTTAGGGTGAGGGTTAGTGTTAGGATAAGGGTGAGGATGAGGGTTAGGTTGAGGTTGAGGGGCAGGGTTAGGGATAGGGTAAGGGTTAGTGTTAGGGTGAGGGTTAGGGTAAAGATTAGGGTTAGGGTGAGGGTGAGGGTGAGGGTTAGGGAGAGGGGTAATGTTAGGGTTCGGGTGAGGTTTAGGGTGATTGTGAGGGTTAGGGTTAGGTTGAGGGTTTGAGTTAGGGTGAGGGTTAGGGTTAGAGTTAGGGGTGGGTTGAGTTTGAGGGTGAGGGTTAGGTTTAGGTTTAGGCTTAGGGTTAAGGTTATGTTGAGGGTAAGTGTTAGGGTGAGGTTTAGTGTGTGGATGAGTGTTAGGGTTATTGTTAGGGTTAGGGTGAGGGTTAGGGTGAGGGTTAGAGTTAGGGTTAGCGTTAGGGTGAGTGTGAGGTATAGGGTGAGTTTTAAGTTTAGGGTATGAGGTAGGGATATTTTTAGGTGAGGGTGAGGGTGAGGGTGAGTGTTAGTTTAGGTTTAGGTTTAGAGTTAGGGTGAGGGTGAGGGTGAGGGTTAGGGTTAGAATTAGGATTAGGGTTAGGGTTAGGATGAGGGTTAGTATTAGTGTTAGGATGAGGTTTAGGGTTAGGGTGAGGGTTAGGGATAGGGATAGGGTTAGGGTTATTGTGACGGTTAGGGATAGGGTTACGATTTGAGTTTGCGTGAGTATGAGGATGAGCTTTAGGGTTAGGATTAGGGTTAGGGTTAGTGTTAGGCAGAGAGTGAGCGTGAGGGTTACGGTTAGGGTGAGGTTTAGGGTTAGGGTTAGGGTGAGGGTTAGGGTGAGGTTTAGGGAGAGGGTGAGGGTTAGGGTGAGAGTTAGAGTTTAGGTTAGCGTTAGGGTGAGTGTGTGGTATACGGTGAGGTTTAAGGTTAGGGTGAGGGTTAGGGTTAGTTTTAGGTTAGGGTGAGGGTGAGGGTGAGTGTTAGGTTTAGGTTTAGGTTTAGAGTTAGGGTGAAGGTGAGGGTGAGGGTTAGGGTTAGAATTAGGGTTAGGGTTAAGTTTAGGATGAGTGTTAGGATTAGGGTTAGGATGAGGTTTAGGGTTAGGATGAGGTTTAGGGATAGGGTTAGCGTTATTGTGAGGGTTAGGGTTAGGGTTACGGTTTGAGTTAGGGTGAGTATTAGGGTGAGCTTTAGGGTTAGGATTAGGGTTATGGTTAGTGGTAGGCAGATGATGAGTGTGAGGGTTAGGGTTAGGGTGAGGTTTAGGGTTAGGTTTAGGATGAGGGTTAGGGTTAGGGTTAGGGAGAGGGATAGGGTTAGGGTGAGGGATAGGGTGAGGGTTAGGGTCACAGGTAGGTTTAGGGTTAGGTTGAGCGTTAGGGTTAGTGTGAGGGTTAGGGTTAGAGTTAGGGTGAGGGTAAGGGTTACTGTGAGGTTTAGGGTGAGGGTGACAGTTTGGGTTAGCTTTTGTTTTTTGGTGAGGTGAGGTTTCGGGTTTGCATTAGGGTTAGGGTGAGGGTTATGGTGACGGTTATGGTTAGGGTTAGGGTGAGGGTGAGGGTGAGGGTTAGGTTTAGGGTTATGTTGAGTGTTAGGTTTAGGGTGAGGGTTAGTGTTAGGGTTAGGATTAGGGTGAGGGTGAGGGTGAGGGTGAGGGTGAGGTTTAGGGTGAGGGTGAGGGTGAGGGTGAGAGTGAGGTTTAGGTTTAGGTTTAGGGTTAGGGTAAGGGTTAGGGTTAGGGTTAGGGTGAGGGTGTGCGTGATGGTTAGTGTTATGGTGAGGGTGAGGGTGAGGGTTAGGGTTAGGGTTAGGGTTAGTTTTTGTGTTAGGATTAATGTGAGTTTTAGGGTGAGGGTGAGGGTAAGGGTTAGTTTGAGGGTTAAGGTGAGAGTTAGGTTTAGGGTGAGGGATAGAGGTAGGTTTAGGGTTAAGTTTAGGGTAATGTTTAGGCTGTGGGTGAGGGTGAGGGTGAGGGTGAGGGTGAAGGTGAGGTTTAGAGTTAGAGTTAGGGTGAGGGTGAGGGTGCGGGTTAGGTTTAGGGTTATGGTGAGTGTTAGGTTTAGGTTGAGGTTTAGGTTTAGGGGTAGGTTTAGGTTGAGGGTGATGGTGAAGGTGAGGGTCAGGGTTAGGGTTAGGGTGAGGGTGAGGTTGAAGGTTAGGGTTAGGGTGAGGGTGAAGGTTAGGGTTAGGGTTAGGGTTAGGGTTAGGGTTAGTTTGAGTATTAGGGTGAAGTTTTGGGTTAGAGTGACCGTTAGGTATAGGCTGAGTGTTAGGTTTAGGGTAAGGGTGAGGGTTAGGGTTAGTGTGAGGTTTAGGGTGAGGGTGAGGCTAAGGGTAAGGGTTCGGTTTCTCATGAGCGTTAACGTTTGTGTGACGGTTAGGGTTATGGTGCGGGTTAGGGTGAAGTTGAAGGTTAGGGTGAGGGTGAGGGGTAGGGTTAGGTTGAGGTTTAGGTTTAGGGTTAGTGTTAGGTGAGGGTTATGGGGAGGGTTAGGGTTAGGGTTAAGTTTAAGGTGAGGGTTATGGTGAGGGTTAGGGTTAGGGTTAGGGTGAGGGTAAGGTTTAGAGTGAGGGTTAGAGTGAGGGTGAGGGTAAGGATTAGGGTTTGGGTGAGGGAAGGGTGACGGTTAGGGTTAGGGTGAGGGTGAGGTTTAGGGTGAGAGTTTAGGTTAGTGTTAGGTTTAGGGTTAGTGTGAGTGTTAGTGTGAGGGTGAGGGGAGGGTTAGGATTAGGGTAAGGATTAGGTTTTGGCTGAGTTTGAGGGTGACTGTAAGAGTGAGGGTTAGGTTTATGGTGAGGGTTAGGACTAGGGTTAGGGTTAGGGTAAGGGTGAGGGTTAGGTATAGGGTGAGGGTGTGGGTAAATATTAGGGTGACGGTTAGGGCGAGAGTGAGGGTTAGTGTTAGGGTCAGGGTAAGGGTTAGGGTGAGGGTAAGTGTTAGGTTGAGGGTTATGGTGAGGGTGAGGCTTAGGGTTAGCATTAGGGTTAGGGTGAGGGTGAGGGTTAGGTTGAGGGTTAGGGTTAAGGTTAGGGATAGGGTGAGGATTAGCGTTAGGGTTAGGTTTAGGGTGAGGTTTAGGATGAGGGGTAGGGTTACAGTTAGGGTGAGGGTTAGGTTTAGTGGGAGTGTTAGGATTAGGTTTAGGGTTAGGGTTAGGGTGAGGGTTCGGGTGAGCGTTTGGGTTAATGTGTGGGTGAGGTTTAGGGTTAGTGTGAGGACTAGGTTTAGGTTTAGGGTTACTGTTACGGTTAGGGTTAGGGTGAGGGTAAGGGTTAGGGTTAGTGGTATGGTTAGGGTGAGGGTTCGGGTTAGTGTGAGGGTTAGGGTTAGGGTTAGGTAAAAGTGAGGTTAAGGGTTAGGTTGAGGGTTAGGGTGAGGGTGAGGGTTAGGATTAGAGTTACCGTTAGGATTAGGGTTAGGGTGAGGGTGAGGTTGAGGTTCAGTGTTAGGGTTAAGGTTAGGGTTATTGTTAGTGTTAGGTTGCAGGTGAGGGTGCGGGTGAGGGTGAGGGTTAGGGTTAGGGTAGGGTTAGGTTTGGCTGAGGATGAGGGTGAGAGTGAGGGTGAGGGTTAAGGTTAGGGTTAGGTTTAGGGTGAGGGCTAGGGTGAGGGTGATATTTTTGGTTAGGAAAGGTTTATTCTTAGGTTTAGGGTGAGGATTTGGGTGAGGATGAGGTTTAAGATGAGGGTTAGGGTTAGGGTGAGGGTTAGGGTTAGGGTTAGCGTGAGGTTTAGGGTTAGGGTGATGTTTAGGGTGAGGGTGAAGGTGAGAGTGAGGGTTCAGGTGAGGGTTAGGGTTAGGGTGATGGTTAGGGTTAGGGTTAGGGTTAGGGTGAGGATAAGGGTTAGGATGACAGTTAGGGTGAGGGTGAGGGGTAGGGTTAGGTTTGGGTTAGGGTGATGTTTATGGTGAGGGTGAGGGTGAGAGTGAGGATTCGGTTGAGGGTGTGGCTTAGGGTGATGGTGAGGGTTAGGTTGAGAGTGAGGGTTCGGGTGAGGGTGAGAGTTAGAGAGGGTTAGGGTGACGGTGAATGTTAGGGTTAAGGGTAGGATTAGGATGAGGGTTAGGGTTAGGATTAGGGTGAGGGTTAGGGTGAGGGATATGGTTAGGGATAGTGTGAGGATTAGGGTTAGTGTGAGGGTTAGGTTAGGGTTGGTGTAAGGATAAGGGTTAGGTTGAGGATTAGGGTGAAGTGAGGGTTAGGGTTAGATTAAGGGTTAGGGTGAGGGTTAGGGTAAGGGTTAGGGTTAGGGTTAGGGTTAGGGTGAGTGTGAGGGTTAAAGTTAGGGTTAGGGTGAGGGTTAGGGTTGGGGTGAGGGTTAGGTTTAGGCGTTGGGTGAGGGTTCGGGTGAATGTGAGTGTTAGGGTGTGGGTGACGGTTAGGGTTAGGTTGAGGGATAAGGTGACGGTGAGGGTTAGGGTGAGGGTTAGGTTCAGGGTGAGGGTAGGGTTAGGTTTAGGCTGAGGGTTAGGGTTAGGTTGATATTTATGGTGAAGGTGAGTGTTAGGGTCTGGGTTAGGGTGAAGGTTAGGTTAAGGGTTAGGGTTAAGGTTAGGGTGAGCGTGAGGATGAGGGTTAGGTTTATGATTAGGGTTAGGGTTTTGCTTAGTGTGAATGTTAGGGTCAGGATTTGGGTTCGGGTGATGGTGAGGGTTAAGGTGTGTGCGAGGGTTAGGGTTAGGCTGAGGATTAGGGTTAGGGTTAGGATTAAGGTGAAGGTTAGGGTGAGAGTTAGGCTTAGGGTTAGGATGAGGATTAGGCTTACTGTGAGGGTTACGGTGAAGATGATGGTTAGGGTTAGCATTAGAGTTAGGATGATGGTTAGGGTGAGGGTTAGGTTTAGGGTTAGGGTTAGGGTGATTTTGAAGGTGAGGGTGAGATTTAGTGTTAGGATTAGTGTTAGGGTTATTGTTAGAGTGAGGTTGAGGGTTTTGTTTAGGGTGAGGGTTAGGGTTAGGGTGAGGGTTATGGTTAGGGTGAAGTTTAGCATTAGGGTGATGTTTATTGTGAGGGTGAGTGTTAGGGTGAGGGTGAGTTTCAGGGTGAGGGTGAGGGTTTGTTTGATCGTGAGGGTTAAGCTGTGGTTGAGAGTTAGGGTTAGAGTGAGGGTAGGGTGACGGTGAGTGTTAGGGTGCAGGTTAGATTTAGTGTTAGGGTTAGTGTGATGCTGAGGGTGAGCGTGAGGGTGACGGTTAGGGTGAGTGTGATTGTGAGGGTTAGGTTTAGGGTTAGGGTTAGGGTGAGTTTTATGGTTATGGTTAGGGTTAGGGTGTGGGTGAGGCATTACGGTTAGGGTTAGGGTTATTTTTAGGGTTAGTGTTAGGGTTAGGGTGAGGGTGAGGGTGAGGTTCAGCATTAGCGTTAGTGTTAGGGTTACGGTGAGGATGGGGGTGAGGGTTAGGGTTAGGATTAGGGTTAGGTTTAGGGTTAGGCTGAGTGGGATGGGGAGATTTAGGGTGAGGGTTAGGGTTATGGTTAGGTTAAGGCCTAGGGTGAGGATGAGGGTTAGGCTGAGGGTGAGGGTGAGAGTTTCGGTTAGGTAAGGTTTAGAGTTAATTTTAGGGTGAGGATTAGGTTGAGTTTGAGCGTTAGTGTTAGTGTTAGTGTTAGGTTGAGGGTTAGGGTTAGGATTTGGGTGAGTGTTGGTGTTAGGGTTATGTTTAGAGTGTGGTTTAGAGTTAGGGTGGGGTTAGGGGTCCGGTGAGGGTGAGGGTTAGGGTGTGGGAGAGGGTTAGGGTTAAGTTGAGTGTTAAGGTGACGGTGAGTGTTAGGTTGAATGTGAGGGTTAGGGTTAGGTTGAGGGTGAGGTTTAGGTTTAGGGTGAGGGTTAGGGTGAGGGTTAGTGTGAGGGGGTAGGGTTAGGGTTAGGGTGAGGGTTAGGGTTAGTGTGAGGGTTAAGGTTATGGTGAGGGTAAGTGTTAGGTTGAGGGGTATGGTTAGGGATAGTGTGAGGGCTAGGGTGAGGGTGAGGTTTAGGTTGAGTGTGAGGGTGAGTGTTTCGTTAGGCAAGGGATAGGGTTAGGGTTAGGGTGAGGATTAGGGAAGGGAGAGGGTTAGATAGAGGGTTAGTGTCAGGGTGAATGTCAGGGTTAGGGTTAGGGTGAGGGGTAGGGTTAGGGTTAGGGTGAGGTTTAGGTTTAGTGTGAGGGTTAGGGTTAGCGTTAGGGTTAGGGTTAGTGTGAGGATAAGGGTTAGGATGAGGGTTAGGTTGTGGGTGAGGTTTAGGGTTATCGTTTGTTTTAGGTTGGGTTAGGGTGAGGTTTAGGGTCAGGGATAGGGTAAGGGTTAGGGTTAGGGTTAGGGTTAGTGTGAGGGTTAGTTTTAGGGTTAGGGTTTGTGTGAGGATAAGGGTTAGGGTTTGGGTTAGGGTGAGAATGAGGGGTAGGGCTAGCGTTAGGTTTATGGTAATGGTCAGGGTAAGGGTTAGGGTTAGGGTTAGGGTTAGGGTGAGGGTGTGGGTTAGAGTTAGGGTTAGGGTTGGGTGAGGGTTCGGGTTAGGCTTAGGGTGAGAGTTCGGGTTCGGGTGAGGGTTCGGGTTCGGGTGAGGGTGAGTGTGTGGGTGACGGTTAGGTTTAGGGTTTAAGTGATGGTAAGGTTTAGGATGAGGGTGAGGATTAGTGTTAGGGTGACGGTGAGGGTGCAGGTTAGTGTTAGGGTTAGTGTTAGGATTAAGGTTAGGTTTAGGGTTACTGTTATGGTGAGGGTAAGTGCTAGGGTAAGGTTTAGGGTGAGTGTGAGTGTTAGTGTTAGAGTTAGGGTGAGGGTTAGGGTTAGGGTGAGGGTTAGTGTTAGGGTGAGGGTGAGGGTAAGGTTTAGGGTTAGGGTTAGTGTGAGTGTTAGGATAAGGGTGAGGGTTAGGGATAGGGTTAGGGTTAGGGTGAGATTTAGGGCTGGATTTAGGTTTAGAGTCAGGGTATGGTTAAGGCTTAGGGTGAGGGTTAGGTTCAGGTTGAGGGTTAAGGTTAGGTTGAGGGTGAGGGTAAGTTTTAGGGTGAGGGCCAGGGTTAGGTTTAGGGTTAGAGAAAGAGTTAGGGTTATGGTGAGGGTGAGGTTGATGGTTAGGTTTAGGATTAGGGTTAGGGTTAGGGTGAGGTTTAGGGATAGGCTTAGGGTGAGGGTTAGGGTTAGATTTAGAGTTAGGGTGAGGTTCAGTGTGAGGGTTAGTGTTTGGATTAGAGTTAGAGATAGGGTTAGGGTGAGGGTTAGACTGAGGGGTAGGATTAGTGTTAGAGTGAGGGAAAGGGGGATGGTAAAGGTTACGGTGAGGGTTAGGGTGAGGGTGAGGTTTAGGGATAGCATTAGGTTTAGTGTTAGGGTTAAGGTGAGGTTTAGTGTTAGAGTTAGGTTGAGGGTGACATTTAGGGTTAGCATTAGGGTTACGGTTAGGTTTAGTTAGAGGGTTAGGATTAGGGTAGGGTTAGGATTATGGTTAAGGTTAGGGTTAGGCTGATTATTGGGATGAGGGTGAGGATTAGTGTTAGGGTTAGGTTTAGGGTGTGGGCTAGGGTGAGGGTGAGGTTTTAGGTTAGGAAAAGCTTAGGGTTCGGTTTACTGTGAGGATTAGGGTGAGGGTGAGGTTTAAGGAGAGGATTAGGGTTAGGGTGAGGATTAGGGTTATGTTTAGGGTGAGATTTAGGTTTAGGGTGATGGTTAGGGTGAGGGTGAGGGTTAGGGTGAGGGTGAGGGTGAGGGTGAGGTTGTTGGTGAGGATTAGGGTTAGGGTTAGGGGGACAGTGAGGTTTAAGGTGAAGGTGAGGATTACGGTTAGGTTTAGGGTGAGGGTTAGGGAAAGAATTAGGGTGAGAGGGAGGGTTAGGGTTAGGGTGAGGGTTAGGTTTAATGTGACGTTAGGGTTAGGGTTATGGTTAGTGTGAGGATAAGGGTTCGGGTGAGGGTTAGCGTTACGGTTAAGGTGAGATTTAGGGTGAGGGTTAGGGTGAGGGTGAGGGTGAGGGTGAGGGTGAGGGTGTGTTTTATAATGTGGGTGAAGTTTAGGGTTAGGGTGATCGTTAAGGTGATGTTGAGTGTTAGGTTGAGAGTGAGTGTTAGGTTTAGGGTTAGGGTTAGGCGAAATGTGAGGATTAGGGTTAGAGTTAGGGTTATGGTGAGGGTACGGGTTAGGGTGAGGTTTATGATGAGGGTGAGGGTTAGGGTTAGCATTAGGGTTAGGGTGAGGTTTAGGGTGGGGGTTAGGGTTAGGGTGAGGGTGCCTGTTAGGGTTAGGGTTAGGGTGAGGTTTAGGGTTAGGGTGAGGGCTAGGGATAGGGTTAGGGTTTGGGTGAGGGTCAGAGTTAGGGGTAGGGTTAGAGTTAGGGAGAGGGTGAGGTTTAGAGATAGGGTTAGGATTAGGTATATGGTTAGGCTGAGGGTGAGGGTTAGGTTTAGCGTGAGGGTTAGGGTTAGGTTTAGGGTTAGGGTTATGTTGATTGTTAGGGTTAGGTTTAGGATGAGGGTTTGGCTGAGGGTTAGGTTTAGGGTTAGGGTGAGGCTTAGTGTTAGTGTGATGGTTAGGGTTAGGGTTTTGTTTACGGTGAGAGTGAGGGTTAGGGTTAGGTTTAGGGTGAGGTGAGCGATTGGTTGAGGGTTTGGGTTAGGTTTAGTATTAGGATGATGGTTACGGTGAGGGTTAGTGTTAGGGTTAGGGTTTGGGTGAGGGTTAGGGTTAGGGTTAGAGTTAGGATCAGGGTGAGGTTGAGGGTTAGCGTTTGAATTAGGGTAAGGTTTAGGGTTATGCTGAGGGTGAGGTTGAGGGTGAGGGTGAGTTTTAGAGTTTGGGTGAGGGTTAGGGTTATGGTTAGGGTTAAGGTGAGGTTGAGGGTTAGGGTTAGCGTTAGGGTTAGGATGATCGGTAGGCTGAGTGTTAGTTTTAGGCTTAGGGTGAGGGTAAGGGTTAGCGTGATGGTGAGGGACAGGTTTAGGCTTCAGGTTAGGGTTAGTGTGATGGTTAGGGTTAGGTTTAGGCTGAGGGTGAAGGTTAAGGTGAGGGGTAGGTTTAGGGTTAATGTTATGGTGAGGATTAGGGTTAGGGTGAGGGTAAGGGTGAGGGGTAGGTTTAGGTTTAGGGTTAGTGGGAGGGTAAGGGTTAGGGAGAAGGTTAAGGTGAGGGTGAGGATGAGGGAGAGGGTTAGTGTGAGGGTGATGGTTAGGGTTAGGTATAGAGTTAAGATGAGAGTGAGGGTGAGTATTAGGTTTTGGATTAGGGTTAGGTTTAGGTTTACTCTGAGGGTGAGGATAAGGGTGAGGGTGAGTTTGAGGGTTAGGTTGAGAGTTAGGGTTAGGGTTAGGGTTAATGTTAGGGTGAGGGATAGGGTTAGGGTTAGGGTTTGGATCAGGATTAGGCTGAGGGTTATGATTAGTGTTAGGGTGAGGATAAGGTTTAAGGTTTGGGTTATGGTGAGGGTGAGGGTTAGGGTTAGCTTAGGGATAGGGTGAGGGTTAGGGTGAGGTTTAGGGTGAGGGTTAGGGTGAGGGTTAGGGTTAGGGATAGGGTTGGGTGAGGGAAAGTGTTAGGGTGAGGGTTAGTGTGGGGATGATGGATATGGTTATGGTGAGGGTATGGGATAGGGCTAGGGTTAGGGTGAGGGTTTTGGTTAGGGTTAGGTTTAGAGTGAGGGTGAGGGTGAGGGTAAGGGATAGGTTTTGTATTAGGGTTAAGTTTAGGGTTAGGCTGAGGGTGAGGTTGAGGGTGAGGGTGATGGTTAGGGTGACGGTTAGGTTTAGGGTTAGGATGAGGGTTAGGCTGAGGTTTAGGTTTAGGGTTCGGTAAGGGTAAGGGTTAGGGTGAGAGTGAGGGTTAGGCTTAGGCTTAGGGTTAGGGTGCCGGTTAGGGTGAGGTTTAGTGTTAGTGTTAGGGTTATGGTTAGAGTGAGGGTTAGGGTGACGGTAAGGGTTAGGGTTAGGGTTAGGTTGATGGTGATGGATAATATTAAAGTGAGGGTAAGGGTTAGGGCGAGGTTTAGGGTGAGGCTAAGCGTTAATGTTAGCATTAGGGGTATGGTGAGGGTGAGGGTTAGGGTGAGGGTTAGAGTTAGGGTTAGGGATAGGGTGAAGATTAAGTTTAGGGTTAGGTTTAGAGTGAGAGTTAGGCTGAGGGGTAGGGGTAGGGTTAGTGTTAGGGTGAGGGTTAGGGAGTGGGTTAATGTTAGGGTTAGGGTTAGGGTGAGGTTGAGGGTGAGGGTTAGGGTTAATGTGAGGGTTATGGAGAGGTTGAGGTTTAGGGTTAGCATTAGGGTTAGGCTTAGGATTAGGGTTAGGGTGAGGGTGAGGGCTAATGTTAGTATTAGGGTTAGGGTTAGGGTTAGGGTGAGGATGAGGTTTAGAGTGAGGGTAAGGGTTAGGGCGAGGTTTAGGGTGAGGTTGTGGAATAATGTTAGCATTAGGGTTACTGGGAGGGTGAGGGTTAAGCTGAGTGTTATGGTTATGCTTAGGGATACAGTTTGGATTAGGGTTACAGTTAGGTTTAGGGTGAGGGTAAGGCTGAGGGCTAGGGGTAGGTTTAGCGTTATGGTGAGGGTTAGGGTTAGGGTGAGGGTTAGGATTAGGATTAGGTTCAGGTTGAGGTTGATAGTGAGGGTAACGGTTATGTTGAGGGTTAGAGTGAGGTTTAGGGTTAATGTTTCGGTTAGGGTAAGGGTGAGGGTAAGGATTACAGTGAGAGTTAGTTTGAGGGTTAGTTTGAGGGTGAGGGTTTTGGTGAGGCTTAGGGTTACAGTTAGGGATAGGTTGATGATTAGGGTTAGTGTGAGGTTTAGGGTCTGGGTAAGGGTTAGGGTTAGATTTAGGGTGAGGGTGAGGGTGAGCATTAGAATTAAGATTAGGGTTAGGGTTAGAGTAAGGTGAGATTGAGGGTGAGGGTTAGGGTTTGGGATAGAATTAGGGTGAGGGTGAGCATGAGGTTTATGTTTAAGATTAGGGTTAGGGTTATGGTGAGGGTTACGGTGAGGGTGAGAGTGAGGCTTAGGCTTAGAGTTAGGATGAAGTTTAGGTTTACGGTGAGGGCTACGGTGCGGGTGAGTTTTAAGGTGAGTGTGCGGGTGAGGTTGAGGGTTTTGGTTAGGTAAGGGTTATGTTTAGGGTTAGGGTGAGGATTAGGGTGAGGGTGAGGGTTAGGGTGAGGCTCAGGGTTAGGGTGAGAGTTAGAGATACGGTGAGGGTTAGGGTTAGGTTGAGGCTGAGGGTTAGGTATAGGGTAAGGGTTAGGGTTAGTTTGAGGCTGAGGGTTAGGTATAGTGTAAGAGTTAGGGTTAGTTTGAGGCTGAGGGTTACGTATAGGGTAAGGGTTAGGGTTATGGTGAGAGTTAGGGTTAGGGTAAGTGTTAGGGTGAGGGTGAGGTTTAGGGTTAGGGTTAGGGTTAGTGTAATGGTTAGAGTTACGGTGAAGGTTAGGGTTAGAGTTAGGATTAGGGTTAGGGTAAGGGTTAGGGTGAGGGTGAGGGTTAGGGTTAGGGTGAGGTTGCGGGTGAGGGTTAGGGTGATTGTGAGTGTGAGGGTTTCGGTTATGTAAGGGTTAGGGTTAGGGTTAGGGTGAGGATTAGGGTGAGGGTGAGGGTTATCGTTAGGGTCAGGTTTAGGGTGAGGTTAAGTGTTAGGGTGAGGGTGAGTGTGAGTGTGAGTGTGAGGGCGAAGGTGAGGGTTTCGGTTAGGTAAGGTTTAGGGTTATGGTTAGGGTGAGGATTAGGGTGAGAGTGAGGTTTAGGGTGAGGTTAGTTGAGGCTGAGGGTTAGGGTGTGGGTGAGGATGCAGGTGAGGGTGAGGGTTCGGTGAGGGTGAGAGTTAAAGTTAGGTTTAGGGTGAGGGTTAGGGTTGAGGTGAGGGTTAGGGTTATGGTTAGGGTGAGGATGAGGATTCGGGTTCGGGTGAGTGTGAATGTTAGGGTGTTGGTGACGTTTAGGGTTAGGGTGAGGGTGATGCTGAGTGTTAGGGTTAGGGTTAGTTTGAGGATAAGGGTTAGGGTGAGGATTAGGGTGAGTGTGAGGGTTAGGGTTAGCATAAGGTTTAGGGTGAGGTTTAGGGTTAGGGTTAGGGTAAGGATTAGGGTTAGGTAAGGGTTAGGGTTAGGGTTAGGGTTAGTGTTAGGTTGAGTGTTAGGCTTAGGATTAGGGTTAGGGTGAGGGTTAGGGTTAAGTTTAGGGTTAGGGTAAGGTTAGGGTTAGCATGAGGTTTAGGGTTAGGGTGATGTTTAGGGTGACGGTGAGGGTTAGGGTGATGTTGAGGTTGAGCTTGAGGGTTAGGGTGAGGGTGAGGGTGAGTGGGAGGGTGACGGTGAGGGTTAGGTTTAGGGTGAGGGTAAGATTTAGGGTTAGGATTAGGGTTAGGGAAAGGGTTAGGCTGAGGGTGAGGGTGAGGTTACGTAAGTTTTAGGGTTAGGTTTAGGGTGAGGATTAGGGTGAGGGTGAGGGTTAGTGTTAGGTTGAGGTTTAGGGTTAGGGTTAGGGTGAGGGTTAGGGTGAGAGTTAGGATTAAGGTTAGGATGAGGGTTAGGCTTAGTGTGAGTGTTCCGGTTAGGTTTAGGGTTAGTGTGAGGATAAGGGTTAGGGTGAGTGTTAGGTTGAGACTGATTGTTAGGGTTAGCGTTAGAGTTAGTTTGAAGGTTAGAGTGGGGGTTAGGGTGAGGGTTAGGTTTCGGGTTAGGGTTGGGTGAGGTTTAGGATGAGGGTAAGGGTTAGGGTTAGGGTGAGAGTGAGGGTGAGGGTAAGGGTTAGGGTTAGGGTCAGGGTTAGGGTGAGGGTGAGGTTTAGGGTTTGCATTAGGGTTAGGGTTAGGGTTAGATTGAGTGTTAAGTTTAGGGTTAGGGTGCAGGTTAAGGTTAGGGTTAGAGTGAGGGTGAGGGTCAGGGTTAGGGTTTGGATTAGGTTTAGTGTTAGGGTGAGGCTGAAGGTGAGGCTGAGGGTGAGGGTGAAGGTGAGGGTTAAGTTTAGGGTTAGATTTAGGGTGAGGGCTAGGGTGAGGGTGATGTTTTTGTTTAGGATAGGTCTAGGGTTAGGTTTAGCGTGAGGATTAGTGTGGGGGTGAGGTTTAAGGTGAGGGTTAGGTTTAGGGTTAGGGTGAGGGTTAGGGTTAGGGTGAGGGTTAGGGTTAGGGTGATGTTTAGGTTGAGGGTGAAGGTGAGAGTGAGGGTTCGGGTGAGGGTTAGGGTTAGGGTGATGGTTAGTGTTAGGGTAACGGTTAGGTTTAGGGGGAGCGTAAGTGTTAGGATGACAGTTAGGGTGAGGGTGAGGGTTAAGGTTAGGTTGAGGATTAGGGTGAGTGTTAGGGTGAGGGTTAGTTTTAGGGTTAGGGTGAGGGTTAGGGTGAAGGTTAGGGTGAAGGTTAGGTTTAGGGTTTGGGTTAGGGTGAGGGTTAGGTGAGAAGGAGTAGGGTGACGGTTAGGGAGAGGGTGAGGGATAGGGTTATGGTGAGGGTAAGGTTTAGGCTGAGGCTTAAGTTGAGAATGAGCATTTGTGTTAGCATCAGGGTTGGGTTGAGGGTTAGTGTTAGGCTGAGGGGTAGTTTTAGGTTTAGGGTGAGGGTTAGGGTTAGGGTTAGGGTTAGGTTGAGGTTAAGGGTTAGGGTGTGGGTGAGGGTGAGGGTTAATGCTAGACTTAGGGTGAGGATGAGGGTTAGGTTTAGGGTTAGGGTGAGTGTGAGTGTGAGGGTTAGGTTTAGGATTAGGGTTAGCGTTAGGGTTAGGCTGAGGTTGAGGTTATGAGTGAGGGTGAGGTCTAGGGTTAGGGGTAGAGGTAAAGTTAGGGTTAGATTTAGGGTTAGTATTAGGGTTAGGTTTAGGATTAGGCTGAGGTTGAGGGTGAGGGTGAGGGTGAAGGTGAGGTTTAGGGTTAGGGTTAGGGGTAAAGTTAGGGTTAGGTTGAGCGGTAGGATGAGGGTGAGGGTTAGGGTTAGCGTTAGGTGAGGTTTAGGGTGAGAGTTGAGTGTTAGGGTTAGGGTTAGGGTGAGCGTGTGGGTTAGGGTTAGTGTGAGGTTGAGGATCTGTGTTAGGGTTAGGGTTAGGCTTAAATTTAGGATGAGGGTGATGGTGAGGGTTAGAATTAGGATTAGGGTTAGGGTTAGAATTAGGTGAGAGTGAGGATGAGGGTTAGGGTTTGGGTTAGAATTAGGGTGAGGGTGAGCATAAGGGTTATGGTTAGGATTAGGGTTAGAATTATTGTTAGGGTTAGGGTGAGAGTGAGGGTGAGGCTTAGGGTTAGGATTAGGGTTAGGGTTAGTGTGAGGATCAGGGTTAGGGTGAGTTGTAGGGTTACGGTGAGGGTTAGGGTTAGGGTTAGGTTGAGGCTAAGGTTTAGGCTGAGTGTTAGGGTAGGTTTAGGGTGAGGTTTAGGTTTAGGGTGAGGGCTTTGGTGAGGGTGAGTGTTAAGGTGAGTGTGAGGGTGAGGTTGAGGGTTTTGGTTAGGTAAGGGTTACGGTTAGGGTTAGGGTGAGGATTAGGTTGAGGATGAGGTTTAGGTTGAGTGTTAAGTTGAGGGTGAGGGTTAGGGTGAGGGTGAGGGTGAGGGAGATCATGAGGGTTCAGGTGAGTGTGAGAGTTCGGGTGAGGTTGAGGGTTCGGGTGTGGGTCAGGTTTAGGTTTAGGGTGAGGGTTAGGGTGACGCTGAGGGTTAGGGTGAGGGTGAGGTTTAGGATTGGGGTTAGGGTGAGGGATTGGTTTAGGGTGAGTGTTAGGGTGAGGGGTAGGGTTAGGGTTAGGAAGAGGGTTAGGGTTAGGGTGAAGGTTCGGGTTAGTTTGAGTGTTAGGGTGAAGGTGAGTTTGAGGTTGAGGGTTAGGGTGAGGGTGATGGTGACGGTGAGGGTTAGGGTTAGGATTCGGGTTAGGGTTAGGTTGAGAGTTAGGGTTAGGTTTAGGATGAGGATAAGGGTGAGGGTGAGGGTGAGGGTTAGGGTTAGGGTTAGGTTTAGGATTAGGTTTACGTTTAGGGTAAGGGTTAGGGTTAGGGTTAGGGTGAGGGTTAGGTTTAGGTTTAGGGTGAGGTTTAGGGTTAGGATTAGGACGAGGGTGGGGTTAGGTTGAGGGGTAGGTTTAGGGATAGGGTAAGGGTTAGGGTTAGGGTGACGGTTAGGTTTAGGGTTAGGGTTAGTGTGAGGGTGAGGGTGAGGGTTAGGGTTAGGGTTAGGGTAAGGGTTAGGTTTAGGGGGAGGATTAGTTTTAGTTTTAGGTTTAGGGTGAGGGTGATGCTGAGGGTTAGGGTTAGGGTTAGTGTGAGGATAAGGGTTAGGGTGAGGATTAGGGTGAGGGTGAGGGTTAGGATTAGCATAAGGTTTAGGGTGAGGGTTAGGGTTAGTGTTAGGGTTAGGGTAAGGTTTAGGGTTAGGGTAAGGGTTAGTGTTAGGCTTAGGGTTAGGGTTATGGTTAGGGTTAGGGTCAGGGTTAGGCTTAGGTTTAGGGTTAGGGTGATGTTTAGGATGATGTTGAGGGTTAGGGTGAGGGTGAGCTTGAGCGTGAGAGTTAGGGTGAGGGTGAGTTGGAGGGTGACAGTGAGGGTTAGGGTTAGGTTTAGGGTGAGAATAAGAGTTATTGTTAGGATTAGGTTTAGGGTAAGAGTTAGGCTGAGGGTAGGGTGAGGGTGAGGTTTTCGGTTAGGGAAGGGTTTGGGTTAGGTTTAGGGTGTGGATTAGGGTCAGGGTGAGGGTTAGTGTTAGAGTTAGGGTTAGGGTGAGGGTTAAGCTTAGGGTTAGGATGAGGGTTAGGCTTAGTGTGAGAGTTACGGTTAGGTTAGGTTTAGTGTGAGGATAAGTGTTAGGATGAGTGTTAGGTTGAGACTGAGGGTTAGGGTTAGAGTTAGGGTTAGGGTGAAGGTTAAGTTGGCGGTTAGCGTTCTGGTTAGGTTTGGGTGAGGGTTAGGGTGAGCGTAAGGGTTAGTGTGAGGGTTAGGTTGAGGGTGAGGGATAGGGTTATGGTGAGGGTAAGGGTTAGGGTTAGGGTGAGAGTGAGGGTGGGGGTAAGGTAAGGGTTAGGGTCAGGGTTAGGGTTAGGCTGAGGCTTATGTTGCAAATGAGCATTTGTGTTAGCATCAGTGTTGGGGTGTGGGTGAGGGTTAGGGTTAGGCTGAGGGGTAGTTTTAGGGTTGGGTGAGGGTTAGGGTTAGGGTTAGGGTTAGGGTGAGATTAATGGTTAGGGTGTGGGTGAGTGTGAGGGTTAGGGTTAGCCTTAGGGTGAGTGTGAGGTTTAGGGTTAGGGTTAGAGTGAGTGTGAGTGTGAGGGTTAGGTTTAGGATTAGCGTTAGGGTTAGGATTAGGCTGAGGTTGAGGGTGAGGGTGAGGGTGAAGGTGAGGTTTAGGGTTAGGGTTAGGTTAGAGTTAGATTTATTTTGTGCGCTAGGATGAGGATGAGGGTTAGGGTTAGTGTTAGGGTGTGGTTTTTGGTGAGTGTTGAGTGTTAGGGTTAGGGTTAGGGTGAGGGTGAGGGTTAGGGTTAGGGTGAGGGTGAGGATTAGGAATAGGGTGGGGGTTAGAGTTACAGTGAGGGTGAGGGTGAGGGTGAAGGTTATGATTATATTTAGGGTTAGGGATAGGGTGAGGGTGAGGGTTAGAGTGTTTTTGAGGGTTAGGGATAGCGTGAGGATTAGTTTTAGGGTGAGGGTTAGGGTTAGGATTAGGGTTAGGATGAGGGTTAGGGTAAGGGATAGGGTTAGTGTTAGGCTGAATGTTAGGATTAGTGTGAGAGTTAGGGTAAGGTAAGGGATAGGGTTAGGGTGAGGTTAAGAATTAGGGAGAGGGTGAGGGTTAGCGTTAGGGTTAGGTTGAGGTTTAGGGTGTGGCTTAGGGTTATGTTTAGGTTTAGGGTGAGGGTTAGGGTTAGGGTTAGTGTGAGGTTTAGGTTGAGGGTGAGGGTGAGGGTAAAATTTAGGGTGTGGGTTAGGGTTTGTTTTAGGGTGAGGGTTAGTGTTAAGGTGAGGGTTAGTGTGAGAGTGAGATTTAGGTTATGGTTTAGGGTGAGGGTTAGGGTTAGGGTGAGGGTTATGGCGAGGGGTAGGGTTAGGGTTAGGGAGAGGGTTAGGGTTTGTGTGAGGGTTAGGGTTACGGTTAGAGTTAGGTTCAGTATGAGGATAAAAGTTAGGGTGAGGTTTAGGGTTAGGGATAGGGTTAGGGTTAGGGTTAGGTTTAGGGTAAGTGTTAGGGTTAGGGTGAATGTGAGTTTTAGGGTGAGGGATAGGGTTAGGGTTAGGGTAAGGGTTAGGTTTAGGGTGAGTATTAGATTTAGGGTTAGGGTTAGGGTGAGGGTGAGGATTAGGGTTAGGGTGAAGGTGAGGGTGAGTTTTAGGGTTAGGATTACAGTTAGGGTGAGGATTAGGTTTAGGTTTATGATTAGGGTAAGAAGTAGGATTAGGTTGAGGGTTAGGTTTAGGGTTACGGTTAGGATGAAGGTGAGTCTGGGGGTTAGGGTTAGTGTGAGGATAAGGGTTAGGGTGAGGATTAGGGTGAGGTTGAGGGTTAGGGTTAGCATTAGGGTTAGGGTGAAGGTTAGGGTTAGTTTTAGTTTAAGGGTTAGGGTTAGGGTTAGGGTAAGGGTTAGGTTTAGGCTTAGGGTTAGGGTTAGCATTAGGGTGAGGGTGAGGCTTAGGGATAGTGTTAGGTGAGGGTTAGGGTTAGGCTTAGGGTTAGGGTAAGGTTTAGGGTTACGGTGAGGGTGATTTTTAGGGTGACGGTGAGGGTTAAGGTGAGGGTGAGCTTGAGCATGAGGGTTAGGTTGAGTGTGAGTGTGAGTGTGAGGATGACGATGAGGGTTATGTTTAAGGTTAAGTTTAGGGTGAGGGTAAGGTTTAGGGTTAGGATTAGGGTTAGTGTAAGAGTTAGGCTGAGGGTGAGGGTTAGGGTTAGGGTGATTTTTAGGGTGACGGTGAGGGTTAGGGTGAGGGAGAGCTTGAGCATGAGGGTTAGGTTGACTGTGAGTGTGAGTGTGAGGGTGACCATGAGGGTTATGGTTAAGGTTAGGTTTAGGGTGAGGGTAAGGGTTAGGGTTAGGATTAGGGTTAGTGTAAGGGTTAGGCTGAGGGTGAGGCTGAGTGTTAGGGTTAGGGTTAGGGTGAGGGTTAGGGGTAGTGTGAGGGTTAGGTTGAGGGTGAGGTTGAGGGTCAGGGTGAGGTTGAGGGTGAGGTTGAGGGTGAGGGATAGGGTTAGGGTTATGGTTAGGGTGAGGGTGAGGGTGAGGTTTAGGGTTAGGGTTAGTGTTATTGTTATGGTTAGGGTTTTAGGGTTAGGATTAGTGTGAGAGCGAGGGTGAGGGTTAAGTTTAGAGTTACAGTTAGGGAGAGGGTGAGGGTGAGTGTTAGGGTTAGGGTTATGGTGAGGTGTAGGGTGAGGGGTAGGATTAGGGTTAGGGTGAGGGTTAGCATTAATGTGAGGATTAGGGTTAGGGTTATGGTTAGTGTGAGGATAAGGGTTAGGGTGAGGTTTAGGGTGGGAGTGAGAGTTAGGGTTAGCTTTAGTGTTAGGGTGAGGGTTAGGGTGAGGTTTAAGGTGAGGGTTTGTGTTAGTATGAGGGTGAGGTTTATAGTTCGGATTAGGGTGAAGGTTAGGGCTAGGGTGAGGTTTAGGGTATGGTTAAGGTGAGGATTCGGGTTCAGGAGAGGTTGAGTTTTAGGGTGAGAGTGATGGTTCGGGTTCGGGTGAGGGTTAAGGTGACAGTGATGGTTAGGGTGATGTTCAGGCTTAGGGTTACTGTGAGGATTAGGGTGAGTGTTATTGTTAGGGTTAGGGTGAGTGTTAGTTTTAGGGTGAGGGTTAGGGTGAGGTTGTGGTTTAGGTTTAGGTTGAGGGTTAGGTTGAGCGTTAGCTTGAGGGTTAGGTTTAGGTTTAGGGATAGGGTGAGGGTTAGGTTGAGGTTTAGTGTTAGTGTTAGGGTTAGGGTTAGGGTGAGGGTTAGGGTTATGGTAAGGGTTACAGTGCGGTTTAGGGTGAGAGTGAGGGTTACATATAGTATTAGGGTTAAGGTTAGTTTTAGGGTGAGGCTTAAGTTTAGGGTTATGTTGAGGGTGAGTGTTAGGGCTAGCATTAGAGATACGGTTAATGTGAGGGTGAGGGTTAGGGTTAGGGTTGGGGTTAGGATTAGGTGAGGGCTAGGATTATGGTTAGGGTAAGCTTTAGGTTTAGGGTGAGGGTAAGGGTGAGGGTTAGGTGTAGGATTAGGCTTAGGTATAGGGTTAGGCTTAGGGTGATGGTGAGGGTGAATGTCAGAGGTAGATTTAGGGTGAGGGTTAGGGTTATGGTTAGGGTTAGGGTGAGGGTGAGAGTGAAGGTTAGGGTGAGGTTGAGGGTGAGGTTGAGTGTGAGGGTGAGGGTTAGGGTTTGGGTGACAGTTAGGTTTAGGTTTAATGTTAGGGTGAGGGTTAGGTTTAGGGTTAGGTTTAGGAGGAACGTTAGGCTGAGGGTTAGGGTTAGGGTTAGAGTGAGCATAAGGTTTATGATGATGGTGATGGTTAGGTTTAGGATTAAGTTTATGGTTAGAATGAGGGTTAGGGATAGGGTTAGGATTAGGGTGAGGGTTTTGGTTAGGGTTAGGTTTAGAGCTAAGATGAGGTTGAGGGTGAGGGCTAGGGTTTAAATTAGGGTTAGGGATAAGGTTAGGCTGAGGGTGAGGTTGAGGGTGAGGGTGAGGGTTAGGGTTAATATGAGGGTTAGGTTTATGGTTAGTGTTAAGGTTAGGGTGAGGGGTAGGGTTAGGGTTAGAGTTAGGATGAGGGTTAGGGTGAGGGTTAGGATTATTGTTATTGTTAGCTTTAGTGATATGTTGAGTGTGAGGGTGCGGGTGAGGGTTAGGGTTAGGGTTAGGGTGAGGTTTAGGGTTAGGGTTAGATTTAGGGTAAGGGTGAGGGTGAGGTTTAGGGTTAGAGTTAGGGTTAGTTTTAGGTTTAGGCTTAGCGTTAGGCTGAGGATGAAGGTGGGGGTGAGGATTAGGGTTAGGTTTAGGGTTAGGATTAGAGTTAGGGTTAGGGTTAGGGTTAGGGTTATTGTTAGTGTTATGGTTAGGTTTACGTTTGGTTTAGGGTTAGGGTTAGGGTTAGTGTTATGGTTAGGGTTAGGTTTAGAGTTACAGTGAGGGTGAGGGTGAGGGTGAGTGTTAGGTTTAGGGTGGGGTTTACGGTGAGGTTTAGGTTTAGGGTTAGGTTGAGGTTGAGGTTGAGGTTTAGGGTTAGAGTAAGGGTTAGTGGGAGGGTTAGGGTGAGGGTTAGGTTTAGGGTTAGTGTTAGACTTAGGGTGAGGTTGAAGTTAGGTTGGGGTTTAGGGATAGGTTTAGGGTTAGTCTTAGGGTTAGGGTTAGGCTGAGAGTGAGTGTGGGGGTGAGGGTTAGTGTTACAGTGAGGGTGAGGATTAGGATTAGGGTTAGGGTTAGGATGAGGGTTAGGGTTAGGGTTAGGGTTAGGGTTTGGTTTAGGGTGAGGGTTAGTGTTAGGGTTAGGGTTAGGCTTAGGGTTAGGCTGATGGTGAGGGTGGTGATGAGATTATGTTAGACTGATGGTTAGGGTTATGGTTACATTGAGGATTAGGATGAGGGTTAGGGTTAGGATTAGGGTTACGGTGTGGGCTAAGGTGAGGATGAGGGTTAGGATGAGGGTTAGGCTTAGGATTAGGGTTAGGCTGAGGCTGAGGGTGAGGATGAGGGTTAGGGTTAGCATGATGGTTAGGGTTAGGGTTAGGGTGAGGGTTAGGATGAGGGTTAGGGTTAGGGTGAGGGTTACAATAAGGGTGAGGGTTAGGATTAGTGTGAGGATTAGGGTTAGGTTTAGGGTGAGGGTGAGGCTTTGATTGAGGGTTAGGGTTATGTTGAGTGTTATGGTTAGGGTGAAGGTTAGGTTTAGGGTTAGGGTTAGGGTTAGGGTTAAGGTTAGGGTTACAGTTAAGGTGAGGGTGAGGGTGAAGGTTAGGGTTAGGGTTAGGGTGAGTTTTAGGTTTAGGGTTAGGGTTAGACTTAGGCTTAGGGTGAGGGTGAGGTTTAGGGTTAGTGTTAGGGTGATTGTTAGGGTTAGGTTTAGGGTGCGGGTTAGGGTGAGGTTTAGACTTTGGGTTAGATTTAGGCTTAGGAATAGGCTTAGGCCCAGCGTGAGGGTGAGGGTTAGGGTTAGGGTTAGGGTGAGGGTTAGGGGGATGTTTAGGGTGAGGATTAGGGTTAGGGTTATGTTGAGGGTGAGGGTTAGAGTTAGAGTGAGTGTTAGTGGGAGGGTTAGGGAGAGGGTTAGGTTTAGGTTTAGTGTTAGTCTTAGGGTGTGGGTGAGGTTTAGGTTGAGGTTTAAGGATAGAGTTAGGGTTAGCATTAGGCTTAGGGTGAGGGTTAGTGTGAGGATTAGGGTTAGGTTTTAGGCTCAGGCTAAGGGTTAGGCTGAGGGAGAGGGTGGGTGTGAGGGTTAGTGTTACGGTGAGTGGGAGAATTAGGGTTAGGGTGAGGGTTATGATGAGGGTTAGGGTTAGGGTTAGGGTTTGGTTTAGGGTGAGGTTGAGGGTGAGGATTAGGGTTAGGGTTAGGGTTAGTGTTATGGTGAGGGTTAGGATGAGGGTTAGGTTTAGGATTAGGGTTAGGGTGTGGGCTAGTGGCAGGTGAGGTTTACGGTGAGGGTTACGGTGAGGTTTAAGGTTAGGGTTAGGGTTAAAGTTAGGGTGAAGTTGAGTTTAGGGTTAGAGTTAGGGTTACGGTGAGGCTGAGGTTGAGGGTTAGGGTTAGGTTGAGGTTTAGTGTTAGGATTAGTGTTAGAGTGAGGGTTAGAGCAAGGGTTAGGTTGTGGGTGAGGGTTAGGCTTAGCATTAGGATTAGGTTTAGGCTGAGGGTGAGGGTTAGTTTGAGGGTTAGGGTTAGGTTTTGGGTTAGGGTTAGATTGAGTGTTAGGTTTAGGATTAGGGTTAGGGTGAGGGTTAAGTTTAGGGTTAGGGTGAGGGTAAGGATGAGGATTAGAGTTAGGATTAGGATTATGGTGAGGGCTAGTATGAGGATGAGGGTTAGGGGTAGTGTTAGATTAAGCTTTAGGGTTAGGGATCGCTTTAGGGTGAGGGTTAGGTTGAGGTTAGGGTTACAGTGAGTTTGTGGGTTAATGTTAGATTGAGGGTTAGGGTTAGGATTAGGGTTAGGGTGAGAGTGAGTGTTAGGATTAGGGTTAGGTTTAGGTTTAGGGTTAGGGTGAGGGTTAGGGTGAGGATGATGGTAAGGGTAAAGGTGAGGTGTAGGGTGAGGGTGAGGGTTAAGTTAAGGGTGAGGTTTAGGTTTAGGCTTAGGTTTAGAGTAAGGGGTAGTATTAGGGTCAGTTGGATTGTTAGATTGAGGATTAGGGTTAGCGTTAGTGTGAGGTTTAGAGTGAGGATGAGGGTTAGGGTTAGGGTGAGGGTGAAGGTTAGAATTAGGGTTAGGGTGAGGGCTAGGGTGAAGGTGAGGGTGAGGGTAAGGGTTAGGCTTAGGCTTAGGATTAGGCTGAGCGTGAGATTGAGGATGAGTGTTAAGGTTAGGGTGATGGTTAGGTTTACAGTTAGGGTGAGGGTTAGGATGAGGTTTAGGGTTAGGGTGAGGGTTAGGTTGAGGTTTATAGTTAGGGTTAGGGTTAGACTTAGGGTTATGGTGAGGATGAGGTTCAGGGGTACAGTTAGGGTTAGGATGAGGGTTAAGGTTAGGGTGCAGGTTAGCCTAGGGGTGACGGTAAGGGTAAAGGTGAGGGTTAGGCTGAGGGTGAGGGTTCCAGTAAGGGTGAAGGTTAAGGTTAGGGTGAGGGTTAGTGTTAACATTAGGGTGAGGGTGAGGGTTAGATTGAGGATTAGTGTTAGGGTTAGTGTGAGGTTTAGGGTGAGGATGAGTGTTAGGGTTAGGGTGAAGGCTAGGGTGAGTGTGAGGGTTAGGGTTAGGGTTAGGGTGAGGGTAAGTGTTAGGGTGAGGGTTAAGGTTAGGGTGAGGGTTATGCTTAGGGTGAGGGTTAGGGTTAGGGTTAGGTTTATTGTTAGGTTTCGGGGTAGGGTTACGGTTACTGTGAGGGTGAGGGTGAGGATTAGGTTTAGGGTTAGGATGAGGTTTAGGTTTAGGGTTAGGTTTAGAGTCAGGGTTAGGGTGAGGGTTAGGCTTAGGCTTAGGCTTAGGCTTAGTCTTGGGCCGAGCATGAGGTTGAAGGTTCGGGTTCGGGTTCGGGTGAGGGTTAGGGTTAGGTTTAGGGTTAGGTTGAGAATTAGGTTGAGGTTTAGGGTTAGGATAAGTTTAAGGGTGAGGGCTAGGCTGAGGTTTAGGGTGAGGGTTAGGGTTAGAGATAGGGTTAGGTTTAGGATTAGGGTTAGGGTGAGGGTGAGTGTGAGGGTTAGGATTAGGGTTAGGGTTAGGTTTAGAGTTAGGATGAGTGTTAGGGTTAGGGTTTGGGTTAGGGTGATATTGAGGCTGAGGATTAGTGTTAGGTTTAGTGTTAGGTTTAGGGTGAGGGTGAGGTTTAGATGTAGGGTTAGGGGGTGGGTTAGGGTGAGGGTTAGGGTTAGGGGTAGTGTTAGGTTTAGGTTGAGGGTGAGGTTTAGGTTGAGGTTTAGGGTTAGGGTTAAGGTTAGGGTCATTGTGAGGGTTAGTTTTAGTGTTAGTGTTAGGGTGAGGGTAAGTTTTCGGGTGAGGCTATGGGTTAGGTTGACGGATATGGATAGGGTTAGGGTTATTTTTAGGTTTAGGTTTAGGTTTACGGTTACAGTGAGGGTGAGTGTGAGGGTTAGGGTTAGGGTTAGGTTGAGGTTTAGGGTTTGGGTTAGGGTTATAGTTAGGGTTAGGGTGAGGGTGAGGTTTAGGGTGAGAGTTAAGTTTAGGGTGACGGTTAGGGTTAGGTAGGGAGAGAGTTAAGGGGAGGGTAAGGCTTAGTGTTATGGTTAGGGATAGGATTACGGTTAGGGTTAGTGTGAGGGTCCGTGTGTTTGTTAGGGTTAGTTCTGGGGTTAGGCTTAAGTTTAGGCTGAAGGTGAGGGTGATGGTTAGGGTTAGGGTTTGGGTTAGTGTTAGGGTTAGGGGGAGTGTTAGGATGACGGTTAAGGTTAGGATTAGGGTTAGGGTAAGGGCTAGGGTGAGGTTGAAGTTTAGGGTTAGAGTTAGGGCGAGGTTTATGGTTAGGGTAAGGATTAAGGTGAGGGTGAGGTTTAGGGTTAGAGTTAGGGTTAGGGTGAGGCTGAGGGTGAGGGTTAGGGTTAGTGTTAGTGTTAGGTTTAGGGTTAGGGTTAGGGTGAGTGTTAGGGTGAGGGTTAGGCTTAGGTTTAGGGTTAGGTTTAGGCTGAGGGTGAGGGTGAGGGTGAGGGTTAGGGTGAGGATGAAGGTTAGGGTTAGGATGAGGGCTAGGGTTGGGTGAGGGTTAAGGATAGGGTTATCGTGAGTTTTAGGGTTAGGGTAATGTTTAGGGTTAGTGTGAGGGTTAGTGTTAGGTTTAGGGTTATTGTTAGGGTTGGGGTAAGTGTTAGGGTGAGGTTTAGGGTTAGGGTGAGGGTTATAGTTAGGGTGAGGGTTAGGGTTATGGTTAAAGTTATTGTTAGGGTTAGGCTTATGGTTATGTTGAGGGTGAGGGTGAGGGTTACGGTTAGGGTTAGGATGAGGTTTAGGTTTAGGGTTAAGCATAGAATTAGGGTTCGGGTGACAGTGAGGTTTAGGGTTAGAGTTAGGTTTTGTGATAGGGTTAGGGTTAGGGTGAGGATTAGGGTTAGTCTTAGGCTTAGGCTTAGGCTGAGCATGAGGGTGAGGTTTAGGGTTAGGTTGATGGTTCTGGTTAGGATTAGTGTTATTGTTAGGGTTAGGGTTAGAGTTACAGTGAGGGTGAGGGTTCAAGTGAGGGTTAGGGTTAGGGTTAGGGTGGTGTTTACCGTTAGAGTTAGGGTTAGGTTGAGGGTGAGGTTTAGGGTTAGATTTAGGGTTAGTTTTAGGGTGAAGTTTAGTGTTAGAGTTAGGGTTAGCGTGCGGCTGAGGGTGAGGGTTATGGTTCGGATTAGGGGTTGGGTGAGGGTGACGGTGAGGGTTAAGTTTAGTGTTAGGATGAGGGTTAGGGTTAGAATTAGTGTTAGGGTGAGGGCTAAGGTGAGGGTGAGGTTTAGGGTTAGAGTTATGGTGAGGTTTAGGGTTAGGGTTAGTGTTAGGGTTAGGGTGAGTGTAAGGTTTAGGGTTAGTGTTAGGGTTAGGGTGAGGCTGAGTTTGAGGGTTAGGGTTAGTGTTAGTGTTAGATTTAGGGTTAGGCTGAGGGTTAAGTTGAGTGTGAGGGTTAGGCTTAGAGTTAGGATTAGGTTTAGGGTAAGGGTTAGGGTGAGTGTGAGCGATATGTTTAGGGTTAGGGTTAGGCTTAGGGTTAGACTGAGAGTGAGGGCAGGGGTGAGGCTTAGGATAAGGGTGAGTGTGAGGGTTAGGGTTAGGGTGATTGTTAGGGTTAGGGTTACTGTGAGCGTGAGGGTTAGGGTTAGGTTGAGAGTTAGGGTTAGTCTTAGGGTTAGGGTGAGGGTTAAGGTTAGCGTTAGGGTGAGGGTAAGGATCAGGATTAGGGTTAGGATGAGGGTTAGGGTGAGGGCTAGGGTGAGGTTGAGGTTTAGGGTTCGTGTAAGATTAAGGTTTAGGGTTAGGGTTAGGGTTAGTGTGAGGATTAGGTTGAGGATTAGGGTTACAGTGAGGGTGAGGATTAGGGTTAGGGTTAGGGTTAGGATTAAGGTTAGCTTGAGGGTGAGTATTAGCATTAGTTTTAGGGTGAGGGTTAGGTTTAGGTTTAGGGTTAGGATTAGTGTTGTTAGGGTTTGGGTTAGAGTTATTGTGAGTGTGAGGTAGAGGGTGAGGTTTAGGGTTAGGGTTAGGTTTATGGTTAGGTTTAGGGGTAGGGTTACGGTTACTGTGAGGGTGAGGGTGAGGATTAGGGTTAGGGTTAGAATGAGGTTTAGGTTTAGGGTTAGGGTTAGAGTTAGGGTTAGAGTCAGGGTTAGGGTTAGGGTTAGGCTTAGGCCGAGCATGAGGGTGAGGGTTCGTGTTCGTTTTCGGGTGAGGTTAGGGTTAGGTTTAGGGGTAGGTTGGGAGTTAGGTTGAGGATTACTGTTAGGATAAGTTTAAGGGTTAGGGCTAGGCTGAGGGTTAGGGTGAGGGTTTGGGTTAGGGATAGGGTTAGGTTTAGGATTAGGGTTAGGGTGAGGGTGATTGTGAGGGTTAGGATTAGGGTTAGGGTTAGGCATAGAGTTAGGATGAGGGTTAGGTTTATATTTTGGGTTAGGGTGATGTTGAGGCTGAGGATTAATGTTAGGTTTAGGGTTAGGTTTAGGGTTAGTGTTAGTGTTAGGGTTAGGGTTAGGGTTAGGGTGAGGGAGAGGTTTAGATATAGGGTTAGGGTGAGGGTTAGGGTTAGGGTTAGTGTTAGGTTTAGGTTGAGTGTGAGGGTTAGGTTGAGGTTTAGGTTTAGGGTTAGGTTTAGGGTCAGTGTGAGGGTTAGTGTTACTGTTAGGGTTAGTTTTAGGGTGAGGGTAAGTGTTAGGGTGAGGTTATGGGTTAGGGTGATGGTTATATTTAGGATGAGGGTTAGGGTTAGCGTTAGGTATATTGTTAGGTTTAAGTTTAGGTTTACGGTTACGGTGAAGGTGAGTGTGAGGGTTAGGGTTAGGGTTAGGTTGAGGTTTAGGGTTTAGGATAGGGTTAGAGTTAGAGTAAGGGTGAGGGTGAGGTTTAGGGTTAGAGTTAGGGTTAGGGTGACAGTTAGGATTAGGGTTAGGGTGAGAGTTAGGGGGAGGGTAAGGGTTAGTGTTAGGGTTAGGGATAGGATTAGGGTTAGGGTTAGGGTGAGGGTCAGTGTGTTTGTTAGGGTTAGGTCTAGGGTTAGGCTTAGATTTAAGTTGAGGGGGAGGATGATAGTTAGGTTAGGGTTTTGTTAGGGGGAGGGTTAGGATGAGGGTTAGGATTAGGATTAGGGTTAGGGCAAGGCCTAGGGTGAGGGTGAGGTTTAGCGTTAGCGTTAAGGTGAGATTTATGGTTATGGTTAGGGTTAGGGTGAGGGTGAGGTTTAGGGTTAGAGTTAGGGTTAGGGTGAGGCTGAGGGTGAGGGTTAGTGTTAGGGTTAGTGTTAGGTTTCGTGATAGGGTTAGGGTGAGGGTTAGGGTGAGGGTTATGGTTAGATTTAGGATTAGGTTTAGGCTGAAGGTTAGGGTGAGGCTGAGGGTTAGGGTGAGGATGAGGGTTAGGTTTAGGGTGAGGGCTAGTGTTGGGTGAGGGTTAGGGATAGGGTTAGCGTGAGGTTTAGGGTTAGGGTAATGGTTAGGGCTAGTGTGAGGGTTACTGTTATGGTTAGGGTTATTGTTAGGGTTAGGCTAAGTGTTAGGGTGAGGGTTAGGGTTAGGGTGAGGTTTATGGTTAGGGTGAGGGTTAGGGTTATGGTTAAGTTTATTGTTAGGGTTAGCATTAGGGTTACGGTTATGGTGAGGGTGAGGGTGGGGTTGACGTTTAGGTTTAGGGTTAGGGTTAGGTTGAAGTTGAGGTTTAGGGTTAGATTTAGGGTTAGTGTTAGGGTGAGGTTTAGTTTTAGAGTTAGGGTTAGGGTGAGGCTGAGGTGAGGTTTAGCGTTAGGATAAATGTTAGGGTTATGCTTAAGGTGAGGGTTAGGTTGAGGGTGAGAGTTAGGGTTAGTTTTAGGAGTTGGATTAGTGTTAGGTTTATGGTGAGTGTGAGGGTTAGGGTTAGGGATAGGCTTAGGGTTAGGCTGAGGTTGAGGGTTAGGGTTGGGGTTAGGGTGAGTTATAGGGTTAGGGTTAGGGTGAGTGTGAGAGTTTGGTTTAGGGTTAGGATTAGGATTAGGCTGAGCATGAAGGTGTGGGTTAGGGTTAGGATGAGGGTTAGGGTTATGTTGAGGGTTAGGATGAGCGTTAGGGTTAGGATTAGGGTTAGGGTGAGGGTGAGTGTGTGTCTTAGTGTTAGGTTTAGGATTAGGCTTAGGGTTAGGCTGAGTGTGAGTTTGAGGGATAAGGATAGGGTTAGGGTGAGCGTTATTGTAAGAGTTAGGGGGAGGGTTAGGAAGAGGGTTATGGTTAGGTTTAGGGTTGGGTGAGGGCTAGGGTGAGGGTGAGGTTTAGGGTTAGGTTTGGGGTGAGGGTTAGGGTTAGGGTAAGAGTGAGAGTTAGGGTTCAGCTTAAGTTTTGGGTTAGGTTGAGGGTTAGGGTAAGGGTTACGGTGAGGGTGAGGGTTAGGGTTAGATTGAGGGTTAGGGTTCGGAATAGGGTTAGGGTGAGGGTGACAGTGAGGGTTAGGTTTAGTGTTAGGTTGAGGGTTAGGATGAAGGTTAGGGTTAGGATTAGGGTTAGGGTGAGGGCTAGGGTGAGGGTGAGGTTTAGGGTTAGGGTTAGGTTGAAGTTTAGGGTTAGGGTTAGTGTTAGGGTTAGGGAGAGGGAGAGGTTTAGGGTTAGAGTTAGGGTTAGGGTGAGTCTGAGTTTGAGTGTTAGGTTTAGTGTTAGTGTTAGATTTAGGGTTAGGTTGAGGGTAAGTTTGAGTGTGAGGGTTAGGCTTAGGGTTAGGATTAAGTTTAGGTTAAGGGTTAGGGTGAGTGTGAGCGATATGGTTAGGGTTAGGATTAGGGTTAGGGTTAGACTTAGGGTGAGGGTGGGGGTGAGGATTAGGTATAGCGTGAGTGTGAGGGTTAAGGTTAGGGTCAGGGTTAGGGTTAGGGTTATGGTGAGCGTGAGGGTTAAGGTTAGGTTGAGAGTTAGGGTTAGTGTTAAGGTTAGGGTGAGGGTTAAGGTTAGGGCTTGGGTGAGGGTAAGTATGAGGATTAGGGTTAGGATTATGGTTAGGGTGAGGGCTAGGGTGAGAGTGAGGGTTAGGGTTAGTATTAGATTAAGCTTTAGGGTTAGGGTTAGGGTTAGGGTGAGGATTAGGTTGAGGGTTAGGGTTACAGTGAGGGTGAGGATTAGGGTTAGGATGAGGGTTAGGGTTAGGATTAGGGTTAGTCTGAGGGTGAGTGTTAGCATTAGGGTTAGGGATAGGGTTAGGTTTAGGGTTAGGATTAGTGTTATTGTTAGCGTTAGGGTTAGAGTTATGGTGAGGGTGAGGTGAGGGTGAGGGTGAGGGTTAGGGTTAGGGTTAGGGTGAGGTTTATAGTTAGGTTTAGGAGTAGGGTTAGGGTGAGGGTGCGGTTTAGGGTTAGATTTAGGGTTAGTTGGAGGGTTAGGCCTAGGGTGAGGTTTAGGGTTACTTTTAGGGTTAAGGTTAGGGTGAGGGTTAGGTTGAGGTTTAGGCTTTTGGTTAGGGTTAGTGTTAGGATTAGGGTGAGGGTGAGGTTGAGTGTGAGGGATAGGATTAGGTTTTGGCTTAGGCTTAGGGTTAGGCTGAGAGTGAGGGTGGCGTTGAGGATTAGGTTTAGGGTGATGATTAAGGTTAGGGTTAGGGTGAGGTTTAGGATGATGGTTAGGATTAGGATTAATGTTAGGGTGAGGGCTATGGTGAGGGTGAGGGTTAGGGAAGGGTTAGGCTTAGGCTTAGGATTAGGCTGAGCTTGAGGTTGAGGGTGAGGGTTAGGGTTAGGGTGATGGTTAGGTTTACAGTTAGGGTGAGGGTTAGGATGAGCTTTAGGTTTAGGGTGAGGGTTAGGGTGAGGTTTAGTGTTAGGGTTAGGGTTAGACTTAGGCTTATGGTGAGGGTGAGGTTCAGGGGTCCAGTTAGGGTTAGGATGAGAGTTAGGGTTAGGGTGCAGGTTAGCCTGGGGGTGACGGTAAGGGTAAAGTTGAGGGTTAGACTGAGGGTGAAGGTTCTGGTAAGGGTGAAGGTTATGGTTATGGTTAGGGTTAGTGTTAGCGTTAAGGTGAGTTTGAGGGTTAGATTGAGGATTCGTGTTAGGGTTAGTGTGAGGTTTAGGGTGAGGATGAGGGTTAGGGTTAGGTTGAAAGCTAGGGTGAGTGTGAAGGTTCCTAGGGTTAGGGTTAGAGTGCGGGTAATTGTTAGGGTTAGAGTTAAGGTTTGGGTGAGGGTTATGGTTAGGGTGAGGGTTAGGGTTAGGGTTAGATTTATTATTAGGTTTAGGGGTATGGTTACAGTTACTGTGAGGGTGAGCGCGAGGATTAGGGTTAGGGTTAGGATGAGGTTTAGGTTTAGGGTTAGGGTTAGAGTTAGGGTTAGTTTGAGGGGTAGGGTTAGGGTTAGGCTTAGCCTTAGGCCGAGCATGAGGGTGGGGGTGAGGGTGAGGGTTCCGGTGAGGGTTAGGGTTAGGTTTAGGGTTAGGTTGAGAGTTAGGTTGAGGTTTAGGGTTAGTATAATTCTAAGGGTGAGGGATAGGCTGAGGGTTAGAGTGAGGGTTAGGATTAGGGATTGGGTCAGGTTTAGGATTAGGGTTAGGTTGAGGGTGAGTGTGAGGTTTAGGATTAGGGTTAGCGTTAGGGTTAGCGTGAGGTTTAGGGTTAGGGTTTCGGTTAGGGTGAGGATTAGTGTTAAGTGAAGGTTATTGTTAGGGTTAGGCAAAGTGTTAGGGTGAGAGTTAGGGTTAGGTTGAGGGTTATGGTTAGGGTGAGGGTTAGGGTTATGGTTAAGGTTATTGTTAGGGTTAGGGTTAGGCTTAGGGTTAAGGTGAGGGTGAGGGTTACGGTTATGTTTAGCTTGAGCTTAAGGTTTAGGGTTAGGCTTAGAATTAGGGTTAGGGGGACAGTGAGTTTTAGGATTAGAGTTAGAGTTTGTGATAGGGTTAGTGTTAGGGTGAGGTTTAGGGTTAGGGTTAGGCTTAGGCTTAGGCTTAGGCCGAGCATCAGGGTGAGTTTTAGGGTTAGGGTGATGGTTCTGGTTAGGATTAGTGTAATTGTTAGGGTTAGGTTTAGAGTTACAGTGAGGTTGAGGGTGCAGGTGAGGGTTAGGGTTAGGGTTAGGGTGGGGTTTACGGTTAGGGTTAGGGTTAGTGTTAGGTTGAGGGTGAGGTTTAGGGTTAGATTTAGGGTTAGTGTTAGGCTGAGGGTTAGTGTTAGCGTTAGGTTTAGTTTTAGGGTGAGGCTAAGGGTTATGGTGAGGGTTTGGGTTAGGGTGAGGGTTATGGTTAAGCTGAGGTTTAGGAATTGGTTTAGAGTTATTGTTAGGGTTCGGTTTAATTTTACGGTTACAGTGAGGGTGAGGATGAGGGTTAGGGTTAGGCTTAGGGTGAAGTTTAGTGTGAGGGTGAGTTTTAGGTTTAGAGTCAGTGTGAGGGTTAGGTTGAGGGTTTGGGTTAGGGTTAGTGTTAGTGTTAGGGTTAGGGTGAGAGTTAGGGGGAGGTTTAGGGTTAGAGTTAAGTTTAAGATTAGGTTTAGGATGAGGGTGAGTGTGTGTGTTAGGGTTTGTTTTAGGGTTAGCCTTAGGGTTAGGCTGAGGGTGAGGTTGAGGGTGAGGGTTAGTGTTAGGGTTAGGGTTAGGATTAGGTTTAGAGGGAGGGTTAGGATGAGGGTTAAGGTTAGGATTAGGGTTAGGGTGAGGGCTAGGGTGAGGGCAAGGTTTAGGGTTAATGTTAGGGTGAGGGTTAGGGTTTTGTTTAGGGTGAGCGTTAGGGTTTGGGTTAAATATAGGATTAGGGTGAGCGTTACGGTAAGGGTTACACTGAGGGTGAGGTTTAGGGTTAGGTTGAGGGTTAGGGTTAGGATTAGGGTTAGTGTGAGGGTGTGGATGAGGGTTAGGGTTAAGTTTAGAGTGAGGGTTAGGATGAGGGTTCGGGTTAAGATTAGGGTTAGGGATAGGGCTAGGTTGAGGGTGAGGGTTAGGGTAAGTGTAAGGCTTAGTCTTAGTGTTAGGCTGAGTGTGAGGTTGAAGGTCTGGGTTAGGGTGATGGTTAGGTTTACAGTTAGTGTTAGAGTTAGTATGAGGTTTAGTGTTTGGAAGATTTTTAGGGTGAGGATGATGGTAACGGTAATGGTGAGCTTTAGGCTGAGGGTGAGGCTTAAGATAAGGGTGAGCGTTATGGTTAGGTTTAGGGTTAGATTAAGGGCTAGAGTTAGGGTTAGGGTGAGGGTTAGATTGAGGATTAAGGTTAGGGTTAGTGTGAGGTTTAGAGTGAGGATGAGGGTTAGGGTGAGGGTGAGGGTTAGGGTGAGAGTTATTGTTAGGTTGAGGGTTTGGGTTAGGGTTAGGGTGAGGTTCAGTGTTAGGGTTAGGGTTAGAGTTAGGATTAAGGTGAGGTTGAGGTTTAGGGTGGAGTTAGGGTTAGGGTGAGGGTTAGGATGAGAGTTAGTTTTAGTGTTAGGGTTAGGGTGAGAGTTAGGGGGAGGGTTAGGGTTAGGGTTAAGTTTAAGTTTAGGGTTAGGAGGAGGGTGAGTGTGTGTGTTAGGGTTTTGTTTAGGGTTAGGCTTAGGGTTAGGCTGAGGATGAGGTTGAGGGTGAGGGTTAATGTTAGGATTAGGGTTAGGGGGAGGGTTAGGATGAGGGTTAAGGTTAGGATTAGGTTTAGGGTGAGGGCTATGGTGAGGGTAAGGTTTAGGGTAAGGGTTAGGGTGAGGGTTAGGGTTTTGTTTAGGGTGAGCGTTAGGGTTCGGGTTAAGTTTAGGGTTAGGGTGAGCGTTAGTGTAAGGGTTACAGTGAGGGTGAGGTTTAGGGTTAAGTTGAGGGTTAGGGTTAGGATTAGGGTTAGTGTGAGGTTGTGGGTGAGGTTTAGTGTTAGGGTTAGGGTGAGGGTTTGGATGAGGGTTAGGGTTAAGATTAGGGTTTGGGGGAGGGCTAGGGTGAGGGTGAGGGTTAGGGTAAGTGTAAGGCTTAGTCTTAGTGTTAGGCTGAGTGTGAGGTTGAGGGTGAGGGTTAGGGTTAGGGTGATGGTTAGGTTTACAAGTAGTGGTAGAGTTACTATGAGGTTTAGGGTTAGGGGGATTTTTAGGGTGAGGATGATCGTAAGGGTAATTGTGAAGTTTAGGCTGAGGGTGAGGGTTAAGATAAGGGTGAGCGTTAGGGTTAGGTTTAGGGTTAGATTAAGGGCTAGAGTTAGGGTTAGGGTGAGGGTTAGATTGAGGATTAGGGTTAGGGTTAGTGTGAGGTTTAGAGTGAGGATGAGGGTTAGGGTGAGGGTGAGGGTTAGGGTGAGAGGTATTGTTAGGTTGAGGGTTTGGGTTAGGGTTAGGGTGAGGTTCAGTATTAGGATTAGGGTTAGAGTTAGGGTTAGGGTGAGGGTGAGGTTTAGGGTGGAGTAAGGGTTAGGGTGAGGGTTAGGATGAGGGTTAGTGTTAGAGTTAGGGTTACAGTGAGGTTTAGGGTTAGGGTTAGTGTTAGGGTTAGGTTGAGAGTTAGGGGGAGGTTAGAGTTAGGGTTAGGGTTAGAGTTAGGTTTAGGTTTTCGGTGAGTGTGAGTGTGAGGGTTAGGATTAGGGTTAGGGTGAAGATGAGGTTTAGGGTTTGAATTAGGGTTAGGGTGAGGCTGAGGGTGAGGGTTAGGGTTAGGGTTAGGATTAGGATTAGGGTTAGGGTTAGGGTGAGTGTGAGGGTTAAGTTTAGGGTTAGGGTTAGCATTAGGTTTAGGCTGAGGGTTTGGTTGAGGGTGAAGGTTAGGGTTAGTTTGAGGGTTAGAGTTAGGGTTAAGGTCAGGTTTAGTGTTAGGGTTAGGGTTAGAGTTATGGTTTGGGTGAGGGTGAGGTTTAGGCGTAGAGTTAGTTTTAGCGTGAGGGTTAGGTTGAGTGTTTGGGTTAGGGTGAGGATTAGGGTAGGGGTGACGGTAAGGGTAAAAGTGAGGGTTTGGCTGAAGGTGAGGGTTACGGTAAGGTTGAAGGTTAGGGTTAGAGTGTGGGTTAATGTTAGGGTTAGGGTTAGAGTTAGGGTTCGGGTTAAGTTTAGGGTTAGGATGAGGGTTAGAGTAAGTGTTACGGTGAGGGTGACGGTTAGGTTTAGGTTGAGGGTTAGGGTTAGGATTATGGTTAGGGTGATGGTGAGGTTTAGGGTTAGTGTTAGGGTGAGGGCTAGGAAGAGGTTTAGGGTTAGGATTAGGGTTAAGGTGAGGGCTAGGGTAAGGGTGACGTTTAGGGTTAGGATTAGCGTGAGGTTTAGGGTTAGGGTTAGGGTTAGGGTTAGGGTTAGGGTGAGGTTTAGGGTTAGATTTAGGGTTAGGGTTAGGCTGACGTTGAGGGTTAGAGTTAGGTTTAGTGTTAGAATTAAGGTTAGGGTGAGGGTTAGGATGAGTTTTAGGGTTAGGATTAGGGTAAGGGTGAGGGCTAGGATGAGGGTTAGGGAGAGGGCTAGGGTTATGGATATGGTTAGTTTTAGGATTAGGGTTAGGGTGAGGGTGAGTGTGAGGGTTAGGGTTAGGCTTAGGTTTAGGCTTAGAGTTAGGGTGAGGGTTAGGGTTAGGGTTTGGTATATGGTGAGGCTGAGGCTGAGGATTACGGTTAGGTTTAGGGTTAGGGTTAGTGTTTGGGTTAGGTTTACGGTTAAGGTGAGGATTACAATAAGGGTGAGGGTTACAATTAGGGTGAGGGTTAGGGTTAGGACTAGGATTAGGGTTAGGGTTAGGCTGAGGGTGAGATTGAGGGTTAGAGTTAGGGTGAGGATGAGGGTTAGGGTTAGATTGAGGGCTAGGGTGAGGGTGAGGGTTAGGGATAGGGTTAGCTTGAGGTTTGGCATTAGGGTGATGATTAGGGTTAGTGTGAGTGTTAGTGTTAGGGTTAGGGTTAGTGTTAGGGTTAAGGTAAGTTTTAGGGTGAGGGTTAGGGTTAGGATGAGTGTTAGGGTTAGGATGAGGGTTAGGGTTAGGGTGAGGGTGAGGTTTAGATATAGGGTTAGGGTGAGGGTTAGGATGAGTTTTAGGGTTAGGATTAGGGTAAGGGTGAGGGCTAGGGTGAGGGTTAGGGAGAGGGCTAGGGTTATGGATAGGGTTAGTTTTAGGATTAGGTTTAGGGTGAGGGTGAGTGTGAGGGTTAGGGTTAGGCTTAGGTTTAGGCTTAGAGATAGGGTGAGGGTTAGGGTTAGGGTTTGGGATATGGTGAGGCTGAGGCTGAGGATTACGCTTAGGTTTAGGGTTAGGGTTAGTGTTAGGGTTAGGGTTAGGGTGAGGGTTATGTTGAGGTATAGGTTTAGTGTTAGGGTTAGTGTGAGGGTTAGTGTTAGGGTTAGGGTTAGTGTTAGGGTGAGAGTAAGTGTTAGGGTGCGGGTATGGGTTAGGGTGCGAGTTATGTTTAGGGTGAGTGTTAGGGTTAGGAATAGGGTGATTGTTAGGTTTAGGTTTAGGTTTACGGTTATGGTAAGGGTGATGTTGAGTGTTAGGCTTAGGGTTAGGTTGAGGTTTAGGGTTTGGGTTAGGGTTAGTGTTAGGGTTAGGCTGAGGTTGAGGTTTAGGGTTAGAGTTAGGGTTAGGGTGAAGGATAGGGTTAGTGTTCGTTTGAGATTTAGGGGGAGTGTTATGGTTATGATTAGGTTTAGGGATAGGATCAGGGTTAGTGTGAAGGTGAGTGTGTGTGTTAGGGTTAGATCTAGGGTTAGGCTTAGGGTTAGGCAGAGGCTGAAGTTGAGGGTGAGGGTTAGGGTTAGGGTTAGGATGAGGGATAGGGTTAGCATTAGGGTTAGGGCAAGGGCTAGGTTGAGGGTGAGTTTTAGGGTGAGTGTTAGGGTGAGGTTTATGGTTACGGTTAGGGTGAGAGTGAAGTTTAGGGGTAGATTTAGGGTTAGGGTGAGGCTGAGCTTGAGGGTTATTGTTAGGGTTAGTGTTAGGTTTAGGGTTAGGGTTAGGGTGAGGGTTAGGTTTAGGGTTAGTGTTACGTTAAGGGTTACAGTTAGGGTGAGGGTTAAGGTTAGGGTGAGGATTTTGCTTAGGATTAGGATTAGGGTTAAGGTTAGGCTGAGGGTGAGGGTGAGGGTGAGAGTGAGGGTTAGGGTGAGGATGAGGGTTAGGGTGAGGGTGAGGGCAAGGGTGAGGGTGAGGGTTAGGGATACGGTTAGCGTGAGGTTTGCATTTAGGGTGATGATTAGGGTTAGTGTGAGGTTTAGTGTTAGGGTTAGGGTTAGGGTAAGTGTTAGGGTTTGGTTTATTGTTAGGTTTAGCGTTAGGGTTTAGGTTTTAGTGAGGGTGAGGGTGAAGTTTAGGGTTAGGTTTAGGATGAGGTTTAGGTTTAGGTTTATGGTTAGAATTAGGGTTAGGTTGATAGTGATGTTTAGGATTAGAGTTAGGGTTTGTGATAGGGTTAGGGTTAGGGTGGGCTTTACAGTTAGGGTTAAGATTAGGGTTAGGTTGAGGGAGAGGTTTAGGGTTAGATTTAAGGTTTGTGTTAGGTGAGGGTTAGTGTTAGGGTTAGGGTTAGTGTTAGGGTTAGGTTAAGATTTAGGGTGAGGGTTTGGGTTAGGGTGAGGGTTATGGTTAGGGTGAGGGTTAGGATGAAGGTTAGGGTTATTGTTAGGGTTCGGGTTAAGGTTAAGTTTACTGTGAGGGTGAGGATGAGGGTTAGGTTTAGGGTGAGGTTTAGGGTGAGTGTGAGGTTTAGGGTTAGTGTTAGGATTAGGGTGAGGGTTAGGTTGAGGGTTAGGGTTAAGGTTAGGGTTAGGCTGATAGTTAGGGGGAGGGTTAGAGTTAAGGTTAGGGTTAGGGTTAGGGTGAAGTTGAAGGTGAGTGTGTGTATTATGTTTAGGTTTAGGTTTAGGCTTAGGGTTAGGCTGAGTGTGAGGTTTAGGATGAGGGTTAGTGTTAGGGTGAGGTTTAGGTTTAGGGTTAGGGTTAGGGTGAGGGTTAAGTTTAGGATTAGGGTTAGGGTGAGGGTTAGAGTGAGGGTGAGGGTAAGGGTTAGGGTTAGGGTGAGGGTTAAGGTTAGATTTAGGGTGAGAGTTAGGGTTCGGGTTAAGTTTAGGTTTAGGGTGAGGGTTAGGGTAAGGGTTATGTTGAGAGTGAGGTTTAGGGTTAGGTTGAGAATTAGGGTTAGGAATAGGGTTAGGGTGAGTGTGAGGGTGAGGATTAGGTTTAGGGTTAGGGTGAGGGCTAAGGTGAGGGTGACGTTTAGATTAAGGGTTAGGCTTAGTCTTAGGTTTAGGCTGAGTGTGAGGTTGAGTGTGAAGGTTAGGGTTAGGGTGATGGTTAGGTTTACGGTTTGGGTTAGGATGATGTTTATGTTTAGGGGGAGGTTTAGGGTGAGGATTATTGTAAGGGTAATGGTGAGGTTTAGGCTTAGGGTGATGTTTATGATAAGGGTGAGACTTAGCTTTAGGTTTAGCGTTAGGGTAAGGGTTAGGGTTAGGGTTAGGGTTAGTGTTAGATTGAGGATTAGGGTTAGGGTTAGTGTGAGGTTTAGAGTGAGGATGAGGGTTAGGGTGAGGGTTAGGGTTAGGGTGAGGGTTATGGTTATGGTGAGGGTTAGGGTCAGTGTTAGGGTGAGGTTTAGGGTTAGGGTGACGGTTTTAGGGTGGGGGTGATTATAAGTGTAAACGTGAGGGTTAGGCTGAATGTGAGGGTTATGGTGAGGTGAGGGTTAGGGTTAGTGTGAGGTTAGGGTTAGGGGAAGGGTGTGGGTGAGGTTTAGATTGAGGATTAGTTTTAGGGTTAGTTTGAGGTTTAGGGTGAGAATGAGGGTTACGGTTAGTGTGAGGGCTAGGGTGAGGGTGAGGGTTAGGTTTAGGTTTAGGGTGAGGTTTAGGGTTAGGGTGATGGTTAGGGTTAGTGTGAGGGTTAGTGTTAGGGTAAGGGTAAATGTTAGGGTGAGGGTTAGTGTTAGGGTTAGGGTTAGGGTTATGGTTAGGTTGAGGGTAAGGGTTAGGTTTAGGATTATTGTTAGGGTTAGTTAGGTTTACGGTTACGGTTATGGTGCGGGTGAGGGTGAGGGTTAGTGTTAGGGTTAGGGTTAGTGTTAGGGTGAGGGTAAATGTTAGGGTGAGGGTTAAGGTTAGGGTGAGGGTTATGGTTAGGTTGAGGGTTAGGTTTAGGGTTAGGATGAGGTTTAGGTTTAGGGTTAGGGTTAGAGTTAGGGTCAGGATGAGAGTGAGGTTTATGGTTAGATTTAGGGTTAGTGTTAGGGTTAGGGTGAGAGTGAGGGTTAGGCTTAGGCTTAGGCTTAGGCTTAGGCCGAGCATGAGGGTGAGGGTTAGGGTTAGGGTTAGGTGATGGTTAAGTTTAGCGTTAGGGTGAGTGTTAGGATGAGTTTTAGTGTTAGGATTAGGGTTAGGGTGAGGACTAGGGTGAGGGTTAGGGTGAGGGTTAGGTTTAGGGTTAGGTTTAGGATTAGGGTTAATGTGAGAGTGAGAGTAAGTTTTAGGGTTGGGGTTAGGCTTAGGGTTAGGGTGAGGGTTAGGGTTAGGGCTTGGTTTAGGGTCAGGGTGAGGCAGAGGATTAGTGTTAGCTTTAGGGTTAGAGTTAGGGTTAGGTTTAGGTTTAGGGTTAGGGTTAGGGTTACATTGAGGGTTAGGGATAGGTTTAGGGTTAGGCTTAGTGTTAGGCTGAGGGTAAGGGTGGGGGTGCAGATTCGGGTTAGGGTTACTGTTAGGGTTAAGTTTGCGGTGAGGGTATGGCTGAGGGTGAGGGTTATGGTTAGGGTTAAGATTAGGGTTAGGGATAGGGTTAGCGTTATTGTTATTGTTAGGGTTAGAGATACAGTGAGGTTGAGGGTAAGGGTGAGGTTTAGGGTTAGGGTGAGGTTTACTGTGAGGTTGAGGGTTAGGGTTAGGGTTAGGGTCAGGGTGAGGTTTAGGGTTAGAGTTAGGATTAGGGGAAGGGTTAGGGTGAGGTTTCGGGTTAGGGTTAGTGTTAGGGTTAGGGTGAGGGTGAGGCTTAGGTAGAGGTTTAGGGATAGGGTTACGTTTAGTATTAGATTTAGAGTGAAGGTGAGTATGAGTGTTAGGGTGAGGGTTAGGCTTAGGCTTAGGATTAGGCTGAGTGTGAGGGTGGGTGTGAGGATTAGGGTTAGGGTGATGGTTTGGTTTAGGGATAGTGTTATTTTTAGGGTTAGTGTTAGAGTTACGGTGAGTGTGAGGGAGATGCTTAGGGTTAGATTTAGGGTTAGTGTTAGTGTGAGTGTTAGTGTTAGTGTTACGGTTAGTGTTAGGGTGAGGGTAAGTCTTAGGATGAGGGTTTTGGTTAGGATGAGGGTTATGGCTAGGGTGAGGGTTAGGATTAAGGTAAGGGTTATTTTTAGGTTTCGGTTTAAGGTTAAGGTTACGGTGAGGGTGAGGGTTAGGCATAGGGTTAGGGTGAGGGTGAGGTTTAGCGTTAGAGGTAGGGTTAGGGTGAGGGTTAGGTTGAGGTTTAGGGTTAGGGTTAGTGTTAGTGTTAGGGTTAGGGTGAGAGTTAGAGGGAGGGTTAGGATTAAGGTTAGGGTTAGGATTTGCGTTAGCATGAGGGTGAAGGTTAGGGTTAGGATTAGTATTAGGGGTAGGGTTAGGCTGAGTGTGAAGGATAGGGTTAGGGTTAGGCTTAGTGTTAGGCTGAGGGTGAGGGTGAGGTTTAGGGTTAGGGTGAGGGTTAGGTCAAGGGTGAGGGTTAGGTTTAGGGTTAGGCGGAGGGTTAGGATGAGGGTTAGGGTTAGGATTAGTGTTAGGGTGAGGGCTAGGGTGAGGGTGAGGCTTAGGGTTAGGGTTATAGTGAGGTTTATGGTTAGGGTTACTTTAGGGTTAGGGTGAGGGTGAGTTTTAGGATTATAGTTAGGGATAAGGTGAGGCTGAGTTTGAGGGTTAGGGTTAGGGTTAGGATTAGGATTAGGGTAAGGTTTCGGTTGAGTGTGAGTGTTAGGGATAGGGTTAGGTTTAGGCTTAGGGTTACACTGAGGGTGACGGTGAGGGTGAGGGTTAGGGTTATTCTTAGGGTTAGGGTGAGGGTGAATGTGTGTGTTAGAATTAGGTTTAGGGTTAGGCTTAGGGTTAGGCTGAGGGTGAGGTTGAGGGTGAGGGTTAGGGTTAGGTTGAGGGTGAGGGTTATGTTTAGATTTAGGGTGAGGGTTAGGGTTAGGATTCTGGTTAGGGTGAGGGCTAGTTTGAGGGCGAGGTTTAGGGTTAGGTTTCAGGGTGAGTTTTATTGTTAGAGTTAAGGTTAGGGTGAGGCTGAGTCTGAGGGTTAGGGTTAGGATTCATATTAGGCTTTGGCTTAAGATGAGGGTTAGTTTGAGGGTGAGGGTTAGGATTAGGGTTAGGAGTAGGATTAGGGTTAGGGTGATCGTGAGTGAGAGGATGAGGATTAGGGTTAGATTTAGGTTGAGTGTGAGGGTTCGGGTTAGGGAGTGGGTTAGGCTTAGGGTTAGGATGAGGGTGAGGGTGAGGGTTAAGGTTAAGGTGAGGGTTAGGGTTAGGGTTAGGGTGAGGATTAGGATGAGTATTAGGGTTAGAATTAGGGTTAGGGTGAGAGCTAGGGTGAGGGTGATGGTTAGGGTTAGTGTTTGGGTGAGGTTTAGGGTTAGGGTTAGGGTTAGGGTGAGGATTAGGATGAGGGTTAGAGTTACAGTGAGGGCGAGGATTAGGTTTACCGTGAGGGTTAGTGTTAGGATTAGGGTTAGGGTGAGGTTGAGTGTTAGCATTAGTGTTAGGGTTATGGTTAGGGGTAGGTTGAGGGTTAGGATTACTGTTATTGTTAGGTTCAGGGTTAGAGTTATGATGAGGTTGAGGGTGAGGGTGAGTGTTATGATTAGGGTGAGGTTTAGGGTCAGGTTTAGGATTAGGGTTAGTGTGAGGGTGAGGTTTATGGTTAGGTTTAGGTTTAGTTGGAGGATTAGGTCGAGGGTTTGGGTTAGGGTAAGTGTTAGGATTAAGGTTAGGTTGAGGGTTAGGTTGAGGTTTAGGTTTAGGGTTAGCGTTAGGGTGAGGGTGAGTGTGAGGTTTAGGGTTAGGGTTATGCTTAGGTTTAGGGTTAGGCTGAGGGTGAGGATTTTGGTGAGGATTAGGGTTAGGGTGATGGTTAGGTTTAGGGTTATGGTGTGGGTTAGTGTTAGGGTTAGGGTTAGAGTTAGGCTTAGGGTGAGGGTGAGGTTTCGGGGTAAAGTTAGGATTAGGGTGAGGGTTAGGGTTAGAGTGAGGGTTACGGTTGGAGGTACGGTAAGGGTAAATGTCAGGTTTAGGCTGAGGGTTAGGGTTACAGTAAGGGTGAGGGTTAGGTTAGGGTGAGGGTTAGGGTTAGGGTTAGGGCGAGCGTGATGATTAGATTGAGGATTAGTGTTAGGTTTAGTGTGAAATTTAGGGTGAGGATGAGCTTTGGGGTTTAGGGCGAGGTCTAGGGAGAGTTTGAGGTTTAGGGTTAGTATTAGGGTGAGGTTTATGGTTAGGGTGATGGTTAGGGTTAGTGTGAGGTTTAGTGTTAGGGTTAGGGTTAGTGTTAGGGTGAGGGTAAGGGTTAGGGTGAGGGTTAGGGTGAGGGTGAGGGTTATGTTTAGGGTGAAGTTTAGGGTTAGTTTTAGTGTTAGTGTTAGGGTTAAGGTTATGGTGAGGGTGAGGTTGAGGCTTAGGGTTAGGTCTAGGATGAGGTTTAGGGATAGGGTTAGGGTTAGGGTCAGGGTGAGGTTCAGTGTTAGAGTTAGTGTTAGAGTGAGGCTGAGGGTGAGAGTTAGGGTTAGGATTAATGTTAGGGTTAGGCTTAAGGTGAGATTTAGGTTGAGGGTGAGGGTTAGGGTTAGGATTAGGAGTAGGATTAGGGTTAATGTTAGGGTAAGCCTGAGTGTTAGGGTTAGGGACAGGCTTAGGTTTAAGCTGAGCTTGAGGGTCAGGGTTAGGGTTAGGGTGAGGTTTAGGGTAAGGGTTAGGGTGAGGGTGAGGGTTAGCGGTAGGGTTGGGCTTAGGATTAGGCTGAGAGTTAGGGTGTGAATTAGGGTTAGGGTTAGGGTTAGCGTTAGGGTGAGGTTTAGGGTTTGGGTTAGGGTTAGAGTTAGGGTTAGGGTGAGGGTGAGTTTTAGGGTTAGAGTTAGGGTTAGGGTGAGGTCTAGGTTGAGGGTTATGGTAAGGGTTAGTTTTAGGGTTAGGGTTAGGGTGAGAGTTAAGGGAAGGGTTAGGGTTAGGGTTAGGGGTAGGGATAAGATTAGGGTTAGAGTGAGGGGGAGTTGTCTGTTAGGTTTTGGTTTAGGGATAGGCTTAGTGTTAGGCTGAGGGTGAGGTTGAGGATGAGGGTTAGAGTTAGGGGGAAGGTTAGGATGAGGGTTAGGGTTAGGATTAGGGTTAGGGTAAGGTCTAGGGTGAGTGTGAGGGTGAAGTTTAAGGTTATGGTTATGGTTATGGTTAGGGTTAGGGTTAGATTTAGGTTTAGGGTGAGGCTGAGGGTGAGGGTTAGAGTTAGGATAGGATTAGGTTTAGGGTAAGGGTTAGGGTGAGTGTGAGGGTTACGGTTATGCTTTGGGTCAGGCTGAGGGTGAGGGTGATGGTGAGGTTTAGGGTTGGGGTTAGAGTGAGATTTAGGTTTCGTTTATGTTTAGGGTTAGGGTGAGGGTTAGAGTTACGGGGAGCGTGAGGTTTAGGGTTTGGTTGAGGGATATTTTTAGGGGTAGGGTGAGGGTTAGGGTTAAAATTAGGGTTAGGAAGAGGGTGACTGTTAGGATTACAGTTAGAGTTAGTGTTAGGGTTAGGTTTAGGTTTAGGATTAGTGTTATTGTTAGGGTTAGGGTTAGAGTTATGGTGAGGGTGAGGTTGAGGGTGAGGGTGAGGGTTAGGGTTAGGGTTAGGGTGAGGTTTAGGGTTAGGATTAGGATTAGGGTTAGGGTGAAATTGAGGTTTAGGGTTAGATTTAGTGTTATTTGGAGGGTTAAGTCGAGGGTTATGGTTAGGGTTAGTTTTAGGCTTAAGGTTAGAATGAGGGTTAGGTTGAGGTTTAGGGTTAGGGTTAGGATTAGGGTTAGGATCAGGGTGAGGTTGAGGGTTAGGGTTAGGCTTAGGCTTAGGCTTAGGGTTAGGCTGAGCATGAGGTTGAGGGTGAGGGTTAGTGTTAGGGTGTTGGTTAGGTTTACAGTTAGGTTGAGGGTTAGGATGAGGTTTAGCGTTAGGGTGAGGATTAGGGTGATGATAATGGTAAGGGTAAAGATGAGGTTTAGGCTGAGGTTGAGGGTTAAGATAAGGGTAAGGGTTAGGGTTAAGGTTTTGGGTTAGGGTAAGGATTAGTGTTAGGTTAGGGTTAGGGTGAGGGTTAGATTGAGAATTAGTGTTAGGTTTAGTGTGAGGTTTAGGGACAGGATGAGGGTTTGGGTTAGGGTTAGGGTGAGGTTTAGGATTAGGGTGAGGGTAAGTGTTAGGGTGATGGTTAGGGTTAGGGTGAGGGTTATGGTTAGGGTGAGGGTAAGGGTTAGGATTAGGGTTAGAGTGAGGTTTAGTGTTAGGGTTAGGGTTAGAGTTAGGGTTAGGTAGAGGGTGAGGTTTAGGGGTACATTTAGGGTTAGGGTGAGGGTTAGGGTGCGGGTTAACATGGGGGTGACGGTATGTGTAAAGATGTGGGTTAGACTGAGGTTGAGGGTTAGGATTAGGGGTAGGAGTAGGATTAGGGTTAGGGTGATCATGAGTGTGGGGATGAGGATTAGGGTTAGATTTAGGATGAGTGTGAGTGTTCGGGTTAAGGTGTGGGTTAGGCTTAAGGTTAGGATGAGGGTGAGGGTGAGGGTTAGGGTTAAGGTGAGGGTTAGGGTTAGGATTACCATGAGGGTTAGATTTAGGGTTAGGGTGAGGGTTAGGTTGAGGATTAGGGTTAGAATTAGGGTTAGGGTGAGGGCTAGGGTGAGGGTGATGGTTAGGGTTAGTGTTTGGGTGAGCTTTAGGGTTAGGGTTAGGGTGAGGGTGAGGGTTAGGATGAAGGTTAGGTTTAAGATGAGGGTGAGGATTAGGGTTAGGGTGAGGATTAGGGTTAGGATTAGGGTTAGGGTGAGGTTGAGTGTTAGCATTAGTGTTTGGGTGAGCTTTAGGGTTAGGGTTAGGGTGAGGGTGAGGGTTAGGATGAAGGTTAGGTTTAAGATGAGGGTGAGGATTAGGGTTAGGGTGAGGATTAGGGTTAGGATTAGGGTTAGGGTGAGGTTGAGTGTTAGCATTAGTGTTAGGGTTATGGTTAAGGTTAGGTTGAGGGTTAGGATTACTGTTATTGTTAGGTTTAGGGTTAGAGTTATGATGAGGGTGAGGGTGAGGGTGAGTGTTACGGTTATGGTGAGGTTTAGGGTCAGGGTTAGGATTAGGGTTAGTGTGAGGGTGAGGTTTATGGTTAGATTTAGGTTTAGATGGAGGGTTAAGTCGAGGGTTAGGGTTAGGGTAAGTGTTAGGATTAAGGTTAGGTTGAGGGTTAGGTTGAGGTTTAGGGTTAGGGTTAGCGTTAGGTTTAGGATTAGGGTGAGGGTGAGGGTGAATGTGAGTTTTAGGGGTAGGGTTAGGCTTATGCTTAGGGTTAGGCTGAGGGTGACAGTGGGGGTGAGGATTAGGGTTAGGGTGATGGTTAGGGTTAGGGTTATGGTGAGGGTTAGTGTTAGGGTTAGGATTAGAGTTAGGGTTAGAGTGAGGGTGAGGTTTAGGGGTAGAGTTAGGGTTAGGGTGAGGTTTAGGGTTAGAGTGAGGGTTAGCGTGGGGGTGACGGTAAGGGTAAAGGTCCGGATTAGGCTGAGGGTAAGTGTTACAGTAAGGGCGCGGGTTAAGGTTAGGATTAGGGTGAGGGTGAGGGTTAGATTGAGGATTAGCGTTAGGGTTAGAGTGAAGTTGAAGGTGAGGATGAGGGTTAGGGTTAGGGCGAGGTCTAGCGAGAGATTGAGGTTTAGGGTTAGATTTATGGTGAGGTTTATTGTTAGGGTGATGGTTAGGTTTAGTGTGAGGTTTAGTGTTAGGTTTAGGGTTAGTGTTAGGGTGAGGGTAAGGGTTAGGCTGAGGGTTAGGGTTAGGGTAAGGGTTATATTTAGGGTGAACTTTAGTGTTAGTGTTAGGGTTATTGTTAGTGTTAGGGTTAGGGTTAAGGTTATGGTGAGGGTGAGGATGAGGGTTAGATTTAGGTCTAGGATGAGGTTTAGGGATAGGGTTAGGGTTAGTGTGAGGTTTAGTGTTAGTGTTAGGGTTATGGTGAGGCTGAGGGTGAGGGTTAGGGTTAGGATTAATGTTAGGGTTAGGCTTAAGGTGAGGGTTAGGTTGAGAGTGAGGGTTAGGGTTAGGATTAGGAGTAGGATTAGGGTAAGTGTTAGGGTGAAGTTTAGGGTTAGGGTTAGGGTTAGGGTTAGGGACAGGCTTAGGGTCAAGCTGAGGTTGAGGGTGAGGGTTAGGGTTAGGGTGAGGTTTAGGGTTAGATTTAGGGTGAGTGTGAGAGTTAGGGTTAGGGTTAGGTTTAGGATTAGGCTTAGTATTAGGGTGTGGATTAGGGTTAGGCTTAGGGTTGGGGTGAGGTTTAGGGTTTGGATTAGGGTTAGAGTTAGGGTTAGGGTGAGGGTGAGGTTTAGTTTTAGAGTTAGGCTTAGGGTGAGTTTTAGGTTGAGGGTTATGGTAAGGGTTAGTTTTAGGGTTAGGGTGAGAGTTAGGGGAAGGTTTAGGCTTAGGGTTAGGGTTAGGTATAGGATTAAGGTTAGAGTGAGGGGGATTGTGTGTGTTATGTTTAGGTTTAGGGATAGGCTTAGGTTAGGCTGAGGGTGAGGTTGAGGGTGAGGGTTAGGGTTAGCGGGAGGGTTAGGATGATTGTTAGGGTTAGGATTAGGATTAGGCTAAGGTCTAGGGTGAGTGTGAGAGTGAGGTTTAAGGTTATGGTTAGGGTTAAGGTTCGGGTTCGGGTGAGGTTTAGGTTAGAGTTAGGGTTTCGGTGAGCCTGAGGGTGAGTGTTAGAGTTAGGGTTAGAATTAGGTTTAGGGTAAGGGTTAGGGTGAGTGTGAGGGTTACGGTTACGCTTAGGGTCCGGCTGAGGGTGAGGGGGAGGGGGAGGGGGAGGGTTAGGTTTAGGGTTAGGGTGAGAGTTAGGGTTCATTTATGTTTAGGGTGAGGGTGAGGCTTAGAGTTAAGGGGAGCGTGAGGTTTAGGGTTATGGTTATGGTTATGGTTAGGGTTAAGTTTAGGGTTAGGGTGAGGGTAAGGATGAGGATTAGGTTTAGCATTAGGGTTACAGTGAGGGCTTGGTTGAGGGTGAGGATTAGGGTTAGTGTTAGGTTACGTTTTAGGGTTAGGGTTAGGGTTGGGGTGAGGGTTAGGTTGAGGGTTAGAGCTACAGTGAGGATTAGGGTTAGGGTAAGGGTGAGGGTTAGGATTAGGGTTAGCAAGAGGGTGAGTGTTAGGATTATAGTTATTGTTAGGGTTAGGTTGAGGGTTAGGATTAGAGTTATTGTTAGGGTTATGGTTAGAGTCATGGTGAGGGTGAGGGTGACGGTGAGGGTGAGGGTTAGGGTTAGGGTGAGGTTTAGGGTTAGGGTTAGGATTAGGGTTAGGGTGAGGGTGAGGTTTAGGGTTAGCTTTAAGGTTAGTTGTAGGGTTAGGTCGAGGGTTAGGGTTAGGGTTAGTTTTAGGGTTAAGGTTAGAGTGAGGTTTAGGTTGAGGTTTAGGGTTATGGTTAGGGTTAGGGTTAGGATTAGGGTGAGGGTGAGGGTGAGGTTGAGGGTTAGGTTTAGGCTTAGGCTTAGGCTTAGGGTTAGGCTGAGCGTGAGGTTGAGGGTGAGGGTTAGGTTTAGTGTGATGGTTAGGTTTACGGTTAGGGTGAGTGTTAGGATGAGGTTTAGTGTTAGGGTGAGGGTTAGGGTGATTATGATGGTAAGGGTAAAGATGAGGTTTAGGCTGAGGTTGAGGGTTAAGATAAGGGTGAGGGTAAGGGTTAGGTTTAGGGTTAGGGTAAGGATTAGTGTTAGGTTAGGTTTAGGGTGAGGGTTAGATTGAGAATTAGTGTTAGGGTTAATGTGAGGTTTAGGGATAGGATGAGGGTTAGGTTTAGGGTTAGGGTGAGGTTTAGGATTAGGGTGAGGGTTAGGGTTAGTGTGAGGGTTAGTGTTAGGGTTAGGGTTAGTATTAGGGTGAGGGTAAGTGTTAGGGTGATGGTTAGGGTTAGGGTGAGGGTTATGGTTAGGGTGAGGGTAAGGGTTAGGATTAGGGTTAGAGTGAGGTTTAGTGTTAGGGTTATGGTTAGTGTTAGGGTTAGGGAGAGGGTGAGGTTTAGGGGTACATTTAGGGTTAGGGTGAGGGTTAGGGTTAGGGTGCGGGTTAACGTGGGGGTGACGGTATGTGTAAAGATGTGGGTTAGGCTGAGGTTGAGGGTTAGGATTAGGGGTACGAGTAGGTTTAGGGTTAGGGTGATCGTGAGTGTGAGGATGAGGATTAGGGTTAGATTTAGGGTGAGTGTGAGGATTCGGTTTAGGGTGTGGGTTAGGGTTAGGGTTAGGATGAGGGTGAGGGTGAGGGTTAGGGTTAAGGTGAGGGTTAGGGTTAGGATTACCATGAGGGTTAGATTTAGGGTTAGGGTGAGGGTTAGGTTGAGGATTAGGGTTAGAATTAGGGTTAGGGTGAGGGCTAGGGTGAGGGTGATGATTAGGGTTAGTGTTTGGGTGAGCTTTAGGGTTAGGGTTAGGGTGAGGGTGAGGGTTAGGATGAAGGTTAGGTTTAAGATGAGGGCGAGGATTAGGGTTAGGGTGAGGATTAGTGTTAGGATTAGGGTTAGGGTGAGGTTGAGTGTTAGCATTAGTGTTAGGGTTATGGTTAGGGTTAGGTTGAGGGTTAGGATTACTGTTATTGTTAGGTTTAGGGTTAGAGTTATGATGAGGGTGAGGGTGAGGGTGAGTGTTACGGTTAGGGTGAGGGTTATGTTTAGGGTGAAGTTTAGGGTTAGTGTTAGGGTTATTGTTAGTGTTAGGGTTAGGGTTAAGGTTATGGTGAGGGTGAGGATGAGGGTTAGGTTTAGGTCTAGGATGAGGTTTAAGGATAGGGTTTTGATTAAGCTTAGGGTTAGGGTGAGGTTTAGTGTTAGTGTTTGGGTTAGGGTGAGGGTGCGGGTGAGGGTTAGGTTTAGGATTAATGTTAGGTTTAGGCTTAAGGTGAGGGTTAGGTTGAGAATGAGGGTTACGGTTAGGATTAGGAGTAGGATTAGGTTTAGTGTTAGGGTGAGGGTTAGGGTTAGGGTTAGGGTTAGGGTTATGGACAGGCTTAGGGTTAAGCTGAGGTTGAGGGTGAGGGTTAGGGTTAGGGTGAGGTTTAGGGTTAGGGTTAGGTTGAGTGTGAGGATTAGTGTTAGGGTTAGGCTTAGGATTAGGCTTAGTGTTAGGGTGGGGATTAGGGTTAGGCTTAGTGTTATGGTGAGGTTTACGGTTTGGATTAGGGTTAGAGTTAGGGTTAGGTTGAGGGTGAGTTTTACGGTTAGAGTTAGGGTTAGGGTGAGGTTTAGGTTGAGGGTTATGGTAAGGGTTAGTTTTAGGGTTAGGGTTAGGGTGAGATTTAGGGGAAGGGTTAGGAATATTTTTAGGGTTAGTTATAGGATTAAGATTAGAGTGAGGGGGAGTGTGTGTGTTAGGTTTAGGTTTAGGAATAGGCTTAGTGTTAGGCTGAGTGTGAGGTTGAGGTTGAGGGTTAGGGTTAGGGGGAGGGTTAGGATGTGGGTTAGCGTTAGGAATAGGGTTAGGGTAAGGTCTAGGGTGAGTGTGAAGGTGAGGTTTAAGGTTAGGGTTAGGGTGAGGGTGAGGTTTAGGTTAGAGTTAGGGTTACAGTGAGGCTGAGTGTGAGGGTTAGAGTTAGGGTTAGGATTAGGTTTAGGGTAAGGGTTAGGGTGAGTGTGAGGGTTACGGTTACACTTAGGGTCAGGCTGAGGGTGAGGGTGAGGGTGAGACTTAGGGTTAGGGGGAGGGTTAGGGTTAGGGTTAGGGTGAGAGTTAGGGTTCATTTATGTTTAGGGTTAGGGTGAGGGTTAGAGTTACGGTGTGAGTGAGGTTTAGGGTTTGGTTGAGGGTCTGGGTTAGGATTAGGGTTAGGGTGAGGGCTAAGGTTAGGGTTAGGGTGAGGGTAAGGATGAGGAGAAGGTTTAGCATTATGGTTAGGGTGAGGGCTAGGTTGAGGGTGAGGGTTAGGGTTAGTGTTAGGTTAAGGTTTAGGGGTAGGGTTAGGGTTACGGTGAGGGTTAGGTTGAGGGTTAGGGTTAGAGTGAGGGTGAGGATTAGGGTTAGGGTGAGGGTTTGGGTTAGGATTAGGGTAAACATGAGGGTTAGTGTTAGGATTACAGTTATGGTTAGGGTTAGGTTTAGGTTGAGGGTTACGAGTAGTGTTATTGTTAGGGTTATGGTTAAAGTTATGGTGAGGGTGTGGGTGAGGGTGAGGGTTAGGTTTACAGTTAGGGTGAGGTTTAGGGTTAGGGTTAGGTTTAGGGTTAGGGTGAGGGTGAGGTTTAGGGTTAGATTTAGGGTTAGTTGCAGGGTTAGATCGAGGGATAGGTTTAGGATTAGTTTTAGGTTTATGGTTAGAGTGAGGTTTAGGTTGAGGTTTAGGCTTATGGTTATGGTTAGGGTTAGGATTAGGGTGAGGGTGAGGGTGAGGTTGAGGGTTAGGCTTAGGCTTAGGCTTAGGCTTAGGGTTAGGCTGAGCGTGAGGTTGAGGGTGAGGGTTAGGGTTAGGGTGATGTTTAAGTTTACGGTTAGGGTGAGTGTTAGGATGAGGTTTAGCGTTAGGGTGAGTGTTAGGGTGATGATGATGGTAAGGGTAAAGATGAAGTTTAGGCTGAGGTTGAGGGTTAAGATAAGGGTGAGGGTTAGGGTTAGGTTTAGGGTTAGGGTAAGGGTTAGGGTTACGGTTAGAGTTAGGGTGAGGTTTAGATTGAGGATTAGTTTTGGGGTTAGTGAGAGGTTTAGGGTGAGGATGAGGTTTAGGATTAGGGTTAGGGTGAGGTTTAGGATTAGGGTTAGGGTGAGGGCTAGGGTGAGGGTTAGTGTTAGGGTTATGGTTAGTGTTAGAGTGAGGTTAAATGTTAGGTTGAGTGTTAGGGTTAGGGTGAGGGTTATGGTTAGGGTGAGGGTGAGGGTTAGGATTAGGATTAAAGTGAGGTTTAGTGTTAGGGTTAGGGTAAGTGTTAGGGTTAGGGAGAGTGTGAGGAATAGTGTACATTTAGGGTAGGGTGAGGGTTAGGGTTTGGGTGCGGGTTAACGTGGGGGTGATGGTAAAGGTAAAGGTGAGGGTTAGGCTGAGGCTGAGGGTTACGGTAACTGTGAGTGTTAGGGTTAGGGTGAGGGTCAGTGCTAGCGTTATGGTGAGGTTGCGAGTTCGATTGAGGATTAGTGTTAGGGTTAGTGTGAGATTTATGGAGAGGATGAGGGTTGGGGTTACCCTGAAGTCTAGTGTGAGTGTGAGGGTCAGGTTTAGTGTTAGGGTGAGGTTTAGGTTTAGGGTGATATTTAGGGTTAGTGTGAGAGTTAGTGTTAGGATTAGGGTTAGTGTTAGGGTGAGGGTAAGTGTTAGGGTGAGGATTAGGGTTAGGGTGAGTTTTATGGTTAGGGTGAGGGTTAGGGTTAATATAAGTTTAAGGGTGAGGACTAGGCTAAGGGTTAGACTGATGGTTAGGGTTAGGGATAGGGATAGGTTTAGGATTAGGGTTAGGGTGAGGGTTAGGACTAGGGTTATGGTTAGGCTTAGAGTTAGGATGAGGTTTAGGGTTAGGGTTTGGGTTAGAGTGAGGGTGAGGCTGAGGACTAGGGTTAGGTTTAGGGTTAGGTTTGGGTTAGGTTTAGCGTCAGTGTTAGTGTTAGGGTTAGTGTTAGGGATCCAGTGAGGGTTGGGATTAGGGTTAGGATTAGGTTTAGGCTTCGAGTTAGGGTGAAGGTTAAAATGAAGATTAGGCTTACGATTAGGGTTAGGGTCAGGGCTAGGGTGAAGGTGAGGATTAGGGTTAGTGTTAGGGTAAGATTTAGGGTTAGTGTTAGAGTTAGGGTGAGGGTTAGGATGAGCGTTAGGGTTACAGTGAGGATGAGGGTTAGGGTGAGGGTGAGGATTAGGGTTAGGTTTAGGGTTAGGGTGAGGTTGAGTGTTAGCATTAGGGTTAGGGTTATGGTTATGGTTAGGTTTAGGGTTAGGATTACTGTTATTGTTAGGGTTAGGGTTAGAGTTATGGTGAGGGTGAGGGTGAGGGTGAGTGTTAAGGTTAGGGTGAGGTTTAGGGTTAGGGTTAGGATTAGGGTTAGGGTGAGGGTGAGGTTTATGATTAGATTTATGTTTAGTTGGAGGCTTAGGTGGAGAGTTAGTGTTATTGTAAGTGTTAGGGTTAAGTTTAGGTTGAGGGTTAGGTTGAGGTTTAGGGTTAGGTTTAGAATTAGGTTTAGAATTAGGGTAAGGGTGAGGGTGAGGGTGAGGTTTAGCGTTAGGCTTAGGCTTAGGGTTAGGCTGAGGGTGAGGTTGGGGGTGAGGGTTAGGGTTAGGGTGATGGTAAGTGTTAGGGTCAGGTTTAGAGTTAGGGTTAGGGTGAGGGTTAGGGTTAGAATTAGAGTTAGTGTGAGGTTGAGTGTTAGCATTAGGGTTACGGTTAGGGATAGGGTTAAGTTTAGGGTTAGGATTATTGTTATTGTTAGGGTTACGGTTAGAGTTATGGTGAGGGTGAGGGTTGGGGTGAGGGTTAGGGTTAGGGTTAGGGTGAGGTTTAGGGTTAGGGTTAGGATTAGGGTGAGGGTGAGGGTGAGGTTTAGGTTAGATTTAGGTTTAGTTGGAGGGTTAGGTCGAGGGTTAGGGTTAGGGTTAGTGTTAGGTTTAAAGTTAGGGTCAGGGTTAGGTTGAGGTTTAGGGTTAGGGTTTGGTTTAGGGTTAGGATTAGGGTTAGGGTGAGGTTGAGTGTGACGTTTAGGGTTAGGGTTAGGCTTAGGCTTATGGTTAGCCTGAGGGTGAAGGTTGGGGTGAGGATTATGGTTAGGGTGATGGTTAGGGTTAGGGTTATGGTGAGGGTTAGTGTTAGGGTTAGGATTAGAGTTAGTGTAAGGGTGTGGGTGAGGTTTAGGGGTAGAGTTAGGGTTAGGGTGAGGGTTAGCGTTAGAGTGAGGGTTAGGGTGGGGGTGACGGTAACGGTAAAGGTGAGTGTTAGGCTGAGGGTGAGGGGTACAGTAAGGGTGAGGGTGAGGGTTAGGGTGAGCGTTAGGGTGAGGGTTAGGGTGAGGGTGAGGGTTAGATTGAGGAATACTGTTAGGGTTAGTGTGATGTTTAGGGTGAGTATGAGGGTGAGGGCTAGGGAGAGGGTGAGGTTTAGGGTTCAGGTTAGAGTGAGGTTTAGGGTTAGGTTGATGGTTAGGGTTAGTGTTAGGGTTAGGGTTAGTGTAAGGGTGAGGTTAAGTCTTAGGGTGAGGGTTAGCGTTAGGGTGAAGGTAAGTGTTAGGGTGAGGGTTAGGGTTAGGGTGAGGGTTATGCTTAGGGTGAGGGTTAGGGTTAGGGTTAGGATTATTGATAGCATTAGGGTTAGGGTTAATATTATCGTGAGGGTGAGGGTGAAGGTGAGGTTTAGGGCTAGGAAGAAGTTTAGGGATAGGGTTCTGGTTAGGGTTAGGGTCAGGGTGAGGTTTAGTGTTAGATTTAGGGGTAGGGTGAGGCTGAGGGTGAGGATTAGGGTTAGGATTAATGTTAGGGTTAGGCTTAAGGTGAGGGTTAGGTTGAGGGTGAGGGTTAGGGTTAGGGTGAGGAGTAGGATTAGGGTTAGGGTTAGGGTGAATGTGAGGGTTAGGGTTAGGGTTAGGGATAGGCTTAGGTTTAGGCTAAGTTTGAGGGTTAGGTTTAGGGTTAGGGTGAGTTTTAGGGTTAGGATTAGGGTGAGTGAGAGGGTTAGGGTTAGGCTTAGGTTTATGATTAGCATGAGGGTGAGGGTGTGGGTTAGAGTTAGGGTGAGGGTGAGGGTTAGTTTGACAGTTAGGGTTACGGTTAGGGTGAGGTTTAGGGTTAGGATTAGGATTAAGGTTAGGGTGAGGGTGAGGTTTATGATTAGATTTAGGTTTATTTGGAGGCTTAGGTTGAGGGTTAGGGTTAGGGTTAATGTTAGGGTGAGGTTTATGGTTTGGATTAGGGTTAGACTTAGGGTTAGGGAGAGGGTGAGGTTTAGGGTTAGAGTTAGTGTTAGGGTGAGGTTTAGGTAGAGGGTTATGATAAGGGTTAGTTTTAGGGTTAGTGTTACGGTAAGAGTTAGGGGGACGGTTAGGATTAGGGTTAGGTTTAGGGATAGGATTAGGGCTAGAGTGATGGGGAGGGTGTGTGTTAGGTTTAGGTTTACGGTTAGGCTTAGGATTAGGCAGAGGTTGAGGTTGAAGCTGAGCTTTACGGTTATGTGGAGGGTTAGGAGGAGGGTTAGGGTTAGGATTAGGGTTAGGATAAGGGCTAGGGTGAATGTGAGGGTGAGGTTTAAGGTTATGGTTAGGGTTAGGGTTAGGGAGATTGTGAGCTTTAGGGTTAGATTTAGGATTAGGGTGAAGCTGAGGGTGAGGGTTAGGGTTAGGGTTAGGATTAGGATTAGGGTAAGGTTTAGGGTGAGTGTGAGGGTTACAGTTAGGCTTAAGGTTAGGCTGAGGGTGAGGGTGAGGGTGAGGGTTAGGGTTATGGTGAGCGTGAGGATTAGGGTTAGGTTGAGGGTTAGGTTTAGGGTTAGGGTTAGGGTGAGGGTTAAGTTTAGGGATAGGTTGAGGGTAAGCATAAGGATTAGGGTAAGGATTAGGGTTAAGGTGAGGGCAAGGTTGAGGGTGAGGGTTAGGGTTAGTATTAGATTAAGGTTTAGGGTTAGGGTGAGGGTGAGGGTTAGGTTGAGGGTTAGGGTTACGGTGAGGGTGAGGATTAGGGGTAGGGTGAGGGTTAGGGTTAGGATTAGGTTTAGCATGAGCGTGAGTGTTAGCATTACAGTTAGGGTTAGGGTTAGGGTTAGGTTTAGGGTTAGGATTAGTGTTATTGTTAGGGTTAGGGTTAGAGTTATGATGAGGGTGAGGGTGAGGGTGAGGGTTAGGCTTAGGGTTAGGGTGAGGTTTAGGTTAGGATTAGGATTAGGTTTAGGGTGAGGGTGAAGTTTAGGTTAGATTTAGGGTTAGTTGCAGGGTGAGGTTGAGGGTTAGGGTTAGGATTAGTTTTAGGGTTAAGGTTAGGGTGAGAGTTAGGTTGAGGTTTTGGGTTATGGTTAGGGTTAGGGTTAAGAGTAGGGTGAGGGTGAGGGTGAAGGTGAGTGTGCCGGTTAGGCTTAAGCTTAGGCTTAAGGTTAGGCTGAGGGTGACAGTGGGGTTGAAGATTAGGTTTAGGGTGATGGTTAGGGTTGGGGCTAGGGTGAGGGTTAGGATGAGGGTTAGGTTTAGGATTAGTGTTAGGTTGAGGGCTAGGTTGAGGGTCAGGTTAGGGTAAGGATTAGGCTTAGTTTTAGGGTTAGGCTGAGCATGAGGTTGAGGTTAGTGTTAGGGTTAGGGTGATGGTTAGGTTTACAGTTAGGGTGAGGATTAGGATGAGGTTTAGGGTTAGGGTGAGTGTTAGGGTGAGGATGTTGGTAAGGGTAAGGGTTAGGTTTAGGCTGAGGGTGAGGGTTAAGATAAGGGTGAGGGTTAGGGTTAGGGTTAGGGTTAGGGTAAGTGTTAGGGTTAGGGTTAGGGTGAGCGTGAGGGATAGATTGAGGATTAGGGTTAGGGTTAGTTTGAGGTTTAGGGTGAGGATGAGGGTTAGTGTTAGGGTGAGGGTTAGGGTTAGAATTAGGGTTAGGGTGAGGGCTAGTTTGAGGATGAGGATTAGGGTTAGGCTTAGAGTTAGGGTGAGGGTTATGATGAGGGTTAGGGTTAGGATTAGGGTTAGGGTGAGGGCTAGGGTGAGGTTGAGGTTTAGGGTTAGGGTTAGGATTAGGGTTAGGGTGAGGGTGAGGTTTATGGTTACATTTAGGTTTAGTTGGAAAGTTAAGTCGAGGGTTAGGGTTAGGGTAAGTGTTAGGGTTACGGTTAGGTTGAGGGTTAGGTTGAGGTTTAGGGTTAGGTTTAGGGTTAGGATTAGGGTTAGGGTGAGGGTGAGTGTGAGGTTTAGTGTTAGGGTTAGGGTTAGGCTTAGGCTTAGGCTGAGGGTGAGGGTGGGTGTGAGGATAAGGGTTACGGTGATGGTTTGGGTTAGGGTTAGGGTGAGGGATAGTGTTAGGGTTAGGTTTAGAGTTAGGGTTAGTGTGAGGGTGAGGTTTAGGCGTAGAGTTAGGGTTAAGTTGAGGGTTATGGTAAGAGTGATGGTTAGGGTGAGGGTGAGGGTTACGGTTAGGGTGAGGGTTAGGGTGAGGGTTATGTTTAGGGTGAGGGTTAGGGTTAGGGTTAGGGTTATTGTTAGCGTTAGTGTTAGGGTTAAAGTTATGGTGAGGGTGAGGGTGAGGGTTAGGTTCAGGGCTAGGATGAGGTTTAGGGATAGGGTTAGTGTTAGGGTTAGGGTCAGGGTGAGGTTTAGTGTTAGAGTTAGGTTTAGGGTGAGGCTGAAGGTGCGGGTTAGGGTTAGGATTAATGTTAGGGTTAGGCTTAAGGTGAGGGTTAGTTTGAGGGTGAGGGTTAGGGTAAGGGTTAGGAGTTGGATTAGGATTAGTGTTAGGGTGAGTGTACGAGTTATTGTTAGGGTTAGGGATAGGCTTAGTGTTAGGCTGAGGTTGATGGTGAGGGTTAGGTTTAGGGTGAGATTGAGTGTTAGGGTTAGGGTGAGTGTGAGGTTTAGGGTTAGGGTTACGCTTAGGATTAGGCTGAGGGTGAGGGTGTGGTTTAAGTTTAGGGTGACGGTTAGGGTTATGGGGAGGGTTAGGATGAAGGTTTGCGTTAGGATTAGGGTTAGGGTGAGGGTGACTGTGTCTGTTATGGTTATGTTTAGGGTTAGGCTTAGGTTTAGCCTGAGGGAGAGGTTGAGGATGAGGGCTAGGGTGAGGGTAAGGTTTAGGGTTAGGGTTAGTGTGAGGGTTAGGGTTAAGTTAAGGGTGAGAGTTAGGGTTCGGTTTAAGTTTAGGGTTAGGTTGAGGGTTTGGGTTCAGATTAGGGTTAGGGTGAGGGTGAGCGTGTGGGTTAGGTTTAGTGTTAGGCTGAGCTTTAGGGTTAGGATTAGGGTTAGGGTTAGGGCTATTGTGAGGGTTAGGTTTAGAGTTAGGGTTAGGGTGAGGTTTATGGTTAGGGTTAGGGTTAGTGTTAGATTTAGGGTTAAGTTGAGGGTGAGGTTTAGGCATAGGTTAAGGATTAGTTTTAGGGTAAGGGTTAGGGTGGGTGTGAGCGTTAGGATTAGGGTTAGGCTTAGTGTTAGGCTGAGCTTGAGGTTTAGGGTTAGGTTGAGAGTTAGAGTTAGGGTTAGGGTTTGGGTGAGGTTTAAGGTTAGGGTTAGGGTGAGGGTAAGGATGATGATTAGGGTTAGGATTTCGGTTAGGGTGAGGGCTAGGGTGAGGCTGAGGGTTAGGGTTAGTGTTAGATTAAGGTTTAGGGTTAGGGTTAGTGTTAGGGTGAGGGTTAGGTTGAGGGTTAGGGTTACAGTGAAGGTGAGGATTAGGGTTAGTGTGAGGGTTAGGGTTAGGATTAGGGTTAGCATGAGGGTGTGTGCTAGGATTAGGGTTAGGGTTAGGGTTAGGTTTCGGGTTAGGGTTAGTGTTATTGTTAGGGGTATGGTTAGAGTTATGGTGAGGATTAGGATGAGGGTTAGGGTAAGGATTAGGGTGAGGTTTAGGGTTAGGGTTAGGATTTGGGTTAGGGTGTGGGTGAGGATTAGGGTTAGATTTAGGTTAGTTGGATGGTTAGGTCGAGGGTTAGGGTTAGGGTTAGTTTTAGGGTTAAGGATAGGGTGAGGGTTAGGGTGAGGTTTAGGGTTATGGTTATGATTAGGGTTAGGATTGGGGTGAGGGTGAGTTTGAGGGTTATGGTTAGGATTAGGGTTAGCATGAGGGTGTGTGCTAGGATTAGGGTTAGGGTTAGGGTTAGGTTTCGTGTTAGGGTTAGTGTTATTGTTAGTGGTATGGTTAGAGTTATGGTGAGGGTTAGGATGAGGGTTAGGGTTAGGATTAGGGTGAGGTTTAGGGTTAGGGTTAGGATTAGGGTTAGGGTGTGGGTGAGGATTAGGGTTAGATTTAGGTTAGTTGGATGGTTAGGTCGATGGTTAGGGTTAGGGTTAGTTTTAGGTTTAAGGATAGGGTGAGGGTTAGGGTGAGGTTTAGGGTTATGGTTAGGATTAGGGTTAGGATTGGGGTGAGGGTGAGTTTGAGGGTTATGCTTATGGCTAGGCTTAGGTTTAGGGTAAGGCTGAGCGTGAGGGTGGGGGTGAGGTTTACGTTTAAGGTGATGGTTAGGGTTAGGGTTAGTTTGAGTTTAGGATGAGGTTTAGGATTAGGATTAGGGTTAGGGTGAGGGCTAGGGTGAGGGTGAGGTTTAAGGTTAGGGTGATGGTTAGGTTTACGGTTGGGGTGAGGGTTAGGATGAGGTTTAGCATTAGGGTGAGGGTTAGGGTGAGGATGATGGTAAGTGTAATTGTGAGGTTTCGGCTGAGGGTGAGGGTTAAGATAAGGGTGAGTGTTAGGGTTAGGTATAGGGTTAGGGTAAAGGTCAGGGTTAGGATTAGTGTGAGGGTTAGATTGAGGATTAGGGTTAGGGTTAGTCTGAGGTATACAGTGAGGATGAGGGTTAGGATTAGGGTAAGGGTGAGAGTTAGGATGAGGGTGAGGATTAGGGTTAGGATTAGGTTTAGGGTGACTTTTAGGATTAGTGTGAGGATTAGGGTTAGTTTGAGGGTTAGTGTTAGGGTTAGGGTTAGTGTTAGGGTGAAGGTATGTGTTAGGGAGAGGGTTAGGTTTAGGGTGAGTGTTATCTTTAGGGTGAGGGTTTGGGTTAGGTTTAGGGTTACTGTTAGGTTTAGGGTTAGGGTTACGGTTACGGTGAGGGTGAGCGTTAGGTTTAGGTTTACAGTGAGGTTTAGTGTTAGGGTTAGGGTAAGAGTAAGGGTTAGGTTGAGGGTGAGGTTTAGGGGTACAATTTTAGTTAGGGTGAGGGTTAGGGTTAGGGTGCGGGTTAGCGTCGGGGTGACTGTAAGGGTAAAGTTGACGTTTAGGCTGAGGGTGAGGGTTACGGTAAGGGTGAGGGTTAGGGTTAGGGTTAGGGTTAATGTTAGCGTTAGGCTGAGGGTGAGGGTTAGATTGAGGATTACTGTTATGGTTAGTGGGAGGTTTATGGTGAGGATGAGGGTTAGGTTTAGGCTGAAGGCTAGGGTGAGGTTGAGGTTTAGGGTTAGTGTTAGGGTGAGGTTTAGGGTTAGGGTGATGTTTAGGGTTAGTGTTAGGGTTAATGTTAGGATTAGGGTTAGTGTTAGGTTGAGGGTAAGTGTTAGGGTGAGTTTTAGGGTTAGGGTGAGTGTTATAGTTAGGGTGAGGGTTAGGGTTAGGATAAGTGTAAGGGTGAGGGCTAGGCTAAGGGTTAGGGTGAGGGTTAGGGTTAGGGATAGGATGAGGTTTAGGATTAGGTTTAGGGTGAGGGTGAGTGTGAGGGTTAGGATTCAGGTTAGCATTAGGCTTAGAGTTAGGATGAGGATTAGGGTGAGGGTTTGGGTGAGGGTGAGGCTGAGGCTGAGGATTAGGGTAAGTTAAGGTTTAGTGTTAGTGTTAGGGTTAGTGTTAGCGTTACAGTGAGGGTTGGGGTTAGGGTTAGGGTTAGGGTTAGGCTTAGAGTTAGGGACAGGGTGAGAATGAGGATTAGGTTTATGATTAGGGTTAAGGTGAGGGCTAGGGTGAAGGTGAGGATTAGGGTTAGTGTTAGGGTAAGGTTTAGGGTTAGGGTTAGGGTTAGGGTTAGGGTAAGGGTTAGGATGAGGGTTAGGGTTATAGTGAGGGTGATGGCTAGGGTTAGGGTGAGTGTTAGGGTTAGGGTGAGGTTGAGTGTTAGCTTTATGGTTAGGGTTAGGGTTAGGGTTAGGGTTAGGATTACTGTTATTGTTAGGGTTAGGGTTATAGTTATGGTGAGGGTGAGGGTGAGGGTGAGTGTTAGGGTTAAGGTGAGGTTTAGGGTTAGGGTTAGGTTTAGGATTAGGGTGAGGGTGAGGTTTATGGTTAGATTTAGGTTATTTGGAGGGTTAGGTCGAGAGTTAGGGTTAGGGTAAGTGTTAGGGTTAAGGTTAGAGTGAGGGTTAGGTTGTGGTTTAGGGTTAGGTTAGGCTTAGTGTGAGGGTAAGGTTTATGGTTAGATTTAGGTTATTTGGAGGGTTAGGTCGAGAGTTAGGGTTAGGGTAAGGGTTAGGGTTAAGGTTAGGGTGAGGGTTAGGTTGAGGTTTAGGTTTTCCGTTAGGTTTAGGGTTAGGATTAGGGTTAGGGTGAGGGTGAGTGTGAGGTTTAGGGTTAGGGTTAGGCTTAGGCTTAGGGTTAGGCTGAGTGTGAGGTTGGGGGTGAGGATTAGGGTTAGGGTGATGGTTAGGGTTTGGGTTAGGTTGAGGGTAATGTTAGAGTTAGGGTTAGAGTTAGGGTTAGGCTGAGGTTGAGGTTTCGGGGTAGAGTTAGGGTTAGGGTGAGGGTTAGGGTTAGAATGAGGGTTATCGTGGGGGTGACGGTAAGGGTAAAGTTGAGGTTTAGGCTGAGGGTGAGGGTTACGGTAAGGGTGAGGGTAAGGGTTAGGGTGAGGGTTAGTGTTAGTGTTTGGGTGAGTTTGACGGTTAGATTGAGGATTAGTGTTAGGGTTAGTGTGAGGTTTATGGTGAGGATGAGAATTAGGTTTAGTGTGAAGGCTATGGTGAGGGTGAGGGTTAGGTTTAGTGTTAGGGTGAGGTTTAGGTTTAGGGTGATGTTTACGGTTAGTGTGAGTGTTAGTGTTAAGGTCAGTGTTAGTGTTAGGTTGAGGGTAAGCGTTAATGTGAGGGTTAGTGTTAGGGTGAGGTTTATCGTTAGTGTGAGGGTTAGGGTTAGGATAAGTGTAAGGGTGAGGGCTAGGCTGAGGGTTAGGGTGAGTGTTAGGGTTAGGGATAGGCTTAAGTTTAGGATTAGGTTTAGGTTGAGTGTGAGGGTTAGGATTAGGGTTAGAGTTAGGCTTAGAGTTAAGAGGAGGGTTAGTGATAGGGTTTGGGTTAGGGTGAGGGTGAGGCTGAGGATTAGGGTTAGGTTTAGTTTTAGGTTTAGGGTTAGTGTTAGTGTTAACGTTAGTGTTAGTGTTACAGTGAGGGTTGGGCTTAGGGTTAGGGTTTACGTTAGGCTTAGAGTTAGGGTGATTGTTAGGATGAGAATTAGGTTACAATTAGGGTTAGGGTGAGGGCTAGGGTGAAGGTGAGGTTTAGGGTAAATGTTAGGCTAAGGTATAGGTTTAGGATTAGGGTGAGGGTGATGGTTAGGGTTAGGATTAAGGTTAGGGTTAGGATTAGGGTTAGGGTGAGGTTGAGTGTTAGCATTAGGTTTAGGGTTAGGGTTAGGGTTTGGTTTAGGGTTAGGATTACTGTTATTGTTAGGGTTAGGGTAAGAGTTATGGTGAGGGTGAGGGTGAGGGTGAGTGTTTGGGTTAGGATGAGGTTGAGGTTTAGGGTTAGCTTTATTAGTAGGATTAGGGTTAGTGTAAGTGTGAGTGTGAGGGTTAGGGTTAGGTTTAGGAATAGGCTTAGGGTTTTGCTGAGGTTGAGGGTGAGGGTTAGGGTTAGGGTGAGGTTTAGGGTTAGGGATTGGGTGAGTGTGAGGGTTAGGTTTAGGGTTAGGCTGAGCATGAAGGTGTGGGTTAGGTTTAGGGTTAGTGTTAGGTGAGGTTTAGGTTTTGGTTTAGGGTTAGAGTTAGGGTTAAGGTGAGGGTGAGGTTTAGGGTTAGAGTTAGGCTTAGGGTGAGGTTTAGGTTGAGGGTTAGGGTAAGGGTTAGTTTTAGGGTTGGGGTTGGGGTCAGAGTTAGGGAGAGTGTTAGGGTTAGACTTAGGTTTAGGGACAGGATTATGGTTAGAGTGAGCGTGAGTGTGTGTGGTAGGTTTAGGTTTAGGGTTAGCCTGAGGGTTAGGCTAAGGGTGAGGTTGAGGGTGAGGTTTAGGGTTAGGGGGAGTGTTAGGGTGAGGGTTAGGTTTTGGGTAAGGGCTAGGGTGAGTTTGAGGGTGAAGTTTAATGTTAGGCTTAGGGTTAGGGTTAGGGTGAGGGTGAGGTTTAGGGTTAGTGTTAGGGTTAGGGTGAGGGTTAGCGTTAGGGTTATTGTTAGGTTTAGGGTTTGGTTTAGGGTGAGGGTTAGGGTGAGGGTGAGGGTTAGGATTAGGATTATGGTTAGGGTTAGGCTGAGGTTGAGTGTGAGGGTGAGGGTTAGGTTTAGGGTGAAGGCTAGGGTGAGGGTGAGGGTTAGGGTTAGTGTTAGATTGAGTGTTAGGGTTAGGGTGACGTTTAGGGTTAGTGTAAGAGTTAGTGTTAGGGGTAGGCTTAGTGATAGTGTGAGGGTAAGTGTTAGGGTGAGGGTTAGGGTTAGGGTGAGGTTTATGGTTATGGTGAGAGTAAGGGTTAGGATAAGTGTAAGGGTGAGGGCTAGGCTGAGGGTTAGGGTGAGGTTTAGGGTTACTTATAGGGTTAGGTTTAGGATTATCGTTAGGTTTAGGGTGAGTTTGAGGGTTAGGATTAGGGTTAGGGTTAATCTTAGAGTTAGGATGTCGGTTAGGGTAACGCTTTCTATTAGGGTGAGGGTGAGGCTGAGGATTAGGATTAGGTTTAGTGTTAAATTTAAGGTTAGGTTTAGGGTTAGGGTTAGTGTTAGGTCAGTGTTAGGGTTACAGTGAGGGTTGGGGTTAGGATTAAGGTTAGGCTTAGAGTTAGGGTGAGGGTTAGGATAAGGATTAGGTTTACAACTAGGGTTTTGGGTGAGGGCTATGGTGAAGTTGAGGATTAGGGTTAGTGTTAGGGTAAGGTTTAGCTTTAGGTTTAGGTTTAGGGTGAGGGTTAGGATGAGGGTTAGGGTTACAGTGAGAGTTAGGGTAAGGGTTAGGCTTAGGGTTAGGGTTAGGGTTAGGGTTAGGGTGAGGTTGAGTGTTAGCATTAGGTTTAGGTTACGGTTAGGGTTAGGTTTAGGTTTAGGATTACTGTTATTGTTAGGGTTATGGTTAGAGTTATGGTGAGGGTGAGGGTGAGGGTGAGGGTGAGTGTTAGGATTAGGGTGAGGATTAGGGTTAGGGTTAGGATTAGCGTTAGGTTGAGCTTGAGGTTTAGGGTTAGATTTAGGTTTAGTTGGAGCGTTACGTCGAGGGTTAGGGTTAGGTTAAGTGTTAGGGTTAAAGTTAGGTGAGGGTTAGGTTGAGGTTTAGGGTTAGGTTTAGGGTTAGGATTAGTTTAGGGTGAGGGTGAGTGTGAGGTTTAGGTTTAGGTTTAGGCTTAGGCTTAGGGTTAGGCTGAGTGTGATGTTGGGAGTGAGGATTAGGGTTAGGGTGATGGTTACAGTTAGGGTTAGGGTGAGGGTTAGTATTAGGCTCAGCGTTAGAGTTAGGGTTAGGGTGAGGGTGAGGTTTAGTGGTAGAGTTAGGGGTAGGGGGAGGGTTAGGGTTGGAGTGAGGGTTATGGTGTGGGTGACAGTATGGGTAAAGGTGAGGTTTAAGCTGAGGTTGAGGGTTACGGGAAAGGTGACGTTTAGGGTTAGGGTGAGGGTTAGGGTTAGGGATAGGGTGAGGGTGAGGGTTAGATTGAGGATTAGTGTTGGGCGAGGTCTAGCGAGACGGTGAGGTTTAGGATTAGTGTTAGGGTGAAGTTTATGGTTAGGGTAATGTTTAGGGTTAGTGTGAGGTTTAGTGTTAGGGTTAGGGTTAGTATTAGGGTGAGGGTAAGCGTTATGGTGATGGTTAGGGTTAGGGTGAGGGTTAGGGTTAGTGTTAGGGTTATTGTTAGTGTTAGGTTTAAGGTTAAAATTATGGTGAGGGTGAGGGTTAGGGATAGGGTTAGGATGAGGTTTAGGGATAGGGTTAGGTTTAGGGTTAGGGTCAGGGTGAGGTTTAGCGTTAGAGTTAGGGTTAGGGTGAGGCTGAGGGTGAGAATTCGTGTTAGAAATATTGTTAGGGTCAGGCTTAAGGTGAGGTTTAGGGTTAGGGTTAGTATTAGGGTGAGGGCTAGGGTGAGGATGAGGTTTAGGTTTATGTTCAGTGTGAGGTTTAGTGGTATAGTTAGTGTTAGGGTGAGGCTGAAGGCGAGGGTTAGGGTTAGGATTAATGTTAGGCTTAGCCTTAAGTTGAAGTTTAGGTTGAGGGTGAGGTTTAGGATTAGGGTTAGTAGTAGGATTAGGGTTAGGGATAGGCTTAGGGTTAGGCTGAGGTTGAGGGTGAAGGTTAGGGTTAGGGTGAGGTTTAGGGTTAGGTTTAGGGTGAGTGTGAGGGTTAGGGTTAGGGTTAGGCTTAGGATTATGCTGGGGTTGAGGGTGTTGGTAAGTGTTAGTGTTAGGGTTAGGGTTATGGGGAGGGTTAGGATGAGGGTTAGGGTTAGGGTGAGGTTTAGGGTGAGGGTGAGTGTGTGTGTTAGGGTTAGGTTTAGGGTTAGGCTTAGGGTTAGGCTGAGGGTGAGGTTAGGGTTAGGGTTAGGCTTAGGCTTAGGCTTAGGGTAAGGCTGAGAGTGAGGGTGAGGCTGAGGGTTAGTGTTAAGCTGAGAGTTAGGGTAAAGGTTAGGGGGAGGGTTAGGAAAAGGGATAGGGTTAGGATTAGGGTTGGGTGGGGCTAGGGTGAGAATGAGTTTTAGGGTTAGGGTTAGCTTGAGGGTTAGGATTATTTTAAAGGTGAGAGTTAGTATTCGGGTTAAGTTTAGGGTTCGGTTGAGGGTTAAGGTAAGGTTTACAGTGAGGTTGAGGGTTAGGGTTAGACTGAGGGTTAGGGTTCGGATTAGGGTTAGGGTGAGCGTGAGGGTTATGGTTAGTGTTAGGGTGAGGGTTTGGATGAGGGTTAGGGTTAGGATTAGTGTTAGGGTGAGGGCTAGGGTGAGGGTGAGGTTTAGGGTTAGGGTTAGAGTTAGGGTGAGTTTTAGGTTTAGAGGTAGGGTTACTGTTAGGGTGAGGGTGATGTTTAAGGTTAGAGTTCGGGGTAGGATGAGGCTGAGGTTGAGCGTTAGGGTTAGGGTTAGTGTTAGATTTAGGGTTAATGTGAGGGTTAGGTTCAGGGTGAGGGTTAGGCTTAGGGTTAGGATTAGGTTTAGGGTAAGGGTTAGGGTGAGTGTGAGCATTACTGCTAGGGTTAGGGTTTGGCTTAGGGTTAGGCTGAGGGTGAGGGTGAGGGTTAGAGTTTGGTTATGTTTATGGTTAGGGTGAGGGTTAGGGTTAGGGTTAAGGTGAGCATGAGGTTTATGCTTACTTTGAGGATTACCTTTAGGGTTAGGGCTAGGTTGAGGGTTAATTTTAGGGTGATGATGAGTGTAAGGATGAGGATTAGGGTTAGGATTAGGGTTAGGGTGAGGGCTAGGGTGAGGTTGAGCGTTAGGGTTAGTGTTAGATTAAGGTTTAGGGGTAGGGGTAGGGTGAGGGTAAGTTTGAGGGTTAGGGTTCCAGTCAGGGTGATGATTATGGTTAGGGTGAGGGTTAGGTTTAGGATTAGATTTAGCCTGAGGATGAGTGTTAGGATTATTGTTAGGGTTAGGGTTAGGGTTAGGTTTAGGGTTAGGATTAGTGTTTTTGTTAGGGTTAGGGTTAGAGTTATGGTGAGGGTGAGGGTGAGGGTAAGGGTTAGGTTTAGGGTGAGGTTTAGGTTTAGGGTTAGGATTAGGGTTAGGGTGAGGGTGAGGGTTAGGGTTAGGGTGAGTGTTAGGGTTAGGTTTAGGGTGAGAGTTAGGGTTCGGTTATGTTTAGGATTAGGGTGAGGGTTAGAGTTAGGGTTATGGTGACCATGAGTTTTAGGGTTATGTTGAGGATTAGGCTTAGGGTTAAGGCTAGTGTGAGGGTTAAGGTTACGGTTAGGGTGAGCTTAAGGATGAGGATTAGGTTTAGGATTAGGGTTAGGGTGAGGGCTAGGCTGAGGGTGAGGGTTAGGGTTAGTGTTAGATTAAGGTTTAGGGTTAGGGTTTGGGTTAGGGTGAGGGTTAGGTTGAGGGTTAGGGTTATGGTGCGGGTAAGGATTAGGGTTAGAGTGAGGGTTAGGGTTAGGATTAGGGTTAGCATGAGAGGGAGTGTTAGGATTACAGTTAAGGTTAGGATTAGGATTAGGATTAGTGTTATTGTTAGGTTTAGGTTTTGAGTTATGGTGAGGGGGAGAGTGAGGGTGAGGTTTAGGTTTAGGGTTAGTGTGAGGTTTATGGTCAGGGTTAGGATTAGAGTTAGGGTGAGGGTGAGGATGAGGGTTATTGTTAGGGTGAGGTTTAGGGTTAGGGTAAGGGGCAGGGTTAGGATGAGGGTTAGGGTAAGGATTAGGGTTAGGGTGATGGCTAGGGTGAGGGTAAGGTTTAGGGTTAGTGTTAGGGTTAGGGTGAGGGTGAGGTTTAGGGTTAGAATTAGGGTTAAGCTGAGGTTTAGGGTGAGGGTTAGGGTTAGGTTTAGGATTAGGATTAGGGTAAGGGTTAGGGTGAGTGTGAGGTTAGGTTTAGGATTAGGGTTAGGCTTAGGGTTACACTGAGGATGAGGGTGAGGGTGAGGTTTAGGGTTAGGATTAGGGTTATGGTGAGGTGAGTGTTTGTGTTAGAGTTAGGTTTATGGTTAGGCTTAGGGTTAGGCTTATGTTGAGGTTGAGGGTAAGGGTTAGGGTTAGGGTGAGGGTTAAGGTAAGGGTTGGGGGAGGGTTAGGATGAGGTTTAGTGTTAGGATTAAGGTTAGGGTGAGGGCTAGAGTGAGGGTGAGGTTTAGGTTTAGGGTCAGGGTGAGGTTTAGTGTTAGAGTTAGTGTTAGGGTGAGGCTGACGGTGAGGGTTAGGGTTAGGATTAATGTTAGGGTTATGCTTAAGCTGAGGTTTAGGGTGAGGGTTAGGATTAGGGTTAGGAGTTGGATTAGGGTTAGCGTGAGGGTGAGGATTAGGGTTAGGGTTAGGGAAAGGCTTAGGGTTAGGCTGAGGTTGAGGGTGAAGTTTAGGGTTAGAGTGAGGTTTAGGGTTAGGGTTAGGGTAAGTGTGAGGGTTAGGGTTAGGCTTAAGCTTAGGATTATGCTGAGGGTGAGGGTGAGGTTTAGTGTTAGGATTAGTGTTAGTGTTATGGGGAGGGTTAGGATGAGTGTTAGGGTTAGGGTGTAGTTTAGGTTGAGGGTGAATGTGTGTGTTAGGGTTACATTTAAGATTATGCTTAGGGTTAGGCTGAAGGTGAGCTTGAGGCTGAGGTTTAGTTTTAGGGTGAGTGTTAGGATAAGGTTTAGGGGGAGGGTTAGGAAAAGGGATAGGGTTAGGATTAGGGTTGGGTGAGGCTAGGGTGAGAATGAGGTTTAGGGTTAGGGTTAGCTTGAGGGTTAGGATTATGGTAAGTGTGAGAGTTAGTGTTCGGGTTTAGTTTAGGGTTAGGTTGACGTTAAGGTAAGGGTTACGGTGAGGGTGGGGGTTAGGGTTAGGTTGAGGGTGAGGGTTCGGATTAGGGTTAGGGTGATCGTGAGGGTTATGGTTAGTGTTAGGGTGAGGGTCAGGATGAGGGTTAGGGTTAGGATTATTGTTAGGGTGAGGGCTAGGGTGAGGGTGAGTTTTAGGGTTAGGGTTAGGGTTAGGGTGAGGTTTAGGGTTAGGGTTAGGGTTAGTGTTAGATTTAGGGTTAGGCTGAGGGTTAAGTTGAGGGTAAGGGTTAGGATAGGTTTAGGATTAAGGTTAGGGTAAGGGTTAGGGTGAGTGTGAGCATTAGGGCTAGGGTTAGGGTTTCGCTTAGGATTAGGCTGAGGGTGATGGTGAGGATGAGTGTTAGGGTTAGTGTTAGATTAAGGTTTAGGGTTAGGGTTAGAGTTAGGGTGAGAGTCAGTGTACGGTTATGTTTTGGGTTAGGGTGAGTGTTAGGGTTAGGGTTAAGGTGAGCATGAGGTTTAGGGTTACGTTGAGGATTAGGCTTAGGGTTAGGGCTAGGGTGAGGGTTAGGGTTAGGTTAGGGTGAGGGTAAGGATGAAGACTAGGGTTAGGATTAGGGTTAGGGTGAGGGCTAGTGTGAGGGTGAGGGTTAGGGTTACTGTTAGATTAAGGTTTAGGGTTAGGGTTAGGGTAAGGGTTAGGTTGAGTGTAGGTTTACAGTGAGGGTGAGGATTAGGGTTAGGGTGAGGGTTAGGGTTAGGATTAGGGTTAGCATGAGGGTTAGTGTTAGGATTACAGTTAGGGTTAGGGTTCAGTTTAGGTTTATGGTTAGGATTAGTGTTATTGTTAGGGTTAGGGTTAGAGTAATTGGAAGGGTGAGGGTGAGGTTGAGGGTTAGGGTTAGGGTTAGGGTGAAGTTTACGGTTAGGGTTAGGATTAGGGTTAGTGTGAGGGTGAGGTTTAGGGTTAGATTTAGGGTTAGTTGGAGGGTTAGGTCGAGGTTTAGAGTTAGGGTTAGTTTTAGGGTTAAGGTTAGGGTGAGGGTTAGGTTGAGGTTTAGGTTTATGGTTAGGGTTAGGGTTAGGATCAGGATGAGGGTGAGGGTGAGTGTGAGGGTTAAGATTAGGGTTAGGCTTAGGCTTAGGGTTAGGCTGAGGGTGAGGGTGGCGGTGAAGATTAGGTTTAGGGTGATGGTTAGGTTTGGGGATAGGGTGAGTGTTAGGATGAGGGTTAGGATTAGGGTTAGGGTGAGGGCTAGGGGGAGGGTGAGGGTTAGGGTAAGGATTAAGCTTAGGCTTAAGGTTATGCTGAGCGAGTGGTTGAGGGTGAGAGTTAAGGTGAGTTTGATGGTTAGGTTTACGGTTATGGTGAGGGTTAGGATGAGGTTTAGGGTTAGGGTGAGGGTTAGGGTGAGGATAATGGTAAGGATAAGGTGAGGTTTAGTCTGAGGGTGAGGGTTAAGATAAGGGTGAGGGTTAGGGTTTCGTTTAGGGTTATGGTAGGGGTTAGGTTTAGGGTTAGGTTGAGGGTTAGATTGAGGATTAGGGTTAGGGTTAGTGTGAGGCTAGGGTGAGGGTGAGGTTTACGGTTTGGTGTAGGGTGAGGTTTAGGGTTAGAATTAGTTTTAGGGTGGGGGTTAGGGTGAGGTTTAGGGTTAGAGTTAGGTTTAGGGGGATGGTTAGGGTGAGGTTTATGCTTATTGTTATTTTTAGGTTTATGGGATGGTGAGGGTTAGGTTGAGGTTTAGGGATAGGGTTAGGTTTAGTATTAGGGTTAGGGTGAGGGTGAGGGTGACCGTTAGGGTGAGGGCTAGGCTTAGGCTTAGGCTTAGGCTGAGGGTGAGGGTGGGGGTGAGAATTAGGGTTAGGGTGATGGTTTGGGTTAGGGTTAGTGTTATTGTTAGGGTTAGGGTTAGAGTTAGGGTGAGGGTGAGGGTGCGGGTGAGGGTTAGGGTTCGGATTAGGGTGTGGTTTACGGTTAGGGTTAGGGTTAGTGTTAGGGTGAGGTTTAGGGTTAGATATAGGGTTAGGGTAAGGGTTAGGGTTAGGGTTAGGGATAGGGTTAGTGTTAGAATTATGGTGAGAGTGAGGGTTAGGTTGAGGTTTAGGGTTAGTGTTATGGTGAGGGTTAGTGTGAGGGTTAGTATTACGGTTAGGGTTATTGTTAGGGTGAGGGTAAGTTTTAGGGTGAGAGTTTGGGTTAGGGTGAGGGTTACTGTTACGTTGAGTGTTAGGATTAGCGTTAGGGTTATTGTTAGGCTTAGGTTTAGGGTTTTGGTTACAGTGAGGGTGAGTTATAGGGTTAGTGTTAGGGTGAGGTTTAGGGTTAGGGTTAGGGTTAGAATGAGGGTTAGGATGAAGGTGAGGTTTGCTGTTAGAGTTAGGGTGATGGTGACGGTTAAGGTTAGGATTTGGGTTAGGGTGAGGGTGAGTGTGTGTGTTAGGGTTAGGTTTAGGTTTCGGCTAAGAGTTAGGCAAAAGGTGAGGTTGAGGGTGAAGTTTAAGGTTATGATTAGGGTTAGTGTGAGAGTTAGGGCAACGGTTTGGTTTAGTGTTAGGGTGAGGGTTAGGGTGAGTGTTAGGATTAGGGTTAGGGTTATGGTGAGCGATAGGGTTAGGGTTAGGTTGAGGGTTTGGGTTAGGGTAAGAGTTAGGGTTAGTTTTAGTGCTAGGTTGAGGGTTAGGATGAGGACTAGGGTTACGATTAGTGTTAGGGTGAGGGATAGGGAGAGGGTGAGAACTAGGGTTTGTGTTAGGTTAAGGTTTAGGTTAAGGGATAGGCATAAGGTGTGGGTTATTATGAGGGTTAGGGTTACGGTGAGGGTGAGGGTTAGGGTTAAGGTGAGGGTTAGGGTTAGGATTAGGGTTAGGGTTAGGGTTTTGGAGAGGTTTACGGTTAGATTTAGGGTTAGGGTGAAGCTGAGTGTGAGTGTTAGGGTTCCAGTTAGTGTTAGGTTTAGGGTTAGTGAAAGGGTCAGGGTTAGAGTGAAGGTAAGTGTAAGGGTTAGGGTTAGGGTGAGGATTAGGGTTAAGGTTAGGGGGAGGGTTAGGATGAGGGTTAGTATTAGGATTAGGGTTAGGGTGAGGGCTAGGGTGAGGGTGAGGTTTAGGGTTAAGGTTAGGGTGAGCTTTAGGGTTAGGATTAGTGTTAGGGTTAGGGTGAGGCTGAGGTTTAGGGTTAGAGTTAGGGTTAAGGTAAGGCTGAGGGTGAGGGTTAGGGTTAGGTTTAGGATTAGGATTAGGGTAAGGGTTAGGGTGAGTGTGAGAGTTAGGGTTAGGGTTAGAGTTAGGATCAAGCTGAGATTGAGCTTTAGGGTTACGTTGAGGATTAGGGTTAGGGTTAGGGCTAGGGTGAGGGTTAAGTTTAGGGTTAGGGTGAGGGTAAGGATGAGGATTAGGGTTAGGATTAGGGTTAGGGTGAGGGCTAGCATGAGGTTGAGGGTTAGGGTTAGTGTTAGATTAATGTTTAGGTTTAGGGTTAGGGTTAGGGTGAGGGTTAGGTTGAGGTTTAGGGTTACGGTGAGGGTGATGATTAGGGTTAGGCTGAGGGTTGGGTTTAGGATTAAGGTTAGCGTGAGGGTGAGTGTTAGCATTAGCGTTAGGGTTAGGGTTAGGGTTAGGTTTCGGGTTAGGATTAGTGTTATTGTTAGGGTAGGATTAGAGTTATGGTGAGGGTGAGTGTGAGGGTGAGGTTTACGGTTAGGGTGAGGTTTAGGTTGAGGGTTAGGATTAGGGTTAGTTTTAGGGTGAGGGTTAGGTTTATGGTGAGGGTTAGGGTAAGGGTTAGGGTGAGAGTTAGTGTTCGATTATGTTTAGGGATAGGGTGAGGGTTAGGGTTAAGGTTACGTTGAACATGAGGTTTAGGGTTACGTTGAGGATTAGGCTTAGAGTTAGGGCTAGGGTGAGGGTTTAGGTTAGGGTTAGGGTGAGGGTAAGTATGAGGATTAGGGTTAGGATTAGGGTTAGGGTGAGGGTTAGGGTGAGGGTGAGGGTTAGGGTTAGAGTTAGATTAAGGTTTAGGGTTAGGGTTGCGGTTAGGGTGAGGGTTAGGTTGAGGGTTAGGGTTTCGGTGAGAGTGAGGATTATGGATAGTGTGAGGGTTAGGGTTAAGATTAGGGTTAGCATGAGAGTGAGTGTTAGGATTAGGGTTAGGGTTTGGGTTAGGTTTAGGGTTAGGATTAGTGTTATTGTTAGGGTTAGGGTGAGAGTTGTGGTGAGGGTGAGGGTGAGGGTGAGGCTTACTGATAGGGTTAGGGTGAGGTTTAGGATTAGGTTTAGGATTAGGGTTAGGGTGAGGGTGAGGTTTAGGATTAGATTTAGTGTTAGTAGGAGGGTTAGATCGAGGGTTAAGTTTAGGGTTAGTTTTAGGGTTAAGGTTAGGGAGAAGGTTAGGTTGAGGTTTAGGGTTATGGTTAAGGTTAGGGTTAGGATTAAGGTGAGGGTGAAGGTGAGTGTGAGGGTTAGGGTTTGGGTTAGTCTTAGGCTTAAGTTTAGGCTGAGTGTGAGGGTGGAGGTGAAGATTAGGTTTAGGGTGATGTTTAGGATTAGGGCTAGGATGAGTTTTAAGATGAGGGTTAGGATTACTATTATGGTTAGGTCGAGGTCTAGGGTTAGGGTGAGGGTTAGGGTAAAGTTTAGGCTTAAGCTTAGGGTTAGGCTGAGCATGAGGTTGAGGGTGAGGTTAGGGTTAGGGTGATGGTTAGGTTTTCGGTTAGGGTGAGGGTTGGGATGAAGTTTAGGGTTAGGGTGAGAGTTAGGGTGAGGATGATGGCTAGGATAAGGGTAATGTTTACGTTGAGGTTGAGTGTTAATGTGAGGGTGAGGGTTAGGGTAAAGTTTAGGGTTAGGGTTAGGGTTAAGGTTAGGGTTAGGGTGAGGGTTAGGGTTAGGATTAGGGTTAGGGTGAGGTTGAGTGTTAGCATTAGGTTTAGGGTTAGGGTTAGGTTTAGGGTTAGGGTTAGGATTAGTGTTCTTGTTAGGGTTAGGGTTAGAGTTATGGTGACGGTGAGGGTTAAGGTTAGTGTTAGGGTTAAGGTTAGGGTGACATTAGGTTGAGGTTTAGGGTTAGGGTTAGGTTTAGGGTTAGGATTAGGGTTAGGGTGAGGGTTAGTGTGAGTTTTAGGGTTAGGGTTAGGCTTATGCTTAGGGTTAGGCTGAGGGTGAGGATTAGGGTTAGGGTGATGTTTAGGGTTAAGTTTATAGTGAAGGATAGTGTTAGGGTTAGCGTTACAGTTAGGATTAGGGTGACGATGAGGTTTAGGGGTAGAGTTAGGGTTAGGGTGAGGGTTAGCATTAGAGTGAGGGTTAGGGTGGCGTTGATGGTAAGGATAAAGGTGAGGGTTAGGCTGAAGTTGAGGGTTACAGTAAGGGTGAGGGTTAGGGTTAGGGTGAGGGTTCAGGTGAAGGTGAGGGTTAGATTGAGGATTAGTGTTAAGGTTAGTGTGAAGTTTAGGGTGAGGATGAGGGTTAGGGTTAGGGTGAGGGCTGGGAGAGGGTCAGGTTTAGGGTTAGTGTTAGGGTGAGTTTTAGGGTTAGGATTATGGTTAGTGTTAGTGTGAGGGTTAGTGTTAGGGTTAGGGTTAGTGTTAGGGTGAGGGTAAGTGTTAGGGTGAGGGTTAGGGTTAGGGTGAGTTTTATGGTTAGGGTGAGGGTTACGGTTAGGGTTAGCATTATTGTTATCTTTAGGGTTAGGGTTTCAGTTATGGTGAGTATGAGGATTACATTTAGGGCTAGGATGTGTTTTAGGGATAGGGTTATGATTAGGGTTAGGGTCAGGTTGATGTTTAGTGTTAGAGTTACGGTTTGGGTGAGGCTGAGGGTCAGGGTTCGAGTTAGGATTAATGTTAGGGATAGGCTTAAGGTGAGGGTTAAGTTGAGGGTGAGGGTTAGAGTTAGGGTTAGGAGTAGGATTAGGGTTACGGTTAGGGTGAGTGTGAAGGTTAGGGTTAGGGTTAGGGATAGGCTTAGGGTTAGGCTGAGGTTGAGGGTAAGTGTTAGGGTTAGGGTTAGGGTTAGGATGAGTGTGAGTGTTATTGTTAGGATTAGGGTTAGGGTGAGGGTGAGTGTGTGTGTTAGTTTTAGGGTTAGGGTTAGGGTTAGGTTTAGGTTGAGGTTTGAGGTTTGGTTTAGGGTTACAGTTAGGTTTATGGTGAGGGTGAGGTTTAGGTTTAGGCTGAGGGTGAGGGTGGGTTTGAGGATTAGAGTTAGGGTTAGGATTAGGATTAAGGTTAGGGATATTGTTAGTGTTATGTTTAGGGTTAAGTTTGTGGTGAGGGTGAGGCTGAGGGTGCAGGTGAGGGTGAGGGTTAGGGTTAGAGTTAGGGTGAGGTTAAGGGTGAGGGTGATGTTTAGGGTTAGAGTTAGGGTTAGGGTGAAGGTTAGGTTGAGGTTTAGGGTAGTGTTAGTGTTAGGGGTAGGGTTAGCGTGAGAGTTAGGGGGAGGTTTATGGTTAGGGTTAGGGTGAGGGATAGGATTAGGGTTAGGGTGCAGGTGAGTGTGTGTTTTAGGGTCAGGTTTAGGGTTAGGCTTAGGGTTAGGCTGATGATGAGGTTGAGGGTGAGGGTTAGGGTTCGGTTTGGGGTGAGGGTTAGGGTTAGGGGTAGGGGTAGGTTAAGGGTTAGGATGAGGTTCATGGTTAGGATTTGGATAAGGCTGAAGGCTAGGCTGAGGGTTAGGTTGAGGGTTAGGGTTAGAGATAGGGTTAGGTTTAGGATTAGGGTTAGGGTGAGGTTGAGTGTGAGGGTTAGTGTTAAGGTTAGGGTTAGGCTTATAGTTAGTGTGAGGGTTAGGGTTAGGTTTTGGGTTAGGGTGAGGGTGAAGCTGAGGATTAGGTTTAGGGTTAGGATTAGGTTTAGGGTTAGTGTTAGGGTTAGGGTTAGTGTTAGGATTATGTTGAGGGTTAGGAATAGGAGTAGGGTTAGGGTTAGACTTAGGGTTCGGCTGAGGGTGAGGGTGGGTGTGATGATTAGAGTTAGGCTTAGGGTTAGGCTTAGGGTTAGGGTTATTGTTAGTGTTATGGTTAGGGTTAAGTTTGTGGTGAGGGTGAGGCTGAGGGTGAGGGTTATGTTTATGGATAGTGTTAGGGTTACGGTTAGTGTTAGGGTTATTATTATTGTTAGGGTTAGAGTTAGATTTACGGTGAGGGTGAGGATACGGGTGAGGGTTAGGTTTAGGGTTAGGGTGGGGTTTACGGTTAGGGTTTGGATTAGGGTTCGGGTGAGGTTGACGTTTAGGGTTAGATTTAGGGTTAGTGTTAGTGTGAGGGTTAGTGTTAGCGTTAGGGTTAGTGTTACAGTGAGGGTAAGACTTAGGGTGAGGGTTTGGGTTAAGGTGATGGTTATGGTTAGGGTGAGGTTTAGCATTAGGTTTAGGGTTGTTGTTAGGTTTCAGTTTAAGGTTACTGTTATGGTGCAGGTGAGGGTGAGGTTTAGGGTTAGGGTTAGGGTGAGTTTTAGTGTGAGGGTGAGGTTTAGGGTTAGACAGGGTTAGAGTAAGGGTTAGGTTGAGGGTTAGGGTTAGGGTTAGTGTTAGGGTGAGATTAGGGCGAGGTTTAGGGTTAGGGTTAGGGTGAGGGTTAGGATTAGGGTTAGCATGCGGGTGAGTGTGTGTGTTAGGGTTAGGTTTAGGGTTAGGCTTAGGATTAGTCTGAAGGTGAGGTTGAGGGTGAGGGTTAGGATTAGGGTTAGGGTGAGGGTGAGGTTGAGGGTCAGGATTAGGGTTAGGGTGAGGGTTAGGATGAGGCTTAGTGTTAGGATTAGGGTTAGGGTGAGGGCTAGGGTGAGGTTTAGGGTTAGGTTAAGGTTTAGGCTTTGGCTTAGTGTTAGGCTGAGCGTGAGGTAGAGGTTGAGGGTTAGGGTTTTGGTGATGGTTAGGTTTATGGTAAGGGTGAGGGTTAGGATGAGGTTTAGGTTAGGGGGAGGTTTAGGGTGAGGATGATGATAAGGGTAAAGGTGAGGTTTAGGCTGAGGGTGAGGTTTAAGATAATGGTGAGTGTTAGGGTTAGGTTTACGGTTAGGGTGAGGGTTAGGATTAGGCTTTGGGTGAGGGTTAAATTGAGATTTAGGGTTAGGGTTAGTGTAAGGTTTATGGTGAGGATGAGGGTTAGGGTTAGGTTAGGATTATTTTTAGGTTTATGGTGAGGGTGAGGTTTTCTGTTGGAAAGAGTGTTAGGGTGAAGTTTAAGGTTAGGGTAAGGGTTATCATGGGGGTGATGGTAAGGGTAAACATGAGGGTTAAGCTGAGGGTGAGGTTTACAGTGGGATGAGGGTTAGGGTTAGGGTGAGGGTTAGGGTTAGGGGAAGGGTGTGGGTTAAGGTTAGATTGAGAATTAGAGTTAGGGTTAGTGTGAGGTTTAGGGTGAGGATGAGGGTTAGTGTTAGGGTGATGGCTAGGGTGAGATGAGGGTTAGGTTTAGCTTTAGGGTGATGTTACGGGTTAGGGTGATGATTAGGGTTAGTTTGAGGGTTAGTGTTAGGGTTAGGGTTAGTGTTAGGGTGAGAGTAAGTGTTAGGGTGAGTGTTATGTTTAGGGTGAGTGTTATGGTTAGGTTGAGGGTTAGGGTTAGGATTAGGGTTATTGTTAGGGTTAGGGTTACAGTTATAGTGAGGGTGAGGGTGAGGGTTAGGGTTAGGGTTAGGATGAGGTTTAGGTTTAGCGTTAGGTTTAGAGTTAGGGTTAGGGTGAGAGTGAGGTTTATGGTTAGAGTTAGGGTTAATGTTAGGGTTAGGGTTATGGTGATTGTTTGGGTTAGAGTTAGGCTTAGGCTTAGGTTTATGCCAAGCATGAGGGTGAGGGTTAGGCTTATGGTTAGGGTGAGGTTTAGGGTTCGGGTTAGGGTGAGGGTTAGGATGAGGTTTAGGGTTAGGATTTGTGTTAGGGTGAGGGTTAGGTTTAGGGAGACGGTTTGGTTTAGGAGGGTTAGGGTTAGGCTTAGGATGAGTGTGAAGGTCAGGGTTAGGGTTAGGCTTAGGTTTAGGGTGAGGGTTAGGGTTAGGGGTTTGGTTAGGGTGAGGGTGATGCTGAGGATTAGGGTTAGGTTTAGGGTTAGGTTTTGGGTTAGGTTTAGGGTTAGGGATTGGGTTCCAATTAGGGTTAGCGTTAGGGTTAGGGTTAGGCTTAGGGTTAGGCTGAGGGTGAGGTTGGGGTTGAGGTTTAGAGTTAGGGTTAGGATTACGATTATTGTTAGTGTTATGGTTAGGGTTAAGTTTGCAGTGAGGGTGAGGCTGAGGGTGAGGGTTATGGTTATGGTTAGGGTTAGGGTTAGTGTTATTTTTAGGGTTAGGGTTAGAGTTACGGTGAGATTGAGGGTGAGGGTGAGGGTTGGAGTTAGTGTGAGGTTTAGGGTGAGGTTTAGGGTTAGGGTTAGGGTGAGGGTGAGTTTTAGGGTTAGAGTTAGTGTTAGGGGAGCGTCAGGCTGAGGTTTATGGTTAGGGTTAGTGTTAAGGGCAGGGTGAGGTATAGGTTGAGGTTTAGGGATAGGGTTAGGTTTAGTATTAGGTTTCGGGTGAGGGTGAGGGTGAGTGTGAGGGTTAGGGTGAGGTTTAGGCTTAGGCTTAGGTTTAGGCTGAGGGTGAGGGTGGGGGTGAGGATTAGGGTTTGGGTGATGGTTCGGGTTAGGGTTAGTGTTATTGTTAGGGTTAGGGTTAGAGTTACGGTGAGGGTGAGGGTGCGGGTCAGGGTTAGGCTTAGGGTTAAGGTGGGGTTTAGGGTTAGGGTTAGGGTTAGTGTGAGGGTGAGGTTTAGGTTTAGATTTAGGGTTAGGGGGAGGGTTAGGGTTAGGGTTAGGCATAGGGTTAGTGTTCGGGTTTGGGTGAGGGTGAGGGTTAGGTTGAGGTTTAGGGTTATGGTTAGGGTTAGTGTGATGGTTAGGTTTAGGGTTAGGGTTAGTGTTAGGGTGAGGGTAAGTTTTAGGGTGAGAGTTTTGGTTAGGGTGAGCGTTATGGTTTGGGTGAGGGATAGGATTAGGTTAGGTTATTGTTAGGGTTAGGTTTAGGGTTTTGGTTACGGTGAGGGTGAAGTTGAGGTTTAGGGTTTGGGTTAGGTTTAGAGTGAGGGTTAGGATGAGGGTGAGGTTTACGGTTGGATTTAGGGTTAGGGTGAGGGTCAGGGTGAGGATTAGGGTTTGGGTTACTCTTATGGTTAGGGTTAGGGTGAAAGTTAGTTGGAGGATTAGGGTAAAGGTTAATGTTAGGGTTATGTTTAGGGTTTCAGTTTCGGTGAGTGTGAGGGTTAGGATTAGGGTTAGGGTGAAGGTGAGTTTTAGGGTTAGACTTAGGGATATGGTGAGGCTGAGGGTGAGGGTGAGGTTTAGGGTTAGGGTTAGGATGAGGTTTAGGGTTATGTTTAGTTTGAGTGTGAGGGTTATGGTTAGGGTTACGGTTAGCTGTAAGTTTAGGCTGAGGGTTAGGCTGAGGATGAGAGTTAGGGTTAGTTTGAGGGTTAGGGTTAAGGTTAGGGTGAAGTTTAGTGTTAGGGTTAGGGTTAGAGTTATGCTTAGGTTGAGGGTGAGATTTAGACGTAGAGTTAGTTTTAGGGTGAGGTTTAGGGTGAGTGTTACGGTTAGGGTGAGGGTTAGGGTAGGGGTGACTGTAAGGGTAAATGTGAGGGTTAGGCTTGAGGGTGATGGTTACGGTAAGCTTGAGGGTTAGGGTTAGGGTGAGGGTTAGGGTTAGTGTTAGGGTGAGAGTTAGGGTTCGGGTCAAGTTTAGGGTTAGGGTGAGGGTTAGCGTAAGGGTTATGGTGAGGGTGAGGGTTAGGGTTAGGTTGAGGGTTAGGGTCAGGATTAGGGTTAGGGTGAGGGTGAGGGTTAGTGTTAGTGTTAGGGTGAGGGTAAGTGTTAAGTTGAGGGTTAGGGTTAGGTTGAGGGTTATGTTTAGGTTGAGGGGTAGAGTTAGGGTTAGGGTTATTGTTAGGGTTAGGGTTAGTGTTACCATTACGGTGAGGATGAGGGTGAGGTTTAGGTTTAGGATTAGGATGAGGTTTAGGTTTAGAGTAAGTGTTAGAGTTAGGGTTAGTGTGAGAGTGAGGTTTAGGGATAGAGTTAGGGTTAGTGTTATGGTTAGGGTTAGGGTTAAGGTGAGGGTTTGGGTTAGAGTTAAGCTTAGGCTTAGGCTTAGGCCAAGCATGAGGGTGATGGTTGGGGTTAGGGTTAAGGTGAGGGTTAGTATGAGGTTTAGGTTTTGGATTAGTGTTAGGGTGAGGACTAGGGTGAGGGTTAGTGTTTGGGTTAGGTTTAGGGATAGGTTTAGGTTTAGAATTAGGGTTGGGTTGAGCGTCATTGTGAGAGTCAGGGTTACGGTTAGGCTTAGGGTTAGGGTGAGAGTTAGGGTTAGGGTTTTGGTTAGGGTGAGGGTGAGGCTGAGGATTAGGGTTAGGTTTAGGATTAGGTTTTGTGTTAGGTTTAGGCTTAGGCTTAGAGTTAGGGTTAGGGTTAGGGTTAGGGTTAGTCTTAGGATTAGGCTGAGTGTGAGGTTGGGGTTGAGGATTAGGGTAAGGGTTAGGATTAGTGTTATTGTTAGTGTTATGGTTAGGTTTAAGTTTGCACTGAGGGTGAGGCTGAAGTTGAGGCTTATGGTTAGGGTTAGGGTTAGGGTTAGTGTTATTTTTAGGGTTAGGGTTAGATATTTGGTGAGATTGAGGGTTAGGGTGAGGGTTAGGGTTAGGGTGAGGTTTAGGGTGAGGTTTAGGGTTAGGGTTAGGGTGAGGTTTAGGGTTAGAGTTAGTGTTAGGGGGATGGTTAGGTTGAGGTTTAGGGTTATGATTATTGTTAGGGTTAACGGGGAGGGTGAGGGTTAGGTTGAGGTTTAGGGATAGGGTAGATTTAGTATTAGGGGTAGGGTGAGGGTGAGTGTGACAGTTAGGGTGAGGGTTAGGCATAGGCTTAGGGTTAGGCTGAAGGTGAGGGTGGGGGTGAGGATTAGGGTTACGTTGATGGTTTGGGTTAGGGTTAGTGTTATTGTTAGGGTTAGGGTTAGAGTTATGGTGAGGGTGAGGGTGCGGGTGAACGTTAGGCTTAGGGTTAGGGTGGCGTTTCAGATTAGGGTTTGGGTTAGTGTGAGGGTGAGGTTTAGGGTTAGAATTAGGGTTATGATTAGGGTTAGGGTGAGGGTTAGGGATAGGGTTAGTGTTAGAGTTAAGGTGGGGGTGACGGTTAGGTTGAGATTTAGGGTTATGGTTATGGTTAGGTTTAGTGTGAGGGTTAGTGTTAGGGTTAGGGTTAGTGTTAGGTTGAGGGTAAGTTTTAGGGTGAGATTTTGGGTTAGGGTGAGGGTTATGGTTAGGGTGAGGGTTAGGATTAGTGTTAAGGTTATTGTTAGGGTTAGGTTTAGGCTTTTGGTTTCAGTGAGCGTGAGGGTGAGGTTTAGGGTTAGGGTTAGGGTGAGGTTTAGGGTTAGGGTTAGTGTTAGGGTTAGGGTTAGGGCGAGAGTTAGGAGTACAGTTAGGGTTAGGGTTAGGCTTAAGGTTAGAGCTAGGTTTAGGGTTTCGGTTACGGTGAGGGTGAGTTTCAGTATTAGGGTTAGGGTGAGTGTGAGGTTTAGGGTGAGAATTAGGGTTAAGGGTGAGTCTGAACGTGAGGGTGAGGATTAGGTTTAGGGTTAGGATTAGGATTAGGTTTAGGATTAGGGTGAGTGTGAAGGTTAAGGTTAGGGTTAGTGTTAGCCTTAGGTTTAGGCTGAGGGTTTGCGTGAGGGTGAGGTTTATGGTTAGTTTGAGGGGTAAGGTTAAGTTTAGGATGAGGTTTAGTGTTAGGGTTATGGTTAGAGTTATGGTTAGGGTGAGGGTGAGGTTTAGGGCTAGAGTTAGTTTTAGGGTGAGGGTTATGGTGAGTGTGAGGGTTATGGTGAGGGTTAGGGTAGGGGTGAAGTTAAGGGTAAACGTGAGGGTTAGGCTGAGGGTGACCATTACGGTAAGGTTGAGGGTTCGGGTTAGGGTGACATTTAGGGTTAGGTTTAGTGTGCGAGTTAGGGTACACTTTAAGTGTAGGGTTAGGGTGAGGGTTAGGGTAAGGGTTACAGTGAGGGTGAGGGTTAGGTTTAGGTTGAGGGCTAGGTTGAGGGTGAGGGTTAGGGTTAGAGTTAGAGTGAGTGCTAGGGGGAGGGTTAGGGTTAGGGATAGGTTTGGGTTTAGGATTAGTGTTAGGTTGAGGGTGAGTGTGAGGGTTAGGGTTAGGTTTAGGGTTAGGCTTAGAGTTGGGGTGAGGATTAGGGGTAGAGTTTGGGTTAGGGTGAGGCTGAGGCTGAAGATTAGTGTTAGGTTTAGGGTTATGGTTACGCTTAGGGTTAAGCTGAGGGTGAGGGTGGTGGTTAGGATTAGAGTTAGGGTTAGGTTAGGCTTAATTTTAGGGTTATTGTTAGTGTTATGGTTTGGGTTAAGTTTGCAGCGAGGGTGAGGCTGAGGGTGAGGGTTATGGTTAGAGTTAGGGTTAGGGTTAGGGTTAGTGTTATTGTTAGGTTTAGGTTTATGGTTACGGTGAGGGTCAGGGTGAGGATTAGGGTTAGGGTTAGGGTGAGGTTTAGGGTTAGGGTTAGGATTAGGGTTAGGGTGAGTGTGAAGTTTAGGGTTAGATGTAGACTTAGCTGGAGGGTTAGGTCGAGCGTTAATATTAGGGTTAGTGTTAGGGTTAAGGTTATGGTGAGGTTTAGGATGTGGTTTAGGGTTAGGGTTAGGATTAGGGTTAGGGTGAGGTGAGTGTGAGAGTTAGGGTTAGGCTTAGGCTTAGGCTGAGGGTTAGGCTGAGGGTGAGTGAGTGGGTGAGGATTAGGGTTAGCGTGATGTTCGGGTTCAGGTTAAGTTGAGGGCTAGGATGAGGGTTAGGGTTAGGCTTAGGATTAGGGTGAGGGCTAGGGTGATGGTGAGGGTTAGGGTAAGTGTTATGCTTAGGCTTAGGGTTAGGCTGAGCATGAGGTTGATGGTGAGTGTTAGGGTTAAGGATAGTGTGAGATTTAGTGTTAGGTTTAGTGTTAGAGTTAGGGTTAGGACGAGAGTGAGGTTTAGGAGTAGGGTTAGGGTTAGCGTGCGGATTAGGGTTTGGGTGAGGGCTAGGGTGGGGGTGACGGTAAGGGTAAAGGTGAGAGTTAGGCTGAGGGTGAGGGTTATGTTAAGAGTGGGGGTTAGGTTTAGGATGAGGGTTAGGGTTAGGGTTAGGGTGAGGTTAAGGGTTAGATTGAGGTTTAGTGTTAGGGGTAGTGTGAGGTTTAGGGTGAGGATGAGGGATAGGGTTAGGGTGAGGGTGAGGTTTAGGGTTAGGTTTAGGGTTTGGGTGAGGTTTAGGATTAGGGTGATGTTTAGGGTTAGTGTGAGGGTTATGGTTTGTGTTAGGATTAAGATTAGGGTTAGAGTTACGGTGAGTGTGAGGGTTAGTGTTAGGGTTAGGGTTAGGCTTAGTGTTAGGCTGAATGTGAGGGTGAAGTTGAGGGTTACGGTGAGGGTGTGGGTTAGGTTTAGGGTTAGGGTGATAGTTAGGGTTAGGGTTAGGGTTAGGGTTAGGGTGAAGGTGAGGGTGAGGGTGAGGGTTAGTGTTAGGGTGAGGGTTAGAATGAGGGTTAGGGTTAGGATTAGGGTTAGGGTGAGGGCTAAGGTGAGGGTGAGGTTTAGGGTTAGATTTAGGGTGAGGTTTAGGGTTAGGTTTAGGGTTAGGGTTAGGGTGAGGGTCAGGTTTAGGGTTAGAGTTAAGGTTAGGGTGAGGCTGAGGGTGAGGGTTAGGGTTAGGGTTAGTGTTAGAGTTAGGGTTACAGTGAGGGTGAGGGTGAGTGTGAGGATTAGGCTTAGTGATAAGATTAGGTTTAGGGTACAGGTTAGGGTGAGTGTGAGGGTTAAGGTAAGGGTTAGGTTGAGAGTTAGGTTTAGGGTGAGGTTTAGTGTTAGGGTTATGGTTAGGGTGTGGGTTAGTGTTAGTGTTAGGGTGAGGGTTAGGATGAGGATTAGGGTTAGGATTTGGGTTAGGGTGAGGGCTAGGGAGAGGGTGAGGGTTAGGGTTAGTGTTAGGGTGAGGTTTAGGTTTGGGTTTAGTCTTAGGGTCAGGGATAGGATGAGAGTTAAGGTTACTGTAACTGTGAGGGTTTGCATTAGGGTGAGGATTAGGGTTCGGATTAGGCTTAGAGTGAGGGTGAGTATTAGGATTAGGTTAGGGTTAGGGTTAGGGTTAGGGTTATGTTTAGGCTTAGGATTAGTTTATTGTTTGGGTTAGGGTTAGAGTTACAGTGATGGTGAGCTTGAGGGTGAGGGATAGGCTTAGGCTTATGCTTAGGGATAGGCTGAGCTTGAGGTTGAGGTTGACGGTTAGGGTTAGGGTGATGGTTAGGTTTATGGTTAGTGTGAGGGTTAGGTTGAGGGTTAAGGTTAGGGTTAAGTTTAGGGTTAGTGTGAGGGTTAGGTTTAGGTTTTGGGTTAGGATGAGGATGATGCTCAGGATTACTGTTAGTTTTAGGGTTAGGGTTAGGTTGAGGGTTAGGGTTAGTTGTAGGGTTACGGTGACAGTTTGGGTTAAGTTTAGGGTTATGGTTAGTTTTAGGGTGAGGGCTAGGGTGAGGCGTTGGGTGAGGTTTAGGGTTAGGGATAGGGTTAGGGTGAGGGTTAGTTTGAGGGTTATGGTTAGGGTTAGTGTTAGGGTGAGAGTTAGGCGGAGTGTTAGGGTTAGGGATAGGGTTAGGATTAGGGTTAGGGTGAAGATGAATATTTGTGTTTAGGTTAGTTTTACGGTTAGGCTTAGGTTTAGGCTGAGGGTGATGTTGAGGATGATGGTTAGGGTTATGGTGAGGGTTAGGGTTAGGGTTAGTGGGAGGGTTAGGGTGAGGGGTAGTTTTAGGATTAGGGTTAGGGAGAGGGCTAGGTTTTGGGTGAGGTTTAGGGTTAGTGTTAGGGTTAAGGTTAGGGTAAGGGTGAGGATTAGGCATAGAGTTAGTGTTATGGTGAGGCTGACCGTGAGGGTTAGGTTTAGGGTTAGTGTTAGATTTAGGGTGAGTGTGATGGTTAGTATTAGTGTTAGGGTTAGGCTGAGATTGAGGGTAAGGGTTAAGGTTAGGGTTAGGCTTGGGGTTAGGCTGAGGGTTAGGGTGAGGGTTAGGTTTACGGTTAGGGTGAGGGTTAGGGTTAGTGTTAGTGTTATTGTTAGGGTTAGGGTTAGAGTTAAGGTGTGGTTAGGGTGCGGGTGAGGGTTAGGGTTAGGGTTAGGGTGGGGTTAAGGGTTAGGGTTAGGGTGAGCGTGCGGTTTAGATTTAGATATGGTATTAGTAGGAGGCTTAGGGTGAGGGTTATGTTTAGTGTTAGTGTTACTGTTCCAGTTATGGTTAGCATGAGGGTTAGGGTTAGGGCTAGGCTTAGGCTTAAGCTTAAGCTTAGGCCGAGCATGAGTGTGAGGGTTAGGGTTAGGGTTAGGGTGAGGGTTAGAGTGAGGTTTAGGGTTAGGGTTAGGTTTAGGGTGAGGGCTAGGGTGAGGCTTAGGGTGAGGTTTAGGGTTAGGGAGAGGGTTAGGTTTAGGATTAGGGTTAGAGTGAGAGTGAGTGTGAGGTTTAGGGTGAAGGTTAGGGTTAGGCTTAGGTTTAGGATGGGCGTTAGGATTAGTGTTTGGGTTAAGGAGAGGGTGAGTCTGAGTATTAGGTTTAGGTTTAGGGTTAGAGTTAAGTTTAGGTTTAAGGTTAGGGTTAGGGTTAGTTTTAGGGTTATGGTGAGGGTTAGGGTTAGGGTTAGGGTTTGCCTTAGGGTTAGGCTGATAGTGAGGGTGGGGGTGAGGATAAGGTTAGGGTTAGGGTTAGGTTGAGGGTTAGGTTTAGGGTGAAGTTTAGGATTAGGGTTAGGTTTATGGTTACGGTGAGGGTTAGGGTTAGGGTTAGGTTTACGCTGAGAGTGAGGGTTAGGGTTAAGTTGAGGGTTAGGTTTAGGGTGAGCGTGAGGTTTAGGTTGATGTTTAGGGATAGGGTTAGGTTTAGGATTAGGGATAGTTTTAGGGTGAGTGTGAGGGTTAGGGTGAAGGTTAGGTTTAGGCTGAAGGTGAGATTGAGGTTTAGGGTTAGGTTTAGGTTGAGGGCTAATTTTAGGGTTATGAGGAGGGTTTGGATGAGCTTTAGAGTTAGGATAATGGTTAGGGTGAGGGGTATTGTGAGGGTGAGGTTTAGGTTTAGGGTTAGGGTGATGTTGAGGGTTAAGTTTAGGTTTGGGTTATGTTGAAGGTGAGGTTTAGGGTTAGAGTTAGGATTAGGGTGAGGCTGAATGTGAGGGTTATGGTTAGGGTTAGTGTTAGAGTTAGGGTTAGGGTGAGAGTTAAGATGATGGTGAGGGTTAGGTTTAGGGTTAGGATTAGAATTAGGGTAAGGGTTAGGGTTAGGCTTAGGGTTAGGGTTAGGATTAGGGTTATTGTTAGGGTTAGGGTTAGAGTTATGGTGAAGGTGAGGTTGCGGGTGAGGTTTAGGGTTAGTGTTAGGGTAGGGTTAAGTGTTAGGGTTAGTGTTAATGTGAGGGTGAGGTTTAGGGTTAGATATAGGGTTAGGGGTATGGTTAGGGTGAGGGTTAGGTTGAGGGTTAAGGTTAGGGTTAGGGTTACGTTGAAGGTGAGATTTAGGGTTAGAGTTAGGGTTAGGGTGAGGGTTAGGATGATGGTGAGGGTTAGGTTTAGGGTTAGGATTAGAATTAGGGTAAGAGTTAAGTTTAGGCTTAGGGTTAGGGTTAGGTTTAGGGTTATTGTTAGGGTTAGGGTTAGAGTTATGGTGAGGGTGAGGTTGCGGGTGAGGTTTAGGGTTAGGATTAGGTTGGGGTTAAGTTTTAGGGTTAGGGTTAGTGTGAGGGTGAGGTTTATGGTTAGATATAGGGTTAGGGGTATGGTTAGGGTGAGGGTTACGTTTAGTGTTAGTGTAAGGGTTAGGGTGAGGTTGAGGGTTAGGTTGAGGTTTAGGGTTATGGTTAGGTTTAGGGTTAGTGTGAGGGTTAGTGTTAGGGTAAGGGTTAGTGTTAAGGTTAGGGTGTTAGGGTGTGGGTTTTGGTTAGGGTGAGGTTTACGGTTAGGGTTATTGTTAGTGTTATATTTAGGGTTAAGTTTGCGGTGAGTGTGAGGCTGATGGTGAGGGTTATGGTTATACTTAGGGTTAGGGTTAGGGTTAGTGTTATTGTTTGGGTTAGGGTTAGAGTTACGGTGAGGTTGAGGGTGAGGGTGAGGGTGAGGGTTAGGGTGAGGTTTAGGGTGAGGTTCAGGGTTAGGATTAGGTTTAGAGTGAGGGTGAGGTTTAGGGTTAGAGTTAGGGTTAGGAGGTGGGTTAGGGGGTGAGGTTTAGGGTTAGTGTTAGTGTTAGAGTTAGGATGAGGGTGAGGGTTAGGATGAGGTTAGGGATAGGTTTAGGGTTAGGATTAGGGTTAGGGTGAGGGTTAGTGTAAGGGTTAGGGTCAGGGTTAGGCTTTGGCTTATGTTTAGGCTGAGGGTGAGGGAGGGGGTGAGGATTAGGGTTAGGGTGATAGTTCGGGTTAGGGTTAGTGTTATTGTTAGGGTTAGGTTTAGAGTTACGGTGAGGGTGAGGGAGCAGTTGAGGGATAGGTTTATTGTGAGATTTAGGGTTTGGGTTAGGGTTAGAGTTAGGTTTATGGTGAGGGTGAGGTTTAGGGTTAGAATTAGTGTTCTGGTGAGGGTTAGTTTGAGGGTTAGGGTTAGTGTTAGTGTTCGGGTTAGGTTTACGGTGAGAGTTAGGGTGCGGGTTAGGGTTAGGGTTAGTGTTAGGATTTGAGTTAGGGTGAGGGTGAGTGTGATTGTTAGGGTCAGGTTTAGGGTTGGGCTTAGGGTTAGGCTGAGGGGGAGGTTGAGGGGGAGAGTTAGGGTTAGGGTGAGGGTTAGGGTTCAGGTTACGTTTAGGGTTAGGGTGAGGGTTAGGGTAAGGGTTATGCTGAGGGTGAGGTTTAGGGTTAGTTTGAGGGTTAGGTTTAAGGTTAGGGTGAGGTTGAGTGTGAGGGTTAGACTTATGATGAGGGTTAGGTTGAGGATTTGTTTTAGGATTAGGGTTAGGGTGAGGGCTATAGTGAGGGTAAGGTTTAGGGTTAGGGTTAGGATGAGGTTTAGGGTTAGGGTTAGGGTTAGGGTGAGTATGAGGTTTAGGTTTAGAGTTAGGGTTACGGTGAGGCTGAGGGGGAGGGTTAGGGTTAGGGTGAGTGTTAGATTTAAGGTTAGGTTGAGGGTTAGGGTGAGGTTGAGGGTTAGGGTTAAGGTTAGGGTTAGGCTTAGGGTTAGGCTGAGGGTGAGGGTGAGAGTGAGGGTTAGGGTTAGGGTGAGGATTAGGGGGAGAGTTAGGATTCGCATTAAGTTTAGGGTTAAGGTGAGGGTTAGGGTTAGGCTTACAGCGAGCATGAGATTTAGGGTTAGGTTGAGGGTTAGGATGAGGGTTAGGATTAATGTGACGGTTAGTGTTAAGGTTAGTGTGAGGTTTAGGATGAGGATTAGGGTTAGGATTATGGTTAGTGTGAGGGCTAGTGTGAGGTTGCGGGTTAGGTTTAGTGTTAGGGTGAAGTTTAGGTTAGGGTTAGGGTTAGGGTGAGTGTTAGGATGAAGGTTAGGGTTATGGTGATATGAGTGTTAGGGTTAGGTTTGGGGTTAGGGTTAGAATTAGTGTTAGGGTGAGGGTGAGTATTAGGATTAGGGTTAGGGTTAGGGTTAGGGTTAGGTTTAGGATTAGGATTAGTGTTATTGTTAGTGTTAGTGTTAGAGTTAACGTGAGGGTGAGGGTGAGGGTGAGGTTGAGTGTCAGGATTAGGGTGAGGTTTAGGGCTAGGGTTAGGATTAGGGTTAGGGTGAGGGTGAGGTCTAGGTATAGATTTAGGGTTAGGGTGAGGGCTAGGGTGAAGCATAGGGTGAGGGTTAGGGCTAGGGATCAGATTAGGTTTAGGATTAGGGTTAAGGTGTGGGAGAGTGTGAGGGTTAGGTTTAGGGTTAGGGTTAGGCTTAGGGTTAGGGTGAGGGTTAGGGTTAGGTATTGGGTTTTGGTTGAGTGTGAGGCTGAAGATTAGGTTTAGGCTTAGAGTTAGGGTTAGGTTTAGGTTTAGGGTTAGGGTTAAGTTGAGGATTAGGGTTAGGTTAGGGTTAGGGTTATTGTTAGTTTTTTGGTTAGTGTTAAGTTTGGTGTGAGGTTGAGGCTGAGGGTGAGGGTTATGGTTAGGGTTAGGGTTATGGTTAGGGTTAGTGTTATTGTTAGGTTTAGAGTTAGAGTTACTTTGAGGTTGAGGCTGAGGGTGAGGGTTAGGTTTAGGGTGAAATTTTGAGTGAGGTTTAAGGTCAGTGTTAGGGTTATGGTTAGGATTAGTGTTAGGATGAGGGTGAGTGTGAGGGTTATAGTTAGGGTTAGGCTTAGGTTTAGGGTTAGGGTGTGGGTGAGGGTGGGGGTGAGGATTAGGTTTAGGGTGATGGTGAAGATTAGGGTTAGAGTGTTGGATAGGGTGGGGGTGAAGGTTAGGGTGAGGGATAGGCTTAGTCTTAGTCTGAGCATGAGGGTGAGGTTTAGGGTTAGGGTTAGGGTGAGGGTTAGGCTTAGGTTTATGGTGAGGGATAGGATGAGGTTTAGGGTTAGTATTAGGGTTATGGTTAGGGTTAGGGCTAGGGTGAGGGTTAGGGTGAGGGTTAGGGTTAGGGATAGGTTTAGGTTTACAATTAGGGTTAGGGTGAGGGTGAGTGGGAGGGTTAGGGTTAGGGTTAGGATTAGGTTTAGGGTTAGGGTGAGGGTTAGGATTAGGGTGAGGCTGAGCCTGAGGATTAGGTTTAGCTTTAGGGTTAGTGTTAGGTTTAGGTTTAGGGTTAGGATTAGGGTTATGTTTAAGGTTAGGGTTACGGTGAGGGTTAGGGTTAGGTTTAGGCTTAGGGTTAAGCTGAGGGTGAGGGTGGGGGTGAGGTTTAGAGTGAGGGTTAGGGTTAGTGTTAGGGTTATTGTTAGTGTTATGGTTAGGGTTAAATTTGCGGTGACGGTGAGGCTGAGTGTGAGGGTTTGTTTAGGGTTAGGGTTAGGGATAAGATTAGTGTTATTGTTTGGGCTCGGATTAGGGTTACCGTGAGTTTGAGGGTGAGGGTGAGGGTTTTGTTTAGGTTAAGGTGGGGTTTAGGGTTAAGGTTAGGGTTAGGGTTTGGGTTAGGGTGAGGTTTACCGTTAGATATAGGGTTATGGGGAGAGTTAGGGGGAGGGTTAATGTTAGGGTTAGGATTTGCGTTAGTGTGAGAGTTAGTGTTAGGTTAGGGTTAGTGTTAGGGTGAGGGTAAGTGTTAGGGTGAGGGTTTGGGTTAAGGTGAGGGTTAGGGTTAGGTTAGGGTTAGGGTAATGGTTAGGGTTAGGGTCAGGTTGAGGGTTACATTGAGGATTAGTGTTAGATTTAGTGTGAGGTTAGGGTGAGGATGAGGGTTGGGGTTACGGTGAAGGTGAGGGTTAGAACCAGGATTAGGGTGAGGGCTAAGGTGATTGTGAAGGTTAGGGTTAGGGTTAGCATTATGGTGAGGTTTAGGATTAGGGTAAGGGTTAGGGTTAGTGTGAGGATTAGTGTTAGGGTTAGGGTTATTGTTAGGGTGAGGATAACTGTTAGTTTGAGATTTAGGGTTAGGGTGAGGGTTATGGTTAGGGTGAGGGTTAAGGTTAGGTTTTGGGTTATTGTTAGGGTTAGGGTTACGGTTACGGTGAGGGTGAGGGTGAGGTTTAGGTTATGGTTAGGGTGAGGGTTGGGTTAGGATTAGGGTGATATTTAGGGTTAGTGTTAAGTTTAGGGTTAGGTTGAGGGTTTGGGTAATGTTTACTGTGAGGTTGAGGGTTAGGGTTAGGTTTAGGGTTAGGGTTAGGATTTGGGTTAGGGTGAGGGTGAGGGTTAGGATGAGGGTTAGGGTTAGGATTAGTGTTAGGGTGAGGGCTAGGGTGAGGGTGAGGGTTAGGGTAAGGGTTAGGCTTAGGATTAGGTTTAGGCTGAGCATGAGGTTGAGGGTGAGGGTTAGGATTAAGGTGATGGTTAGGTTTAAGGGTTGGATGAGGGTTAGAATGAGGTTAGGGTGAGGTTTAGGGTGAGGATGATGGTAAGGTTAAAGGTGAGGTTTAGGCTGAGTGTGAAGGTTAAGATAAGGGTGAGGGATAGGGTCAGTTTTAGGGTTAGGGAAAGGGTCAGGGTTAGGGTTAGGGTGAGGGTTAGATTAAGGACTAGGGTTAGGGTTAGTGTGATGTTTATGGTAAGGATGAGTGTTAGGGAGAGGGTTAGGTTTAATGTGGAGGTTATGATTAGGGTGAGGATTAGGGTAAGGGTGAGGTTTAGTGTTAGGGTTAGGGTTAGAGTTAGGGTTAGGGTGAGGGTGAGGTTTAGAGGCAGAGTTAGGGTTAGGGTGAGGGTTAGAGTAGGGTTAGGGTAAGGTTTAGGGAGGGGGGTGATGTTAATGTTAAATGTGAGGTTTAGGCTGAGGGTGAGGGTTACAGTGGAGTGAGAGATAGGGTTAGGGTTTGGGGAAGGGTGTGGGTGAGTGTTAGGGTTAAGGTGATGGTTAGGGTTAGTGTGAGGGTTAGTGTTAAGGTTAGGGTTAGTGTTAGGGTGAGGGGAAGTGTTAGGGTGAGGGTTAGGGTGTGGGTGAGGGTTATGTTTAGGTTGAGGGTTAGGGTTAGGGTTCGGGTTATTGTTAGGTTTAGGATTAGGGTTAGGGTTACAGTGAGTTTGAGGGTGAGGATTAGGTTTAGGGTTAGGATGAGGTTTAGATTTATGGTTAGAGTTAGAATTAGAGATAGGGTGAGAGTGATGTTTACGGTTAGAGTTAGGGTTAGTGTTAGGGTGAGGGTTAGGGTGAGGGTTGGGTTTAGGGTCAGGCTTAGGCTTAGGCTAAGGCTTAGGCTTAGGCTTAGGCTTAGGCTTAGGCTTAGGCTTAGGCTTAGGCTTAGGCTTAGGCTTAGGCTTAGGCTTAGGCTTAGGCTAAGGCCGTTAGGGTTAGGGTTAGGGTGAGGTTTAGGTTTAGGATTAGGGTGTGGGTTAGGATGAGGTTTAGAGTTAGGATTAGGGTTAGGGTGACGGTTAGGTTTAGGGATAGGGATAGTTTTAGGATTAGGGTTAGAGTGAGGGTGAGTGTGAGGGTTAGGGTTAAGGTTAAGCTTAGGTTTAGGCTGAGGTTTAGGGTTAGGGTTTCAGGTAGGGTGGGCGTGAAGCTGAGGATTAGGGTTAGGTTTAGGGTTAGGGTTAGGTTTAGGTTTAGGGTTAGGGTTAGGGTTAGGGTTAAGGTGAGGGTTAGGGTTAGGGTTAGGATTAGGCTTAGGGTTAGGCTGAAGATGAGGGTGGGAGTGAGGATTAGGGTTAGGGTTAGGGTTAGGTTTATTGTTAGTGTTAGGTTTGCGGTGAGGGTGTGGCTGAGGATGAGGGTTATGTTTAGGGTTAGTGTTAGGGTTAGTGTTATTGTTAGGGTTAGGATTAGATGTATGGTGAGGTTGAGGGTGAAGGTGAGGGTTAGGGTTAGGGTGAGGTTTAGCGTTAGGGTTCGTGTTAGGGTTAGGTTGAGGGTGAGGTTTAGGGTTAGAGTTAGGGTTAGGGGGAGGGTTAGGTTGAGGTTTAGGGTTACGGTTAGTGTTATGGTTAGGGTGAGGGTGAGGGTTAGTTTGAGGTTTAGGGATAGGTTTAGGTTTAGGATTAGGGTTAGGGTGAGTGTGAGTGTGAGGGTTAGGGTGAGAGTTAGGCTTAGGCTTAGGGTTCGGTTGAGGATGAGGATGGGGGTGAGGATGAGGGTTAGGGTGATGGTTTGGTTTAGGTTTAATGTTATTGTTAGGGTTAGGGTTAGAGTTACCGTGAGGGTGAGGTTGGGGGTGAGTGTTATGTTTAGGGTTAGGGTGGGGATTAGTGTTAGTATTAGGATTACTTTGAGGGTGAGTTTTAGGGTTAGATATAGGGTTAGGGGGATGGTTAGGGTGAGGGTTAGAGTTAGGGTAAGTGTTATGGTTAGGGTTAGAGTGAGGGTTAGATTGAGGATTAGGTTTAGGGTTAGTGTGAGGTTTAAGGTGAGGATGAGGGTTAGGGTTAGGATCAGGATGAGGGTTAGAATTAGGGTTAGGGTGAGGGCTAGGGTGAGGGTGAGGCTTAGGTTTAGGGTTAGGGTTAGGGTGAGGTTCAGGATTAGGGTGAGGGTTAGTGTTAGTGTTAGGGTGAGTGTTAGGGTGGGAGTAAGTGTTAGGGTGAAGGTTAGGGTTAGGGTGAGGTTTATGTTTAGGGTTAGGGTTAGGGTTAGGTTTAGGGTTAGGGTGAGGGTTTGGGTTATTGTTAGGCTTTGGCTTAGGCTTAGGCTTAGGCCGAGCATGAGTGTGAGGTTTAGTGTTAGGGTTAGGGTTAGGGTGAAGGTTAGGATGAGTTTTATGGATGGGATTAGGGTTAGGGTGAGGGCTATGATAAGTGTTAGAGTGAGGATTAGAGTTAGGGCTAAGGTTAGGTTTAGGATTAGGGTAAGGGTGAGCGTGAGTGTGAGGGTTAGGTTAGGGTTAGGTTTAGGCTTAGATTTAGGGTGATGGTTAGGGCTAGGGTTTGGTTTAGGGTGACGGAGAGGCTGAGGATTAGGGTTAGGTTTTGTGTTATGTTTAGAGTTAGGGTTAGTTTTAGGGTTAGGGTTAGTGTTAGGGTTAAGTTGTGGGTTAGAGTTAGGGTTAGGGTCAGGGTTAGGCTTAGGCTTAGGCTGAGGGTGAGTTTGGGGGTGAGGTTTAGGGTTATGGTTAGGGTTAGGCTTGGGGTTAGGTTTATTTTTAGTCTTATGGTTAGTGTTAAGTTTGAGGTGATGGTGAGGCTGAGGGTGAGGGTTATGGTTAGGGTTAGGGTTAGGGTTAGTTCTATTTTAGGGTTAGGGTGAGAGTTATAGTGAGGTTTAGGGTGAGGGTGAAGGTTAGGTTTAGGGTGGGGTTTAGAGTTAGGGTTAGGGTTAGGGTGAGGGTGAGGTTTAGGGTTAGAATTAGGGTTACGGGGTGGGTTAGGGTGAGGTTTAGGTTTAGGTTTAGGGTTAGGGTTAGTTTTAGGGTGAGGATAAGTGTTAGGGTGAGGGTATGTATTTGGGTGAGGGTTAGGATTAGGTTTAGGGTTATTGTTAGGGTTAGGTTTAGGGTTATGGTTGCGGTGAGATTGAGGGTGAGGGTGAAATTTAGGGTTAGATATAGGGTTAGGGTGAGTGTTAGGGTGAGGTTTAGGGTGAGGGTTAGGGTTAGGCTTAGTTTGAGGGTGAGGGTTAGGTTGAGGTTTAGGGTTAGGGTTAGGGTTAGAGTTAGTGTGAGGGTTAGTGTTAGGGTTAGGGTTAGTCTTAGGGTGAGGGTAAGTGTTAGATTGAGGATATGGGTTAGGGTGAGGGTTAATGTTAGTGTGATGGTATGGGTTAGGGTGAGGTTCATGGTTAGGGTGAGGGTTAGGATTAGGGTTAGGGTTATTGTTAGGGTTAGATTTAAGGGTATGTTTGAGGTGAGGGTGAGGGTTAGGGTTAGGGTGAGGTTTAGGTTTTGGTTTAGGGTTAGAGTTAGGGTTAGAGTGAAGGTGAGGTTTAGGGTTAGGGTTAGGGTTAGGGTGAGGGTTAGGTTGTGGGTTAGGGTTAGGGTTAGTGTTAGGGTTAGGGTTAGGTGAGAGTTAGGGAGAGGGTTACGATTAGGGTTAGTTTTAGGGATAGGATTAGGATTAGGGTGAGGGTGAGTGTGTGTGTTAGGGTTAGGTTTAGGTCTAGGCTTAAGGTTAGGCTGAGAGTTAGGTTGAGGTTGAGGTTTAGGGTTGGGGGAGGGTTAGGATGAGGGTTAGGGTTAGGATTAGGGTTAGGGTAAGGGCTAGGGTGAGCATGAGTTTTAGTGTTAGGGTTAGGGTGAGGTTTAGGGTTAGGATTATGGTTAGGGTGAGGGTGAGGTTTCGGGTTAGAATTAGGGTTAGGGTGAGGATGAAGGTGAGGGTTATGGCTATCGTTAGGGTTAGTGTTAGTGTTAGGTTTAGGTTTAGGTTTAGGGTGAGGGTTAGGGTGAGTGTTAGGTTTAGGGTTAGGGTTAGTGTTAGGGTGAGTGTGAGGGTTAGGTTTAAGGTTAGGGTGAGGGTTAGGGTTAGTGTTATGAGGAGGGTTAGGATGATGGTTAGGGTTAGGATTAGGGTTAAGGTGAGGGCTAGGGTGAGTGTGAGGTTTAGGGTTAGGGTTAGGGTGAGGTTTAGGTTTAGGGTTAGAGTTAGGGTTAAGGTGAGGCTGAGGATGAGGTTTAGGTTTAGGGTTAGGATTAGGATTAGGGTAAGGTTTAGGGTGAGCATGAGGGTTAGGGTTAGGGTTGGGGTTTGTCTTAGGGTTACACTGATTGTGAGGGTGAGGGTGAGGCTTAGGGTTAGGATTAGGGTTAGGGTGAAGGTGAGCATATGTGTTAGGGTTAGGTTTAGGGGTAGGCTTAGGGTTAGGCTGAGGGTGAGGTTGAGGGTGAAGGTTAGGTTTAGGGTCAGGGTTAGGGTAAGGGTTAGATGTAGGGTTAGGATGAGGGTTAGGGTTAGTATTAGGGTTAGGGTGAGGGCTAGGGTGAGGGTGAGGTTTAAGATTAGGGTTAGGGTGAGTGTTGGTGTTAGGGTTAGGTTAAGAGTTTTGGTTCTGGATAAGTATAGGGTTAGGGTAAGGGTTACAGTGAGGTTGAGGCTTAGGCTTAGGGTTAGGGTTAGCCTAGGTTTAGGCTGAGGGTGAGGGTGAGACTGAGGGTTAGGGTTAGGGTGAGTGTTAGGGTTTGGGTTATGGTGAGAGTTATGGTTCGCTTTAAGTTTAGAGTTAGGTTGAGTGTCAGGGTTATGGTTATGGTGAGTGTGAGGGTTAGGTTTAGGTTGACCATTAGGGTTAGCGATAGGGTTAGGTTGAGGGTTAGTGTTAGGGTGAGGGTGAGGGATAATATGAGGATTAGGGTTCAGATTAGAGTTAGGGTGAGGGCTAGGTTGAGGGTGATGTTTAGGGTTAGTTTTAGGTTGAGGTTGAGGTTTAGGGTTAGGGTTAGCGTGAGGGTTTGGATCCGAGTTAGGTTTACGGTGATGTGAGGGTAAGGGTTAGGTTGAGGGTTAGGGTTAGAATTAGGGTTAGGGTGAGGGTGAGTATTAGGATTAGGGTTAGGCTTAGGGTTAGGGTTAGGTTTAGGTTTAGGATTAGTATTATTGTTAGATTTAGGGATAGAGTTACAGTGAGGGTGAGGGTGAGGGTTAGGGTTAGGTGTAGGGTGAGGTTTAGGGTTAGTGTTAAGATTAGGGTTAGGGTGAGATTGAGGTTTAGGGTTAGATTTAGGGTTAGCGGGAGGGTTAGGTCTAGGTTTAGGGTTAGGGTTAGTGTTAGGGTTAAGGTTAGGGTGAGGGTGAGGGTGAGGGTGAGGGTTAGGTTTACGGTTAGGCTTATGCTTAGTTTTATGCTGAGGGTGAGGGTGGGTTTGAGGATTAGGGTTAGGGTGATGGTTAGGATTAGGGTTAGGGTGAGGGCTGGGGAGAGGGTGAGGTTTAGGGTAAGTCTTAGGCTTAGGCTAAGGGTTAGGCTGAGCATGAGGTTGAGTGTGAGGGTTAGTGTTAGCATGATGGTTAAGTTTATGGTTAGGGTTAGGGTTAGGATGAGGTTAGGGTTAGGGTGTGGGTTAGGGTGAGGATCATGGTAAGGGTAAAAGTGACTTTTAGGCTGAGGGTGAGGGTTAAGATAAGGGTGAGTGTTAGGGTTAGGTTTAGGGTTAGGGTAGGTTTAGGTTTAGTTTTAGCGTGTGGGTTATATTGAGGATTAGGTTTAGGGTTAATTTGAGGGTTATGGTTAGGGTGGGGGTTAGGGTTCGGTTTAGGATTATTGTTAGTGTTAGGGTTAGGGTTACGTTATGGTCAGGGTGAGGGTGAAGGTTAGGGTTAGGGTGAGGTTTAGTATTAGGGTTAGGGTGAGGTTGAGGTTTAGGGGTAGAGTTAGGGTTAGGGTGAGGGTTAGGGTGAGGGTTGGGGTTAGGGTGCGGATTAGGGTGGGGGTGACGGTTAGAGTAAAGGTGAGGGTTAGTCTGAGAGTGAGGGTTACTCTAAGGGTTAGGGTTAGGGTTAGGGTGAGGGTTGGGATTAGGGTTAGGCTTAGGCTTAGTCCCAGCATGAGGGTGAGGGTTAGGGTTCGGGATTGGGTGAGGGTTAGGGTTAGGGTTAGGGTGAGGGTTATGATGAGGTTTAGGGTTAGGATTAGCGTTAGGGTGAGTGCTAGGGTGAGGTTTAGGGTGAGGGTTAGTGTTAGGGATAGGGTTAGGGTTACGATTAGGGTTAGGGTAAGGGTGAGTGTCAGGGTTAGGGTTAGGGTTAGGGTTAGAGTTAGGGTGAGCGTTAGGGTTAGGGTTTGGGTTAGGCTGAGGTTGAGGCTGAGGATTAGGGTTAGGTTTAGGGTTAGGAGTAGGGTTGTGTTTAGGTTTAGGGTTAGTATTAGGGTTAGGGTTAGGGTTAGGGATACGGTGAGGGTTAGTGTTAGGGTTAGGCTTAAGGCTAGGCTTTGGGTTAGTCTGAGGTTGAGGGTGGAGTTGAGGATTAGGGTTAGGGTGATGGTTAAGATTAGGGTTAGGGTGAGGGCTGGGGAGAGGGTGAGGTTTAGGGTAAGACTTAGGCTTAGGGTTAGGCTGAGCATGAGGTTGAGTGTGTGGGCTAGGGTTAGCATGATGGTTAGGTTTACCGTTAGGTTGAGGGTTAGGATGAGGTTAGGGTTAGGGTTTGGGTTAGGGTTAGGATGATGGTAAGGGTAAAGGGGAGGTTCAGGCTGAGGGTGAGGATTAAGATAAGGGTGAAGGTTAGGGTTAGTATTAGGGTTAGGGTAGGGTTAGGTTTAGGGTAAGGGTGAGGTTTACATTGAGGATTAGGTTTAGGGTTAGGGTGAGGGTTATGGTTAGGGTGAAGGTTAGGGTTCGGGTTAGGGTTATTGTTAGTGTTAGGGTTAGAGTTACAGTGAGGTTGAGGGTGAGGGTGAAGGTTAGGTTTAGGGTGGGGTTTAGAGTTAGAGTTAGGGTTGGGTGAGGGTGAGGTTTAGGGTTAGAATTAGGGATACGGGGTGGATTAGGATGAGGTTCAGGTTTAGGGTTAGTGTTAGAGTTAGGTTGAGGGTGAGGATTAGGTTGAGGTTTTGGGATAGGTTTAGGTTTAGGATTAGGGTTAGGGTTAGGGTGAGTGTGAGGGTTAGTGTGAGGGTTAGGCTTAGGCTTAAGGTTAGGCTCAGGGTGAGGGTGGGATTGAGGATTAGGGTTAGGGTGATGTTTCGGGTTAGGGTTAGTGTTATTGTTAGGGTTAGTGTTATAGTTACGGTGAGGGTGAGGGTGCGGTTGAGGGTTAGGGTTAGGGTGGGGTTTAGGGTTAGGTTTATGGTGAGGTTGAGGTTTAGTGTTAGATATAGGGTTAGGGTGAGGGTTAAGGTGAGGATTAGGGTGAGGGTTAGGGTTAAGGTTAGTGTTAGGGTTAGGTTGAGGGTGAGGGTTAGGTTGAGGTTTAGGGTTAGGATTAGGGTTAGGCTTAGTATGAGGGTTAGTGTTAGCGTCAGGTTTACTCTAACGGTGAGAGTAAGTGTTAGGGTGAGGGTATGGGTTAGGGTGAGGGTTATGGTTAGGGTGAGGTTTAGGATTAGGGTTAGAGTTATTGTTAGGTTTAGGGTTAGGGTTAAGGTGAGAGTGAGGGTGCGGTTGAGGGTTAGGTTTAGGGTGGGGTTTAGAGTTAGGGTTAGGGTTAGGGTGAGGGTGAGGTTTACGTTTAGATATAGGGTTAGGATGAGGGTTAGGGTTAGGGTTTGTGTTAGTGTTAGGTGGAGTGTGAGGGTTAAGTTGAGGTTTAGGGTTAGGGTTAGGTTTAGGGTAAGTGTGACGGTTAGTGTTAGGGTTAGGGTTAGTCTTAGGGTGAGGGTTAGGATTTGGGTTAGGGTTATTGTTATTGTTAGGTTTAGGGTTATGGTTGCGGTGAGGTTGAGGGTGATTGTTAGGGTTAGGGTTAAGGTGAGGTTCAGGGTTTGGGTTAGGGTTAGAGTTACGGTTAGAGTGAGGGTGAGGTTTAGTGTTAGGGTTATGGTTTGGGTGAGGGTTAGGTTGAGGGTTCGGGTTTGCGTTAGTGTTAGGTTTAGGGTTAGGTGAGAGATAGGGAGAGGATTAGGATTGGAGTTAGTCTTAGGGATAGGATTAGGGTTATGTTGAGTGTGAGTGTGTGTGTTAGGGTTAGGGTTAGGTTTAGGCTTAGCGTTAGGCTGAGGGATAGGTTGAGGGTGAAGGTTAGGTTTAGGGGGAGGATTAGGATGAGGGTTAGGGTTGGGATTAGGGTTAGGGTAAGGGCTAGGGTGTGGGTGAGGTTTAGTATTAGGGTTAGGGTGAGGTTTAGGTTTAGGGTTAGGGTTAGTTTGAGGGTGAGGTTTAGGGTTAGAGTTAGGGTTAAGGTGAGGCTGAAGTTGAGGGTTAGGGTTATCGTTAGTGTTAGGGTTAGTGTTAGGCTTAGGTTTAGGGTTAGGTTTAGGGTGAGGGTTACGCTTAGGCTTAGGGTTAGGTTTAGGGTGACTGTGCGAGTTAGGGTTAGGGTTAGGGTTAGGCTTAGGGTTAGGCTGATTGTGACGGTAAGGGTTAGGTTTAAGGTGAGGGTTAGGGTTAGGGTTATGAGGAGCGTTAGGATGATGGTTGGGTTAGGATTAGTGTTAGGTTGAGTTCTAGTGTGAGGGTGAGGTTTAGGTTTAGTTTTAGGGTGAGGTTTAGGGTTAAGGTTAGAGTTAGGGTTAAGGTGAAGCTGAGGGTGAGTTTTAGGGTTAGGGTTAGGATTAGGATTAGGGTAAGGGTTTGTGTGAGCATGAGGGTTAGGGTTAGTGTTAGGGTTAGGGTTAGGCTTAGGGTTACACTGATGGTGAGGGTGAGGGTGAAGGTTAGGGTTAGGATTAGGGTTAGGGTAAAGGTGAGCATGTGTGTTAGGGTTAGGTTTAGGGGTAGGCTTAGGGTTAGGCTGAGGGTGAGGTTGAGGGTGACATTTAGGGTTAGGATAATGGTTAGTGTAAGAGTTAGAGGGAGTGTTAGGATGAGGGTTAGGTTTAGGAATAGGGTTAGGGTGAGGGCTAGGGTGAGGGTGAGGTTTAAGGTTAGGTTTACGGTGAGGGTTAGGGTTAGGTTTAGGGTGAGGGTTTTGGTTCGGGTTAAGTTTAGGGTTAGGATAAGGGTTACGGTGAGGGTGAGGGTTAGGTTTATGTTAGGGTTAGGATTAGGGTTAGGGTGAGGGTGAGTGTGAGGGTTAGGGTTAGTGTTAGTGTGAGGGTTAGGATGAGGGTTAGGATTAGGGTAAGGGGGAGGGCTAGTGTGAGGGTGAGGTTTAGGGTTAGGGTTAGGGTGACGTTTAGGTTTAGGGTCAGGTTTAGGGTTAGGGTGAGGGTGAAGTTTAGGGTTAGAGTTAGGGTTAGGGTGAAGCTTATGGCTAGGGTTAGGGTTAGGGTTAGTTTTAGATTTAGGGTTAGAGTGAGGGTTAGGGTGAGTGTGAGGGTTTGGCTTAGGGTTATTATAGGGTTAGGGTAAGGGTTAGGGTGAGTGTGAGGGTTAGGGTTAGGGTTAGGCTAGGTTTAGGCTGAGGGTGAGGGTGAGGGTGAAGGTTAGGGTTAATGTGAGGGTTAGGGTTAGGTTTATGGTGAGCGTGAGGGTTAGGTTTAAGTTGACCATTAGGGTTTGGGTTAGTATTAGGGTTAGGGTAAGGGTTAGGGTGAGGGTGAGGGTTAAGATGAGGATTAGGGTTCGGATTAGAGTTAGGGTGAGGGCTAGGTTGAGGCTGAGGGATAGGGCTTGTGTTAGGTTAAGGTTTAGGGTTAGGGTTAGGGTTAGGGTGAGGGTTTGGATGAGATTTAGGGTCACAGTGATGTGATGGTTAGGGTTAATTTGAGGGTTAGGGTTAGAATTAGGGTTAGGTGAGGGTGAGTGTTAGGATTAGGTTTTGGCTTAGGGTTAGGGTTAGGGTTAGTGTTACGATTAGTGTTATTGTTAGGGTTAGGGTTAGAGTTACAGTGAGGGTTAGGGTGAGGGTTAGGGTTAGTTTTAGGGTGAGGTTTAGGGTTAGGGTTAGGATTAGGGTTAGGGTGAGAGTGAGGTTTAGGTTTAGATTTAGGATTAGGGGGAGGGTTAGTTCGAGGGTTAGGGTTAGGGTTAGTGTTAGGTTTAAGTTTAGGGTGATGGTTAGGTTGAGTTTTAAGGTTAGGGTTAGGGTTAGGGTTAAAATTAAGGTTAGGGTGAGGGTGACTGTAAGGGTTCGGTTTACGGTTAGGCTTAGGGTTAGGGTTAGGCTGAGCTTGAGTGTGGGGTTGAGGATTAGGATTAGGGTGATGGTTAGGATTAGGGTTAGGGTGAGGGCTGGGGAGAGGGTGAGGTTTAGGGTAAGTCTTAGGCTTAGGCTTAGGGTTAGTGTGAGGGTTAGTGTTAGCATGATGGTTAATTTTAAGGTTAGGGTGAGGGATAGGATGAGGTTAGGCTTAGGGTTTGGGTTATGGTGAGGATGAAGGTAAGGGTAAAGTTGACTTTTAGGCTGAGGGTGAGGGTTAAGATAAGGGTGAGGTTTAGGGTTAGGTTTAGGGTTAGGGTTAATGATAGGGTGAAAGTGAGGGTGAGTTTTAGGATTAGAGTTAGGTTTAAGGAGAGGCTGAGGGTTAGGGGTAGGATTAGGATTAGGGTAAGGGTTAGGGTGAGTGTGAGGGTTAGGGTTAGTGTTAGGGTCAGGCTTTTGGTTACACTGAGGGTGAGGGTGAGGGTGAGGGTTAGGGTTAGGATTTGGATTAGTGTGAGGGTGATTGTGTGTGTTAGGGTTAGGTTTAGCTTTAGGCTTAGGGTTAGGCTGAGGGTGAGGTTGAGGTTGAGGGTTAGGTTTAGGGTGAGGGTTGGCTTAAGGGTTAGGGATAGGGTTATGATGAGGGTTAAGGTTAGGATTAAGGTTAGGGTGAGGGCTAGGTTGAGGGTGAGGTTTAGCGTTAGGTTTAGGGTGAGGTTTTAGGTTTGAGTTAGTTTTAGGTTGAGAGATACGTTCCGGGTTATGTTTAGGGTTAGGGTGAGGGTTAGGGTAAGGATTAAGGTGAGGGTGAGGGTTAGGGTTCGCTTGAGGGTAAGGCTTACGATTAGGGTTAGGATGAGGTTTAGGGTGAGGGTGAGGTTTAAGGATAGGTTTAGGATTAGGATTACGGTTAGGGTTAGGGTGAGTGTGAGGGTTATGGTTAGATTTAGGGTTAGGCTGAGGGTGAGGGTGAGGGTGAGGTTAGGGTTAGGGTGAGGTTCAGGTTTAGGGTTAGGTTTAGGGTTAGGCTGAGCATGAGGTTTAGTGTTAGAGGTAGGGTTAAGGTGAAGCTGAGGGTGAGGGTTAGGGTTAGGGTTAGGTTTAGGCTTAGGGTTAGGCTGAGAGTGAGTGTGGGGCTGAGGATTAGAGTTAGCCTTAGGGTTAGGCCTAGTGTTAGGTTTATTTCTAGTGTTATGGTTAGGGTTAATTTTGCGGTGAGGCTGAGGCTGAGTGTGAGAGTTATGGTTAGGGTTATTGTTAGGGTTAGGGTTTGTGTTATTGTTAGGGTTAGGCTTAGAGTTACGGTTAGGTTGAGGGTGAAGATGAAGTTTAGGGTTAGGGTGCGGTTTAGGGTTATTGTTAGGGTTAGACTGAAGGTGAGGGTAGGGATGAGGATTAGGGTTAGGGTGAGGCTGATTGTGTGTGAGGGTTAGGTTTATTGTTAGGCTTAGGGTTAGGCAGAGTGGGAGGTTGAGGGGGAGGGATAGAGTTAGAGGGAGACTTCGTATGAGGGTTAGGTTTAGGATTAGGTTTATGGTAAGGGCTAGGGTGAGGGTGAGGTTTAGGGTTAGGGTTAGGGTGAGGGTTAGGGTTATGGTTAGGGTTAGGGTGAGGGTGAGGGTGAGGTTTAGGGTTAGAGTTAGGGTTCGGGTGAGGATGAGGGTGAGGGTTAGGGTTAAGTTTAGTGTTAGTGTTAGGGATAGGGTTAGGGTGAGGGTTAGGTTGAGGGTGAGGGTTAGGGTTAGGGTTAGGATTAGGATTACGGTTAGGGTTAGGGTGAGTGTGAGGGTTAGGGTTAGGTTTAGGCTGAGGGTGTGGGTGAGGCTGAGGTTAGGATTAGGGTGAGGTAAAGGTTTAGGGTTAGGGTGAGCATGAGGTTTAGTGTTAGAGGTAGGGTTAAGGTGAGGCTGAGGGTGAGGGTTAGGGTGAGGGTGAGGTTAATGGTAAGGGTTAGGGGGAGGGTTAGGATGAGGGTTAGTGTTAGGATTAGGGTTAGGGTGAGGGCTCGGGTGAGCATGAGGTTTAGGGTGAGGGTTAGGGTTAGGTTTAGGGTGAGAGTTTTATTTCGGGTTATTTGAGGGTTAGGGTAAGAGTTACGGTGAGGGTCAGTGTTAGGTTTAGGTTGAGGGTTATGGTTCGGATTAGCGTTAGGGTGAGGGTGAGGCTGAGGGTTAGGGTTAGTGTTTTGATGAAGGTTAGGATGAGGGGTAGAGTTAGGATTAGTGTTAGGGTGAGGGCTTGGGTGAGGGTGAGGTTTAAGGTTAGGGTTAGGGTGAGGTTTAGGTTTAGGATGAATTATAGGGATAGGGTTAGATTTAGGGTTAGTGTCAGGTTGAGGTTTAGGGTTAGAGACAGTTTTAGGGTGAGGCTGAGCATGAGGGTTAGGGTTAGGATTAATGTTAGGGTTAGGCTTAAGTTGAGGGTTAGGGTGAGGGTGAGGTTTAGGGTTAGGGGGAGGGATAGGATGAGGGTTAGTGTTAGGATTAGGGTTAGGGTTTGGGCTAGGGAGAGGGTGAAGTTTAGGGTTAGGGTTAGGGTGAGGTTTAGGGTTAGGGTTAGGGTTGGGGTTTGGGTGAGGTTTAGGGTTAGAGTTAAGGTTAGGGATCGCCTGAGGGTGAGGTTTAGGGTTAGGGTTAGGGTTAGGTTGAGGGTGAGGTTTAGTTTGAGGTTTAGGGATAGGATTAGGTTTAGGATTAGGGTTAGGGTGAGGCTGAGTGTGAGGGTTAGGGTGAGGGTTAGGCTTAGGCTTAGGGTTAGGCTGAGGGTGAGGGTGGGTGTGAGGATTAGGGTTAGGGTGATGGTTAGGGTTAGTGTTATTGTTAGTGTTAGGGTTTGATTTACCGTGTGAGTGAGTTTGCGGGTGAGGTTTAGGGTTAGGGTTAGTGTGGGGTTTATGGTTACGGTTAGGTTTAGGGTTAGGTTGAAGATGAGGTTGAGGGTTAGATATAGGATTAGAGGGAGAGTTACGGAGAGGGTTAGGATTAGGGTTAGGGTGAGGCGTAGTGTTAGCATTAGGGTTATGGTTATTGTTTGGGTTAGGTTTAGGGTTAGGATTAGTGTTATTGTTAGGGTTAGTGTTAGAGTTATGGTGAGGGTGAGTGTGAGGGTGTGGGTTAGGGTTAGGGTTAGGCTTAGGCTTAGGCATAGTTTTAGGCTGAGTGTGAGGGTGGGGGTGAGGATTAGGGTTAGGGTGATGTTTAATGTTAGGGTTAGGGTGAGGGTTAGTGTTAGGGTTAGGGTTAGAGTTAGGGTTAGAGTGAGGGTGCGGTTTAGGGGTAGAGTTATGTATAGGGTGAGTGTTAGGTTTAGGGTTAGGGTTAGGGTGGTTTTGACCGTAAGGGTAAAGGTGAGGTTTAGGGTGAGGGTGAGGGTTAAGGTATGGGTGAGAATTAGGGTTAGGGTGAGGTTTAACATTAGGGTCAGGGTGAGGGTGAGGGTTAGATTGAGGATTAGTGTTAGGGTTAGTGTGAGGTTTAGGTTGAGGATGAGGGTAAGGGTTAGGGTGAGAGCTAGAGTGAGGGTGAGGTTTAGGGTTAGTGTTACGGTGGGGTTTAGGGTTAGGGTAATGGTTAGTGTTATTGTGAGGGTTAGTTTTAGAGTTAGCGTGAGTGTTAGGGTTAGTGTTAATGTGAGGGTGAGGGTGAGGGTTAGCGTTAGGGTTAGGATGAGGTTTAGGGATAGGGTTAGGGTTAGGGTTAGGTTCAGGGTTAGGTTCAGTGTTTGAGTTAGGTTTAGGGTGAGGCTGAGGGTGAGGTAGAGGGTTAGGATTAATGTTAAGGTTATTCTTAAGATGAGGGTTAGGTTGAGGGTGAGGGTTTGGGTTAGGGTTAGGAGTAGGATTAGGGTTAGGGTTAGGGTGAGTGTGAGGATTAGGGTAAGGGTTAGGGTTAGGCTTAGGGTTAGGGTTAGGATGAGGGTGAGGGTGAGGGTCAGGGTTAGGGTGAGGGTGATATTTAGGGTTAGGATTAGGGTGAGTGTGAGGTTTAGGGTTAGGTTTAGGTTTAGGTTTAGGCTGAGCATGAGGGTGAGGGTTAGGGTTATGGTGAGGTTTAGGGTTAGGGTTATGGGGAGGGTTAGGAGGAGAGTTAGGGTTAGGATTAGGGTTAGAATTATTGTTAAAGTGAGGCTGCGGGTGAGGCTTAGCGTTAGGGTTAGGATAAGGATTAGGGTAAGGGCTAGGTTGAGTGTGAGGGTTAGGGTTAGGGTTAGGTTTAGACTTAGGGTTACGCTGATGGTGAGGGTGAGGGTGAGGGTTAGGGTTAGTATTAGGGTTAGGGTGAGAGTTAGGGTTCAAGTTAAGTTTAGGTTTAGGGTGTGGGTTATGGTTAGGGTTACATGGAGCGTGAGGTTTATGGTTTGGTTGAGGGTTAGGGTTAGGGTTAGGGTTAGGGTGAGATTACGGTTAGGGTTAGTGTGAGGGTTAGTGTTAGGGTTAGGGTTAATGTTAGGGTGAGGGTAAATGTTAGTGTGAGGGTTTGCGTTAAGGTGAGGGTCATGGTTAGGTTCAGGGTTAGGATTAGGGTTCGGGTTATTGTTTGGGATAGATTTAGGTTTATGGTTATGTTGAGGGTGAGGTTGAGGGTTAGGGTTAGGGTTAGGGTGAGGTTTATGGTTTGGGTTAGGGTTAGAGTTAGGTTTAGGGTGAGGGTGAGGTTTAGGTTTATAGTAAGAGTGAGGGTTTGGTTGAAGTTTAGGTTTAGGGTTAGGGTTAGGATTAGGGTTAGGGTGATGGTGAGTGTGTGTGTTTGGGTTAGGTTTAGGGTTAGGCTTAGGGTTAGGCTGAGGGTGAGGTTTAGTGTTAGAGTTAGGGTAAGGGTGAGGCTGATCTTGAGGTTTAGGGTTAGGTTTAGTGTTAGATTTTGGGTTACGGTGAGGGTTAGACTGAGTGTGAGGGTTATGCTTAGTGTTAGGATTAGGTTTAGGGTAAGGGTTAGGGTGAGTGTGACGGTTAGGTTTAGGTTTAGGCTGATGCTTAGGTTTAGGCTGAGGGTGAGGGTGAGGGTGAGTTTAGGTTTACGGTTAGGGTGAGAGTTAGTGTTCGGTTAAGTTTAGGGTTAGGGTGAGGGTTAGATTTAGGGTAAGGATTAGGGTTAAAGTTAGGGTTAGGGTGAGGGTTAGGATGAGGATTAGGGTTATGATTAGGGTAAGGTTGAGAGCGAGGGTGAGTTTGAGGATTAGGGTTAGTGTTAGGGTAAGGTTTAGTGTTAGGGTTAATGTTAGAGTGAGGGTTAGCATGAGGGTTAGGGTTACCTTTAGGGTGAGGATTAGGGTTAGGATGAGGGTAAGAGTTAGGATTTGTGTTAGTGTGAGGGTGAGTTTTAGGGTTAGATTTAGTGTTAGGGGGACGCTTAGGTCCAGGGTTAGAGTAAGTGTTATGGTTAAGGTTAGGTGAGGGTTACTTTGAAGTTTAGGGTTATGGTTAGTGTTAGGTTTAGGTTTAGGGTTATTGTAAGGGGGAGTGTGAGGGTTAGGCTTAGGGTTAGGCTTAGGCTTAGGGTCAGGCTGAGGGTGAGGGTGGGGGTGAGTATTAGGTTTAGGGTGATTGTTAGGGTGAGGGTTTTGATGAGAGTAAGTGTTAGGATTAGGGTTAGGGTGAGGGTGAGTGTTAGCATTAGGATTAGGGTTATGGTTAGGTTTAGGGTTAGGACTAGTGTTATTTTTAGGGTTAGGGTTAGAGTTATGGTGAGGGTGAGGGTTTGGGTTAAGGTTTCGGTGAGGTTTAGAGTTAGGATTAGGATTAGGGTTAGGGTGAGGGTGAGGTTTAGGGTTAGATTTAGGGTTAGTTACAGGGTTAGGTCCAGGGTTAGGGTTATGGTTAGTGTTAGTGTTAAGGTTAGGGTGAGGTTTAGGTTGAGGTTTAGGGTTAGGGTTAGAGTTAGGGTTAGGATTAGGATTAGGGTTATGGTGAGGGTGAGTGTGAGGGTTAGGTTTAGGGTTAGGGTTAGGCTTAGGATTAGGCTGAGTGTGAGGGTGTGGGTTAGAATTAAGGTTAGGGTGATGGTTAGAGTTAGGGTTAGGGGCAGGTTTAGGGTTAGAGTTAGGGTTAGGATGAGGCTGAGGTTGAGGGTTAGGTTTAGGGTTAGTGTTAGAGTTAGGGTTAGATTGAGTGTTAGGGTGAGGGTATGGTTTAGGCTTAGTGGTAGGATTAGGATTAGGGGAAAGGTTAGGGTGTGTGTGAGGATTAGGGTTATGGTTATGGTTAGGCTTAGGGTTAGGATGAAGGTGAGTGTGAGGATGAGGGTTAGGGTTAGGGTGAAGGTTAGTTGTAGGGTTAGGGTGAGAGTTAGGTTTCAGGTTATGTTTACGGTTAGGGTTAGGGTTAGGTTTAAGTTTAGGGTTAGGTTTAGGGTTTGGTTTAGGGTTAGTGTTAGTGTTAGGGGTAGTTTTAGGGTTACAGTGGGGGTTAGGATTAGAGTTGGGGTTAGGGTTAGGGTTAGGCTGAGGGTGACGGTGGGGGTGAGGATTCGAGTTAGGGTTAGGGTTAGGGTTAATGTTAGTGTTATGGTTAGGGTCAAGTTTCCAGTGAGGGTGAGGCTGACGGTGAGGGTTATTGATATGGTTAGGGTTAGGGTTAGTGTTATTTTTAGGGTTAGGGTTAGACTTATGTTGAGGTTGAGGGTGAGGGTGAGGGTTAGGGTTAGGCTGAGGTTTAGGGTTAGGGTTAAGGTTAGGTTTAGGTTGAGGGTGAGCTTTAGGGTTACAGATAGGTTTAGGGGGAGGTTTAGGTTGAGATTTGGGTTAGCGTTAGTGTTAGGGTTAGGGTGAGGTTGAGGGTTAGGTATAGGGTTAGGTTTAGGATTAGAGTTACAATGAGGGTGAGTGTAAAGGTTAGGGTGAGGGTTAGGCTTAGACTTAGGCTTAGGCAGAGGGTGAGGTTGGGGGTGAGGATTAGGGTTAGGGTGATGGTCCGGGTTAGGGTTAGTATTATTGTTAGGGTTATTGTTAGTGTTATGGTGAAGCTGAGGGTGCGGTTGAGGTTTAGGTTTAGGGTTAGGGTGGGGTTTAGGGTTATGGTTAGGGTTACTGTTAGGGTGAGGGTGAGGTTTAGGGTTACATATAGGGTTATGGAAGTGGTTAGCGTGAGGGTTAGGTTTAGGGTTAGTGTTAGGGTTAGGGTGAGGTTGAGGTTTATGGTTTGATATAGGGTTAGGGAGAGGGTTCAGGTGAGGGTTAGGGTTAGGGTGAGTGTTAGGGTTAGGGTGAGGGTGTGGTTTAGGGTTAGATATAGAGTTAGGGGGAAGGTTAGGGTTAGGGGGAGGTTTAGGGTTAGGGTTAGGGTGAGGGTTAGGGTTAGGGTTAGAGTTACAGTGAGTGTGAGGTTGATGGTGACTGTGAGGGTTAGGGTTAAGTTTAGGGGTAGGCTTAGGGTTAGGCATAGGATTAGGCTGAGGGTGAATGTGAGGGTGAGGGTTAGGGTTAGGGTGAGGGTTAGGGTTAGGGTTATGGGGAAGGTTAGGATGAGGGTTAGGGTTAGGATTAGGGTTAGGGTGAGGGCTAGGGTTAGGGTTAGGGTTAGGTTGAGGATGAGTTTTAGGGTTAGAGTTAGGGTTAAGGTGAGGTTGAGGTTGAGGGTGAGGGTTAGGTTTAGGATTAGGGTAAGGGTTAGTGTGAGTGTGAGGGTTAGGGTTAGGGTTAGGTTTAGGCTTAGGATTACACTGAGAGTGAGGGTGAGGGTTAGGGTTAGTGTATGGGTTAGGGTTAGGGTTAGGGTGAGAGTTAGGGTTCCGGTTATTTTAGGTTTTGGGTGAGGTTTAGGATTAGGCTTAAATTGTGCATGAGTGTTAGGGTTAGTTTGAGGGTTAGGGTTAGGGTTAGGGTTAGGGTGAGGTTTAGGGTTAGAGTTAGGATGAGGGTTAGAGTGAGGATTAGGGTTAGGATTAGGGTTAGGTTGAGGGCTAGGGTGAGGGTGAATGTTAGGTTAGTGTTAGGGTGAGGTTTAGGGTTAGGGTTAGGGTTAGGGTTAGGGTTAGGTTTAGGGTTAGGGTGAGGGCAAGAGTGAGGCTGAGGGTGAGGGTTAGAGTTAGGGTTAGCGTGAGGTTTAGGGTCTGTGTTAGGGTTAGAGTTAGGGTTAGGGTGAGGGTGAGGTTTAGGGTTAGAGTCAGGGTTAGGGTGAGGGTTAGGTTGAGGGTTAGGGTTAGGGTTAGTGTTAGGGTTAGGGTTAGGTTGAGATTTAGAGGGAGGGTAAGGGTTAGTGTTAGGGTAAGGGATAGGATTAGGGTTAGGGTTAGGATTAGGTTTGGTGTAAGGTCTAAGGTGAGGGTGAGGTTTAGGGTTAGGGTTATTGTGAAGTTTTGGGCTTGGGATAGGGTTAGGTTAAGTTAGAGGGTGAGATTTAGGGTTAGAGTTAGGGTTTGGGTGAGCCTGAGAGTGAGGTTAGCTTTAGGGTTAGTGTGAGGGTTAGGGTTAGGTTTAGGGTGAAGTTGAGTTTGAGGATGAGGGTTAGGATTAGGGTGAGGTTGAGGGTTTGGTTTAGGTGGAAGGTTAGGTTGAGGTCAGGGTTAGGGTTTGGGTTACGCAAAGGATGAGGATGTGGGTGAGGGTTAGGTTTAGGTTGAGGGAATGTTTTATTGTTTTGAGGAGGGTTAGGATGAGGGTGAGGGTGAGGATTAGGGTTAGGGTGAGGGTTAGGGTGAGGGTGAGGTTTAGGTTTAGGTGTAGCGGAAGCTTTAGGGTTAGGGTTAGGGTTAGGGTGAGGCTAAGATTTAGAGTTAGGGTTAAGCTTAGGCTTAGGGTTAGGCTGAGGGTGACGTTGAGGGTGAGGGTTAGGTTTAGGGTGAGCATGAGCGTTAGGATTAGGGTGAGGTTTAGGGTGAGGGTGAGGTTAAGGTTTAGGATTAGGATTAGGATTATGATATGGGTTAGGGTTAGTGTGACAGGGTTAGGGTTAGGCTTAGCCTTAGCTTTCGGCTGAGGTTTAGGGTGAGGGTGAGGGCTAGGTTTAGGGTGCGGCTTAGGGTTAGGGTTAGGGTGAGAGTTAGGGTTCCGTTAAATTTAGGGTTAGGGTGAGCATTAGGGTTAGGATTCGGTTTAGGTTGAGGGCTAGGGTGAGGCTTAGGGTTAGGGTTAGTGTTAGGGTAAGGTTTAGGTTTAGGGTTAGAGTTAGGGTGAGGGTTAGGGTTAGGATTAGGGTTAGGGTGAGTGTGATAGTTAGAATTAGGTTTAGGTTTAGCAATAGGGTTATGTTTATCGTTAGGATTAGTGATATTGTTAGGGTTAGGGTTAGTATTAGGGTTAGGGTGAATTTGAGGTTTTAGGTTAGATTTAGGGTTAGTTGTTGGGATAGGACGAGGGTTAGGGTTAGGGTTACTGTTAAGCTTAAGGTTAGCGTGATGGTTAGGTTGAAGTTTAGGGTTAAGGTTAGGGTTAGGGTTAGGATTAGGGTTAGGGTGAGGGTGAGTGTGATGGTTAGGGTTAAGCTTAGGCATAGGGTTAGGCTGAGGGTGCAGAGGGGTGAGAATTAGGGTTATGGTGATGCTTAGGTTTAGGTTAATGTGAGGGTTAGGATGAGGGTTAGGGTTAGGATTCGGTTTAGGGTGAGGCTAGGGTGAGGGTGAGTGTTAGGGTTAGGGTTAGGGTGTGGTTTAGTGTTAGGGATAGGATTAGAGTTAAGGTTAGCCTGAGGGTGAGGTTTAGGGGTAGAGTTAGGGTTAGGGTTAGGGTTAGGGTGAAAGTTAGGGTGGGGGTGAAGGTAAGGGTAAACGTGAGGATTAGGCTGAGGATGAGATTTAGAGGGAGGGTAAGGGTTAGTGTTAGGGTAAGGGATAGGATTAGGGTTAGGGTTAGGATTAGGTTTGGTGTAAGGGGTAAGGTGAGGTTGAGGTTGAAGGTTAGGGTTATGATGAGGTTTAGATTTCAGGTTAGGGTTAGTGTTAGTGAGAGGGTGAGGTTTAGGGTTAGAGTTAGATTTAGGGTGAGGCTGAGAGTGAGGGTTAGGGTTAGGGTTAATGTGAGGGTTAGGGTTAAGTTTAGGGTGAAGGTGAGGTTGAGGATGATGGTTAGGGTTAGGGTGAGGTTGAGGGTTTGGTTTAGGTGGAGGGTTAGGTTGAGGGTTAGGGTTAGGGTTAGGGTTAGGCTAAGGATGAGGATTTGGGTGAGGGTTAGATTTAGGGTGAGGGATTGGGTTAGGGTTTTGGGGAGGGTTAGGACGAGGGTTAGGGTTAGGATTCGGGTTAGGGTGAGGGCTAGGGTGGGGGTGAAGTTTAGCGTTACGTTTAGGGTAAGCTTTAGGGTGAGGGTTAGGGTTAGGGTGAGGCTGAGGTTTACAGTTTGGGTTAAGCTTAAGCTTAGGGTTAGGCTGAGGATGAAGGTGAGGGTGAGGGTTAGGCTTAGGGTGAGGGTTAGGTTTAGGGTTAGGGAGAGAGTTAGGGTTAGGGTTAGGGTTAGGGATAGGGTGAGGTTAAGACTTAGGGTTAGGATTAGGATTAGGATATGGGTTAGTGTGAGTCTGACAGTTAGGGTTAGGTTTAGGCTTAGCCGTAGGGTTAGGCTGAGGTTGAGGGTGAGGGTGAGGGTTAGGGTTAGGGTGAGGCTTAGGGATAAGGTTAGGGTGAGAGTTAGGGTTCGGTTAAGTTTAGGGTTAGGGTGAGCATTAGGGTTAGGATTAGGGTTAGAGTGATGGCTAGGGTGAGGTTGAGGGTTAGGGTTAGTTTTAGGGTAAGGTTTAGGTTTAGGGTCAGGGTTAAGGTGAGGGTTAGGATGAGGTTTAGGGTTACAGTGAGGGTGAGGGTTAGGGTTCGGTTGAGGGTTTGGGTTAGGATTAGTGTTAGCGTGAGGGTGATTGTTAGAATTAGGGTTAGATTTAGCATTAGGGTTCTGTTTCTCGTTAGGATTAGTGATATTGTTAGGGTTAGTATTAGGGTTAGGGTGAGGATGAGGTTTGGGGTTAGATTTAGGGTTCCTTGTTGGGTTAGGACGAGGGTTAGGGTTAGGTTTAGTGTTAGGCTTAAGGTTAGGGTGTAGGTTAGGTTGAGGTTTAGGTTTAGGGTTAGGGTTATGGTTAGGATTAGGTTTAGGGTGAGGGTGAGTGTGATGGTTAGGGTTAGGCTTAGGCTTAGGGTGAGGGGGGTGAGAATTAGGGTTATGGTGATGGTTAGGTTTAGGTTTAGTTTGAGGGTTAGGATGAGGTTTAGGGTTAGGATTCAGTTTAGGGTGAGGCTAGGGTGAGGGTGAGGGTTAGGGTAAGGGTTAGGCTTAGGCTTAGGGTTAGACTGAGGATGAGGTTGAGGGTGAGGGTTAGGTTTAGGGTTAGGGTGAGGTTTAGTGTTAGGGTTAGGATTAGAGTTAGGGTGAGGTTTAGGGTTAGGGTTAGAATTAGAGTTAGGGTTAGCCTGATGGTGATGTTTAGGGATAGAATTAGGGTTAGGGGGAGGCTGAGGGTGAGAGTTAGGGTTAGTTTTAGGTATACACTTAGGTTTAGGCTGAGGGTGAGTGTGTGTGTTAGGGTTAGGTTTAGGGTTAGGCTTAGGGTTAGGCTGAGGGTGAGGTTGAGGGTGAGGGTTAACGTTAGGGTGAGGGTTAGGGTGAGGTTTAGGGTTAGGGTTAGGGGGAGGGTTAGGATTAGGGTTAGGGTTAGGGTTAGGGTTAGTGTGAGGGCTAGGTCTAGGGTAAGGTTTAGGTTTAGGGTTACATGAAGTTTAGGTTCAGGGTGAGTGTTAGGATGAGGATGAGGTTTAGGGTTACAGTTAGGGTTAGGGTGAGACTGAGGTGAGCGATAGGGTTAGGGTTAGTGTTAGGGTTAGGGTTAAGGTGAGGGTTAGGGTGAGGGTGAGGGTTAGGGTTAGGGTTAGGATTAGGATTAAGGTTAGGTTTAGGGTGAGGTTTAGTGTTAGGATTAGGGTTAGGGTTATGGTGATGGTTAGGTTGAGGGTAATGTTTAGGGTTACGGTTAGGCTTAGGCTTAGGGTTAGGCTGAGGGTGAGAGTTCGGGTGAGGGTTCGGGTTAGGGTTCGGGTTAACGTTAGGTTGAGAGTTAGGGATTGGATTAAGCTTAGGGTTAGATTGATGGTTAGGGTAAGGATTTTGGTGATGGTGATGGTTAGGGTTACTTTGAGGGTCAGTGTGAGGTTTAGGATAAAGTTTAGGGTTAGGTTTAGGCTTAGGCTTAGGCTGAGTGTGAGGTTGAGTTTGAGGGTTAGGATTAGGGTGATGGTTAAGTTTAAGTTTATGGTGTTGGTTAGGATGAGGTTTAGGGTTAGGGTGAGGTTTAGGTTGAAGATGATGGTAAGGGTAAAGTTGAGGTTTAGGCTGAGGTTGAGGGTTAAGATAAGGACGAGGGTTAGGGCTAGGTTTAGGGTTAGGGTAAGGGTTAGGGTTAGGGTTATGGTGAGGGTTAGATTGAGGATTAGGTTTAGGGTTAGTGTGAGGTTTAGGGTGAGGATGAGGATTAGGGTTAGGTTGAGCCTGAGGGTTAGAATTAGTGTTAGGGTGAGAGCTAGGGTGAGGAAGAGGGTTAGGGTTAGGTTGAAGGCTAGGTTGAGGGTGAGGGTTAGAATTAGGGTTAGGGTGAGGGCTAGGGTGAGGTTGAGTTTTAGGGTTAGGGTGAGGTTTAGGATTGGGGTGAGGGTTAGGGTTAGTGTGAGGGTTAGTGTTAGGGTTATGGTTAGGGTTAGAGTGAGGGTAAGTGTTAGGGTGAGGGTTAGGGTTAGGGTGAGGATTATGCTTAGGGTGAGTGTTAGGGTTAGGGTTATTGTTAGGGTTAGGGTTATGGTTACTTTTTCGATGAGCATGAAGGTTAGGGTTAGGGGGAGGAGGAGTTTTAGGGTTAGAGTTAGGGTTAGGATGAGGCTGAGGTTGAGGGTTAGGGTTTGGGTTAGTGTTAGTGTTAGGGTTAGGGTGAGGGTGAGGGTTAGTGTGAGGGTTAGGGTTATGTTGAGGGTTACGATAAGTTTTAGGGTTATTATTAGGGTTAGGTTGAGGGCTAGCATGAGGGTTAAAGTGAGGGTAAAGTTCAGGGATACCATTAGGATTAGGATTAGGGTTAGGGTGAGGGTGAGTGTGAGGGTTAGATTTAGGGTCAGGCTTAGTGTTAGGGTGAGGGTTAGGGTTAGGGTTTGGGTTAGGGTATTGCTAAGGCTGAGGATTAGGGTTTGGTTCAGTTTTAGTGTTAGGTTTAGGGTTAGGTTTAAGGTGATGGGTTAGGGTTAGGGTTAGGTTTAGGGTTAGGCTGAGGATGAGGGTGTGGGTTAGGGTTAGTGTTTGGGTTAGGGTGAGGGTCAGGCTGTGGATTAACGTTATGTTTAGGGTTAGGGTTAGGTTTAGTGTTAGGCTTAGGCTTAGGGTTAGGGTTAGCGTGAGGTTTAGGGTTAGATATAGGGTTAGGGGGAGGGTTAGGACAAGGTTTAGGAATACGGTTAGTGTTAGGGTTAGGGTGAGGGTGAGGGTTAGGTTGAGGTTTAGGCTAATTGTTAGGGTTATGGATAGTGTGAGGGTTAGTGTTAGGGTTAGGGTTAGTGTTAGCGTGAGGGTAAATGTTAGGGCAAGGGTTTGGGTTAGGGTGAGGGTTATGGTTAGGTTGAGGGTTAGGATTAGCTTTAGGGTTATTGTTAGGGTTAGGTTTAGGGTTACGGTTACGGTGAGGGTGAGTGTGAGGGTTAGGTTTAGGGTTAGGGTAAGGTTTAGTGTTTGGGTTAGGGTTAGAGTGATGGTTAGGTTGAGGGTGAGGATTAGGGATAGAGTTAGGGTTAGGCTGAGGGTTAGGTTGAGGTTTGTGGTTAGGGTTAGTGTTAGGTTTAGGGTTAGGGTTAGCGTTAGGGTTATGGTGTGGGTGAGGTTTAGTGTTAGAATTAGGGTTAGGGTGAGTCTGAGTGTGAGGGTTAGTTTCAGGGTTAGATTTAGGGTTAGGGTGAGGGTTGCGGTGAGGGTGAGGTTTAGGGCTAGAGTTAGAATTAGGATTAGGTTTAGGGTTAGGGTGAGTGTGAGGGTTAGGTTTAGGGTTAGGGTTATCCTTAGGTTTAGTCTGAGGGTGAGGGTGAGGGTTAGGTTTGGGGTGAGGTTAGGGTTAGGGTTAGGGTGAGGTTTAGTATTGGATTTAGGGTTAGGGTGATGGTGAGCTTTAGGGTTAGAGTTAGGTTTAGGGTGAGGGTGAGTGTGAGGGTTAGGTTTAGGGTTAATGTTAAGCATAGGTTTAGGCTGAGGGTGAGGGTGAGTCTTAGGGTTAAGGTTAGGATGAGGTTTAGGTTAGGGTTAGGGTTAGAATTAGTGTTAGGGTGAGAGTGAGATTTAGGGTTAGAGTTAGGGTTAGGGTTAGGGATAGGGTAAGGTTGAGAGTTAGGTTTAGGGTTAGGCTTAGGCTTAGGCTTAGTCTGAGCATGAGGGTGAGGGTTAGGATTAGGTTTAGGGTGATGGTTCGGGTTAGGTTTACTGTTATTGATAGGGTTAGGGTTAGAGTTACGGTGAGGGTGAGGGTGCGGGTGAGGGTTAAGTTTAGGGTTAGGGTTGGGTTTATGGGTAAGGATAGGGTTAGGGTTAGTCTGAGGGTGAGGTTGAGGGTGAAGAATAAGTTTAGAGTGATGGTTAGGGTTATGGTGAGGGTGAGGGTAAGGATTAGGGTTAGGACTAGGGTGAGGGTTACGGTGAGGGTGATGGTAAGCATAAAGGTCAGGATTAGGCTGAGGCTTAGGGTTAAGATAAGGTTGAGGGTAAGTGTTAGGATGAGGGTTAGGTTTCGGGTGATTGTTATGGTTAGGGTGAGGGTAAGAGTTAAGTTTACGGTTATTGTTAGGGTTAAGATTAGGGTTACCCTTACAGTGAGGGTGAGGGTAAGGGTTAGGTTTAGGGTGAGGTTTAGGGTTAGGGTTATGGTTAGAGTTTGAGTTAGGTTTAGGATTCGGGTTAGGGTGAAGGCTAGGGTGAGGGTGAGGGTTAGGGTTAGGGTTAGGATTAACATTAGGGTGAGGGTGAGGGTGTGTGTTAGGTTTAGGTTTAGGGTTAGGCTTAGGGTTAGGCTAAGGATGAGGTTGAGGATGAGGGTTAGGGTTAGGGTGAGGGTTAGGTTTAGGGTTAGGTTGAGGGTGAGTGTGTGGGTTAGGGTTAGGTTTAGGGTTAGGCTTATGTTTAGACTATGGGTGAGGTTAGGGGTGAGGTTTAGGGTTAGGTTGATGGTTAGGTTTAGGGTTAGGGTGAGGCTTAGGATGAGGGTTAAGTTCGGATTAGGGTTAGGGTGAAGGCTAGGGTGAGGGTGAGTTTTAGGTTTAGCGTGAGGGTTAGGGTGAGGGTCAGGTTTAGGATTAGAGTTAGGGTTATGGTGAGGTATAGGGTGAGGTTTAAGGTTAGGATTAGTGTTAGTGTTAGGGTGAGGTTGAGGGTTAGGGTTAGGATGAGGTTTAGGTTTAGGGTGAGAATTAGTGTTAGGGTTACTTTGGGTCAGGGTTAGGGTTAGGTTGAGGGTTAGAATTAGGTTTAGGGTTAGGTTTAGGGTTAAGGTTAAGGTTAGGCGAGGTTTTGGATGAGGTTTAACGTTAAAATTAGGTTTCGGGTGAGTGCTTGGGTGAGGTTGGGGGTTATTGTTAGGGTTATGGTGAGGTTTAGGGTTTGGGTTAGTGTTACAGTGAGTGTGAGGGTTAGGTTAAGGGTGAGGGTTTGGGTTATGATTAGGGTGAGGGTGAGGGTTAGGATTAGGGTTAGGGTTAGAGTTACAGTAAGGGTGAGGGTGAGGGTGAGGGTAAGGATCAGGTTTAGGGTGAGGTTTAGGGTTAGGGTTATGGTTAGGGTGAGGGTGACGTTTAGGGTTAGAGTTAGGGTTAGTGGGAGGGTTAGGGTGAGCATTAGGTTTAGGTTTAGGGTTAGGGTTAGGGTGAGTGTTAGACTAAGTTTTAATGTTAGGGTTAGGTTTAGGTTTAGGATTAGGTTTTTGGTGAGGGTGAGTGTGAGGGTTAAGGTTAGGGTTCGGCTTAGGTTTAGGGTTAGGCTGAGGGTATGGGTGGGAATGAGGATTAGGTTTAGAAAGATGGTTAGGTTTATGGTTAGGTTAAGGGTTAGGAAGAGGGTTAGGGTTAGGGTGAGGGTGAGGTTTAGGGTTAGGCCAAGGCTTAGGCTTAGGTTTAGGCTGAGGCTGAGGGTGAGGGTGAGGGTTAGGGTTAGGGTGATGGTTGGGGTTACCGTTAGGGTTAGGGTTATGATGAGGATTAGTTTTATGTTGAGGGTTAGTGTGAGGGTGATGGTAAGGGTAAAGGCGAGTGTTAGGCTGAGGGTGAGGTTTACGGTAAGGGTGAGTGTTAGGGTTAGGGTGATGGTGAGGTTGAGATTGAGGATTACTGTTAGGGTTAGTGTGAAGTTTAGGGTGAGGATGAGGGTTAGGGTTAGGTTGAGAGCTAGGTTGAGGTTGAGGGTTAGGGTTAGGGTGAAGTTTAGGGTTAGGGTGATGGTTAGGGTTAGTGTGAGGGTTAGTGTTAGGGTGAGTGTTAGTGTTAGGGTGAGGGTAAGTGTTAGGGTGAGGGTTAGGGTTACAGTGAGGGTTAGGGTTACGGTGAAGGTTATGCTTATTATGACTGTTAGGGTTAGGGTTAGGGTTATTGTTAGGGTTAGGGTTAGGGTTACAGTTACGGTGAGGGTGAGGGTGAGGGTGAGGGTGAGGGTTAGGGTTAGGATGAGGTTTAGGTTTAGGGTTAGGTTTAGAATTAGGGTTAGGGTGAGGGTGAGGTTTAGGGTTAGAGTTAGGTTTAGTTTTATTGTTGGGGTTAGGGTGATGTTTAGGGTTAGTGTTTGTCTTAGTCTTAGGCTTAGGCTTAGGCCGAGCACAAGGGTGATTGTTAGGGTTAGGGTTAATGTGGGGTATAGGGTTAGGTTTAGGGTGAGTGTGAGGTTGAGGGTTACATATAGGTTTAGGGAGAGGGTTAGGCTGAAGTTTAGGGTTAGTGTTAGGGTGAGGGTAAGTGTTAGGTTGAGGGTTAGGAATACGGTTAAGTTTATTCTTATTGTTAGGTTTAGGGTTGCGGTTACGGTGAGGGTGAGGATTAGGGTTAGGGTTATGGTTAGAGTGAGGTTTAGGGTTTGGGTTAATGTTAGAGTTGGGTTTAGGGTCAGGGTGAGGTTTAGGTTAGAGTTAGGATTAGGGTGAGGGTTAGGTTGAGGGTTAGGGTTAGTGTTACTGTTAAGGTTAGCGTTAGGGTGCGAGTTAAGGGGAGGGTTAGAGTTAGGGTTAGGGTTAGGAATAGAGTTAGGGTGAGGGTGAGGGTTATGGTTAAGGTGAGTGTTGGGGTTAGGATTAGAGTGAGGGTTAGGGTGAGGGTTAGGCTTAGGCTTAGGGTTTGGTTATGGGTATGGTGAGTGTGAGTGTTAGGGTTAGGGTTAGGGTGACGGTTAGGGTGAGGGTTACTCTTCTTGTTAGGGTTAGGGTTAGGGTTAGGTTTAGGTTTAATATTAGGCAGAGGGTGAGGGTGAAGGTGAGGGTTAGGGTTAGTGTGAGGGTGAGGTTTAGGTTTAGAATTAGCATTAGGGTGAGGGTTAGTGTGAGGGTTAGTGTTAGGATTAGTGTTACGGTTAGGGTTGGGCTTAGGGTTAGGGTGAGTGTTCGGGTTAGAGTTTAGGTTAGGGTGGGGGTGAAGCTGATAATGAGGGTTAGGTTTAGGGTTAGGGTTAGGTTTAAGGTTAGGGTTAGTGTTAGTGTTAGGTTTCTGTGAGGGTTAGTCTGAGAGTTATGGTTAGGCTTAGGGTTAGGCTGAGGCTGAGGATGGGGGTGAGGATTAGGGTTAAAGTGATGGTTAGGGTTAGGGTTAGGGTTTGGGTTAGAGTTATGTTGAGGTTGATGGTGCGGGTTAGGGATAGGTTGGGGTTTAGGGTTAGGGTCAGGGTTAGGGTTAGGCTGAGGGTGAGGTTTAGGGTTAGATATAGGCTTAGGGTTAGGGTGAGGTTTAGGGTTAGTGTTTCGGTTAGGGTTAGGGTGAGGCTGAGGATTAGGGTTAGACTTAGGGTTAGGGTTAATTCTCTTTAGGGTTAGGGTTAGGGTTACGGTGAGGTTTAGGGTTAGGCTTAGGGTTAGGGTTAGTGTGAGGGTTAGTGTTAGGTTTAGGCTTAGTTTTAGGGTGAGGGTAAGTGTTAGGTGAGGTTTGGGTTTAGGGTGATCGTTATGGTTAGGGTGAGGGTTAGGATTAGTGTTAGGGTTATTGTAAGGGTCAGGTTTAGTTTTAGGCTGAGGGTGAGGGTGAGGGTTAGTTTTATGGTGAAGTTTAGGGTTTGGGTTAGTGTTAGAGTTAGGTTTAGGGTGAGGGTGAAGTTTAGGGTTAGGGTGAGGGTTAGGTTGAGGGTTAGGGGTAGTGTTAGTGTTAGGGTTAGGGTTAGGGTGAGAATTAGGGGGAGGCTTAGGTTTAGGGTTAGGATTAGAGTAAAGGTGAGGGTGAATATTTGTGTTAGGGTTAGGTTTAGGGTTAGGCTTAGGGTTACGCTGAGTGTGAGGTTGAGTGTGAGCATTAGCATTAGGGTGAGGGTTAGGGTTAGGATTAGGGTTAGGGTGAGTGCTAGGTTGAGGGTGAGGTTTAGGTTTAGGGTAGGGGGGAGGTTTAGGTTTAGGGTGAGTATTAGGATGAGGGTGGGGTTTAGGGTTACAGTTATTGTTAGGATGAGAGTGAGGGTGAGGGTTAGTGTTAGGGTGAGTGTTAGGGTGAGGGTGAGGGTTAGGTTTAGGGTTAGGTTTAAGATTAATGTTAGGGTTAGAGTGAGGTTTAGTGTTAGGATTAGGATTAGGGTGAGGGCTAGGGTGAGGGTGAGGTTTAGGGTTAGGGTTTGGGTGATGTTTAGGGTTAGGGTTAGGGTTATGGTGGGGGGAGGGGGAGGTTTAGGGTTAGAGTTAGTGTTAGAGTTAGGTTTAGGGTGAGGGTTAGGGTGAGGGTGAGGGTTAGGCTTAGGGTTAGGATTAGGATTAGGGTGAGGTTTAGGGTGAGTGTGAGGGTTAGGGTTAAGGTGAGGATAAGCTTTAGGGTGTGGGTTAGGGTTAGGGTGAAGGATATGGTTAGGATGATGTATAGGGTTAGGGTTAGGGTTATTGTAAGGGTTAGGGTTAGGTTTATGGTTACTGTGAGGGTGAGGGTGAGGGTTAGGATAAGGGTTAGGGTCAGGTTTAGGTTTAGGGTTAGGGTTAGGGTTAGGTTTAGGTTTAGGTTTAGGGTTAGGGTTAGGTTGAGGGTGAGGGTTAGGGTTATTGTTAGTGTTATGGTTTGGGTTAAGTTTGCTATGAATGTGAGGCTGAGGGTGAGGGTTATGTTTAGGGTTAGGGTGAGGTTTTGGGTGAGGGTGAGGGTTAGGGTTAAGGTTAGGTTTAGGTCTAGGGTTAAGGTGACTGTGTGTGTGAGGGTTAAGGTTAGGGTTCAGGTTAGGATTAGAGTTAGGCTGAGGGTGAGGTTCAGGTTTAGGTTTCGGTTGAGGTTTGGGGTTAGGGTTAGAGTGAGAGTTAGGGTGAGGGCTAGGCTTAGGCTTAGGTTTAGGGTGTGGGCTAGGGTGAGGTTTAGGGGTAGGGGTAGGATTAGGATTAGGATGAGGGTTAGGGTTATTGTTAGTGTTTTGGTTTGGGTTATGTTTGCTTTGAATGTGAGGCTGAGGTTGAGGGTTATGATTATGGTTATGGTTAGGGTTAGTGTTAGGGTAAGGGTGAGGGTTAGGGTGTAGGGTGAGGGTAAGGGTTAGATTGAGGATTAGTGTTAGGGTTAGTGTGAGGTTTAGGGTGAGGGTTAGTGCTATGGTTAGGATTAGGGTTAGGGTGAGGGTGTGTGGTAGGATTAGGTTTAGGTTTAGGGTTAGGGTTACGTTTAGGTTTAGGATTAGTGTTATTGTTAGGGTTCGAGTTAGAGTTAAAGTGAGGCTGAAGGTGAGGGTGAGGTTTAGGGGTAGGGTTAGGGTGAGGGTTAGGATAAGGTTTAGGGTTAGCATGAGGGCTATGCTGAGGGTTAATGTGAAGGATAGGTTTAGGGATAGGGTTAGGTTTAATATTATGGTTATGGTGAGGGTGAGTGTGAGGGTTAGGTTTAGGGTTAGGTTTAGGGTTAGGGTGAGGGTTAGGGTTAGGGTTTGGGTTAGGGTGAGGGTGAAGCTGAGGATTAGGTTTTGGCTCAGGGTGAGGGTTTGGGTGAGGATTAGGGTTTGAGTTAGGGTGAAGGTGAGGTTGAGGATTAGGGTGAGTTTTAGTGTTATGTTTAGGTTTAGAGTTACGGTGAGTTTGTTGGTTAGGGTTAGGTTTAGGTTTAGGGTTATTGTTATGTTTAGGGTTAGAGTTAAGTTGAGAGTAAGGGTGAGGGTGAGGATTCAGTTTAGGGTTAGGGTGAGGTTTAGGTTCATGGTTAGGGTTAGTGTGAGGGTTAAGGTTAGGGTTAGGGTGAGGTTTAGGATGAGGTTTAGGGTTAGGATTCGGGTCAGTTTGAGGGCTAGTGTGAGGGTTAATGTGAGGGTTAGGTTTAGGGATAGGTTTAGGTTTAGGATTAGGGTTCGGGTGAGGGTGAGTGTGAGGGTTAGAGTTAGGGTTAGGCTTAGGGTTAGGGTGAGGGTTAGGGTTATTGTTTGGGTTACGGTGACATTGAGGTTGAGGATTAGGGTTATGGTTAGGGTAAGGGTTAGGTTTAGGTTTGGGGTTAGGTTTAGTGTTTCGGTTAGGGTTATGGTTAAGGTTAGGGTTTGGGTTATGATGAGGGTTAGGGTTAGTGTTAGGGTTAGGCTTAGGGTTAGGTTGAGGGTGAGGTTGGGGTTGAGGATTAGGCAAGGGTTAGGGTTAGGGTTAGGGTTAGTGTTAGGTTTAGGTTGAGTGTCGGTTTAGGCTTAGGGTTTGGATTAGGATTAGGGTTAGGCTTAGGGTGAGTGTGAGGGTTAGGGTTAAGGTTAGGATTAGGCTTAGGCTTGGGCTGAGGCTGAGGGTGATGGTGAGGATTAGGGTTAGGCTGAGGGTTAGGGTTAGGTTTAGGGTGAGCGTTAGGGTTCGGGTTAAATTTAGGGTTAGGGTAAGGGTTAGGGTAAGGGTTATGGTGAGGGTGAGGTTTAGAGTTAGTTTGAGAGTTTGGGTTAGGCTTAGGGTGATGGTAAGGATGAGGGTTAGGGTTAGTGATAGGATGAGGTTTAGGATGAGGCTTAGGGTTGGGATTATTGTTAGGGTGAGGGCTAGGGGGAGAGTGAGCTTTAGGGTTAGGGTTGTGGTGAGTTTTAGGGTTAGGGTTATGGTTAGGTTTAGGGTGAGGGTGAGGTTTAGGGCTTGAGTTAGGCTTAGGTTGAAGCTGATTTTGAGGGTTAGGTTCAGGGTTAGTGTTAGGTTTAGGTTGAGGGTTAGGAGGAGAATTAGGGTTAAGATTAGGGTTAGGGTGATTGTTTGGATGAGGGTTAAGGTTATGGTGATGGTGAGGGTTAGGGTAATGGTTAGGATTAGGGTTAGGGTGAGGGTGTGTTTTAGGATTAGGGTTAGGGTTAGGCTTAGGGTTAGATTTAGGTTTGGGATTAGTGTTATTGTTAGGGTTAGAGTTAGAGTTAAATTGAGGGTGAGGGTGAGGGTGAGGCTTAGGGTTAGTGTTAGGGTGAGGTTTAGGGTTAGGGTTAGGATTAGGGTTAGGGTGAGTGTCAGGTTTATGGTTATATTTAGAGTTGGGGGAGGGTTATTTCGTGGGTTAGGGTTAGGGTTAGTGTTAGCGTTAAGGTTAGGGTGAGCATTAGGTTGACGTTAAGGGTTAGGGGTAGTTTTAGGTTTATGATTAGTGTTAGGGTGAGGGTGAGGGTTAGGGTTCTTTTTAGGCTTAGGTTTTGGGTTACAGTTACGGTGACAGTGAGGGTGAGGGTCAAGGTTAGCTATAGAGTTAGGGTTAGGTTGAGGCTTACGTTGAGGTTTAGGGTTAGGGTGAGGGTTAGGGTTAGGGTTTACCTGAGGGTTAGCATAAGTTTTAGGATTAGGATTAGGGTGAGGGTGAGGGCTAGGCTGAAGGTTAATGTGAGGGTTAGGTTTAGGGATAGGGTTAGGTTGAGGATTAGGTTTAGGTTAAGTGTGAGTGTGAGGGTTAGATTTAGTGTTTGGGTTAGGGTGAGAGGGAGGCTGAGGATTAGGGTTTGGTTAAGGGTTAGGGTTAGGGTTAGTGTTAGGTTTAAGGTGATGGTTAGGTTTAGGTTTAGGGTTAGGTTTAGGGTTACGCTGAGGGTGAGGGTGTTGGTTAGGGTTAGGGTTTGGGTTAGGGTAAGGGTGAGGCTGAGGATTAGGGTTACTTTTAGGGTTAGGGTTAGGGTTAGGCTTACCCTTGGGCTTAGGGTTAGCGTGAGGTTTAGGTTTAGATATAGGTTTAGCAGAAGGTCTAGGGTAAGGGTTAGGAATAGGGTTAGTGTTAGGGTTAGGGTGAGGGTGAGGTTTAGATTGAGGTTTAAGTTTAGGTTTAGGGTTAGGGTTAGTGTGAGGGTTAGTGTTAATGTTAGGGTTAGTGTTAGGGTGAGGGTAAGTTTAAGGTTGAAGGTTTGGTTTTGGCTGAGGGTTATGGTTAGGGTGAGGGTTAGGATTAGCTTTAGGGTTATTGTTAGGGTTAGGTTTAGGGTTACGATTACTGTGAGGGTGAGTTTGAGTTTTGGGGTTAGGGTTAGGGTGAGGTTTAGTGTTTGGGTTAGGGTTAGAGTGAGGGTTAGGATGAGGGTGAGATTTAGGGATAGAGTTAGGGTTAGGGTGAGGTTTAGGGTTAGGGTTAGTGTTAGGGTTAGGGTGAGAGTTGGGGGGGTTAGGGTTAGGGTTATGTTTAGGGTTAGCATTAGGGTTAGGGTCTGGGTGCGGTTCAGTGTTAGAATTAGGGTTAGGGTGAGGCTGAGTGTGAGGGTTAATTTTAGGTTTATGTTAGGGTTACGGTGAGTGTTAGGGTGAGGATGAGGGTTAGGGCTAGGGTTAGGATTAGGATTAGGGTTAGGGTTAGAATGAGTGTGAGTATTAGGGTTAGGGTTAGGCTTAGCCTTAGGTTTAGGCTGAGCGTGAGGGTGAGGGTGAGGGTTAGGTTTAGTGTGAGGGTTAGCTTTAGGGTTAGGGTGAGGTTTAGTGTTAGGTTTAGGGTTAGGGTGAGGGTGAGGTTTAGGGGTAGAGTTAGGTTTAGGGTGAGGGTGAGTGTAAGGGTTAGGGTTAGGGTTAATGTTAGGCTTACGTTTCAGCTGAGGCTGAGGGTGAGTGTTAGGTTAGGGTTAGGATGAGATTTAGGTTTAGGATTAGGTTTAGAATTAGTGTTAGGGTGAGAGTGAGGTTTAGGGTTAGAGTTAGGGTTAGTGTAAGGTTGAGGGTTAGGGTGAGGGTTAGGGTTAGGCTTAGGCTTAGTCTTAGGCTTAGTCTGAGCATGAGGGTGAGGGTTAGGGTTAAGGTTAGGGTGATGGTTCGGGTTAGGGTTAGTGTTATTGATAGGGTTAGGGTTAGAGTTACGGTGAGGATGAGGGTGTGGGTGAGGGTTAGGTTTAGGGTTAGGTTGAGGGTTAGAGTTAGGACTATGGTTAGGGTGAGGGCTAGGGTGAGTTTGAGGATTAGGTTTAGATTTAGGCTTATTCTTAGGGTTAGTCTGAGGGTGAGGTTGAGGATCAGGGATAGGGTTAGGGTGATGGTTAGGGTTACGATTAGGGTGAGGGTTAGGATGAGTGTTAGAGTTAGGGTGAGGGTTAGCGTAGGGTGATGGTAAGTGTAAAGGTGATGATTAGGCTGAGGCCGAGGTTTAAGTTAAGGGTAAGTGTTAGCTTTAGGGTGAGGGTTAGCGTAAGGGTTACAGATATTGTTACGTTTAGGGTTAGGTTTACACTTACAGTGAGGGTGAGAGTTAGGGTTAGGTTTAGGGTGAGGTTTAGGGTTAGGGTTATGGTTAGAGTTTGGGTTAGGTTTAGGATTAGTGTTAGGGTGAAGGCTAGGGTGAGGGTGAGTTTTAGGGTTAGGGTTAGGGTTAGGGTTAGGATTAGGGTTATGGTGAGGGTGAGTGTGTGGGTTAGGGTTAGGGTTAGGGTTAGGCTCAGGGTGAGGTTGAGGGTGAGGGTTAGTGTTAGGGTGAGGGTTAGGGTTAGGGTTAGGTTGAGGGTGAGTGTGTGGATTAGGGTGGGGTTTAGGATTAGGCTTAGGGTTAGGCTAAGGGTGAAGTTAAGAGGGTTAGAGTTAGGGTGAGGGTTATGTTTAAAGTTAGGCTGTGGGTTAGGATGAGGGTTAATGTTAGGATTAGTGTTAGGGTGAAGAGTAGGGTAAGGGTTAGGCTTAGGGTTAGGGTGAGGGTTAGGGTTAGGGTTAGGGTTAGAATTATGGTTAGGGTTATTGTTAATGTATGGTATGGTTAGGGTTAAGTTTGCGGGAAGTGTGAGGCTCAGGGTTTGGGTTATGGTTATGGTTAGGGTTAGGGTTAGGTTTAGGATTATTGTGAGTCTTATTTTTAAGGTTTGGTTTAGAGTAACAGTGAGGTTGAGGTTGAGGGTGAGGGTGAGGATGAGGGTAGGGTGAGGTTTATGGTGAGGTTTATGGTTAGATTTAGGGTAGGGTGAGGGTAAGTTTTATGGTTAGAGTTAGGGATAGGTGGAGGGTTAGGGTGAGGGTTAGTGTTAGGTTTAGTATTAGGGTTTGGGTGAGGGTGAGGGTTAGGTTGACGTTTAGGGATAGGGTTAGTGTTAGGGTGAGCGTTAGGGTTAGAGTTAGTGTTATTGTTAGTGTTAGGGTTAGAGTTACAGTGAGGGTGAGGGGGAGGGGGAGGGTTAGTGTTAGGTTTAGGGTGAGGTTTAGGGTTAGGGTTAGGATTAGGGTTAGGTTGAGGGTGAGGTTTAGGCTTAGATTCAGGGTTAGGGGGAGGGTTAGTTCATGTTTTAGGGTTAGGGTTAGTGTTAGGGTTAAGGTTAGGGTGAGGGTTAGGTTGAGGTTAAGGGTTAGGTTTAGGGTTAGGGTTAGGATTAGGGTTAGGGTGAGGGTGAGTGTGAGGGTTAGGCTTAGGCTTAGGCTTAGGGTTAGGCTGAGGGTGAGGTTGATGGTGAAGTTTAAGGTTAGGGTGATATTTTGGTTTACGGTTAGGGTGAGGGTTAGGATGAGGTTTAGGTTCAGGGGGAGGGTTAGGGTGAGGATGATGGTAAGGGTAAAAGTGAGGTTTAGGCTGAGGCTGAGGGTTAAAATAAGGGTGAGTGTTAGGGTTAGATTTAGGGTTAGGGTAAGGTTTAGGGTTAGGGTTATGGTGAGGGTTAGATTGAGGATTAGGGTTAGGGTTAGTGTGAGGTTTAGGGTGAGGATGAGGGTTAGGGTTAGGGTGAGCATGAAGGTTAGAATTAGGGTTAGGGTGAGGGCTAGGGTGAGGGTGAGGGTTAGGGTTAGTGTTAGGATTAGGGTGAGGGTTAAGATGAGGTTGAGGGTTAGAGTTAGTGTGTGGGTGAGTGTTAGGTTTAGGGTTAGTGTTAGGGTGAGCGGAAGTGTTATGTTGAGGGTTATGGTTAGGGTGAGGGTTATGGTTAGGGTGAGGTTTAGGTTTAGGGTTAGGGTGAAGGTGAGCGTGAGGTTTAGGTTTAGATTTAGGGTTAGGGGGAGGGTTAGGGTGAGGTTTAGTGTTAGGGTTAGTGTTAGGGTGAGGTTGAGGTTTAGGTTGAGTTTTAGGGTTAGGGTTATGGTTAGGGTTAGTGTGAGGTTTAGTGTTAGGGTTAGTGTTAGGGTGAGGGTAAGGGTTAGGGTGAGGTTTTGGGTTAGGGTGAGTGTTATGGTTAGAGTGAGGTTTAGGATTAGGGTTAGAATTATTGTTAGGGTTAGGTTTAGGTTTTCTGTTATGGTGAGGGTGAAGGTTAAGGTTAGGGTTAGGTTGAGGTTTAGTGGTTGGGTTAGGTTTATTGTTAGGTTTAGGCTGAGGGTGAGGTTTAGGGTAAGAGATAGGGTTAGAATGAGGGTTAGGTTGAAGGTTAGGGTTAGGGTTAGTGTTAGGGTTAGGGATAGGGTGAGATTTAGGGGGAGCGTTTGGGTTAAGGATAGGTTTAGGATTAGGGTTAGGGTAAGGGTGAGTGTGTGTTTTAGGGTTATGTTTAGGGTTAGGCTTAGGGTTAGGCTGAGGGTGAGGTTGAGGGTGAGGTTTAGGGTTAGGGTGAGAGTTAAGGTTAGGGTTAGGGGGAGGGTTAGGATGAGGGTTAGGGTTAAGATTAGGGTTAGGGTGAGGGCTAGGGTTAGGGTGAGGTTTAGGATTAGGTTTAGGGTGAGGTTTAGGGTTAGGTTTAGGGTTAGGGTTAGGGTGAGGTTGAGATTTAGGGTTAGAGTTAGGGTTAGGATGAGGCTGAGGGTGAGGGTTAGGGTTAGGGTTAGGGTTAAGGTGAGAGTTAGGGTGAGGGTGAGGCTTAGGGTTAGGTTTAGGATTAGGATTAGGCTTAACGTTAGGCTGAGTGTAAGTGTTAGGGTTACAGTTACTGTTAGGCTTATTCTTAGGCTGAGGGTTTGGTTGAAGTTGAGGGTTAGGGTTAGGGTGAGGGTTAGGGTTAGGGTTAGTGTGAGAGATAGGGTTCAATTAAAGTTTAGGGTCAGGGTGAGTTTTAAGTTAAGGTTTACCCTGAGGGTGAGGATTAGGCTTAGGTTTATTGTTAGGGTGAGGGTTAGGATTAGGTTTAGGGTTAGGATTAGGGTTAGGGTAAGTGCTAGCGTGAGGGTGAGGTTTAGGGTTAGGGTTACGGTGAGGTTTTGCTTAGGGTTAGGGTTAGTGTTAATGTGAGGTTGAGGTTTAGGTTTAGAGTTAGTGTTAGGGTGAGGCTGATTGTGAGGGTCAGGGTTAGGGTTAGTGATAAATTTAGGGTTAGGGTGAGAGTGAGGGTTAAGCTTAGGGTTAGGATTAAGATTAGGGTAAGGTTTAGGTTGCGTGTGAGGCTTAGGGTTATGGTTAGGCTTAGGGTTATGCTGAGGGTGAGAGTGAAGGTTAGGGTTAGGATGTGTGTTAGGGTTAGGTTTAGGGTGAGTGATAGGGTTCGGGTTAAGTTTAGGGTTAGCGTGAGGGTTATTTTAGGGTTACCGTGAACATGAGGGTTAGGGTTAGCTGGAGGGTTTGAGTTAGGTTTAGGGTTAGGGTGAGGGTTAGGGTTAGGGTTAGGGTGAGGGTTAGGATGAGGATTAAGGTTAAGGTGAGGACTAGGGTGAGGGTGAGGTTTAGGGTTAGTGTTAGGGTGAGGTTAAATGTTAAGGTTAGGGTAAGGGTGAGGGTTTGGATGAGGTTTAGTGTTACAGTGAGGGTGAGGGTTAGGGTTCCGGTGATGGTTAGGGTTAGGATTATGGTTAGGGTGAGGGTGAGTGTTAGAAATAGGGTTAGGGTTAGGGTTAGCGTTAGGTTTAGGATTAGGTTTAGTGTAATTGTTAGGGTTATGGATAGAGTTACACTGAGGGTAAGAATGAGTGTTAGGTTTAGGGTTAGGATTAGGGTTAGGGTGAGGGTGAGGCTTAGGTTTAGATTTAGGGTTAGGGGGAGTGTTAGTTTCTGGAAGGGTTAGGGTTAGTGTTAGGGTTAAGGTTAGGGTGAAGCTTCAGTTGAGGTTAAGGGTTAGGGTTAGGTTTAGGATTAGGGTTAGGGTGAGAGTTTAGGGGAGGGTTAGGTTTAGGGATAGGGATAGGATTAGGGTTAGGGTGAGGGTGAGTGTTCGTGTTAGGGTTAGGTTTAGGGTTAGGCTGAGGTTGAGGTTGAGGGTGAGGTTTAGGGTTAAGGTTAGGTTTAGGGTTAACATTAGGGTGAGGGTGAGGTTTAGGGTTAGAGTTATGGTTAGGTTGAGGGTGATTGTGAGCGTTGGGCTTAGGGTTAGTCTTAGAGTTAGGGATAGGTTGTGGGTTAGTGTGTGGGTGAGGGTTAGGCTTAGGTTTAAGATTAGGTTTAGGGTTAAGCTTAGGGTGAGTGTGAGGGTTAGGGTTAGGATTAGGCTTCGGCTTAGGCTGAAGGTGAGTGTTAGGGTGAGGGTTAGGGTTAGGGTGAGGGTTAGGTTTAGGGTTAGGGTGAGAGTTAGGGTTCGGGTTAAATTTAGGGTTAGGGTGAGGGTTAGGTTAAAGGTTATGGTGAGGGTGAGGGTTAGAGTTAGGTTGAGCATTAGGGTTAGGGTTAGGGTTAGGGTGATGGTGATTGTGAGGGTTAGGGTTAGTGTTAGGGTGAGGGTTAGGATGAGGGTTAGGGTTAGGATTAGGGTTAGGGTGAGGGCTAGGTAGAGGGTGAGGTTTAGGGTTAGGATTTTTGTGAGTTTTAGGATTAGGGTTATGGTTAGGTTTAGGGTGAGGGTGAGGTTTAGGGTTAGATTTAGGCTAAGGTTGAGGCTGATTGTGAGGGTTATGGTTAGGGTTAGTGTTAGAGTTAGGTTTAGGGTGAGGATTAGGGTGAGGGTGAGGGTTAGGCTTAGGGTTAGGATTAGGATTAGGGTAAGGGTTAGGACAAATGTGAGGGTTAGGGTTAGGTTTAGGCTTAGGGTTAGGCTGAGGATGAGGTTGAGTGTGAGGGTGAGGGTTAGGATGAGGTTTAGGGTTAGGGTGAGGGTGAGAGTTAGGGTTCGGGTTAAGTTTAGGGTTTGGGTGAGGGTTAGGGTTAGGATTACGGTGAGTGTGAGGGTTAGGATTAGTTTGAGGGTTAGGATTAGGTTTAGGGTTATGGTGTGTGTTAGTGTTAGGTTTATGGTTAGGAGTAGACTTAGGGTTAGGATTAGTGTTCTGGTGAGGGCTAGGGTGAGGCTGAGGGTTAGGGTTAGTGCTAGGGTGAGATTTGGGGTTAGGGTGAGGGTTTTGATGAGGGTTAAGGTTATGTTGAGGGTGAGGGTTAGGGTCATGGTTAGGTTTAGGGTTAGGGTGAGGGTGTGTGTTAGGATTAGGCTTAGGGTTAGGTTGAGGTTTAGGATTAGTGTTACTGTTAGGCTTAGAGTTAGAGTTAAAGTGAGGGTGAGGGTGAGGGTGAGGGTTAGGGTTAGGGTGAGGTTTAGGGTTAGGGGTAGGATTAGGGTTAGGGTGAGGGTGAGGTTTATGGTTAGATTTAGTTTTAGGGAGAGGCTTAGTTTTTGGTTTAGGTTTAGGGTTAGTGTTAGAGTTAAGGTTAGGGTGAGGGTTAGGTTGAGGTTAAGCATTAGGGGTAGTTTTAGGTTTAGGATTAGGGTTAGGTTAAGGGTGAGTGTGAGTGTTAGGGTTAGGTTTCAGCTTAGGGTTAGGCTGAGAGGGTGAGTGTGGGCGTGAGGATTAGGGTTAGGGTAATGGTTAAGTTTAGGGTTAGGGTGAGGGTTAGGATGAGGGTTAGGGTTAGGATTAGGGTTAGGGTGAGAGCTAGGGAGAGGGTGAGGTTTAAGGTAAGGGTTAGGCTTAGGCTTAGGTTTAGCCTGAGCTTGTGGTTGAGGGTGAGGGTTAGTGTTAGGGTGATGTTTAGTTTTCCAGTTAGGGTGAGGGTTAGGATGAGTTTTAGGGTTAGGGGGAGGGTTAGGTTGAGGATGATTGTAAGGTTAAACGTGAGGTTTAGGCTGAGGATGAGGTTTAAGTTAAGGGTGTGGGTTAGGGTTAAGTGTAGGGTTATGGTAAGGGTTAGGGTTAGGGTTAGGGTGAGGGTTAGATTGAGGATTAGAGTTAGGGTTAGGGTGAGGCTTAGTGTGAGGATGAGGGTTAGGGTTAGGGTGAGGATGAGGATTAGAATCAGGGTTAGGGTGAGGGCTAGGGTGAGGGTGAGGATTAGGGTTAGGGTGAGGTTTAGGTTTAGGGTGAGGGTTATGGTTAGTGTGAAGGTTAGTGTTAGGGTGAGGGTAAGTGTTAGGGTGAGGTTTAGGGTTAGGGTGTGGGTTATGGTTAGATTGAGGTTTAGGGTTAGGTTTATTGTTAGGGTTAGTGTTAGGGTTAAGGTTACGTTTTCGGTGAGCGTGAAGGTTAGGGTTAGGTTGAGGGGGAGGTTTCGGTTTAGAGTTAGGTTTAGGGTGAGGCTGAGGGTGAGAGTGAGGTTTAGGGTTAGTGTTAGGGCTAGGGTTAGGGTGAGGGTTAGCGTTAGGGTTAGGCTTAGGCATAGGGGTAGGGTTATCGTGAGGTTTAGGGTTAGATATAAGGTTAGGGGGAGGGTTAGATTAACGGTTAGGAATAGTGTTAGTGTTATGGTTAGAGTGAGGGTGAGGGTTAGGCTGAGGTTCAGGGTAAGGTTTAGGGTTAGGATTAGGGTTAGCGTGAGGGCTAGGCTGAGAGTTAATATGAGGGTTAGGGTTAATGTTAGGCTTAGGTTTAGGGTGAGGGTTAGGGTTTGGGTTAGGGTGAGAGGGAGGATGAGGATTAGGGTTTGGTTCAGGGTTAGGCTTAGGGATATGGTTAAGGTGATGGTTAGGGTTAGGTTTAAGGTTAGGCTTAGGGTTAGGCTGAGGGTGAGGGTGTTGGTTAGGGTTAGGGTTTGGGATAGGGTGAGGGTGAGGATGAGGATTAGGGTTACATTTAGAGTTAGGTTTAGGCTTAGGCTTATGGTTAGGATTAGTGTGAGGTTTAGGGTTAGATATAGGGTTAGGGGGAGGGTTAGGTTAAGGGTTAGAAATAGGGTTAGTGTTAGGGTTAGGGAGAGGGTGAGGGTTAGGTTTAGGCTTAGGGTTAATGTGAGGGTTAGTGTTAGTGTTAGGGTTAGGGTTAGGGTTAGGGTGAGGGTAAGTGTTAGGGTGAGGTTTTGGGTTAGGGTGAGGGTTCTGTTTAGGGTGAGGGTTAGCATTAGCTTTAGGGTTATTGTTAGGGTTATTTTTAGGCTTACGGTTACTGTGAGGATGAGTGTGAGGTTTAGGGTTAGAGTTAGGGTGAGGTTTAGTGTTTGGGTTAGGGTTAGAGTGAGGGTTAGGGTGAGGGTAAGCTTTAGGAATAGAGTTAGGGTTAGGGTCATGGTTAGGTTGAGTTTTAGGGTTAGGGTTAGTGTTATGTTTAGGGTGAGATTTTGGGTGGGTTAGGGTTAGGGTTAGTATTAGGGTTAATGTTAGGGTTAGGGTATGGGTGAGGTTTAGTGTTCTAATTATGGTTAGGGTGAGGCTGAGTGTGAGGGTTAGTTTTAGTTTTAGTGTTAGTGTTACCGTGAGGGTTAGGGTGAGGATGAGGGTTAGGGCTAGGGTTAGGTTTAGGATTAGGGTTAGGGTGACTGTGAGTGTTAGGGTTAGGGTTAGGGTTAGCCTTAGGTTTTGGCTGAGCGTGAGGGTGAGTGTGAGGTTTAGGTTTAGGGTGAGGGTTAGGGTTAGGTTTAGGGTGAGGTTTAGTGTTAGGTTTAGGGTTAGGGTGATGGTGAGGTTTAGGGGTAGAGTTAGGTTTAGGGTGAGGGTGAGTTTGAGGGTTAGGGTTAGGGTTAATGTTATGGTTAATGTTAGGCTTAGGTTTAGGCTGAGGGTGAGGGTGAGTGTTAGGGTTAGAGTTTGGATGAAGTTTTGGTTTAGGGTTAGGGTTAGAATTAGTGTTAGGGTGAGAGTGAGGTTTAGAATTAGAGTTAGGGTTTGTGTTAGGGTAGGGTTAGGGTGATGGTTAGGGTTAGGCTTAGGCTTAGGCTTAGGTTTAGGCTTAGTCCGAGCATGAAGGTGAGGGTTAGGGTTAGAGTTAGGGTGATGGTTCAGGTTAGGGTTAGTTGTATTGATAGGGTTAGGGTCAGAGTTACGGTGAGGTTGAGTGTGCGGGTGAGGGTTAGCGTTAGGGTTAGGGAGGGGTTTATGGGTAGGGTTAGGGTTAGGGTTAGGGTGAGGGTTAGGGTTAGGATTATGGTTAGGGTGAGGGCTAAGGTGAGATTTAGGGTTAGGGTTAGGTTTAGGCTTAGGCTTAGGGTTAGTCTGAGGGTGAGGTTGAGGGTGAGGGATATGTTTAGGGTGATGGTTAGGGTTACGGTTAGGGTGAGGGTTAGGATGAGGGTTAAGTTTAGGGTGAGGGTTAGCGTTAGGGTGATGGTAAGTGTAAAGGTGAAGATTAGTATGAGGCTGAGGGTTAAGATAAAGGTAAGTTTTAGGGTTAGGGTTAGGGTTCGGGTAAGGATTACAGTTATTGTTAGGGTTAGGGTTAGGGTTACCCTTACAGTGATGGTGAGGGTTAGGTTTAGGTTTAGGGTGAGGTTTAGGTTTAGGGTTATGGTTTGAGTTTGGGTTAGGGTTAGGATTAGTGTTAGGGTGAAGTGTAGGGTGAGGTTGAGGGTTAGGGTTAGGGTTAGGTTTAGGGTTAGGATTAGGGTTATGGTGAGGGTGAGTGTGTGGGTTAGGGTTAGGTTTAGGGTTAGGCATCGGGTTAGGCTAAGGATGAGGTTGAGGGTGAGCGTTAGGGTCAGGTTGAAGGTTTGGGTTAGGGTTAGGTTGAGGGTGAGTGTGTGGGTTAGGGTTAGTTTTAGGGTTATGCTTAGGGTTAGGGTTAGGGTGAATTTAAGAGTGAGGATTAGGGTTAGGGTGAGGGTTAGGTTTAAGGTTAGGGTAAGGGTTAGTGTGAAGGTTACATTGAGGTTTAGGGTTAGGGTTACGGTGAGTTTTAGGGTTTGGATTAGTGTTAGAGTTATGTTTAGGGTGAGGGTGAGGTTTAGAGTAGAGTTAGGTTTAGGGTGAGGTTTATGTTGAGGGTTAGGTTTCGTGTTCGTGTTAAGGTTAGGGTTAGGGTGAGAATTAAGGGGAGGGTTAGGGTTAGTTTTAGGATTAGAGTTAGGGTGAGGTTAAGGGTGAGGGTTATAGTTAAGGTGAGTGTTTGGGTTAGGGTTAGAGTGAGGGTTAGGGTGAGGGTTAGGCTTAGGCTTAGGGTTTGGTTATGGGCTAAGGTGAGTGTGAGGGTTAGGGTTAGTGTTAGGGTTAGGGTGAGGGTGAGGGATAGATTGAGGATTAGTGTTAGGTTTAGTGTGAGGTTTACAGTGAGGATGAGGGTTAGGGTTAGGTTGACGGCTAGGTTGAGGGTGAGGGTTAGGGTTAAGCTGACGTTTAGGGTTAGGGTTAGGTTTTGGGTTGGTGTGAGGGTTAGTGTTAGGATTAGGGTTAGTGTTAGGGTGAGAGTAAGTTTGAGGGTGATGGTTTGGGTTCGGGTGAGGGTTATGGTTAGGGTAAGTTTTAGGAAAAGGTTTAGGGTTATTGTTAGGTTTAGGTTTATTGTTACGGTTAAGGTGAGGGTGAAGATGAGGGTTAGGGTTAGGGTAAGGGTGAGGTTTAGGGTTTGGCTTAGGTTTACAGTTGGGGTTAGGGTGAGGGTTAGGTTGAGGTTTAGGGTTAGTGTTCGTGTTAAGGTTAGGGCTAGGGTGAGAGTTAGGGGGAGGGTTAGCGTTAGGGTTAGGATTAGGGTTAGGATTAGTGTTAGAGTGAGGTTGAGTGTTTGTTAGGGATAAGTTTAGGTTTAGGCTTAGGGTTAGGCTGCCGGTGAGGGTGAGGATGAGGTTTAGGGTTATGGTGAGGGTTAGGGTTAGTGTTAGGGTGAGGTTTAGTGTTAGGGTTAGGGTTAGAGTTAGGGTTAGGTTGAGGTTTAGGGTTAGAGTTAAGGATAGGGTGAGGGTTAGGGTTAGGATTATGGTTAGGGTCAGGGCTAGGGTGAGGTTTAGGTTTAGGGATACTGTTAGGTTTAGGATTAGGGTTAGGGTAGAGTGAGTGTGAAGGTTAGGGTTAGGGTTTGGGTTAGGCTTAGGGTTACCGTGAGGATTCGCGTTTGGTTTTGGGTTAGGGTGAGGGTGAAGCTGAGGATTAGGGTTAGTTTGAGGGTTATGGTTATGGTTAGGGTTAGGGTTAGGATTAGGCTTAGGTTTAGGGTGAGAGTTAGGGTTAGGGTTTGTGTTAGGGTGAAGGTGAAACTGAGGATGAGGGTTAGGTTTTGGGTTATGCTTAGGGTTAGGGTTAGGGTTAGGTTTAGTTTTAGGCTTAGGCTTAGAGTTAGGGTTAGCGTGAGGTTTAGGGTTAGATATAGGGTTAGGGGGAGTGTTAGGTTAAGGGATAGGAATATGGCTAGTTTTAGGTTTAGGGTGGGTGTGAGGGTTAGATGAGGTTTATGGTTAGAGTTAGGGTTAGGGTTAGTGGGAGGGTAAGTGTTAGGGTTAGAGTTAGTGTTAGGGTGAGGGTAAGTGTTGGGGTGAGGGTTTGGGTTAGGGTGACGGTTATGGTTAGGGTGAGGGTTAGGATTAGCTTTAGGGTTATTGTTAGGGTCAGGTTTAGGGTTACGGTTACTGTGAGTGTGAGTGTGAGGGTTAGGGTTAGTGTTAGGGTGAGGTTTAGTGTTCGGGTTAGTGTTAGAATGAGGGTTAGGGTGAGGGTGAGGTTTCCGTTAGTTAGGGTTAGGGTGAGTGTTAGGTTGAGGGTTAGGTTTAGTGTTCGTGTTAAGGTTAGGGTTAGGGTAAGAGTTAAGGGGAGGGTTAGGGTTAGGGTTAGGGTTAGGATTAGTGTTAGGGTGAGGGTGAGTGTGTGTTAGGGATAAGTTTATGGTGAGGCTTAGGGTTAGGCTGAGGCTAAGGGTGAGGTTGAGGTTTAGGGTTAGAGTGAGGGTTAGGGTTAGGGTTAGGGTGAGGTTTAGTGTTAGGGTTAGGTTTAGAGTTAGGGTTAGGTTGAGGGTGAGGTTTAGGGGTAGAGTTAGGGTCAGGGTGAGAGTTAGGGTTAGGATTAGGGTTAGGGTTAGGTTTAGGGTTGAGTTGACGGTAAGGGTAAACATAAGGGTTAGGCTGAGGGTGAGAGTTATGGTAATGTTGAAGGTTAGGTTTAGAGTAAGTTTTAGGGTTAGGGGTAGGTTGAGGGTGAGTGTTAGATTAAGGAATAATGTTAGGGTTAGGGTGAGGTTTAGATTGAGGATGAGGGTTAGGGTTAGGTTGAGGGCTGGGGTGAACGTGAGGGTTAGGGTTAGGGTTAGGCTTAGGGTTAGGCTGAGGATGAGGGTGGGGGTGAGGATTACGGTTAGGGTTAGGGTTAGGGTTATTTTTAGTGTTATGGTTAGGGTTAAGTTTGAGGTTAGGGTGAGGTTGAGGGTGGGGTGAGGATTACGGTTAGAGTAATGATTAGGGTTAGGGTTAGTGTTATTGTTAGGGTTAGGTTTAGAGTTAAGGTGAGGTTGAGGGTGCAGGTGAGTATTAGGGTTAGGGTTACGGAGGGGTTTAGGGTTAGGGAGAGGGTTAGGGTGAGGGTGAGTTTTACAGTTAGATATAGGGTTAGGGGGAGAGTGACGGTGAGGTTTAGGGTTGGGGTTAGTGTTAGGGTTAGGGTGAGGTTGAGGGTTACGTTGAAGTTTAGGGTTAGGGTTAGGGTTAGGGTTAGTGTGAGGGTTAGTTTTAGGGTTACGGTTAGTGTTAGTGTGAGGGTAAGTGTTAGGTGAGGGTTTGGGTTAGGGTTAGGATTATGGTTAGAGTGAGGGTTAGGATTACGGTTAGGGTTATTGTTAGGGTTAGGTTTAGGGTTAAGGTTAAGGTGAGGGTGAGGGTGAGGGTTAGGTTTTGGGTTAGGGTGAGGTTTAGTGTTTCAGTTAGGGTTAGATTTAGGTCTAGGGTGAGGGTGAGGTTTAGGATTAGGTTTAGTGTTAGTGTGAGGGTTAGGTTGAGGGTTAGGGTTAGTGTTAGGGTTATGGTTAGGGTGATAGTTAGGCAGAGGCTTAGGTTTAGGCTTAGGTTTAGGGTTAGGATTAGGGTAAACCTGAAGGTGATTGTTTGTGTGTTAGGGTTAGGTTTAGGCTTAGGCTTACAGTTAGGCTGAGGGTGAGGTTTAGGTGAGGGATAGGGTTAGGGTGAGGGTTAGTGTTAGGGTTAGGGGGAGGGTTAGAATGAGGATTAGGATTAGGATTAGGGTTAGGGTGAGGGCTAGGTTGAGTGTGAGGTTTAGTGTTAGGTTTAGGATGAGGTTTAGGGTTAGGGTTAGTGTTAGGATGAGGGTGAGGTTTAGGGTTAGAGTTATGATTAGGATGAGGCTGAGGGTGAGGGATAGGGTTAGGGTTAGTGTTAGGGTTAGGGTTAAGGTGAGGGTTAGGGTGAGGTTGAGGTTTAGGGTTAGGGTTAGTATTAGGTTTACGTTTAGGGTTAGGGTGAGGTTTAGTGTTAGGGTTAGGGTTAGGGTGAGGGTAACATTTAGGGTTAGTGTTAGGGTTAGGCTTACGGTTAGGCTGAGGGTGAGGGTGAGGGTGAGGGTTAGGGTGATGATTAGGTTTAGGGTTAGGGTGAGAGTTCGGGTTCGGGATAAGTTTAGGGTTAGGGTGATGGTTAGGGTAAGGGTGAGAGTGAGGGTAACAGTTAGGGTTAGGGTGAGGGTTAGGGTTAGGTTTAGGGTTAGGGTGAGGGTGAGAGTGAGGGTTAGGGTGAGTGTTAGGGTGAGGGTTAGGATGAGGGTTAAGTTGAGGATTCGGATTAGGGTGAGAGCTAGGGTGAGGGTGAGGTTTATGTTTATTGTTAGGGTGAGATTTAGAGTTATGGTTAGGGTTACGGTAATGTTGAGAGTGAGGTTTAGGGTTAGAGTTAGGGTTAGGGTGAGGCTGAGGGCTAGCGTTAGGTTTAGGGTTAGTGTTAGAATTAGGGATAGGGTGAGGCTTAGGGTGAGGGTGAGGGTTAGGCTTAGGGTTAGGATTAGGATTTGGGTAACAGGGTGAGTGTGAGGTTTAGGGTTCGGGTTAGGGTTAGGGTCAGGGCTAGGGTGAAGTTGAGAGTTAAGCTCAGGGTTAGGGTGAGGTTTAGGTTTAGGGTGATGGTTAGCGTTGGTGTGCGGGTTATTTTTAGGTTTAATGTTTGTTTTAAGGTGAGATTAAGTGTTAGGGTAAGGTTTAGGTTTAGGGTGAGGTTTACGATTAGGGTTAGGGTTAGGGTTAGGGTGAGGGTGATGTTAAGGGTTAGAGTTAGGGTTAGGGTGAGGGTTAGGGTTAGGGTTAGAGTTAGGGTTAGGGTGAGATTTAGGGTGGGGGTGAGGATTGGTGTTAGGGTTAAGATTAGGATTAGGGTTAAGGTGAGGTGAGAGTTATGGTTAGGGTTAGGGTTAGGATTAGAGTTAGAGTGAGGGTGAGGATGAGGGTTATGGTTAGGGTGAGTCTTGGGGTTAGGGTTAGAGTGAGGGTTATGGTGAGGGTTAGGCTTAGGCTTAGTGTTTGGTATGGGCTATGTTGTGGGTGTGGGTTAGGGTTAGGGTTAGGGTGAGCCTTAGGCTGGGGGTTAGGGTTAGTATTAGGTTTTGGGTTGGGGTTAGGTTTAGTCTTAATGTTAGGTAGAGGGTGAGCGTGAGGGTGAGGTTTAGGGTTAGGGTGAGGGTGAGGTTTAGGGTTAGAGTTAGCGTTCAGGTGAGGGTTAGTGTGAGAGTTAGGGTTAGGGATAGGGTTAGGGTTAGGGTTAGTTTGAGGGTGATTGTGAGGGCCAGGGTTAGTCTTAGGCTTAGGCTTAGGCTTAGGCCGATCGTGAAAGTGAGGGTGAGGTTTAGGGTTAGAATTAGTGTTATGGTGAAGGCTAGAGTGAGTATGAGGGTTAGGATTAGCGTTTGGTTGAGGTTTAGGGTTAGGGTTACAGTGAGGGTTAGGGTTAGGGTTAAGGTTATAGTGAGGGTTTGTGTTAGGGTTAGGGTTAGGGTGAGGGTCAGGGTAAGGGTTAGGGTTAGTGTAATAGTTAGGGTTAGGGTTAGAGTTACATTGAGGGTGAGGGTGAGGGTTATGATCAGGTTTGTGTTAAGTTTAGGTTAAGGGTTATGGTTAGGGTGAGGGTGAGGTTTAGGGTTAGAGTTAGGATTTCGATGAGGGTTAGGATTAGGGTTAGTGTTAGGCTTGGGGTTAGGGTGAGGGTTAGTTTGAGGATTAATATTAGGGTTAGGGTTAGGTTTAGGATTAGGTTTACGGTGAGGATATCTGTGAGGGTTAGGGTTAGGGTTCGTTTAGGCTTAGGGGTAGGCTGAGTGTATGGGTGGGGATGAGGATTAGATTTAGAATGATGGTTAGGTTTCTGGTTAGGTTAAGTGTTAGGATGAGGGATAGGGTTAGAATTAGGGTTAGGATGAGGGCTAGGGTGAGGGTGAGGGTTAGGGTTAGGGTTAGGCTTATGCTTAGGATTAGGCTGAGGCTGAGGGTGAGGGTGATGGTTAGGTTTAGGGTGATGGTTGGGGTTATCTTTAGGGTGAGGTATAGAATGAGGATTAGGGTTATGGTGAGGGTTAGTGCGAGGGTGATGGTAAGGGTAAAGTTGAGGGTTAGGTGAGGGTTACGGTCAGGGTGAAGCTTAGGGTTAGGGTGAGGGTGAAGGTTAGATTGAGGATTAGTATTGATGTTAGTGTGATGTTTAGGGTGAGGATGAGGGTTAGGGTTAGGTTGAGGGCTAGGTTGAGGGTGAGGGTTAGGGTTATATTTAGGGTTAGGGTTAGTGATAGGGTTAGGGTTAGGGTGAGGTTTAGGGTGAGGGTGAGGCTAGGGTTAAGGTTAGGATTGGGACTAGTGTTAAGGTGAGGGTGAGTGTGAGGTTTAGGGTTAGGGTTAGGGTTAGGATTAGAGTTAGGATGAGGTCTAGCATGAGGGTGAGTGTTAGTGTTAGGGTTAGGTGAGGTTTAGAGTTAGAATTAAGTTTAGGGATAGGGAGAGTGTTAGCGTTAGGGTTATGGTGAGGGTGAGTGTTAGGGTTAGGTTGAGGGTTAGGATTAGGGCTAGGTTTAATGTGAGTGTTAGGGTGAGGGTGATGGTTAGCATGAGGGTTAGGGTTAGGATTTGGTTTAGGATGAGGGATAGGGTGAGAGTGAGGGTTAGGTTGATACTTAGGGTGAGGTTTAGGGTTTGGGTTAGGTTTAGGGTTAGGGTGAGGGTTATGGTTAGGTTACGGTGAGGGTTAGGGTTAGGGTTAGGTTGAGGGTTAGAATTAGGTTTAGGGTTAGGTTGAGGGTTAGGGTTACGGTTAGGGTGAGGGTTAGGATGAGGGTTAGGGTTACAATTAGGGTTAGGGTGAGGTCTAGGGTGAGGATGAGTGTTAGTATTAGGGTTAGGGTTAGGGGTAGGGTTAGGGAGAGGGTTAGGGTTCATGTTTCGGTGAGGGTGAGGGTTATGTTTAGGTTAGTATTAGGTTAGTATTAAGTTTAGGGTTAGGGTTAGGGTTAGCGTGAGGGTTAGGGTTCAGGTTTCGGTGAGGGTGAGTGTTAGGTTTGGGGTGAGGGTTAGGTTGAGGACTAAGGTGAGGGTGAGGGTTAGGGTTAGGGTTAGCGTTAGTGTGAGGGTTAAGTTTGGGTTTAGGGTTAGGTTTAGATTTAGGATTAAGGTTAAGGTGAGGCTGAGTGTGAGGGTTAGGCTGAGGGTTAGGCTTAGGCTTAGGGTTAGGCTGAGGGTGAGTGTAGGGATGAGTGATGGTTCTGGTTAAGGTTAGGTTGAGGGTTAGGATGAGGGTTAGGGTTAGGATTAGGGTTAGGGCGAGGGCTAGGGTGAGTGTTAGTTTCGGGGTTAGGTTTAGGCCTAGGGTTAGGATGAGGCTGAGGCTGAATTTGAAAGTGAAGGTTAGGTTTAGGTTGATGTTTAGGGTTAAGGTTAGGATGAGGGATAGGATGAGGGTTATGGTTTAGGGTGAGGGTTAGGATGAGGGTGACTGTAAGAGAAAAGGTGAGGTTAGGCTGAGGATGAGGGTTATGGTAAGGGTGAGGTTTCGGTTAGGGTGATGGTGAGGGTTAGATTGAGGATTAGTGTTAGGGTTAGTGTGAGGTTTAGGGTGAGGATGAGGGTTAGGGTTAGGTTGAGGGCAAGGGTGAAGTTGAGGGTTACGGTTAGGGTTAGGGTGTGGTTTAGGTTTAGGGTGATGGTTAGCGTTAGTGTGAGGGTTAGGGTTAGGGTTGGTGTTAGTTTTAAGCTGAGGGTAAGTGTTAAGGTAAGGTTTAGGTTTAGGGTGAGGTTTAGGATTAGGGTTGGGGTTAGGATTAGTTTGAGGGTGAGGGTTAGGGTGGAATTTAGTGTGGGGGTGAGGTTGCCAGTTAGGGTTAGGATTAGGATTAGGGTTAAGGTGAGGGTGAGTGTTAGGGTTAGGGTTAGGAATAGGATTAGATTTAGGGTGAGGTTGAGGGTGAGGTTATGGTTAGGGTGAGTGTTGGGGTTAGTGTTAGAGTGAGGGTTAGGGTGAGGGTTAGGCTTTGGTTTAGGATTTTGGCATAGGCTACGGTGAGGGTGAGGGTTAGGGTTACGGTTAGGGTGAGCGTTAGGGTACGGGTTAGGGTTAGTATTAGGGTTAGGGTTGGGGATAGGGTTAGGCTTAATGTTAGGCAGAGGTTGAGGGTGAGGGTGAGGTTTAGGGTTAGGGTGAGGGTGAGGTTTAGGGTTAGAGTTAGTGTTCATGTGAGGGTTAGGGTTAGGGTTAGGCTTCCGTTTAGGGTTAGGATGAGGGTGAGTGTGAGGGTCAGGGTTTGTCTTAGGCTTAGGCTTATGCTTAGGCCGAGCGTGAAGGTGAGGGTGAGGTTTAGGGTTAGCATTAGGTTTAGGGTGAGGGCTAGAATGAGGATGAGGGTTAAGGTTAGCGTTAGGATGAGGTTTAGGTTTATGGTTACGGTGAGGGTGAGGGTTAGGTTTACGGTTAGGGTTAAGGTGAGGGTTTGGGTTAGGGTTAGTGTTAGGGTGAGAGTCAGGGTTAGGGTTAGGTTAGTGTAATAGTTAGGGTTAGGGTTAGAGTTACAGTGAGGGTAAGGGTGAAGGTGAGGATTAGGATAAGAGTTAGGGTGAGGTTTAGGTATAGGGTTATGGTTAGTGTGAAGGTGAGGTTTAGGATAAGTTTTATGCTTTGGGGGAGGGTTAGGGTGAGGGTTAGGATTAGGGTTAATGTTAGGCTTGGGGTTAGGTTGAGTGTTAAGTTGAGGTTTAAAATTATGGATAGGGTTAGTTTTAGGATTAGGTTTACGGTGAGGGTGAGTGTGAGGGTTAGGGTTAGGGTTCATTTAGGCTTAGGGTTAGGCTGAGTGTATGTGTGGGGATGAGGATTAGGTTTAGAATGATGGTTAGGGTTCTGGTTAGGTTAAGGGTTTGTATGAGGGTTAGGGTTAGAATTAGGGTTAGTGTGAGGGCTAGGGTGAGGGCTAGGGTGAGGGTGAGGTTTAGGGTGAGGATGAGGGTTAGGGTTAAGTTGAGTGTTAGGTTGAGGGTGAGGGTTAGAGTTACGGTTAGGTTTAGGTTTAGGGTGAGGGTGAGGTTTAGGGTTAAAGTTAGGGTTAAGCTGAGGGATAGGGTTTAGGTTTACGGTTAGGATTAGTGTTAGGATTAGGTTTAGGTTGAGGTTTAGGGTTGGAGTTAGGGTTAGATTTAGGGTTAGGGTTAGGATGAGGGTTAGGGTTAGGCTTAGTCTTTGTCTTAGGCTTAGGCTTACGCCCAACATGAGGGTGAGGATTAGGGTTAGGATTAGGGTGAGGGTTAGGTTTAGGGTTACATTGTGGTCAGGGTTAGAGTTAGTTGAGGGTTAGAATTAGGTTTAGGGTTAGGTTGATGGTTAGGGTTAGGGTTAGAGTGAGAGTTGGGATGAGCGTTAGGTTTACAATTAGGTTTAGTGTGAGGGCTATGGTGAGGGTGAGTGTTATTGTTAGGGTTAGGGTGAGGTTTAGGGTTAGGGTTAGGGTTAGGGTTACGGTGAGGATGAAGGTTAGGGTTAGGGTGAGGGTTAGGTTTAGGTTTAGGGTGAGGGTGAGGGTTAGGATTAGGGTTAGGGTTAGAGTTACAGTGAGGGTGAGGGTGAGGCTGAGGTTTAGGGTCAGGTTTAGGGTGAGGTTTAGGTTTAGGGTTATGGTTAGTGTGAGGGTGAAGTTTAGGGTTAGAGTTAGGGTTAGGGTGAAGGTTGGGTTGATGTTTAATGTTAGGGTTAGGGTTACCTTTAGGATTAGGTTTACGATGAGGGTGAGTGTGAGGGTTAGGGTTCAGCTTAGGCTTAGGATTAAGCTGAGAGTATGGGTGGGGGATGAGGATTAGATTTAGAATGTTGGTTAGGTTTATGGTTAGGTTAAGGTTAGGATGAGGTTTAGGGTTCGAATTAGGGTTCTGGTGAGGGCTAGGTTGAGGGTGAGGGTTAAGGTTAGGTTTAGGCTTAGGCTTAAGTTTAGGCTGAGGCTGAGGGTGAGGGTGAGGGTTAGGGTTAGAGAGAGGTTTAGGATGAGGGTGACGGTAAGTGTAACGGTGAGGATTAGGCTGAGGGTGAGGGTTAGGGTTAGGGTGAGGATGAGGGTTAAATTGAGGATTAGGGTTAGGGTTAGTTTGAGATTTAGGGTGAGGATTAGGGTTAGGGTTAGGGTGAGGTTTAAGGTTAGGGTGATGGTTAGGGTTAGTGTGAGGGTTAGTGTTAGGTTTAGGGTTAGTGTTAGGGTGAGGGTAAGTGTTAGGGTGAGGGTTAGTGTTAGGGTGAAGGTTATGGTTAGGATGAGGGTTAAGGTTAGGGATAGGGTTATTGTTAGGGTTAGGGTTAGGCTTACGGTTACAGAGAGGGTGAGGGTGAGGTGAAGGGTTAGGGTTAGGTGAGGTTTACCTTTAGGGTTAGGGTTAGAGTTAGGGTTAGGGTTGAGGTGAGGTTTAGGGTTAGAGTTAGGTTTAGTGTTATTGTTGGGGTTAGGGTGAGGTTTAGGGTTAGTTTTAGGCTTAGGTTTAGGCTAAGCATGAGGGTGTGGGTTAGGGTTAGTGTTAGGTTGGGGTTTAGGGTTAGGGTTAGAGTGAAGGTGAGGTTGAGGGTTAGGGTTAGTGTTTGTGTTAAGGATAGGGTTAGAGTGAGAGTTAAAAAGAGGGTTAGGATTAGGGTTAGGGTTAGGATTAGTGTTAAGGTGAGGGTGAGTGTGTGTGATAGGGATAGGTTTATGGTTAGGCTTAGGATTAGGGTTACGGTTAAGGTTTAGGGTTAGGGTGAGGGTTAGGGTTAGGGTGAGGTTTAGTGTTAGGGTTAGGGTTAGAGTTAGGGTTAGGTTGAGGGTTAGGTTTAGGGGTAGAGTTAAGGTTAGGGTGAGGGTTAGGGTTATGGTTAGGGTGAGGGTTAGGGAGAGGGTTATGGTTACGGTGAGGGTTAGGGTGGGGGTGAAGGTAAGGGTAAACGTGAGGTTTAGGCTGAGGGTGGGAGTTACGGTAATGGTGAGAGTTAGGGTTAGGGTGAGTGTTAGGGGTAGGGGTAGGGTGAGGGTGAGGGTTAGATTGAGGATTAGTGTTAGGGTTAGGGTGAGGTTTAGGGTGAGGAGGAGGGTTAGGGTTAGGTTGAGGGTTAGGGTGAAGGTGAGGGTTAGAGTTAGGGTTAGGGTCAGGTTTAAGGTTGGGGTGATGGTTAGGGTTAGTTTGAGGGTTATCTAGTGTTAGGGTAGGTGTTAGGGTGAGGGTAAGTGTTAGGGTGAGGGTTAGGTTTAGGGTGAGGTTTATGTTTATTGTGAGGGTTAGGGTTAGAGTTAGGGTTATTGTTAGGGTTAGGGTATCGGTTATGGTAACGGGGAGGGTCAGGGTGAGGTTTAGGTTTAGGGTTAGGGATAGAGTTAGGGTTAAGGTGAGAGTGAGATTTAGGATTAGAGTTAGGTTTAGTGTTTGGGTTAGGGTTAGGGTTAGGGTTACGGTTAGAGTTAGGCTTAGGCTTAGGCTTAGGCCTAGCATGAGGGTGAGGGTTAGGGTTAGGGTGAGGGTTAGGATAAGGTTTAGGGTTAGGAATAGGGTTAGGGTGAGGGCTAGGGTGAGGGTTAGAGTTACAGTGAGGGTGAGGGTTATTGTGAGGGTGAGGGTGAGGTTTGGTGTTAGGGGTAGGGGTAGGGTTATGTTTAGGGTGACGTTTATGGTTAGATTTAGGGTTAGGGAGAGGGTTAGTTCGTGGGTTAGAGTTAGGGTTAATATTAGGGTTCAGGTTAGGGTGAGGGTTAGGTTGAGGTTAAGTGTTAGGGTAGGGTTAGGATTTGGATTAGGGTTAGGGTGAAGGTGAGTGAGAGTGTTAGGGTTAGTGTTAGGCTTCGGCTTAGGGTTAGGCTGAGGGTGAGTGTGGGCGTGAGGATTAGGGTTAGGGTGATTGTTAGGTTTAGGCTTAGGGTGAGGGTTAGGATGAGGCTTAGGTTTAGGATTTAGGGTTAGGGTGAGGGCTTCGGGAGAGGGTGAGGTTTAGGGTAAGGGTTAGGCTTAGGCTTAGGGTTCGGCTGAGCTTGAGGTTGAGGGTGAGGGTTAGGGTTAGTCTGATGGTTAGGTTTACTGTTAGGGTGAGTTTTAGGATGAGGTTTAGGTTTAGGGGGAGGGTTAGGGTGAGGATGATGGTAAGGGTAAAGGTGAGGTTTCGTCTGAGGTTGAGGGTTAAGATAAGGGTGTGGTTTAGGTTTAAGTTTAGGGTTAGAGTAAGGGTTAGGTTTCGGATTAGGGTGAGGGTTAGATTAAGGATTAGGGTTAGGGTTATTGTGAGGTTTAGGGGGAAGATGAGGGTGAGGGTTAGGGTGTGGGTGAGGGTTAGAATTAGGGTTAGGGTGAGTGTGATGGTAAGCCTAAATGTGAGGATTAGGCTAAGGCTGAGGGTTAAGATAAGGGTGAGGGTAAGTGGTAGGGTGAGGGTTAGGGTTAGGGTGAGTGTTAAGTTTAGGGTGAGGGTTAGAGTTAGGGTTACGGTTATTGTTAGGGTTAGGGTTAGGGTTACCCTTACAGTGAGGGTGAGGGATAGTGTTAGGTTTAGGGTGAGGTTTAGGGTTAGGGTTATGGTTAGAGTTTGGGTTAGGATTAGGATTAGGGTTAGGGTGAATGCTAAGGTGAAGGTGAGGGTTAGGGTTAGGGTTAGTTTTAGGTTTAGGGTTAGAGTGAGGGTGAGTGTGTGGGTTAGGGTTAGGTTTAGGGTTAGGCTTAGGGTTAGGCTAAGGGTGAGGTTGAGGGTGGGGGTTAGGGTTAGGGTGAGGGTTAGGTTTAGGGTTAGGGTGAGTGTTAGGATGAGGGTTAAGGTTAGCATTAGGGTTAGGTTGAGGGCTAGGGTGAGGGTGAGGTTTAGGGTTAGGGTTAGAGTGAGGGTGAGGTTTAGGGTTACAGTTAGGGTTAGGGTGAGGAATAGGGTGAGGTTTAGGGTTAGGGTTAGTTTTAGGGTTAGGGTTAGGGTGAGGGTTAGGGTTTGGATGAGGGTTAAGGTTACAATTAAGTTTTGGGTGAGCTCTAGGGTGAGGGTGAGTGTTATTGTTAGGGTTAGGGTGAGGTTTAGGGTTAGGGTTAGGGTTAGGTTTACAGTGAGGGAGAGGGTTATGGTTAGGGTGAGTGTTAGTGTTAGGGTTAGGGTGAGGGTGAAGGTTAGGATTAGGGTTATGTTTAGAGTTACTGTGATAGTGAGGGTGAGGGTGAGGGTTAGGATCAGGTTTACGGTGAGGTTTAGGGATAGGGTTATTGTTAGGGTGAGGGTGAGGTTTAAGGTTAGAGTTCTTGTTAGGGGGAGGGTTAGTGTGAGCGTTAGGGTTAGGGTCAGTGTTAGTATTATGGTTAGGGTGAGGGTTAAGTTGAGGTTTAATGTTAGGGTTAGCGTTATGTTTAGGATTAGGTTTACGGTGAGGGTGAGTGTGATGGCTAGGGTTAGGGTTCGGCTTAGGCTTAGGGTTTTGCTGAAGGTATGGTATGGGGATGAGGACTAGGTATAGAAAGTTGGTTAGGTTTATGGTTAGGTTAAGGGTAAGGATGAGGGTTAGGGTTAAGATTAGTGTTCGGGTGAGGGTGAGGGTTAAGGTTGGGTTTAGGCTTAGGCTTGGTGTTAGGCTGAGGCTGAGGGTGAGCGTGAGGGTTAGGGTTAGGGTAATGTTTGGGGTTACCATTAGGGTGAGGGTTAGGATGAGGATTCGGGTTAGGGTGAGGGTTACGGTGAGGGTTAGGTTAAAGGTGACGGTAAGGGTAAAGTTGAGGGTTAGGCTGAGAGTGAGGGGTAAGGTAAGGGTGAAGGTTAGGGTTAGCGTGTGGGTTAGGTTTAGGTTGAGGTTAGTGTTAGAGTTAGTGTGAGGTTTAGGGTGAGGATGAGGGTTAGCGTTAGGTTGAGGGCTAGGTTTGGGGTGAGGGTTAGGATCAGGGTGACGTTTAGGATTAGTGTGATGGTGAGGGTTAGTGTGAGGGTTAGTGTTAGGTTTAGGGTTAGTGTTAGGGTGAGGGTTAATGTTAGGGTGAGGGTTATTGTTATGGTGAAAGTTAAGGTTAGGATGAAGGTTATGGTTATGGTTAAGGTTATTGTTAGGGTTAGGGTTAGGGTTACGTTTACGGTGAGGGTGAGGGTGAGGGTGAGGGTTAGGGTTAGGGTGAGGTTTAGGTTTAGGGTTAGGGTTAGAGTTAGGGTTAAGGTGAGGTTGAAGTTTAGGATTAGAGTTAGGTTTAGCGTTATTGTTGGGGTTAGGGTGATGTTTAGGTTTAGTTTTAAGCTTAGGCTTAGGGTTAGTCTTAGGCCGAGCAAAGGGTGAGGGTTAGCTTTAGGGTTAGGGTGGGGTTAGGGGTTAGGGTTAGGGTGAGGGTGAGGTTGAGGGTTCGATATAGGGTTAGGGTGAGGGTTAGAGGGAGGGTTAGTGTTAGTGTTAGGGTGACGGTAAGTGTTAGGGTGAGGGTTAGGAATAATGTTAGGGTTATTCTTAGGTTTAGGTTTGGGGTTATGGTTACGGTGAGGGTGAGGATGAGGGTTAGGGTTAGGGTTAGGGTGAGTTTTAGGTTTTGGGTTAGTGTTAGAGTTAGGTTTAGGGTGAGGGTGAGGTTTCGGTTAGAGTTAGGGTTAGGGTGAGGGTTAGGTTGAGGGTTAGGGTTAATGTTCGTGTTAAGGTTAGGGTTAGGGTGAGAGTTAAGGGGAGGTTTAGGGTTTGGGTTAGGGTTAGGATTAGTGTTAGGGTGAGGGTGAGTGTGTGTGTTTGGGATATGTTTATGGTGAGGCTTAGGGTTAGGCTGAGGCTGAGGGTGAGGGTGAGGTTTAGGGTTAGGGTGAGGGTTAGGGTTAGAGTTAGGGTGAGTTTTAGTGTTAGGGTTAGGGTTAGAGTTAGGGTTAGGGTGAGGGTGAGGTTTAGGGGTAGAGTTAGGGTTAGGTTGAGGAATAGGGTGAGGGTGAGGTTTAGTGTGAGGGTTAGGGTGGGGGTGACGGTAAGGGTAAACATGAGGTTTAGTCTGAGTGCAAGAGTTACGGTAATGGTGAAGGTTAGGGTTAGGGTGAGTGTTATGGTTAGGGTTAGGGTGAGGGTGAGGGTTAGATTGAGTATTAGTGTTAGGGTTAGGGTGAGGTTTAGAGTGAGGATGAGTGTTAGGGTTAGGTTGAGGGCTGGTGTGAGGGTGAGGATTAGGGTTAGGGTTAGGCTTAGGCTTAGGTTTAGGCTGAGGATGAGTATGGGGGTGAGGATTACGGTTAGGGTTAGGGTTATTGTTAGTGTTATGGTTAGGGTTAAGTTTGAGGTGAGCGTGAGGCTGAGGGTGGGGGTGAGGATTAGGGTTAGAGTGATGGCTAGGGTTAGGGTTAGTGTTTTTGGTATGGTTAGGGTTAGAGTTAAGGTGAGGTTGAGGGTGCGGGTGAGGATTAGTGTTATGATTAGGGTGGGGTTTTGGATTAAGGCGAGGGTTAGGTTTACAGTGAGATATAGGGTTAAGGGGAGTGACAGTGAGGTTTAGGGTTAGGGATAGTGTTAAGGATAGGGTAAGGGTGAGGGTTAGGTGGAAGTTTAGGGTTAGGTTTAGGGTTAGGGGTAGTGTCAGGGTTAGTTTTAGCGTTAGGGTTAGTGTTAGTGTGAGGGTAAGTGTTAGGGTGAGGGTTTGGGTTAGGATGAGGGTTATGGTTAGAGTGAGGGTTTGCATTATGTTTAGGGTTATTGTTAGGGTTAGGTTTAGGGTTAAGGTTAAGGTGAGGGTGAGGGTGAGGGTTAGTTTTAGGGTTAGGGTGAGGTTTAGTGTTTCAGTTAGGGTTAGAGTTAGGTTTAGGGTGAGGGTGCGGTTTAGGATTAGAGTTCGGGTTAGGGGAGGGTTAGGTTGAGGATTAGGGTTAGGTTAGTGTTAGGGTTATGGTTAGGGTGAGAGTTAGAGCGAAGCTTAGGGTTAGGGTTAGGTTTAGGGTTAGGATAAGGGTAAAGCTGAAGGTGATTGTGTGTGTTAGGGTTAGGTTTAGGGTTAGGCTTAGGCTTAGGCTGATGGTGAGTTTGAGGGTGAGAGTTAGGGTTAGGGTGATGTTTAGGGTTAGGGTTAGGGGGAGGTTTAGGATGAGGGTTAGGATTAGGATTAGGGTTAGGGTGAGGGCTAGGGTGAGGGTGAGGTTTAGGGTTAGGGATAGGATGAGGTTTAGGTTTATGGTTAGGGTTAGGATGAGCGTGAGGTTTAGGGTTAGAGTTAGGGTTAGGATGTGACTGAGGGTGAGGGTTAGGGTTAGGGTTAGTGTTAGGGTTAGGGTTAAAGTGAGGGTTAGGGTGAGGTTGAGGCTTTGGGTTATGGTTACTATTAGGATTAAATTTAGGGTTAGGGTTAGGTTTAGGGTTAGGGAGTGTGTAACGTTTAGGGTTAGGGTTAGGGTTACGTTGAGGGTGAGGGTGATGGTGAGAGTTAGGGTTAGGGTGAGGGTTAGGGTTAGGGTTAGGGTGAGGTTTAGTGTAAGGGTTTTGGTGAGGGTGACAGTTAGGGTTAGGGTTAGGGTTAGGGTCAGGGTTAGGATGAGGGTTAGGGTGAGAATTCGGTTTAGGGTTATGGCTAGGGTGAGGGTGAGGATTATGGTTAGTGTGACTGTAAGAGAAAAGGTGAGGGTTAGGCTGAAGGTGAGGATTATGGTAAGGGTGTGGTTTAGGGTTAGCGTGAGGGTGAGGGTTAGACTGAGGATTAGTGTTAGGGTTAGTGTGAGGTTTAGAGTGAGGATGAGGGTTAGGGTTAGCGTGATCACTAGGGTGAAGTTGAGGGTTAGAGTTAGGGTTAGGGTAGGTTTAGGTTTAGGGTGAATTTTAGTGTTAAAGTGAGGGTTAGTGTTAGGGTTAGTGTTAGTTTTAAGATGAGGGTAAGTGTTAGGGTAAGGTTTAGGTTTAGAGTGAGGTTTAGTATTAGGGTTAGGGTTAGTGTTAGGGTGAGGGTGAGATTGAGGGTTAGAGTTAGGGTTAGGGTGAGGGTTAGGGTTAGGGTTACGGTTAGGGTTAGTGTTAGGATTAGGATTAGGGTTAAGGTGAGGGTGAGTGTTATGTTTAGGGTTAGGGTTAGGATTAGATTTAATGTGAGTGTGAGGGTGAGGGTTATGGTTAGCGTGAGCTTTCGGTTTAGGGTTAGAGTGAGGGTTAGGTTGAGGGTTAGGCTTAGGCTTAGGTTTCTGTATGGGCTATGGTGAGGGTGAGGGTTAGGGTTAGGGTTTGGTTTAGGGTGAGCGTTAGGGTGGGGGTTAGGGTTAGTATTAGGGTTAGTGTTGGGGTTAATGTTAGGCTTAATGTTAGGCAGAGGGTGAGGGTGAGGGTGAGGATTAGGGTTAGGGTGAGGGTGAGGTTTAGGGTTAGTGTTAGCGTTCGGGTGAGGGTTAGTGTGAGGGTTAGGGTTAGGGTTAAGGTTACGGTTAGGGTTAGGTTGAGGGTGACTGTGAGGGTCAGGGTTAGTCTTAGGCTTAGGCTTAGGCTTAGGCCGAGCGTGAAGGCGAGGGTGAGGTTTAGGGTTAGCATTAGGTTTAGGGTGAGGGCTAGAGTGAGGATGAGGGTTAGGGTTAGCGTCAGGCTGAGGTTTAGGGTTAGGGTTACCGTGAGGGTGAGGGTTAGGGTTACGGTTAGTGTTAAGGTGAGGGTTTGGTTTAGGGTTAGGTTGAGGGTCAGCGTTAGGGTTAGTGTTAGGGTTAGTGTAATAGTTAGGGTTAGGATTAGAGTTACAGTGAGAGTGAGGGTGAGGGTGAGGATTAGGATCAGGGTTAGGGTGAGGTTTTAGGGATAGGGTTATGGTTAGGGTGAGGGTTATGGTGAGGGTTAGGATTAGGGTTAGTGTTAGGCTTGTGGTTAGGTTGACCGTTAGGTTGAGGTTTAATATTAGGGATAGGGTTAGTTTTAGGATTAGGCTTAGAGTGAGGATGAGTGTGAGGGTTAGGGTTAGGCTTCATTTATGCTTAGGGTTAGGCTGAGTGTACTGGGTGGTGAGGATTAGGTTTAGAATGATGGTTAGGGTTCTGGTTAGGTTAAGGGTTAGGATGCGGGTTAGGGTTAGGATTAGGGTTAGGTTGAGGGCTAGGGTGAGGGCTAGGTTGAGGGTGAGGCTTAGGGTTAGAGTTAAGTTTAGGGTTAGGGTTAGGCTGTGGCTGAGTGAGAGGGTGAGGGTTAGGGTTAAGGTTATGGTTGGGGTGACCCTTAGGATGAGGGTTAGGATGAGGATTAGGTTTAGGTGGAGGATTAGGGTGAGGGTGACGGTAAGGGTAAAGGTGATGGTTAGGCTGAAGGTTAGGGTTACGTTTAGGGTGAGTCTTAGGGTTAGGGTGAGGGTGAAGGTTAGATTGAGGATTAGTGTTAGGGTTAGTGTGAGGTTTCGGGTGAGGATGAGCGTTAGGGTTAGGTTGAGGGCTAGGTTGAGGGTGAGGGTTAAGTTTAGGGTGAGGTTTAGGGTTAGGGTGAGAGTTAGTGTGAGGGTTAGTGTTAGGGTTAGGGTTGGAGTTAGGGTTAGGCTTTGTGTTAGGGGGAGGGGGAGGGTGAGAGTTAGGGTTAGGTGAAGGTGAGGTGTAGGGTTAGATTTAGCATTAGGTTGAGGGCTAGTGTGAGGGTTAGTGTTAGGGTTAGTGTTACAGTTATGTTTAGGGTGAAGGTGAGTGTGAGGGATAGGGTTAGTCTTAGGCTTATGCTTAGGCTTAGGCCAAGCGTGAGGGTCAGACTGAGGGTTAAGGTTAGTGTGAGATTTAGGGTTTTAGGGTTAGGTTGAGGGTTAGGATGAGGTTTAGGGTTAGTATTAGGTTTAGGGTGAGGGCTAGAGTGAGGGTGAGGCTTATGGTTAGCGTTAGGGTTTGGTTTAGAGTTAGGGTTAGGGTGAGAGTACAGTGAGTTTGAGGGTTAGGCTTAGGTTTAGAGTTAGGGTTATTGTTATGGTTAGAGTTAAGTTGAGGGTAGGGGTGAGGGTGCAGATTAGGTTTAGGGTTAGGGTGAGGTTTAGATTTAGGGTTTGGGTTAGTTTGAGTGTTAAGGTTAGGGTTAGAGTGAGCTTTACGATGAGGTTTAGGATTAGGATTAGGGTTAGTTTGAGGGGTTGGGTGAGGGTTAGGGTGAGGGTTAGGGTTAGGGATAGGGTTAGGTTTATGATTAGGGTTAGGGTGAGGGTGAGTGTGAGGGTTAGGGTTAGGTTTAGGCTTAGGGTTAGGGTTAGGGTGAGGGTTAGGGTTATTGTTTGGGTAAGCATGAGGGTGAGGGTGAGGATTAGGGTTAGGGTTAAGGTTAGGGTTAGGGTTAGGGGGTTAGGGTTAGTGTTTTGGTTAGGATTAGGGTTACGGTTAGGTTTTGGGTTACAGTGAGGGTTAGGGTTAGGTTTATTGTTAGGATTAGGGTTAGGCTGAGGGTGAGGTTGGTGGTTAGGAGCAGGTAAGGGATAGGGTTTGGGTTAGGTTTAGAGTTACGGTTAGGGTTATTGTTAGTGTTATGGTAAGGGTTAAGTTTGCAGTCAGGGTGAAACTGAGGGTGAGGGTTATGGTTAGTGTTAGGGTTAGGGTTAGGATTAGTGTTAGTCTTATTGTTGGGTTTGGGTTAGAGTTACAGTGAGATTGACGGTGAGGGTTAGGGTGAGGTTTATGGTGAGGTTTAGGGTTAGGGTTAGGGTTAGGGTGAAGGTAAGGTTTAGGGTTAGAGTTAGGGTTGGGGGAGGGTTAGGATGAGGATTAAGGTTAGGTTTAGTGTTAGGGTTAGGGTGAGGGTGAGGGTTAGGTTGACATTTAGGGATAGTGTTAGGGTTAGGGTTAGGGTTAGGGTGACGGTGAGTGTGAGGGTTAGGGTTAGGGTTAGGCTTAGGCTTAGGGTAAGGCTGAAGGTGAGTTTGGGTTTTAGGATTAGGGTTAGGGTGATGGTTAGTGTTAGGGTTAGGGTTAATATTAGGGTTATGTTTAGAGTTACAGTGAGGGTGAGGGTGCTGCTGAGGGTTAGGGCTAGGGTGAGGTTTAGGGTTAGGGTTAGGCTTAGGATGAGGGTGAAGTTTAGGGTTAGAGTTAGGGTTAGGGGAGGGTTAGGGTGAGGTTTACTATTAGGGTTAATTTTAGGGTTATGTTGAGTCTTAGGATTAGAGTTAGGGTTGTTGTTAGGGTAAGGTTTATGTTTACGGTTACTGTGAGGGTGTGGTTTAAGGTTAGTGTTAGGGTGAGTTTTAGGGTTTTGGTTAGGGTTAGAGTTAGGGTTAGGGTGAGTGTGAGGTTTAGGGTAAGAGTCAGGGTTAGGTTGAGGTTTAGGGTTAGGGTTAGTGTTAGGTTTAGGGTTAGGGGAGAGTTAGGGGGATGGATAGTGTTAGAGTTAGAGTAAGGATTAGGGTTAGGGTGAGGGTGAGTGTGTGGGTTAGGGTTAGGTTTATGGTTAGGCTTAGGGTTAGGCTGAGGGTGAGGTTGAGGGTGAGAAAGTTAGGGTTAGGGTGAGGGTTAGGATTAGGGATAGGGGGAGGGTTAGGATGAGGTTTAGGGTTTGGATTATGGTTAGTGTGAGGGCTAGGTTGAGGGTGAGGGTTTGTGTTAGGGTTAAGGTGAGGTTTAGGTTTAGGGTTAGGGTTCGGGTCAGGGTTAGGTTTATTGTTAGAGTTAGGTTTAGGGTGAGGTTGAGGATTTGGGTTAGGATTAGTCTTAATGTTAGTGTTAGGGTTAAGGTGAGGTTTAGTGTGAGGGTGAGTGTTAGGGTTAGGCTTAGAATTATGTTTAGGGTTAGGGTAAGTGTGAAGGTTAGGGTTAGGGTTAGGCTTAGGCTTAGTCTTAGGCTGAGGGTGAGGGTGAGGGTGAGGATTAGAGTTAGAGTTAGTGTGGGGTATACTGTTAGGATTAGGGTTAGTTTGAGGGTGAAGGTGAAATTAAGGGTTGGATTTAGGGTTAGTGTTAGTTTGAGGGTTAAGTTTAGGGTTAGGGTGAGGTTTAAGGTGAGGGTGAGGTTTAGGGTTAGAGTTAGGTTTAGGTTGAGGGTTAGGGTTAGGGTTAGTCTTAGGGTTAGTGTTAGGGTGAGAGTTAGGGGGAGGTTTAGGGTTAGTGTTAGGTTTAGGTTTAAGGTGAGGTTGAGTGTGTGTGTTAGGGTTAGGATTAGGGTTAGCGTAAGGGCTAGGGTGAGGGTGAGAGTTAGGGTTAGCTTAGGCTTAGGCTTAGTGTTTGGCTGAGCATGAGGTTGAGGTTGAGGGTGAGGGTTACAGTGATGGTTAGGTTTACCATTAGGTGAGGGATAGGCTGAGATTTAGGGTTACGGGGAGGATTAGTGTCAGGTTGATGGTAAGGGTAAAGGTTAGGTTTAGGCTGAGGGTGAGGGTTAAGATAAGGGTAAGGGTTAGGTTTAGGGGAAGGGTGTGGGTGAGGGTTAGATTGAGGATTAGTGTTAGGGTGAGTGTGAGGTTTAGGGTGAGGATGAGTATTAGGGTTAGGGTGAGGGCTAACGTGAGGGTGAAGTTTAAGTTTAGGTTTAGGTTGAGGTTTAGGGTTAGGGTGATTGTTAGGGTTAGTGTGAGGGTTAGTGTTAGGGTTAGGGTGAGTATTAGGGTGAGGGTAAGTGTCAGGGTGAGGGTTAGGGTTAGGGTGAGGGTATGTTTAGGTTGCGGGTTAGGGTTAGGGTTAGAGTTAGGGTTAGAGTTAGGGTTAGTGTGAGAGTGAGGTTTACGCTTAGAGTTAGGTTTAGTGTTAGGGTTAGGGTTCTGGTGAGGGTTAGGGTTAGGATTAGGCTTAGGCTTAGGCTTAGGCCGAGCATCAGGGTGAGGGTTAGCGTTAGGGTTAGGGTTATTGTTAGGGTTAGAGTAAGAGTTACAGGTTGAGGATGAGGTTGAGGGTTAGGGTTAGTGTGACATTTAGGTTGAGGTTTAGGGTTACGGTTAGTGTTAGGGGTAGTTTGAGAGTGAGGTTTAGGGTTAGACTTATGGTTAGGAGGAGTGTTATGGTGAGGTTTAGTGTTAGGGTTAGTGTTAGGGTGAGGGTAAGGGTTAGCTTGAAGTTTAGGGATAGGGCTAGTTTCAGGATTAGGGTTAGGGTGAGGGTGAGTGTGAGGGTAAGGTTGAGGGTTAGGGTGAGGGTAAGTGTTAGGGTGAGGGTTTGGGTTAGGGTGAGGGTTATGGTTAGGGCTAAGTTTAGGATTAGGGTTAGGGTGAGGGTGAGTATGAGGGTTAGGGTGAGGGTAAGTATTAGGGTTAGAGTGTAGGTTAGGGTGTGGGTGAGGTTTGGGGTTAGAGTTAGGGTGAGGGTTAGGTTGTGGTTTTGGGTTAGTTTTAGGGTTAGGGTTACTGTGAGAGTTAGGGTGAGGGTTAGGGTTAGGGTTAGGATTATGGTTACGGTTAGCGTTAGGGTTAGGGTGAGGGTGAGGTTTAGGGTTAGTGTTAGGGTTAGGGTTAGTGTTAGGGTGAGGGTAAGTGTTAGGGTGAGGGTTGGGGATAGGGTGAGGTTTAGGTTTAGGGTTAGGGTTAGGGTTAGCGTTATTGTTAGCATTAGGGTTAGGGTTATGGTTAGTAAGAGGGTGAGATTGAAGGTTAGGGTTATGGTTCGGATGTGGTTTATGGGTAGGGTTAGAGTTAGGGTTAGGGTCGCGGTGAGGTTTAGGGTTAGAATTAGGGTTATGGTGAGTCTGAAGTTCAGGGTTAGGGTTAGGATTAATATTAGAGTTAGGCTTAAGGTGAGGCTAAGGTTGAGGGTGAGTTTTAGGTTTAGGTTTAGGATTCGGATTAGGGTTAGGGTTAGGGTGAGTGTGAGTGTTAGGGTTAGTGTTAGGCTTAGGGTTAGGCTGAGGGTGAGGGTGAGGGTGAGGGTTAGGGTTAGGTTGAGGGTAAGGGTTAGAGTTATGGGGAGGATTAGGATGAGGGTTAGGGTTAGGATTAGGGTTAGGGTGAGGGTGAGGTTTAGGATTAGGGTTTGGGTTAGGTTTAGGTTTAGGGTTAGGGTTAGGGTTATTGTTAGGGTTAGGGTTACAGTTATGTTGAGGGTGAGGGTGAGGGTTAGGGATAGGATGAGGTTCAGGTTTAGGGTCAGTGTTAGAGTTAGGGTTAGGGTGAGGGTGAGGTTTAGGGTTAGAGTTAGGGTTAGTGATAGTGTAAGGGTTAGGGTGAGGGTTAGGTTTAGGGTTAGGCTTAGGCTTAGGCCGAGCATGAGGGTGAGGGTTAGGGTTAGGGTGGGGTTTACGGTTAGGGTTAGGGTGAGGGTGAGGTTGAGGTTGAGGGTTAGATATAGGGTTAGGGTGAGGGTTAGGTTAGAGTTAGCGTTAGTGTTAGGGTTAAGGTGAGGGTGAGGGTTAGGTTGAGGTTTAGGGTTAGGGTTAGGGTTTGCGTTAGTGTGAGGGTTAGGGTTAGGGTTAGGGTTAGTGTTAGGGTGAGGGTAAGTGTTATGGTGAGTGTTTGAGTTAGGGTGACTGTTATGTTTCGGGTGAGGGTTAGGAATAGTGTTAGGGTTATTGTTAGGTTTACAATTAAGGTGAGGGTGAGGATGAGGGTTAGGGTTTGGGTTAGGGTGAAGTTTAGGATTTGGCTTAGGGTTAGAGTTATGGTTAAGGTGAGGCTGAGGTTTAGGATTAGCGTTTGGTTTAGGGTGAGGGTTAGGTTGAGGGTTAGGGTTAGTATTAGTGTTAGGGTTAGGGTTAAGGTGAGAGTTAGGGGGAGGCTTAGGTTTAGGATTCGAATTAGGGTTAGTGTTAGGGTGAGATTTAGGGTTCCGTTAGGGTTAGGGTTAGTGTGATCGTTAGGGTGAGGGTAATGTTTAGGGTTAGGGTTAGGGTTAGGCTTAGGTTTAGACTGAGGTTGAGGGTGAGGGTGAGTGTTAGTGTTAGGTTGAGGGTTAGGATGAGGGTTAGGGTTAGGGTTCCGGTTAGAGTGAGGGCTATGGCGAGGGTGAGGTTTAGGGTTAATATTAGGGTGAGGTTTAGGTTTATGGTTAGGGTTAGGGTTAGGGTGAGATTGAAGTTTAGGGTTAGAGTTAGGGTTAGGGTGAGGCTGAGGGTGAGCGTTAGGGTTAGGGTGACTTTTAGGGTGAGGGTGAGTGTTAGGCTTAGGGTTAGCATTAGGATTAGGGTAAGGTTTAGGGTGAGTGTGAGTGTTAAGTTTAGGGTTATGGTGAGGGTAAGTGTTAGGATGAGGGTTAGGGTTAGGGTGAAGTATATGTTTAGCATGAGAGTTAGGGTTAGTGTTAGGGTTATTGTAAGGGTTAGGGTTAGGGTTATGGTTACTGTGAGGTTGAGGGTGAGGGTTAGGATTAGGGTTAGGGTCAGGTTTAGGTTTAGGTGTAGGGTTAGGGTTAGAGTTAGGGTTAGGTTTAGGGTTAGGGTTATTGTTAGGGTGAGGGTTAGGGTTATTGTTAATGTTATGTTTAGGGTTAAGTTTGCGGTTCGGGTGAGGCTGAGGGTGAGGGTTTTGTTTAGGGTTAGGGTTAGTGTTAGGGTTAGTGTTAGGGTTAGGGATAGGGTGTGGTTTATGGTGAGGGTTAGGGTTAAGGTTAAGATTAGGGTTAGGGTTACAGTGAGGTTTAGGGTGAGGTTTCGGGATAGCATGAGGGTTGGGGTTAGGTTTAGAGTGAAGATTAGGGTGAGGATTAGGCTTAGGCTTAGGTTTAGGGTGTGAGCTAGGGTGAGGTTGAGGGTTAGGGTGAGTGTTAGGGTGAGGGTTTGGGTTAGGGTTAGGGTTAGGGTTGGAGTTAGTGTTAGGCTTTGTGTTAGGGGGAGGGGTAAGAGGAGGGTTAGTGTTAAGTGAGGGTGAGGTTTAGGGTTAGATTTAGCGTTAGGTTGAGGGATAGTGTGAGGGTTAGTGTTAGGGTTAATGTTACAGTTAGGTTTAGGGTGAAGGTGAGTGTGAGGGATAGGGTTAGTCTTAGGCTTATGCTTAGGCTTAGGCCGAGCATGAGGGTGAGGGTGAGGGTTAAGGTTAGTGTGAGGGTTCGGGTTTTAGGGTTAGGGTGAGGGTTAGGATGAGGTTTAGGGTTAGGATTAGGTTTAGGGTGAGGGCTAGAGTGAGGGTGAGGCTTATGGTGAGCGTTAGGGTGTTGTTTAGGGTGAGGGTTAGGGTTAGAGTTACAGTGAGTTTGAGGGTTAGGCTTAGGATTAGGGTTAGGGTTATTGTTATGGTTAGAGTTAAGTTGAGGGTAGGGGTGAGGGTGCAGATTAGGTTTAGGGTTAGGGTGAGGTTTAGATTTAGGATTTGGGTTAGTTTGAGTGTTAAGATTAGGGTTAGGGTGAGGTTTAGGATGAGGTTCAGGATTAGGATTAGGGTTAGGTTGAGGGGTTGGGTGAGAGTTAGGGTGAGGGTTAGGGTTAGGGATAGGGTTAGGTTTATGATTAGGGTTAGAGTGAGGGTGAGTGTGAGGGTTAGGTTTAGGTTTAGGCTTAGGGTTAGGGTTAGGGTGAGGGTTAGGGTATTGTTTGGGTAAGCATGAGGGTGAGGGTGAGGATTAGGGTTAGGGTTAGGTTTAGGTTTGTGATTAGGGTTAGTGTTTCGGTTAGGGTTAGGTTTACGGTTAGGGTTAGGGTTACAGTGAAGGTTAGTGTTAGGGTTAGGTTTAGGATTAGGGTTAGGCTGAGAGTGAGGTTGGTGGTGAAGAGTAGGTAAGGGTTAGTTAAAGTTAGGGATAGGTTTAGAGTTACGGTTAGGGTTATTGTTAGTGTTATGGTAAGGGTTAAGTTTGCAGTCAGGGTGAAGCTGAGGGTGAGGGTTATGGTTAGTGTTAGGGTTAGGGTTAGGATTAGTATTAGTCTTATTTTTGGGTTTGGGTTAGAGTTACAGTGAGATTGACGGTGAGGGTGCGGATGAGGGTTAGGGTGAGGTTTATGGAGAGGTTTAGGGTTAGGGTTAGGGTTAGGGTGAGGTTAAGTTTTAGGGTTAGAGTTAGGGCTAGGGGGAGGGTTAGGATGAGGGTTAAGGTTAGGTTTAGTGTTAGGGTTAGGGTGAGGTTGAGGGTTAGGTTGACATTTAGGGATAGGGTTAGGCTTAGGGTTAGGGTTAGGGTGACGGTGAGTGTGAGGGTTAGGGTTAGGGTTAGGCTTAGGCTTAGGGTAAGGCTGAGGGTGAGTTTGGGTTTTAGGATTAGGGTTAGGTTGATGGTTAGTGTTAGGGTTAGTGTTAATGTTAAGGTTAGGGTTAGAGTTACAGTGAGCATGAGGGTGCTGGTGAGGGTTAGGGCTTGGGTGAGGTTTAGGGTTAGGGTTAGGGTTAGGATGAGGGTGAGATTTTGGTTTAGAGTTAGGTTTAGGGGAGGGTTAGGGTGAAGTTTACGGTTAACTTTAATGTTAGTGTTATGGTGAGGCTAAGGATTAGAGTTAGGGTCATTGTTAGGTTAAGGTTTATGTTTACGGTTACTGTGAGGGTGTGGGTTAAGGTTAGGGTTAGGGTGAGGTTTAGGGTTTGGGTTAGGGTTAGAGTTATGTTTAGGGTGAGCGTGAGATTTAAGGTTAGTGTCAGTGTTAGGTTGAGCGTTAGGGTTAGGGTTAGTGTTAGGTTTAGTGTTAGGGTGAGAGTGAGTGTGTGGGTTAGGGTTAGATTTAGGTTTAGGCTTAGGGTTAGGCTGAGGGTGACTGTGTGTGTGAGGGTTATGTTTAGGGTTAGGCTTAGGGTTAGGCTGAGGGTGTGGTTGAGGGTGAGCAAGTTAGGGTTAGGGTGAGGGTTAGACTTAGGGTTAGGATGAGGTTTAGAGTTAGGATTAGGGTTAGTGTGAGGGCTAGGGTGAGGGTAAGGGTTAGTGTTAGGGTTAATGTGAGGTTTAGGGTTATGGTTAGGGTTAGGGTTCGGGTCAGGGTGACCTTTAGTGTTATAGTTAGGGTTAGCATGAAGCTGAGGGTGTGGGTTAGGATTAGGGTTAATGTTAGGGTTAGGGTTAAGGTGAGGGTTAGGGTGAGGGTGAGGGTTATTGTTAGGCTTAGGATTAGGGTTAGGGTTAGTGTGAGTGTGAACGTTAGTGTTAGGGTTAGGATTAGGCTTAGTCTTAGGCTGAGGGTGAGGGTGAGGGTGAGGGTTAGGGTTAGGGTAAGTGTTAGGGTTAGGTTTAGGGTGAGAGTTAGTGTTAATTCAGTTTAGGTTTAGGGTAAGGCTTAGGGTAAGGGTTACTGTGAGGGTGAGGGTTAGGGTATAGGTTGAGGATTACGGTTAGGCTTAGGGTTAGGGTGAGCATGAGGCTTAGGGTTAGTGTGAGGGTGATGGTTAGAATTAGATTTAGGGTAAGGGTTAGGGTTAGGTTGAGGATTATTGTTAGGGTTAGGGTTAGGGTGAGGATCAGGGTTAGGTTTAGGGTGAGGGTTATGATGAGGATTAGGGTTAGGTTTATGGTTAGGGTTATTGTTAATGTTATGGTTAGTGTTAAGTTTGCTGTGAGGGTGTGGCTGACAGTGAGGTTTATGTTTAGGTTTAAAGTTAGGGTTAGGCTTAGGCTTAGGCTTAGGGTTAGGCTGAGGGTGATTGTGGGGGTGAGGATTAGGGTTAGGTTTAGGTTTAGGGTTAGGGTTATTGTTAGTGTTATGGTTAAGGTTAAGTTTGCAGTGAGGGTGAGTCTGAGGGTGACGATTATGTTTAGGGTTAGGGTTTGGGTTAGAGTTAGGGTTATTGTTAGGTTTAGGGTTAGATTTACAGTGAGGTTGAGGGTAAGTGTGAGGGTTAGGGTTACGGTTAGTGTAAGGTTGAGGGTGAGGTTTAGGGTTAGACTTAGTGTTGGGGGGGTTAGGGTGAGGTTTAGGGCTAGGGTTAGTGTTAGGGTAAGGGTGAGGGAGAGGGTTAGGTTGAGGTTTAGGGATAGTGTTAGGTTTAGGATAAGGGTGAGGGTGACGGTGAGTGTGAGGTTTAGGGTGAGGGTTAGGCTTAGACTTAGGGGTAGGCTGAGGGTGAGGGTGGGCGTTAGGATTAGGGTTAGGGTGATGGTTAGTTTTAGGGTTAGGTTGAGGACTAGGATGTGGGTTAGGGTTAGGATTAGGGTTAGGGTGAGGGCTACGGTGAGGGTGAGGGTTAGGGAAAGGCTTAGGCTTAGGCTTATGGTTAGGCTGAGGGTGAGGGTGTGGTTGAGTGTTAGGGTTAGGGTGATGTTTAGGTTTATGGTTAGGGTGAGCATTATGATGAGGTTTAGGGTTATGTTGAGGGTTAGGGTGAGGATGATGATAAGGGTAAAGGAGAGGTTTATGCTGAGGGTTAGGTTTTCGTTAAGGTTGAGGTTTAGGGTTAGTTTTAGGGTTAGGGTAAGTGTTAGGGTTAGGGTGAGGGTGAGGGTTAGATTGAGGATAAAGGTTAGGGTTAGTGTGAGGTTTAGGATGAGGATGAGTGTTAGTATTAGGGTGAGGGTGAGGTTTAGAATTACGGTTAGGTTGAGGGCTAGGGTGAGTGTGACGGTGAAGGTTAGGGTTAGGGTGAGGTTTAGGTTTTGGGTTAGGGTTAGAGTTTGATTTAGGGAGAGGGTGAGGTTTAGGGTTAGATTTAGGGTTAGGGTAAGGGTTAGGGTGAGGATGATGGTAAGGGTAATGGTGAGGTTTAGGCTGAGGTTGAGGGTTAAGATAAGCGTGAGTGTTAGGGTTAGGTTTAGGGTTAGGATAAGGGTTAGGGTTAGGTTAGGGTTAGGGTTAGTGTTAGGTGTTGGTTAGATTGAAGATTAGTGTTAGGGTTAGTGTGAGGCTTAGCGTGAGGGTGATGGTTAGGGTTAGGCTGAGGGTGAGGGTTAGATTTAGGGTTAGGGTGAGGGCTAGGTTGAGAGTGAGGGTTATGGTTAGTGTTAGGGTTAGGGTGAGGTTTAGGATTAGGGTGAGGGTTAGGGTTAGTGTGAGGGTGAGTGTTAGGGTTAGGGTTAGTGCTAGGGTGAGTGTAAGTGTTATGGTGAGGGTTAGGGTTAGGGTGAGGGTTATGGTTAGGGTGAGGGTTTGGGTTAGGTTTAGGGTGAGGGTGAGGGTGAGGTTTAGGGTTAGATATATGGTTAGGGGGAGGGTTAGTGGGAGGGTTAGTGTTAGGGTTAGTGTTACGGTTAGGGTGAGGGTGAGGTTTAGGTTGAGGTTTAGGGTTAGGGTTAGGGTTATGCTTAGGTTTAAGTTTAGGGTGAGGGGTAAGATGACGTTTAGGCTTAGGGGGAGGGTTAAGGTTAGGGTTAGGTTTAGGTTGAGGGTAAGTGTTATGATGAGCGTTAGGGTGAGGGTGAGGTTTAGGGTTAGAGTTAGGGTTAGGTTGAGGGTTAGGTTGAGGGTTAGGGTTAGAGTTAGTGTTAGGGTTAGTGTTAGGGTGATCGTTAGGGGTGGTTTAGGGTTAGGGATAGGGTTAGGATTAGGTTTAGTGTCTTAGGGTTAGGCTGAGGGTGATGTTGAGAGACAAGTGCTAGGGTTAAGGTGCGGGTTAGGGTTAGGTTTAGGTTGAGGGTTAGGATGAGGATTAGGGTTAGGATTAGGGTTAGGGAGAGGCCTAGGGTGATGGTGAAGTTTAGGGTTAGGGTTAGGTTGATGGTGAGATTTAGGTTTAGAGTTAGGGTTATGGTGAGCCTGAGGGTGAGAGTTAAGGTTAGGTTTAGTATTAGGGTTAGGGTTAAGATGAGGTTTAGGGTGAGTGTGAGGGTTAGGATTAGGATTAGGCTTAGGCTTAGGATGAAGGTGAGGGATAGTGTAAGGGTTAGTGTTAGGGTGAGAGTTAGGGTTCGAGTTAAGTTTAGGGTTAGGGTGAGGGTTAGGGTAAGGATTACGGTGCAGGTGAGGGTTAGGGTTAGGCTTAGTTTTAGCGTGAGGTTTAGGATGAGGGTTAGGGTTAGGATTAGGGTTAGGGTGAGGGCTAGGGTGAGGGTGAGGTTTAGGTTTAGGGTTAGGGTGAGGTTTAGGGTTAGGGTTAAGGTTAGGGTGAGGGTGAGGTTTAGGGTTAGAGATAGGGTTAGTGTGAGGCTTATTGAGATTTTTAGAGTTAGAGTTAGTGTTAGGGTTAGGGTTAGGGTGAGGGTGAGGGTTATGTATAGGGTTAGGATTAGGATTAGGGTAATAGTGTGAATGTGAGGGTTAGGGTTAGGGTTAGGCCTAGGGTTAGGCTGAGGGTGAGGGTGAGGGTGAAAATTAGGGCTAGGTTGAGACTGAGGGTTTGGGTTAGGGTGAGAGTTAGGGTTCAGGGTAAGTTTATGGATAGGATGAGGGTTAGGGTTAGTGTTACAGTGAGCTTGAGGGTTAGGGTTAGTTTGAGGGTTAGGGTTAGGGTTAGGTTTAGTTTTAGGGTGAGGATTAGGGTTAGGGTTAGGGTAAGGATTAGGATTAGAATTAGGGTTAGAATTAGGGTGAGGGTGAGGGCTAAGGTGAGGGTGAGTTTACTGTTAGTGTTAGGGTGAAGTTTAGGTTTAGGTTTAGGTTTAGGGTGAGGGTTTGGATGAGGGTTAGGGTCATGGTGAGGGTGAGGGTTAGGGTTTGGGTGACGGTAAGGGTAAAGATGAGGGTTAGGATGAAGGTGAGTGTTAGGATTAGGTTTAGGGTTAAGGTTAGGTTTAGGGTTAGGATTAGTGTTATTGTTAAGTTTATGGTTAGACTTACGGTGAGGGTGAGGGTGAGGGTCAGGTTGACGTTTAGGATTAGGGTGAGGTTTAGGGTTAGGGTTAGGTTGAGGGTGAGGTTTAGGGTTAGATTTAGGGTTAGCGGGAGGGTTAGTTCGTGGGTTAGATTTAGGGTTAGTGTTAGGGTTAAGGTTAGGGTGAAGGTTAGGTTGAAGTTAAGGGTTAGGGTTCGGGATAGGGTATGCTTAGGGTTAGGGTGAGGGTTAGTGTAAGTTTTAGGTTTATTTTTAGGCTTAGGCTTAGGGTTAGGCTGGGGGTGAGGGTGGGGCTGAGGATTAGGTTTAGTGTGATGGTTAGGGTTAGGGTTAGGGTGAGGTTTAGGGTTTGAGTTAGTTTTAGAGTTAGGTTTAGTTTGAGGGTGAGGTTTAGTGTTAGAGTAACGGTTAGGGTGAGGGTTAGGTTGAGGTTTAGAGTTAGGGTTAGTGTTAGGGTTAAGGTTAGGGTGAGAGTTAGAGGGAGGGTTAGGGTTAGGGATAGGGTTAGTATTGGGGTTAGGATGATTGTCAGTGTGTGCGTTAGGGTTAGGTTTAGGTTTAGGCTTAGGGTTAGGCTGAGGTTGAGGTTCATGGTGAGGGTTAGGGTAAGAGTTAGGGTTAGGGTGAGGCTGAGGTTGAGGGTTAGGGTTAGTGTTAGTGTTAGGGTTAGGGTTAAGGTGATGGTTAGGGTAAGGGTGCAAATTAGGGTTAGGTTTAGGATTTGGATTAGGATTAGGTTTAGGGTGAGTGTGAGGGTTAAGGTTAGGGTTAGGCTTAGGCTTGGCTTAGGCTGAGGGTGAGGGTGAGCGTGAGGGTTAGGGTTAGCTTGAGTGTTAGGGTTAGGGTTAGGGTTAGGGTGAGGTTTGGGTTAGGGTTAAGTTTAGGGTTAGGGTGAGGGTTAGGGTGAGGGTATCGGTGAGGGTGAGGGTTAGGGTTAGGTTGAGCGTTAGTGTTAGGGTTAGGGTTAGGGTGATGGTTATTTTTAGAGTTAGTGTTAGGGTGAGGGTTAGGATGAGGGTTAGGTTTAGGATTAGAGTTAGGGTGAGGGCTTGGGTGAGGGTGAGGTTTAGGGTTAGGGTTGGGGTGAGGTTTACCGTTAGGGTTAGGGTTAGGTTTAGGTTTAGGGTGAGGGTGAGGTTTAGGGTTAGATTTAGGGTTAGGGTGAGGCTGATTGTGATTGTTAGAGTTAGGTTTAGTGTTCGACTTAGGGTTAGGGTTAGGGTTAGTGTTAGGGTGAGGGTGAGGGTTAGCATTAGGTTTAGGATTAGAATTAGGGAATGGGTTAGGGTTTGTTTGAAGGTTAGGGTTAGGGTTAGGGTTAGGGATAGGCTGAGGGTGAGGGTGACAGTGAGGGTTAGGGTTGGGGTGAGTTTTAGGCTTAGGGTTAGGGTTCGAATTACGTTTATGGTTAGGGTGAGGCTTAGGGTTAGGGTTACGGTGATCGTGAGGGTTAGGGTTGGTTGAGGGTTAGGGTTAGGGTTAGGGTGTTGGTTAGTGTTAGGTTTAGGGTAAGGGTTAGGAGGATAATTAGGTTTAGGATTAGAGTTAGGGTGAGGGTGTGTGTTAGGATTAGGTTTAGGGTTAGGGTTAGGGTTAGGGTTAGAGTTAGAATTAAGGTGAGGGTGAGGGTTAGGGTTAGGTTTAGGTTGAGTTTTAGGTTTAGGGGTAGGATTAGGGATAGGGAGAGGGTGAGGTTTATGGTTAGATTTAGGGTTAGGGAGAGGGTTAGTTCGTGGGTTACCGTTAGTGTTAGTGTTAGGGTTAAGGTTAGTGTGAGTGATAGGTTGAGGTTAAGGGGTAGGGGTAGGTTTAGTGTTAGGATTAGGGTTAGGGTGAGGGTGAGTGTGCGGGTTAGGGTTAGGGTGAGGCTTAGTCTTAGCGTTAGGCTGAGGGCGAGTGTGGGTGTTAGGATTAGGTTTAGGGAGAGGGCTAGGGAGAGGGTGAGGTTTAGTGTAAGGGTTAGGCTTTGGCTTAGGGTTAGGCAGAGCGTGGGGTTGAGGGTGAGGTTTAGGGTAAGGGTGATGGTTAGGTTTACAGTTAGGGTGACGTTTAGGATTAGGGGGAAGGTTAGGGTGAGAATGATGGTAAGGGTAAAGGTGAGGTTTAGGCTGAAGGTGAGATTTAAGTTAAGGGTGATTATTAGGGTTAGGTTCAGGGTTAGGGTAAGGGTAAGGGTTAGGAGTAGGGTGAGGGTTAGATTGAGGATTAGGGTTAGGGTTAGGGTGGGTTTAGGATTAGGGTGAGGGTTAGGGTTAGTGTGAGGGTTAGTGTTAGGTTTAGGGTTAGTGTTCGGGTTAGGGTGAGGGTTAGGGTAAGGGTTATGGTGAGAGTAAGGATTAGGGTTAGTTTGAGGGTTAGGGTTAGGGTTATTGTTAGGGTTAGGGTTAGGGTTATGGTTATGCTGAGGTTGAGGGTGATTGTTAGGGTTAGGGTTAGGGTGAGGTTTAGTGTTAGGGTTAGGGTGAGAGTTAGAGTTAGGGTGAGGATGAGGTTTAGGTATAGTGTTAGGTTTAGGGTGAGGGTTAGTGTGAGTGTTAGGGTTAGAGTAAGGGTTAGAGTGGGGTGACCATAAGGTTAAACGTGAGGGTTAGGCTGGGGATAAGGGTTATGGTCGGATGATTTTTACGTTTAGTGGGAGGGTTAGGGTTATGGGAAGGATGTGAGTGAGGGTTAGATTGAGGATTAGTGTCAGGGTTAGTGTGTGGTTTAGGGTGATGGTGAGGGTTAGGGTTAGGGTGAGGGCTAGGGTGAGGGTGAGGTTTAGGTTTAGGTTCAGGGTGAGGTTTAGGGTTAGGTTGATGGTTCTGGTTAGTGTGAGTTTTAGTGATAGGGTTAGGGTTAGTGTTAGGGTGAGGGTAAGTGTTAGGGTGAGGGTTAGGTTTAGGGTGAGAGTTATGGATAGGTTGAGGGTTAGGGTTACAGTTAGGGTTATTTTTAGGCTTACGGTTAGGTTTAAGGTTACAGTGAGGGTGAGGGTGATGGTTAGGTTTAGGGTTAGGGTGAGGTTTAGGTTTAGGTTTAGGATTAGAGTTAGGGTTAGGGTGAAGGCGAGGTTTACTTTTAGAGTTAGGGTTAGTGCTAGGGTTAAGGTTAGGATGAGGGTTAGGGTTAGGGTTAAGCTTAGGCTTAGGCTTAGGCTTAGGCCGAGTATGAGGGTGAGGGTTAGGGTTAGGGTTAGAGTGAGGGTTAGGGTTAGGGTTAGGGTGTGGGTGAGGATAAGGTTTAGCATTAGGATTAGGGTTAGGGTGAGGGCTAGGCTGAGGGTTGGGGAGATGGTTAGGTTTAGGGATAGGGTTAGGTTTAGGATTAGGGTTAGGGTGAGCGTGAGGGTGAGTGTTGGGGTTATGCTTAGGGTTAGGCTTATGGTTCGGCTGAGGGTTAGGGTGTGGGTTAGGGTTAGGGTTTGGGTTAGAGTGTGGGTGAGGCTGAGGATTTATGTTATGTTTAGGGTTATGTTTAGGGTTAGGGTTAGGCTTAGGCTTAGGGTTAGGGTGAGGTTTAGGGTTAGATATAGGATTAGGGGAGGGTTAGGGTAAGGGTTAGGTACAGGGTTAGTGTTAGGATTAGGGTGAGAATGAGGGTTAGGTTGAGTTTTGGGGTTAGGGTTAAGGTTAGGGTTAGTGTGAGGGTTAGTGTTAGGGTTAGGGTTAGAGTTACAGTGAGGGTGAGGTTGCGGGTGAGGTTTAGTGTTAGAGTTAGGGTGGGGTATACGGTTATGGTTAGGTTTAAGTTGAGGGTGAAGGTGAGGTTTAGGGTTAGATTTAGGGTTAGTGATGGTTTGAGGGTTAGGTTTAGGGTTAGGGTGAAGTTTATGGTGAGGGTGAGGTTTAGGGTTAGAGTTAGGTTTATGTTGAGGGTTAGGGTTAGCGTTAGTGTTAGGGTTAGTGTTAGGGTGAGAGTTAGGGGGAGGGTTAGTTTTAGGCTTAGGATTAGGTTTAAGGGGAGGGTGAGTGTGTGTGTTAGGTTTAGGATTAGGGTTAGGGTAAGGACTAGGGTGAGGGTGAGAGTTAGGGTAAGGGTTAGGCTCAGGATTTAGGGTTAGGCTGAGCGTGAGGTTGAGGGTGAGGGTTAGGGTTAGGGTGATGGTTAGGTTTACCATTAGGTGAGGGTTAGGCTGAGTTTTAGGGTTAGGGGGAGGATTAGGGTGAGAATGATGGTAAGGGTAAATGTGAGGTTTAGACTGAGGGTGAGGGTTAAGGTAAAGGTGAGGGTTAGGGTTAGGAGAAGTGTGTGGGTGAGGGTTAGATTGAAGATTAGTGTTGGGGTGAGTGTGAGGTTTAGGGTGAGGATGAGGATTAGGGTTAGGGTGAGGGCTAGCGTGAGGGTGAGGTTTAAGTTTAGGTTTAGGTTGAGGTTTAGGGTTAGGATGATGGTAAGGGTTAGTGTGAGCGTTAGTGTTAGGGTTAGGGTTAGTGATAGGGTTAGGTTTAGTGTTAGGGTGAGGGTAAGTGTTAGGGTGAGGGTTAGGGTTAGGGTGAGGGTTATGTTTAGGTTGCGGGTTAGGGTTAGGGTTAGTGTTATTGTTAGAGTTAGGGTAAGTGTGAGAGTGAGGTTTACGGTTAGAGTTAGGGTTAGTGTTAGGTTTAGGGTTAGGGTGAGGGTTAGGGTTAGGATTAGGCTTAGGCTTAGGCTTAGGCCGAGCATGAGGGTGAGGGTTAGGGTTAGGGTTAGGGTGATTTTTAGGGTTAGGTTAAGAGTTACCGGTTGAGGATGAGGTTGAGGGTTAAGGTTACTGTGACCTTTAGGTTGAGGTTTAGGGTTACGGTTAGGGTTAGGGGTAGGTTGACAGTGAGGTTTAGGGTTGGGGTTAGTGTTATGGTGAGGGTGAGAGTTAGCTTGAGGTTTAGGGATAGGGCTAGGTTTAGGATTAGGGTTAGGTTGAGGGTGAGTGTGTGGGTAAGGGTGAGGGTTAGGGTGAGGGTGTGAGGGTGAGGGTTTGGGTTAGGGTGAGGGTTATGGTTAGGGTTAAATTTAGGATTAGGTTTAAGGTGAGGGTGAGTATGAGGGTTAGGGTGAGGGTTAGGGTGAGGGTAAGTATTAGGGTTAGAGTGTGGGTTAGGGTGAGGGTGAGGTTTGGGGTTAGAATTACGGTTAGGATGAGGTTGAGGTTGAGGGTTAGGGTTAGGGTTAGGGTTACGGTGAGAGTTAGGGTGAGGGTTAGGGTTAGAGTTAGGATTATGGTTAGGGTTAGCGTTAGGGTTAGGGTGATGGTGAGGTTTAGGTTTAGAATTAGGGTTAAGGTGAGGTTGAGGGTGAGGGTGAGAGTTAGGGTTAGGGGTAAGATATGGATTAGGGTTAGGGTTATGGTGAGTGTGAGGGTTAGGGTTAGGGTTATGGTTAGCCATAGGTTTAGGCTGAGGGAGAGTGTGAGGGTGAGGGTTAGGGTTAGTTTGAGGGTTAGGATTAGGGTTAGGTTGAGGTTTATTGTTAGGTTTACTGTTAGATTCAGGGTTATGTTGAGGGTGAGGTTTAGGGGTCGAGTTATGGTTCGGTTAAGTTTAGGGTTAGGGTGAGGGTTAGGGTAAGGGTTATGGTGAGAGTAAGGATTAGGGTTAGGTTGAGGGTTAGGGTTAGGGTTATTGTTAGGGTTAGGGTTAGGGTTATGGTTATGCTGAGGTTGAGGGTGATTGTTAGGGTTAGGGTTAGGGTGAGGTTTAGTGTTAGGGTTAGGGTGACAGTTAGAGTTAGGGTGAGGATGAGGTTTAGGTATAGTGTTAGGTTTAGGGTGAGGGTTAGTGTGAGTGTTAGGGTTAGAGTAAGGGTTAGAGTGGGGTGACCATAAGGTTAAACGTGAGGGTTAGGCTGGGGATAAGGGTTATGGTCGGATGATTTTTACGTTTAGTGGGAGGGTTAGGGTTATGGGAAGGATGTGAGTGAGGGTTAGATTGAGGATTAGTGTCAGGGTTAGTGTGTGGTTTAGGGTGATGGTGAGGGTTAGGGTTAGGGTGAGGGCTAGGGTGAGGGTGAGGTTTAGGTTTAGGTTCAGGGTGAGGTTTAGGGTTAGGTTGATGGTTCTGGTTAGTGTGAGTTTTAGTGATAGGGTTAGGGTTAGTGTTAGGGTGAGGGTAAGTGTTAGGGTGAGGGTTAGGTTTAGGGTGAGAGTTATGGATAGGTTGAGGGTTAGGGTTACAGTTAGGGTTATTTTTAGGCTTACGGTTAGGTTTAAGGTTACAGTGAGGGTGAGGGTGATGGTTAGGTTTAGGGTTAGGGTGAGGTTTAGGTTTAGGTTTAGGATTAGAGTTAGGGTTAGGGTGAAGGCGAGGTTTACTTTTAGAGTTAGGGTTAGTGCTAGGGTTAAGGTTAGGATGAGGGTTAGGGTTAGGGTTAAGCTTAGGCTTAGGCTTAGGCTTAGGCCGAGTATGAGGGTGAGGGTTAGGGTTAGGGTTAGAGTGAGGGTTAGGGTTAGGGTTAGGGTGTGGGTGAGGATAAGGTTTAGCATTAGGATTAGGGTTAGGGTGAGGGCTAGGCTGAGGGTTGGGGAGATGGTTAGGTTTAGGGATAGGGTTAGGTTTAGGATTAGGGTTAGGGTGAGCGTGAGGGTGAGTGTTGGGGTTATGCTTAGGGTTAGGCTTATGGTTCGGCTGAGGGTTAGGGTGTGGGTTAGGGTTAGGGTTTGGGTTAGAGTGTGGGTGAGGCTGAGGATTTATGTTATGTTTAGGGTTATGTTTAGGGTTAGGGTTAGGCTTAGGCTTAGGGTTAGGGTGAGGTTTAGGGTTAGATATAGGATTAGGGGAGGGTTAGGGTAAGGGTTAGGTACAGGGTTAGTGTTAGGATTAGGGTGAGAATGAGGGTTAGGTTGAGTTTTGGGGTTAGGGTTAAGGTTAGGGTTAGTGTGAGGGTTAGTGTTAGGGTTAGGGTTAGAGTTACAGTGAGGGTGAGGTTGCGGGTGAGGTTTAGTGTTAGAGTTAGGGTGGGGTATACGGTTATGGTTAGGTTTAAGTTGAGGGTGAAGGTGAGGTTTAGGGTTAGATTTAGGGTTAGTGATGGTTTGAGGGTTAGGTTTAGGGTTAGGGTGAAGTTTATGGTGAGGGTGAGGTTTAGGGTTAGAGTTAGGTTTATGTTGAGGGTTAGGGTTAGCGTTAGTGTTAGGGTTAGTGTTAGGGTGAGAGTTAGGGGGAGGGTTAGTTTTAGGCTTAGGATTAGGTTTAAGGGGAGGGTGAGTGTGTGTGTTAGGTTTAGGATTAGGGTTAGGGTAAGGACTAGGGTGAGGGTGAGAGTTAGGGTAAGGGTTAGGCTCAGGATTTAGGGTTAGGCTGAGCGTGAGGTTGAGGGTGAGGGTTAGGGTTAGGGTGATGGTTAGGTTTACCATTAGGTGAGGGTTAGGCTGAGTTTTAGGGTTAGGGGGAGGATTAGGGTGAGAATGATGGTAAGGGTAAATGTGAGGTTTAGACTGAGGGTGAGGGTTAAGGTAAAGGTGAGGGTTAGGGTTAGGAGAAGTGTGTGGGTGAGGGTTAGATTGAAGATTAGTGTTGGGGTGAGTGTGAGGTTTAGGGTGAGGATGAGGATTAGGGTTAGGGTGAGGGCTAGCGTGAGGGTGAGGTTTAAGTTTAGGTTTAGGTTGAGGTTTAGGGTTAGGATGATGGTAAGGGTTAGTGTGAGCGTTAGTGTTAGGGTTAGGGTTAGTGATAGGGTTAGGTTTAGTGTTAGGGTGAGGGTAAGTGTTAGGGTGAGGGTTAGGGTTAGGGTGAGGGTTATGTTTAGGTTGCGGGTTAGGGTTAGGGTTAGTGTTATTGTTAGAGTTAGGGTAAGTGTGAGAGTGAGGTTTACGGTTAGAGTTAGGGTTAGTGTTAGGTTTAGGGTTAGGGTGAGGGTTAGGGTTAGGATTAGGCTTAGGCTTAGGCTTAGGCCGAGCATGAGGGTGAGGGTTAGGGTTAGGGTTAGGGTGATTTTTAGGGTTAGGTTAAGAGTTACCGGTTGAGGATGAGGTTGAGGGTTAAGGTTACTGTGACCTTTAGGTTGAGGTTTAGGGTTACGGTTAGGGTTAGGGGTAGGTTGACAGTGAGGTTTAGGGTTGGGGTTAGTGTTATGGTGAGGGTGAGAGTTAGCTTGAGGTTTAGGGATAGGGCTAGGTTTAGGATTAGGGTTAGGTTGAGGGTGAGTGTGTGGGTAAGGGTGAGGGTTAGGGTGAGGGTGTGAGGGTGAGGGTTTGGGTTAGGGTGAGGGTTATGGTTAGGGTTAAATTTAGGATTAGGTTTAGGGTGAGGGTGAGTATGAGGGTTAGGGTGAGGGTTAGGGTGAGGGTAAGTATTAGGGTTAGAGTGTGGGTTAGGGTGAGGGTGAGGTTTGGGGTTAGAATTACGGTTAGGATGAGGTTGAGGTTGAGGGTTAGGGTTAGGGTTAGGGTTACGGTGAGAGTTAGGGTGAGGGTTAGGGTTAGAGTTAGGATTATGGTTAGGGTTAGCGTTAGGGTTAGGGTGATGGTGAGGTTTAGGTTTAGAATTAGGGTTAAGGTGAGGTTGAGGGTGAGGGTGAGAGTTAGGGTTAGGGGTAAGATATGGATTAGGGTTAGGGTTACGGTGAGTGTGAGGGTTAGGGTTAGGGTTATGGTTAGCCATAGGTTTAGGCTGAGGGAGAGTGTGAGGGTGAGGGTTAGGGTTAGTTTGAGGGTTAGGATTAGGGTTAGGTTGAGGTTTATTGTTAGGTTTACTGTTAGATTCAGGGTTATGTTGAGGGTGAGGTTTAGGGGTCGAGTTATGGTTCGGTTAAGTTTAGGGTTAGGGTGAGGGTTAGGGTAAGGGTTATGGTGAGAGTAAGGATTAGGGTTAGGTTGAGGGTTAGGGTTAGGGTTAGGGTGAGGGTGAGGGTTAGGGTTAGTTTTAGAGTTAGGGTTAGGTTGAGGGTTAGGTTGAGTTTGAGGGTTAGGCTTAGGGTTACGATTAGGATTAAGGTAAGGGTTAGGGTGAGTGACGTTATGGTTAGGGTTAGGGTTAGGCTTAGCGTTAGGCTGAGGGTGAAGGTGAGGGTGAGGGTGAGGGTTCAGGCGAGGGTTACGGTTAGGGTGAGTGTGAGGGTTAGGGTTAGGGTGAAGTTTACGGTTAGGGTTAGGATTAGGGTTAGGGTGTGGGTGAGGTTTACAGTTAGATTTAGGGTTCGTTGGAGGGTTAGGTTGAGGGTTAGGGTTAGGGTGAGTGTTAGGGATAAGTTTAGGGTGAGGTTAAGGTTGAGGTTTAATGTTCGGGTTAGGGTTAGGTTTAGGATTAGGGTTAGAGTGAGTGTGAGTGTGAGGGTTAGGGTAAGGCTTAGGATTAGGGATAGGCTGAGGGTGAGGGTGGGGGTGAGGATTTGGGTCGGGTGATGGTTAGGGTTAGTGTTCGGGTGAGTGTTAGGATGAGGGTTAGGGTTAGGATTAGGGTTAGGGTGAGGGCTAGGGTGAGGGTGAGGGTTAGGGTAAGTGTTAGGCTTAGGCTTTGGGGTAGGCTGAGCGTGAGGTTGAGGGTAAGGGTAAGGGTTAGGGTAAGGGTGAGGTTTAGTGTTAGGGTTAGTGTGCGGGTGACGGTAAGGGTAAAGGTGAGGGTTAGGCAGAGCGTGAGGGTTACGGTAAGGGTGAGGGTTAATGTTAGGGTGAGGGTTAGGATTAGAGTTATGTTGAGGGTGAGGGTTAGATTGAGGATTAGTGTTAGGGTTAGTGTGAGGTTTAGGGTGAGGATGAGAATTAGGGTTAGGGTGAGGGCTAGGGTGAGGGTGAGTTTTAGGGTTAGTGTTAGGGTGAGGTTTAGGGTTAAGATGATGATTAGGGTTAGTGTGAGGTTTAGTGTTAGGGTTAGGGTTAATGTAAGGGTGAGGGTAAGTGTTAGGGTGAGGGTTAGGTTCATGTTTAGGGTGAGTGTTAGGATTTGGGTTAGGGTTATTGTTAGCGTTAGGGTTAGGGTTACGGTTACTGTGAGGGTGAGGGTGAGGGTTAGGGTTAGGGTTCAGATGAGGTTTAGGTATAGGGTTAGAGTTAGGGTTAGGGTCACGGTGAGGTTTAGCGTTAGAGTTAGGGTTAGGGTGAGGCTGAAGTTGAGGGTTAGGGTTAGGATTAATGTTAGGGTTAGGCTTAAGTTGAGGGTAAGTTTGAGGGTGAGGGTTAGGTTTAGGTTTAGGATTCGGATTAGGGTTAGGGTTAGGGTGAGTGTGAGTGTTAGGGATAAGGTTAGTCTTAGGGTTAGGCTGAGGGTGAGGGTGAGGGTTAGGGTGAGGGTGAGGGTGAGGGTAAGGGTTAGAGTTATGGGGAGGGTTAGTATGAGGGTTAGGGTTAGGATTAGGGTTAGGGTGAGGGCTAGGGTGAGGGTGAGGTTTAGGGTTAGGGTTAGTGTGAGGTTTAGTGTTAGGGTTAGGGTTAGGGTGAGGGTGAGGGTGAGGGTTAAGGATAGGTTTAGGATTAGGATTAGGGTAAGGGATAGAGTGAGTGTGAGGGCTAGGCTTAGGGTTAGGTTTAGGCTTAACTTTATGCTGAGGGTGAGGGTGAGGGTGAGGGCTTGGTTGAGCGTGAGGTTTAGGGTTAGGGTTAAGCTTAGACTTAGGTTTAGGCTGAGGCTGAGGGAGAGTTTGAGGGTTATGTTTAGGGTTATGGTTGGGGTTACCCTTAGGATGAGGGTTATGATGAGGATTACGGTTAGCGTGAGGGTTAGGTTGAGGGTGACGGTAAGGGTTAAGGTGAGGGTTAGGCTGAGGGTGAGGGTTACGGTCAGGGTGAGTCTTAGGGTTAGGGTGAGGGTGAAGTTTAGTTTGAGTATTAGTGTTAGGGTTAGTGTGAGGTTTAGGTTGAGGATGAGAGTTAGGGTTTGGTTGAGGGATAATTTGAGGCTGAGGGTTAGGTTTAGGGTGAGGTTTAGTGTTAGGGTGAGACTTAGGGTTAGTGTGAGGGTTAGTGTTAGGGTTAGGGTTAGTGTTAGGGTGAGGGTAATTGTTAGGGTGAGGTTTATGGTTAGGGTGAAGTTTATGTTTAGGATGAGGGTTAGGGTTAGGGTTAGGGTTATTGTTAGGGTTAGGCTTAATGTTATGTTGAGGGTGAGGGTGAGGGTTAGGGTTAGGGTTAGGGTTAGGGTTAGGGTGAGATTTAGGGTTCAGGTTAAGTTTAAGGTTAGGGTGAGGTAGGGTTAGGGTTACCTTGAGCGTGAGGGTTAGGGTTAGGTTGAGGGTTATTGTTAGGGTTAGGGTTAGGGTGAGGTTAGGGTTAGAGTTAGGGTTAGTGTTAGGATCAGGGTAGGTGTTAGGGTGAGGGTTTTGGTTAGGGTGAGGGTTATGGTTAGGTTGAGGGTTAGGATTACGATTAGGGTTATTGTTAAGGTTAGGTTTAGTGTTACGTTTACAGTGAGGGTGTGGGTGAGGTTTAGGGTTATAGTGATGTTTAATGTTTGGGTTCGGGTTAGAGTTAGGGTTAGGGTGAGGGTGAAGTTTAGAGTTAGATTTAGGGTTAGGGTGAGGGTTAGATTGAGGGTTAGGTTTAGGTTTAGGCTTAACGTTAGGCTGAGGGCGATGTTGGGGGTGAAGGTTAGGGTTACGGTGAGGGTTACGTTAACGGTTAGGGGGAGGGTTAGGATGAGGGTTAGGGTTAGGATTGGGGTTAGGGTGAGAGCTAGGGTGAAGTTGAGGTGAAGGGTTAGGGTTAGGGTGAGGGTTAGGGTTAGGGTGAGAGTTAGGGTTCGGGTTAAGTTTAGGGTTTGGTTGAGGGTTAGGATAAGGGTTACGGTGAGGGTGAGGGTTAGGGTTAGGTTGAGGGTTAGGGTTAGCATTAGGGTTAGGGTGAGGGTGAGGGTGAGGGTTAGGGTTAGTGTTAGGATGAGGATTAGGTTTAGGATTAGGGTTAGGGTGAGGGCTAGTGTAAGGGTGAGGTTTAGGGTTAGGGTTAGTGTGAGGTTTAGGGTTAGGGTTATGGTTAGGGTTAGGCTGAGGGTGAGGGTTACGGTAAGGGTGAGGTTTAGGGTTAGGGTGAGGGTTAGGTTAAGGGTTAGGGTGAGGTTGAGGGTTAGGCTTAGGTTGAGGGCTAGGTTGAGGGTGAGCTTTAGGGTTAGTGTTAGGGTGAGGTTTAGGGTTAGGGTCATGATTAGGGTTAGTGTGAACGTTAGTGTTAGCGTTAAGGTTAGTGTTAGGGTGAGGGTAAATATTAGTGTGTGGGTTAGGTTTAGAGTTAGGGTTAGGTTGAGGTTTATGTTTAGGGTTAGGGTTAGAGTTAGGCTTAGGTTGAGGGTGAGATTTAGGGTTAGAGTTAGGGTTAGTGTTAGTGTTAGGGATACGGTGTGGGTTAGGATTAGGGTTAGGCTTCGGCTTAGGCTTTGCTTAGGCCAAGCATGAGGGGGAGTGTTAGGGTTGGGGTTAGAGTGAGGGTTAGGGTTAGGTTTAGGGTTTGGGTTAGGGTTAGGTTTAGGGTTAGGGTTAGTGTTAGGGTTAGGGTTACAGGGAGGGTTAGGGTTAGGGTTAGGGATAGGCTTAGGATTAGACTGAGGGTGAGGGTGGGGGTGAGGATTAGGGTTAGATTTAGGGTTAGGGTTAGGGTTATTGTTAGGGTTATGGTTAGGGTTAAGTTTGCAGTGAGGGTGAGGCTGAGGATGACGGTTATTGTTAGGGTTAGGGTTAGGGTTAGTGTGATTGTTAGGGATAGGTTTAGAGTTACTGTGAGGTTGAGGTTGAGGGTGAGGTTTAGGGTTAGATTGAGATTTAGGGTTAGGGTTAGGGTTAGGGTTAGGGTGAGGGTGAGGTTTATGATTAGAGTTAGTGTTTGGGGATGGGTTTGGGTGAAGTTTAGAGTTAGGGTTAGTGTTAGGGTTAGGGTGAGGGTGAGGGTTAGGTTGAGGTTTAGAGATAGGGTTAGGTTTAGGAGTAGGGTTAGGGTGAGAGTAAGTGTGAGGGTTAGTGTGAGGGTTAGGTTTAGTCTTAGAGTTAGGCTAATGGTGAGGGTGGGGTGAGGATTAAGATTAGGGTGATGGTTAGGGTTATGGTTAGTGTTATTTTTAGGGTTAGGGTTAGAATTCCGGTGAGGGTGAGGTTGTGGTTGAGTGTTAGGATTAGGGTGGGGTTTAGGGTGAGGGTTTGGGTTAGGTTGAGGGTGAGATTTAGCGTTACAGATAGGGTTAGGGGGAGGGTTAGGGTTAGGTTTAGGGTTGGGTTGAGGGCTAGGGTGAGGGTGAGGTTTAGCTTAGGGTTAGGGTGAGGTTTAGGGTTAGGGTTAGGTTGAGGGTGAGATTTAGAGTTAGGGTTAGCGTGAGGCTGAGGTTGAGGGTTAGGGATAGGTTTAGTGTTAGAGTTAAGTTTAGGTTGAGGGTTTGGTTGAGGTTGAGGGTTAGGCTTAGGGTTACAATTAGGATTATGGTAAGGGTTAGGGTGAATATGACAGTTAGGGTTAGGGTTAGGCTTAGGCTTAGGGTTAGGCTGAGGGTGAGGGTGAGGGTTACGGTTAGGGTGAGGGTTAGGGTTAGGGTTAGGGTGAGAGTTAGGGTTCGGTTAAGTTCAGGGTTAGGGTCAGGGTGAGGGTTAGGGTTATGGTGAACGTGAGGATTAGGGTTAGTTTGAGGGTTAGGGTTAGGGTTAGGGTGATGGTTAATGTTAGGGTTAGGGTGAGGGTTAGGATGAGGCTTAGGTTTAGAATTAGGGTTAGAGTGTGGGCTAGGTTGAGGGTCAGTGTTATGGTTAGTGTTAGATTAAGTTTTAGGGTTAGGGTTAGGGTTAGGTTGAGAGTTAGGTTGAGGATTAGGGTTACAGTGAGTGTGAGGGTTAGGGTTAGGGTGAGGGTTAGTGTTAGAATTAGGGTTAGGGTTAGCATTAAGTTTAGGGTGAGGGTGAGTGTTAGGATTAGGGTTAATGTTAGGGTTAGGTTTAGAGTTAGGATTAGTGTTATTGTTAGGGTTAGAGTTAGAATTATGGTGATGGTGAGCTGAGGGTGAGGGTGAGGATTAGGGTTAGGGTTAGGGTGAGGTTGAGGGTGAGGGTTAGGTTGAGGTTTAGGTTTATGGTTAGGGTTATGCTTAGGAATAGGTTTAGTGTGAGTGTGAGTGTGAGAGTTAGGGTTAATCTTAGGCTTAGGCTTAGAGTTAGGCTGAGTTTGAGGTTTTGGGAGAGGATTATGGTTAGGGTCAATCTTAGGCTTAGGCTTAGGGTTAGGCTGAGCGTGAGGTTGAGGGTGAGGGTTAGGGTTAGTGTGATGGTTAGGTTTACTGTTAGGGTGAGGGTTAGGATGATATTTAGAGTTACGGTGAGGATGATCGTAAAGGTAAAGGTGAGTTTTAGGCTGAGGGTGATGGTAAAGATAAGTGTGAGTGTTAGTGTTAGGTTTAGGGTTAGGGTAAGAGTTAGGGTAAGTGTTAGGGTGAGCGTTAGATTGAGGATTAGGGTTAGGTTAGGTTTATTGTTAGGGTCAGGGTTAGGGTTGCGGTTATGGTGAGTGTGAGGGTGAGGATTAGGGTTAGGGTTAGGGTGAGGTTTAGTGTTAGGGTTAGGGTTAGAGTTACTGTTAGCGTGAATGTGAGTTTTAGGTGTAGAGTTAGAGTGAGGGTGCGGGTTAGGGTCAGCGTTAGGGTTAGGGTGCGGGTTCGTGTGTGGGTAACGGTAAGGGTAAAGGTGAGGGTTAGGCTGAGGATGAGGGTTACGGTAAGAGTGAGTGTTAGGGTTAGGTGGAGGTTTAGTGTTAGGGTTAGGGTGAGGGTGAGGGTTAGATTGAGGATTAGTATCAGGGTTAGTGTGAGGTTTAGGGTGAGGATGAGGGTTAGGGTTAGGGTGAGGTCTACAGTGAGTGTGAGGGTTAGGGTTAGTGTTATGGTGAGGTTTAGGGTTAGAGTGATGGTTAGGGTTAGTGTGAGCCTTAGTGTTATTGTTAGGGTTACTGTTAGGGTGAGGGTAAGTTTTAGGGTGAGGGTTAGGGTAAGGGTGAATGTAATGGTTAGGGTGAGGGTTAGGGTTAGGTTTAGGTTTATTGTTAGGGGTAGGGTTAGGGTTAGAGTTAGGGAATGGGTGAAGGTGAGATTTAGGGTTAGACTTAGAGTTAGTGTTAGGGTTAGGGTTAGGGTGAGGGTTAGGGATACGGTTAGGTTTAGGATTATTCTTAGGCTTAGGCTTAGGCCCAGCATGAGGTTGAGGGTTAGATTTAGGGTTAGGGTGAGGGTTAGGGTTAGGGTTAGAGTGAGGTTTAGGATGAGGTTTAGTGTTAGGAGTAGGGTTAGGGTGAAGGCTAGGGTGAGGGTAAGGGTGAGGGTTAGGGTTAGGGAATGGGTTAGGTTTAGGATTAGGGTTAGTGTGAGGGTGTTTGTGAGGGTTAGGGTTAGAGTTAGGGTTAGGCTTAGAGGTAGGGTAAGGGTTAGGGTGTGGGTTAGGGTTAGGGTTTGGGTTAGGGTGAGGGTGAGGCTGAGGATTAGGGTTACTTTTAGGGTTAGGGTAAGGGTTAGGTTTAGTGTTATGTTTAGGGTTATGGTTAGGCTTAGGGTTAGGGTTAGGGTGAGGTTTAGGGTTAGTTATAGGGTTAGGGGGAGGGTTAGCGAAAGGCTTAGTCATAGGGTTAGTGTTAGGGTTAGGGTGATGGTGAGGGTTAGGTTGAGGTTTAGGTTTAGGGTTAAGATTAGGGTTAGTTTGAGGGTTAGTGTTAGGGTTACGGTTAGTGTTAGGGTGAGGGTAAGTGTTAAGGTGAGGGTTTGGTTTAGGGTGAGGGTTATGGTTAAGGTGAAGGTTAGGATTAGGGTTAGGGTTATTGTTAGGTTTAGGTTTAGGGTTAGGGTTACTGTGAGGGTGAGGTTGAGGGTTAGAGTTATGGTTAGGGTGAAGTTTAGGGTTTGGGTTAGGGTTAATGTGAGGGTTAGGGTGAGGTTGAGGTTTAGTGATAGAGTTAGGTTTAAGGTCAGGGTTAGGTTGAGGTTTAGGGTTAGGGTGTTAGTGTTAGGGTTAGGGTGAGCGTTAGGGGGAGGGTTAGGGTTAGGGTTATGTTTAGGGTTAGTGTTAGGGTTAGGGTGTGGGTGAGGTTTAGTGATAGAACTAGGGTTACGGTGAGGCTGAGGGTGAGGGTTAGTGTTAGTGTTAGCATTAGGGTGAGGGTTAGGTTTAGGGATAGGGTTAGGATTAGGATTAGGTTTAGGGTTAGGGTAAGTAGGAGGGTTAGGGTTAGGGTTAGGGTAGGCCTTAGGTTTAGACTGAGGGTGAGGGTGAGGGTGAGGGTTAGTTTAGGGTGAGGGTTAAGTTTAGGGTTAGGGTGAGTTTTAGTGTTTAGGGTTAGGGTTAGAGTTAGGGTTAGGGTGCGCATGAGGTTCAGGGGTAGATTTAGGTTTGGGGTTAGGGTTATTTTTAGGGTTAGGGTTAGGGTTAGTGTAGAGTTAGGGTTACAGTTAGGGTTAGGGTGAGCATGAGGTTTACGGTTAGAGTTAGGATTAGTGTTAGGTTTAGGGGTAGGGTGAGGCTTAGGGTTAGGATTAGGCTTACGCTTAGGCTTAGGCTGAGCATGTGGGTGAGGGTTAGGTTTAGGATTAGGGTGAGTGTTAGGATGAGGTTTAGTGTTAGGATTAGGATTAGGTTGAGGGCTAGGGTGAGGGTTATGGTGAGGGTTAGGTTTAGGCATAGGGTTCGGGTTAGGATTAGGGTTAGGGTTAGGGTTAAGGTGAGGTTTAAGGTTAGGGTTAGGGTTACATTTAGGCTTCGGGTTAGGCTGAGTGTGAGGGTGGAGGTAAGGTTAGAGTTAGTATTAGGATTAGGGTTAGAGTTATTTTTTGTGTTATGGTTAGGGTTAAATTTGCAGGGAGGGTGAGGCTGCGGGTGAGGGTTATGGTTAGAGTTATGGTTAGGTTTAGGGTTAGTGTTATTCTTAGGGTTAGGTTTAGAGTTAAGGTGAGGGTGAGGGTTAGGGTTGGGTTGAGGGTTAGGGTTAGGGTTAGGGTGAGAGATAGGGTTCGGTTAAGTTTAGGGTTAGCGAGAGGGTTAGGGTTAGGGTTAAGGTGAGCGTGAGGGTTAGGATTATGTTTAGCATTAGGGTTATTGTTACTGTTAGGGTTAGAGTTATGGTGAGGGTAAGGGTGAGGGTGAGGGTTAGGCTTAGAGTTGGGGTGAGGTTTCCGATTAGGGTTAGGATTAGGGTTAGGGTGAGAGTGAGGTTTAGTGTTAGATTTAGGGTTAGTTGGAGGATTAGGTCGAGGGTTAGGGTTAGGGTTAGTGTTCGGGATAAGGTTAGGGTGAGGGTTAGGTTGAGGTTTAGTGTTAGGGTTAGGTTTAGGATTAGGGTTAGGGTGAGGGTGAGGGTGAGGGTTAGGGTTAGGTTTACGCTTAGGGTTAGGCTGAGGGTGAGGGTGGGGATGAGGAGTAGGGTTAGGGTGATCGTTAGGGTTAGGGTTAGGGTGAGGGTTAGGGTTAGGACTAGGGTTAGGATGAGGGCTAGGATGAGGGTGAGGGTTAGGGTAAAGTTTAGGGTTAGGCTTAGGCTTAGCGTTAGGCTATGCATGAGATTGAGGGTGAGGGTTATGGTTAGGGTTAGTGTGAGGTTTAGTGTTAGGGTTAGTGTGGAGGAGATGGTAAGGGTAAAGATGATGGTTAGGTGGAGGGTGAGGTTTACGGAAAGGGTGAGGGTTAATGTTAGGGTGAGGGTTAGGTTTAGGGTTATGGTTAGGGTTAGGATCAGGTTTAGGTTTAGATTTAGGGTTAGGGTGATGCAGAAGTTGAGAGTTATGGTTAAGATTAATGTTAGGGTTAGGCTTAAGGTGAGGGTTAGGTTGAGGGTGAAGGTTAGGTTTAGGGTTAGGATTAGCATTAGGGTTAGTGTTACGGTGAGTGTGAGGGTTAGGGTTAGGCTTAGGGTTAGGCTGAGGGTGAGTGTGAGGGTTAGGGTTAGGGTTAGGCTTAGGGATAGGGTTAGGTTTAGGATTAGGGTTAGGGTTACAGTGATGGTGAGGGTTATGGTTAGGGTTAGGGCTAAGCTTATTGTTAGTGTTATGGTTAGGGTTAAGTTTGTGGTGAGGGTAAGGCTTAGGGTGAGGGTTATGGCTATGTTTAGGGTTAGTGTTAGGGTTAGAGTTACAGTGAGGTTGAGGGTGATGGTGAGGTTTAGCGTTAGTGTGACCTTTAGGTTGAGGTTTAGGGTTATGGTTAGTGTTAGGGTGAGGGTGAGGGTTAGGTTGAGGTTTAGGGATAGGGTTAGGTTTATGATTAGGTTTAGGGTGAGGGTGAGTGTGAGGTTTAGGGTGAGGGTTACGGTGATGGTAAGTGTTAGGGTGAGGATTTGGTTTAGGGTGCGGGTTATTTTTAGGGTGAGGGTTTGGATTAGTGTTAGGGTGAGTTTTAGGATTTGAGTAAGTGTTAGAGTGAGGGTGAGGGTTAGGGTGAGGTTTAGGGTTAGAGTTAGGGTTCTGGTGAGGGTTAGGTTGAGGTTTAGAGTTAGTATTAGGGTTAGGGTTACGGTGAGAGTTAGGCGGTGGGTTAGGGTTATGGTTAGTGTTAGCGTTAGGGTTACGGTGAGGGTGAAGTTTAGGTTTAGAATTTGGGTTAGGATGAGGCTGAGGGTGAATGTGAGGATTCGGGTTAGGGTTAGGATTTGGATTAGGGTTATGGTTAGGGTGAGTGTGAGGGTTAGGGTTAGGGTTAGGTTTAACGTTAGGTTTAGGCTGAGGGTGAGAGTGAGGTTTAGTGTTAGTTTGAGGGTTAGGGTTATGGTTAGGGTGTGGTTTAGTGTTAGGGTTATTGTTAGGGTTAGGGTTATGGTGAGGGTGAGGTTTAGATTGAGGATTAGTGTTAGGGTTAGTGTGAGGTTTAGGGTGAGGATGAGAGTTAGGTTTAGGGTGAGGGCTAGGGTGAGGGTAAGGTTTAGGGTTAATGTTAGGGTGCGGTTTAGGGTTAAGGTGATGATTAGGGTTAGTGTGAGGGTTAGTGTTAGAATGAGGGTAAGTGTTAGGGTGAGGGTTAGGGTTAGCGTTATTGTTAGCGTTAGGGTTAAGGTTATGGTTACTGTGAGGGTGAGGGTGACAGGGTTATGGTTCAGATGAGGTTTAGGGATAGGGTTAGGGTTAGGTTTAGGGTGAGTTTTAGGGTTAGAGTTAGGGTTAGGGTGAGGCAGAAGTTGAGGGTTAGGGTTAGGATTAGTGTTCGGGTTAGGCTTAAGGTGAGGGTTAGGTTGAGGATGAGGGTTAGGTTTAGGGTTAGGATTAGGATTAGGGTTAGTGTTAGCGTGAGTGTGAGGGTTAGGGTTAGGTTTAGGGTGAGGGTTAAGGTTAGGATTAGGGTGAGTTTTAGTGTTTGGATTAGGGTAGAGTTAGTGTTAGGGTGAGCATGAGGTTCAGGGGTAGATTTAGGGTTGGGGTTAGGGTTATTTTTAGGGTTAGAGTTAGGGTTAGTGTTAGGGTTAGGGGTAGGGTGAAGGTTAGGTTTAGCATTAGGCTTAGGCTTAGGCTTAGGCCAAGCATGAGGGTTTAGGGTTAGTGTGAGAGTTAGGATGAGGTTTAGGGTTAGGATTAGGGTTAGGTTGAGGGCTAGGGTGAGGGTTATGGTGAGGGTTAGGTTTAGGCATAGGGTTAGGTTTAGGATTAGGGTTAGGGTTAGGGTTGTGGTGAGGTTTAGGGTTAGGGTTAGGGTTAGAGTTACATTTAGTCTTCGGGTTAGGTTGAGGGTGAGGGTGGGGGTGAGGTTAGAGTTACTATTAGGGATAGGGTTAGGGTTATTTTTAGTGTTATGTTTAAAGTTAAATTTGCAGTGAGGGGCAGGCTGCGGGTGAGGGTTATGGTTAGAGTTATGGTCAGGTTTAGGGTTAGTGTTATTCTTAGGGGTAGGTTTAGATTTAAGGTGAGGGTGAGGGTTAGGGTTGGGGTGAGGTTTAGGGTTAGGGTTAGGGAGAGATTTAGGGTTCGTTTAAGTTTAGGGTTAGCGAGAGGGCTGGGTTAGGGTTAAGGTTAGCATGAGGGTTAGAATTTTGGTTAGGATTAGTGTTATTGTTACTGTTAGGGTTAGAGTTATGGTGAGGGTGAGGGTGAGGGTTAGGCTTAGAGTTCGGGTGAGGTTTAGGGTTAGGGTTAGGATTAGGGTTATGCTGAGGTTGAAGTTTAGAGTTAGATTTAAGGTTAGTTGGAGGATTAGGTCGAGGGTTAGGTTTAGGGTTAGTGTTTGGGATAAGGTTAGGGTGAGGGTTAGGTTGAGGTTTAGTGTTAGGTTAGGTTTAGGATTAAGGTTAGCGTGAGGGTGAGTGTGAGGGTTAGGTTTAGGCTTATGCTTAGGGTTGAGGGTGAGGGTGGGGGTAAGGATTAGGGTTAGGGTGATCTTTAGGGTTAGGTTTAGGGTGAGGGTTAGGGTTAGGATTAGGGTTAGGGTGAGTGCTAGGGTAAGGGTGAGGGTTAGGGTAAGGGTTAGGCTTAGGCTTAGCGTTAGGCTGAGCGTGAGGTTGAGGGTGAGGGTTATGGTTAGGGTTAGGGTGAGGTTTAGTGTTAGGGTTAGTGTGGAGGAGATGGTAAGGGTAAAGTTGATGGTTAGGCGGAGGGTGAGGGTTACGGTAAGGGTGAGGGTTAATGTTAGGGTGAGGGTTAGGGTGAGGGTTATTGTGAGGGTGAGGGTTAGATAGAGATTTAGTGTTAGGGTTAGTGTGAGGTTTAGGGTGAGGATGAGAGTTAGGGTTAGGGTGAGGGCTAGGGTGAGGGTAAGGTTTAGGGTAAGTGTTAGGGTGAGTTTTAGGGTTAAGGTGATGATTATAGTTAGTGTGAGTGTTATTGTTAGGGTTAGGGTTACTGTTAGGGTGAGGGTAAGTGTTAGGGTGAGGGTTAGGGTTATGGTTAGCGTTATTGTTAGCATTAGGTTTAGGGTTAAGGTTACTGTGAGGGTGAGGGTGAGGGTTAGGGTTATGGTTTGGATGAGGTTTAGGGATAGGGATAGGGTTAGGGTTAGGGTTAGGTTGAGGTTTAGGGTTAGATTTAGGGTTAGGGTGAGGCAGAAGTTGAGGGTTAGTGTTAGGATTAATGTTAGGGTTAGGCTTAAGTTGAGGGTTAGGTTGAGGGTGAGGGTTAAGTTTAGGGTTAGGATTAGGATTAGGGTTAGGGTTAGGGTTAGTGTGAGGGTGAGGGTTAGTGTCAGGCTTAGGGATAGGCTGAGGGTGAGGGTGAGGGTGAGCGTTAGGGTGAGTGTTATGGTTAGGGTTATGGGGAGGGTTAGGATTAGGTTTTGGTTTAGGATTAGGGTTAGGGTGAGGGCTAGGGTGAGGGTGAGGTTTAGGGTTAGGGTTAGGGTGAGGTTTAGGTTTAGTTTTAGGGTTAGGGTGAGGGTGAGGTTTAGGGTTAGATTTAGGGTTAAGTTGAGGCTGAGGGAGCGGGGTAGGGTTAGGGTTAATTTTTGGATTAGGGTAAGGGATAGGGTGAGTGTGAGGGTTAAGTTTAGGGTTAGGGTTAGGCTTAGGGTTATGCTGAGGTTGAGGGTGAATGTGAGGGTTAGGGTTAGGGTGAGGGTGAGGGTTAGGTTTAGGGTTAGGGTGAGTGCTAGGATGAGGTTTAATGTTAGGATTAGGTTTAGGGTGAGGGTTAGTCTGAGGGTTATGGTGAGTTTTAGGTTTAGGCATAGGGTTAGGTTTAGGATTAGCGTTAGGTTGAGGGTGAGTGTGAGAGTTAGGGTTAGGGTTAGGCTTAGGGATAGGTTTAGGTTTAGGATTAGGGTTAGGGTTAGGGTTACGGTGAGTGTTACAGTTAGGGTTAGGGCTAGGGTTATTGTTAGTGTGATGGTTAGGGTTAAGTTTGTGGTGAGGGTAAGTCTTAGGGTGAGGGTAAGAGTTATGTTTAGGGTTAGTGTTAGTGTTAGATTTAGTGTTATTCTTAGGTTTAGGGTTAGAGTAACAGTGAGTTTGAGGGTGACGGTGATGGTTAGGGTTAGTGTGACCTTTAGGTTGAGTTGTAGGTTTAGGGTTAGGGGTAGGTTGAGGGTGAGGTTTAAGGTTATAGTTAGGGTTAGGGGGAGTATTAGGGTGAGGTTTAGGGTTAGGGTTAGTGTTAGGGTGAGGGTGAGGGTTAGGTTGAGGTTTAGGGATAGGGTTAGGTTTAGGATTATGTTTAGGGTGAAGGTGAGTGTGAGGTTTAGGGTGAGGGTTAGGGTGATGGTAAGTGTTAGTGTGAGGGTTAGGTTTAAGGTGAGGGTTATGGTTAGGGTGAGGGTTTGGATTAGGGTTAGGGTGAGTTTTAGGATTTGAGTGTTAGAGTGAGGGTGAGGGTGAGGTTGAGGTTTAGGGTTAGAGTTAGGGTTCTGGTGAGGGTTAGGTTGAGGTTTAGGGTTAGTGTTAGGGTTAGGGTTACAGTGAGAGTTAGAGGGAGGTTAAGGGTTAGGGTTAGGGTTATGGTTAGTGTTAGCGTTAGGGTTAGGTTGAGGGTGAATTTTAGGTTTATAATTAGGGTTAGGGTGAGGCTGAGGGTGAAGGTGAGGATTAGGGTTAGGGTTAGGATTTGGATTAGGGTTTGGGTTAGGGTGAGTGTGAGGGTTAGGGTTAGGGTTAGGGTTAGCCTTAGGTTTAGGCTGAGGGTGAGGGTGAGGGTGAAGTTTAGGGTTAATTTGAGGGTTAGGGTTAGGGTTAGGGTGAGGTTTAGTGTTAGTGTTAGGGTTAGGGTTATGGTGAGGTTGAGGTTTAGATTGAGGATTAGTGTTAGGGTTAGTGTGAGGCTTAGGGTGCAGATGAGATTTAAGCTTAGGGTAAGGGCTAGGGTGAGGGTAAGTTTTAGGGTTAGTGTTATGGTGAGATTTAGGTTTAAGGTGATGATTAGGGTTAGTGTGAGGGTTAGTGTTAGGGTGAGGGTAAGTGTTAGGGTGAGGGTTAAGGTTAGGGTTATTTTTAGCGTTAGGGTTAGGGTTACAATTACTGTGAGGGTGAGGATAACCCTCACGGTTAGGGTTATGGTTTGGATGAGGTTTAGGGATAGGTTAAGGGTTAGGGTTAGGGTGAGGTTTAGGTTTAGTGTTAATTTTAGGGTGAGGGTGAGGTTTAGGGTTAGAGTTAGGGTTAAGTTGAGGCTGAGTGTGCCGGGTAGGGTTAGTGTTAGTTATAGGATTAGGGTAAGGGATAGGGTGAGTGTGAGGGTTAAGTTTAGGGTTAGGGTTAGGCTTAGGGTTATGCAGAGGTTGAGGGTGAATGTGAGGGTTAGGGTTAGGGTGAGGGTGAGGCTTAGGTTTAGGGTTAGCGTGAGTGCTAGGATGATGTTTAGTGTTAGGATTAGGTTTAGGGTGAGGGTTAGTCTGAGGGTTATGGGGAGTTTTAGGTTAAGGCCTAGGGTTAGGTTTAGGATTAGCGTTAGGTTGAGGGTGAGTGTGAGAGTTAGGGTTAGGATTAGGCTTAGGGATAGGGTTAGGTTTTGGATTAGGGTTAGGGTTAGGGTTACGGTGAGGGTTAGAGTTAGGGTTAGGACTAGGGTTATTGTTAGTGTTATGGTTAGGGTTAAGTTTGTGGTGAGGATGAGGCTTAGGGTGAGGTTAAGGGTTATGTTTAGGGTTAGGCTTAGGCTTAGGTATAGTGTTATTGTTAGGTTTAGGGTTAGAGTTACAGTGAGTTAGAGGGTGAAGGTGAGGGTTAGGGTTTGTGTGACCTTTAGGTTGAAGTGTAGGTTTAGGGTTAGGGGTAGGTTGAGGGTGAGGTTTAGGGTTAGAGTTAGGGTTAGGGGGAGTGTTAGGGTGAGGTTTAGGGTTAGGGTTAGTGTTAGGGTGAGGGTGAGGGTTAGGTTGAGGTTCAGGGATAGGGTTAGGTTTAGGATTAGGGTTAGGGTGAGGGTGAGTTTGAGGTTTAGGGTGAGGGTTAGGGTGATGGTAAGTGTTAGGGTGAGGGTTTGGTTTAGGGTGAGGGTTATGGTTAGGGTGATGGTTTGGATTAGGGTTAGGGTGATTTTAACGATTTGGGTAAGTGTTAGAGTGAGGGTTAGGGTGAGGGTGAGGTTTAGGGTTAGAGTTAGGGTTCTGGTGCGGGTTAGGTTGAGGTTTAGGGTTAGTGTTAATGTTAGTGTTACGGTGAGAGTTAGGGGGAGGGTTAGATTTAGGGTTATGTTTAGTGTTAGCGTTAGGGTTAGGGTGAGCGTGAAGTTTAGGTTTAGAATTAGGGTTAGGGTGAGCCTGAGGGTGAAGGTGAGTAATAGGTTTCGGGTTAGGATTTGGATTAGGGTTAGGGTTAGGGTGAGTTTGAGGGTTAGGGTTAGGGTTAGGGTTAGCCTTAGGTTTAGGCTGAGGGTGAGGGTGAGGGTGAGGGCTAGGGTTCGTTTGAGGGTTAGGTTTAGGGTTAGGGTGAGGTTTAGTGTTAGGGTTAGGGTTAGATTTAGCGTTAGGGTGAGGCTGAGGTTTAGGTGTAGAGTTAGGGTTAGGCTGAGGATTAGGGTGAGTGTTAGGGTTACGGCGAGGGTGATGGTTAGGTTTAGGGTGGGAGTTAGGGTTCGGTTAAGTTTAGGGTTAGAGTGAGGGTTAGGGTAAGTGTTACGGTGAGCGTGAGGGTTAGTGTTAAGTTCAGGGTTAGGGGTAGGGTTAGGGTGAGGGTTAGTGTTAGAGTTAGGGTTAGGTTGAGTGTTAGGTTGATGTTGAGGGTTAGGCTTATGATTACGATTAGAATTAGGGTAAGGGTTAGGGTGAGTGTGATGGTTAGGGTTACGGTTAGGGTTAGTCTTAGGCTTAGGCTGTGGGTGAGGTTGAGGGTGAGGGTTAGGGTTAGTGTGAGGGTTACGGTTAGTGTTAGGATGAGAGTTAGGGTTCGGTTAAGTTTAGGGTTAGAGTGAGGGTTAGTGTTTTGTTTAGGGTTAGTGTTAAGGTGATGTTTAGGATTAGGGTTAGAATTAGTGTTCTTATTGAGGTTAGGGTTAGGGTTATGGAGAGGGTGAGGGTGAGGGTGAAGTTGAGGGTTAGGGTTAGGGTTAGGGTGAGTTTAGGGTTAGGATTAGGGTTATGGTGACGGTGAGGTTTAAAGTTAGATTTAGGGTTAGTTGGAGTGTTAGGTCCAGGGTTAGTGTTAGGGTTCTTGTTAGGGTTAGGTTTTGGGTGAGGGTTAGGTTGAGGTTTAGTGTTAGGGTTAGGGTTAGGGTTAGGATTAGGTTTAGGCTGAGCATGAGGGTGGGGGTGAGGATTAGGGTTAGGGTGATGGTTAGGTTTAGGGTTAAGGTGAGGGTTAGGATTAGGATTAGGGTTAGGGTGATTGCTAGGGTGAGGGTCAGTGTTAGGTTAAGTGTTAGGCTTAGGGATAGGTTTAGGCTGAGCGTGAGGTTGAGGGTGAGGGTTAGGGTTAGGTTGATGGTTAGGTTTACAGTTCGGGTGAGGGTTAGGATGAGGTTTAGGGTTAGGGTGAGGATGATGGTAAGAGTTAAGTTGAGGGTTAAGCTGAGCGTGACGGTTAAGATAAGGGTGAGTTTAAGGGTTAGGTTTAGGGTTAGGGTGAGGGTTAGATTGGGGATTAGGGTTAGAGTTAGGGTTAGTGTGAGGTTTAGGGTGAGGATGAGTGTTAGGGTTAGGGTGAGGGTCTAGGGTTAGAATTAGGTTTAGGGTGAGGTCTAGGGTGAGGGTGAGGGTTAGAGTTAGGGTTTGGGTTAGGATGAGGTTTAGCATTAGGGTGATGGTTAGGGTTAGTGTTAGGGTCAGTGTTAGGGTTAGGGTTAGTGTTATGGTTAGGGTAAGTGTTAGGGTGATCTTTAGGGTTTGGGTGAGGGTTATCGTTATTGTGAGGGTTAGATTGGAGATTAGGCTTAGAGATAGGGTTAGTGTGAGTTTTATGGTGAGGATGAGTGTTAGGTTTATGGTGAGGGTTAGGGTTAGGGTTAGGGTTAGGGTTAAGGTTAGGGTGAGGGTTAGGTTGAGGTTTAGGTTTAGGGTTAGGGTTAGGGTTAGGATTAGGGTTAGGGTGAGTGTGAGTGTGAGGGTTAGGGTTAGGGTTTGGCTTAGGCTTAGGGTTAGGCTGAGGGTGAAGTTGAGTGTGAGGGTTAGGGACAGGGTTAGGGTGAGGTTTGGTGTTAGGGTAAGGGTTAGAGTTAGGGTTAGCTTGAGGATGAGGTTTAGGGGTAGAGTTAGGGTTAGGGTGAGGGTGAGGTTTTGGGTGAGGGTTGCGGTGCGGGTGACAGTAAGGGTAAAGATGAGGGTTAAGCTGAGGGTGAGAGTTACGGTAAGGGGGAGGGTTAGGGTTAGGGTTAGGGTTAGGGTTAGGGTTATTGTGAGGGTTAGATTGAGGGTTAGTGTTAGGGTTAGTGTGAGGTTTAGGGTGAGGATGAGGGTTAGGTTTAGGGTGAGGGCTAGGGTGAGGGTGAGGGTTAGGGTTAGTGTTAGGGTGATTTTAAGGGTTAGGGTGATGTTTAGGGTTAGTGTGAGCGTTAGTGTTAGCGTTAGGGTTAGTGTTAGGGTGAGGGTATATGTTAGGGTGAGGGTTAGTTTTAGGGTTAGGTTTAGGTTTAGGGTCAGAGTTAGAGTTGGGCTTATTGTGAGGTTGACATTTAGTGTTAGAGTTAGGGTTAGTGTTAGGGTTAGGGATAGGGTGAAGTTTTGGGTTAGGGTTAGGCTTAGGCTTAGGCTTAAGCTTAGGTGGAGCATGAGGAAGAGGGTTAGGGTTCGGGTTAGGGTTAGGTTTAGGGTGAGGGCTAGTATGAGGGTTAAGTTGAGGGTTAGGGTTAGTGATACGGTTAGGTTTAGGATTTGGGTTAGGGTGAGAGTGAGTGTGAGGGTTAGGGTTAAGGATAGGTTTAGGCTTATGGTTAGCGTGAGGATTAGGGTTAGGGTTTGGGTTAGGCTTAGGTTTAGGGTCAGTGTTAGTGTTAGTTTTAGTGTTACTGTTAGGTTTACAGGGAGGGTTAGGGTTATGGTTAGGCTTAGGGTTAGGCTGAGGTTTAGGGTGGGGGTGAGGATTAGGGATAGGGTTACGGTTAGGGTGAGGATTATTTTTAGTGTTATGGTTAGGGTTAAGTTTGCAGTGAGGGTGAGGCTGAGAGTGAGGGTTAGGGTTAGGATTAGAGTTAGTGTTATTGTTAAGGATAGGGTTAGAGTTACGGTGAAGTTGAGGGTGAGCGTGAGGGTTAGGGTTAGGGTGAGCTTTAGGGTAGGTTTAGGGTTAGGGTTAGGGTGAGGGTGAGGTTTAGGGTTAGAGTTATGGTTTGCGGGAGGGTTAGGGTGAGGTTTAGGGTTTGGGTAAGTGTTAGGGGTAGGGTGAGGGTGAGGGTTTGGTTGAGGTTTAGGGATAGGGTTATGTTTAGGATTAGGATTAGGGTGAGCGTGAGTGTGAAGGTTAGGGTGAGGGTTAGGTTTAGGCTTAGCATTAGGCTGAGGGTGAGGGTGGGTGTGAGGATTAGTGTTATTGTTATTGTTAGGGTTAGGGTTAGAGTTACGGTGAGGGTAAGGGTGCGGGTGAGGGTTAGGGTAGGGTTAGGGTGGTGTTTAGTGTCAGGGTTAGGGTGAGGGTGAGGTTTAGGGTTAGATATAGGCTTAGGGTTAGGGTGAAGGTTAGGGTTAGGGTTTGGTTTAGGGTGAGGTTGAGGCTGAGGATTAGGGTTAGGTATAGGGTTAGGGTTAGGGTTAGGGTTAGGGTGAGGTTTAGGGTTAGGGTTAGGGTTACGTTTAGGCTTCGGTTTAGGCTGAATGTGAGGATGTGGGTGAGGTTAGAGTTAGGATTCGGGTTAGGGTTAGGGTTATTGTTAGTGTTATGGTTAGGGTTAAATTTACAGTGAGGGTGAGGCTGTGGGTAAGGGTTAATGTTACGGTTATGGTTAGGTTTAGGGTTAGTGTTAATCTTAGGGTTAGGGTTAGAGTTACAGTGAGGTTGAGGGTGAGGCTGAGGGTTAGGTTGAGGTTTAGGGTGAGGTTTAGGATTATGTTTAGGGTTAGGGTTAGGGTGTGGATTAGGTTTAGGCTTAGATTTAGGGTTTGGGTGAGGGTTAGGTTGAGTTTTAGGTTTAGTGTTAGGGTTAGGGTTATGGTGAGAATTAAGGGGAGGGCTGGTATAGGGTTAGGGTTATGGTTAGTGTTAGCGTTAGGGTTAGTGTGAGGGTGAAATTCAGCGTTAGAATTAGTGTTAGGGTGAGGCTGAGGGTGAGGGTTAGGATTTGGATTAGGCTTAGGGTTAGGGTGAGTTTGAGGGTTAGGGTTAGGGTTAGGGTTAGCCTTAGGTTTGGGCTGAGGGTGAGGGTGAGCCTGAGGGTTAGGGTTAGTTTGAGGGTTAGGGTTAAGGTTAGGATGAGGTTTAGTGTTAGGGTTAGTGTTAGATTTAGGGTTAGGGTGAGGGTGAGGTTTAGGGGTAGAGTTAGGGTTAGGATGAGGGTTAGGGTGAGTGTTAGGGTTAGGGGTAGGTTTAGATTTAGCGTTAGAGTGAGGGTGAAGTTTAGGTTTATAATTAGGTTTAGGGTGAGGCTGAGGGAAAAGTGAGGATTAGGTTTAGGGTTATTATTGGGATTAGGTTTAGGGTTAGGGTGAGTGTGAGGGTTAGGTTTAGGCTTAGTGTTAGCCTTAGGTTTAGGCTGAGGGTGAGGGTGAGGGTGAGAGTGAGGGTTAGGGTTAGTTTGAGGGTTAGGGTATAGGGTTAGGGTGAGGGTTAGTGTTAGGGTTAGGGTTAGGTTGTGCGTTAGGTTGAGGTTGAGGGTTAGGCTTAGGATTACTATTAGGATTAGGGTAAGTTTTAGTGTGAGTGTGATTTTTAGGTTTAGGGTTATGTTGAGGTTTAGGTTTAGGGTTAGGGTTAGGGTGAGGTTTAGGGTTAGAGTTAGGGTTAAGTTGAGGCTGAGGGTGCAGAGTAGGGTTAGGGTTAGCATTACGATTAGGGTAAGGGATAGGGTGAGTGTGAGGTTTAGGGTGACGGTTAGGGTGATAGGGTTTTGCTCAGGTTTAGGGTGAGGGTGAGGGTTAGTGTTAGGGTGAGGGTGAGGGTTTGTATTAGGGTTAGGTTGAGTGGTAGGATGAGGTTTAGGGTTAGGATTAGTGTTAGGGTAAAGGTGAGGGCTAGTGTGAGGGTTATGATGAGGATTAGGTTTAGGCATAGGGTTAGGTTTAGGATTAGGATTAGGTTGAGGGTGAGTGGGAGGGTTAGGCTTAGGCATAGGGTTAGGTTTAGGATCAGGGTTAGGGTTAGGGTTACTTTGAGGGTTAATGTTATGGTTAGCGCTAGGGTTATTGTTAGTGTTATAGTTAGGGTTAAGTTTGTGGTGAGGGTGAGGCTTAGGGTGAGGGTTATGGTTATGTTTAGGGTTAGGGTTAGGGTTAGAGTTACAGTGAGGTTGAGGGTGAGGGTGAGGTTTAGGGTTAGTGTGACCTTTTGGTTGAGATTTATGGTTAGGTTTAGGGGTAGGTTGAGGGTGAGGTTTTGGATTAGAGTTAGGGTTAGGGTAGTATTAGGGTGAGGTTTAGGGTTGGGGTTAGTGTTAGGGTGAGGGTGAGGGTTAGGTTGAAGTTTAGGGATAGGGTTATTTTTAGGATTAGGGTTAGGGTGAGGGTGAGTGTGAGGTTTAGGGTGACGGTTAAGGTGATGATTAGTGTTAGGGTGAGGGTTTGGTTTAGGGTAAGGGTTATGGTTAGGGTGAGGGTTTGGATTACGGTTAGGGTGAGTTTTAGGTTTTGGGTAAGTAGGTTTTGGGTTAGGTTTAGGGTTAGGTTTAGGGTGAGGGTTAGATTGGGGTTTAGGGTTAGAGTTAGGGTTAGTGTGAGGTTTAGGGTGGGGATGAGTGTTAGGGTTAGGGTGAGGTTTAGCGTTAGAATTATGTTTAGGGTGAGGTCTATGGTGATTGTGAGGGTTAGAATTAGGGTTAGGGTTAGGATGAGTTTTAGGATTAGGGTGATGGTTAGGGTTAGTGTTAGGGTTAGGGTTAGTGTTAGGGTGAGGGTAAGTGTTAGGGTGAGGGGTAGGGTTAGGGTGAGGGTTATGGTTAGTGTGAGGGGTAGATTGGTGATTAGGCTTAGAGTTAGGGTTAGTGTGAGTTTTATGGTGAGGATGAGGGTTAGGGTTATGGTGAGGGTTAGGGTTAGGGTTAGGGTTAGGGTTAAGTTTAGGGTGAGGTTTAGTGTTAGGGGGAGGTTTAGGGTTAGGATTAAGGTTAGGATGAGTTGAGTGTGAGGTTTAGGGTTAGGGTTAGGCTTAGGTTTAGGGTTAGGCTGACGGTGAGGGTGAGGGTGAGGGTTAGGGTTCGGGTGAGGGTGAGGGTTAGGGTTTGGTTTAGGGTAAGGGCTAGTGTGAGGTTTAGGTTGAGGGTTAGTGTTAGGGATACGGTTAGGTTTAGGATTTGGGTTAAGGTGAGAGTGAGTGTGAGGTTTACGGTTAGGTTTAGGCTTAGGTTTAGGGAGAGGATTAGGGTGAGGGTTGGGGTTAGTGTTAGGTTTAGGGTCAGGTTGGGGGTGAGGATTAGGGTTAGGTTTAGGGTTAAGGTTAGGGTTATTTTTAGTGTTATGTTCAGGGTTAAGTTTGCAGTGAGGGTGAGGATGAGGGTGAGGATTATGGTTAGGGATAGGGTTAGGTTAATGTTAGGGTTAGTGTTAATGTTAGGGTTAGGGTTAGACTTATGGTATGGTGAGAGTGAGGGTGAGGGTGAGGGTTAGGGTTAGGTTTAGGGTGAGGTTTAGAGTTAGGGTTAGGATTAGGGATAGGATGAGGGAGACATTTAGGGTTAGAGTTAGGTTGAGGGGGAAGATAAGGGTGAGGGTTAGAGTTATGGCTAGTGTTAGGGTTAGCATTAGGTTTAGGGTTACAGTAAGATTGAGGTTTAGGGTTATGCTTAGGTTTAGGGTTATGATTAGGGATAGGGTGATTGTGAGGGTTAGGGTTAGGATTAGGCTTAGGCTAAGGGTTAGGCTGAGGGTGAGGGTGGGTGTGAGGATTAGGCTTAGGGTGATGGTTAGCCTTATGGTTAGGGTGAGAGTTAGGATGAGGGTTAGGGTTAGGATTAGGATTAGGGTGTGGGCTAGGGTGAGGGGAGGGTTAATGTTAGGGTTAGGCTTAGGCATACTTTTAGGCTGAGGGTGATGGTGAGGGTGAGGGGTAGGGTTATGGTGATGGATAGGGTTAGGGTTACAGTGAGGGTTAGGCTGAGGGTTCCGGTTAGGGTGAGGGTTACAATGATCGTGTCAGTAAGAGTAAAGTTGAGGGTTGGGCTAAGGGTGAGGGTTACGTTAAGGGTGAGGGTTAGTGTTACGTTGAGGGTTATGGTAAGGTTTAGGGTTAGGGTTAGGGTTAGATTGGGGATTAGGGTTAGGGTAATTGTGAGGCTTAGGGTGTGGATGAGGGTTAGGGTTAGAATTAGGGTTTGGGTGAGTTTTAGAGTGAGGGTAAGTGTTAGGGTTAGGGTTAAGTTTATGGTGAGGTTTAGGGTGAGGGGTAAGTTTAGGTTTAGGGTGAGGGTTAGGTTTAGTATGAGGGTTATGGTTAGGGTGAGGGTGAGGGTGAGGGTAAGGGTTATGGTGAGGGTTACAGTGAGGGTGAGGTTTAGGGTTAGGATTTGGGATAGGGTTAGGTATAGGCTGAGATTGAGGGTGAGGGAGACAGTGAGGTTTAGGGTTAGGGTTATGTTTAGGGTGAGGTCTAGGGTGAGGGTGAGGGTTAGGGTGAAGGTGAGGGTGCTGGTGAGGGTCTTGGTTTGGTAATGGTTAGGGTTAGCTTCAGGATTAGTTGAGGGTTAGGGTAAGGGTGAGGTTGAGGTTTAGGGTGTGGGTGAGAGTTAGGGTTAGGGTGAGGGTTCGGGTGATGGTGATGTTTAGGGTTAGGTAGAAGGTTAGGGTTAGGGTTAGCTGAGGGTCAGTGTTAGGGTTAGGGTTAGGGTGAGGGTTAGGATTAGGTTTAAGTTTAGGGTGAGGTTTAGGGTGAGGGTGAGGATTAAGGATAGGGTTAGGTTTGTGGTGTGGGTAAGTGATAGCATGAGGGTTCGGCTGAGTGTTTGACTTAGCATTACGGTTAGGGTGAGGGTTAGTTTGAGGATTAGGATATGTTTTAGGGTTAGTGTGAGGGTTAGGGTTAGGCTTAGCGTGAAGGCGACAGTGAGGGTGACAGTTAGGGTTAGAGTTACGGTGAGGGTTCGGTTAATGTGAGGTTTAGGGTGAGGATGAGATTAAGTGTTAGGATGAGGGTTAGGGTGAGGGTGAGGGTTAGGGTTAGGGTTTGGGTTAAGGTGTGGGTTAGTGTTAAGTTGTGGCTTATGGTTAGGGTGAGGTTTAGGGTTAGGGTTAGAGTTATTCTTACGGTTAGGGTTAGGGTTATGTTTACGGTGAGGGTAAGGGTGAGGTTTAGGTTTGGGGTTAGGATGAGGTTTAGGTTCAGGGTTAGGGTTAGAGTAAGGGTTAGTGTGAGGGTGAGGTTTAGGGTTGGAGTTAGGGTTAGTTTTAGGATTAGGTTTAGGGTGAGCATTAGTGTGAGGGTTAGGGTTAGGCTTAAGCTTAGGCTTAGGTTTAGGCTTAGGCCGAGCATGAGTGTGAGGATTAGGGTTAGTGTTAGGGTGAGGGTTAGGGTGAGGGTTAGGATGAGGTTTAGGTTTAGGATTAGAGTTAGGGTGAGTGCTAGTTTGAGCGTTACTGTGAGGGTTAGGGTTAGGTTTAGGATTAGGTGTAGGTTGAGGGTCAGTGTGAGGGTTAGTGTTAGGGTTAGGGTTAGGCTTAGGCTTAGGGTTAGGGTGAGGGTTAAGGTTAGGCTTTGGTTTTGGGTGAGGGGGAGGTTTAGGGTTAGGGTTAGGGTGAGGGTGAGGGTGAAGGTTAGGGTTAGTGTGAGTGATAGGGTTACGGTGAGGGTTATGGTTAGGGTGAGGTTTAGGGTTAGGATTAGGGTTATTGTTACCATTAGGGTTAGGGTTACGGTTACGGTGAGGGTAAGGGTGAGGGTTAGGGTTGGGGTTAGGATGAGGTTTAGGTTTAGGGTTAGGCTTAGAGTTAGGGTTAGGTTGAGGGTGAGGTTTTGGGTTGGAGTTAGGGTTAGTTTTAGTGTTAGGGTTAGGATGAGGGTTAGGGTTAGGGTTAAGCCTTGTCTTAGGCTTAGGCTTACGCCCAGCATGAGGGTGAGGATTAGGGTTAGGGTTAGGGTGAGGGTTAGGGTTAGGGTAAGAGTGAGTGTTAGGATGAGGTTTAGGGTAAGGATTAGTTTTAGGGTGAGAGCTAGGGTGAGGGTAAGGGTGAGGGTTAGGTTTAGGGATAGGGTTAGGTTTAGGATTAGGGTTAGGTTGAGGGTGAGTGTGAGAATTAGGGTTAGGGTTAGGCTTAGGCTTAGGGTTTTGGTGAGGATTAGGGTTAGGGTTTGCGTTAGGGTGAGGGTGAGGCTGAGGATTAGGGTTAGGTTTAGGATTAGGTTTAGAGTTAGGGTTAGACTGAGGGTGAGGGTGGGGGTGAAGATTAGGTTTAGGGTTAGGGATAAAATTAGGGTTATTTTTAATGTTGTGTTTGGGGTTTAGTTTGTGGTGAGGGTGAGCCTTAGGTTGAGGGTTATGGTTAGGGTTAAGCTTAGTCTTAGGGTTAGGCTGAGGGTGAGGGTGGAGGTGAGGAATAGGTTTTGGGTGATAGTTAGGGTGAGTGTTAGGATGAGGCTTAGCGTTAGGATTAGGTTTAGGGAGAGGGCTAGGGTAAGGGTGAGGGTTACGGTTAGGCTTAGGCTTAGGCTTAGGTTGAGGGTGAGGGTGAGGTTTTGGGCTAGGGTGATGGATAGCGTTAGAGTTAGGCTGAGTGTTAGGATGAGGGTTAGGGATAGGGTGAGGGTTAGGGTGAGTGTGACGGTAAGAATAAAGGTGAGGGTTAGGCTGAGGGTGAGTGTTCCCCTAAGGGTGAGAGTTAGGATTAGGTTAAGTGTTAGGGTGAGGGTTAGGGTAAGGGTTAGGGTTAGTGTTAGAGTTAGAGTTAGGGTGAGGGTTAGGAGGAGGGTGAGGGTTAGGTTTAGGTTTAGGATTAGGATTAGGGTTAGTGTTAGGGTGAATGCTTAGGTTGGGCTTAGGGATAGGGTTAGGCTTAACGTTAACCTGAGGGTGAGGGTTAGGTTTAGGATTCGAGTTAGGGTTAGCGTTTGGGTGAGAGTTAGGGTTTGTGTTAATTTCAGGGTTAGGGTGAGGGTTTGGATAGGGTTACGGTGAGTGTTAGGGTTAGGTTTAGGGTGAGCGTCAGGTTTAGGATTAGAGTTAGGGTTAGGGTTATTGTTAGTGTTATGATTAAGGTTAAGTTTACGGTTAGGGTGAGGCTGATGGTGAGGGTTAGGGTTAGGGTTAGGGTGAGGTTTAGGGTGAGGGTTAGAGTTACGGTTAAGGTGAGGGTTTAATTTAGGGTTAGGTTTAGGGTGAGGGTTTGGGTTAGTGTTATTTTTAGGGTTAGGGTTAAAGTTAAGGTGAGGGTGAGGGTTAGGTTTAGATTTAGGGTGAGGGTTAGGGTGAGGGTGAGGTTTAGTGTCAGAGTTAGTGTTAGGGGGAGGGTTAGGGGGAGGGATAGGTTTAGGGTTAGTGTTAGGGTTAGGGTGAGGGTTAGGTTGAGGTTTAGGGTTAGTGTTAGGGTTGGATTTAGGATTAGGGTTATGGTGAGGCTGAGTGTGAGGTTTAGGGTTAGGATTAGGCTTAGGCTTAGTGTTAGGCTGAGGGTGAGGGTGGGTTTGAGGATTAGGTTAAGGGTGATGGTTAGGGTTAGGTTTAGGGTTAGGGTTAGGATTAGGGTTAGGGTTACTATTAGGGTTAGGTTGATGTCTAGGGTGAGGGTGAGGGTTAGGGTTAGGAAGAGGGTTAGGCTTATGTTTAGGGTTAGGGTTAGATTTAGGGTTAGGGTGAGAGTGAGGTTTAGGGTTAGAGTTAACTTTTGTGTTAGGGTTAGGGTGAGCATTACTGTGAGGGTTAGGGTTAGGCTTAAGCTTAGGCTTAGGGTTAGGCTTAGGCCGAGCATGAGGGTGAGGGTTAGGGTTAGGGTTAGGGTTAGGATTAGAGTTAGGGTAAGGGTGAGTGTGTGTGTTAGGGTTAGGATTAGGGTTAGGCTGAGGGTGAGGTTGAAGGTGAGGGTTAGGGTTAGGGTTAGTGTTAGGGTTAGGTTTAGGGTTAGGGTGAGGGTTAGGGTTAGGGTTAGGATTAGGATTAGGGTTAGGTTTAGGGTTAGTGTGAGGGTTAGGGTTAGGTTTAGGGTTAGGCTTAAGGTTATGCTGAGGGTGAGGGTGAGGGTGAGGTTTAGGGTTAGGGTGAGGCTTAGGTTTAGGTTTAGGGTGAGGTTTAGTCTTAGGGTAAGGGTTAGAGTTAGGGTTCGTGTTAGTGTTTGGGTTAGGATGATAGTTAGGGGGAGGGCTAGGGTTAGGGTTAAGGTTAGGGTTAGGTTTAGCTGTAGGGTTAGGGTGAGGGTGAAGTTTAGTGTTAGAATTAGGGTTAAGGTGAGGCTGAGGGTGAGGGTTAGGTTTAGGGTTTGGGTTAGTGTTAGGTTTAGGGTTACGGTGAGGGTGAGAGTGAGGTTGAGGGTTAGGGTTAGGGTTAGGATTAGTATTAGGGTTAGGGTTTGGGTGAGTGTGAGGGTTAGTGTTAGGCTTAGGGTTAGGGTTAGGTTTAGGGTTAGTATTAGGTTTAGGTTTAGGGTTAGGGTGAGGGTTAGGTTGAGGGTTAGGATTAGGATTAGGCTTAGGTTTAGGGTTAGTGTGAGGGTTATGGTTAGGGTTAGGGTTAGGCTTAAGTTTAGGCTGAGGGTGAGGGTGAGGGTGAGGTTTAGGGTTAGGGTGAGGCTTAGGCTTAGGGTTAGGGTGAGGTTTAGTGTTAGGGTAAGGGTTAGAGTTAGGGTTAGTGTTAGTGTTAGGGTTAGGCTGATAGTTAGGGGTAGGGCTAGGGTTAGGGTTAAGGTTAGGGTTAGGTTTAGCGGTAGGATTAGGGTGAGGGTGAAGTTTAGGTTTAGAATTAGGGTTAAGGTGAGGCTGAGGGTGAGGGTTAGGGTTAGGTTTGGTGTTAGTGTTAGGGTTAGGTTTAGGGTGAGGGTTATGGTTAGTGTGAGGGTTAGGGTTAAGGTTAGGATTAGGATTATGGTTAGGGTAGTGTGAGTGTGAGGGTTAGTGTTAGGTTTAGGGTTAGCCTTAGGTTTATGCTGAGGGTGTGCTTGAGTATGAGGTTTAGGTTTAGAGTTATGGTTAGTGTTAGGTTAAGGGTTAGGGTGAGGGTCAGGTTTACAGTTAGGCTTGGGCTTAGGCTTAGGCATAGGCCGAGCATGAGGGTGAGGGTTAGGGTTAGGGTGAGGGTTAGGGTGGGGGTGACCGTAAGGGTCAACATGAGGGTTAGGCAGAGGTTGAAGGTTACTGTAAGGGTCAGGGTTAGGGTTAGGGTGAGGTTTCGGGTTCGGGGTAGAGTGAGGGTGAGGGTTAGATTGAGGATTAGTGTTAGGGTTATGGTGAGGTTTAGGGGGAAGATGGGGGTTAGGGATAGGGTGAGGGTGAAGGTTAGGTTTAGGTTTAGGTTTAGGGTTAGTTTGATGGTTAGCTTAGTGTGAGGGTCAGTGTTAGTGTTAGGGTTTGTGTTAGGGTGAGGGTAAGTGTTAAGGTGTGGGTTAGGGTTAGGGTGAGGGTTAAGGTGAGGGTGAGGGTGAAGGTTAGGTTTAGGGTTAGGATGAGGTTTAGGTTTAGGTTTAGGGTTAGAGTTAGGGTTATGGTGAGAGTGAGGTTTAGGTTTAGAGTTAGGGTTAGTGTTAAGTTTAGGGTTAGGGTGAGGGTCAGGTGTAAGGTTAGCCTTTGGCTAAGGCTTAGGCTTAGGCAGAGCATGACGGTGAGGGTTAGGGTCAGGGTTAGGGTGACTTTTAGGATGAGGTTTAGGGTTAGGATGAGGGTTAGGGTGAGGGCTATTATGAGGGTTACGGTGAGGGTTATGTCTAGGGATATGGTTAGGTTTAGGATTAGGGTTAGGGTAGATTGAGTGTGAAGGTTAGGGTTAGGGTTAGGGTTAGGCTTAGGGTTAGGGTGAGGGTTCGGGTTAGGGTTTGTGTTAGCGTGAGGGTGAAACTTAGGATTAGTGTTAGGTTTAGTGTTAGGGTTAGGTTTAGGTTTAGGGTTAGGTATACGGTGAGGGTTAGGCTTAGGTTTAGGCTGAGGATGAGGGTGGGGTTGAGAATTAGGGTTAGGTTTAGGGTTAGGGTTATTGTTAGTGTTATGGTTAGGGTTAAGATTGCGGTGAGGGTGAGGTTGAGGGTGAGGGATATGGTTAGGGTTAGGGTTAGAGTTAGGGTTAGGGTTTGTGTTATAGTTAGGGTTAGGGTCACAGTGAAGGTGAGGTGGAGGGTGAAGGTGAGGGTGAGGATTAGGGTTAGGGTGCGGTTTAGGGTGAGGTTTAAGTTTAGGGTTGGGGTTAGGGTGAGGGTGAGGTTTAGGTTTAGAGTTAGGGTTAGGGGGAGTGTTAGGATGAGGTTTAGGGTTAGGGTTAGTTTTATTGTTAGGGTGAGGGTGAGTTTTAGGTTTAGGGTTAGGGTGAGGCTTAGGGTTAGTGTCAGGGTGATGTTTAGGGTTAGAGTTAGGGTTAGGGTAAGGCTGTGGGTGTATGTTAGGTTTAGGGTTAATGTTAGGGTTATTGTTAAGTTGAGGGTTAGGGTGAGGGTGAGGGTTAGGGTTAGTGTCAGCATTAGGATTAGGGTTAGGGTTATGGTGAGTGTGAGGTTTAGGGTTAGGGTTAGGCTTAGGCTGAGGGTGAGGCTGAGGGTGAGGGTCAGTGTTAGGGTGAAAGTTAATGTTAGGGTTAGGGGGAGGGTTAGGATGAGGGTTATGGTTAGGGGGAGGTCTAGGTTGAGGGTGAGGTTTATGCTTAGGTTTAGGGTGACGTTTAGGGATAGGGTTAGGGTGAGGATGAGATTTAGGGTTAGAGTTAGGGTTAGGGGGAGGCTGAGGGTGAGGCTTAGGTTTAGGGTTAGTGTTAGGGTTAGGGTTAAGGTGAGGGATAGAGTGAGGGTGAGGGTTAGGGTTAAGTTTAGGAATAGGATTAGGGTTAGGGTTAGGGAGAGTGTGAGGGTTAGTGTTAGGTTTAGGCTTAGGCTTAGGCTTCGACTGAGGCTGAGGCTGAGGGTGAGTGTTAGGCTTAGGGTGAGGGTTAGGTTTAGCGTTAGGGTGAGAGTTAGGGTTTGGGTTAAGTTTAGGGTTAGGATGAGGGGTAGGGTAAGGGTTTCAGTGAGGTTGAGTTTTAGGGTTAAGGTGAGGGTTAGGTTGAGGGTTAGGGTTAGGATTAGGGTGAGGGTGAGGGCTAGGTTGAGGATGAGGTTTAGGGTTAGGGTTAGGGTTAGGGTGAGGTTTAGGGTTAGGGTTAGGGTTATGGTGAAAGTGATTTTTATGGTTAGAGTTAGGGTTAGGGTGAGGCTGATTGTGAGGGTTTGGGTTAGGGTTATTGTTAGATTTATTATTAGGGTGAGGGTGAGGGTGAAAGTTAGGATTAGGCTGAGGGTTAGGGTTAGGGTTAGGGTGAGAGTTAGGGTTCCAGTTAAGTTTGGGTTTAGGGTGAGGGTTAGGGTTAGGCTTACGGTGAGAGTGACGGTTATGATTAGGTTGAGGGTTAGGGTTAGGGTTAGGGCTAGGGTTAGGGTGAGGGTTAGGGTTAGGGTTAGGGTGAGGTTTAGGATGAGGATTAATGTTAGGATTAGGGTTAGGCTGAGGGCTAGGGTGAGGGTGAGGGTTAGGGTTAGGTTGAGTTTTAGAGTTAGTGTTAGGTTTAGGGTTAAGGTGAGGGTGAGGTTTAGGGTTAGAGTTAGGGTTAGTGTTCGTGTTAGGGTTAGGTGAGTGTTAAGGTTAGGCTAAAGCTTAGGCTTATGCCTAGGCCTAGCATGAATGTGAGGCTTAAAGTTATTGTTAGGGTGAGGGTTTGGGTTAGGGTGAGTGTTAGGTTGAGGTTTAGGTTTAGGATTAGGGTTAGGGTGAGCACTAGGTTGAGGGTTAGTGTGAGGGTTAGGGTTAGGGATAGGTTTATGTTTAGGATTAATTTAGGTTGAGGGTGAGTGTGAGGGTTAGGGTTAGGTTTAGAGTTAGGCTTAGGGTTTGGGTGAGGGTGAGGGTTAGGGTTTGATTTAGGGTGAGGGTGAGGGTTACGGTTAGGGTGAGGGTGTTGGTGAGGGTGAGGGTTAGGGTTAGGGTTAGAGTGAGTGCTAGGGTTAGGGTGAGGCTTATGGTTAAGGTGAGGGTTAGGGTTAGGTTTAGGCTTAGGCTTAGTCTTAGGGTAAGGCTGAGGTTTAGGGTGAGGGTGAGTGTGAGGGTTTGGTTTTGGGTTAGGTTTAGGCTTAGGGATAGGCTGAGGGAGAGCGTGAGGGTGAGGGTTAGGGTTAGGTTGGGGGTGAAGTTTAGGGTTAGAGTTTGACTTAAGGTGAGGATTAGTGTGAGGGTTAGTGTTAGGATTAGTTTTAGGTTTAGGTTTAGGTTGAGTTTTAGGGTGAGGTTTAGGGTTAGGGATAGGGTTCGTTTTAGGATTAGGGTTTGGGTGAGGGTGAGTGTGAGGGTTAAGGTTCGGGTTAGGGTTAGAGGTAGGCTTAAGGTTAGGCTGAGAGTGAGGGTGAGGGTTAGGTTTAGGGTGAGGGTTAGGGTTAGGTTTCGGGTGATGGTTATAATGGGGGTTAGGTTTAGGATTAGGGTTAGTGTGAGGGCTATCATGAGCGTGAGGTTTAGGGTTAAGGTTAAGTTTAGGTATAGGTTGAGGGTTAGGAGTAGGGCTTGGTTTAGGGTGAGAGTTACGGTTAGGGTTAGTGTGAGGGTTAGCATGAGGGTTAAGGTTAGGATTAGGGTTAGGATGCGGGCTAGGGTGAGGGTGAGGGTTAGGTTTAGGGTTAGGGTGAGGTTTAGGGTTAGGGTTATGGTGAGGGTTAGGGTTAGGTTTAGTTTGAGGTTGAGAATTAGGTTTAGCTTTAGGGTGAGGGTTAAGGTTAGGTTTAGGGTGAGGGTTAGGATGAGGTTTAGGGTTACAAGTAGGGTAAGGTTGAGGGCTAGGGTGATTGTGAGGGTTAGTGTTAGGGTTAGGGTGAGGTTTAGGGTTAATGTTAGGGGTAGGCTTAGGGTGAGGGTTAACGTTCGGGTTTGGGTGAGGGTGAGGGTTAGGTTTGGGGTGAGGGTTAGGATGAGGACTAAGGTCAGGGTGAGGGTTAGGGTTAGGGTTAGGTTTACGGTGAGGGTTAGGTTGAGGTTTAGGTTTAGGGTTAGGGTTAGGGTTAGGATTAGGGTTAGGGTGAGGGTGAGTGTGAGGGTTAGGGTTAGGGTTAGGCTTAGGTTTAGGGTTAGGCTGAGGTGTGAGGGTGGGGATGAGGATTAGGTTTAGAGTGCTGGTTTAGTTTATGGTTAGGTTTAGGGTTAGGATGAGGGTTAGGTTTAGGATAAGAGTTAGAGTGAGGGCTACAATGACTGTGAGGTTTAGGGATAGGTTTAGGCTTAAGCTTAGGGTTATGCTAAGGCTGAAGGTGAGGGCGAGGGTTAGGGTTAGGGTGATGGTTAGGGTTACGGTTAGGGTGAGTCTTAGGATGAGGGTTAGGGTTAGGGTGAGGGTTAGGATGAGGGTGACTATAAGTGTAAAGGTGAGGGTTAGGCTGAGGTTGAGGGTTATGGTAAGGGTGAGGGTCCGGTTAGAATTTAGGTTGAGGGTGAGGGTTAAATTGAGGATTAGTGTTAGGGTTAGTGTGAGGTTTAGGGAGAGGATGAAGGTTAGGCTTAGGGTGAGGGCTAAGGTGAAGTTGAGGTTTATGGTTAGGGTTAGGGTGAGGTTTAGGTTTAGGGTGATGGTTAGCATTAGTGTGAGGGTTAGTGATAGGGTTAGTGTTAGTGTTAGGGTGAGGGTATGTTAGGATAAGGTTTAGGTTTAGGGTGAGGTTTAGGATTAGGGTTAGGTTCAGGGTTAAGTTTAGGGTGAGGTTTAGGTTTAGAGTTAGTTTTATGGTGAGGGTTAGGTTAAGGTTAGGGTTACTGTTAGGGTAAGGGTTAGGGTGAGGTTTAGTGTGTGGCTGAGGGTTCGTGATAGGGTTAGGATTAGAATTAGTGTTAAGGTGAGGGTGAGTGTGAGGGTTAGGGTGAGGGTTAGGGTTAATATTAGGATTAGGCTGAGGTTGAGTTTGAGGGTGAGGGTTAGGATTAGTGTTAGTGTTAGGGTTAGGGTTAGGGGGAGTGTTAGTATGAGGGTTAGGGTTAGGTTAAGGTTAGGGGGAGGGCTAGGGTGAGGGTGAAGTTTAGGTTTAGGGTTAGGGTGAAGTTCAGGTTTAAGGATAGGATTAGGATCAGGGTAAGTGTGAGGGTGAGATTTAGGGTTAGAGTTAGGGTTAGGGTGAGGCTGAGGGAGAGGATTAGGGTTAGGGTTAGTGTTAGGGTTAGGGTTAAGGTGAGGGTTAGGGTGAGGGTGAGGGTTAGGGTTAGGGTTAGGATTAGGTTTAGAGTTAGGGTGTGTGTGAGGGTTAGGGTTAGGTTTTCGCTTAGGCTTAGGCTGAGACTGAGGGTGAGGGTTAGGGTTAGAGTTTTTGTGAGGGGTAGGTTAGGGTTAGGGTGAGAGTTAGGGGGAGGAATATGGTTAGGGTTAGAATTAATGATAGGGTGAGTGTGAGTGTGTAGATTAGGGTTAGGTTTAGGGTTAGGCTTAGGGTTAGGATGAGGGTGAGTGTGTGTGTTAGGGTTAGGTTTATGGTTAGGCTTAGGGTTAGGCTGAGGGTCACGTTGATGGTGAGATAGGGTTAGGGTGAGGGTTAGGCTTAGGATTATGGAGAGGTTTAGGATGAGGTTTATGGTTAGGATTAGGGTTAGGTTGAGGGCTAGGCTGAGAGTGAGTTTGAGTTTTAGGGTTAGGGTGAGGTGTAGGGTTAGGGTTAGGGTTAGGGAGAGGGTCAGGATGACGTTTAGGTTTAGAGTTAGGTTTAGGGTGAATCTGAGGGTGTGGGTTAGGTTTGGGGTTAATGTTAGGGTTAAGGTTAAGGTGAGGGTTAGGGTGAGGGTGAAGGTTAGGGTTAGGATTAGGATTAGGTTTAGTGTTAGGGTGAGTGTGAGGGTTAGGGTGAGGGTTAGGCTTAGGCTTAGGCTGAGGCTGAGTGTGAGGGTGGGGGTGAGGGTTAGGGTTAGGTTGAGGGTGAGTGTTTGGATTAGGGTTAGGTTTAGGGTTAAGTTTAGGTTTAGGGTTAGGAATAGTGTTATTGTTAGGGTTAGGTTTAGAGTTACATTAAGGGTGAGGGGGAGGGTTAGGTTTAGGGTTAGGGTGAGGTTTAGGGTTAGGGTTAGGATTAGGGTTAGGTTTAGGTTGAGGTTTATGGTTAGACTTAGCCTTAGGGGGAGAGTTAGATCGAGGGTTAAGGTTAGGGTTATTGTTAGGGTTAGGGTGAGTGTTAGGGTCAGGTTGATGGTTAGGCTTAGGGTTAGGATTAGGATTAGGATAAGGGGTAGGGTGAGTGTGAGGGTTCGGTTAAGGGTTAGGGTTAGGCTTATAGTTTTGCTGAGGGTGAGGGTAAGGGTGAGGGTTAGGGTTAGGTTGAGTGCTAGGGTTAGGGATAGTGTGAGAGTTAGGGTTCGGTGAGGGTTAGTGTTAGGGTTACGTTTAGGGTTATGGTGAGGGTTAGGGTTAGGGTCAGGGTTATTGTTAGTGTTATGGTTAGGGTTAAGTTTGCGATGAAGTTGAGGCTGAGAGGGACGGTTTTGGTTAGGGTTAGGGTTAGGGTTAGCATTAGGGTGAGGGTGAGTGTGAAGGTTAGGTTTAAGTTTAGGGTTACATTTAGATTTAGGGTGAGGGTGAGTGTGAGGTTTAGGGTTAGTCTTAGGCTTATGCGTAGGCTTAGGCCTAGCTTGAGGTTGAGGTTGAGGGTTAGGTTTAGGGTGAGGTTTAGGGTTTGTTAGGGTTATGGTGAGTGTTAGGGTTAGGGTTAGTGTTAGGGTTAGCGTAAGGGGGAGGTTTAGTGTGAGTGTGAGTTTTAGGGTTAGGGTTACTGTTAGGCTTAGGTTTAGGCTGAGGGTGAGGGTGAGGGTGAGGGTTAGGGTTAGGGTTGGGGTTAGGTTTAGAGTGAGGGTTAGGATTAGGCTTAGGGTTAGGGTATGGGCTATGGTGAGCGTGAGGGTTAGGGTCAGGGTTAGGTTCAGGGTTAGGTTTAGGGTTAGTGTTAGGGTTAGGGTATGGATTAGGCATAGGCTTAGTGTTAGGCGGAGGGTGAGGGTGAGGGTGAGGGTTAGGGTTAGGATGAGGATGAGGTTTAGGTTCAGAATAAGCATTAGGGTGAGGATTAGTGTTAGTGTTAGGGTTAATGTCACAGTTAGGGTTAGGGTGAGGGTGAGTCTGAGGGTTACGGTAAGGAATAGACTTAGGGTGAGTGTGAGCGTTAGGGTGAGGGTTAGGCTTAGGCTTAGGTTTAGAGTATGGGCTAGGGTGAGGGTGAGGGTTAGTGTTAGGGTTAGGGTGAGTGTTAGGGTGAGTGTGAGGGTTACTGTTAGTCTTAGGCTTAGGCTTAGGTGGAGCATTCGTGTGAGGGAGAGGGTTAGGGTTAGGAAGAGGATTAGGGTTTTAGGGTTAGGGTGAAGGTTAGGATGAGGTTTAGGGTTAGGATTAGGGTTAGGGTGAGGGCTAGAATGAGGGTGAGGGTTAGGGTTAGCGTTAAGGTGAGGTTTAGGGTTAGGGTTAGGGTTAGGGTGAGGTTGAGGGTTAGGATTAGGTTTAGGGTTAGGGTTATTGTTAGTTTTATGGTTAGGGTTAAGTTTACAGTGAGGGTGAGGCTGAGGGTGAGGGTTAGGGTTAGGGTTAGGCTTAGGATGAGGTTTAGGGTTAGGGTGAGGGATAGGGTGAGGATTAGGATGAAGGTTAGCATTATGGTGAGGGTGAGGGTTAGGGTTAGGGTGAGGGTTAGGGTTAGGATTAGGGTTAGGGTGAGGGTGAGGGTTAGGTTTAGGTTTAGGTTTAGGGTTAGGGTTAGCGTTTGGATTAGGGTTAGGATGAGGGTGAGTGTGAGGGTTAGGGTTAGGGTTAGGCTTAGGCTTAGGTTTAGGCTGAGGGTGAGGGTGGGGATGAGGATTAGGGTTAGGGTTATGGTTAGGGTTACGGTTAGGGTGTGGTTTAGCATGAGGTTTGGGGTTAGTGTGAGGATGATGGTAATGGTAAAGGTGAGGTTTAGGCTGAAGGTGAGGGTTAAGATAAGGCTAAGTGTTAGGGTTAATTTAAGGGTTAGGGTAAGTGTTATGATTTGGCTTTGCGTGCGTTTGAGGGTGAGGGTGAGGTTGACGTTTAGGGTTAGGGTTAGTTTTAGCATGAGGGTTATTGTGAGGGTTAGGTTTAGGGGTAGGGTAGGGGTAAGATTTAGGGTGTGGGGTAGGTTTAGGGTTAGGCATAGGGTTAGGGTGGTGGTTAGAGTTAGGGATAGGGTTAGGGTTAGAGTTACGGTTAGAGTGAGTTTTAGTGTGAGGGTGAGGATTAGGGTTAGGTTTAGGGTTAGGGTGAGCTTAAGGGTTAGGGTTAGGGTTAGGGTTAGGGTTAGCGATATTGTTAGGGATAGGGTGAGGGTGAGGGTTATGGTGAGGGTTCGTGATTGCGTTAGGCTAGGGGTTAGGTTTCGGGTTAGGGCTAGGGTGAGGGTGAGGGTGAGGTTTAGGATGAGAGTGAGGGTTAGGGTAATCGTGAGTGTTAGGGTGATGGTTAGAGTGAGGGTGAGTTTTAGGGTTAGGGTTAGGGTGAAGTAAGGGTTAGGGTTTCGGTGAGGGTGAGGGTTAGTGTTATGTTTAGGGTTAGCCTTAGGGTGAGGGTGAGGGTTATGATTAGGGTTTGGGTTAGGGTTAGGGTTATTGTTAGGTTAAGGGTTAGGGTGAGGGTGAGGGTGAGGTTGAGGGTCAGGGTTAGGGTTAGGGTTAAGATGAGTGCTAGTTTGAGTTTTAGGGTTAGAGTTAGAGTTAGGGTGAGGCTGAGTTTTAGGGTTAGAGTTAGGGTTAGAGTTAGGTTTATGGTTAGGGTGAGGGTTAGGTTTATGGCTATGGTTAGGCTTAGGCTTATGCCGAGCATTAGAGTGAGTGTCAGGGTAGGGTGAGGATTAGGATTAGGCTTATGTTTCGGGAATGGGCTAGGGTGAGGGTGAGGGTTAGGGTCAGGGTTAGTGTGAGGGTTAGTGTGAGGGTTAGGTTTAGGGGTAGGGTAGGGGTAAGATTTAGGGTGTGGGGTAGGTTTAGGGTTAGGCTTAGGGTTAGGGTGGTGGTTAGAGTTAGGGATAGGGTTAGGGTTAGAGTTACGGTTAGAGTAAGTTTTAGTGTGAGGGTGAGGATTAGGGTTAGGTTTAGGGTTAGGGTGAGCTTAAGGGTTAGGGTTAGGGTTAGCGTTAGCGTTATTGTTAGGGATAGGGTGAGGGTGAGGGTTATGGTGAGGGTTCGTGATTGCGTTAGGCTAGGGGTTATGTTTCGGGTTAGGGCTAGGGTGAGGGTGAGGGTGAGGTTTAGGATGAGAGTGAGGGTTAGGGTAATCGTGAGTGTTAGGGTGATGGTTAGAGTGAGGGTGAGTTTTAGGGTTAGGGTTACGGTGAAGTAAGGGTTAGGGTTTGGGTGAGGGTGTGGGTTAGTGTTATGTTTAGGGTTTGCCTTAGGGTGAGGGTGAGGGTTATGTTTAGGGTTTGGGTTAGGGTTAGGGTTATTGTTAGGGTAAGGGTTAGGGTGAGGGTGAGGGTGAGGGTGAGGGTGAGGGTTAGGGTTAGGGTTAAGATGAGTGCTAGTTTGAGTTTTAGGGTTAGAGTTAGAGTTAGGGTGAGGGTGAGGTTTAGGGTTAGAGTTAGGGTTAGAGTTAGGTTTATGGTTAGGGTGAGGGTTAGGTTTATGGCTATGGTTAGGCTTAGGCTTATGCCGAGCATTAGAGTGAGTGTCAGGGTAGGGTGAGGGTTAGGATTAGGCTTATGTTTCGGGTATGGGCTAGGGTGAGGGTGAGGGTTAGGGTCAGGGTTAGGGTGAGGGTTAGTGTGAGGCTTAGGTTTAGGGTTAGGGTTGGGTTTAGGGATAGGCTTAGTGTTAGGTGGAGGGTGAGGGTGAGGGTGAGAGTTAGGGTTAGTGTGAGGATGAGGTTTAGGGTTAGAGTTAGCATTAGGGTGAGGGTTAGGCTTAGGCTTAGGCATAGAGTATGGGCTAGGATGAGGGTGAGGGTTAGTGTTAGGGTTAGGGTGAGTGTTAGGGTGAGTGTGAGGTTTAGGTTTAGTCTTAGTCTTAGCCTTAGGCTTAGGCGGATCATGAGTGTGAGGGAGAGGGTTAGGGTTAGGATGAAGGTTAGGGTTTTAGGGTTAGGTTGAGTGTTAGGATGAGGTTTAGTGTTAGGATTAGGGTTAGGGTGAGGGCTAGAGTGAGTGTGAGGGATAGGGTTAGCGTTAGGGTGTGGTTTAAGGTTAGGGTTAGGGTTTCTTTGAAGGTGAATGTTAGGGTTAAGGTAAGGGTTAGTGTTAGGGTTAAGGTGAGGGTGAGGGTTAGGATTAGGTTTAGGGTTAGGGTTATTGTTAGTTTTATGGTTAGGGTTAAGTTTACAATGAGGGTGAGGATGAGGCTGAGGATGTGGGTGAGGGTTAGGGTTAGGGTTAGGGTCAGGGTTAGGTTTAGGGTTAGGGTGAGGGTTTGGATTAGGTTTAGGGTCACAGTGAGGGTGAGGGTTAGGGTTAGGGATAGGCTGAGGTTTAGGGTTAGGGTGAGGGATAGGGTGAGGGTTTGGATGAGGGTTAGGGTTACGGTGAGGCTGAGGGTTAGTGTTAGGGTGAGGCTTAGGGTTAAGATTAGGGTTAGGGTGAGTGTGAGGTTCAGGTTTAGGTTTAGGTTTAGGGTTAGGGTTAGCATTAGGATTAGGATTAGGATGAGGTTGAGTGTGAGGGTTAGGGTTAGGCTTAGGCTTAGGCTTAGGGTTAGGCTGAGGGTGAGGGTGAGGGTGGGGATGAGGAGTAGTGTTAGGGTGATGGTTAGGGTTACGGTTAGGGTGAGGTTTAGGATGAGGTTTAGGGTTTGGGTGAGGATGATGGTAATAGTAAAGGTGAGGTTTAGGCTGAGGGTGAGGTTTAAGATAAGGTTGAGTGTTAGGGTTAAGTTTAGGGTTAGAGTAAGGGTTAGGGTTTGGGTTTGGGTGAGGTTACGGGTGAGGGTGAGTTTGACGTTTAGGGTTAGGGTTAGGGTTAGCGTGAGGGTTATTGTGAGTGTTAGGTTTAGGGGTAGAGTAGCTGTAAGGTTTAGGTTGAGGGGTAGGCTTATGGTTAGGGTTAGGGTTAGGGTGGTGGTTAGATTTAGGAATAGGGTTATGGTTACAGTTACGGTTAGAGTGATTGTTAGTGTGAGGGTGAGGATTAGGGTTAGCTTTAGAGTGAAGTTGAGGGTTAGGGTTTGGGTGAGGGTGAGGGTTAGTGTTATGTTTAGGGTTAGCCTTAGGGTGAGGGTGAGGGTTAGGATTAGGTTTAGGTTTAGGGTTAGGGTGAGTTTTAAGTTTAGGGTGATGGTTTGGTTTAGTGTGAGGGTTAGTTTTCGGGATAAGGTTAGTTTTAGGGTAAATGTAAGTGTTAGGGTGAGGTTTAGGGTAAGGGTGAGATTTAGGGTTAGAGTTAGGGTTAGGGTGAGGGTTAGGGTTAGGGTGTTAGGTTAGTGTTAGTGTGATGTTTAGGGTGGGGGTGAGTGTTAAGGTTAGGGTTAGGATTAGGATTAGGGTTAATGTGAGGGTGAGTGTGAGGGTTAGGGTTAGGTTTAGGGTTTGGATTAGCGTTATGGTGAGGGTGAGGGTGAGGTTTAGGTTTAGGGTGAGGGTTGGGGTTAGGGATAGAGTGAGGGTCAGGGAAAGGCTAAGGATTAGGCTTAGGGTTAGGGTATGGGCTAGGGTGAGGGTGAGGGTTAGGGTCAGGTTTAGAGTGAGGGTTACGATGAGGGTTAGGTTTAGGGTTAGTGTTAGGGTTAGGGTTGGGGTTAGGGATAGGCTTAATGTTAGGCGGAGGGTGAGGGTGAGGGTGAGGGTTAGATTTAGGGTTTGGGTGAGGTTTAGGTTCAGTGTTAGTGTTAGAGTGAGGGTTAGTGTGAACATTAGATTTAGGTTGAGTGTTAGTATTAGGGTTAGGGTAAGGGTGATAGTGAGGGTAAGGGTTAGACTTAGTCTTAGGCTTAGGCTTAGTCCGAGCCAAAGGGTGAGGGTGAGGGTTAGGGTTAGGGTGAGGGTTAGGTTGAGGGTGAGGCTTATGGACAGGGTGAGGGTTAGGGTTAGGGTTAGGGTTATTGTTAGGATTAGGGTTAGGTTTAAAGTGACTGTGAGGGTGAGGTTTAGGGTTAGAGTTAGCTTTAGGGTGAGGGTTAGGGTTAGGGTTAGTGTTAGGGTTAGGGTTAGGCTTAGGCTTAGGTTTAGGGTGTGAGTGAGGTTTAGGGTTAGGGTTACTGTTAGGCTTAGGTTTAGGCTGTGGGTGAGGGTGAGGGTGAGGTTTAGCGTTAGATTCGGGTTGGGTTTAGGGTTAGAGTGAGGGTTATGGTGAGGTTTAGGATTAGGCTTAGGGTTAGGTTATGGGCTAAGGTTAGGGTGAGGTTTAGGGTCATGGTTAGGGTGAAGGTTAGTGTGAGGGAAAGGTTAAGTGTTAATGTTAGGGTTAGGGTTGGGGTTAGGGATAGGCTTAGTGTTAGGTGGAGGGTTAGAGTGAGAGTGATTTTTAGGGTTAGGGTGAGGATGAGATTTAGGGTTAGAGTTATCATTAGGGTGAGGTTTAGTGTTAGGGTTAGGGTTAGTGTTACAGTTACGGTTAGGGTGAGGGTGAGTGTGAGGGTTAGGGTTAAGATTAGACTTAGGGTGAGGGTGAGGGTTAGGGTGAGGTTTAGGCTTAGGCTTAGGTTTAGAGTATGGGCTAGGGTGAGGGTGAGGTTAGTTTCAGGGTTACGGTGAGGATTAGGGTGAGTGTGAGGGTTAAGGTTAGTCTTAGGCTTAGTCTTAGGCTTAGGCCGCGCATGAGTGTGAGGGAGAGGGTTAGGGTTAGGATGAGCTTTAGGGTTTTAGGGTTAGGGTGAGGCTTAGGATCAAGTTTAGGGTTAGAGTTAGGTTTAGGTTTAGTGTGAGGGCTAGAGTGAGGGTGAGGGTTAAGGTTAGCGTTAGGGTGATGTTTAGGGTTATGGTTAGGGTTACGTTGAAGGTGAGGGTTAAGGTTAGGGTGAGGGGGACAGTAAGGGTAAAGGTGAGGGTTAGGCTGAGCGTGAGTGTTATGGTAATGGTGAAGGTTAGGGTTAGGGTGAGGGTTAGGTTTAGGGTTAGGGTGAGTGTGAGGGTTAGATTGAGCATTAATGTTAGGGTTAGTGTGAGGTTTAGGGTGAGGATGAGAGTTAGGGTTAGGGTGAGGGCTAGGGTGAGGGTGAGGTTTAGGGTTAGGGTTAGGGTGAGGTTTAGGGTTAGGGTTATGGTTAGGGTGAGGGTGAGGTTTAGGGTTAGAATTAAGGTTAGGGTGAGGCTGAAGGTGAGGTTTAGGGTCATTGTTAGGATTAGGGTTAGGTTTACGTTTTCGGTGAGTGTGGGGGTGAGGGTTAGGGTTAGGGTTAGATTGAGGTTTAGATTTTGGGTTAGGGTTAGAGTTGGAGTTAGGGTGAGGGTGAGGTTTAGGGTTAGAGTTAGGGTTAGTGTTAGGTTTATGGTTACAGGGAGGGTTAGGGTTAGGGTTATGGTTAGGCTTAGGCTTAGGCTTAGGCCGAGCATGAGGGTAAGGGTTAGTGTTAGGGTTAGGTTGAGGGTAAGGGTTAGGGTTAGGGTGAAGGGTAGAATGAGATTTAGTGTTAGGGTTATGGTTAGGATTAGGTTTAGGGTTAGGGTTAGGGTTAGGGTTAGGGTTACTGTTAGGGATAGGGTGAGGGTTAGGTTTTCGGGTTTGGGTTAGGGTGAGGGTGAGGATAAGGATTAGGGTTAGGGTTAGGGTTAGGGTTAGGTTTAGGGTTAGGGTTAGTGTTAGGGTTAGGTTTAGGGTTATGGTGAGGATTAAGGTTAGGGTTAGGGTAATACTTAGTGTTATGTTTAGGGTTAAGTTTACCGTGAAGGTGAGGCTGAGCGTGAGGTTTATGGTTAGAGTTAGTTTTAGTTTTAGGGTGAGGGTTAGTGTGTGGGTTAGGTTTAGGGATAGGGTTACGTTTAGGGTTAGGATGAGGTTAGTCTTAGACTTATGCTTAGGTTTGGCCCAGCTTGAGGGTGAGTGTGAGGATTAGGGTTAGGATGAGTGTTAGGGTTAGGGTAATGGTTAGGTTTAGGGCTATGTTGAGGGTTAGGGTTAGGGTTAGGGTGAGTTTTAAGTTTAGGGTGATGGTTAGGGTTAGTGTGAGGGTTAGTGTTCGGGTTAAGGTTAGTTTTAGCGTGAAGGTAAGTGTTAGGGTGAGGTTTAGGTTTAGGGTGAGGTTTAGGGTTAGAGTTAGGGTTAGGGTGAGGGTTAGGGTTAGGGTTAGTGTTAGGGTTAGGTTTAGGGTGAGGTTTAGGGTTGGGGTGAGTGTAAGGGTTAGGATTAGGATTAGGGTTATGGTGAGGGTGAGTGTGAGGATTAGAGTTAGGGTTAGGGTTAGGATTAGAGTTATGTTGAGGGTGAGGTTGAGGGTTAGGTTTAGGGTGAGGGTTGCGGTTAGGGTGAGAGTGAGGGTTAGGGTGAAGTTTAGGATTAGGTTTAGGGTTAGGGTATGGGCTAGGGTGAGGGTGAGGTTTAGGGTCAAGGTTCGAATGAGGGTTAGGGTGAGGGTTAGGATTGGGGTTAGTGTTAGGGTTAGGGTTGGGGTTAGGGATAGGCTTAGTGTTAGGCGGAGGGTGAGGAAGAGGGTTAGGCTTAGGGTTTGGGTGAGATTTAGGGTTAGTGTTAGTGTTAGGGTGAGGGTTAGTGTGAGGGTTAGTGTTAGGGTGTGTGTTACTGTTAGGGTTAGGGTGAGTGTGAGGGTAAGGGTTACTCTTAGTCTTAGTCTTAGGCTTATTCCGAGCCTAAGGGTGAGTGTGAGGGTTATGATTAGGGTGAGGGTTATGGACAGGGTGAATGTTAGGGTTATTTTTAGGGTTAGGGTTAGGGTGAGGGTTAGGGTTAGGGTTAGGTTTAGGCTTAAGCTTAGGCATATGCTTTGGCTGAGCATGAAGGTGAGGGTTAGGGTTAGGTTTAGAGTGTGGGTTAGGGTTAGGGTGAGGGTTCCGATGAGGTTTAGGGTAAGGGTTAGGTGTAGGGTTAGGGTAAGGTTTAGGTTTTGGGTTAGCGTTAGGGTTATGTTTAGGGTTTGGGTTAGGGTTATGGTGAGGGTTAGAGTTAGGGTGAGGTTGAGGGTGAGAATTAGGGTTCGAGTTAGGGTTAGGATTAGGGTAAGGTTTAGGGTTATGGTTAGGATTAGGGTTAAGGGTAGGGTTACACTGACGGTTAGGGTTATGGTTAGGGTTAGCGTTAGGGTTATTGTTAGTCTTATGGTTAGAGTTAAGTTTGCAGTGAGGGTGAGGCTGAGAGTGAGGTTTATGGTTAGGTTTAGGGTTAGGGTTAGTGTTGGGGTTAGCGTTAAGGTGAGGTTTAAGGTGAGGGTTAGGGTTGGTGATAGGATTAGAGTTATGCAGAGGGTGAGGGTGAGGGTTAGGGTTAGGGTGAGGGTTGGGATTAGGGTTAGAGTGAGGTTTAGGGTGAGGGTTAGGATTAGGCTTAGGGTTAGGTTATGGGCTTGGGTGAGGGTGAGGGTTAGGGTGAGGTTTAGTGTGAGGGTTAGGTTTAGGGTTAGTATTAGGGTTAGGGTTGGGGTTAGTGATAGTCTTAGTGTTAGGCGGAGGGTGAGGGTGAGGGTGAGGGTTAGGGTTAGGGTGAGTGTTACTGTTAGCGTTAGGGTGAGGTTGAGTGTGAGGGTAAGGGTTAGTCTTAGGCTTAGGCTTAGGTTTAGGCCGAGACTAAGGGTGAGAGTGAGGGTTCGGGTTAGTGTTCGGGTTAGGGTTAGGGTGAGGGTTATGGATAGGGTGAGTGTTAGGGTTAGGGTTAAGGTTATTGGTAGGATTAGGATTAGGTTTAAAGTTACTGTGAGGGTTAGAGTTAGGGTTAGGGTTAGGGTTAGGGTGAGGTTTAGGGTTAGAGTTAGGGTTATTGTTAGGGTTAGGGTTAGGGTGAGGGTTAGGGTTAGGGTTAGGCTTAGGCTTAGGCCGAGCATGAGGGTGAGGGTTAGTGTGAGGGTTAGGGGTAGGGGTAGGGTGAGGGTTAGGATGAGGTTCAGGGTTAGGGTTAGGTTTAGGTTTATGGTTAGGGTTAGGGTAGGTTTAGGGTTAGGGTTAGGGTTAGGGTGAGTGTTAGGATTAGGGTTTGGGTTAGGGTGAGGGTGAGGGTGATGATTAGGGTTAGGGTTAGGGTTAGGGTAAGGTTTAGGGTTATGGTTAGTGTTAGGGTTAGGTTTACAGTGAGTGTTAGGGTTAGGGTTAGTTTTAGGGTTATTGTTATTTTTATGGTTAGGGTTAAGTTTGTGGTGAGGGTGAGGCTGAGGGTGAGGTTTATGGTTAGGGTTAGTGTTTGGGTTAGAGTGAGGATGAGGGTTAGGGTGAGGAGTACGTTTAGGGTAAGAGTGAGGGTGAGGGTTAGGTTTAGCTTTAGGGTTAGGGTTAGGGTTAGGCTGAGGATGAGGGTGAGGGTTAGGGTTAGTTTTAGGATGATGGTTAGGGTTAGTGTTAGGGTGAGGGTGAGGGTGAGATTTAGGGTTAGGATATTTGTTAGGCTGAGGGTGAGGGTGAGAGTGAGTGGTAGGGTTGTGGTTAGGGTGAGGATTAGGGTTAGTGTGATTTTTAGGGTGAGGGTGACTGTAACGGTTAGGGTGATGATTAGGGTGAAGTAAGGGTTATGGTTAGTGTTAGTGTTAGGGTTAGGGTTAGGGTTAGGGAGAGGTTTTGGGTTATGGTTAGGTTGTGGGTAAGTGTTAGAGTGAGGGTTAGGATGAAGGTTAGGGTTAGTTTGAGGGTTAGAGTCAGGGTTATGGTTATGTTGAGGGTAAGGATTAGGGTGCGGTATAGGGTGAGGGTGATGGTTAGGGTTAGGATGAGGGTTAGGGTTAGTGTGAGGGTTAAAGTTAGGGTTAGGGTTAGGTTGAGGGTAAGGCTTAGGGTTAGGTTTAGGGTGACTTTGAGGGTTAGTGTGAGGGTTATTGTTTGGTTTACCGTAAGGTTTATGGTGAGGTCTAATGTGAGGTTGAGGGTTTTGTTGAGGGTGACGGTGAGGGTGAGCGTTTCGGTTAGGTAAGGGTTAAGGTTAGGGTTAGAAGGAGGATTGGGGGAGGATCAGGGATAGGATGAAGTTTAGGGTTAGAGTGATGGTTAGAGTTAGTGTGAGGTTTAGGGTGAGGTTTAGGATTAGGGTGAGGTTTAGGGTTCGGTTTGCATTAGGGTTAGGGTGAGGGATAGGGTGTTTTTGACGATTAGGTGTAGGTTTAGAGTTAGTGTTAGGGTGATGGTTAGGGTTAGGGTTAGGGTAAGGATGAGGGTTAGGGTAAGGGGTAGGGTTAGGGTTAGGGTGAATAGTAGGATTAGGGTGACGGTTAGAGTAAGGGTAAGGGTTAGGGTTAGGGTGAAGTTAAGGATTAGGGTGAGGGTGAGGGTTAGTGTTAGGTTTAGGATGATGGTGAGGGTGAGGGTTAGGGTTAGGGGAATGGTTAGCTTTTGGTTTAGTTTGAGGATTAGGGTGAGGTTTTGGGTTAGGGTGAGGCTTAGGGTTAGTGTGATGTTTAAGGTGAGGGTGAGCCTGAGGGTGAGGGTTCGGGTTCTCATGAGGGTTAGGGTGTGGGTGAGGGTTAGGGTTAGGGTGAGGGTGATGTTGAGGTTGAAGTTTAGGGTGAGCATGAGCGGTAGGGGTAGGGTTAGGTTGAGGTTTAGGTTTAGGGTTAGTGTTAGGTAAGTGTTACAGGGAGGGATAGGGTTAGGGTGAGAGTTAGGATTACTGTGTGGGTTAGGGTTATGGTTAGGGTGAGGGTAAGGATTAGGGTTAGGTTTAGGTTGAGGGTGAGGATTAGGTTTAGGGTTAGGGTTATGGGGAGGGTGAGGGTGAGGGTTAGGGTTAGGTTTAGGGTTAAGTTTAGGGTGAGGGTTTCGGTGAGTGTTAGGTTTAGGGCAAGGGTGAGGGTAAGGTTTAAAGTGAGGGTTAGAGTGAGGGTGAGGGATAGGGTTAGGATTATTGTGAGTAATAGGGTGCGGGTTAGTGTTAGCGTGAGGGTGAGTGTTAGGATGAGGGCTTTGGTTAGTGTTAGGGTTAGTGTGAGGGTTAGGGTGAAGGTGATGGTTAGGGTTAGGGTTAGTGGTGAGGGTGAGGGTTAGGGTTAGGTTTAGGATTAGGGATAGGGAGAGGATTAGTGTTATGATTTGGGTGAGTGTTAGGCTGAGGGATAGGGTTAAGGTTAGATTTAGTGTGAGGATTCGTGTTAGGGTTAGGGTTAGGGTTAAAGTGAGGGTAAGGGTTAGGGTGAGGGTGGTTTAGGGTTAGCATTAGCGATAGGGTGAGGGTTACGGTGTGGGTAAGGGTTTGGGTAAGGGTTAGGGTGAGGGTGAGGGTGAGGTTTAGGGTTATGGTTTTTGTTAGGCTGAGGTTGAGGGTGAGGGTGAGTGTTAGGGTTGGGGTGAGGGTGAGGGTTAGGTTTAGTGTGATTGTTAGGGTGAGGGTGACTGTAACGGTTAGGGTGATGATTAGGGTGAAGTGAGGGTTAGGGTTAGGGATAGGGTTAGGGTGAGGGTTTGGGTTAGGTTGAGGGTTAGGTTTCACGTGAGGGTTAGTTTTAGGTTTAGGTTTAGGATGCGGGTTAGGGTTGGTGAGAGGGTTAGGGTGAGGGTGAGGGTTAGGATTAGCGTTAGGGTTAGGATGAGGGTGAGGGTTAGGGTTAGGTTAGGCTGAGGGTGAGGGTGAGGGTGAGCTTTAGAGTTGGTGTTCGTGTTAGTGCTAGTGTTGGGGTTAGGGTGAGGGTTACGCTGAGGGTTAGATTGTGGGTAAGTGTTAGAGTGAGGGTTAGAATGAGGGTGAGGTTAGGGTTAGGGTGAGGGTAAGGGTTAGTGTCAGGGTTAGGGTGAGGTTGAGGGTTAGTGTAAGCATAAGGGTTAGGGTGAGCGATAGGGATAGGGTTTGGTTTAGGGTTAGGGTGAGGGTGAGGGTTATGGTGAGGCTGAGGGTGAGGTTGAGGGTTAGGATTAGGGTTAGGGTGAGGGTGTGGGTGAGGGTTAGGGTTAGGATTAGTGTTAGCGTTAGGGTTAGGTTGAGGGTGAGTTTGAGGGTGAAGGTGAGGGTTAGGTTTAGGTTTAAGGTGAGAGTTAGGGTTAGTGTGAGGGTTAGGGTGAGCGGGAAGGTTAGGGTTACGGTTAGGGTGAGTGTTAGTGTGAGGGTTAGTGTTAGGGTTAGAGTTAGTTTAAGGTTAGGTTTAGGTTTAGGGTTAGGGTTAGGGTTAGGTTGTGGGTAAGTGTTAGAGTGAGGGTTAGGATGAGGGTTAGGGTTATTTTGAGGGTTAGATTTAGGGTTAGGTTAGGGTGAGAGTGAGGTTTAGGGTGAGGTTTAGTGTGAGGGTGAGGGCTAGGGTTAGGATGAGGGTTAGGGTTAGTGTTAGGGTTAGAGTTAGGGTTAGGGTTAGGGTAAGTTTAAGGCTTAGGGTTAGGTTTAGGGTGATGGTGAGGGTTAGTGTGAGGGTTATTGTTAGGTTTAGGGTAAGGTTTATCGTGAGGTCTAATGTGAGGTTGAGGGTTAGGGTGAGGGTGAGGTTGAGGGTGAGGGTTTCGGTTACGTAAGGGTTAAGGTGAGAATTAGGGGGAGGGTCAGGGATAAGATGAAGTTTAGATTTAGAGTGATGGTTAGGGTTAGTGTGAGGTTTAGGGTTAGGGTTAGGATTAGGGTGAGGTTTAGGGTTCTGGTTTGCATTAGGGTTAGGGTGAAGGTTAGGGTGTTTTTGAGGGTTGGGGTAGGTTTAGGGTTAGTGTTAGGGTGAGGGTTAGGGTTAGGGTTAGGATGAGGGTTAGGGTAAGGGGTAGCATTAGGATTAGGGTGAATGTTAGGATTAGGGTGATGGTTAGAGTAAGGGTAAGGGTTAGCGTTAGGGTGAGGTTAAGGATTAGGGTGAGGGTGAGGGTTAGTATTAAGTTTAGGGTGATGGTGAGGGTGAGGGTTAGGGTTACGGTAATGTTTAGCGTTAGGGTTAGTTTGAGGATTAGGGTGAGGTTTTGGGTTAGGGTGACCGTTCGATTTAGGCTGAGTGTTAGGGTTAGGGTTAGGGTGAGGCTAAGGGTTCGTGTGATGTTTAGGGTGAGAGTGAGGCTGAGGGTGATGGTTCGGGTTCTCGTGAGGGTTAGGGTTTTGGTGAGGGTTAGGGTTAGGGTGAGGGTGATGGTGAGGTTGAAGTTTTGGGTGAGCATGAGGGTTAGGTTTAGGGTTAGGGTGAGGTTTAGGTTTAGGGTTAGTGTTAGGTGAGGGTTACAGGGAGGGTTAGGGTTAGGGTTAGGGTGAGAGTTAGGATTACTGTGTGGGTTAGGGTTATGGTTAGGGTGAGGGTAAGGATTAGGGTTAGGTTTAGTGTGAGGGTGAGGATTAGGGTTTGGGTTAGGGTTATGGGGAGGGTTAGGGTGAGTGTTAGGGTTAGGTTTAGGGTTAAGTTTAGGGTGAGGGTTACGGTGAGGTTTACGGTTAGGGCTAGGGTGAGGGTAAGGTTTAGAGTGAGGGTTAGAGTGAGGGTGAGGGTTAGGGTTAGGGTTAGGGTGAGGGATAGGGTGAAGTTAGGGTTAGGTTTAGGGTGAGGGTTAGGGTGAGGGTAAGTGTTCGGTTGAGGTTTAGGGTGAGGATGAGTGTTAGGGTTAGGTTTAGGGTTAGGGGTAGGGTGAGGGTTGGAGTTAGGGTGAGGGTTACTTTGAGGGTTTTTGTTAGTATTAGGGTTAGGTCTAGGATGTGGTTTAGGGTGAGTGTGAGGCTTAGTGTTAGGGTAAGTGTTACAGTTTGGGTGAGGGTTAGTGTGAGGTTTAGGGTTAGGGTTAGAGTAAGTATTAGGGTGAGGGTTAGGATGAGGGTTAGGGTTAGATTGAGGGTTAGTGTTAGGGTTAAGATGAGGTTTAGTGTGAGGGTGAGGATTAGGGTGAGGGTTAGGGTTAGGGTGAGGTTAGGGTGAGGGTTTTGGTTAGTGTTAGTGTTAGGGTTAGGGTGTGGGTTAGGGTGAGGGTGAGGCTTAGTGTTTGGGTAGGGGTTAGGGTTAAGTGAGGGTTAGGGTTAGATTGAGGGTTAGAGTGAGGGCTAAGGTGAGGGTGAGGGTGAGGTTAGGGTTAGGGTGAGAATTGGGGTTAGGGATAGGGTTAGGGTTAGGGTAAAATTTACAGTGAGGGTTAGGGTTTGGGTTAGGGCGAATGTTAGGGTTAGGGGTAAAGTGAGGGATAGGTTTAGTGTGAGGCTTAGGGTTAGGTTTAGTGTTAGTGTTAACGTGAGGGTAAGGGTTATTGTGAGTGTTAGGGTGAGGGTGAGGTTTAAGGTAAGTGTGAGGTTTAGGGTGAGGTTTAGTGTTAGAAGTAGGTTTAGGTTTAGGTTGATGTTTAGTGTGAGGGTTAGGGTTAATGTCAGGGTTAGGGTTAGGTTGAGGGTTAGGGTTAGGATTAGGGTGAGGATTAGAATGAGGGTGAGGGTTAGGATAAGGGTGAGGCTTAGGGTGAGTGTGAAGGTTAGGGTTAGGCTTAGGGATATTGTGAGGTTTAGGGTTAGGTTTAGGTTTAGGGTTAGGGAAAAGTTTACGGTGAGGGTTAGGGTTAGGGTTAGGGTTAGGGTTAGGGTGAATTTTAGGGTTAGGGGTAGGCTGAGAGATAGGTTTTTTGTGAGGTTTAGGGTCAGGATTAGAGTTAGGATGAAGGTCAGGGTAATTGTTAGGGTGAGGCTTAGGGTGAGGGTGAGGGTTAGAGTTAGCATTAGTGTTAGGGTGAGGGTTATGCTGAGGGTTAGGGTGAGGTTTAGGCTTACGCGTTGGGTTAGGGTGATGGTGAGGGTTAGGGTTAATGTTAGGGTTAGGTTGAGAATTAGGGTGAAGTTTAGGGTTAATGTTAGGGATGGGGTTAGGGTGAGGGTTAGGGTTAGGGTTAGTGTGAGGGTTAGAGTTAGAGTTAGGGTTAGGTTTAGGGTGAGGGTAAGTGTTAAGGTGAGGGTTAGGGTGAGGGTGATTGATAGGGTTAGCATAAGGTTTAGGGTGAGGATGAGCTTTACGATTAGCATTAGGGTTAGGGGAAGGTCTAGGGTGAGGATTAGGGTTAGTGTTAAGGTGAGGGTGAGTTTGAGGGTTAGGGTGAGAGTGAGAGATAGCGTTAGGGTTAGGGACAGAGCGAGGGTTAGGGTGAGGGCTAGGGTGAGGGTGAGGGTTAGGGTGTGGGTGAGGTTGAGGGTGAGGTTTTCGCTTACGTAAATTTGAGGGTTAGGTTTAGGGTTAGGGTTAGGTTTAGGGTTAGGGTGAGGGTCAATATTAGGGATACGGATAGGATGAGTATTAGCCTGAGGGTTTGCTTATGGTTTGGGTTAGGGTTAGGATTAGTGTGAGGGTTAGGTTAAGGGTTAGACTTAGGGTTGGGATGAGGGTAAGTGTGAGGGTGAGGTTTAGGGTGAGGGTGAGGTTTAGGGTTAGGGTTAGGGTTAGGGTGTGAGTTAGGGTGAGGGTTGGGGTTAGGGTTAGGGTGAATGTTAGGGTTAGGTTTAGGGATAGGTTGTGGGTGAGTGTGAGGGTTAGGGTTAGAGTTAGGGTGAGGGTTAGGGTTAGGATTATGGTTAGGGTTAGGGTTAGGTTTAGGATGAGGGTGAGGGTGAGAATGAGGATTTGGGTGAGGGTTAGGTTTAGAGTTAGGAATAGGATGAGGATTAGGGTTAGGGGTAGGGTTAGGTTTAGGGTGAGGGTTAGGGATAGTGTGAGGTTTAGGTTAAGGGTTAGGTTTAGAGTTAGGAGGAGGTTAAGGGTTAGGGTGAGAGTTAGAGTGAGGGTAAGGGTTAGGTTTAGGGTGAGGGTTAGGGTGAGGGTTATAGGGTTAGGGTTAGTGTGAGGGTTAGGGTGAGGGTTTAGTGTTAGGGATAGGGTGAGGGTTAGGGTGAGTGTAAGAGTTCAGCTGAGGGTTAGGGTGAGGGTGAGGGTTAGGGTTAGGGTTAGGGTGAGGGGTAGGGTGAGGGGTAGGATTAGGGTTAGGGCTAGGGTGAGGTTTAGGCTGAGGGTTTTGTTTAGTGGTATGGTTAGGTTTAGGGTGAGGGTTAGGTTGAGGGTGAGGGTTTGGGTTAGGGTAAGTGTTAGGTTTAGGTTGAGGGTTGGGGTTAGGTTGAGGGTTATGGTGAGGGCTAGGGTGAGGTTGAGGGTTAGGGTTAGCGTTAGGGATAAGGTGATGTTTAGGGTTAGGGATAGGTTTAGGGTTAGGGTTAGGGTTAAGCTGAGGGTTAGGGTGAGGGTTAGTGTTAGGCTAGGGAGAATGTTAAGTTTAGTGTTAGAGTGAGATGTAGGCTTCGTGTGAGGGGTAGGGTTAGGTTTGCATTTGAGATAAGGTGAGGGTAAATGTTAGGGTGAGTGTTAGGGTGAGGGTGAGGATTAGGGTGAGCATTAGGGTTAGGGTCAGAGTTAGGTTTAGCTTTAGGTTTAGGGTGAGTGTTAGGGTTAGTGTGAGAGTTAGGGTGAGGTTGAGGGTAAGGGTTAAGGTGAGGGTTAGGTTGAGGTTGAGAGTTAGGTTATGGGTGAGCTTTAGGGTGAGGGTTATGGTTAGGGTCAGGGTTAGGATTAGGTTGACGGATAGGGTGAGGGATAGGGTTAATATTAGGGTTAAGGTTAGGGTTAGTGTTAGTGTTAGGGTGAGGGTTAGGGTTAGGTTTAGGGTTAGGATGAGGGTTAGGGTAAGTGGTGGGGTTAGGGTTAGGGTGAATGTTAGGATTAGGGTGACAGTTAGGGTAAGGGTAAGGGTTAGGGTTAGGGTGAGGTTAAGGATTAGGGTGAGGGTGAGCGTTAGTGTTAGGTTTAGGGTGATGGTGAGGGTGAGGGTTAGTTTTAGGGTGAGGGTGAGGCTGAGGTGGAGGGTTAGGGTTAGTGTAATGGTTAGCGTTAGGGTTAGTTTGAGGTTTAGGATGAGTTTTTGTGTTAGAGTGACCTTTAGGTTTAGGCTGAGTGTTAGATTTAGGGTTAGGGTGAGGGTTAAGGTTAGTGTGATGTTTAGGGTGAGGGTGAGGCTGAGGGTGAGGGTGAGGGTTCACGTGAGGGTTAGGGTTTAGGTGATGGTTAGGGTTAGGGTGAGGGTGATGTTGAGGTTGAAGGTTAGGTTGAGCATGAGGGGTAGGGATAGGGTAAGGGTGAGGTTTTGTTTTAGGGTTAGTGTTAGGTGAGGGTTACAGGGAGGGAGAAGGTTAGGGTTAGGGTGAGAGTTAGGATTACTGTGTGGGTTAGGTTTATGGTTAGGGTGAGATTGAGGATTAGGGTTAGGTTTAGTGTGAAGGTGAGGATTAGGTTTAGGGTTAGGGTTATGGGGAGGGTTAGGGTGACGTTTAGGGTTAGGTTTAGGCTTAAGTTAAGGGTGAGGGTTATGGTGAGCGTTAGCGTTATGGCTAGGGTGAGGGTAAAGTTTAGAGTGAGGGTTAGAGTGAGGGTGAGGTTTAGGGTTAGGGTTAGGGTGAGTGATAGGGTAGGGTTAGGGTTAGATTTAGGGTGAGGGTTAGGGTGAGGGTAAGTGTTCTGATGAGGGTTAGGGTGAGGATGAGTGTTAGGGTTAGGTTTAGGGGTAGGGGTAGGATGAAGGTTAGAGTTAGTGTGAGGGTTAATGTCAGGATTTTGGTTAGTGTTCGGGTTAGGTCTAGGGTGAGGTTTAGGGTGAGGGTGAGGGTTAGTGTTAGGGTAAGTGTTACAGTTTGGGTGAGGGTTAGGGTGAGGGTTAGGGTTAGGGTTAGGTTTAGGATAAGGATTACGGTGAGGGTTAGGATGAGAGATAGCGTGAGGGTTAGGGTGAGCGTAAGAATTCGGGTGAGGGTTAGTGTTAGGGTTAAAATGAGGTTTAGTGTGATGGTGAGAATTCGGGTTATGGTTATGGTTAGGGTGAGGTTAGGGTGAGGGTTTTGTTTAGTGTTATGGTTAGGGTTAGGGTGTGGGTTAGGTTGAGGGTGAGGGTTAGTGTTAGAGTAGGGCTTAGGGATACGGTGATTGTTAGGTTTAGACTGAGGGTTAGAGTGAGGCCTAGGGTGAGTGTGAGTGTGAGGGTTAGGGTTAGGGTTAGGGTGATAATTGGGGTTAGGGATAGGTTTAGGGATAGGGTAAAGTTTACAGTGAGGGTTAGGGTGAGGGTTAGTTTTAGTGTTATGGTGAATGCTAGGGTTAGGGGTAAGGTGAGGGATAGGTTTAGTGTGAGGTTTCGGGTTAGGTTTAGTGTTAGGGTTAACGTGAGGGTAAGGATTAGGGTGAGGGTTAGAGTGAGCGTGAGGGTTAGGGTAAGTTTGAGGTTTAGTGTGAAGGTTAGGGTTAGGGATAGGGTTAGGGTTAGGTTGACGTTTAGGGTGAAGTTTAGGATTAGGGATAGGGTTAGGGTTAGTTTGAGGTTTAGTGTGACGGTTAGGGTTAATGATAGGGTTAGGGTTAGGGTGAGGGTGAAATTTGGATTAGGGTGAGGATTAGAGTGAGGGTGAGAGTTAGGATGAGGGTTAGGCTTAGGGTGAGGTCTTAGGGTGAGGGTGCCAGTTAGGGTTAGGGTTAGGGATATTTTGAGGTTTAGGGTTAGGTTTAGGTTTAGGGTTAGGGAAAAGTTTACGGTGAGTGTTAGGGTGAGGGTTAGGGTTAGGCTTAGGGTGAATGTTAGGGTAGGGGTAGGCTGAGGGAAAGGTTTTTGAAGTTTAGGGTCAGGATTAGGGTTAGGGTTAAGGTTAGGGTAAGTGTTAGGGTGAGGATTAGGGTGAGGGTGAGGGTTAGGGTTAGCATTAGTGTTAGGGTGAGGGTTATGGTGAGTGCTAGGGTTAGGACTAGGGTGAGGGTAAAGTTTAGAGTGAGGGTTAGAGTAAGAGTGAGTGTTAGGGTTACGGTTAGGGTGAGGGATAGTGTGAAGTTTAGGGTTAGGGCGAGGATGAGGGTTAAGTTGCGGGTTTTGTTTAGTGTTAGGATTAGTGTGAGGGTTAGGGTGAGGATGATGGTTAAGGTTAGGGTTAGTGTTAGAGTGAGGTCTAGGGTGAGGGTGAGGGTTAGGGTTAGGGTTAGGGTTAGGGATAAGGAGAGGATTAGTGTTATGATTTGGATGAGGGTTAGGGTTAGGGTGAGGATGAGGTTTAGGGTTAGGGTTTTTGTTAGGCTGAGGGTGAGGGTTTGGGTGAGTGTTAGGGTTGGGGTTAGGGTGAGGGTTATTGTGAGTGTGATTGTTAGGGTGAGGGTGACTGTAACGGTTAGGGTGATGATTAGGGTGAAGTGAGGATTAGGGTTAGGGATAGGGTTAGTTTGAGGGTTTGGGTTAGGGTGAGGGTTAGATTTCATGTGAGGGTTAGGGTTAGGTTTAGGATGAGGGTTAGGGTTGGTGAGTGGGTGGGGGTGAGGGTGAGGGTTAGGGTGAGCGTTAGGTTTAGGATGAGGGTGAGGGATAGGGTTAGTTTAGGCTGAGGGTGAGGGTGAGGGTGAGGTTTAGGGTTGGTGTTAGTGTTAGTGTTAGGGTGAGGGTTAGCGTGAGCGTTAGGTTTTGGGTAAGTCTTAGAGTGAGGGTTAGAATGAGGGTGAGGTTAGGGTTAGGGTGAGGGTAAGGGTTAGTGTGAGGGTTAGGGTGAGGGTGAGGGTTAGGGTTAGCATTAGGATTAGGGTGAGCGATAGGAATAGGGTTAGGGTTAGGGTGAGGGTGAAGGTGAGGGTTAGGGTGAAGCTGAGGGTGAGGTTGAGGGTTAGGATTAGGGTTAGGGTGAGGGTGAGGGTGTGGGTGAGGGTTAGGGTTAGGATTAGTGTTAGCTTTAGGGTTAGGCTGAGGGTGAGCTTGAGGGTGAATGTGAGGGTTAGGTTTAGGTTTAAGGTGAGGGTTAGGGTTAGTGTGAGGGTTAGGGTGATGGGGAGGTTTAGGGTTAGGATTAGACTGAGTGTTAGTGTGAGGGTTAGGGTTAGTGTTAGGGTTAGGTCTAGGTTTAGGGTTAGGGTTAGGATTAAATTTAGGGTTAGGGTTAGGTTCTGGGTAAGTGTTAGAGTTAGGGTTAGGATGAGGGTAGGGTTAGTTTGAGGGTTAGATTTAGGGTTAGGGTTAGGGTGAGGGTAAGGATTAGGGTGAGGTTTAATGTGAGGGTGAGGGTTAGGGTTGGGATGAGGGTTAGGGTTAGTGTGAGGATTAGAGTTAGGGTTAGGGTTAGGGTAAGGTTAAGGCTTAGGGTTAGGTTTAGGGTGACGGTGAGTGTTATTGTTAGGTTTATGGTAAGGTTTATGGTGAGGTCTAATGTGAGGTTGAGGGTTAGGGTGAGTTTGAGAGTTTCAGTTAGCTAAGGGTTAAGATTAGGGTTAGGGTGAGGATTAGGGTGATTGTCAGGGATAGGATGAAGTTTAAGGTTAGAGTGATGGTTAGGGTTAGTGTGAGGTTTAGGGTTAGGGTTAGGGTGAGGTTTAGGGTTCGGGTTTGCATTAGGGTTAGGATGAGGTTTAGGGTGTTTTTCAGGGTTAGGGTAGGGGTAGGGTTAGTGTTAGGGTGAGGGTTAGGGTTAGGGTTAGGGTTAGGATGAGTGTTAGGGGAAGTTGTAGGGTTAGGTTTAGGGTGAATGGTAGGATTAGGGTGACGGTTAGGTAAGGGTAAGTGTTAGGGTTAGGGTGAGGTTAAGGATTAGGGTGAGGCTGAGGGTTAGTGTTATGTTTAGGGTGATGGTGAGGGTGAGGGTTAGGGTTAGGTTTGGGCTTAGTTTGAGGGTTAGGATGAGGGTTTTGTTTAGTGTTAGGGTTAGCGTGAGGTTTAGGGTTAGTGTGAGAGTTAGGGTGAGGGTGAGGATGAGGGTAAGGGTTAGGGTGAGGGTGATGGTGAGGGTTAAAGTTCTGGTTAGGGCTAGGGTAAGGGTTACGGTGAGGGTTAGGGTTAATGTTATGATTAGTGTGAGGGTTAGGTTTATGGTGAGGGCGAGGATGAGGTTGAGGGTTAGGGTGAGGATGAGGGTGAGTGTGAGGGCTTCGGTTATGTAAGGGTTAGGGTTAGGATTAGAGTGAAGATTAGGGTGAGGTTTAGGGTTAGGATGAAGGTTAGGGTTAGGGTGAGCATTAGGGTTAGGGTTATGTATAGGGTGAGGCTTAGGGTGAGGGTGAGGTTTAGGGTTAGGTTGAGGGTTAAGGTTAGTGTGAGGGTTTGGATTAGAGTTAGGGTGAGGGTAAGGTTTAGGGTGAGGTTTAGGGTGAGGGTGATTGTTACGGGTAGCTTTAGGTTTAGGGTGAGGGTGAGGTTTCGGTTTTGCATTAGGTTTAGGTTGAGGGTTATGGTGAGGGTTAGGGTTAAGTTTAGGGTAATGGTGTGTGTTAGGGTTAGGGTTATGATGAGTGTAAGTGTTAGGGTGAGGTTTAGGGTTAGGTTTAGGTTTAGGGTTAGGGTGAGGGTTAGGGTTATGGTTAAGGTTATGGTGAGGGTTAAGGTGAGGGTTTGGGTTAGGGTGAGGGTGAGGGTGAGGGTTAGGGTTAGCCTTAGGTTGAGGGTGAGGATTGGATTTAATGTGAGGTATAGGTGAGGGTGCGGTTAAGGGTTAATGTGAGGTTGAGGGTGAAGATTAGGTTTGGCGTTAGGGGTAGATGTAGGGTTAGTGTGAGATTTAGGGTTAGTATTAGGGTTAGGGTTAGGATTAGGCTGAGGGTGAGGGTGAGGTTGAGGGTGAAGGTGAGTTTTAGGGTTAGGGTTAGAGTTATGGTTAGGTTGAGCGCTAGGATGATGGTGAGGGTTAGGTTTAGCGTTAAGTTTAGGGTGAGGGTTGAGTGTTAGGGTTAGGGTTAATGTGAGGGTGAGGGTTAAGGTTAGGTTGAGGGTTAGGGTTAGGGTGATGTTTAGGGTGAGGGTGAAGGTGAGAGTGAGGGTTCGGGTGAGGTTTAGGGTTAGGGTGAGTGTTATTGTTAGGTTTAGGGATAGGGTGAGGGTAAGGGTTACGATGACAGTTACGGTGAGGGTGAGGGTTAGGGTTACGTTTAGGGTTAGGCTGAGGGTTAGGGTTAGGTTAGGGTGAGAGTTAGGGTGAGGGTTAGGGTGAAGGTTAGGGTTAGGTTTAGGGTTTGGGTTAGGGTTATGCTTAGGGTGAGGGGAAGGTGTAGGGTGCGGGTTAGAGAGAGGGTAAGGGATAGGGTTATGGTGAAGGTAAGGGTTAGGCTGAAGCTTAGGTTGAGAGTTAGCATTTGTGTTAGCAACAGGGTTGAGTTGATGGTGAGGGTTAGCGTTAGGCTGAGGGGTAGTTTTAGGGTTAGGGTGAGGGTTAGGGTTAGGTTTAGGGTTTGGGTGAGTTTTAGGTTTAGGGTTAGGATTAGGGTTATGGTGAGGTGAGGTTTAGGGTTAGGTTTAGGGTCAGTTGGAGGGTTAGGTCGAGGGTTATGGTTAGGGTTAGTTTTAGGTTTAAGGTTAGGGTGAGTGTTAGGTTGAGGTTTAGGGTTAGTGTTAGAGTTAGGGTTAGGATTAGGGTTAGGGTGAGGGTGAGGGTGAGGGTTAGGGTGAGGTTTAGGCTTAGGCTCAGGCTTAGGGTTAGGCTGAGTGTGAGGGTGGGGTTGAGGATTAGAATTAAGGTGATGGTTAGTTTTAGGGTTAGGGTGAGGGTTAGGATGATGGTTATGGTTAGGATTAGGGTTAGGGTGAGGGCTAGGGTGAGGGTGTGGGTTAGGGTACGTTTTAGGCTTAGGCTTAGGTTTAGGCTGAGCCTTTGGTTGAGGATAAGGGTTAGGGTTAGGGTAGGGTGAGGTTTAGTGTTAGAGTTAGGGTTAGAGTTAGGGTTAGGTTGAGGGTGAGGTTTAGGGGTAGAGTTAGTGTTAGGGTGAGGGTTAGGGTTAAGATGAGGGTCAGGGTGGGTGTGACGTTAAGGGTAAAGGTGAGGTTCGGCTGAGGGTGAGGGTTATGGTAAGGGTGAGAGTTAGGGTTAGGGTGAGGTTTAGGGTTAGGGTTAGAGTGAGAGTGAGGGTTAGATTGAGGATAAGTGTTAGGGTTAGTGTGAGGTTTAGGGTGAGGATGAGGGTTAGGGTTAGGCTGAGGGCTAAGGTGAGGTTGAGGTTTACGGTTAGTGTTAGGGTGAAGTTTAGGGTTAGGGTGATGGTTAGGGTTAGTGTGAGGGTTAGTGTTAGGGTTACGGTTAGTGTTAGGGTGAAAGTGTTAGGGTGAGGGTTAGGGTTAGGGTTAGGTTTATGGTTTGTGTTAGGGTTAGGTTTAGGTTGAGAGTTAATGGGCGGGTTAGGGTTAGGGTTAGGGTTAGGTTGAGGTTTAGGGTTAGTGTTTAGTTAGGGTTAGGATTTGGGTTAGGGTGAGGGTGAGTGTGAGGATTAGGGTTAGGCTTAGGCTTAGGCTTAGGGTTAGGCTGAGGGTGAGGGTGGGTGTGAGGCTTAGAGTTAGGGTGATGTTTAGGGTTAGGGTTAGGGTGAGTGTTAGGATGAGGGTTATGGTTAGGATTAGTGTTAGGGTGAGGGCAAGGGTGAGGGTGTGGGTTAGGGTAAGTGTTAGCCTTAGGCTTAGGGTTAGGCTGAGCGTTTGGTTGAGGACAAGTTTTTGAGTTAGAGTTAGGGTGAGGTTTAGTGTTAGGGTTAGGTTTAGAGTTAGGATTAGAGTGAGGGTGTGGTTTAGGGGTTAGGGTTAGGGTTAGGGTGAGGGTTAGGGTTAGGGTCAGGTTTAGGGTGGGGGTAACGGTAAGTGTAAATTTGAGGGTTAGACTGAGGGTGAGGGTTATGGTAAGGGTGAAGGTTAGGGTTAGGGTGAGGGTTAGGCTTAGGTTTAGAGTGAGGGTGAGGGTTAGATTGAGGGTAAGTGTTAGGGTTAGTTTGAGGTTCAGGGTGAGGATGAGGGTTAGGATTAGGGTGAGGGCTAAGTTGAGGTTGAGGTTTAGGGTTAGTGATAGGGTGAGGTATAGGGTTAGGGTGATGGTTAGGGTTAGTGTAAGGGTTAGTGTTCGGGTTAGGGTTAGTGTTAGGGTGAGGGTATTAGGGTGAGCTTAGGGTTATGGTGTGGGTTATGGTTAGGGTGAGTTTTAGAGTTAGGGTTAGGTTTATTTTTAGCGTAAGGGTTATGGTTACGGTTATGGTGAGGGTGAGTTTGAGGGTTAGGGTTAGGGTTAGGATTAGGATTAGGGTTAGTGTTAGGGTGAGTGTAAGTGTTAGGATGAGGGTTAGGGTTAGGGTGAGGATTATGGTTAGGGTTAGGGTTAAGTTGAGCATGAAGATTAGGCTTAGGTTGAGGGTTCGTGTTAGGGTTCTGGTTAGGGTGAGGTTAGGGTTAGGGCTATTTTAAGGGTTGGTGGTAGGGTTAGGGCAAGTGTTATGTTGAGGTTTAGGGTTAGGGTGAGGATTATGGTTAGGGTGAGGGTTAGGGTTATTGTTAGTGTTAGGGTTAGGGTTAGATTTAGTGTTAGGGTGAGGGTGAGGGTGAGATTTAGGGTTAGAGTTAGGGTTAGGGTTAGGGTTAGGGTGAGGGTTAGGCTTTGGCTTAGGCTTAGGCCGAGCATGAGGGTGAGGGTTATGGTTCAGGTTAAGGTGAGGGTTAGGGTTATGATTAGTGTCAGGTTTAGGATGAGGTTTAGGGTTAGGGTGAGATTTAGGATGAGGGTTAGTGTGAGGCTGAGGGTTAGGGTTAGGGTAAGGGTTAGGTTTAGGGTTATGGGGGGCTTAGGATGAGGGTTAGGATTAGGATTAGGGTTAGGGTGAGGGCTAGGGTGAAGGTCAGGTTTAGGGTTAGGGTGAGGTTCAGGGTTAAGATTAGGGTTAGGGTTAGGGTGAGTGTGAAGATTAGAGTTAGGGTTAGTATTAGTGTTACGCTTAGGGTTTGGCTGAGGGTGAGGGTGAGTCCCTGTGTCTCTTACTCCAATTAAGCAGCAAAAAGCCACCAGTGGATCTGTGGCTCAAGTGGTAGAGTACCAGCCATGAACACAAAGACTAAAGGACAGTACCCAAGCGTTAAAACCCAGTACTTCCACCACACACAACCATTAAAACAACAACAACATCCACAAATAGGAGAAGGGAGTTATTATATTCTCCGCTTATGACATGGCAGCTAAGATACAACAAGTCTATGTGATCTCTCCAAGTCCCAAGTAGTGGAGTTGGAAATATGACCACCTGATTGGAAATCTGTATCTTTGCTGGTCTGTTCAGTTTGCACTGGACTTTGAGGATTAGGGTTAGGGTGAGGGTTAGGTTTAGGGTTATGGGGAGGGTAAGATTGTTAGAGTTAGGATTAGGGTTAGGGTGAGAGCTAGGGTGAGGGTGAGGTATAGGGTTAGGGTTAGGGTTAGGTTGAGGGTGAGTTTTAGGGTTAGACTTAAGCTTAAGGTGAGCCTGAGGGTGAGGGTGAGGGTTAGGGTTAGGATTAGGATTAGGGTAAGGGTTAGTGTGACTGTTAGGGTTAGGGTTATGTTTAGTTTTAGGATTAGGCTTAGGGTTACACTGAGGGTGAGGGTGAGGTTGAGGGTGATGGTTAGGGTTAGGTTGAGGGTTAGGGTAAGGGTTAGTGGGAGAGTTAGGATGAGGGTTAGGGTTAGGATTAGATTTAGTGTGAGGGTTACGGTGAGGGTGAGGTTTAGGGTTAGGGTTAGGGTGAGGGTTAGGGTTAGGGTTAGAATTAGGGTGAGAGTTAGGATTCGGGTTAAGTTTATGTTTAGGGTGAGGGTTAGGGTAAGGGTTACGGTGAGGGTGAGGTTTAGGGTTAGGTTGAGGCTTAGGGTTAGGATTAGTGTTAGGGTGAGGGTTAGGTTTGTGTTAGGGTGAGGGTTAGGATGAGGGTTAGGATTAGGATTAGAGTGAGGGCTAGGCTGAGGGTGAGGTTTAGGATTAGGGTTAGGGTCAGGTTTAGGGTTAGGGTTAGGGTTAGGGTGAGGGTTAGGTTTAGGTTTCGATTTAGGGTAAGGGTGAGGCTGAGGTTGAGGTTTAGGATTAGGTTTAGTGTTAGAGTTAGGGTTAGGGTGAGGGTTAAGGTGAGGGTGAGGGTTAGGCTTAGGTTTAGGATTAGGATTAGGGTAATGGTTAGGGTGAGTGGGAGGTTTAGCATTAGGGTTAGGCTTAGGCTTAGGGTTAGGCTGAGGGAGAGGGTGAGGGTGAGGGTTAAGTTTAGGTTGAGTGTTAGGGTTAGGGTTAGGGTTAGGATTAGGTTTAGGGTGAGGGTGAGGGTTAAGATGAGGTTTAGGTTTAGGTTTAGGGTGAGGGCTAGGGTGAGGGTTAGGGTTAGAGTAAGGTTAGGTTTAGGATTTGGGTTAGGGTGAGGGTCAGTGTGAGGGTTAGGGTTGGGTTAGGCTTAGGGTTTGGGTGAGGGTTAGGGTTAGGGTTTTGGTTAGGGTGAGGGTGAGACTGAGGATTAGGATTAGGTTTATGTTTTGGTTTAGGGTTATGGTTTGTGTTAGGGTTAAGGTTAGGTTTAGGGTTTCAGTGAGGGTTAGGGTTACGTTTAGGTTTAGGGTTAAGTTATGGTTAGGGTGAGGGAGATGGTGGGGCTGAGGATTAGGGTTAGCCTTAGGGTTAGCGTCATTGTTAGTGTTATGGTTAGAGTTAAGTTTTCAGTGAGCGTGAGGCTGAGGGTGAGGGTTTTGGTTAGTGTTAGGGTTAGGGTTAGGGTTACTGTTATTGTTAGGGTTTGGGTTAGATTTACAGTGAGGTTGAGAGTGAGAGTGAAGGTTAGTGTTAGGGTGAGGTTTAGGATTAGGGTTAGGGTTAGGGTTACGGTGAGGGTTAGGTTTAGGGTTAGAGATAGGGTTTGGGGGAGGGTTAGGCTGAGGTTAGGGTTAGGGTTAGGGTGAGCATGAGCGTGAGTGTGAGGGTTAGTTTGAGGTGTAGGCTAAGACGTAGGGTTAGGCTGAGCATCTGCGTGAGTGTGAGGATTAGGGTTAGGGTGATGGTTAGGGTTAGGGTTAGTGTTATTGTTAAGGTTAGTGTTAGAGTTATGGTGAGGGTGAGGGTGAGAGTGAGGGTTAGGTTTACGGTTAGGGTGGGGTTTAGGGTTAGGGATAAGGTAAGGTTTAAGGTGGGGTTTAGGGTTAGGGTTAGGGTTAGGGTGAGGGTGAGGTTTAGGGTTAGGTATAAGGTTAGGTGGAGGGGTAGGGTGAGAGTTAGGTATAGAGTTATTGTTAGGGTGAGGGTGAGGGTGAGAGTTAGGTTTAGGGTTAGGGTTAGGTTTAGGTTTAGAGTTACTTTGTGGGTGAGGGAGCGGGTGAGTGTGAGGGTTAGGGTTAGGTTTAGGGTTAGGGTTAGCGTTAGGCTTAGGGTTAGGCTGAAGTTGAGGGTGAGGATGAGGGTTAGGGTTAGGTTGAGGGTTAGGGTTAGGGTTATGAGGAGGGTTAGGATGAGGGTTAGGGTTAGGATTAGGGTTAGGGTGAGGGCTAGGGTGAGTGTGATGTTTAGGGTTAGGGTTAGGGTGACGTTTAGTGTTAGGGTTAGGGTTTGGGTTAGGGTTAGAGATACTGTGAGTGTGAGGGTGCGGGTGAGTTTGAGGGTGACGGTGAGGGTGAGGGTTAGGGTTAGGGTGAGGTTTAGGGTTAGTGTTAGCGTGAGAGGTAGGGTTAAGGTTAAGTTAAGTGTTAGGATGTGGTTTAGGGTTAGGGATAGGTTTAGGTTTAGGATTAGGGTTAGGGTGTGGGTGAGTGTGAGGTTTAGGGTTAGAGTTAGACTTAGAGTTAGGGTGCGGTTAGGGTTAGGGTTTGGATTATGGTGAGGGTGAGGCTGAGGATTATGTTTAGGTTTAGGGTTAGATTTAGGGCTACGTTTAGGGTTAGGGTTTGTGTTAAGTTTAGGGTTATGGTTAGGCTTAGATTTAGGGTGAGGGTAAGGGTTAGAGTTAGGCTTAGGGTTAGTCTGAGGGTGAGGGCGGGGGTTAGGATTAGTGTTAGGGTTGGGGTTATTGTTAGTGTTATGGTTAGGGTTAAGTTTGCGGTGAGGTTGAGGCTGAGGGTGAGGGTTAGATTTAGGGTTAGGGTTAGTGTTATTGTTAGGGTTAGGTTTAGAGTTACCGTGAGGTTGAGGGTGAGGGTAAAGTTTAGTTTTAGGTTGAGCTTTAGGGGTAGGCTTTGAGTTAGGCTGAGGTTGAGGGTGTGGGTTCAGGTTAGGGTTAGGGTGATCGTTGGGGTTAGGGTTAGTGTTAAGGTTAGAGTTCCAGTGAGGTTGAGGGTGCGGGTGAGGGTTAGGGTTAGGGTTAGGGTGGGGTTCAGGGTTAAGTTTAGTGTTAGGGTTAGGGTGAGGTTTAAGTTTAGAATTAGTGTTAGGGTGAGGGCTAGGGTGAGGGTGAGGGTTGGGGTTAGGGTTAGGGTGAGGTTTAGGATTAGGGTGAGGGTTACGATTAGTGTGAGTGTTAGTGTTAGGGTTAGGGTTAGTGTTAGGGTGAGGGTAAGTGTTAGGGTGAGGGAATGGGTTAGGGTGAGGGCTATGGTTAGGGGGAGGTTTAGGATTAGGGTTATTGTTAGGGTTAGGTTTAGGGTTAAGGTTACGGTGAGAGTGAGGGTGAGGGTTAGGGTTAGGGTTAGGGTGAGGTTTAGTGTTTGGGTTAGGGTTAGTGTTAGTGTTAGGGTGAGGGTGAGGTTTAGGGTTAGAGTTAAGGTTAGGGTGATGGTTAGGTTGAGAGTTAGTGTTAGTGTTAGGGTTGGGGTTAGGATGAGAGTTAATGGGTGGGTTAGGGTTAGGGTTAGGTGTACGGATAGTATTAGGTGTGTATTAGGGTTAGGTTTAGGGTTAGGCTTAGGGTTAGGCTGAGGGTGAGGTTGAGGGTGAGGGTTAGGTTTAGGGGAAGGGTTAGGATGAGGGTTATGGTTAGATTTCGGTTTAGGGTATGGGCTAGGGTGAGGGTGATGTTAAGGGTTAGCGTTAGGGTGAAGTTTAGGGTTAGGGTTAGGGTTAGGTTTAGGGTTAGTGTTAGGTTTAGGGTTAGGGTTAGGGTGAGGGTTAGGCTGAGGCTGAGTGTATGATTAGGGTTAGGATTAGGATTAGGGTTATGGTTAGAGTGAGTGTGAGTGTGAGGGTTAGGGTTATGGTTAGGGTTAGGCTGAGGGTTGGGGTGAGGGTGAGGGTTAGGGTTAGGGTGAGGGTTAGGGTGAGGGTTAGGCTTAGGCTTAGGTAGGCTGAGCATGAGGGTGAGGGTTAGGGTTCGGATTAGCATGAGGGTTAGGTTTATGATTAGTGTCAGGTTTAGGATGAGGTTTAGGGTTAGGGTGAGGGTTAGGGTGAGGGTTAGGGTTAAGGATAGGGTTAGGTTTAGGATTAGGGTTAGGATGAGGGTGAGTGTGAGGCTTATGGTTAGGTTTAGGTTTAGTCTGAGAGTTAGGGTGAGGGATAGGGTTATGGTTTGGTTTAGGGTGCAGGTGAGGTTGAGGATTAGGGTTAGGTTAAGGGTTAAATTTAGGGTTAGGTTTAGGGATAGGGGTAGTGTTAAGGTTAGGGTTAGGGTTAGGGTTAGGCTGAGGGTGACTGTGTGGGTGAGGATTAGAGTTAGGGTTAGGGTTAGGCTTAGGGTTAAGGTTAATGTTAGTGTTATGGTTATGGTTAAGTTTGCGGTGAGGGTGAGGCTGAGGGTGAGGGTTAGGTTTAGGGTTAGTGTGAGGGTGAGGTTTAGGGTTATGGGGAGGGTTAGGATGAGGGTTAGGGTTAGGATTAGGGTCAGGGTGAGGGCTAGGGTGAGGGTGAGGTTTAGGGTTAGGGTTAGGGTGAGGTTTAGTGTTAGGTTTAGGTTTAGGGTGAGGGTGAGGTTTACGGTTAGAGTTAGGTTTAAGGTGCGGGTGAGGGTGAGGTTTAGGTTTAGGGTTAGGGTTACGGTGAGGGTTAGGCTTAGGTTTAGGGTTAGGGTTATGATTTGTGTTAGGGTGAACGCTAGGGTGAGGGTGAGGTTTCGGGTAAGAGTTTGGCTTAGGCTTAGGTTTAAGTTGAGCGTGAGTTTGAGCGTGTGGTTTAGGGTTAGTGTTAGTGTGAGGTTTAGTGTTAGGGTTAGATTTAGAGTTAGGATTAGGGTGAGGGTGAGGTTTAGGGGTAGAGTTAGTGTTTCGGTGAGGTTTAGGCATAGGATAAGGGTTAGGGTGGGGGTCACAGTAAGGGTAAGTTGAGGGTTAGGCTGAGGGTGAGGGTTACAGTAAGGGTGAGGTTTAAGTTTAGGTTGAGGGTTAGGGTTAGGGTTAGGTTGAGGGTGAGGGTTAGATTGAGGATTAGTGTTAGGGTTAGTGTGAGGTTTACCGTGAGGATGAGTGTTACGGTTAGGGTTAGGGCTAGGGTTAGGTTGAGGTTTAGGGTTAGTGTTAGGGTGAGGTTTAGGGTTTTGGTGATATTTATGGTTATTGTGAGTTTTAGTGTTCGGGTTACGGTTAGTGTTAATGTGAGAGTAAGTGTTAGGGTGAAGTTTAGGTTTAGGGTGAGGGTAATGGTTAGGGTGAGGGTTAGGGTTAAGGTTACTGTGAGGGTGAGGGTTAGGGTTAGGGTTAGGTTTAGTATTAGGGTTAGTGTTAGGGTGAGGGTAAGTGTTAGGATGAGGGTTAGGGTTAGGGTGAAGATTATGGTTAGGGTTAGGTTAAGTTGAGCATGAGGATTAGGCTTAGGTTGAGGGTTCGGGTTAGGGTTCTGGTTAGGGTGAGGTTAGGGTTAGGGTTATTGTGAGGGTTAGTGTTAGGGTTAGGGTTAGTGGTAGGGTGAGGGCAAGTGTTAGGGTGAGGTTTAGGGTTCGGGTGAGGATTATGGTTAGGGTGAGGGTTAGGGTTATTGTTAGGGTTAGGGTTAGGGTTAGATTTAGTGTTAGGGTGAGGGTGAGGGTGAGATTTAGTGTTAGAATTAGGGTTAGGTTTAGGTTTAGGGTTAGTGTGAGGGTTAGGGTTAGGCTTAAGCTTAGGCTTAGGCCGAGCATGAGGGTGAGGTTTAGGGTTCGGGTTAGGGTTCGGGTTAGGGTTTTGATTAGTGTCAGGTTTAGGATGAGGTTTAGGGTTAGGGTTAGGGTTATGGTGAGGGTTAGGGTAAGTGTTAGGGTGATGGTTAGTGTTAGCGATAGGGTTAAGTTTAGGATTAGTGTTAGGGTGAGGGTGAGTGTGATGCTTATGATTAGGTTTAGGTTTAGGCTGAGAGTTAGGGTGAGGGGTAGGGTTAGGGTTTGGTTTAGGGTGCAGTTGAGGTTGAGGATTAGGGTTAGGTTAAGGGTTAAATTTAGGGTTAGGTTTAGGGATAGGGGTAGTGTTAAGGTTAGGTTTAGGGTTAGGTTTAGGCTGAGGGTGACTGTGGGAGTGAGGATTAGAGTTAGGGTTAGGCTTAAGGTTAGGGTTATTGTTAGTGTTATGGTTATGGTTAAGTTTGCGGTGAGGGTGAGGCTGAGGGTGAGGGTTAGGGTTAGGGTTAGGGTGAGGGTGAGGTTTAGGGTTAGAGTTAGGGTTAGGGTTAGGGTGAGGTTTCGGGTTAGGGTTAGAATTGGGGTTATGGTGAGGATGAAGTTTAGGGTTAGAGTTAGGATTACGGTGAAGCTGAGGGTGAGGGTTAGGGTTAGGGTTAGTGTTAGGTTTAGGGTTAGGGTTAAGGTGAGGGTTAGGGTGAGGGTGAGGGTTAGGGTTAAGTTTAGGATTAGGATTAGCGTTAGGGTTAGGGTGAGTGTGAGTGTTAGTTTTAGGGTTAGTATTAGGGTTAGGCTTAGGGTTTGGCTGAGGGTGAGGGTGAGTCCCTGTGTCTCTTACTCCAATTAAGCAGCAAAAAGCCACCAGTGGATCTGTGGCTCAAGTGGTAGAGTACCAGACATGAACACAAAGACTAAAGGACAGTACCCAAGCTTTAAAACCCAGTACTTCCACCACACACAACCATTAAAACAACAACAACGTCAACAAATAGGAGAAGGGAGTTATTATATTCTCCGCTTATGACATGGCAGCTAAGATACAACAAGTCTATGTGATCTCTCCAAGTCCCAAGTAGTGGAGTTGGAAATATGACCACCTGATTGGAAATCTGTATCTTTGCTGGTCTGTTCAGTTTGCACTGGACTTTGAAGATTAGGGTTAGGGTGAGGGTTAGGGTTAGGGTTATGGGAAGGGTTAGGATGATTGTTAGAGTTAGGATTAGTGTTAGGGTGAGAGCTAGGGTGAGGGTGAGGTTTAGGGTTAGGGTTAGGGTTAGGGTGAGGGTCAGTTTTAGGGTTAGAGTTAGTCTTAAGGTGAGGCTGAGGGTGAGGGTGAGGGTTAGTGTTAGGATTAAGATTAAGATAAGGGTTAGGGTGAGTGTGAGTGTTAGGGTTAGGGTTAGGATTAGGCTTAGGGTTACACTGAGGGTGAGGGTGAGGGTGAGGGTAAGGGTTAGGATTAGGGTTAGGGTGAGAGAGAGTGTGTGTGTTAGGGTTTGATTTAGAGTTGGCTTAGGGTGAGGTTGAGGGTGATGGTTAGGGTTAGGGTGAGGGTTAGGGTAAGGGTTAGGGGGAGGGTTAGGATGAGGGTTAGGGTTAGGATTAGGGTAATGTTGAGGGCTAGGGTGAGGGTGAGGTTTAGGGTTAGGGTGAGTGTTAGGGTTAGGGTTAGGGTTAGGGTGAGATTTAGGATTCGGGTTAAGTTTAGGTTTAGGGTGTGTGTTAGGTAAGGGTTACGGTGAGAGTGAGGGTGAGGGCTATGTATAGGTTGAGGCTTAAGGTTATTATTATGGTTAGGGTGAGGGTGAGGGTTAGATTTAGTTTTAGGGTGAGGGTTAGGATGAGGGCTAGAATTAGGGTTAGGGTGAGGGCTACACTGAGGTTGAAGTTTAGGTTTTGGGTTAGGGTGAGGTTTACGGTTAGGGTTAGGGTTAGAGTGAGGGTGAGGTTTAAGCTTAGAGTTAGGTAAGGGTGAGGCTGAGGTTGAGGGTTAGCGTTAGGGTTAGTGTTAATGTAAGGGTTAGGGTGAGGGTTAAGGTGAGGGTGAGGGGTAGTCTTAGGTTTAGGTTTAGGGTTAGGCTTATGATTAGGCTGAGGGAGAGTGTGAGTGTGAGGATTAGCTTTTGGTTGAGGGTTAGGGTTAGGGTTAGCTTGAGATTTAGGGTTCAGGTAAAGTTTAGGGTTAGGGTGAGGATTAGGATTAGGGTTAGGGTGAGGGTTAGGATGAGGATTAGGGTTACAATTAGGGTTAGGTTGAGGGCTAGGGTGAGCGTGAGGATTAGGGTTAGTGTTAGGGTAAGGTTTAAGTTTAGGGTTAGGTTTAGGATGAGGGTTAGGATGAGGGTTAGGGTTATGGTGAGGTTGAGGATTAGTGTAAGGGTGAGGGTTAGGGTGAGGTTTAGGGTTAGAGTGAGGTTGAGTATTAGCGTTAGGATTAGGGTTAGGGTGAGGGTGAGTGTTAGCATTAGGGTTAGGGTTAGGTTTAAGGTTAGGATTAGTGTTATTGTTAGGGTTAGGGTTAGAGTTATGGTGAGTGTGAGGGTGAGGGTGAGGGTGAGGGTTAGGCTTAGGGTTAGGGTGAGTTTTAGGTTTAGGGTTAGGATTAGGGTTAGGGTGAGGGTGAGGTTTATGGATAGGTTTAGTGTTAGTTGGGTTAGTTAGGAGGGTTAGGTCAAGTGTTTGGGTTAGGGTTAGTTTTAGGGTTAAGGTTAGGGTGAGGTTTAGGTGGAGGTTTAGGTTTAGAGTTATGGTTAGGATTAGGGTTAGGGTGAGGGTGAGTGTGAGGGTTAGGGTTAGGCTTAGGCTTAGGATTAGGGTTAGGCTGAGGGTGAGGGTGGGGGTGAGGATTAGGGCTAGGGTGATGGTTAGGGTTAGGGTTAGGGTGAGGGTTAGGATGAGGGTTAGGGTTAGGATTAGGGTTAGGGTGAGGGCTAGGATGAGGGTGTGGGTTAGGGTAAGTTTTAGGCATAGGCTTAGGGTTAGGCTGAGCGTTTGGGTGAGGATAAGGGTTAAGATTAGGGTTAGGGTGAGGGTTAGTGTTCGGGGTAGTTTTAGAGTTAGGGTTAGGGTGTTGGTGAGGTTTAAGGTTAGAGTTAGGGTTAGGTTGAGTGTTAGGGTGGGAGTGACTTTTAGGTTAAGGTGAGGGTTAGGCTGAAGGTGAGGGTTATGGTAAGGTTTAGTGTTAGGGTTAGGGTGAGGGTTAGGGTTAGGGTTAGGGTGAGGGTGAGGGTTAGAGTGAGGATAAGTGTTAGGGTTAGTGTGAGGTTTAGGGTGAGAATGACGGTCAGGGTTAGGGTGAGGGCTAAGGTGAGGGTTAGGTTTAGGGTTAGTTTTAGGGTGAAGTTTAGGGTTACGGTTCGTGTTAGGGTTAGGGTGAGGGTGAGGTTTAGGTTAGAGTTAGTGTTATGGTGAGGGTGAGGGTGAGGTTTAGGGATAGTGTTAGTGTTAGGTTTAGGGTTAGGGTTAAGGTGAGGGTTAGGCTGAGGGTGAGGGTTAGGGTTAGGATTAGGATTAGGATTAGGGTTAGGGTTATGGTGAGTGTGAGGGTTAGGGTTAAGGTTAGGGTTAGGCTTAGGGTTAGGCTGAGGTTTAGGGTGAGAGTGAGGGTTAGGATTCGGTGATGGTAAGTGTTAGGGTTATGGGGAGGGTTAGGATTTGTGTTAGGTTTAGGATTAGGTTTAGGGTGAGGGCTAGGGTGAGGGTCAGGTTTAGGGTTAGGGTTAGGGTGAGGTTAAGGTTAGGGTTAGGTTTAGGGACAGGGTGAGGGTGGGGTTTAGGGTTAGAATTAGGGTTAAGGTGAGGCTGATGGTGAGGGTTAGGGTTAAGGTTAGGATTAGGATTAGGGTAAGGTTTAGGGTGATTGTGAGTGTTAGGGTTAGGGTTCGGGTTTGGGTTAGGGTTACACTGAGGGTGAGGGTGAGGGTGAGGGTGAGGGTTAGGGTTAGGATTAGGTTTAGGGTGAGAGTGAGTTTGTGTGTTAGGGTTAGGTTTAGGGTTAGGATTAGGGTTAGGTTGATGTTGAGGTTGAGGGTGAGAGTTAGGGTTAGTCTGAGGGTTAGTTTAAGGTTTAGGGGCAGGGTTAGGATGAGGGTTAGGGTTAGGATTAGGGTTAGGGTGAGTGCTAGAGTGAGGGTGAGGTTTAGGGTTAGGGTTAGGGTGAGAGTTAGCGTTATGGTTAGGGGAGAGTAGGATTCGGGTTAAGTTTAGGGTTAGGGTGAGGGTTAGGGTAGGGTTAATGTGAGGTTGATGGTTAGGGTTAGGTTTAGGTTTAGGGTTAAATTTAGGGTTAGGGTGAGGTTGAGGGTTAGGGTTAGATTGAGGGTTACGGTTAGGATTTGTTTTAGGGTGAGGGCTAGGGTGAGGGTGAGGGTTAGGGTTACGGTTTAGCTTAGGCTTAGGGTTAAGCTGAGCGTGATGGTGAGTGTGAGGTTTAGGGTTAGGGTTAGTGTGAGGTTTAGTGTTAGGGTTAGGGTTAGAATTAGGGTTAGGGTGAGGGTGAGGTTTAGGAGTAGAGTTAATGTTAGGCTGAGTGTTAGGCTTAGGGTGAGGATTGGGGTGGGGGTGACACTAAGGGTAAGGTGAGGTTTAGACTGAGGGTGACGGTTACGGTAAGGGTTATGGTTAGGGTTAGGTTGAGGGTTAGGGTTAGGGTTAGGGTTAGGGTTACGTTGAGGGTGAGGTGTAGATTGAGGATTAGTGTTAGGGTTAGTGTGAGGTTTACCGTGAGGATGAGTGTTAAGGTTAGGGTTAGGGCTAAGGTTAGGTTGAGGTTTAGGGTTAGTGTGAGGGTGAGGTATAGGGTTAGGGTGATGGTTAGGGTTAGTGTGAGGCTTAGTGTTTGGGTTACCGTTAGTGTTAAGGTGAGGGTAAGTGTTAGGGTGAGGGTTAGGTTTAGCGTGAGGGTAATGGTTAGGGAGAGGATTAGGGTTAAGGTTAGGGTTTTTGTTAGGGTTAGGGTTAGGGTTACGGTTACTGTGAGGGTGAAGCTTAGGTTTAGGGTTAGGATTAGGATTAGGGTTCGTGTTAAGGTGAGGGTAAGTGTTAGGGTGAGGGTTAGGGTTATGCTGAGGGTAATAGGGTGAGGGTCAGGGTTAGGGTTAGGGTTACGTTGAGCGTGAGGTTAGGGTTAGGTTAAGCGTGAGGTTAGGGTTAGGTTGAGGGTTAGAGTTAGTTTTAGGTTTATGGTGAGTTTAGGGTTAGGGTAAGTGTGAGGGTTAGTTCTAGGGTTGGGGTTAGTGATAGGGTGAGGGTTAGTGTTAGGGTTAGGGTTAGGGTTAGAGTTAGTGTTAGGGTCAGGGTGAGCTTTAATGTTAGAGTTAGGGTTAGTGTTAGGGTTAGGGTTAGGGTGAGGGTTAGGGTTAGGCTTAGGTTTAGGCTTAGGCCGAGCATGAGGGTGAGGGTTAGGGTTCGGGTTAGGGTTCGGGTTACGGTTATGGTTACTGTCAGGTTTAGGATGAGGTTTAGGGTTAGGGTTAAGGTTAGGGTAAGGGCTAGGTTGAGGGTTAGGGTGAGGTTTAGGGTGAGGGATAGGGTTAGGTTTAGGATTAGGGTTAGGGTGAGTGTTAGTGTGAGGCTTAGGGTTAGGGTTAGGGTTAGGCTTAGAGTTAGGTTGAGGGTTAGGGTTACGGTTTGTATTAGGGTGCAGTTGAGGCTGATGTTTAGGGTTAGGTTTAGGGTTAGATTTAGGTTTAGGTTTAGGGTTACAGTTAGTGTGAGAGTTATGTTGAGGGTTAGGCTTAGGGTTAGGGTTAGGCTTAGGGTTAGGCTGAGGGTGACTGGGGGTGAGGATTAGAGTTAGGTTTAGGGTTAGGCTTAGGGTTAGGGTTATTGTTAGTGTTATGGTTAGGGTTTCATTTGCGGTGAGGGTGAGGCTGAGGGTAAGTGTGAGGGTTAGGGTTAAGTTTAGTGTTATTGTTAGGGTTAGGGCTAGAGTTACCATATCTTTGAGGGTGAGGTTCAAGATTAGGGTTAGGGTGAGTTTTAGGGTTAGGGATAGGGTTAGGATGAGGGTGAGGTTTAGGGTTAGGGTTAGGGTTAGGGTTAGGGTTAGGGTGAGGTTTCAGGTTAGGGTTAGGGTTGGGGTAATGGTGAGGGTGAGCTTTAGGGTTAGAGTTAGGGTTAGGGTAAGGCTGAGGGTGAGGTTTAGGGTTAGGGTTAGTGTTAGGTTTAGTGTTAGGGTTAGGGTGAGGGTTAGAGTTAGGGTTAAGGTTAAGGATAAGTTTAGGATTAGGGTTAGGTTTAGGGTGCGTGTGAGGTTTAGGGTTAGGGTTAGGATTAGGTTTAGGCTTAGGGTTTGGCTGAGTGTGAGTGTGAGTGTTAGGGTTAGGGTTAGGGTGAGGGTTAGGGTTAGGGATATGGGGAAGTTTAGGATGAGGGTTAGGGTTAGGATTAGGGTTAGGGTGAGTGATAGTTTGAGGGTTAGGTTTAGGGTTAGGGTTAGAGTTGGGGTTATGGTGTGGGTGAGGTTTAGGGTTAGAGTTAGGGTTAGATTGAGGCTGAGGGTGAGGGTTAGGGTTAGGGTTAGTGTTAGGTTTAGGGTTAGGGTTAGGGTGAGGGTTAGGGTGAGGTGAGGGTTCAGGTTAAGGTTAGGATTAGGGTTAGGGTTAGGGTGAGTGTGAGGTTTATGGTTAGGGTTAGGATTAGGTTTAGGCTTAGGGTTAGGCTGAGTCTTAGGTTGAGTGTGAGTGTTAGGTTTAGGGTGAGGGTTAGCGTAAGGATTAGGGGGAGGGTTAGGATGAGGGTTAGGGTTAGGATTAGGGTTAGTGTGAGGTCTAGGATGAGGGTGAAATTTAGGGTTAGGGTTAAGGTGATTGTTAGGGTTAGGGTTATGTTTAGAATTCTGATTCGGTTTAATTTTATGTTTAGGGTGATGGTTAAGGTAAGGGGTACGCTGAGGTTTAGGGTTAGGTTGAGGGTTAGGGTTATGATTAGTGTTAGGTTGAGGGTTAGGGTTAGTTTTAGGGTGAGGTTTAGTATGAGGGTTAGGGTTAGGGTTACGGTGAGGGCTAGGCTGAGGGTGAGGTTTAGGGTTAGTGTTAGGGTGAGGTTTAGGTTTAGGGTTAGGGTTAGGTTTAGGGTGAGTGTGAGGTTCAGGGTTAGAGTTAGGGTAAGGGTGAGGCTGAGGTTGAGGGTTAGGGTTAAGGTTAGTTTTAGAGTTAGGGTTAGAGTGAGGGTTAAGGTTGAGCGTGAGGATTAGGCTTAGGGTTAGGATTAGGATTAGGGTAATGGTTAGGGTGAGTGTGAAGTTTAGGGTTAGGGTTAGGCTTAGGCTTATGTTTAGGGTAAGGGAGAGGGTGAAGGTGAGGGTTAGCTTTAGGTTGAGCGTTAGGGTTAGGGTTAGCTTGAGTGTTAGGGTTCAGGTTAAGTTTAGGTTTAGGGTGAGGGTTAGGTTTAGGGTTATGGTGAGCGTGAAGGTTAGGGTTAGGTTGAGGGTTAGGGTTAGAGTTAAGATGAGGGTTAGGATTACGGTTAGGGTGAGGGTTAGCATGAGGATTAGGGTTACAATTATGGTTATGTTGATGGTTAGGTTGAGGGTGAGGATTAGGGTTAGTGTTAGGGTGAGTGTAAGTGTTAGGATGAGGGTTAGGTTTAGGGTGATATTTAGGATCAGGGTTAGGGTTACGGTGAGTGTGAGGTTTAGGTTTAGGATGAGGGTTAGGGTTAGGATTAGGGTTAGGTTGAGGGTGAGTGTTAGCATTAAGGTTAGGGTTAGGGTTAGGTTTAGGGTTTGGATTAGTGTTATTTTTAGGGTTAGGGTTAGAGTTATGGTGAGGGTGAGGGTGAGGGTTAGGTTTAGGGTTAGGGTGAGTTTTAGGTTTAGGGTTAGGATTAGAGTTAGGGTGAGGGTGAGGTTTAGGGTTAGGTTTAGGTCTAGTTGGAGGGTTAGGTTGAGGGTTCGGGTTAGGATTAGTTTTAGGGTTAAGGTTAGGGTGGGGTTTAGGTTGAGGTTTAGGGTTAATGTTAGAGTTAGAGTTAGGATTAGGGTTAGGGTGAGGGTGAGTGTGAGGGATAGGCTTAGGCTTAGGCTTAGTGTTAGGCTGAGGGTGAGGGCGGGGGTGATGGTTAGAGTTATGATAATGGTTAGGGTTAGGGTTAGGATGAGTGTTAGGATGAGGGTTAGGTTTAGGATTAGGGTAAGGTGAGGGCTAGGGTGAGGGTTTGGGTTAGGGTAAGGGTTAGGCTTAGGCTTAGGGTTAGGGGAGTGTTTGGTTGAGGATAAGGGTTAGGGATAGGTTTAGGGTGAGGTTTAGTGTTAGGGTAAAGGTTAGAGTTAGGGTTAGGGTGAGGGTGAGGTTTAGGGGTAGAGTTAGGGTTAGGGTTAGGGTTAGGTTTAGGGTCAGGGTGGGGGTGACGGTAAGGGTAAAGTTGAGGGTTAGGCTGAGGGTGAGGTTTATGGTAAGGGTGAGGGTCACAGTTAGCTTGAGGGTTAGGGTTAGGGTTACAGTGAGAGTGAGGGTTAGATTCAGGATAAGTGTTATGGTTAGTGTGAGGTTTAGGGTGAGGATGATGGTTAGGGTTAGGGCGAGGGCTAAGGTGAGGGTGAGGTTTAGGGTTAGTGTTAGGGTGAGGTTTAGTGTTAGGGTGATGGTTAGGGTTAGTGTGAGGGTTAGTGTTAGGGTTAGGCTTAGTGTTAGGGTGAAGGTGTTACGGTGAGCTTAGGGTTATGGTGAGGGTTATGGTTAGAGTGAGGGTTAGGGTTAGGGTTAGGTTTATTGTTAGCGTTAGGTTTAGGGTTACTGTTACGGTGAGGTTGGGGGTGAGGGTTAGGGTTAGTGTTAGGATTAGGATAGGGTTAGTGTTAGGGTGAGTGTACGTGTTAGGATGAGGGTTAGGGTTAGGTTCAGGGTTAGGGTCAAGGTTAGGGTGAGAGTTAGGATTACCGTTAGGTTCAGGGTTAGGATGAGGTTTAGGGTTATGAGTAGGGTTAGGTTGAGGGCTAGGTTGAGGGTGAAGATTAGGGTTAGTGTCAGGGTAACGTTTAAGGTTAGGGTTAGGTTTAGGGTGAGGGTTAGGATGAGGGTAAGGGTTACGGTGAAGGTGAGTGTTAGGGTTAGGTTGAGGGTTAGGATTAGGGCTAGGGTGAGGGTGAGTGTTAGCATTAGGGTTAGGGTTAGGGTTAGGTTTAGGGTTAAGATTAGTGTTATTGTTAGGGTTCGGGTCAGAGTTATGGTTAGGGTGAGGGTGAGGGTTAGGTTTAGGGTTAGGGTGAGGTTTAGTTTTTGGGTTAGGATTAGGGTTAGGGTGAGGGTGAGGTTTAGGGTTAGTTGGACGGTTAGGTCGAGGGTTAGGTTTAGGGTCAGTTTTAGGGTTAAGGTTGGGGTGAGGGTTAGGTTGAGTTTTAGGGTTAGTGTTAGAGTTAGGGTTAGGATTAGGGTTAGGCTGAGGGTGAATGTGAGGTTTAGGGTTAGGCTCAGGCTTAGCTTAGGGTTAGGCTGAGGTTGAGGATGGGGGTGAGGATTAGTGTTACGGTGATGGTTAGTGTTAGTGTTAGTGTGAGTGTTAGGATGAGGGTTAGGGTTTGGATTAGGGTTAGGATAAGGGCCAGGGTGAGGGTGTGGTTTAGGGTAAGCGTTAGGCTTAGGCTTGGTTTAGGCTGAGCCTTTGGTTGAGGATAAGGCTTTAGGGTTAGTGTTAGGGTGAGGTTTAGTTTTAGGGTTAGGGTTAGAGTTAGGGTTAGGTTGAGGGTGAGGTTTAGGGGTAGAGTTAGGGTTAGGGTGAGTGTTAGGGTGGGGCTGACGGTAAGGGTAAAGTTGAGGGTTAGGCTGAGGGTGAGGGTTATGGTAAGGGTGAGGGTTAGGGTTAAGGTTAGGGTGATGGTTAGGGTTATGGTTAGGATGAGGGTTAGGGTGAGGTTTAGGTTTAGGGTGAGATTTAGGGTGAAGGTGACAGTAAGGGTAAAGTTGAGGGTTAGTGTGAGGATTAGGGTTAGGGTTAGGGTGAGTGTGAGGTTTAGATTGAGGATTCATGTTAGGGTTAGTGTGAGGTTTAGGGTGAGGATGAGTGTTAGGTTTAGGTTGAGGGCTAAGGTCAGGGTGAGGTTTAGGTTTAGTGTTAGGGTGAGGTTTAGGATTAGGGTGATGGTGAGGCTTAGTTTGAGAGTTAGTGTCGGGGTTAGGCTTAGTGTTAGGGTGAGGGTGTTCCAGTGAGCTTAGGGTTATGGTGAGGGTTAGGGTTAGGGTGAGGTTTGGGGTTGGGTTTAGGGTTATTGTTAGCGTTAGGGTTAGAGTTACGGTTACGGTGAGGTTCAGGGTGAGGGTTAGGGTTAGGGTTAGGATTAGGATTAGGGTTAGTGTTAGGGTGAGTGTAAGTGTTAGTATGAGGGTTAGGGTTAGGGTGAGGTTTATGGTTAGGGTGAGGGTTAGGTTGTGCGTGAGTTTTAGGTTTAGGTTGAGGGTTAGGGTTAGGGTTAGGGTTAGGGTGAGGTTAGGGTTAGGATTAGTGTGAGGGTTAGGGTTGGGGTTAGGGTTAATGTTAGGGTGAGGATAAGTGTTAGGTCAGGGTTTGGGTTAGGGTGAGATTTATGGTTAAGTTGAGGGTTAAGATTAGGGTTAGGGTTATTGATAGTGTTAGGTTTAGGGTTAAGGTTATGGTGAGGGTGAGTGTGAGGGTTACGGTTAGGGTTAGCGTGAGGTTTAGGGTTTGCATTAGAGTTAAAGTTAGGTTTTGGGTGGTGGTGAGGTTTAGGGTTAGAGTTAGGGTTAGGGTGAGCGTTAGGTTGAGGGTTAGGGTTATGGTTTGTGTTAGGGTTAGGTTTAGGTTGAGAGTTAATGGGCGGGTTAGGGTTAGGGTTAGGGTTAGGTTGAGGTTTAGGGTTAGTGTTTAGTTAGGGTTAGGATTTGGGTTAGGGTGAGGGTGAGTGTGAGGATTAGGGTTAAGCTTAGGCTTAGGCTTAGGGTTAGGCTGAGGGTGAGGGTGGGGGTGAGGATTAGAGTTAGGGTGATGGTTAGGGTTAGGGTTAGGGTGAGGGTTAGGATGAGGGTTAGTTTTAGGATTAGGGTTAGGGTGAGGGCTAGGGTGAGCGTGTGGTTTAGGGTAAGTGTTAGGCTTAGGCTTAGGGTTAGGCTGAGCGTTTGGTTGAGGATAAGGTTTAGGGTTAGGTTTAGGGTGAGGTTTAGTGTTAGGGTTAGATTTAGAGTTAGGTTTCGAGTGAGGGTGAGGTTTAGGGGTAGAGTTAGGGTTAGGGTGAGGGTTAGGGTGAGGGTTACGCTAAGGGTAAAGTTGAAGATTAGACTGAGGGTGAGGTTTATGGTAAGTGTGAGGGTTAGGGTTAGGGTGAGGCTTAGGGTTAGGTTTAGAGTGAGAGTGAGGGTTATATTGAGGATAAGTGTTAGGGTTAGTGTGAGGTTTAGGGTGAGGATGAGGGTTAGGGTTAGGGTGAGGGCTAAGATGAGGGTGAGGTTTAGGGTTAGTGTTAGGGTGAGGTTTAGTGTTAGGGTGATGGTTAGGGTTAGTGTGAGGGTTAGTGGTAGGGATAGGGTTAGTTTTAGGGTGAGGGTGTTAGGGTGAGCTTAGGGTTATGGTGAGGGTTATGTTTAGGGTGAGGGTTAGGGTTAGGCTTAGGGTTATTGTTAGCATTAGTGTTAGGGTTATAGTTACGGTGAGCGTGAGGGTGAGGGTTAGGGTTAGGGATAGGATTAGGATTAGGGTTAGTGTTAGGGTGAGGGTAAGTGTTAGTATGAGGGTTAGGGTTAGGGTGAGGATTATGGTTAGGGTTAGGGTTAAGTTGAGCGTGAGGATTAGGCTTAGGTTGAGGTTTCAGGTTAGGGTTGTGGTTAGGGTGAGTTTAGGGTTAGGGTTTTTGTGAGGGTTAGTGTTCCGATTAAGGTTAGTGGTAGGGTGAGGGCAAGTTTTAGGGTGAGTTTTAGGGTTAGGGTGATGATTATGGTTAGGTTGAGGATTATGGTTAGGGTGAGGGTTACGATTATTGTTAGGGTTATGGTAGGTTTAGATTTAGGGTTAAGGTGAGTGTGAGGGTGAGATTTATGGTTAGAGTTGGGGTGAGTGTTAGGGTTAGGGTTAGGGTGAGGGTTAGGGTTAGGCTTAGGCTGAGGTTAAGGCTTAGGCCGAGCATGAGGGTTCGGGTTAGGGTGAGGGTTACGGTGAGGTTTAGGGTTATGATTACTGTCAGGTTTAGGATGAGGTTTTGGGTTAGGGTTAAGGTTAGGGTGAGTGTTAAGGTGAGTGTTAGGTTGAGGGTTAGGGTTAGGGAAGGGTTAGGTTTAGGATTAGGGTTAGGGTGAGGTTGAGTGTGAGGCTTAGAGTTAGGATTAGGTTTAGCCTGAGACTTAGGGTGAGGGTTAGGGTTAGGGTTTGGTTTAGGGTGCAGTTGAGGTTGAGGATTAGGGTTAGGTTAAGGGTTAAATTTAGCGTTAGGTTTAGGGATAGGGTTAGTGTTAATGTTAGGGATAGGGAGATGGTTAGGCTGAGGGTCACTGTGGGGGTGAGGATTAGAGTTAAGGTTAGGGTTAGGCTTAGGGTTAGGGTTAATGTTAGTGTTATGGTTAGGGTTAAGTTTGAGGTGAGGGTGAGGCTGAGGTTGAGGTTTTGGTTTAAGGTTAGGGTGAGGGTGAGGCTTAGGTTTAGAGTTAGGGTTAGGGTTAGGATTATTGTGAGGGTTAGGGATTGATTTGCTGTGAGGTTGAGGGTGAGGGTGAAGGTTAGGGTTATGGTGAGTTTTAGGGTTATGTTTAGGGTTAGGGTGAGGGTGAAGTTTAGGGTTAGTGTTAGGGTTAGGGTGAGGAATCGGGTTAGTTTTAGGGTTGGGGTTATGTTTAGGTTGAGGTTTAGGGTTAGATTTAGGCTTAAGGTGAGGCTGTGGGTGAGGGTGAGAGTTAGGGTTAGGATTAGGATTAGGGTAAGGGTTAAGGTGAGTGTGAGGGTTAGGATTAGAGTTAGGATTAGGTTTAGGGTTACACTGAGGGCGAGGGTGAGTGTGAGGGTAAGGGTTAGGATTAGGATTATCGTGAGGGCTAGGGTTAGGTTGAGGTTTAATGTTAGGGTTAGGGTGAGAGTAAGGGTTAGGGTTAGGGTGAGAGTAGCGTTCAGGTTAAGTTTAGGGTTAGGTTGAGGGTTAGGGTCATGGTTACAGTGAGGTTGAGGATTAGGGTTAGGTTAAGGTTTAGTGTTAAGATTAGGGTTAGGGTGAGGGTCAGGGTTAGGGTTAGGGTAAGGGTTACGGTGAGGGTGAGGTTTAGGGTTAGGTTGAGTGTTAGGGTTAGGATTTGTGTTAGGGTGAGGACTAGGGTGAGGGTGAGGGTTAGGGTAAGGTTTTGGCTTAGGCTTATTGTTAAACTGAGCATGAGGGTGAGGGTTAGAATTAGGGTGAGATTTAGGGTTAGGGTTATGGGGAAGGTCAGGATGAGGGTTAGGGTTAGGATTAGGTTTAGGGTGAGGGCTAGGGTGAGGGTGATGTTTAGGGTGAGATTTAAGGTTAGGGTTAGGTTTAGGGTTCGGCTGAGGGTGAGGTTTAGGGTTAGAGTTAGGGTTAAGTTGAGGCTGAGGGTGAGCGTTAGGGTTAGGGTTAGGATTAGGATTAGGGTAAGGGTTAGGGTGATTGTGAGGGTTAGGGTTTGGGTGTGTTTTTGGCTTATTGTTACACTGAGGGTGTGGTTGAGGGTGAGGGTTAGGGTTAGGATTAAGGTTAGAGTGAGGGTGAGTGTGTGTGCTAGGGTTAGGTTTAGGGTTAGGCTTAGGGTTAGGCTGATGGTCAGGTTTAGAGTGAGGTTTAGGGTTAGTGTGAGTGTTAGGTTAAGGGTTAGGGGGAGGGTTAGGATGAGGGTTAGGGTTAGGATTAGGATTAGGGTGAGGGCTAGGGTGAGGGTGAGTTTTAATGTTAGGGTTAAGGTCAGAGTTAGGGTTAGGGTTAGGGTGAGAGTAAGATTCTGGTTATGTTTACGGTTAGGGTGAGGGTTAGGGTAAGGGTTACGGTGAGGTTGAGGGTTAGGATTAGGTTCAGGTTTAGGGTTAAGATTAGGGTTAGGGTGAGGGTGAGTGTTCTGGTTAGGGTTAGGTTTACGGTGAGGGTGAGGGTGAGGGTTAGGGTTAGGCTTAGTGTTAGGTTTAGTGTTAGGGTTAGGGTTAGAGTTAGGATTAGGGTGAGGGTGAGTTTTATGGGTAGAGTTAGTGTTAGGGTGAGGGTTAGGCTTAGGGTGAGGGTTAGGTTGGGGGTGACAGTAAGGGTAAGGTGAGGATTATGCTGAAGGTGAGGGTTACGGTAAAGGTAAGGGTTAGGGTTAGGGCGAGGGTTAGGGTTAGGGTTAGGGTGAGGGTGAGGGTTAGATTGAGGATTAGTGTTCGGCTTAGTGTGAGGTTTACTGTGAGGATGAGTATTAGGGTTAGGGCAAGGGTTGGGTTGAGGTTTAGGATTAGTGTTAGGGTGAGGTATAGGGTTAGGGTGATATTTAGGGTTAGTGTGAGGCTTAGTGTTCGGGTTACGGTTAGTGTTAATGTGAGGGTAAGTGTTAGGGGGAGGGTTAGGTTTAGGGTGAGGGTAATGGTTAGGGTTAGGGTTAGGGTTAGGATTAGGGTTTTTGTTAGGGTTAGGGTTAGGATTATGGTTACGGTGAGGGTGAGGTTTAGGGTTAGGATTAGGGTTAGGGTTAGTGTTAGGGTTAGGGCAAGTTTTAGGGTGAGGGTCAGGGTTAGGTTGAGGGTTACGTTGAGCGTGAGGGTTAGGGTTATGTTGAGGGTTAGGGTTAGGGTTAGGGTTAGGGTGAGTCTAGGGTTAGGGTTATTGTGAGGGTTAGTTTTAGGGTTCAGGTTTGTGTTAGGGTGAGGGTAAATGTTAGGGTGAGGCTTAGGGTTAGGGTGAGGATTATGTCTAGGGTGAGGGTTAGGGTCATTGTTAGGGTTAGGTTTAGGGTTAGATTCAGGGTTAGTGTGAGGGTGAGGTTTAGGGTTAGAGTTAGGGTTAGTTTTAGGGTTATTGTTAGTGTGAGGGTTAGGGTTATGTTTAGGCTTAGGCTTAGGCTTAGGCCGAGCATGATGGTGAGGTTTAGGGTTCGGGTTAGGGTGAGGATTAGGGTTATGGTTAGTTTCAGGTATACGATTAGGTTTAGGGTTAGGTTGAGGGCTAGGGTGAGAGTTAAGGTGAGGGTTAGGATTAGGGATAGAGTTAGGTTTAGGATTAGGGTTAGGGTGAGGGTGAGTGTGAGGCTTAGTTTTAGGGTTAGCCTTAGGCTTAGAGTTAAGGTGAGAGTTAGGGTTTGGGTTAGGGTGCAGGTGAGGCTGAGGATTAGGGTTAGGTTTAGGGTTAGATTTAGGGTTAGGTATAGGGTTAGGGTTAGTGTTAGGGTTATTATTAGGATTAAGGTGAGGGTTAGGGTTAGGGTTAGGCTTAGGGTTAGGGTTAGGCTGAGCGGGAGGTTGAGGGTGAGGGTTAGCGTTAGGGTGATGGTTAGGTTTTAGGTTAGGGTGATGGTTAGGATGAGGTTTAGGGTTAGGGTGAGGGTTAGGCTGAGGATGATGGTAAGTGTAAAGGTGAGGTTTAGGCTGAGGGTGAGGGTTAAGATAAGTTTGAGGATTAGAGTAACGTTTAGGGCTAGGTTAATGTTTAGGTTTAGGGTTAGGGTGAGGGTTAAATTGACGATTAGGGTTAGGTGAATGTGAGGTTTAGGGTGAGGATGTGGGTTAGGGTTAGGGTGAGGGTAAGGTTTAGAATTAGGGTTAGGGTGAGGGCTAAGGTGAGGGTGAGGGTTGGGGTTAGGATTAGGGTGAGGTTTAGGATTAGGGTGAGGATTATGGTTAGTGTGAGGGTTAGTGTTAGGGTTAGGGTTTGTGTTAGGGTGAGGGTAAGTGTTAGCGTGAGGGTTTGGGTTAGGGTGAGCATAATGGTTAGGGTGAGGTTATGGTTACTGTTAGAGTTATGGTTAGGGTGAGGGTGAGATTTAGGTTTAGATTTAGGGTTAGGGTTAGGGTTAGGGTTAGGGAGAGTTAGGGTTAGAGTTAGGCTTAGGCTTACTCTTAGGCTTAGGCGGAGCATGAGGGTGAGGATTAGGTTTAGGGTTAGGCTTAGGGTTAGGGTTAGGGTTAGGGTCAGGGTTATGGTGAGGGCTAGGGTGAGGGTTAAAGTAAGATTAGTGTTAGGGATAGGGTTAGGTTTAGGATTAGGTTTAGGTTGAGGGTGAGTGTGAGGGTTAGTGGTAGGGTTAGGGTTAGACTGAGAGTTAGGGTGAGGATTAGGGTTAGGGTTTGGGTTAGGTTGAGTTTGAGGCTGACGATTAGGTTTAGGTTTAGGGTTAGATTTATGGCTAGGTTTAGGGTTAGGGTTTGTGTTAGAGTTAGGGTTACTGTGAGGGTTAGGGTTAGGGTTAGGCTTATGGTTAGGCTGAGGGTTAGGCTGATGTTGAGGGTGAGAGTGAAGTTTAGGGTAAGGGTGAGGTTTAGGGTTAGGGTTATTGTTAGGGAGAAGTTGAGGTTTAGGGTTAGAGATAGGGTTAGGGGGAGGGTTAGGGGGAGGTTTAGGGTTAGGCTTAGTGATAGGCTGAGGGTGAGGGTGTGGGTGAGAATTAAGTTTAGGGTGATGGTTCACATTAGGTTTAGGGTGAGGGTTAGGCTGAGGTTGAGGGTGGGGATTAGGATTAGGGTTAGGTATAGGGTTAGGCTTAGGATTAAGGTTATTGTAAGTGTTATGGTTATGGTTAAGTTTGCCGTGAGGGTGAGGCTGAGGGTGAGGGTCAGGGTAAGTGTTAGGGCGAGTGTTATTTTTAGGGTTAGGGTTAGAGTTACGGTGAGGTTGAGGGTGAGAGTGAAGGTTAGGATAAGGGTGAGGTTTAGGGTTAGGGTTATTGTTAGGGAGAGGTTGAGGTTTAGGGTTAGAGTTAGGGTTAGGGGGAGGGTTAGTGTGAGGTTTAGGGTTAGGCTGAGGGTGAGGGTGTGGGTGAGAATTAAGGTTAGGGTGATAGTTCACGTTAGGGTTAGGGTGAGGGTGAGATTTAGGCTTAGAGTTAGGGTTAGTGTTAGTGTTAGGGTGAGAGTTAGGGTTAGGGTTAAGCTTAGGCTTAGGCTTAGGCTGAACATGGGGGTTAGGGTTAGGGTTCGGGTTATGGTGAGGGTTACAGTTGTGTTTAGTGTCAGGTTTTGGATGAGGTTTAGGGTTAGGGTTAGGGTGAGGTTGAGGGCTAGGATGAGGGTGAGGGTTAGGGTTAGGATTAGGATTAGGCTTAGAGTTAGGGTGAGGTTTAGGGTTAGTGTTTGGGTTAGGGTGCAGGTGAGGATGAGGATTAGGGTTAGGTTTAGGATTAGATTTAGGGTTAGGTTTAGAGTTAGTGTTAGTGTTAGTGTTAGGGTTAGGTTAGGGTTAGGCTGAGGGTGAGGTTTAGGGCTAGGGTTAGGGTGAGGGTTAGGGTTAGGGTTAGGGTGAGATTTAGGATTCGGGTTAATTTTATGTTTAGGGTGAGGGTTAGGGTAAGGGTTACAGTGAGAGTGAGGGTTAGCATTAAGGATAGGGTTAGTTTGAGGATTAGGGTTAGGGTGAGGGTGAGTGTGAGTGTTAGGGTTAAGGATATTGTTAGGCTGAGAGTTATGGTGAGGGTTAGGGTTAGGGTGAAGTTGAGGCTGAGTATTAGGTTTAGATGTAGGGTTAGGTTGAGGGTTAGGGTTAGTGTTAGGGTTAGGGTTAGGGTTACAGTGAGGGTTATGGTTAGGGTTAGGCTTAGGCTTTGGGTTAGGCTGAGGCTGAGAGTGGGGTGAGGATTAGAGTTAGGGTTAGGGTTAGGCTTAGGGTTAGGTTTATTGTTAGTGTTATGGTTAGGGATAAGTTTGTGGTGAGGCTGAGGCTGAGGGTGAGGGTTAGGGTTATGGTTATGTTTAGGGTTAGTGTTATTGTTAGGGTTAGGTTTAGAGTTATGGGGAGGTTGAGGGCGAGGGTGAGTGTTAGGGTTTGGGTGAGGTTTAGGGTTAGGGTTAGGGTTAGGGTGAGTGTGAGGGTGAGGTTTAGGGTTAGAGTTATGCTTAGGGGAGGGTTAGGGTGAAGTTTAGTGTTAGGGTTAGCGTTAGGGTTAGGGTGTGGGTGAGGGTTAGGTTGAGGTTTATGGATAGGGTTTGGTTTAGGACTAGGGTTAGGGTGAGGGTGAGGATGAGGGTTAGGGTGAGGCTTAGGCTTAGGCTTAGGGTTAGGCTGAGGGTGAGATGGGGGTGAGGAATAGGGTTAGGGTGACAGTTAGGGTTAGGATTAGGGTGAGGGTTAGGATGAGGTTTAGTGTTAGGATTATGGTTAGGGTGAGTGCTAGGGTGAGTGGGAGGGTTAGGGGAAGGTTTAGGCTTAGGCTTAGGGTTAGGCTGAGCGTGAGGTTTAGGGTGAAAGTTAGGGATAGTGTGATGGTTATGTTTACGTTTAAGGTGACGGTTAGGATGAGGTTTAGGATTAGGGTGAGGGTTAGTCTGAGGATGATGGTAAGGGTAAAGGTGAGGTTTAGGCTGAGGGTGAGGCTTAAGATAAGTGTGAGGGTTAGGGTTAGGTTTAGGGCTAGTGTATTGGTTATGGTTAGATTTAGGATGAGGGTTAAATTGAGGATTATGTTTAGGCTGAGTGTGAGGTTTAGGGTGAGGGTGAGGGTTAGGCTTAGGGTGTGGGTAAGGTTTAGAATTAGGGTTAAGGTGAGGGCTAGGGTGAGGGTGAGGGTTGGGGTTAGTGTTAGGGTGAGGTTTAGAATTATGGTGAGGGTTAGGGTTAGTGTGAGGGTTAGTGTTAGGGTTAGGGTTAGTGTTAGGGGGAGGGTAAGTGTTAGTTTGAGGGTTAGGGTTTGGGTGAGCATTATGGTTAGGGTGAGGTTTAGGGTTATTTTTAGGGTTAGGGTTAGGGTTAGACTTAGGGTTAGGGTGAGGGTGAGATTTAGGTTTAGAGTTAGGTTTAGGGTTATGGTTAGGGTTAGGGAGGGTTAGGGTTAGGGTTAGGCTTACGCTTACGCTTAGGCTTAGGCGGAGCCTGAGGGTGAGGATTAGGTTTAGGGTTAGGCTTAGGGTTTGGGTTAGGGTTAGGGTCAGGGTTAGGATGAGGTTTAGGGTTAGGATTAGGGTTAGGGTGATGGCTAGGGTGAGGGTTAGGGTGAGCGTTAGGGTTAGGGATAGGGTTAGGTTTAGGATTAGGGTTAGGGTGTGAGTGAGTATGAGGATTAGGTTTAGGTTTAGGGTAAGACTGAGAGAGTGACTGTTAGCATTAGGGTTTGGGTTAGGGTGAGTGTGAGCCTGAGGATTAGGTTTGGGTTTAGGGTTACATTTAGGGCTAGGTTTAGGGTTAGGGTTTGTTTTAGGGTTAGGGTTAGGGTTAGGGTTACGGTTAGGGTTAGGGTTAGGGTTAGGCTTAGGGTTAGACTGAGGGTGAGGGTGGGGGTTAGGATTAGGGTTAGGGATAGGGTTAGGCTTAGGGTTAGTGTCATTGTTAGTGTTATGGTTATGGTTTAGTTTGCCGTGAGGGTGAGGCTGAGGGTGACGGTTAGGGCTAGTGTTATTTTTAGGGTTAGGGTTAGAGTTACGGTGAGGTTGAGGGTGAGGGTGAAGTTTATGGTTAGGTTGAGGTTTAGGGTTAGGGTTATTGTTAGGCAGAGGGTGAGGTTTAGTGTTAGGGTTAGGGTTAGGGGGAGGTTTAGGGTGAGATTTAGGGTTAAGCTTAGGTTTAGGCTGAGGGTGAGGGTGTGGGTGAGGATTAGGGTTAGGGTGATGGTTCGGGTTAGGGTTATAGTGAGGGTTACATTGAGCGTGAGTGTTAGGTTTAGGTTGAGGGTTAGGTTTAATGTTAGGCTGAGGTTATGGTTAGTGTTAGTATGAGGGTTAGTGTTAGGGTGAGGGTTAGTGGTAGCGTGAGGGTAAGTTTTAGGGTGAGGTTTAGGTTTAGGGTTAGGATTATGGTTAGGGTGAGGGTTAGGGTTATTGTTAGGGTTAGGGTTAGAGTTAGGGTTAGGTTGAGGGTGAGATTTAGGGTTAGGGTTAGGGTTAGTGTTAGGGTTAGGATGACGGTTAGGGTTAGGCTTAGGCTTAGGCTTAGGCTGAGCATGAGGGTGAGGGTTAGGGTTTGGGTTAAGATGAGGGTTACGGATATCGTTAGTGTCAGGTTTAGGATGAAGTTTAGGGTTAGGGTTAGGGTGAGGGCTAGGGTGACGGATAGGGTGAATGTTAGGTTTAGGGATAGGGTTAGGTTTAGGATTAGGGTTAGGGTGAGGGTAAGTGTGAGGCTTAGGGTTAGGGTTAGGATTACGCTTAGAGTTAGGGTGAGGGTTAGGGTTAGAGTTTGGGTTAGGGTGCAGGTGAGGCTGAGGATTAGGGTTAGGTTTAGGGTTAGATTTAGGGTTAGGTTTAGGTTTAGGGTTAGTGTTAGTGTTAGGGTTAGGGTTAGGTTTAGGGTTAGGCTGAGGGTGACTGTGGGGGTGAGGATTAGAATTAGGGTTAGGGTTAGGCTTAGGATTAGGGTTATTGTTAGTGTTAGGGTTAGGGATAAGTGTGTTGTGAGGGTGAGGCTGAGGGTGAGGGTTAGGGTTAGGGTTAGGTTTAGGGTTAGTATTATTGTTAGGTTTAGGGCTAGATTTACGGTGAGGTTGAGGGTGAGGGTGAAGGTTAGGGTTAGGGTGAGTTTTAGGGTTAGAGTTAGGGTTAGGGTGAGGGTGAGCATTAAGGTTAGAGTTAGGGTTAGGGTGAGGGTTAGTGTGAGGACTTGGGTTAGGGTTAGGGTGAGGGTGAGGCTTAGGTTGAGGTTAAGAATAGTGTTAAGTTTAGGATTAGAGTTAGGGTGAGGGTGAGTGTGAGGGTTAGGGTGAGGTTTAGGCTTAGGCTTAGTGTTAGGCTTAGGTTGAGGGTTAGGGTGAGGGTGAGGGTTAGGGTGAGGGTTAGGGTTAGGGTGAGGTTTAGGGTTAGGGTTAGGGTTAGGGTGAGTTAGTTTTAGGTTTAGGGTTATGATGAGGGTGAGGTTTAGAGTGAGGGTGAGGGCTAGGTTTTGGGTTAGGTTGAGGTGTAGATTTAGTGTGAGGGTTATGGTTAGAGTTAGATTTAGGGTGAAGTTTAGGGTAATGTTTAGGGTGAGGGTTATGGTGAGAGTGAGGGTTAGGGTTAGGGGTTGGGTTAGGCTTACGGTTTGAGTGAGGCTGAGGGTTAGTTTTAGGGTTAGGGTGAGGGTGAATGTGAGCGTTAGGGTTAGGATTAGGGTGAGGGATAGGTTTATGGTGAGGGTTAGGTGTAGGGTGAGGGTGAGGGTGTGGGTGAGGTTGAGGGTTAGGGTTAGTTACAGAGTTAGGGTTAGAGTTAGGCTGAAGGTGAGGGTGAGAGTGAAGGTGAGGGTTACGGTTAGGTTGAGGGTTAGGGTTAGTCTGAGGGTTTGGTTGAGTGTGAAATTTAGGCTTAGGGTTAGGATAAGATTGAGGGCTTGTGTGATGTGGAGGTTTAGGGTTAGCATTAGGTTTAGGGTGAGGTTAGGGTGACGGTTAGTGTGAGTGGTACCGCTAGGGTTAGGGTGAGAGCTAGGGTTAGTGTGAGGGTTAGGGTTAGGGTTAGAGTTAGGGTGAGGGTAATTGTTAGGGTGAGGTTTAGGGTGAGAGTTAGGGTTAGGGTTATCGTGAGTGTTAAGGTGAGGGTGAGGGTAAGGGTGAGGTTGAGGGTGAGGTTAATGTGAGCGTGAGTGTTAGGGTTAGGGTTAGGGTTATAGTTAGGATGAGGGTGAGAGTGTGGTTTAGGGTTAGGATTAGGATTAGGGTTGGAGTTAGACAGGTTGAGCTTGAACCTGAGGGTTAGGGTTAGGGTGAGGGTTAGGGTTAGCGTTAGGGTTAGGGTGAGGATTAGGGTTAGAGTTAGGGTTAGCTTTAGTGTGAGTGGTAGGTTTATGGTAAGGTTGAGGGTTAGGGTTAGTGTGCGAGTTAGCGTTAGGTTTAGGGTGAGGGTAAGGGTTAGGGTGAGGGTTTCGGTGAAGGTGAGGATTACGGGTAGGGGTAGGGTTAGGGTGAGGTTTAGGTTTAGGGTTATAATTTGGGTTAGGGTTACCGTGAGCGTTAGCGTGAGGGTTAGGGTTAGGTTTAGGGTTAGGGTGAGGTTTAGCATAATGGTAAGGTTTAGGATGATGGTTAGGGTGAGGGTGAGTGTCAGTGTTACAGTTAGTTTTAGGTTTAGGTTGAGGGACAGATTGAGAGTTAGGGTTGGGTTAGGTTGAGAGTTAAATTTAGGGTGATAGTTAGGGTTAAGGTTTCAGGTAGAGTGAGGGTGAGGGTGAGGGTTAGGGTTAGGGTGAGGGTTAGGGTGAGGGTTAGAGTTAGTGTGAGGATTAGGTTGAAGGTGAGGGTTAGGGTGAGGGTGAGGATTAGTATGAGGGTTAAGATTAGGTGTAGGGTGAGGGTTAAGGTTAGGGTGATGTTTAGGGTGAGGGTGAGGGTTGGGTGAGGGTTAAGTTGTGGGTGAGGATTATGTTTAGGGTGAGAGTTGGGTGCCAGTGAGGATTAGTGTGAGGTTGAGGGTTAGGGTTTGGTTTAAGGTGAGGGTTAGAGTGAGGGTTAGGTTTAGGGTGAGGGTTACGGTGAGTTGTAGGTTTAGGGTTATAGTGAGGTTTAGGGTTATTGTGAGGGTTAGGGTTAGATTTAGGGTTAGGGTTAGTGTGAGGATATTGGTTAGGGTGAGTGTGACGGTTAAGGTTAGCATTAGATTTAGGGTGAGGTTACGGTTAGGGTGAGTGTGAGGGTTAGGATTAGGGATATGGTGAGGGTTAGGTTTAGGCTAAGGTTTAGAGTTTGGGTTAGGGTTAAGGTGAGGGTGAGACTCAGGGTTAGGATTAGGTTTAGGCTTAGTGTGAGGGTGATGGTGAGGCTTAGGTTTAGGATTAGAGTTAGGTTTAGGGTTATGCTTAGGTTGAGGTTGAGGATAAGGGTGAGTTTTAGAGTGAGGGTGAGAGTAAGGGTTAGGGTGAGGTTTAGGTTGAGGGTGAGGTGTAGGGTTAGCGTTAGTGTTAGGGCGAGGGTTAAGGTGAAGGTTAGGGTTTGGGTTAGGGTGAGGTTGACGGTGAGGGTTAGTGTTAGGGTTAGGGTGAGGTTTAGGGATAGGGTGAGGGTTAGGGTTAGGGTTATGGTGAGGTTTAGGTTTAGGATTAGTGTGAGGGTGAGGGTTAGGGTTAGGGTGAGGGTGAGGGTTAGGTTGAGGGTTAGGGTGAGGGTGAGTGTTAGGTTTAGCATAAGGTATATGGTGAGTGTGAGTGTAAGAGGTGAGGGTGAGTGTAAGAGTTAGCTTTAAGGTTATTCCGAGGGTGAGGGTGAGGCTGAGGATTAGGGTTAGGGTGAGGGTTAGGGTGAGCTTTAGTGTGAGGTGTATGTTGAGGGTCAGGGCGAGGGTTAGAGTTAGGTTGAGGTTTATGGTTAGCATTAGGGTTAGGGTGTGTGTTAGGTTTAGGGATAGGGTTAGGATGAGTGTTAGGGTTAGGTTTAGGTGAGGGTTAGGTTTAGTGTGAGGGTTATGGTTAGGTTAGCGTTAGGGGGAGGGGGAGGGTAAGGTTTGGCATGAGTGTTAGGGTGGGTGTGAGGTTTAGGGTTAGGGTTAGGGTTAGGCTTACGGTTAGGGTGAGGCTGAGGGTTAGGTTTAGTCTGAAGGATAGGGTGACAGTGAGTGTTAGTGTGAGGGTGGTGGTAAGGTTTAGGGTTAGGGTGAGGGTTAGGTTTAGGGTGAGTGTTAGGTTGAGGGCTAATTTTAGGGTTATGGTGAGGGTTAGGGTTAGTTTGAGGGTTAGGGTTAGAATTAGGCTTAGGTTGAGGTTGAAGGTAAGGGTCAGGTTAGGGTTAGGGTGAGGGTTAAGGTTAGGTTTACGGTGAGGGGTGAGGGTTAGGATGAGGGTTACGGTTAATATTATGGTTAGGTGGAGGGCTTGCATGAAGGCGAGGGTTAGGGTGTGGGTGAGTGTGAGGGTGAGGGTTTAGGTAGGTAAGGGTTAGGTAATTTGGTTAGGGTTAGGGATAGGGTGAGGTTTAGGGTGAAGTTGAGGGTTTACGTGAGGGTGAGGGTTAGGGTGAAGGTTAGGATTAGGGTTAGGGTGAGGGTTAAGGTTACGGTGATTTTAGGGTGAGGGTCAGGTTTGGGTGAGGGTTCGGGTTCGGGTTAGGGTTCGGGTTAGGGTGTGGTTGAGGGTATGGTTTAGGGTGAGGGTTAGGGTGAAAGTGAAGATTAGTGTGAGGTTGAGGGTTAGGGATAGGGTTAGGGTGAGGGTTAGGGTGAGGGTTAGTGTTAGGGTGAGTTGTGGGTTTAGGGTTATGGTTAGGGTTAGGGTTATTGTGAGGGTTAGGGTTAGAATTAGGGTTAGGGTTAGTGTGAGGGTAATGGTTAGGGTGAGGGTTAGGATGAGGGTGAGGGTTAGGGTTAGTATTAGGTTTAGGGTGAGGGTTAGGGTTATAGTTAGGGTTAGGTTAGGGTGAGGTTGAGGGTTAGGGTGAGGGTGAAGATTAAGGTTAGGATGAGGATTAGGGTGAGGCTGCGGGTTAGGGTTAGAATTAGCGTTAAGGTGAGGTCTAGGGTTAGGGTGAGGGTTAGGGTTAGGGTGATGGTGAGGTTTAGGGTTAGGGTTACTGTTAGTGTGAGGGTTAGGGTTAGGTCTAGGATGAGGGATAGGTTTAGGGTTAGGTTTTGGGTTAGGGTGAGGGTAAGGATTAGGGTGAGGGTTAGGGTGAGGTTGAGGGTCTGGGTCAGGGTTAGTGTTAGGTTTAGGGTGAGGGTGAAGGTGAGGGTTAGGGTTAGGGTTAGGGTGAGGTTTAGGTTTGGGGTAAGGGCTTGTGTGAGGGCGAGGGTTAAGGTGAGGGTGAGGGTGAGGTTGAGGGTTATGGTCAGGATTAGGATTAGGGTGAGGGCTTTCATGAGGTCGAGGATTAGGTGAGGCTGAGGGTGAGGCTGAGGGTTTTGGTAGGTAAGTGTTAGGGTTAGGGATATGGTGAGGACTAGCGTGAAGTTGAGGATTAGGGTGAGGGTGAGGGTTAGGGTGAGGGTGAAGGTTAGGGTGAGGGTGATGGTTAGGGTGAGGGTTAGGGTGAGGGCTAGCTTGAGGGTTAGGGTTAGGGTTAGGGTGAAGATTAGGGTGAGGGTTAGGTTGAGGTTGATGGTTAGGGTTAGTGTGAGCATGAGGATAAGTGTGAGGGTTAGGGTTAGGATTAGGTTTAGGGTGAGTTCTAGGGTGAGGGTTAGGGTTAGGTTTAGGGTTAGTGTGAGGGTTAGAGTGAGGGACAGGTGTAGGATTAGGGTAAGTGTAAGGGTTAGGTTGTGGGTTAGGGTGAGCGTGAGGATTATGGTGAGTGTGAGTGTTGTGGTGATTGTTAGTGTGAGGGTTAGGGTCAGGGTTAGGGTAATGTATAAGGTGAGGCTGACGCTTAGGGTTAGGGTTAGGGTGAGCGTTAGTTTGAGGGTGAGGGTTAGTGTTAGGATTAAGGTTAGGGTTAGGGTAAGGCTGAGGGTGAGTGTTTGCGTGAGGGTGAGGGTTATGGGTAGGATTAGGGTAAGGGTGAGGGCTTGCGTGTGGGCAAGGGTTAGGGTGAGGGTGAGGGTGAGGGTTTCGGTAGGTAAGTGTTAGGGTTAGGGATAGGGTGAGGATTAGGGTCATTTTGAGGGTTATGGTGAGGGTGAGGGTTAGGGTGAGGGTTAGGAATAGGGTTAGGGTGAGGGTTAAGTTTGGGGTGATGTTTAGGTTGAGGGTGAGGGTTGGGTGAGGGTGAGGGTGAAAGTTAGGTGGTGGGTGAGGGTTAGGTTTAGGGTGAGGGTTAGGGTGATAGTGAGTGTTAGGGCGAGGGTGGGGGTTATGTTTAGGGTTAGGGTGAGGGTTAGTGTTAGGGTGAGCGGTAGGTTTAGGGTTATGGTGTGTGTTAGGGTTAGTGTGATGGTTAGGGTTAGAGTTAGGGTTAGGTTCTGTGTGAGGATAAGGGTTAGGGTGATGGTTAGGGTGAGGGTGAGGGTTAGGGTTAGCGTTAGGTTTAGGGTGAGGGTGAGGGTTATGGTTAGGTTTAGGTTTGGGGTGAGCTTGTGTGTTACGATTAGGGTTAGGGTGAGGCTTAGGGTTAGGCTAAGGTTTAGGGTTAGGTTTAGGGTTTATGTGAGGATGAGGCTGAGTTTTAGGATTAGGGTTAGGGTTAGGGTGAGGGTGATGGTGAGGCTTAGGTTTAGGATTAGGGTTAGTTTTAGGGTTAGGCTTAGAGTGAGGGTGAGGGTAAGGGTGAGTTATATGGTGAGGTTCAGGGCGAGGGTTAGGGTTAGGGTGAGGTTTAGGTTTAGTGTGAAGTTTAGGGTGCGTTTGAAGTTTAGGGTGAGGGTTCAGGTTCGGGTGAAGGTGAAGGTGAGGGTGTGGGTGAGGGTTAGGGTTAGTGTGAGGGTAATGGTTAGGGTGAGGGTTAGGATGAGGGTGAGCGTTAGGGTTAGTGTTAGATTTAGGGTGAGGGTGAGGGTTAAGGTTAGGGTTAGGGTTAGGGTGAGTATGAGGGTTAGGATTAGGGATAGGGTGAGGGTTAGGTTTAGGCTAAGGTTTAACGTTCGGGTTAGGGTTAAGGTGAGGGTGATGCTGAGGGTTAAGATTAGGTTTAGGGTTAGGGTGAGGGTAATGGTGAGGCTTAGTTTTAGGATTAGGGTTAGGTTTAGGGTTAAGCTTGGGGTGAATTTGAGGGTAAGGGTGAGTTTTAGGGTGAAGGTGAGGGTGAGGTTTAAGGTGAGGTTTAGTGTTAGTGTGAAGTTTAGGGTGAGGTTGAGGTTTAGGTTGTGGGTGAGGGTTCGGGTGAGGGTGAAGTTAAGGGTGTGTGTGAGGGTTAGGGTTAGGGTGACGGATAGGATGAGGTGGGGGTTAGTTTAAGTGTTAGGTTTAGGGTTAGGTTTAGCGTTCCAGTGAGGGTTAGGGTTAGGGTTAGCGCTAGGGTGAGGGTTAGGGTTAGGGTTAGGGTGAGGATTAGGTTGAGGGTTAGGGTGAGGGTGAGTGTTAGGTTTAGCATTAGGGATATAGTGAGTGTGAGTGTAAGAGGTGAGGGTGAGGGTAAGACAGCATTAAGGTTAGTCTGAGGGTGAGGATGAGGCTGAGGTATAGGGTTATGGTCAGGGTTAGGGTGAGGGTTAGTGTGAGGTGTATGTTTAGGGTCACGGTGAGCATTAGGGTTAGGGTCAGGTTTAGGGTTAGGGTAAGGATAGGGTGTGTGTTTGGTTTAGGGTTAGGGTTAGGATGAGGGTGAGTGTTAGGGTTAGGTGAGGGTTAGGTTTAGTGTGAGGGTTATGGTTAGGGTTAGCTTTAGGGTGAGGGTGAGGGTAAGTTTTAGGGTGAGTGTTAGGGTGAGAGTGAGGGTTAGGGTTTGGGTTAGGGTTAGGCTTACGGTTAGGGTGAGGCTGAGGGTTAGGTTTAGGCTGAAGGATAGGGTGACAGTGAGTGTTAGCGTGAGGGTGGGGTTAGGTTTAGGGTTATTGTGAGAGTTAGGGTTAGGTTGAGTGCTAGGGTGAGGGGAAGGGTTAGGGTTATTTTGAGGGTTAGGATTAGTGTGAGGGTTAGGGTTAGAATTAGGCTTAAGTTGAGGTTGAGGTTAAGGGTCAGGTTAGGTTGAGGGTGAGGGTTAGGGTTAGGGTTAGGTTTAGAGTGAGGGGTGAGGGGGAGAATGAGGTTTATAGTTAGTATTACGGTTAGGAGGAGGGCTTGCGTGAGGGCGAGGGTTAGGGTGTGGGTGAGGGTGAGGATGAGGTTTTAGGTAGGTAAGTGTTAGGTAGTTTGTTTAGGGTTAGGGATAGGGTGAGGATTAGGATGAAGGTGAGGGTTAGGGTGTGGGTGAGGGTTAGGGTGAGGGTTAGGATTAGGGTTAGTGTGAGGGTTAAGGTTATGGTGATGTTTAGGGTGAGGGTGAGGGTTGGGTGAGGGTGAAGGTGAGGGTGAGGGTATGGGTTAGGGTGTTGGTGAGGGTTAGGTTTAGGGTGAGGGTTAGGGTGACAGTGAGTATTAATGTGAGGTTGAGGGTTAGGGTTAGTGTTAGAGTGAGGGTTAGGGATAGGGTGAGGGTTAGGGTGAGGTGTAGGGTTAGGGTTATGGTGAGGGTTAGGGTTATTTTGAGGGTTAGTGTTAGAGTTAGGGTTAGGGTTAGTGTGAGAGTAATGGTTAGGGTGAGGGTTAGGATGAGGGTGATGGTTAGAGTTAGTGTTAGGTTTAGGGTGAGGGTTACATTTAGGTTTAGGGTTAGGGTGAGTGTGAGGGTTAGGATTAGGGTTAGGGTGAGTGTTAGGGTTAGGCTAAGGGTTAGGGTTAGGGTTAAGGTGAGGGTGAGGCTGAGGATTAGGATTAGGTTTAATGTTAGGGTGAGGGTGATGGTGAAGCTTAGGTTTAGGATTAGGGTTAGGTTTAGGGTTAAGCTTAGGGTGAGGGTGAGGGTAAGGGTGAGTTTTATGGTGAGGGTGAGGGTTAGGGTGAGGTTTAGTGTTAGTGTGAAGTTTAGGGTGTGGTTGAGGTTTAGGGTGAGGGTGAGTGTTCAGTTGAGTGTGAAGGTAAGGGTGTGTGTGAGGGTTAGAGTTAGGGTGACGGTTAGGGTGACGGTGAAGGTTAGTGTAAGTGTTAGGTATAGCATTACTTTTAGCATTCCCGTGAGGGTTAGGGTTAGGGTTAGCATTAGGGTGAGGTTTAGGTTTAGGGTTAGGGTGAGGGTTACTTTTAGGGTTAGGGTGAGAATTAGAGAGAGGTTTAGGGTTAGGGTTAGGGTGAGAGTAAGGGTTAGGGTGAGGGTGAGGGTGAGATTGAGGGTTAGGGTTAGCGTTCGGGTGAGGGCTAGGGTTGGGTGAGGGTTAGGGTTAGGGTGAGGGTTAGGGTTAGGGTGAGGGTTAGGGTTAGTGTGAGGATTAGGTTGAAGGTGAGAGTTAGAGTGAGGGTGAGGGTTAGGATGAGGGTTAGGCTTAGTGTTAGGGTGAGGGTTAAGGTTAGGGTGATGTTTAGAGTGAGGCTTCGGTTTGGGTGAGGGTGAGGGTTCGGGTGAGGGTTCTAGTTAAGGTGTGGTTGAGGGTTAGGTTTAGGGTGAGGGTTGGGTGCCAGTGAGGATTAGTGTGAGGTTGAGGGTTAGGGTGAGAGTTAGGGTTAGGGTGAGGGGTAGGGGGAGGGGGAGGGTTAGGGCTATGTTGAGGGGTAGGGTTATTTTGAGGATTAGGGTTAGTGTTAGGGCTAGGGTTAGTGTCAGGATAATGGTTACGGTGAGGGTGAGGGTTAAGGTTAGCATTAGGTTTAGGGTGAGGGTAAGGGTTACAGTGAAGGTTAGTGTTAGTTGAGTGTGAGGGTTAGGATTAGGGATAGGATGAGAGTTAGGTTTAGACTAAGGTTTAGAGTTTGGGTTAGGGTTAAGGTGATGGTTGTCTGATTGTTAGATTTAGGTTTAGGTTTAGGGTGAGGATGATTGGGAGGCTTAGGTTTAGGATTAGGGTTAGGTTTAGGGTTATGCTTAGGGTGAGTGTGAGGGTAAGGGTGAGTTTTAGGGTGAGGGTGAGGTTTAGTGTTAGTGTGAAGTTTAGATTGAGGTTGAGGTTTAGGGTGAGGGTGAGGGTTCAGGTGAGAGTGAAGGTAAGTATGTGTGTGAGGGTTAGGGTTAGGGTGATGGTTAGGATGACGGTGAGGGTTAGTGTAAGTGTTAGGTTTAGGGTTAGGTTTAGCGTTCCAGTGAGGGTTAGGGTTAGGGTTAGCGCTACTGTGAGGGTTAGGGTGAGGGTTAATTTAGGGTTAGGGTGAGAGTTAGAGTGAGGGTTAGGGTCAGGGTTAGGGTGAGAGTAAGGATTAGGGTGAGGGTGTGGGTGAGAGTGAGGGTTAGGGTTAGCTTTCGGCTGAGGGCTAGGGTTGGGTGAGGGTGAGGGTTAGGGTTAGGGTTAGGGTTAGGGTAAGTGTGAGGATTAGGGTTAGGTTTAGCGTTAGATTTAGGGTGAGGATAAGTGTTAGGGTGAGGTTTAGGTTGAGGGTGAGGTTTAGGGTTAGCATTAGTGTTAGGGTGAGGGTTAAGGTGAAGGTTAGTGTTTGGGTTAGGGTGAGGTTGACGGTGAGGGTTAGTGTTAGGGTTAGGGTGATTTTTAGGGATAGGGTGAGGGTTAGGGTTAGGGTTAGTTTGTGGGTTAGGTTTAGGGGTAGGGTGAGGGTGAGGGTTAGGGTTAAGTTGAGGGTGAGGGTTAGGTTGAGGGTTAGGGTGAGGGTGAGTGTTCGGTTTAGCATTAGGGATATGGTGAGTGTGAATATAAGAGGTGAGTGTGAGGGTAAGAGTTAGCGTTAAGTTTAGTCTGAGTGTGAGGGTGAGGCTGTGGGTTAGGGTAAGGATGAGGGTTAGGATGAGGGTTAGTGTGAGGTGTATGTTAAGGGTCAGGGTGAGGGTTATGGTTAGGGTGAGGTTTAGGGTTAGGGTTAGGGTGACGTTGAGGCCGAGGGTTACAGTTAGGATTAGGGTTAGGTTTAGTGTTAAACTGAGGGTGAGGTTGAGGGTGAGGGCTAGGGTTAAGGTGAGGGTTAGTGTGAGGCTTATGGTGAGGGTTAGGGTGAGGGTTAGTGATAGGGTTAGGGTTAGGGTGAAGGTTAGGGCAAGGCTAAGGCTTAAGGTGAGGGTTAGGGAGAGTCTAAGTGTTAGGGTGAGGGTGAGGGGTAGGGTTAGTGAGGGTGAGGATTACGTACAGTGTGAGGGTTAGGGTTAGGGTTAGGGTTAGGGTGAGTTTAAGATTAAGGGTGAGGGTTAGGGTGATAGGGAGGGTTAGTGTTAGCCTTAGTCCAAGTGTGAGGGTTATGGTGAGGCTTAGGTTTAGGGTTAGGTTTAGGTTTAAGATGAGGGTGAGGGTAAGGTTTAGGTAAGAGTGAGGGTTAGTTTTAGTGTGAGGTTTAGGGTTCGGTTTGGGGTGAGGGTAAGGGTTAGGGTGAAGGTTATGGTGAGAATGAGGGTTAGAGTTATCGTATGTGTTAGGGTGAAGGTTATAGTGATCTTTAGGGTTAGGGTTAGGGTTAGCTTTAGGGTGAGGGTTAGCGGGAGGGTAAGTATTAGGGTGAGGGTTAGGGTGAGCATTAGGCTTAGCATTATGGTTAGGGTGAGGGTTAGTTTTAGGGTTAGAGTTAGGTTTACTGTGAGGCTGAGGGTTAGGGTTAGGATTAGGGTTAGGGTTATGGTTAGGTTGAGGTTGAGGATGAGGGTGAGGGTTAGGTTTAGGATTAGGCTTAGGTTTATGTTTAGGCTTAGGTTGAGGGTGAGGGTGAGGGTTAGTGTTAGTGTAAGGGTTAGGCTTAGGGTGAGGTTTAGGGATTGGGCGAGCGTTAGAGTGAGGGTATGCGTGAGGGTGAGACTGAGGATTAGGGTGTGGGTGTGGGTTAGGTTTAAGGTGAGGGTTAGGGTGACAGTGAGCGTTAGCGTGAAGGTTAGGGTGAGAGCGAGGGTTCGGGTTTTCTTGAGGGATAGGGTGAGGGTTAGGGTTGGGGTTAGGGTTTGGTTTAGGGTGAGGGTGAGGTTTAGGTTTAGGGTTAGGGTGAAGTTTAGGATGAGGGTTAGGGTTAGGATTAGGGTTAGGTTAAGGGCTAGGGTGAGGGTGAGCGTTAGGGTTAAGGTGAGGGTTAGGTTTAGGGTTAGGGTGAGGGTTCGGTTTAGGGTTAGGGTTAGGGTTAGGGTGAGAGTTAGGATGGAGGTTAGGGTTAGGGTGAGGTTTAGGGTTAGGAGTAGGTTTAGGTTGAGGGTTAGGGTTAGGATCAGGTTTAGGGTGAGATCTAGGGTGAGGGTGAGGTTATAGTTAGGGTAGGGTGAGGGTTAGGGTGAGAGTTAGCTTCACGATTGGGGTTAGGGTGAGAGTTAGGGTTACTGTTAGGGTTAAGGTTAGAGTGAGGGTTAGGATTAGGATTAGTTTTAGCGTTAGGGCTAGGTTGAGGGTATGGGTTAATGTTAGGTTTAGGGTGAGGTTTAGGGTTAGGGTTAGGGTTAGTGTTAGGGTTAGGTTTACGGTTATGTTGAGGGTTAGGGTTAGGGTGAGATTTAGGGTTAGGGTTAGGTTTAGTGTTAGGGTTAGGGTTACGGTTATGTTGAGGGTTAGGGTTATGGTGAGGGTTAGGGTGAGGGTTAGGGTTTGGGTGAGGTTTAGGGTTTGTGTTACAATGAAGGTGAGGGTTAGGATTAGGGTTAGGGTGAGGGTGAGGGTGAGGGTTAGGGTTAGGGTTAGGGTGAGGGTTAGGTTGAGGGTTAGGGTTTGGGTTAGGGTTAGGTTGAGGGTGAGGTTTAGGGTGAGGTTTAGGGTTAGGGTTAGGGTTAGGGTGAGAATTAGGATGGAGGTTAGGTTTAGGGTGAGGGTTAGGGTTAGGTGTAGGTGTAGGTTGAGTGTGAGGTTGAAGGTTAGGGTTAGAATTGGGGTTAGGGTGAGATCTAGGGTGAGGGTGAGTATTATGGTTAGGGTAGAGTGAGGGTTAGGGTGAAAGTTAGCTTTAGGATTAGGGTTAGGGAGAGAGTTAGGGTTAGTGTTAGGGTTAGTGTTAGAGTGAGGGTTAGGGTTAGGATTAGTTTTAGGATTAGGGATAGGATGAGGGTATGGATTAGTGTTAGGTTAAGGGTGAGGTTTAGGGTTAGGGTTAGTGTGATGGTTAGGGTTAGGTTTACGGTTATGTTGAGGTTTAGGGTTAGGGTGAGGGTTAGGGTTAGTGTTAGTCTTAGGGTGAGGGTGAGGGTTAGGATTAGGGTTAGTTTTAGGATTATTGTTAGGGTTAGGGTTATACTTACGGTTACGTTTAAGGTTTATGGTTATTTTTAGTGTTAGTGTTAGGGTTACAGGTACGGTGAGGGTGAGGATGAGTGTGAGGCTTAGTGTTAGGGTTAGGGTGAGGTTTAGGGTTAGAGTTATTGTTAGGGTTATGGTTAGGGTTAGGATGAGGGGTACGGTTAGGGTTAGTGTGAGTGTTAGGGTTACTGTGAGGGTTAGGGTTAGGTTTAGGGTTAGGGTGATGGTTAGGTTGAGGGTTAGGGTTTAGGTTAGTGTTAGGGTGAGAGTGAGGGTTAAGTTGAGGTTTCCGGTTAGGGTTAGCTTAGGGTGAAATTTAGGGTGATGTAAGAGGTAGGGTGAAGGTTAGGTTTAGGGTGAGGTTGAGGGTTAGGGTTAGGGTTAACGTTATGGTGAGATTAAGTGTTAGGTTGAGGGTTAGGGTGAGGGTGAGGGTTAAGGTTTGGGCTCGTGTTAGAGTGAGGGTTTGGGTTAGGGTTAGGTTGAGGGTTAGATGGGAATGTTAAGGTTAAGTTTAGGATTAGGTTCATGGTTAAGGTTAGGGTTAAGGTAAATATGAGGGTGTGTTACGTTTAGGGTTCGGGTGAGGGCTAGGATGAGGGTGAGGTTTAGGGTTAGGCTGAGCGTAATTTAGTGTGAGGGTTAGGGTTAGGGTTAGGTTTAGGTTGAGGGTAAGAGTTAGGGTGAGAGTTAGGTTGAGAGTGAGGGTGAAGCCTAGGGTTAGGGTTAGGTTTAGAGTGAGGTTAAGGATGAGGGTTAGGGTTAGGATTAGGGTTAGGGTTACGCTGAGGCTGAGGGTGAGGGTTAGGATGAGGGTAAGGGTTAGGGTGAGGGTTAGTGTGCGGATGAGGATTAGGCTGAGGGTGAGGGTTGAGGGTGAGGGTTAGGATTAGAGTTAGGGTTAGGGTTAGGGTGAGAGTGAGGGTGAGCGTGAGGTTTAGGGTTAGGGTTATGTTTAGGGTGAGGGTTAGGGTTAAGGTTAGGATTAGGGTTAGGATGAGGGTTAGGGTTAGGGTTAGGGTGAGGATAAGCATTAGGTTGAGGTTCAGGGTGAGTGTGAGGGTTACGGTTATCATGAGTGTTAGGGTGAGTTTTAGGGTGAGGGTTAGGGTTTTAGTGTTAGGGTGAGTGTGAGTGTTAGGGATAAGGTTAGGGTTAGGGTGAGGGTTAGGTTTAGGATATTGTTAGGGTGAGGGTTAAGGTTAGGGTGAGTGTGAGAGTGAGTGTGAGTGTGAGGCTTATTGCTAGGTTTAGGTTTAGGGTGAGTGTGAGGTTGAGGGTTAGGGTTAGGATTAGGGTTAGGGTTATGCTGAGGGTGAACGTGACGGTTAGGGTGAGTGTAAGGGTTAGGGTGAGGGTTAATATGAGGGTGAGTTTTAGGCTGAGGGTGAAGGGTGAGGGTGAGGGTAAGGATTAGGGTTACGGTTAGGTTAAGCTGAGGGTGAGTGTGAGGGTGAGGGTGACATTTAGGCTTAGGTTTAGGGTTAGGGTGAGGGTGAGTGTGAAAGTGAGAGTGAGTATAAGGGATAGGGTTAGGGTTAGGGTTAGGGTTAGGTTGAGGGTGTGTTTGACGGTTAGGGTTAGCATTAGGTTTAGTGTTAAGCTGAGGGTGAGGTTGAGGGCAAGGTTTAGGGTGAGAGTTAGGCTTAAAGTTAGTGTGAGGGTTAGGGTTAGGGTGATGTTTAGGGTGAGGCTGAGGTTTAGGGTGAGGGGTAGGGTGAGGGGTAGGGTTAGTGTCTGGGTGAGGGTGAGGGTTAGTGTTAGGGTTAGGGTTAGGGTGAGGGGTATGGTGAGGGGTATGCTTAGGGTCATGGTGAGGGTAAGTTTTAGTGTGCGGGATGGGTTTAGGGTTAGTGTTAGGTTGAGGGTAAGTGTTAAGGTGAGGGTTAGGATTAAGGTTAGGGTTAGGGTTAGGCAGAGGGTGACGTTGAGGTTGAGGATGAGGTTTAGGGTTAGGGTTAGGATTAGGGTGAGGTTAAGGGTTGGGGAGAGTGTTAGGGTGAGGGTTAGGTTTAGGGTGAGGGTGAGGGTGACGGTGAGGGTAAGGCTTAGGGTTAGGGTTAAGTTTAGGGTGAGGGTCAGGTTGAGAGTTAGAGTTAGGATTAGGGTAAGGTTTACACTGAGCGGGAGGGTGAGGGTTGTGGTGAGGGTAAGGGTTAGGGTGAGGGTTAGTGTGAGGGTCAAGTTTAGGCTGATGGTGAGAGGTGAGGGCGAGGGTTAGGATTAGGCTTACAGTTAGGGTTTGGCTGAGTGTGAGTGTGAGGGTGAGGGTGAGGTTTAGTGTTAGGTTTAGTGTTAGGGTGAGGGTTAGGGTGAGGGTGAGGTTGAGGGTAAGCATTAGTGTTAGGGTGAGGTTTCGTGTTAGGGTTAGGGTGAGCATGAGGGTGTGGGTTATGATTAGGGGTAGGGATATTTTTAGGCTGAGGGTGAGGGTGAGGGTTAGGGTTAGGTGAGGGTTAGGTTTAGGGTTAGGTTGAGGGTGAAGGCGAGGGTTACTGTTAGGATTAGGGGTAGGTTTAGTGTTCAGCTGAGGGTGAGGGTGAGGGTGAAGGCAAGGGTTAGAGTGAGGGTTAGACTTAAGGTTAGGGTGAGGGTTAGGGATAGGGTTATGTTTAGGGTGATGGTGAGGGTTAGGGTTATGGTTAAGGTTAGACTTAGGGTTAGGGGAAGGGTGAGGGTGAGGGTAAGGGTCAGATTTAGGGTGATTGTTAGGTTTATGTTTAGGGTGAGGATTAGGGTTAGGATTAGGGTTAGGATGAAGGCTAGGATGAGGGTGAGGTTTAAGGTGAGGGTGAGGTTTAGGGTTAGAGTTAGTGTTAAGGTGAGGGTTAGGGTTAAGTTCAGGATGAGGGTTAGGGTTAGGGTTCGGGTGAGGATATGCATTAGGGTGAGTTTTAGGGTGAGAGTGAGGTTTAGGGTTATCATGAGTGTTATGGTGAATTTTAGGGTGAGGGTTAGGATTTTAGGGTTAGGGTGAGTGTGAGTGTTAGGGTTAGGGTTAGGGTTAGGGTTAGGGTAAGTGTTAGGTATAGGGTTAGGGTGAGAGTGAGGGTTAGGGTTATGGTGAGGGTGAGGGTGAGGGTGAGGCCTAGGGTTAGGTTTAGGTTTAGGGTGAGGGTGAGGTTGAGGGTTAGGTTTAGGATTGGAGTTAGGGTTACGCTGAGGGTAAGGTTGAAGGTAAGGGTTAGGGTGAGGGTGAGGGTGACGTGAGGGTTAGGCTTAGGGTGAGGTGTGAGGTTGAGGTTTAGGATTAGAATTACGGTTATGGTTAGGCTGAGGTTGAGGTTGAGTATGAGGGTGAGGCCTAGGGTTAGGATTAGGTTTAGGGTGCGGGTGAGGGTTAGATGTAGGGTGAGTGTTAGGTTTAGGGTTAGGGTGAGGGTTAGGGTTAGGATTGGGGTTAGGGTGAGGGTGAGGGTGAGGGTTAGCATTAGGGTTAGGGTGAGGGATAGGGTTAGGATGAGGGTGAGGGTGAGGGTGAGTGTTAGGGATAGGTTTAGGTTTAGGGTTAGGGTTATTGTTAGGGTTAGTGTTAGAGTTACGGTTACGGTGGGAGTGAGGGTGAGGTTTAGGGTGAGGGTAAGCTTTTGGGTGAGGTTTAGGGTTAGGGTTAGGGTTAGGGTTAACTTTAGGGATAGGGTGAGGGTGAGGTTTAGGGTTACGGTTAGGATTCTTTTAGGGATAGGGTTAGGGTTAGGGTTAGGGTTAGTGTTAGTTTTAGGATTAGGAATAGAGTTAGTGTGACTATTAGGGTTAGGGTTATGTTTAGGCTTAGGGTTAGGCTGAAGGTGAGGGTGAGGTTTAAGATTGAGGTGAGGGTTAGATTTAGGATGTGGTTTAGGGTTAGGATTAGGGTTAGGGTGAGGGCTAGGGGGATGGTGAGGGTTAGCGTTAGGGTTAGGGTGAGGTTTAGGTTTAAGTATAAGTCTAGGGTTAGGGTGAGGGTTTGGGTTAGGGTAAGGTTTACGGTTAGGGTGAGGGTTAGGTTTAGGATGAGGGTTAGGGTTAGGTTTAGGGTTAGGGTGAGGGTGAGTGTTAGGATTATGTTAAGGGTTATGTTTATTGTTAGGGTTAGGGTTACAGTTAAGATGAGGGTGAGGATGAGTGTGAGGATTAGTGTTAGGTTTAGGGTTAGATTTAGGGTTAGGGTTATGGTTAGGGTTAGGATTAGGCTTAAGGTGAGGCGTAGGTTTAGGGTTAGGGTGAGGGTTAAGTTTACTGTGAGGGTTAGGGTTAGGGTTAGGGTTAGGGTGCGGGCTAGGTTTTGTGTTTTGTTAGGTTTTGTGTTAGCGTTAGGGTGAGGGTGAGGGTTAAGGTGAGGCTTAGGGTTAGGGTTAGGGTTAGGGTTAGAATTAAGGTTAAGGTGAGGTTGAGGGTGAGGGATAGGGTGAGGTTTAGGATTAGGGTGAGGTTAAGGGTTAGGGTTAGGCTTAGTGTTAGGCTTCGGGTTATGGTGAGGGTGAGCATGAGGGTTTGGATTAGGGTCAACTTTTGGGTTATTGTTAGGGTTAGGGTTACCTTTACGGTGAGGGTGAGGTTAGGGTTAGGGTTTAGGTGAGGTTTAGGGTTAGGGTTAGGGGTACTGGTAGGGTGAGGGATTGGGTTAGGTTTAGGGTTTTGGTGAGGGTGACGGTTAGGTTTATGGTTAGGGTTATTGTTAGGGTTAGGGTTAGACTTACGATTACAGTGATGGTGAGGGTGAGGGTCAAGTTTAGGTTTAGGGTGAGGTTTGGTGTGAGGTAAGAGTTATTTTGAGGGTGAGGTTTAGGGTGAGGTTGAGGGTTAGAGTTAGGGTTAACGTTACGGTGAGGTTAAGAGTTAGGGTGAGGTTTAGGGTGAGGATGAGGGTTAAGGTTAGGGTTAGTGTTAAGGTGAGGGTTAGGGTTAGGGTTATGTTGAGGATTAGGGGGAAGTTTAGAGTTAGGTTTAGGGTTAAGGTTAGTGTAAGTGTGAGTGTTAGGATTAGGGTTAGGGTGTGGGGTAGGGTTAAGATTAGGATGAGGGATAGGATGAGGGTTAGAGTTAGGGTTAGGGTGAGGGTTAGGGTGTGGATAAGCATTAGGGTGAGGTTTAGGGTGAAAGTGAGGGTTAGGGTTTTCATGAGTTACGGTGAGTTTTAAGGTGAGGGTTAGGGTTTTAAGGTTAGGGTGAGTGTGAGTGTTAGGGTTAGGGTTAGGGTTACTGTGACGGTTAGGGTTATGGATAGGGTTAGGGTGAGGGTTAGGGTTACGGGGAGGGTGATGGTGAGAGTGAGGCCTAGGGTTAGAGTTAGGTTTAGGGTGAGGGTGAGGTTGAGGGCTAGGGTTAGGATTAGGGTTATGGTTAAGCTCAGGGTTAGGGTGAGGGTTACAGTGAGGTTAAGGGTTAGGGTGAGGGTGAGTATGAGGGTGAGTGTTAGGCTGAGGATAAGGGGTGAGTGTGAGGGTTAGGATTAGGGTTAAGGTTAGGGTTATACTGAGGGATAGGGTAAGGGTGAGTGTGAGGATTAGGGTGAGGTTTGGGGTTAGGGTGAGGATGAGTGTTAGGGTGAGGGTGAGGGTGAGAGTTAGGGTTTTGGTGAGGGGTAGTATTAGGGTTAGGGTGAGGGTGAGGATGAGAGTTAGTGTTAGGGTTAGGGTGAGGATTAGGGTTAGGTTAGGGTGAGGGTGAGTGTGAGGGTTAGGATTAGGGTTACGGATACTGGTAAGCTGAGGGAGAAGTTGAGGGTTAGTGTTAAGGTGAGGGTTAGTGTTAGGGTTAGGGTGAGTCTGAGGGTTAGGATTAGGGTTAGGGTTAGGGTTAAGGTTAGGTTGCAGTTGAGGGTGAGGGTGAGGGTTTGGGTTAGGATTAGGGTTAGGTTTAAGGTTAGGCTGAGGGTGAGGGTGAGGGTGAGTGTTAGGGTAAGGGTGAGGGTTAGGCTTAGGGTGATGTTTAGGGTGAGGGTGAGGGTTAGGGTGAGGGTATGGGTGAGGGTGAGACTGAGGTTTAGGGTGGGGGTGTGGGTTAGGTTTTAGGTGAGGGTTAGGGTAATGGTGAGCGTTAGGGGTAGGTTTAGGGTGAAGGTGAGCGTTATGGTTAGGGTTAGGGTGAGGGATAGGGTGAGAATGAGGGTTAGGTTTTTCGTGAGGGTTAGGGTGTGTGATAGGGTGAGGGTTAGGTTAAGGGTTACGCTTAGGGTGATGGTGAGGGTGAAGGTGAGGGTGGGGGTTAGGTTAAGGATTAGGGTTAGGGTTAGGTTTAGGCTGAGGGTGAGGTTTAGGGTTAGGGTTAGGGTGATGTTAAGTTTTAGGGAGAGGGTTAGGGTGAGGGTTAAGTTTAGTTTTAGTGTTAGGGTGAGGGTTAGGGTTCGGGTGATGTTTAGGCTGAAGGTGAGTGTTAGGGTGAGGGTTCGGTTCGGGTGAGGGTTAAGATGTGGGTGAGGGTTAGGCTTAGAGTGAGTGTTAGGGTGACGGTGAGGGTTAAGTTGAGGGTGGGGCTTAAGGTTAGGGCTAAGTTGAGGGTTAGGTTTAGGGTTAGGGTTAGGGTTAGTGTTAGGTTGAGGGGTAGGTTTATGGTTAGAATGAGGGTTAGGGTTATTGTGATTGTTAGGGTTAGGTTTAGGGTTAGGTTTAGGATGAGGATAAGGGTTAGGGTGAGGGTTAGGGTTAGGTTGCGGTTGAGGGTTAGGTTTAGGGTGAGGGTTAGGGTTAGGGTTAGAGGTAGGGTTAGGGTGAGGGTGAGGGTTAGTGTTAGGGTTAGGGATAGGTTTAGGGTGAGGGTGATGATGAGGGTTAGGTTAAGGTTTAGGGGTAGATTTAGGGTTAGGCTTAGGGTGAGTGTGAGGGTGATGGTGAGGTTTAGGGTGAGTGTTAGGGTTCGGGTTAGGGTGAAGGTTAGGGTTAGGTTGATGTTTAGGGTGAGGTGAGTGTTAGGCTGATGTTGAGGGTTAGGCTGAAGGTGAGGTTTAGGTTGAGGTTTAGCATTAGGGTGAGTGTTAGGGTTAGGGTTAGGCATAGGGTTATTGTGAGGATTAGGGTTAGGGTTAGGTTTAGGGTTAGGTTGAGGGTAAGCATTAGGGTGAGGTTTAGGGTGAGGGTGAGGGTTAGGGTAGGGTGAGGGTCAGGGATTGGGTTAGGGTTAGGGTGAGGATTAGGGATAGGGTGAGGTTTAGCGATAGGTTTAGGGTTAGGGTGACAGTTAGGATTAGAGACAGGGTGAGGGTGAGGGTTAGGGTTAGGATTAGGGTTAGGGTAAGGGTTATGTTGAGGGTGAGGGTTAGGGTGAGAGTGAGGTTTAGGTTAGCCTTAGAGTTTCTTTGAGGGTTAGTGTGAGGGTTAGGGTTAGGTTTAGGGTTAGAATTAGTGTGAGTGTGAGGGTTAGTTTTAGGGTTAGGTTGAGGGTGAGGGTTAGGGTGAGGGTTGGGGTTAGTGGGAGTTTTATTCTTAGGGCTAGGGTTATGGTTAGGGTGAGGGTAAAGGTTAGGGTTAGGATTAGTTTGAGGGTTAGTGTTACAGTTAGGGTTAGGGTTATTGTTAGCGTTAATTTGAGGGTGAGTTTAAGGGTTACGGGTAGAGTTAGGTTGTGAGTGACGGTGAGGGTGAGGGTGAGTGTTCGATTTATGTTTAGGTTTTGGATGAGGGTGAGGTTGCGGTTTATGATTAGGGTTAGGGTGAGGGTTAGGGTGAGGGTGAGGGTTTGAGTGAGGGTGAGGCTTAGAGTTAGCATTAGGATTAGGCTTAGCATTAGTGTGAGGGTTAGGGTTAAGTTTAGGGCTAGGGTGAGGATGAGGGTGAGCGTGAGGGGTAGGGTTAGGGTTAGGGTTAGGGTTAGTGTTAGTGTGAGGGTGAGAGTGAGAGTTATGGTTAGGGTGAGGGTAAGGGTGAGGGTTATGGTTAGGATTAAGGTTGGTTTGAGGGCTAGGTTGATGGTGAGGATTAGGTTTAGGGTGAGGTTTAGGTTTAGGCTTAGGGTTAGGGTGATGTTTAGCGTTAGGGTTAGGGTGAGGGTTAGGTTTAGTGTGAGTGTTAGGCTTAGGGTAAGGGTTAGGGTGAGGGTAAGTGTTAGGGTGAGGGTTAGGGTGAGAGTGAGGGTTAGGGTTAGCGTGAGTGTTAAGGTGAGGGTTAGGGTTAGGATTAGGGTTAGGGTTAGCCTGAGGGTGAGGTTGAGGGTGAGGGTGATGTTGAGGTGTAGGGTTTTGTTTGGGTTAGGGTTGGTGTGAGGGCTATGGTGAGGGTGAGGGTTAGGGTGAGTGTGAGGGTGAGCGTGAGGGTTAGGGTTGGGGTTAGTGGGATGGATAGGCTTAGGGCTAGTGTTATGGTTAGGGTGAGGGTAAAGGTTAGAGTGGGGGTTAGGGTGAATGTGAGGGTTACGATCATCATGTTAGGGTGAGGGTTACGGTTAGGGTTAGGGTTAGGGTTAGGTTGAGGTTTAGAGTTACAGTTAGGTTTAGGGTTATTGTTAGGGTTAAAGTGAGGGTGAGGGTAAGAGTTACAGTTAGAGTTAGGTTTTGAGTGAGGGTGAGGGTGAGGGTTCGGGTTCGGTTTAGGTTTAAGTTTTGGGTTAGGGTGAGGTTGCGGTTTATGATTAGGGTTAGGGTGAGGGTTAGGGTTAAGTTTAGGGCTAAGGTGAGGATGAGGTTGAGTGTGAGGGTTAGGGTTAGGGTTAGGGTGAGCATTAGGGTTAGCTTGTGGGTTAGGGTTAGTGTTAGGGTGAGGGTGATATTGAGATTTACGGTTAGGGTGAGGGTAAGGGTGAGGGTTAGGGTTAGGATTAGGGTTGGTTTGAGGGCTAGGGTGATGGTGATGATTAGGTTTAGGGTGAGGTTTAGGGTTAGGCTTAGGGTTTGGGTGATGGTTAGCGTTCGGGTTAGGGTGAGGGTTAGGTTTAGTGTGAGCGCTAGGCTTAGGGTAAGGCTTAGGGTGAGGGTAAGTGTTAGGGTGAGGTTTAGGGTGAGAGTGAGGGTTAGGGTTAGTGTGAGTGTTAGGGTTAGGGTTAGGATTAATGTTAGGGTTAGGGTTAGCCTGAGGGAGAGGGGGAGGGGGAGGGTGATGTTGATGTTTAGGGTTTGGGTTAGGGTTAGGGTTAGAGTGAGGGCTATGGTGAGGATGAGGTTTATGGTGAGTGTGAGTGTGAGGTTTAAAGTTAGGATTAGGTTTAGGGTTAGGTTTAGTCTGAGTGTGAGGGTGAGGGTGAGGTTTAGGGTTAGTGTTAGGTTTAGGCTGAGGGCTAGTTTGAGGGTGAGGGTTAGGTTGAGTGTGAGGGTGAGTGTGATGGTTAGGGTTAGGGTAAGGGCTAGGTTTAGGTTTATGGTTAGTGTGAGGTTGGGGTGAGGGTGAGGGTTAGGGAGAGAGTTAGGGTTAGGCTGAGGGTTAGGGTTAGGGTTAGGGTGACGGTTAGTTTAAGATGATGTGGAGAGTGAGGGTGAGGTTTAGGGGTAGGATTAGGGTTAGGTGAGGCTGAGAGTTAGGTTGAGGGTGAGGGTTAAGGTTAGGGTGAGGTTTAGGTTTAGGGTTATGGTGAGGGTGAAGGTTAGTCTTAGGTGATGTTTAGGGTGAGGGTGAGGTTTAGGATGAGGGTGAGATTTCGGGTGAGACTGAAGATTAGGGTTTGGGTGAGGGTGAGAGTGAGGTTGAGGGTTAGGGTTAGGGTGAGTTTTAGGATGAGGGTGAGGGTTTGGTTGAGTCTAAGGGTTAGAGTGTGAGTGAGGGTTAGGTTTACGTTTAGGGTTAGACTGACAGTGAGGTTTAGGGTGCGGCTGAGGGTTAGGATTAGGTTTAAGGTTAGGATTAGGGTTAGAGTGAGGGTTAGGGTGAGGGTGAGGTTTAGGTTTAGGATTAGGGTTCAGTTGAGGTTAGGCTGAGTGTGTGGGTGAGGGATAGCATTCGGTTTAGGGTTAGGCTGAGGGTGAGTGTGAAGGTTAGAGTTAGGGTGAGGGTTAGGCTTATGGTGAGGGTTATTGTGAGGCCGAGGGTTAGAGTGAGGGTTAGGGTTAGGGTTAGCGTGAGGGTTAGGGTGAGAATGAGGGTTAGGGTTAGCCTTAGAGTTAGTGTGAGGGTTAGGGTTAGTTTTAGGGTGAGGGTGAGTGTGAGGATGAGGGTAAGTGTTAGGGTTAGGGTGAGGGTTAGGTTTAGTGTGCGGGTTAGGGTTAGGGTTAGAGTTAGTGTTAGGGTAAGGTTTAGGGTTAGGGTTAGGGTGAAATTGAGGGTTAGGGTTACCGTGAGTGTTAGAGTCAGTGTTAGGGTGAGGGGTAGGGTTAGGGTTAGATTTAGGGTTAGGGTGAGGGTTAGGTTTAGTGTGTGGGTTAGGGTTAGGGTTAGAGTTAGTGTTAGGGTAAGGTTTAGGGTGAGGGTTAGGGTGAAATTGAGGGTTAGGGTTACCGTGAGTGTTAGAGTCAGTGTTAGGGTGAGGGGTAGGGTTAGGGTTAGATTTAGGTTTAGGGTGAGGGTGAGGGTTTTGGTTAGGGTTCGGGTGAAGTTTAAGGTTATGGTTTTGGTTAGGCTGAGTGTTAGAATTAGGGTTAGGGTTAGGTTTAGGGTTAGGATTAGGGTCATTGTTAAGGTTAGGGTGAGTTTGAGGGTGACTTTAAGGATTAGGATTAGGGTTAGGTTTAGGTATAGGGTTAGGATTAGGGTTAGGGTTACGGTTACGGTTATGGTGAGCGTGAGGTTGAGGGTGAGGGTGAGGGTTAGGGTTGGGGTGAGGTTTAGGGTTAGGGTTAAGGTTAAGATTAGGGTTAGGTTTAGGGTTAGGGTGGGGCGTAGGGTGAGGGGTAGCATGAGGGGTAGGATTACGTTTATGGTGAGGGTTAGGGTTAGTGTGAGGGTTAGGGTTAGCGTTAGGGTTAGGGTTAGGGTGAGGGTTAAGTTTAGGTTGGAGGTTTGGGTTGGGGTGAGAGTAAGGGTTAGGGCTAGGGTTAGGTTGAGGGTGAAGGTTAGGGTTAAATTAGGGTTAGGGTTAGGCTGAGGGTGATGGTGAGGATGAGGGTTAGGTTGAGGGTTCGGTTGAGGGTTTGGGTTTGGGTTAGGGTGAGGTTGAGGGTGAAGTTTAGGGTTAGGGTTTCGGTTAGGGTTGCGGTGAGGGTGAGGTAAGGGTGAGGGTTAGGGTTAGGGTGAGGGTGGGGTTTAGGGTTAGAGTTAGAGTTTGGGTGAGGGTTTTGGTGAGGGTTAGGTTTAGGGTTAGTGTTAGTGTTAGGGTTAGGGTGAAGTTTAGGATGAATGTTTGGGTTAGGGTTAGGAAAAGGTTCAGGTTTAGGGTTAGGGTGAGGGTGAGTGTAAGCGTTAGGGTTAGGGTTAGTCTTAGCCTTAGGGTTAGGATGAGGTTGAGGGTGAGGGTGAGGGTTAGGGTTACGATGAGGATGAGGTTTAGGGTTAGAGTTAGTGTTAGGGTGAGGTTTAGGCTGAGGGTTAGTGTTAGGGTAAGTGTTAGGTTTAGGGTTAGGGTGAGGTTTAGGGTGAGGGTTAGGGTTTGGGTTAGGGTTAGGATTAGGGTTAGGGTGAGGGTTAGGGTTAGGGTTAGGGTGAGGCTGAAGTTTAGGGTTAGGATTGGGGTTACGTTTAAGGTTAGGTTGAGGTTGAGGTTGAGGGTGAGGTTTAGGGTTAGGATTACGGTTAGGATTAGGGTTAGGCTGAGGGTGATGGTGAGGGTGAGAGTTAGGGTAAGGGTGAGGGTTAGGCTTAGGCTGATGTTTAGGGTGAGGGTGAGGATTAGCGTGAGGATATGGGTGAGGGTGAGACTGAGGTTTAGGGTGTGGGTGTGGGTTAGGTTTTAAGTGAGGGTTAGGGTGATGGTGAGCGTTAGGGTTAGGTTTAGGGTGAAAGTGAGCGTTATGGTTACGGTTAGGGTGAGGTTAAGGGTTAGGGTGAGGGTTAGGCTGAGAGTGAGGGTTAGGGTTTTCGTGATGGTTAGGGTGAGGGATAGGGTGAGAGTGAGGGTTAGGGTTTTCGTGAGGGTTAGGATGAGGGATAGGGTGAGGGTTAGCTTAAGGGTTACGGTTAGGGTGACGGTGAGTGTGAGGGTTATGGTTAGGTTTAAGTTTAGGGTGAGGGTGAGGGTGAGGGTTAGGTTTAGGATTAGGGTTAGGGTTAGGTTTAGGCTGAGGGTGAGGTTGAGGGTGAGGGTTATTGTTACGGTGAGGGTGAGGTATAGGGTTAGATTTAGCGTTAGGGTGAGTGTTACTGTGAGTGTTAGTGTTAGTGTTACAGTTAGGATTTGGGTGAGGGTGAGTTTGAAGGTTAGCCTTAACCTTAGGCTTAGGCTTAGGCTTAGGCCGAGTGTGACGTTGAGGGTTAGGGTGAGGGTTACGGTTAGGGTTATGGTGAGGGTGAGGATGAAGTTTAGGGTTAGGATTAGGGTTAGGGTGAGCGCTAGGGTGAGGGTTAGTGTGAGGGTTAGTTATGGTGAGTTTTAGGGTTAGTGTGAGGGTTAGTGTTAGTGTTAGGGTTAGTGTAAGAGTGAGGGTAAGTTTTAGGGTGAGGGTTAGGGATAGGATTAGTGTTAGGGTGAGTGTTAAGGTTAGGGTTAGGGTGAGGGTTAGAGTGAGGGTTAGGTTTAGGATTAGGGTTAGGTTGAGGGTTTCAGTGAGGGTGAGGGTTAGGGTTAGGGTTATGGTGAGGTTCAGGGTTAGGTTCAGGGTGAGGGTTAGGGTTAGGTTTAGGTTTAGGGTTATGGTTAGGGTGAGAGTGAGGTTTAGGTTTAGAGTTAGTGTTAGGGTGAGGGTTAGGGTTAGGGTTATTTTTAGTGTTATTGTTAGGGTTAGGGTGAGGGTTAGGGTGAGTGTTAGGGTTAGGGTTAGGGTTTGGATTAGGATTAGGGTATGGGTTAGGGTGAGGGTGAGTGTGAGGGTTAGGGTTAGGATTAGGCTTTGGCTTAGTGTTAGGCTGAGGGTGAGGGTTAGGGTGAGGGTTAGGGTTAGGGTCAGCATGAGGTTTAGGGTTACAGTTAGCATTAGGGTGAGGTTTAGTGTAAGGGTTAGTGTTAGGGTTAGTGTTAGGGTGAGGATAAGGTTTGGTGTTAGAGTTAGGCTTAGGGTTAGGGTGAGGGTTAGCTTTAAGGTGAAGGTTAGGTTTAGCGTGGAGGTTGGGTTAGGGTGAGGGTTAGGGTTAGGTGTAGGGTTAGGATGAGGGTGAGGGTGAGGGTTATGGTTAGGATAAGGTTTAGGCTTAGGCTTAGGCTGAGGCTGAGGGTGAGGGTGAGGGTTAGATTAGGGTGAGGGTTAGGGTTAGGATTAGGGTGAGAGTTTGGGTGAGGGTTAGGGTTAGGATTAGGGTTAGGGTGAGGGCAAGTGTGAGGGTGAGGATTAGGGTTATGTTTAGGGTGAGGGTTAGGTTCAGGTTGAGGTTTTGCGTTAAGGTGAGGGTTAGGCTTAGGGTGGAGGTTAGGGTTAGGATGAGGGTTAGGGTTAGGGGTAGGGTTAGGATGAGGGTGAGAGTGAGGGTTATGCTTAGGATTATGTTTATGTTTAGTTTGAGGGTGAATGTGAGTGTGAGGGTTAAGGTTAGTGTCAGGTTTAGGGTTAGGATTAGTGTGAGAGTTTGGGTGATTGTTAGGGTTAGTATTAGCTTTAGGGTGAGAGCTAGGGTGAGGGTGGGATTAGGGTTATGTTTAGGGTGAGGGTTAAGGTGAAGGTTAGGGATAGGATTAGTGTTAGGGATAGGGTTATTGTTAGGGTTAGGCTTCGGGTTAAGGTTATGTTGAGGTTGAGGCTGAGGATGAGGTTTAGGGTTAGGGTTAGGGTGAGGGTGAGCTTTAGGGTTAGAGTTAGGGTTAGGGTGAGGGTTAGGGTGAGGGTTAGGGTTAGGGTTAGTGTTGGGGTTAGGGTTTGGGTGAGGGATAGGGTGAGAGTGAGGGTTAGGGTTAGTTTTAGGCTTAGGCTTAGTTTTAAGGTGAGGTTGAGTGTAAGGTTTAGGGTTAGGGTTAGGGTTAGGGTTAGGCTTAGTGTTGGGGTTAGGGTTTGGGTGAGGGATAGGGTGAGAGTGAGGGTTAGGGTTAGTTTTAGGCTTAGGCTTAGTTTTAGGGTGAGGTTGAGTGTAAGGTTTAGGGTTAGGGTTAGGGTTAGGGTTAGGCTTAGTGTTAGGGTGAGGGTGAGGGTGAGGGTGAGGGTTAGGATGAGGGTGAGGTTTAGGGTTAGAGTTAGCATTAGCGTGAGTGATAGTATGAGGGTTAGTGTTAGGGTTAGTGTTACAGTTAGGGTTAGGGTGAGGGTGAGTGTGAGGGTTAGGCTTAGGCTTAGGCTTAGGCTTAGGCTTAGGCTTAGTCCAAGCTTGGGGGTGAGGGTAAGGGTTAGAGTTAGGGTGAGGGTTATTTTAGGGTTAGGGTTACGGTTATGGTTATGGTGAGGGTGAGGCTGAGGGTTAGGATTAGGGTTAGGATGAGGTTTAGGTTTAGTGTTAGGGTTAGAGTTAGGGTTAGGGTGAGAGTGAGCTTTAGAGTTAGAGTTAGTGTTAGTGTTAGGGTTAGGGTTAGGGTTAGGCTTAAGCTTAGGCTTAGGCTTAGGCGAGGCTTAGCGTGGGGTTTAGGGTTAGGGTTAGGGTTAGGGTGAGAGTTTGGGTTGGGTTAGGGTGAGGTTTATATGAGGTTTAGGGTTAGGATTAGGGTTAGGGTGAGGGCAAGGGTGAGGGTGAGGGTTAGGGTTAGAGTTAGGTTTAGTGTTATGGTGAGGGTTAGGGTTAGGGTTCCAGTGAGGGTGAGGGTTAGGGTTAGGATTAGGGTGACTGTGAGGTTCAGGGTAGGGGTAGGTTTAGGCGTAGTGTGAGGGTGAGTGTTAGCGTGAGTTTGTGGGTTAGGATTAGGGTGAGGGTTAGAGTTAGGAATAGGGTTAGGGTGATGGCAAGGTTGAGGGTGAGAGTTAGGGTTAGGTTTAGGGTGAGGTTTAGGGTGAGTGTGAGTGTTAGGGTGCCGTTTAGGTTTAGTGTGAGGGTTAGGGTGAGGGTTAGTTTTAGGGTTAATGTTAGGGTGAGGGTTAGGTTTAGTGTCAGTGTACAGGTTGAGGTTAAGGTTAGGGTGAGGTTTAGGGTTAGGATTAGGGTGAGAGTTAGGGTGAGGGTGACGGTGAGGGTTAGGGTTAGGGTTAGGGTTAGGTTGAGGGTTAGACTGAGGGTTAGGCTGAGGGTAAGGGTTAGGGTGAGGTTTAGGGTGAGGGTGAGCGTTATGGTTAGGTTTAGGTTTAGGGTGAAATTTAGGCTGAGTGTTAGGTTTAGGGTGAGGATTAGGGTTAGAATTAGGATAATGGTTAGGGTTAGGGTGAGGATTAGGTTTTGGATTAGGGTTAAGGTTAGGGTTAGGCTGAGGTTGAGGGTGAAGGTGAGGGTTAGGTTTAGGGTTAGGTTTAGTTTAGGGTTACGATGAGGGTTAGGGTGAGGGGTAAGGTTATGGTTAGGGTGAGGGTTAGGGTTAGTGTGAGGGTAAGGCTTAGCATTAGGGTGAGGGTTAGGGTTAGGGTTAGGGTGAGGATTATAATTTGGGTTAGGGTGAGGGTGACTGTTAGCGTGAGGGTTAAGGTTAGGGTGAGGGTAAGGGTTAGGATGGTGGTTAGGGAGAGGGTGAGGGTCAGCGTTACAGTTAGTTTTATGGTTTGGGTGAGGGTTAGGGTGAGACTCAGTGATAGGTATAGGTTGAGGGTAAAGGTTAAGGTGAGGGTTAGGGTTAGGTTTGAGGTAGGGTGTGGGTGAGGGTGAGGATTAGGATTAGAGTGAGGTTTAGGGTGAGGGTTAGGCTGAGGTTAATGGTTAGGGTGAAGGTAAGGATGAGGGCGAGGGTTAGGGTTAGGGTTAGGGTTAGGGTGAGGGGTAGCGTGAGTGTCAGGGTTAGGGTTGGGGTTAGGTTTCGGTTGAGGATTTCGTTTACGCCAAGGTTTGTGTTAGGTTGAGGATTAGGGTGAGGGTGAGGCTGAGGGTGAGGGTGAGTGTTTGGGTGAGGGTGAGGGTTAGGGTGTGGCTGAGGGTTAGGGGTAGGGTGAGGTTTAGGTGACAGTTAGCATTAGGGTGAGGGTGAGGTTAGGTTTAGGTTTAGGGTGACGGTGAGGGTTAGGGTTAGGGTGAGGGTTAGGGTGAGGGATAGGGTTTGTGTGAGTGTCAGGTTGAGTATGAGGGTTACGGTGAGGGTGAGCATTAGGGTTAAGGTTACAGTGAGGGTTAGGGTTAGAGTTAGGGTTAGGGTGAGGGTTAAGTTTAGGGATAGGGTTAGGTTTTGGATGAGGGTTAGGTTTATTGTGAGGGTTAGGATTACGGTTAGGGTTAGAGTTAGGGTGAGGATAAGGGTTAGGGTGAGGGTTAGTTTGAGGCTTAGGTTCAGGTTTAGCGTTAAAGTTAGGGTGAGGGTTAGGGTTGGGTTCGGGTTAGGGTGAGGTTTAGGGTGAGGGTGAGGGTTAGGTTGAGGGTGAGGGTTTGGGTGAGTGTGAAGGTTAGGGTGTGGTTGCGGTTTTGGGTTAGGGTGACGGTTAGGGTTAGGGTGAGGGTGAGTGTTAGGGTTAGGGTTAGGGTGAGGGTGAGTGTTAGGGTTAGGGTTAGGGTATGTGTTAGGATGAGGGATAGCGTAAGGTTAGGTTGAGGCTTAAGTTTAGTGTGAGTTTTAGGGTTACAGTTAGGGTTAGGGTGAGGTTAAGGTTTAGGGTGAGGGTTAGTTGGAGAGTGAGGGTCAGAGTTAGCTTTAGGGTTAGGGTGAGGGTTAGGGTTAGGGTTAGGTTTATGGTGAGGGTGAGAGTTAGGGTTAGTGTTATGGTGAGGGTTAGGGTGAGGGTTAGGGTTAGGTTTAGGGTTAGGTTGAGGGTGAGGGAAAGGGTTAGGTTTAAGACTAGTGGTAGGGTTAGGGTTTGGCTGAGGGTGAGGGATACGGTAAGGTTAGGGTGAGGGTTAGGTTTCGTGTACAGGTTAGGGTTAGGTTAAGGGTTAGGGTGAGGGGTAGGGTTAGGGTTATGTTTAGGGTGAGGGTGAGGGTTACGGTGATGTTTAGGGTGAGGGTGAGTGTGAGCGTTAGGTTGTGGGTGAAGGTTCGGCTTATGGTTAGCATTAGGGTGACAGTGAAGGTTAGGCATAGGGTTAGGTTTAGAGTTATGGTGAGGGTTACAGTTAGCGTGATGTTTAGGGTGAGGTTGAGGGTTAGGGTGAGCGTGAAAGTTTGTGTTATAGTGAGGGTTAGGGTGTGGGTGAGTGTTAGGTTTAGGGTTAGGGTGAGGTTGAGGGAAAGTGTTAGGTTTAGGACTAGGGTTAGGGTTAGGGTTTGGCTTAGGGTGAGGGAAGGAGTGAGGGTGAGGGTTAGGGTGAGGGTTAGGGTTAGGATGATGGTTAGGTTTAGTGTGAAGGTTAGATTTAGGGTTAGGGTTAGATTTAGGGTGAGGATAAGGGTTAGGGTAAGGGTTAGTTTCAGAGTGAGTATTAGTTTTAGGATTAGGGTGAGTGTGAGGGTTAATATTAGGGTTAGGATTAGGGTTAAGGTGCATGTGAGGGTTAGGGATAGGCTAAATGTTAGGGTTAGGGTGAAGGTGAGGGAATGGTTTAGGTTTTGGATTAGTTTTAGGGTTAGGGTTAGGCTTAGGATGAGGGTGAGGGTGAGGTTGAGAGTTAGGTTGAGGGTTAGGTTTAGGGTTAATGTGAGGGTTAGTGTTAAGGTTATGTTTAGGGTGAGGATGAGGGTTAAGGGTTAGGGTTAGGATGAGGGTTCAGGTGAGGGTGAGGGTTAAGGTGTGGGTGAGCTTTATGGTTTGGGTGAGGGTTAGGGTGACAGTGAGGTTTAGTGTTATGGTGAGGCTTCGGTTGAGGTTGAGTGTTAGGGTGTGGGTTAAGATTAGTGTTAGGGTGAGGGTTAGTGTTACGGTGAGGGTTAAGGTGAGGGTAAGGGTTAGGGTGAGGGTTAGGTTGAGGGTGACGGCTAGGGTTAGCATTAAGGATAAGGTGAGGGTGAGGGTTATGGGTAGGTTTAAGGTGAGGACTTGGGTGGGGGTGAGGGTTAGGGTTAGGGTTAGGGATAGGGTGAGGATTAGATTTAGGGTAAAGGTTATGGTGAGCGTTAGGCTGAGGGTAGGATTAGGGTTAGAGTGAAGGTTTGGTTTAGTGTGAGGGATAGGCTTAGGCTTGGGGTTAGTGTTAGGGTGACGGTAAGGGTTAGGGTGAGGGTTAGTGTGAGGGTGAGGGTTAGAGTTAGTACTAGGGTTAGGGTTGGGGTGAGGGTTAGGGTTAGGTTTAGGGTTAGGGTGAGGTTGAGTGTGAGAGTTAGGGTTAGGTTTGGGGTGAGGGTTAGGTTTATGGTTAGGCTGAGGGTGAGGCTGAGGGTTAGGTTTAGGGTTAGGGCTAGGAAGAGGGTGATGGTCCGGATTAGGGTTAGGATCATTGTTAGGGTTAGGCTGAGGTTGAGGCTGTGTGTGAGGGTTAGGTTTAGGTTTAGGGTTAGGTTAGGGTTAGGATGAGGGATAGGGTGAGGGGTAGGGTTAGGGATAGTGTGAGGGTTAGGGTTAGTGTGAGGGTTAGGGTTAGGGTTAGAGTTAGGGTTAGTGTGAGGGTGACGGTTAGGTTTAGGTTTAGGGTTAGGAAGAGGGGTACTGTGAGGGATAGGGTTAGGCTTAGGGTTAGAGTGAGGATCAGGGTTAGGTTTAGGGTTCGGGTGAGGGTAAGGCTTAGAGTGAGCTTTTGGGTTAGGGTGAGCGTTAGAGTGATGGTTATGCTTACTGTGAGGTTTTGGGTTAGGGTTAGGGTTAGGGTGAGTGTGAGAGTGAGGGTTAGTGTTAGGATTATGGTTAGGGTTAGGGTTAGGTTTAGGATGAGGGTGAGGTTTAGGTTTAGGGTGAGGTGTAAGGTTAGGGTTAAGGTGAGTGTTAGCTTGAGGGTTAGGATTAGGGTTAGGGTGAGGGTTAGGTTTAGTGTGAGGGTTAGGGTTAGGGTTAGGTTTAGGATGAGGGTAAGCGTTAAGGTGAGGTTTAGGGTGAGAGTGAGGGTTAGGTTTAGCGTGACTGTTAGTGTGAGGGTTAGGGTGAGGGTTAGTGTTTGGGTTAGGTTGAAGGTGAGGGTGAGGCTGAGGGTTAGGATTAGGGATAGGGTTATGATGAGGGTTAGTGTGAGGGTTAGGGTTAGGGTGAAAGTGAGGGTGAGGGTTAGGGTTAGTTTGAGGGTTAGGGTTAGGATTGGGGTTATGGTGACGGCTAGGTTGAGGTTGAGTGTTAGGGTTAGGCTTTGGATTAGGGTGAGGGATAGGTTTAGTTTGAGGGTTAGGGTAGGGTTAGGGTTAGGGTGAGGGTGAGTGTTAGGGTTATGGTTAGTTTTAGGGTGAGGTGTAGAGTGAGGGTTAGGGTTACGGTTAGGTTTAGAGTTCGATTGAGGTTTTCGGTTAGGTAAGGATTTGGGTTAGGGTGAGGATTAGGTTGATGGTGAAGGTTAGGGTTATGGTGAGTGGTAGGGTTGGGGTTAGGGTTAATTTGAGGGTGAGAGTTAGTTTTGGGTTTAGGGTTAGGGTTATTGTAGTGGTTAGGATTTGGGTTAGGGTGAGGGTTAGTGTGAGGTTTAGGGATAGGTTTAGGGCTAGAGTTTGAGTGAGGTTGAGTATTAGTTTTAGGATTAGGGTTAGGGTTAGGTTTAGGCTGAGGGTGAGGGTGTGGGTGAGTGTTAGGTTTAGGTTTAGGGTTAGGTTAGTGTTAGGATGAGGGTTAGAGTGAGGTGTAGGGTTAGGGTTAGGTTGAGGGTTTTGGTTAGTATGAGGGTTAGGGTTAGGGTTAATGTAAGCCTGAGGGTGAGGGTAAGGGTTAGGTTTAGGGTTAGTGTGAGAGTTAATGTGAGACTGCGGTTTAGCGTTTGGGTTAGGGTGAGGGTTAGGGTTAGGGTTAGGGTTAGGGTTAGGGTGAGGGTGAGGGGTAGGGTGATGGTTATTTTTAGGGTTCGGGTTAGGGTTCGGTTGAGGGTTTCAGTTAGATAAGTGTTAGTGTTAGGGAGAGGACTAGGGTGAGGGTGAGGGTTAGGGTGAGGGATAGGATTAGTGTGAGGGTTAGGCTTAGGATTAGGGTGAGGGTTTGGATTAGGGTGAGGTTTAGGGTGAGGGTGAGTGTTAGGGTTAGGATGAGGGTTGCGGTTAGGTTTAGGGTGGGTGTTAGTGTGAGGGGCAGGGTTAGAGTTAGCGTGAGGGATAGATTTAGTGTCAGGGTTAGGGTTACAGTGAGGATAAAGGTAAGGTGAGGGTTAGGGTTAGCTTTAGTGTGAGGGTAAGGGTTAGGGTGAGGGTTAGGGTTAGGGTTAGGGTTAGGTTGAGGGTTAAGGTGAGGGCTAGGGTTAGGGTTAGGGTGAGGGCTAGGTTTAGTGTGAGGGTTAGGGTTGGGGTTAGGTTGAGGCATAGGGTTAGGGTTAGGGTGAGGGTAAGCCTTAGTGTGAGGGAGAGGTTTAGGATGAGGGTGAGCTTTAGGGTTAGTGTGAGTGTTAGGTTCAGGGATAGTGTTTGGTTAGATTGAGGGTAAGGTTTAGGGTTAGGGTGAGGGTTAGGGTGATGGTGAGAGTGAGGGTGATGGTTAGGGTTAGGGTTAGGGTGAGCCTGAGGGTTCGGGTTCGGATTAGCGTTACGGTTAGATTTAGGCTGAGGCTGAGGGTGAGGGTGAGGGTGACATTTATGTTTAGTGTTAGGGTGAGGGGTAGGTTTAGTTTGAGGGTTAGGGTGAGGCTGAGTTTAAGGGTTAGGGTGAGCGTTAGGGTGAGGGTGAGGGTTATGTTTAGGATTAAGGTTAGGGTGAGGGTTAGGGTGAGGGTTAGGGCTATTGTTAGGGTGAGGGTTAGGGCGAAGATTAGGGTGAGGGTGAGGGTTAGGGTTAGGATTAGGGTTAGTGTGAGGGCTAGGGTGAGGTTGAGGGATAGTCTTAGAATTAAGGTTAGTTTAGGGTGAGAGTAAGGGTTAGAGTTAGGGTGAGGGTTAGGGTAAGATTTAGGGTTAGGGTGATGGTTAGGGTGAGGGTTAGTTTTAGATTTAGGGTTAGCATGCGGGTTAGGGTGAGGGGTAGGTTTAGGGTTAGGGTGAGGGTGAGCTTTAGGGTAAGGGTGACGGTTAGGGATAGGGTTAGGTTTACGTTGAGTGTTAGGGTTAGAGCTAGGGTGAGGGTGAGTTTTAGGGTTACTGTGAGTATTAGGGTGAGGGTTAGGGTGAGGGTTAGTTTAGGGTTAGGGTGATGGTGAGGATTAGGGTTAGGGTTAGTGTGAGGGTTAGGTTTGTGGTTAGGGTGAGGGTTAGAGTTATGCTGAGGGTGAGGTTTAGGGTGAGGTTTACTTTCAGGGTTAGGGTTAGTGTGAGGTGTAGGGTGAGGGTTAGGGTTAGATTTAGGGTTAGCATGAGGGTTAGGGTGAGGGGTAGTGTTAGGATTAGGTTTAGGGTTAGGTTTAGGGTGAGAGTTAGGGTTAGGGTTAGGTTGAGGTTTAGGGTTAGGATGAGAGTTAGGTTAGGATTAGGGTTAGTGTGAGGGTGAGGGCGAGGCTGAGGGTTAGGGTGAGGATGAGGGTTAGGGTTAGGGTTAGGTTGAGGCTGAGGGTGAGGGTTTGGATTAGCCTTGGGTTCGAGTTAGTCTGATGGTGAGCTTGAGGTTGAGGGTGACGTTTATGCTTTGGTTTAGGGTGAGGGTTAGGGTTAATGTGAGGGTTAGGGTAAGGCTGAGGTTAAGGGTAAGGGTGAGGATGAGGGTTAGGTTTAGGATTAGGGTTAGGGTGAGGGTTAGGTTGATGGTTAGGGTTAGGCTTAAAGTTAGGGTTAGGTTGAGTTTTAGGGTGAGGGAAAGGGTGATGGTGAGGTTTAGGGTTGGGGTGATGATTGGAGTTAGGTTTTGGGTTAGGGTTAGGGTGAGGGTTATTGTAAGGGTGAGGGATATGGTTAGGGTGAGGGTTAGGGATAGGATTAGGGTTAGGGTGAGGGCTAGGTTGAGGGTGAGAGTTAGGTTTAGGGTTATGGTGAGGGTTATGGTTATGGTTAGGATGAGGGTAACGGTGAGGGGTAGAGTTAGGGTTAGGGTGAGTGTTAGGTTTAGTGTGAGGGTTATGGTTAGGGTGAGGGTTAGTGTGAGAATGAGCGTTAGGGTTAACGTGAGTGTTAGGGGGAGTGTGAGGGTTAGGTTTCGGGTTAGTGTGAAGGTTAGGTTTAGGGTCAGGGTGAGGGTTAAAGTTAGGCTGAGAGTGAAGGTTAGGGTGAGGGTGACATTTAGGGTTATGGTTAGGGTGAGGGTTAGGGTTAGTGTGAGGGTTAGGGTGAGGGTGAGGGTGAGGTTAAGGGTTAGGTTGAGGGTGAGGATTAGGGTTAGATTGTGGGTTAGGGTTAGGATTGAGCGTTAGGTTGAGGGTTAGGTTGAGGGTTAGGATTAGTGTCAGGTATAGGGATAGTGTGAGGGTTAGGGTGATGGGTTGGGTTAGGGTTAGGGTGAGGTTTAGGGTGAGGATGAGGGTTAGGGTTAGTGTGAGGGTTAGGGTGAGTGTGAGGGTGAGGGTTAGGTTTAGTGTGAGGGTTAGGGTTAGGGTTAGGATTAGGATGAGGGTGTGGGTTAGGTTGAGGGTTAGGGTGATGGTGAGGGTTAGGTTTAGGATTAGGATGAGGGTGAGGGTTAGCCTGAGCTTGAGTGTGAGTGTTAGGGTGGGAGTTAGGATTAGGGTTAGGGTTAAGTAGAGGGCTCTGGTGAGGGTGAGGGTTAGGGTGAGGGTGAGGGTTAGTATTAGGGTTAGGGTTAAGTTGAGGGCTAAGGTTAGGGTGAGGCTTAGGGTGAGGGTGAAGGTGAGGGTGAGGGTTTCAACTAAGTAAGGGTTAGGGTTAGGGTGATGATTAGGTTGAGGGTGAGGGTTAGGGTGAGGGTTACGGTTAAGGTGAGGGTTAGAGTTAGGGTTAGGGTGAGGGTTAAGGTGACGGTGAGGGTGACAGTTAGGGTGAGGGTTACGGTTAAGGTGAAGTTTAGAGTTAGGGTTAGAGTGAGGGTTAGGTTTAGTTTTAGGGTTAGTGTTAGTGTTAGGCTTAAGGTGAGTATAAGGGTTAGGGTGAGTGTGAGGGTGAGGGTGAGGGTTAGGGTTAGGGTGAGGTTTAGCTTTAGCGTGAGGGTTAGGTTTAGGGTTAGTGTCGGGGTTAGGTTGAGGGGTAGGCTTAGGGATATGGTGAGGGTTAGGTTTAGTATGAGGGTTAGGGTTAGGGTTACTGTTAGGGTGAGGGTAAGGTTTAGGGTGAGGGTCAGGGTGACGTTGAGGTTTAGGGTTAGGATTAGGTTTAGGGTTAAAGTTAGGCTCAGGGTGAGGGTGAGGGTAAGGGTGAGGGTTAGGGTTAGGGTTAGTGTGAGGCTTAGGGTTAGGGCTTTATTTAGGGTAATGATGAGGGTTAGGGTGAGGTTGAGGTTTCAGATGAGGGTGAGGGTTTGGGTGGGGTTGAGGGTTAGTGTTAGGGTGAGGGTTAGGTTTAGGGTTAGGGTAAGGGTTAGCTTGAGTGATAGGGTTAGGGTTAGGGTGATGTTTAGGGTTAGTGTGAGGGTTAGGGTGAGTGTGCGGGTTAGGGTTAGGCTAAGGGTTAGGTTTAGGGTGAGGATTAGTGTTAGGGTTAGTGTGAGTGTGAGGGAGAGTGTGAGGGTTAGGTTTAGGATTTGGGTTAGAGTTAAGATGAGGGTGAGGGTTATTGTTAGGATTAGGGTTAGGTTTAGGCTGAGGGTGAGGGTGAGTGTGAGGGTTAGAGTGAGGGTGAGGGTTAGGTTCAGGTTTAGGCTTACGTTTAGAGTGAGGGTTAGGGTTAGGCTTACAGTTAGGATGAGGGTTAGGGTAAGGGATCGTGTTAATGTGAGGGTGAGGTTTAGTGTTTGTGTGAGGGTTAGGTTTAGGGATAGGGTTAGGGTTAGGGTGAGCGTACGGGTTCGGGTTCAGGTGAGGTTAAGGGTGAGGCTGAGGGTTAGGTTTTGGGATAGGGATAGGGTTATGGAGAAGGTAAGGGTTACAGTTAGGTTGAGGGTGAGATTCAGGATTAGGGTTTGGGTTAGGCATAGGGTTAGGGTAAGGTTGAGGGTTAGGTTGAGGGTTCGGGTTAATGTTAGGATTAGGTTTACTGTGAGGGTAAGGGTTAGGGTGAGGTTTAGGGTGAATGTGAGGATTAGGGCTAGCATTAGGGTTAGGGTGAGGGTTACGTTTAGGGGTTTAGGGTTAGGGTTAGAGTAAGGCTTAGGGTTAGGGTTAGGGTGAGGTTTAGGTTTAGAGTGAGGGTGAGGGTTAGGGTGAGTGTTAGAGTTAGGGTACTGGTTAGGGTTATTGTGAGGGTTATTGTGAGGCTGAGGGTTATGGTTAGGGTGAGGGTAAGGTTTAGAGTGAGGGTTACGGTGAGGATTAGGGTTAGGGTTAGGGTGAGGGTTATGGTTAGTGTGAGGGTAAGGGTTAAGTTGAGGGTTAGGGTTAGGATTAGGGTTAGGGTGTGGGCTAGATTGAGGATGAGGGTTAGGTTCAGGGTTAGGGTGAGGGATAGGGTTAGGGTTAAGGTTAGGGTGAGGGTGAGGGATAGGGTTCGGGTTAGGGTGAGGGTTAGAGTTAGGCTGAGGGTATGGGTTAGGGTGAGGGTGACGTTTAGGTTTAGGATTAGGGTGCGGGTTTGGATTAGGTGATGGTTAGGGTGAGGGTGAGGTTAAGGGTTAGGTTGAGGGTTATGGTGAGGTTTAGTGTTAGGGTTGGGGTTAGGGTGAGGGTTAGGTTGAGGGTTAGGTTGAGGGTTTGGGTTAATGTGAGGGTGAGGGCGAAGTTGAGGGTTATGGTGAGGGTGAGGGCTCTGGTGAGGGTGAGGGATAGGCTTAGGGTTAGGTATAGATTTAGGGTTAAGGTGAGGGTTAGGGTTAGGGTTAGGGTGAGGGTTAGGGTTAGGGTTAGGGTGAGGGCTAGGTTGAGGGTGATGGTTAAGTTTAGGATTAGGGTGAGGGTTAGGATTAGTGTGAGGGTTAGGGTGAGGGTGAGTTTAAGGGTTAGGGTGAGATTTAGGTTGAGAGTTAGGGTTAGTGTCAGGGATAGGGATAGGGTGAGTGTTAGGGTGAGGTTTAGGGTTAGAGTGAGGGTGAGGGTTAGGGTGAAGTTTAGATTTAGGGTTCGAGTTAGGGTTATTTTGAGGGTGATTGTGAGGTTTAGGGTGAGGTTTAGGGTTAGGGTTAGGTTGAGGATGAGAGTTAGGGTTAGGGTTATGGTGAGGGTTATGGATAGGGTTATGGTTAGGGTGAGGGTTACAGTTAAGCCGAGGGTGTGGGTTAGGGTTAGGATGAAGTTTATATTTAGGGTTAAGGTGAGGGTTAGGATAAGTGTGAGGGTTAGGGTGAGGGTGAGGTTATGCGTTAGGGTGAGGGTTCGGGTGAGGTTTAGTGTTAGGGTTAGGGTTAGGGTGAGCGTTAGCGTGAGGGGTAGGTTGAGGTTTAGGGTTGGTGTCAGCGATAGGGATAGGGTGAGGGTTAGGGTGAGGGTTAGAAGTAGGGTTAGGGTGAGGTTTAGTTTGAGGGTGAGGGTTAGGGTTGGGGTGAGGGTTAGGGTTAGTGTGAGGGTTAGGGTTAGGATTAGGGTTATGGTGAGAGCTAGGGTGAGGATAAGGGTTAGGCTTAGGGTTAGGGTGAGGGTTAGGGTTAGGGTTAGTGTGAGGGTTAGGTTGAGGTTGAGGGTTAGGGTTAGAGTTAGATTTACGGTGAGGGTAAGGGTTAGGGTGAGTTTTCGGGTGAGTGTGAGGGTTAGGGCTAGCATTAGGGTTAAGCTGAGGGTTAAGTTTAGGGTTAGGTTTAGGGTGAGTTTGAGGGTGAGGGTTAGGGTTAGGGTTAGGGTGAGTTTTAGGGTTAGTGTGAGGGCTAGGGATAGGTTTAGGGTGAGGCTTAGGGCGAGGTTGAGGGTTATGGTGAGGGTAAGGGTGAGGGTGAGGTTTAGGATTAGGGTTAGTGTGAGGCTGAGGGTGAGGGTTCGTATTAGAGTTAGGTTTAGAGTTAGGATGAGGATGAATGTTAGGGTGAGTGTAAGGGTTAGGTTGGGGCTGAGCTTAAGTTTTAGTGTGAGTGTTAGGGTGAGGTTGAGGGTTAGGTTTAGGATTAGGGTGAGCGTGAAGTTTAGGGTGAGGGTTAGAGTTAGGCTTAGGGTTAGGTTTAGGGAGAGGGTTAGGGTGAGGTTTACAGTTAGATTGAGTGTGAGGTTTAGGGTGAGGGTTAGAGTTAGGGTTTGGGTTAGGGTTATTGTGAAGGTTATTGTGAGGGTGAGGGTTATGGTTTGGGTGAGGGTAAGGGTTAGGGTGAGGGTTAGGGTTAGGATTAGGGTTAGCATGAGGGCTAGGTTGAGGTTGAGGGTTATGTTTAGGGTTAGGGTGAGGGTTAGGGTGAGGTTTAGTGTTAGGTTTAGCATTAGGGTGAGGGTTAGGGTGATGATTAGGTTGAGTGTTAGGGCTTGTGTCAGGGATAGGGATAGGGTGAGGTTTAGGGTGAGGATTAGGTTGAGGTTTAGGGTTTGGGTGAGGGTTAGGGTTAGGATTAGTGTTAGGGTGAGGTTTAGGGTGAAGGTCTGGGTTAGGTTTTTGGTTACGGTGAGCCTTAGGGTTAGGGTTAGGGTGAGGGTTAAGTTGAGGGATAGGGTTAGGTTTAATGTGAGGGTTAGGATTACTGTGAGGTTTACGGTTAGGGTTAGGGTTAGGGTTAGAATGAGGGTAAGTGTTAGGGTGAGGGTGAGTCTTAGGGTGAGGATGAGGGTTAGGGTTAGTGTGAGTGTTAGTGTTAGTGTTAGTGTTAGGGTTAGGGTGAGGGTAAGTGTTAGTGTTAGGGTGATGTTGACGCTTAGGGTGAGGTAGAAGGTTAGGGATAGGGTTAGGGTTAGGGTGAGGCTAAGGGTTAGGGTTAGGGTGAGGGTTAGGATTAAGGTGAGGCTTAAGGTGAGTGTAGGTTTATGGTTTGGGTGAGGGCTAGTTTTAGTGTAAGCTTTAGATTTAGAGTTAGGTCTAGGGATAGGATTAGGTTTAGGGTGATGATAAGGGTTAGGGTGAAGAAGAGGATTAGGGTTAGGCAGGTCAATGGCAATGTCTGCTTCAGGGGAGCTGTGTTGCCTTATCTCCTGGGGTGGTTGTAAGAAACAAGTGAGTTAATACGTGCAGACTGTGTAGAGCAATAACCAGATGAGGGTTTATAAAATAAATGCTAACGAAGGGCTCTAAACAACAGCAGGTCCTGAGTCATTCTTTTCCTGTGAAAATCAGCAAGGCTGCTTAGCACTGGAGGTTCATGCTGGTGATCCTCGCTACTCAGAAGGCTGGGATTGGAGGAATGCAGTTCAAAGGCAGCCCAGGCAGACAAACAGAATAGATGCTATTCTTTCCCATGAACAAGCAAAAAGCCAGAAGTGGAGGTAGTACTCAAGAGGTGAGGATTAGGGTTAGAGTTAAGGTTAGTCTGAGGGTGAGGGTGAGGGTAAGGGTGAGGGTTAGGGTTAGGTTTAAGATGAGGGTTAGTGTTAGGGTTTTATTTAGGGTGAGGATGAGGGTTAGGATGTGGTTGAGGTTTCAGGTGAGGGTGAGGGTTAGGGTGGGGGTGAGGGTTAGTGTTAGGGTGAGGGTTATGTTTAGGGTTAGGGTAAGGGTTAGCTTGAGGGGTAGGGTTAGGGTTAGGGTGAGAGTTAGGATTAGGGTGAGGGTTAGGTATAGGGTGAGGGTTAGGGTTAGGGTAACTGTGAGGGTGAGGGAGAGTATGAGGGTTAGGATTAGGGTTAGGGTTAGAGTTAGGATGAGGGTGAGGGTTAGGATTAGGCTGAGGGTGAGGGTGAGTGTGAGGGTTAGGGTTAGGTTTAGGTTTAGGGTTATTGTTAGAGTGAGGGTTAGGGTTAGGCTTAAGGTTAGGATGAGGGTTAGGCTGAGTGGTCGGGTTAATGTGAGGGTGAGGTTAAGTGGTAGTGTGAGGGTTAGATTTAGGGATATGGTTAGGGTTAGTGTGAGGGTACGGGTTCGGGTTCTGGTCAGGGTTAGGCTGAGGGTTAGCGTTCTTGTAAGGGTTAGGGTTTGGGATAGGGTTAGGGTTTTAGAGAGGGCAACGGTTAGGGTTAGGGTGAATGTGAGGTTTAGGATGAGGGTGAGGGTTAGGCATAGGGTTAGGGTTAGGTTGAGGGTTAGGTTGAAGGTTAGGGTTAGGGTTAGGGTTAGGGTTAGGTTTACGGTGAGGTTAAGGGTTAGGGTGAGGTTTAGGGTGAGTATGAGGGTTAGGGCTAGCATTAGGGTTAGGGTGAGGGTTACGTTTAAGGTTAGGGTTAGGGTGAGGTTGAGGGTGAGGTTAAGGGTAAGGGTTAGGGTGAGGTTTAGGGTTATGTTTAGGGTTACGGTGAGGTTGAGTGCGAGGGTGAAGATTAGGGTGAGGGTCAGTATGAGGGTGAGGTTTAGGGTTAGGGTTAGCGTGAGGCTGAAGGTGAGGGTTCGGATTAGAGTTAGAGTTAGAGTTAGGCTGAGGGTGAGGGTTAGGGTGAGGGTTAGGGTTAGTGTAAGGGTTAGGTTGAGGTTGAGATTAAGGTTTAGGATGAGGGTGAGGGTTAGGGTTAGGGTTAGGTTTAGGTTTAGGGTGAGAGTTAGTGTTAGAGTGAGGGTGAGGGTTAGTGTGAGGGTTAGGGTTAGGGTTCGGGTGAGGGTTATTGTGAGGGTTATTGTGAGGATGAGGGTTATGGTAAGGGTGAGGGTAAGGGTTAGTGTGAGGGTTAGGGTTAGGATTAGATTTTGGTTGAGGGCTAGGTTGATTGTGAGGGTTAGGTTTAGGGTTAGGGTTAGGGTTAGGGTGAGGATTAAGTTGAGGGTTAGGGTTAGGTTTAGGGTGAGGGCTAGGATTACTCTGAGGGTTAGGGTTAGGGAAAAGTTTAGGGTGAGGGTGAGGGTTAAGTTGAGGGAGAGGGTTAGGGATAGGTTTAGGGTTAGTGTGAGGGTAAGGGTTAGGGTTAGGATGCGGGATACTGTTAGGGTTAGGGTGAGGGTTAATTTGAGGGTAGGGTTATGGTTAGGGTGAGGGCTATGTTTAGTGTGAGGTTTAGGGCTAGGGTTAGTTTTACGGAAAAGATTAGGGTTAGGGTGAGGGTAAAGGTTAGGGTGATGGTGAGGGTTAGAGTGAGGGTGAGGGTTAGGGTTAGTGTGAGGGTCAGGGTTAAGGATAGGATTAGGGTTAGGGTGAGGGTAAGGATTACGGTTAGGGTTATGGTGAGGATTAGCCTTAAGGTTAGGGTGAGGGATAAGGTGAGGGTGAGGGTTAGGGTTGGGGTTAGGTTTACGGTGAGGGTAAGGGTTAGGGGGAGGTTTAGGCTGAGTGTGAGGGTTAGGGTTAGTGTTAGCATTACAGTTAGAGTGAGGGTTAAGGTGAGGGTTAGTTTTAGGGTTAGCTTAAGGGTGAGGGTGAGGGTGAAGGTTAGGGTCAAGATGAGGGCGAGGGTGAGGGTTAGGGTGAGGGTTACGGTTAGGGTTAGGGTGACAGATAGGGTGAGGGTGAGGGTGAGGGTTGGGTTAGGTTTAGGGTGAGGGTAAAGGTTAGGGTGAGGTTTAGGGTGAGTGTGAGGGTTAGGGTTAGCATTACGGTTAAGGTGAGGGTTAGGGTGAGGGTTAGGTTTAGGGTTAGCTTTACGGTGAGGGTGAGAGTTAGGGTTAGTGTCAGGGTTAGGGTAAGGATGAGGGTTAGGGTTCAGGTTAGTGTGAGGATTAGGTTTAGGGGTAGAATGAGGGTTAGATTTAGGCTGAGGGTGAGTGTTTGGGGGAGGGTGAAGTTTAGTATTAGGGTTAGGGTGAGGATTATGTTTAGTGTGAGGATTATGTTTAGTCTTTGGGTTAGGCTGAGGGTGAAGGTGAGGGGGAGGTTAGGGTTAGGTGAGGATTAATGTGTGGGTTAGGGTTAAGGATAGGGTTAGGGTTAGGTTTAATGTGAGGTTGAGGCTGAGGATTAGGGTTAGGTTTAGGTTTAGGTTTAAGGTTTGGTTTAGGGTTAGTGTTAGTGTTAGTGTTAAGGTAAGGGTTAGGGCTAGGATTAAGATTAGTGTTAGGGTTAGGCTGAGGGTGATTGTGGGGGTGAGGATTATGGTTAGGTTTAGGGTTAGGATTATTGTTACTGTTATGGTTAGTGTTAAGTTTGTGATGAGGGTGAGGCTGACAGTGAGGGTTCTGGTTATGGTTAGGGTTAAGATTTTTCTTATTGTTAGGGTTAGGGTTAGAGTTATGGTGAGGTTGAGGTTGAGGGTGAGGGTTAGGGTTAGGGAGAGGTTTAGGGTTAGGGTTAGGGTTAGGGTTAGGTTTAGGGTTAGGTGAGGGTGAGGTTTGGGGTTAGAGTTAGGGTTAAGGGGAGGGTTAGGGTGAGGATTAGGGTTAGGGTTATTGTTAGGGTTAGGGTTAGGGTGAGGGTGAGGGTTAGGCTGAGGGTTAGGATTAGTATTAGTGTAAGGGTTAGGTTGAGTGTGAGGGTTAGGGTTAGGCTTAGTCTTAGGGTTAGGCTGAGGGTAAAGGTGAGGGTGATTTTAGGGTTAGGGTGAGTGGTAGGGTTAGGATTAGGGTTAGGGTGAGGGCTAGAGTGAGAGTGAAGGTTAGGGTTAGTGTTAGGGTAAGGTTTAGAATTAGGGTGAGGTTTAGGGTGAGGGTTAGGATGAGGGTTAGGGTTACAGTGACGTTGAGGGTTAGGGTTAGGTTGAGGTTTAGGGTTAGGATTAGGATTAGAATGAGGGTGAGTGATAGGATTAGGGTTAGGGTTAGGGTTACGTTTAGGTTTAGGATTAGTATTATGGTTAGGGTTAGGGTTAGAGTTATGGGGAGGGTGAGGGTGAGGGTGAGGGATACGTTTAGGTTTAGGGTTACGGCTAGGATTAGGGTTAGGACGACGGTAAGGTTTAGGGTTAGATTTAGGGTTAGGTGGAGTGTTAATGTTAGGGTTAGAGTTAGGTTTAAGGTTAAGATGAGGGTTAGGTTGAGGTTTATGGTTAGGGTTAGGGTTAGGGTTATTATTAGTTTTAAGGTGAGGGTGAGTCTGAGGGTTAGGGTTAGGGTTAGGCTTAGGCTTAGAGTTAGGCTGAGGTTGAGGGTGGGTGTGATGATTAGGGTTAGGGTTATGGTTAGGGTTAGGGTTATGGTGAGAGTTAGGATGAGGGTTAGGGTTATGATTATGGTTAGGGTGAGAGTGAGGGTTAGGGTTAGTGTTAGGGTAAGGTTTAGAATTAGGGTTAGGGTTAGGGTGAGGGTCAGAATGATGGTTAGGGTTACAGTGAGGTTGAGGGTTAGGGTAAGTTTGAGGGTTAGGTTTAGGATTAGGATTAGAATGACAGTGAGTGGTAGGATTAGGGTTTGGGTTAGGGTTAGGTTTAGGTTTAGAATTAGTATTATGGTTAGGGTTAGGTTTAGAGTTAGACTGAGGGTGAGCGTGAGGGTTAGGGTTAGTGTTAGGGTGAGGGTTAGGATGATGGTTAGGGTTAGGATTAAGATTAGGGTGAGGGCTAGGGTGAGGGTGAGGTTTAGGGTTAGGGTTAGGGTGAGGTTTAGCGTTAGGGTTAGGGTTAGTGTTACTGTTCGGGATAAGTTAAGGGTTAGGGTGAGGGGAAGGATTAGGGTTACGGTCAGCCTGAGGGTTAAGGTTAGGGTTAGGGTGAGGGTTAGGATGAGGATTAGGGTTAGTATTAGGATTAGGGTGTGGGCTATGGTGAGGGTGAGAGTTAGGGTTAGTGTTTGGGTGAGGTTTAGGCTTAGGGTTAGGGTTAGTATTTGGGTTTAGTTGTGGGCTAGTTTTAGGGTTAGATTTAGGTTTAGGGGGAGGGTTAGGTTGAGGTTGAGGGTTAGGGTTAGTGTTAGGGTTAAGGTTAGGGTGAGGGTGAGGGTGAGGGTTAGGGTTAGGCTTAGGCTTAGGCTTAGGGTTAGACTGAGGGTGAGTGTAGGGCTGAGGATTAGGGTTAGGGTTATGGTTATGGTTAGGGTTAGGGTGAGGGTTAGGTTTCAGATTAGGGTTAGGGTGAGGGCTAGGGTGAGGGTGAGGGCTAGGATAAGGTTTAAGCTTAAGCTTAGGTTTAGGCTGAGCATGAGGTTGAGGGTGAGTGTTAGGTTTAGGGTGATGGTTAGGTTTATTGTTTGGGTAAGTCTTAGGATGAGGTTTAGGTTTAGGGTGAGGGTTAGGGTGAGGATGATGGTAAGGGTAAAGGTGAGGTTTAGGCTGAGGGTGAGGGTTAAGATAAGGGTGAGGGTTAGGATTAGGTTTAGGGTGAGGGCTAGGGTGAGGGTTAGGGTGAGGTTTAGGGTTAAGGATAGGGTCAGGTTTAGGATTTGGGTTAGGGTGAGTGAGTGTGTGTGTTAGGGTTAGGATTAGGGTTAGTCTTAGGGTTAGGTGAGGGTTAGGGTTAGGGATTGGGTTAGAGTGAGTGTGAGGGTGAGGATTAGGGTTAGGGTTAGTGTTAGGTTTATGGTTTGGTTTAGGGTTAGGGTTAGGGTTAGTTTTAGGGTTAGGGTTACAGTGAGGGTTAGGGTTAGGTTTCGGGTTAGTGATAGGGTAAGGCTGAGGGTGATGGTGGGGGTGAGGATTAGGGTTAGGGTTAGGGTTAGGGTTATTGTTAGTGTTATATTTAGTGTTAAGTTTGTGGTGAGGGTGAGGTTAACGGTGAGGGTTATGGTTATGGTTATGGTCATGGTAGAGTGTTATTCTTATTGTTAGGGTTAGGGTTATAGTTAATGTGAGGTTGAGGGTAAGCGTGAGGGTTAGGGTTAGTGTTAGGGTTAGATTTAGGGTGAGATTTAGGGATAGGCTTAGGTTTGGGATTAGGTTTAGGATTAGGGTGAGTGTGAAGGTTAGGGTGAGGATTAGGCTTAGACTTAGGGTTAGGCTGAGGATGAGGGTGGGGGTGAGGATTAGGGATAAGGTTAGTGTTATTGTTAATTTTAGGGTTAGAATTCCCTTTAGGTTGAGGGTGAGGGTTAGGGTTACGTTTAGGGTGGGGATTAGGGTTAGGGTTAGGGTAAGGGTGAGGGTGAGGGTGAGGTTTAGGGTTAGATATAGGTTTAGGGGGAGGGTTAGTGTGAGGGTTATGGTTAGTGTTAGGATTAGGGTTAGGTTTAGGGTTAGCATTAGGGTTAAATTTAGAGTTATGGTGAGGGTGAGTGTGCAGGTGAGTGTGAGGGTGAGGGTTAGGATTAGGATTAGGGTTGGGGTGAGGGCTAGGGTGAGGGTGAGTGTTAGGGTTAGTGTTAGGGTTAGGTTTATAATTAGGGTTAGGGTTAGGGTGAGGGTTAGGATGAGGGTTAGGGTTTCAGTGAGTTCGAGGGTTAGGGTTAGGTTGAGGGTTAGGGTTAGGATTAGGAATAGAGTGAGGGTGAATTGTAGGATTAGGGTTAGGGTTACGTTTAAATTTAGGATTAGTATTATAGTTAGGGTTAGGATTAGAGTTATGGTGAGGGTGAGGGTGAGGGTGAGGGTGAGGGTGAGGGATACGGTTAGGTTTAGGGTGTGGTTTAGGGTTAGGGTAGGATTAGGTTTAGGATGACGGTGAGGTTTAGGGTTAGATTTAGGGTTACTTGGAGGGTTAATGTTAGGGTTGGTGTTAGGTTTAAGGTTAGGGTGAGGGTTAGGTTGAGGTTTAGGTTTAGGGTTAGGGTTAGGGTTAGGATTAGTTTTAAGGTGAGGGTGAGTTTTAGGGTTAGGGTTAGGGTTAGGCTTAGGCTTAGGGTTAGGCTGAGGGTGAGGGTGTGGGTGAGGATTAGGGTTAGGGTTATGGTTAGGTTTAGGGTTAGAGTGAGAGTTAGGATGAGGGTTAGGGTTAGGATTAGGGTTAGGGTGAGGGCTAGGGTGAGGGTGAGGGTTAGGGTAAGGGTTAGGCTTAGGCTTAGGGTTAGGCTGAGCATGAGGTTGAGGCGGAGGTTTAGGGTTAGTGTTAGGGTGAGGTTTAGTGTTAGGGTTAGTGTTAGAGTTAGGGTTAGGTTGAGGGTAAAGTTTAGGGGTAGAGTTAGGGTTAGGGTCAGGGTTAGGGTTAGGGTGAGTGTTAGGGTGGGCATGATCGTAAGGGTAAAGGTGATGGTTAGGCTGAGTGTGAGGTTTACGGTAAGGGTGAGGGCTAGGGTTAGGGTGATTGATAGGGTTAGGGTTAGGGTGAGGGTGAGGGTTAGATTGAGGATTAGTGTTAGGGTTAGTGTGAGGTCTTGGGTAAGGTTGAGGGTTAGGGTTAGGGTGAGGGCTAGGGTGAGGTTGAGGTTTAGGATTAGTATTAGGGTGAGGTTTAGGCTTAGGGGTATTGTTAATTTTAGTGTTATGGTGAGGTTTAGTGTTAGGGTTAGGGTTAGGATTAATTTTACGGTTAGGCTTAAGGTGAGTGTTAGGGTGAGGGTGAGGGTTAGGGTTAGGGTTAGGGTTAGGATTAGGGTTAGTGTTAGGGTGAGTGTGAGGGTTAGGATTAGGGTTAGGCTTAGGGTTAGGGTGAGGGCTAAGGTGAGGGTGAGGGTTAGGGTTAGTGTTGGGGTGAGGTTTAGGGTTTGGGTTACGGATTGGGTGAGGGTTTGGATTAGGGTTAGTGTTAGGGTGAGTGTGAGTGTTAGGGTTAGGCTTAGGCTTAGGGTTAGGCTGAGGGTGAGGATGAGGGCGAGGGTTAGTGTTAGGGTGAGGGTTAGTGTTAGGGTTAGTGTGAGAATTAGGTTTCGGGTTAAATTTAGGGTTAGGGTGAGGTTTATGGTAAGGGGTACTGTGAGGGTGAGGGTTAGGGTTAGGTTGAGGGTTAGGGTTAGGTTTAGAGTTAGGGTGAGGGTGAGGGTTAGGGTTAGTGTTACGGTGAAGGTTAGGATGAGTGTTAGGGTTAGGATTAGGATTAGGGTGAGGGCTAGTGTGAGGGTGAGGGTTAGGGTTAGGGTTAGGGTGAGGTTGAGTGTTAGTGTTCAGGTTATGTTTAGGGTTAGGGTGAGGGTTAGGGTTATGGTTAAGTTTTGCGTGAGGCTTAGGGTTAGGTTGAGGGTTACGGTTAGGATTAGGTTTAGGGTGAGGGTGAGGGTTAGAATTAGGGTTAGGGTTAGGGTTATTGTTACAGTTAGGGTTAGGGTTATGGTTACTGATAGGGTGAGGGTGAGGGTTAGGTTTAGGGTTAGGCTAAGGTTTTTAGTGTTAGGTTTAGGGTTATTGTTAGGGTTAGGGTTAGGATGAGGTTTAGATTTAGGGTTAGGATTAAAATTAGGCTTAGGGTAAGGGTGAGGTTTAGGGTTAGAGTTAGGGTTAGTATTAGGGTAAGGGTTATGGTGAGGTTTTGGTTTAGGGTTAGGCTTAGGCTTTGGTTTAGGCTTAGGCCCAATATATGGGTGAGTGTTCGGGTTAGTGTTAGGGTGAGGGTTAAGGTTAGGGTTAGGGTGAGGGTTAGGATGAAGTGTAGGTTTAGGATTAGAGTTAGGTTGAGGGCAAGGGTGAGGTTTAGGGTGAAGGTTCGGGTTAGGGATAGGGTTAGGTTTAGGATTAGGGTTTAGGATTAGTTTTGGGACGAGGTTTAGGTTTAGTGTTAGGTTAGATTTAGGGTTAGGGTTTGGGTTACCGTTAGGGTGAGGTTTACGGTAAGGGTTCGGGTAATGGTTAGGGTGAGGGTTAGATTGAGGATTAGGGTTAGTGTTAGTGTGAGGTTTAGGGTGTGGATGAGGATTAGGGATAGGGTGATGGTGAGGGTTAGAATTAGGGTTAGTGTGAGGGCTAGGTTGAGGTTTAGGGTTAGGGTGAGGTTTAGAATTCGGGTGAGGGTTATGGTTAGTGTGAGGGTTAGTGTTAGGGTTAGGATTAGTGTTAGGGTGAGGGTAAGCAGTAGGTTGAGTGTCAGGGTTAGGGTGAGGGTTATTTTTAGGGTTAGGGTTAGGGTTACGGTTACTGTGAGGGTGAGTGTGAGGGTTAGGTTTAGGGTGAGCTTTAGTGTTAGGGTTATGGTTAGAATTAGGGTTAGTGTGAGGGTGAGGTTTAGGGGTAGAGTTATGTTTAGGGTCGGGGTTAGGGTGAGGATGAGGGTTAGGGTGAAGTTTAGGGTGGGTTTGACGGTAAGGGTAAAGGTGAGGGTTAGGCCAAGTGTAAGGGTTACGGTAAGGGAGAGGGTTAGGTTTAGGGTGAGGATTAGGGTAAAGGTTACGGTGAGGGTGTGGGTTAGATTGAGGATTAGTGTTAGGGTTAGTGTGAGGTTTAGGGTGAGGATGAGGCTGAGGGTTAGGGTGAGGGCTAGGGTGAGGGTGAGGGTTAGGGTTAGTGTTAGGTTGAGGTTTAAGTTTAGGGTGATGGTTAGGGTTAATGTGAGGGTTAGGGTGAGTGTTAGGGTTAGGGTGAGTGTTAGGGTTAGGGTGAGGTTTAGGGTTGGGCCTAGGATGAGGTTTAGGTTTAGGGTTTGGGTTAGAGTTAGGGTTAGGGTTAGGATGAGGTTTAGTGTTAGGATTAGGGTACGGGTGAGGGCTATGGTGAGGGTTAGGGTCAGGGCTAGGAATAGTGATAGGGTGAGGTTTAGGATGAGGGTTAGGGTGAGTGTGAGTGTGAGAGTTAGGGTTAGGGTTAGGCTTAGGCTTAGGCTTAGGGTGAGGGTGAGGGTGAGGGCTAGGGTTTGGGTTAGGGTGAGGATGTGGCTGTTTATTAGGATTAGTTTTAAGATTAGGATTAGTGTTAGGGTTAGGGTTAGGGTTATGGTGAGGGTTAGGGTTAGGCCTAGGTTAGGCTTAGGGTTAGGCTGAGGGTGAGGGTGGGCATGAGGATTAGGGTTCGGCCTAGGGTTAAAATTCTGGTTATTGTTAGTGTTTTGGTTTGGGTTAAGTTTGAGTTGAGGGTGAGGCTGAGGGTGAGGGTTACTGTTAAGGTTAGGAATAGGCTTAGTGTTAGGCTGAGGGTGAGGTTGGGAGTGAGGAATAGGTTTTGGGTGATGTTTAGTTTTAGGGTTAGGGTGAGGATTAGGATGAGGGTTAGGGTTAAGATCAGGTTTAGGGTTAGGGCTACGGTGAAGGTGAGGGTTAGGGTTAGGCTTAGGTTTAGGCTTTGGGTTAGGCTGAGGGTGAGGGTGAGGGTGAGGTTTAGGGTTAGGGTGATGGACTGGGTTAGGGTTAGGGTGAGTGTTAGGATGAGGGTTACGGTTAGGATGAGGATTAGGGTGAGCGTGACGGTAAGAGTAAACGTGAGGGTTAGGCTTTGGGTGAGTGTTCCCCAAACGGTGAGGGTTAGGATTAGGGTGAGGGTTAGGGTTAGGGTGAGAGTTAGGATGAGGGTGAGGTTTAAGGTTAGGTTTAGGGTGAGGGATAGCGTTAGGGTGATGTTTAGGTTTAGTGTTAAGGTGAGGTTTAGGGTTAGGGTTAGGTTTAGGATCAGTGTGAGTTTGAGGTTTAGGGTTAGAGATAGGGTTAGGGTGAGAGTTACGGTGAGGGTTAGGGTTAGGGTTAGGTTTAGGGTTAGGTTTTGGGTGAAGGTAAGGGTGAGGGTGTGTGTTAGGGTTAGGGTTGGCGTGAGGGTTTGGTTTAGGATTAGGGTGAGGGTGAGGGCTTGGGTGAGGGTGAGGTTTAGGATTCGGTTTAGGGAGAGGGTGAGTATGAGGGTTAGGTTTAGGGTTAGGGTGAGGTTGAGGATGAGGATGAGGGTTAGGGTTAGGTTGAGTGTTAGGGTTAGGGTTATGGTGAGAGTTAGGTTTTGGGTTAAGTTTAGGGTTAGGCTCTGTGTTAGGTTGTAGGTGTCGGTAAGGTTAACGGTGAGGGTAAGTCTGAGGGTGAGGGTTATGGTAAGGATGAGGGTTAGGGTTAGGGTGAGGGTTATGGTTAGGGTTAGAGTTAGGTTTCACCTGAGGGTGAGGGTGAGGATTAGGCTTAGGGTTAGGGTGAGGTTTAAGGTTAGAGTTATGGTTAGGGTGAGGGTTAGTGTGCGGGTTAGAGTTAGGATTAGTGTTAGGGTTGGGTTAGTGTTAAGGTTAGGGTAAAGGTTAGGGTTAGGGATAGGGTTACATTTAGGATTATGGTTAGGGTGTGGGTGAGGGTGAAGTTTAGGCTTAGGGTTAGGCTTAGGCTTAGAGTTAGGCTGAGGGTGAGGGTGAGGGTTAGGTTTAGGGTGAGGTTTAGGGTTAGGCTTAGGTTGAGGGTTAGGATAAGGTATAGGGTTAGGATTCGGGTTAGGTTGAGGGCTAGGGTGAGGGTAAAATTTAGGGTTAGGTTTAGTGTGAGGTTTAGGGTTTGGGTTAGGTTTAGGGTTATGGTGAGGGTTCGGGTTAGGGTTACTGTATGGGTGAGGGTTTGGGTTAGGTTGAGGGTTAGGGTTAGGGTTAGGCTGAGGGTTAGGTTGGGGGTGAGAAATAGGTTTTGGGTGATGGTTAGCGTTTGGGTTAGGGTGAGGGTTAGGATGAGAGTTAGGGTTAGGATTAGGCTTAGGGTGAGGGCTAGGGTGAGGGTGAGGATTAGGGTTAGGGTGAGGTTTAGGCTTAGGGTTATGCTGAGGGTGAGGGTGAGGTTGAGGGTTAGTGTTAGGTTGATGGATAGGGTTAGGGTTAAGGTGAGTGTTAGGATGAGGATTATGGTTAGGGTGAGGGTTAAGGTGAGCGTGATGGTAAGAGTAAAGATGAGGTTTAGGCTGAGGGTGAGTGTTCCTGTAATGTTGCAGGTTAGGATTAGGATGAGGGTTAGCATAAGGGTTAGGGTGAGGGTTAGGGTGAGTGTGAGGGTTAGATTGAGGATTAGGTTTAGGGTAAGTGTGAGGTTTAGGGTGAGGATGAGGGTTAGTATTAGGGTGAGGGTTAGGGTTAGAATTAGGGTTAGGGTGAGGGCTATGGTGAGGGTGAGGTTTAGGGTTAGGGTGAGGTTTAGGGTTAGGGTGAGAGTTAGGGTTACTGTTAGGGTTAGGGTTAGAGTTAGGTTTAGGGTAAGGGTGAGGGTAATTGTTAGGGTGAGGGTTAGGTTTAGGGTGAGGTTTATGTTTAGGGTTTTTGTTAGGTTTAGGGTTAGGGTTACAGTGAGGGTGAGGGTGAGGGTTAGGGTTAGTGTGAGGTTTAGGTTTAGGGTTAGGGTTTAAATTATGTTTAGTTTGAAGGTGAGGTTTAGGGTTAGATTTAGGGTTAGGGTGAGGGTTAGGATGAGGGTTAGGGTTAGGGTTAATTTTAGTTTTGTGGTTAGGGTGAGGGTTAGGGTGAAGGGTAGGGTTAGATTTATGATTAGGATTAGGATTAGGGTGAGGGTGAGTGTGTGGGTTAGGGTTAGGTTTAGGGTTAGGCTTAGGGTTAGGCTGAGGGTTAGGTTGAGGGTGAGGGTTATTGTTAGAATGAGGATTAGCGTTAAGTTTAGTTTGAGGGTTAGGATGAGGGTTAGGTTTAGGATTAGGGTTAGGGTGAGGGCTAGGGTGAGGTTGAGATTTAGGGTTCGGGTTAAGGTGAGGTTTAGGGTTAGGGTTAGGGATAGGGTCAGGGTGAGTTTGAGGTTTAGGTTTAGAGATAGGGTTAGGGTGAGGGTTAGTGTGAGGGTTCAGATAAGTGTTAGGGTTAGAGTTAGGTTTAGTATTAGGGTTAGGGAGAAGGTGAGTTTGAGGGTTAGGGTTAGGGTTAGGTTTAGGGTTAGGCTTAGGGTTAGGCTGAGGTTTCGGATGAGGGTGAGTGTTAGGGTTAGGGTGAGGGTTAGGGTTAGGGTGAGGGTTAGGATAAGGGTTTGGGTTAGATTTAGGGTGAGGGTGAGGGTTAGGGTTAGGATTAGAGTTAGTGTGAGGTGTAGGGTGAGGATGAGGTGTAGGGTGAGGATGAGGATTAGGGTTAGGGTGAGGGTTAGGATTAGAATGAGGGTTATGGTGAGCGATAGGTTTAGGGCTAGGTTTTGGGTGAGGTTTATGGTTATGGTGAGGGTTAGAGTTAGTGGGAGGTTTAGTGTTAGTGTGAGGGTAAGTGTTAGGGTGAGGGTTAGGGTTAGGGTGAGGGTTATGTTTAGGGTGAGGTTTAGGGTTATGGTAAGGGTGAGGGTGAGGGTTAGGGTTAGGGTGAGGTTTAGGGTTAGGTTTAGGGTTAGAGTTAGGGTTACGGTGAGGGTGAGGTTTAGTGTTAGAGTTAGGGTTCAGGTGAGGTTTAGGATGAGGGTAAGGGTTAGGGTTAGTTTTAGGTTTAGGGATAGGTTGAGGTTTAGGGTTAGGTTTATGATTAGGATTAGGGTTAGGGTGATGGTGAGTGTGTGGGTTAGGGTTAGGTTTAGGGTTAGGCTTAGGGTTAGGCTGAGGGTTATGTTGAGGGTGAGGATTAGTGTTAGGGTTAGGGTTAGGGGTAGGGTGAGGGTTAGGATGATGGTTAGGTTTAGGATTAGGGTTAGGGTGAGGGCTAGGGTGAGTGTGAGGTTTATAGTTAGTGTTAGGGTGAGGTTTAGGGTTAGGGTTATGGTTAGGATCAGTGTGAGTTTGAGGTTTAGGGTTAGAGATAGGTTTAAGGTGAGGTTTACAGTGAGGGTTAGGGTTAGGGTTAGGGTTAGGGTTAGGGTGAAGGTTAGGATGAGGGTGTGTGTTAGGTTTAGGGTGAGGGTGAGGGTTAGGGTTAGGGTGAATGTTAGGGTTAGGGTTAGTTTGAGAGTTAGGTTTCGGGTTAAGTTTAGGGTTAGGGCGAGTGTTAGGTTGAGGATGTCGGTAAGGTTAAAGGTTAGAGTTAGTCTGAGGGTCAGGGTTACCGTAAGGGTGAGGGTTATGGTTAGGGTGAGTGTTATGGTTAGGGTTAGAGTTAGCTTTCAGCTGAGGGTGAGGGTGAGGTTTAGGGTTAGGGTGTGGGTGAGGTTTAGGTTTAGAGTTAGGGTTGGGGTGAGGTTTAAGGTGAGGGTTAGGGTTATGGATAGGGTTACATTTTGGATTATGGTTAGGGTGTGGGTGAGGGTGAGGGTTAGGGTTGGGCTTAGGCTTAGGCTTAGGGTTAGGCTGAGGGTAAGGGTGAGGGTTAGGGTTATGGTGAGGGTTAGATTTAGGGTTAGGGTGAGTGTTAGGATGAGGTATAGGGTTAGGATTCGGGTTAGGTTGAGGGCTAGGGTGAGGGTTAAAGTTAGGATTAGGTTTAGTGTGAGGTTTAGGGTTTGGGTTAGGTTTAGGGTTAGGGTGAGGTTTAGGGTTAGGGTTACTGTATGGGTGAGGGTTAGGGTTAGGTTGAGGTTTAGGGTTAGGGTTAGGCTGAGGGTTAGGTTGGGGGTGAGGAATAGGTTTTGGGTGAGGTTTAGCGTTTGGGTTAGGGTGAGGGTTAGGATGAGGGTTAGGGTTAGGATTAGGTTTAGGTTGATAGCTAGGGTGAGGGTGAGGATTAGGGTTAGGGTGAGGCTTAGGCTTAGGGTTAGGCTGAGGGTGAGGGTGAGTGTGAGGTTTAGTGTTAGGTGGATGGATAGGGTTAGGGTTAGGGTGAGTGTTAGGATGACAGTTAGGGTTAGGGTGAGGGTTAGAGTGAGAGTGATGGTAAGAGTAAAGGTGAAGGTTAGGCTGAGGGTGAGTGTTCCCCTAAGGTTGAGGGTTAGGATTAGGGTGAGGGTTAGGTTAAGGGTTAAGGTGAGGGTTAGGGTGAGGGTGAGGGTTAGGGTTAGGGTTAGGGTGAGGGCTACGGTGAGGGTTAGGGTTAGTGTGAGGGTTAGGGTGAGGGTGAGGATGATGCTAAGTGTAAAGTTGAGGGTTAGGATAGGCTGAGGATGAGGGTTAAGATAAGGGTGAGTTTTAGGCTTAGAGTGAGGGTTAGGGTAAGGGTTCTGGTTAGGGTTAGGGTGAGGGATAGATTGAGGTTTAGGGTTAGGGTTAATGGTGAGGTTTATTGTGAGGATGAGTGTTAGGGTTAGGTTGAAGGGTTAGGTTAGGGTTAGAATTATGGTTAGGGTGAGGGCTAGGGTGAGGTTTAGGGTTAGAGTTAGGGTTAAGGTGAGGTTTAGGGTTAGGGTGAGGGTTAGGTTAAGGTTCAGGTTGAGGGTTAGGTTGAGGGTAAGGGTTAGGGTTAGAGTTAGGTTTAGGGTGAGGGTAAGGGTGAGGGTTAGGGTGATGGTGAGGGTGACGGTAAGAGTGAGGTTTAGGTTTGGGGTTAGGGTTAGGGTGAGGGTTAGGGTGAGGAGTAGTGTTAGGTTTAGGGTGAGGATTAGGGATAGTGTAAGGCTTAGGGTTAGAGTGACAGTAAGGCTTAGGGTGAGGGTTAGGTTTAGGGTGAGGGTTAGCATTAGGGTTAGGTTGAGGGTTAGTGTTAGGTTAGAGGTTAGGGTTAGGGTGAGGGTTAGGGTGAGTGTTAGGGTTAGGGTGAGTGATAGGATTAGGGTGAGTGTTAGCGTTAGGGTTAGGGTGAGGGTTAGGCGTAGGGTGATGTGTTGAATGAGGGTAAGGGCTAGGGTGAGGGTGAGAGTAAGGGTTAGGGTATGGGTGAGGGTTAAACTTGGGGTTAGGGTTAAGGTAATGCTGAGGGTTAGGGTGAGGGTGAAGGTAAGGGTTAGGATTAGGGTGAGGGTTAGGGGTAGTTTTAGGGTTCTCGTTAGGGTGAGAGGTAGGATGAGGGGTAGGTTTAGAGTTAAGGTTAGAGTTAGTGTGAGGGTTAGAGTTAGGGTGAGGATAAGGTAAGGGTGAGGTTTGGGGTGAGGGTGAGGGTTAGGGTTACTCAATGTGAGGGTTAGGGTTACGGTTATGGTGAGGGTTAGTGTTAGGATTATGTTTTGGGTGAGGGTGAGTATTTGAGGATGAGGGTTCTGGAGAGTGTGAGGGTTAGGGTTTCAGAGAGGGTTAGGGTTAAGGTGAGTGTTAGGGTGTTGGTAAGTGCGAGGTTTATGGTTGGGGTTAGGGTTAGAGTGAGGGGTAAGGTGAGGGGTAGGATTATGCTTAGGGTGAGGTTTACTGTTACTGTGAGGGTTAGGGTTAGGGTGAGGTTTAGGGTTACTGTGAGGGTTCAAGTTAGGGTTAGGCTTAGTGTTAGGGTGAAGGTAAGGGTTTGGTTGAGGGTTAGGGTTAGGGTGAGGGTTAGGGTTAATGTGAGGGTCAGGGTTAGGGTGAGAGTTAGGGTTAGGTTGAGGGTTAGGATGAGGTTGAGGGTGACGGTAAGGCTTAGGGTTAGGGTTAGGGTGAGGGTGAGTGTGAGGGTTAGGGACAGGGTTAAAGTTAGGCTTAGGTTTAGGCTGAGGGTGAGGGTGAGACTGAGGGTTAGGCTGGGGGTGAGGGTTAGGCTTAATGTAAGTTTAAGGGTGAAAGTGAGTGTTAGGGTGCAGGTAAGGGTTAGAGTTATGGTTAGGGTTAGTATCAGGGTTAGGTTTAGGGTTAGGTTGAGAGTTAGGATGAGGGGTAGGGTTAGGGTTAGGGTTAGGGTTAGGGTGAGGGTGAGGGTGAGGTTTAGGGGTAGATATAGGTTTAGGGGGAGGTTTAAGGTGAGGGTTAGGGTTAGGGTGAGGGTTACGGTTAGGGTGAGGTTTAGGGTTAGGGTTATGTTTAAGTTTAGACTTATGGTGAGGGTGAGTGTGCGGGTGAGTGTAAGGGTTAGGGATAGGTTAGGGTTAGGCTTAGGGTTAGGCTGAGGGTGAGGTTTAGGGTTAGGGTGAGGGTTAGTGTTAGGATTATGGTGAGGGTTAGATTGAGGGTAGGGTTAGGATTAGGGTTAGGGTGAGGACTAGGGTGAGGTTGATGTTTAGGATTAGGGTTAGGTTGAGGGCTATGTTGAGGGTGTGGTTTAGGGTTAGGGTTTGGCTGAGGTTTAGGGTTAGGGTTAGGGTTAGGTTTGGGGTGTGGGTGAGGTTAGGGTTAAGTTGAGGCTGAGGGTGAGGGTTATTGTTAGGGTTAGGCATATTATTAGTTTAAGGTTTAGGGTGATTGTGAGGGTTAGGGTTAGGTTTAGTGTTAGTCTTAGGGTTACACTGAGGGTGAGGGTGAGGGTTAGGGTGAGAGTTAGTGTTCAGGTTAAGTTTAGGGTGAGTATGAGGGTGAGGGTGAGGGTTAGGGTTACGTTGAGCGTGAGGTTTAGGGTTAGGTTGAGGGTTAGGGTTTGGGTTAGGGTTAGTGTTAGGGTGAGGTTTAGCATGAGGATTAGCGTTCGGATTAGGGTTAGGGTGAGGGCTAGGGTGAGGGTGAGGGTTAGGGTTAGTGTTAGGGTGAGGTTTAGGTTTAGGGTGAGGATTAGGATGAGGGTTAGGGTTACGGTAAGGGTGAGGGTTAGGGTTAGGGTGACGGTTAGGGTTAGGATTTGCGTTAGGGTGAGGGTTAGTTTTAGGGTTAAATTTAGGGTTAGGGGGAGGGTTAAGTTGAGGTTAAGGGTTAGGGTTAGGGTTAGTGTTAGGGTTAAGGTTAGGGTGAGAGTTAGGATGAGAATTAGGGTTAGGATTAGGGTTAGGGTGAGGACTAGGGTGAGGGTGAGGTTTAGGTTTAGAGTTTGGTTGAGGTTTAGGGTTAGGGTTAGGGTTTGGGTGAGGGTTATGATGAGGGTTATAGTTACGGTGAGGTTGAAGGTTAGGGTTAGGTTGAGGGTTAGTGTTAGGATTTGCGTTAGGGTGAGGGTTAGTTTTAGGGTTAAATTTAGGGTTAGGGGGAGGGTTAAGTTGAGGTTAAGGGTTAGGGTTAGGGTTAGTGTTAGGGTTAAGGTTAGGGTGAGAGTTAGTGTTCAGGTTAAGTTTAGGGTGAGGGTGAGGGTTAGGTTGAGGGTTAGGGTTAGGGTGAGGGTTAGGGTGAGGTTTAGGATGAGGATTAGGGTGAGGATTAGGGTTAGGGTGAGGGCTAGGGTGAGGAATTGTGTGAGGGTGTGTTTTAGGGTTAGTGTTAGGGTGAGTTTTAGGTTTAGGTTGAGGGTTAGGATGAGGGTTAGGGTTACGGTAAGGGTGAGGGTTAGGGTTAGGGTGAGGGTTAGGGTTAAGATTAGGTTAAGGGTCAGGGTGAGGGTTAGGATTAGGGTTAGGGTTATTGTTAGGGTTAGGGTTAGGATTACGGTTACTGAGAGGGTGAGGGTGAGGGTTAGGGTTAGGAGTAAGGTGAGGTTTTTAGTTTTAGGGTTAGGGTTAGACTTAGGGTTAGGCTGAGGTTAGGGTTAGGGTTAGTGTGAGGTTTAGTGTTAGGGTTAGGGTTAGGGTGAGGCTGAGGAGGAGCGTTAGGGTTAGTGTTAGTGTTAGAGTTAAGGTTACAGTGAGGGTTAGAGTGAGGTTGAGGGTTAGGCTTAGTGTTAGGATTAGGATTAGGGTAAGGATTAGGGTGAGTTTGAGGGTTAGGGTTAGGTTTAGGCTTAGGGTTAGGCTGATGGTGAGGATGAGGGTGAGGGTGATGGTTAGGGTTAGGGTTTGGTTGATCGTTAGTGTTCGGGTTAAATTAATGGTTAGGGTGAATGTTAGGGTTAGGGTTATGGTGAGGGTTAGGGTTAGGTTGAGGATTAGGGTTAGGCTTAGGATTAGGGTGAGGGTTATGGTTAGGGTTAGGGTGAGGGTTAGGATGAGAATTAGGGTTAGGATTAGGGTTAGGGTGAGGACTAGGGTGAGGGTGAGGTTTAGGTTTAGGGTTTGGTTGAGGTTTAGGGTTAGGGTTAGGGTTTGGGTGAGGGTTATGATGAGGGTTATAGTTACGGTGAGGTTGAAGGTTAGGGTTAGGTTGAGGGTTAGTGTTAGGATTTGGGGTAGAGTGAGGGTTAGTTTCAGGGTTATATTTAGGGTTAATGGGAGGGTTAGGTCAAGGGTTAGGGTTAGGGTTAGGGTAAGTGTTAGGGTATAGTTTAGGGTGAGGGTTAGGTTGAGGTTTAGGGTTAGGGTTAAGGTTAGAGTTAGGATTAGGGTTAGGGTGAGGGTTAGTTTGAGGGTTAGGGTTAGCGTTAGGGTTAGGGTGAGGGTTAGGTTTAGGGTTAGGGTTATTGTTAGTGTTATGGTTATGGTTAAATTTGCAGTGAGGGTGAGGCGGAGGGTGAGGGTTATGGTTCGGGTTTGGGTTATTGTTAGTGTTGGGGTTAGTGTTATTGTTAGGGTTAGGGTTAGCGTTACGGTGAGATTGAGGTGAGGGTGAGGATTAGGGTTAAGGTGAGGTTTAATTTTAGGGTTAGGGTTAGGGTTAGGGTGAGGGTGAGGTTTAGGGATAGATTTAGGTTTAGGGCAGAGGATTAGGGTGAGGTTGAGGGCTAGGTTTAGTGTTAGGTTTAGTGTGAGGGTGAGGGTTAGGTTGAGGTTTAGGGATAGGGTTAGGTTTAGGATTAGGGTTAGGGTGAATGTGAGTGTGAGGGTTAGGATTAGGGTTAGGCTTAGGCTTAGGTTTAGGCTGAGCTTGAGTTTGGGTGTAAGGATTAAGGTTAGGGAGATGATTACGGTTAGGGTTAGTGTTATTGTTAGGGTTAGGGTTATAGTTACAGTGAAGGTAAGGGTCGGGGTGAGGGTGAGAGTTAGGGTTAGGGTGGGCTTTAGGGTTAGGGTTAGGGTTAAGGTGAGGGTGAGGTTTAGGGTTAGATAGAGGGTTAGGGGGAGGGTAAGGGTGATGGTTAGGGTTAGGGTTAGTTTTAGAGTTAGGGTGAGGGTGAAGGTTAGGTTTAGGTTTAGTGTTAGGCTAAGGGTTAGGCTGAGGGTGATGGTGAGGGAGAGGGTTAGGGTTAGCTTGAGGGTTAGGGTTAGGTTTATTGGGAGGGTTATGATGAGGGTTAGGGTCAGGATTATGGTTAAGGTGAGGGTTAGGGTTACGGAAGGGTGAGGGTTAGGGTTAGGATTAAGGTGAGGGTGATTGTGAGGGTTAGGATTAGGGTTAGGGTTAGGGTTATTGTTAGGGTTAGGGTTAGGGTTCTGGTTATGGTGAGGGTGAGGTTTAGGGTTAAGTTTAGGGAGAGGTTTTTAGTGTTAAGGTTAAGGTTAGAGTTAGGGTTAGGGTTAGGGTGAGGTTGAGGGGTAGAGTTAGGGTTAGGGTGAGGGTTCGGTGAGGGTTAGGGTTAGGGTGAGGGTTAAGTTGGGGGTGACCACAAGTTTAAAGATGAGTGTTAGGCCTATGGTGAGGGTTATGGTAGGGATAAGGGTTAGGGTTAGGGTGAGGGTGAGGGTTAGATTGAGGATTAGTGTTAGGGTTAGGGTGAGGTTTAGGGTGAGGATGAGGGTTAGGGTTAGGTTGAGGGCTAGGGTGAGGTTGAGGATTAGGGTTAGTGTTAGGGTAATGTTAGGGTTAGGGTGAGGGTTATGGTTAGGGTTAGGGTTAGGTTTAGTGTTAGTGTTAGGGGTAGGGTTGGGGTATGTTTAAGGTTAGGGTTAGGGTTATTATTAGGGTTAAGGTTAGGATGAGGTTTAGGTTTAGGGTTAAGGTTAGGCTTAGTGTTTCGCTGAGGGAGAGTATGAGCATGAGGGTTAGGGTTAGGGTTATTTTTAGGGTTAGGGTTTGGTCGAGGGTTATTGTTATTGTTAGGTTTAGTGTTATAGTTGCGGTGAGGTTGTGGGTGAGGGTGAGGGTTAGGGTTCGGGTGAGGTTTAGCGTTAGGGTTAGGGTGAGGGTGAGGTTTAGGGTTAGAGTTAGGGTTAGGGCGATGGTTAGGGTGAGGTTTAGGGTGAGGGTTAGTGTTAGAGTTAGGGATAGGGTGAGTGTTATGGTGAGGGTGAGGGTTAGGCTTAGGGTTTGGATTAGGAGTAGGGTAAGGTTTAGAGTTAGTGTGAGGGTTAGGGTTAGGGTTCGGGTTAGGCTTAGGGTTTCGCTGAGGGAGAGGGTGAGAATTAGGGTTAGGGTTAGGGTCAGGTTTAGGTTTAGGGTTAGGGTTAGGCTTAGGGTTTCACTGAGGGAGAGGGTGAGCATGAGGGTTAGGGTTAAGTTGAGGTTTAGGAGTAGAGTTAAGGTAGTGTGAGGATTAGGGTGAGGGTTAGGGTTAAGGTGAGTGTGAGTCTTTGGGTTAGAGTTAGGGTTAGGGTGAGTTTTAGGGTGAGGGTTAGGTTTAGAGTGAGGGTTAGGGTTAGGGTTAGGATGAGAGTGATGGTTAGATTGAGGATTAGTGTTCGGTTAGTGTGAGGTTTATGGTGAGGATGAGGGTTAGCGTTAGGATGAGGGTTAGGGTTAGGATTAGGGTGAGGTTAATGGTTAGCGTGTTGGTTAGGTTTAGTGTGAGTGTTTGTGTTATGTGTAGGTTTAGTGTTAGGGTGAGGGTAAGTGTTAGGGTGAGGGTTAGTGTTATGGTGAGGGTTATGTTAAGGGTGAGGATTAGGGTTAGGCATATTCTTAGGGTTAGGTTTAGGGTTACGGTTACGGTGAGCGTGAGTGTTAGGGTTAGGAAGAGGTTTCAGTTTAGGGTTAGGGTTAGTGTTAGGGTTAGGGTGAGAGTGAGGTTTACGGATAATGTTAGGGTTAGTGTTAGGGTGAGGGTTAGGGTTCGGGTTAGGCTTAGGCTTAGGTTTAGGCTTAGGATGAGCATGAGGGTGAGGGTTAGGGTTAGGGTTAGGGTGACGGTTAGGTTTAGGGTTAGGGTGAGGGTAACCATGAGGTTTAGGGTTAGGATTAGGGTTAGGCTAAAGGCTAGGGTGAGGCTTAGATTGAGGGTTAGGGTTAGGGATAGTGTTAGGTTTAGGATTAGGGTTAGGGTGAGGGTGAGTGTGAGGGTTAGGTTTAGGTTTAGGTTAGGCTTAAGTTTAGGGTGAGCGTTAGAGTTAGGGTTAGTTTTAGGGTGAGGGTAAGGCTGAGGATTAGTGTTAGGTTTAGGGTTAGGGTTAGGGTTATTGTTATTGTTAGGGTTAGGGTTAGAGTTAAGGTGAGGGTGAGGGTGAGGTTGAGGGTTAGGATTAGGGTTAGATTGGGGTTTAGGGTTAGGGTTAAGGTTAATGTTAGTGTGAGGGTGAGTTTTAGGATTAGATATAGGTTTAGGGGGAGGGCTAGGGTGAGGGTTAGGGTGAGGGTCAGTGTTAGGGTTAGAGTGAGGGTGAGGGTTAGGTTGAGGTTTAGGGTTAGGTTAGGGTTAGGATTAGTGTGATGGTTAGTGTTAGGGTTAGGGTTAGTTTGAGGGTGAGGGTAAGTGTTAGGGTGATGGTTTGGGTTAGGGTGAGGTTTATGGTTAGGGTGAGGGTTAGGATTAGTGTTAGGGTTACTGTTAGGTTTAGGTATAGGGTTTGGGTTGCGGTGAGGGTGAGGGTGAAGGTCAGGGTTATGGTTAGTGTGAGGTTTAGAGTTTGGGTGAGGGTCAGAGTTAGGTTTTGGGTGAGGGTGAGGTTTAGGGTTAGGTTTAGGTTGAGAGTTAGGGAGAGTGTTAGGGTTATGGATAGGGTTAGGAATAGGGTTAGGGTGAGGGTGAGGTTTAGGTTTAGATTTAGGTTTAGGGGTAGGGTTATTTCGAGGGTTACGATTAAGGTTAGTGTTAGGGTTAAGGTTAGGGTGAGGGTTAGGTTGAGGCTTAGGTTTAGGGTTAGTGTTAGGGTTCGGATAAGGCTTAGGGTGAGGGTGAGTGTGAGGGTTAGGGTTAGGCTTAGGCTTAGGCTTAGGGTTAGGCTGAGGGTGAGTTTGGGTGATGATTAGGATTAGGGTGATGGTTAGGTTTTGGGTTACGGTGAGGAATAAAATATGGTTTATGGTTCGGATTAGGGTTAGGGTGAGGGCTAGGGTGAGGGTGAGGGTTAGGCTACGGCTTAGGCTTAGGTTTAGGCTGAGCATGAGGTTGAGGGTGAGGGTTAGGTTTATGATCCTGGGTAGGTTTACGGTTAGGGTGAGGGTTAGCATGAGATTTAGTGTTAGGGTGATGGTTATGGTGATTAAGATGGTAAAGGTAAAGGTGAGATTTAGGCTGAGGATGAGGGTTAAGTTAAGTGTGAGGGTTTGGTTAAGTTTAGGGTTAGGTTAAGGTTTAGGGTTAGGGTTAGGGTTAGGGTTAGATTGAGTATTCAGTTTAGGGTTAGTGTGAGGTTTAGGGTGAGGATGAGGGTTAGTGTTAGGGTGAGGGTGAGGGTTAGAATTAGGTTTAGGGTGAGGGCTAGTGTGAGGGTGAGGGTTAGGGTTAGGGTTAGGATGAGGGCTAGGGTGAGGGTTAGGTTGAGGTTTAGGGTTAGTGATAGGGATCGGTTTATGATTAGGGTTAGGGTGAGGGTGAGGATGAGGGTTAGGGTTAGGTTTAGGTTTAGGCTTATGGTTAGGGTGAGGATTAGGTTTATAGTTTGGGTTAGGGTGAGGGTGAGGCTGAGGATTAGGGTTAGGTTTAGGGTTAGGTTTAGGGTTAGGTTAGGGTTAGGGTTAGGGTTACAGTGATGGTTAGGGTTAGGGTTAGGCTTAGGGTTACGCTGAGGGTGAGGGTGGGGGTGAGGATTAGGGTTAGGTTTAGTTTTAGGTTTATCGTTATTGCTATGGTTAGGGTTAAGTTTGCCGAGAAGGTGAGGCTGAGGATGAGGGTTATGGTTAGGTTTAGGGTTAGGGTTAGTGTTATTGTTAGGGTTAATTTTAGAGTTACGGTTAGGTTGAGAGTGAGGGTGAGGGTTAGGGTAGGGTGAGGTTGAGGGTTAGGTTTAGGGTTAGGGTTAGGTTTAGGGTTAGGGTATGGGTGAGGTTTAGGGTTAGAGTTAGGGTTAGGGGGAGGGTTAAGGTGAGGTTTAGGGTTAGGGTTAGTGTTAATGTCAGGGTGAGGGTGAGGGTTAGGTTGAGGTTTAGGGATAGAGTTAGGTTTAGGTTTAGGTTTCGGGTGAGGGTGAGTGTGAGGGATAGGGTCAGGGTTAGGTTTAGACTTAGGGTTACGCTGAGACTTAGGGTTAGGCTGAGGGTGAGGGTTAGGTTTAGGATTGGGGTTAGGTTGATGGTTAGGGTTAGGGTTAGTGTTATTGTTAGGGTAAGGGTGAGGGTGAGGGTTAGGTTGAGGTTTAGGGTTAGGTTTAGGGTTAGGGTTAGTGTGAGGGTTAGTGTTAGGTTTAGGGTTAGTGTTAGGGTGAGGGTAAGTGTTATGGTGAGGCTTTGGGTTACGGTGAGGGTTATTGTTAGGCTGAGGGTTAGGGATATGTTTATTTTTAGGGTTAGGGTTACGGTTACAGTTTCGGTGAGGGTGAGGGTTAGGCTTAGGTTTAGGATGAGGTTTAGGGTTAGGGTTCGGGTTAGAGTTAGGGTTAGTGTTAGGGTTAGGGTTAGGGTGAGGTTTAGGGTAAAGTTTCGGTTTATGGTAAGGGTGAGGCTTATATTGAGGATTAATGTTAGGTTTAGTGTGAGGTTTAGGGTGAGGATGAGTATCAGGGTTAGGCTGAGGGTGAGTGTTAAGATAAGGTTGAGGGTTCGGGTTAGGGTGAGGGTTAGGGTAAGGTTTTGGGTTATGGTTAGGGTGAGGGTTAGATTGAGGTTTAGGGTTATGGTTAGTGTGAGGTTTAGGGTGAGGATGAGGATTAGGGTTAGGGTGAGGGTTAGGGTTAGAATTAGCGTTAGGGTGATGGTCAGGGTTAGGGTTAGGGTTAGGGTTAGAGTGAGGTTTAAGATTAGGGTGAGGGCTAGGGTTAGTGTGAGAGTTAGTGTTAGGGTTAGGGTTAGTGTTAGGGTGAGGGTATGTTTTAGGTTGAGGGTTAGGTTTAGGGTGAGGGTTATTTTTAGGGTTAGGGTTAGGGTTTCGGTTACTGTGAGGGTGAGGGTGATGGTTAGGGTTAGGGTGAGCTTAAGTGTTAGGGTTATGGTTAGAATTAGGGTTAGTGTGAGGGTGAGGTTTAGGGGTAGAGTTATGTTTAGGGTGAGGTTTAGGGTGAGGTTTAGGGTCAGGGTGAAGTTTAGGGTGGGGGTCACGGTAAGGGTAAAGGTGAGTGTTAGGCCAAGTGTGAGGGTTACGGTAAGGGTGAGGGTTAGTGTTACTGTGAGGGTTAGGGTAAGTGTTAGGGTGAGCGTCAGGGTTAGATTGAGGATTAGTGTTAGGGTTTGTGTGAGGTTTAGGGTGAGGATGAGGGTTAGGCTTAGGGTGAGGGCTAGGAAGAGGGTGAGGGTTAGGGTTAGTGTTCGGGTGAGGTTTAGGGTTAGGGTGATCTTAGGGTTAGTGTGAGGGTTAGTGTTAGGGTTAGGGTGAATGTTAGGGTTAGGTTTATTGTTAGGGTTAGGGTTAGGGTTACAGTTACGGTGAAGGTAAGGGTGAGGTTTAGGTTTGGGGTTAGGATGAGGTTTATGTTTAGGTTTTGGGTTAGAGTTAGGGTTAGGGCTAGGGTGAGGGTGAGGTTTAGGGTTGGGGTTAGGATGAGGTTTAGGTTTAGGGTTTGGTTTTGAGTTACGGTTAGGGTTAGGGTGAGGGTGAGCTTTAGGGTTAGAGTTAGGATTAGTGTTAGGGTTAGGTTTAGGGTGAGGGGTAGGTTTAGGCTTAGGGTGAGGGTTAGGATGAGGTTTAGGGTTAGGATTAGTGTTGGGGTGAGGGCTATGGTGAGTGTTAGGGTGAGGGTTAGGGTTAAGGATAGGGTTATGTTTAGGATTAGGGTTAGGGTGAGTGTGAGTGTGAGCATTAGGTTTAGGGTTAGGTTTAGACTTTTGGTTAGGGTGATGGTTAGGGCTAGGGTTTGTGTTAGGGTGAGGGTGTGGCTGATTATTAGGGTTAGGTTTAGGATTAGGGTTTGGGTTAGTTTTAGGGTTAGGGTGAGGGTTAGGGTTAGGGTTACTGTATGGGTGAGGGTTAGGGTTAGTTTGAGGGTTAGGGGTAGGGTTAGGCTGAGGGTTAGTTTGGGGGTGAGGAATATGTTTTGGGTTATGGTTAGTGTTTGGGTTAGGATGAGGGTTAGGATGAGGATTAGGGTTAGGATTAGGGTGAGGGCTAGGGTGAGGGTGAGGATTAGGGTTAGGCTCAGGCTTAGGCTTAGGCATAGGGTTAGGCTGAGGGTGAGGGTGAAGGTGAGGGTTAGTGTTAGGTTGATGGATAGGATTAGGGTTAGGGTGAGTGTTAGGATGAAGGTTAGGATTAGGGTGAGGGTTAGGATGAGGGTGATGGTAAGAGTTAAGCTGAGGGTTAGGCTGAGTGTGAGTGTTCCCCTCAGGGTGAGGGTTACTATTAGTGTGAGGGTTAGGATAAGGGTTATGGTGAGGGTTAGGGTGAGGTTGAGGGTTATATTGAGGATTATGGTTATGTTTAGTGTGATGTTTAGGGTGAGGATGAGGGTTAGGGTTAGGGTGAGGGTTAGGGTTTGAATTAGGGTTAGGGTTAGGGGTAGGGTGAGGGTGAGGGTTAGGGGTAGGGTGAGGTTTAGGGTTAGGGTGAGAGTTAGGGTTACAGTTAGGGTTAGTGTTAGTGTTAGGGTTAGGGTAAGCTTGAGGGTAAGTGTTAGGGTGAGTGTTAGGTTTAGGGTGAGGGTCATGGTTAGGGTGAGGGTTAGGTTTAGTTTTAGGGTTATTGTTAGGTTTCGGGTTAGGGTTACAGTGAGGGTGATGGTGAGGGTTATGGTTAGGGTGAGGTTTAGGGTTAGGGTTAGGGTTTGAATTAGGGTTAGGTTGAGTGTGAGGTTTAGGTTTAGAGTTAGGGTTAGGGTGAGGCTGAGGGTGAGGGTGTGGGTTAGGGTAAGGATTAGGTTTATGGTTAGGCTTAGTTTTATTGTAAGGTTTAGGGTTATGGTTACGGTTAAGGTAAGGGTTAGGGTTAAGGTGTAGGTTATGGTGAGGGTTAGGTTTAGGTTTAGGGTGAGGGTTAGGTGAGGGTGACGGTTAGTGTTAGGTTGAGGGTTAGGTTTAGGGTGAGGGTTAGGGTTAGGATTAGGGTTAGGCTGAGGGCTAGGGTGAGGTTTAGGTTTAGTGTGAGGTTTAGTGTTAGGGTTAGTCTTAGTGTTAGGTTGAGGGTAAAGATTAGGTTGAGGGTTAGGGATAGGTTTAGGTTTAGGGTGATGTTAAGTGTTAGTGTGAGGGTTAGGGTCAGGGTGAGTTTTAGGGTTAGCATTATCGTTAGGGTGAGGGTTATTGTGAGGGTTAGGGTAAGGTTAGGGTGAGAATTAGGGTTAGGGTGAGGGTTAGGTAGAGTGTGAGGGTAAGGGTAAGTGTGAGGGTTAGGGTGAGTGTAAGGATTATGGTAAGGGTGTGGGTTAGGGTGAGGGTTAGGTTTAGGTTTACAGTAAGGGTGAGGGTTAGGGTGAGTGTTAGGTTTGGGGTTAGGGATAGGCTGACGGTGAGATTGAGGTTTGGAATCAGGGTGAGCGTTAGGTTTAGGGTGAGGGTTAGGATTAGGATTAGGGTTAGGGTGAGGGCTAGGGTGAGGGTGAGGGTTAGGGTTAGGGATAGGGTTAGGGTGAGGGTTAGAGTTAGGCTGAGGATTAGGGTTAGTGTAACGCTTAGTTTTAGTGTTAGGTTTAGTGTTAGGGTGAGCACAAATTTTAGGGTTAGGATTAGGGTTAAGTTGAGGGTGAGGGTTAGGTTAAGGGTGAGAGCTAGGGTTAGGGTGTGGGTGAAGGTGAGGGTTAGGATAAGGGTTAGGTTTAGGGTTATTTTTTTGGTGTAGGGTTAGGTTTATGGTTACGTTAAGGGTGAGGATGAGGGTGAGGGTTAGGGTTAGGGTGATGTTTAGGGTTTGGGTTAGGCTTAGGTTTATGGTTAGGATGAGATTTATGGTGAGGGGTAGGGTTAAGGTTAGGTTTAGGGTAAGGATTTGTGTGAAAGTTAGGGTTAGGGTGAGGGTTAGGTTGAGGATTAAGGTTTGGATTAGGGTTAGGGTGAGAGTGAGTGTTAGGGTGAGTTTAAGGGTTAGCTTAGGGTTAGGGTTATGGTGAGGGTTAGTGTGAGGGTAAGGGTTAGGTTGAGGGTTAGGCTTAGTGTGAGGTTTAGGGTGAGGTTGAGAGTTAGGGTTAGGGTTAGGGTGAGGTTAAGGTTTAGGGTGAGGTTTAGGGTGAGGGTGAGTGTTAGGGTTAGCATTAGGGTTAGGGTGAGTTTTAGTGTGAGTGTTTTGGTTAGGTTAGGGTGAGGTTTTGGGTTAGTGTGAGGGTTAGGGTCAGGGTAAGGTCAGGGTAAGGGTGAGGTTTTTGGTGAGCGTGAGGTTACGGAAAGGGAGATGTTTAGGGTTAGGTTGAGGATTAGGGTTAGGGTTAGGAAAAGGGTTAGTGTGAGGGGTAAGGTGAGGGTGAGGATTAGGATTAGTGTTAGGTATAGGTTGAGGTTGACATTTAGACTGAGGGTTAGGTTTAGTGTGAGGGTTGGTATTAGGGTTAGGCTTAGTGTTAAGGTGAGGTTAAGGATTACGGTGAGGGTTAGGTTTAGGGTGTGCGTTAGGTTTAGGGTGAGGGTTGGGTTAGGGTTAGGGTAAGGGTAAGGGTTAGGTTTAGGGCTAGTTTTAGGGTTATTCAGGGTTTTGGTGAGGTTTAGGGTTAGGGATAGTGTAAGGGTTAGGGTTAGGGTTTGTTTGAGGATTAGGGTGAGGGTTAGCGTGAGGGTTAGGGTTAGTGTGAGGGTTAGGGTTAGGCTGAGGGTGAGGGTGAGGGTGAGAGATAGGGTTAGGTTTAGTGTTAGGGTTAGAGTTATGATGAGGGTGAGGGTTAGGGTTAGGATTAGGGTTAGGGAGAGGTTTGGGGTTAGGTTTACGGTTAGGATGAGTTTTAGGGTGAGGGGTAAGTTTAGGTTTAGGGTTAAGTTTAGGTTAGGGTGAGGGTGAGGATAAGGTTTAGGCTGAGGGTTAGGGTGAGGGTTAGGGTTAGGAATAGGGTTAGGGATAGGGTGACTGTTAGCTTGAGGGTTAGGTTTAGTGTTAAGGTTAAGGTTTCGGGTGAGGGTTAGGGTTCAGTTTAGGGGTAGGTTAAGGGTTTCGTGTTTGGGTTAGGGTTAGGGTTAGGGTGAGGTTTAAGGTGAGGGTGAGGGTTAGGGTTAGGTTTAGGTTTATGGTGTGTTTAAGTGATATCATGAGGTTTAGTGTGGGTGTTAGAGTTATTAGTAGGTTTTGGGTGAGGGTGAGGGCGAGGGTTAGGGTTAGGGTTAGGGTGAGTTTTAGGGTTAGGGTGAGGGTTAGGGTTAGGGTTAGCGTGAGGGTGAGGGTGACGGTGAGGGTTAGGGTTAGTGTTAGGTTGAGGGTTAGGTTTAGTGTGAGGTTTATGGTGAGGATGAGGTTAAGGGTTAGGGTGAGGGTTAAGGTAAAGGTGAGGGTTAGGTTTAGGGTTAGTATTAGGATGAGGGTTAGGGTTAGGTTTAGGGTTAGGGTGAGGGTGAGGGTTAGGGTTAGGTTTAGGGTGAGGGGGAGGGTTAGGGTAAGGGTTAGGGTGAGGGCTAGGGTGCGTATTAGGGTTAGGGTGAGGTTTAGGGTTAAGGTGAGGCTTAGGGTTAGGGTTACATTGAGTTTGGTGTGAAGGTGAAGTTTAGGATGAGGGATAGGATTAGGTTGAGGGTTAGGGTTAGCCTTAGGGTGAGGGTTAGGGTTAGGTTTAGGTTGTGGTTTGGGGTGAGGGGTAGGTTTAGGTTTAGGGTTAGGGTTAGGTTTAGTGAGAGGGTTACGGTTAGGGTTAGGATGAGTGTGAGGTTAAGGGTTATGGTGAGGGTTATGATGAGGTTGATCATTAGGGTTAGGATTAGGGGTGGGGTTAGGGTAAGTCTGAGCATGAGGGTGTGGGTGCGGTCAGGTTTACGGTTAGGGTTACTTTTAGGGTGAGGGCTAGGGTGAGGGTGAGGGTTAATGTGAAGGTGAGGGTGAGGGTGAGGGTCTTTGTTAGATAATCATTAGGGTTAGGGTGAGGATTAGGTGAGAGTGAGGGTGAGGGTGAGTGTGAGCTTTCGGGTTAGGGTGTGGGTGAGTGAGAGTTAGGGTGAGGGTTCAGGTGATGGTGAGAGTTAGGGTAAGGTTGAGAGTTAGGGTTAGGTTTAGGGTTAGAGTTAGGTTTAGGGTTAGAGTTAAGGTGAGGGTTCGGGTGAGGGGTACTGTTAAGGTTAGGGTGATCATTAGGGTTAATGTGATGGTTAGGGTTAGGGTGAGGATAAAGTAAGGGTGACGGTTAGGGTGAGGGTGAGGGTTAGGGTTACTGTTAGGGTGAGGGTTAGGCTTAGCTTTAGTGTTAATGTGAGGGTGAGGGTGAGGGTTAGTGTTAGGCTTAGGGTTAAGGTGAGGGTGAGGGTGAGGATGAGGTTTAGCTTGAGGGTTAGGGTTAGGGTGAGGGTTAGGTTTAGGCTTCGGGTTATTGTTAGGGTTAGGTTTAGGGTTAGGGTGAGGATGAGGGTGAGGGTGAGGGTGTGGGTTAGGGTTAGGGTTAGGTTTAGGGTGAGGGTGAGGGTTAGAGTTAGGGTGAGGGGTAGGGATAAAGTTACGGTGAGGGTTAGGGTTAGTGTGAAGGTTAGGGTTAGGGTTCGGGTTAGGGTGAGGGTTAGGTTGAGGGTTAGGGTTTGGATTAGGGTTAGGGTGAGAGTGTGGATTAGGGTGAGGTTAAGGGTTAGCTTAGGGTTAATGTTAGGGTGAGGGTTAGGGTGTGGGTAAGGATTAGGGTGAGAGTTAGGCTTAGGGTGGGGTTTAGGGTGAGATTGAGGGTTAGGGTTAGGCTTAGGGTGAGGTTAAGGTTTAGGGTGAGGTTTAGGGTGAGGGTGAATGTTAGGGTTAGCATTAGGGTTAGGGTGAGGTTTAGTGTGAGTGTTTTGTTTAGGTTAGGGTGAGGTTTTGGGTTAGTGTGAGGTTAAGGGTGAGGGAAAGGTAAGGGTAAGGGTGAGGTTTTTAGTGAATGTGAGGGTTACAGAAAGGGAGAGGGTTGGGTTAGGGTGAGGGTTAGGTTTAGGGTTAGGAAAAGAGTTAGTGTGAGGGATAAGTGAGGGTGAGGATTAGGGTTAGGGTTAGGTTTAGGTTGAGGGTTAAGTTTAGGCTGAGCGGTAGGGTTAGTGTGAGGGTTGGTGTTAGGGTTATACTTAGTGATTGGGTCAGGGTAAGGTTTAGGGTGAGGGTTAGATTTAGGGTGAGGGTTAGGGTTAGGGTGAGGGTTTGGGTTAGCGTTAGGGTAAGGGTAAGGTTTAGGGTTAGGTCTAGGTTTAGGGTTATTGAGGTTTAGCGTTAGTTTTAGTTTAAGTGTTAGGGTTATGGTTAGTGTGAGGATTAGGGTTAGGGTGAGGGTGAGGGTGAGGGTGAGAGTTAGGGTTAGGGTTAGGGTTAGAGTTATGATGGTGAGGGTTAGGTTTAGGATTAGGGTTATTGAGAGGTTTTGGGTTAGGTTAAGGGTTAGGATGAGGGTTAGGGTGAGGGCTAAGGTTAGGTTTAGGTTGAGGTTAGATTTATTGTGAGGTTTAGCATTAGGGTTAGGGTTAGGGTGACGGTGAGGATAAGGTTTAGGGTGAGGGTTAGGGTGAGGATTAGGGTTAGGGATAGGGTTAGGGTTATGGTGACTATTAGCTTGAGGGTTAGGTTTAGGGTTAGGGTTAAGGTTTCTGGTGAGGGTTAGGGTTCAGTTTATGTTTAGGTTAAGGTTTTCGTGTTTGGGTTAGGGTTAGGGTTAGGGTGAGGTTTAGGGTGAAGGTGAGGGTTAGGTTTAGGTTTATGGTGTGGGTAAGTGATAGTGTGAAGGTTAGGGTGAGTGTTAGAGTTAGCAGTAGGGTTGGGGTGAGGATGAGGGTTAGGGTTAGGGTTAGCGTGTTTTAGGGTTAGGGTGAGGGTTAGGGTTAGGGTGAGCGTTAAGGTTAATGTGAGGGTTAGGTTTAGGGTGAGGATAAAGTAAGGGTGAGGGTTAGGGTGAGGGTGAGTGTTAGGGTTACTGTTAGGGTGAGGTTTAGTTTTAGGTTTAGTGTTAAGGTGAGGGTAAGTGTGAGGGTTAGGGTTAGGCTTAGGGTTAAGTTGAGGTTGAGGGTGAGGGGCAGGGCTAGCTGTGAGGGTTAGGGTTAGGGTAAGGGTTAGGTTTAAGGTTAAGGTTAGGGTTATTGTTAGGGTAAGGGTTAGGGAGAAGATGAGGATAAGGGTGAGTGTGAAGTTTAGGGTTAGGATTAGGGTTAGGGTGAGCCTGTGGGTGAGGGTGAGGGTTAGGGTGAGGTTTAGGCTAATGGTTGGGGTAAGGCTTAGGTTTAGGGTGATTTTTAGGGTGAGGGTAAGGGTGAGGGTGAGGGTTTGGTTGAGCGTTGGAATTAGGGTTAGGGTGAGGTTGAGTGTTAGGTTGAGTGTTAGGGTTAGGTTTAGGGTGAGGGTGAGTGTGAGGGTTAGGTTTAGGGTTAATGTTAGGCTTAGGTTAACCTGAGGGTGAGGGAGAGTGTGAGGGTTAGGGTTAGGGTGATTGTGAGGGTTAGGTTTAGGGTTAGTGTGAGGTGTAAGGTGAGGGTTAGGGTTAGAATTAGGGTTAGGGTTAGATTTAGAGTTCGGGTTAGGCTGAGTGTGAGTGTGAGGGTTAGGGTTAGGGTTAGGCTTATGCTTAGGTTTAGGCTGAAGTTGAGGGTGAGGGTAAGACTGAGAGGTAAGGTGTGTGTTAGGGTTAGGTTTAATGTAAGGGTTAGGGTGAAAGTGAGTGTTAGGGTGCGGTTGAGGGTTAATGTTACGGTTAGAGTTAGGGTCAGGGTTAGGTTAAGGGTTAGGTTGAGACTTAGGATGATGGGTAGGGTTAGGGTTAGGGTGAGGTTTAGGGTTAGTTTGAGGGTTAGGGTTAGGGATAGGGTGAGGGTTAGGATGAGGGTTAGGGTGAGGGTAAGGTTTAGGGTGAGGGTTAGTGTGAGTGTCAGGGTTAGGGTTAGGGTTAGTGTTAGGGTGAGGGTGAGGTTTAGGTTTACAGTTAGGGTTTGGGATAGGGTTAGGTTCAGGGTTCGGGAGACGGTTAGGATGAGGGTTAGGGTTAGGGTGAGGGTTAGGTTTAGGGTGAGGATAAGTGTGAGGTTGAGGTTTAGGGTTAGGGTTAGGGCTAGAGGTAGGATGAGGGTTATTGTTAGTGTTAGGATTAGGTTTAGAGATAGGATTAGGATGAGGGTTAGGGTAAAGTTTAGGGTTAGGGTTAAAGGTTAGGGTGAGGGTTAGGGTCAGGGTGAGGGTTAGGGTGAGTGTGAGGGTTAGAGATAGCATTAGGTTTAGGGTGAGGTTTAGGGTTAGGTTTAGGTTTAGGGTGAATGCTAGGGTGTCGGTGAGGGCTAGGGTTAGGGTGAAGGTGAGGGTTAGGTTTAGGGTTAAGCTGAGGGTTTGGGTGAGGTATAGGGTTAGGAGTAGTGTTAGGTTTAGAGTTAGGTGACTGATAGGGTTAGGTTTAGGTTGAGGGTTAGGGTGAGGATGAGGGTGAGTGTTAGGGTGAGGGTGAGGATTTGGGAAAGTATGAGGTTTAGGGTTTGGGTGAGGGTTAGGGTTGGGTGAGTGTTAGGGTGACAGTGAGGGTTAGGGTTAGGGTTGGGTTTAGGGTTAGGCTGAGGGGTAGGGTGAGTGGTAGGGTTAGGGTTAGGGTGAGGGATAGAGTTAGTGTGAGGGTTAGGGTTAGGGTGAGGTTTAGGGTTACATTGAGGGTTCATGTTAGGTTTAGGCTTAGTGTTAGGGGGAGGGTAAGTTTTAGGTTGAGGGTTAGGTTTAGGGTGAGGTTTAGGGTTAGTATGAGGGTTAGGGCTAGATTGAGGTTAAGGATGGGGGTTAGGGTTAGGGTGATGTTTAGGGTGAGGGTGAGTGTTAGGGTGAGGGTGAGATTTCACTTGAGGGTTTGGGTTAGGGTTAGGGTGAGGTTGAGGGTAAGGGTGAGACTTAGGGTTAGGTTTAGTGTGACAGTGAGTGTGAGGATTAGCATAGTGTTAGGCTTAGGTTTAGGGTTAGGCTGAGGGTGACTGTGAGCATGATGGTTAGGGTTAGGGTGAGGCTTAGGGTTAGGGTGAGGGTTAGCGTTAGTGTTAGGGTTAGGTTTAGGTTGGAGGTTAGGTTTAGGGTGAGGGTTAGCTTTAGGGGTAGGGTTAGGTTGAGGGGGAGGGGGAGGTTTAGGTTTAGGATTAGGTTTAGAATGAGCCTGTGGGTGAGGGTGAGGTTTAGGGTTAGGTTGAGGGTTAGGCTAAGGTTTAGGGTGAGGGTTAGTTTTAGGTTGATGTTTAGGTTGAGGGTTTGGGTTAGGGTTAGGGTGAGTGAGAGGGTTAGGATTAGTGTTTGGGTTAGGTTTAAGGTGAGGGTGAGTGTGAGCATTAGGTTTAGGGTTATTGGTAGGCTTAGGTTTAAGCTGAGGGTGAGGGTGAGTGTGAGGGTTAGGGTTATTTTGAGTGTGAGCATTAGGGTTAGGTTTTGGGTGAGGTTGAGAATGAGAGTTAAGTTGAGGTTTAGGGTTTGGGTTAGGGTGACGGTTAGATGAGGTTGAGGGTTAGAGTTAGGGTGTGGGTTAGGGTTAGGGTGTGGGTGAGGGTTAGCGTTAGGGTGAGCGTTAGGGTTTGAGTGCGGATTAGGGTGAGGGTTAGGGTTAGGGTGATGTTTAGGGTGAGGTTGAGGGTTGGTTTTAGGATTTGCGTTAGGTTTAGGGTGAGGTTGAGCGTGAGGGTGAGGCTTAGGGTTAGAGTTAGGGTGAGGGTGACTGTGAGGGTTAGGGTTAGGGTTAGGCCTTAGGCTAAGTGTTAGGCTGAGGTTGAGGGTGAGGGTGATGGTTAGGGTTATGGTGAGAGTTAGGGTTAGGGTTAGGGTGAGGGATAGGGATAGTGTGGGGGTTAGTGTTAGGGTGAGCCTTAGGGTTACTGTGAGGGTTCATGTTAGGTTTAGGCTTAGTGTTAGGGAGAGGGTAAGTGTTAGGTTGAGTGTTAGGTTTAGGGTTAGTATGAGGGTTAGGGCTAGTGTGAGAGTAAGGTTCAGTGTTAGGGTTAGGGTGATGTTTAGGGTGAGGGTGAGCATTAGGATGAGGGTGAGGGTGAGGATTCAGTTGAGGGTTTAGGTTAGGGTTAGGGTTTGGTTGAGACTTAGGGTTAGGTTTAGGGTCAGGGTGAGTTTGAGGTTTAGGGTTAGGGTTAGGCTTAGGTTTACGGTTAGGCTGAGTCTGACTGTGAGCTTCAGGGTTAGGGTTACGGTGACCATTAGTGTTAGGCTTAGGGTGAGGGTAAGGGTTGGGGTGAGTGTTCGGGTTTGGGTGAGGGTTAGCGTTAGGTTTAGGGTTTGGGTTAGGTTGGAGGTTAGTGTTAGAGTGAGGGTTAGCATCAGGGGTAGGGTTAGGTTGAGGGTAAGGGTGAGGGTTTGGGTTAGGATTAGGTTTAAAGTGAGCCTGAGTGTGAGGGTCAGGGTGAGGGTTAGGGTTAGGGTGAGGGTTAGGCTAAGGTTAGGGTGAGTGTTATGTTTAGGGTGATGTTTAGGTTGAGGGTGAGGGTTAGAGTTAGGGTGAGGGTGAGGCTTCGGTTGAGGGTTTGGGTTAGGGTTAGGTTGAGGGTGATGGTGAGTGAGAGGGTTAAGTTTAGGGTTAGAATTATGTTTAGGGTGAGGGTGAGTGTGGGAGTTAGGGTTAGGTTTATTGTTAGGCTTAGGTTTAAGCTGAGGGTGAGGGTGATTGTCAGGGTTAGGGTTATGTTGAGTGAGAGCATTAGGGTTAGTTTTAGGGTGAGGTTGTGGTTGAGGGTTAGGGCAAGGGTTAGGGTTTGGGTTAGGATGAGGGTTAGATGAGGGTGAGGGTTAGGGTTAGGGTGAGGGTTAGGGTGAGGGTGAGGGTGAGGGTTAGCTTTAGGGTGAGGGTAGGGTTATCGTGCGGATTAGGGTTAGTGTTAGGGTTATGGTGATGTTTATGGTGAGGGCAAGGGTTGATTTGAGGGTATGCGTTAGGTTTAGAGTGCGGTTGAGGGTGAGGGTGAGGCTTAGGGTTAGGGTTAGGTTGAGGGTGACACTGAGGGTTTGGGTTAGGGTTAGGCTTTAGGCTGAGGGTGAGGGTGAGGGTTAGGGTTAGGGTGAAGGTTAGGGTTAGGGTTAATGATAGTGTGATATTTAGGGTGAGGTTTAGTGTGACAGTTAGTGTTAGGTTTAGGCTTAGTGTTAGAGTGAGTGTAAGGGTTAGGTTGAGGGTTAGGGTTAGTGATAGGTTGAGGGTTGGGATGAGGGTTAGGGTGAGGGTAAGGTTTACTGTGAGGGTTATGGTGAGTGTGAGGGTTAGGGTTAGGGATAGGGTTAGAGTGAGGGTGAGGTTTAGGGTTACGGTAAGGGTTACGGTTAGGGTTAGGTTAAGGGTTAGGGAGAGGGTGAGGATGAGGGTTAGGTTGAGGGTTCGGGTTAGGGTTTGTGTTAGGGTTATGGTGAGGGTGGGGGTGAGGGTGAGAGTGAAAGTTAGGGTTAGATTTAGGATAAGGGTGAGGATTAGGGTTAGGACTAGGGTTAGGTTTATGTTTAGGCTGAGGATGAGTCTGAGGATGTGGGTGAGGATTAGGGTTAGGTTGAGTGTTAGAGTTAGGGTTAGGGTGAGGGTTTGGGTTAGTGTTCAGTTTAGGATGAGAATTAGTTTGAGGGGTAGAGTTACGGTTAGAATGAGCGTTAGGTTTAGCATTAGGGTTAGGGATAAGGTTTGTTTACGGTGAGGTTTAGGATGAAGGTTAGGGTTAGGTTTAGGTTTTTAGTGAGGGTTAGAGTGCAGGTTATGGTTAGAGTTAGGGTTAGGGTGAGGGTTAGGGTCAGGGTGAGGGTTATTGTTAGGGTTAGATTTCCGGTGAGAGTAAGGGTTAGCGTGAGGTTAAGGGTGAGTGTGAGGGTTGGAGTTAGCATTAGCGTTAGGGTGAGGTTTAGGGTGAGGGTTAGGGTTAGGTTTAGGGTTAGGGTGAGGTGAGGGTGAGGGTGATTGTGAGGTTTATGGTTAGGGTGAGATACAGGTTTAGCATGAGGATTAGGGTTAGGGTTAGGGTGAGGGTTAGCATGAGGGTGACAGTGAGGCTTAGGTTTTGGGTGAGGGTGAGTGTGAGGGTTAGGCTAAGGGTTAGGGTTAGGGTTAGTGTGAGGGTGAAGTTGAGGGTTAGTGTTATTAATCGCGTTAGGTTTAAAGTTTGGCTGAGGGTGAGCGTCACGGTGAGAGTGACGGTTAGGGTTAGGGTTAGGGTGAGGGTTAGGGTTAGTGTGAGGATTAGCATGAGCGTAAGGCTAAAGGTTAGGGAGAGGGTCAGGGTTAGGTTTAGGGTTCGGGTGAGGGTTAGGGTGAGGTTTAGGGTTAGGGTTATGGTTAGGGTTAAGGTGAGGGTGAGGGTGAGGGTTAGTGTGAGGGTTAGTGTTAGGGTGAGGGTTATTGTGAGTGTTACGGTTAAGGTGAGGTTGTGGGTTAGGTGAGGTTTAGCATTAGGGTCAGGGTTAGGATATGATTTAAGGTGATGGTAAGTGTTGGGGGGAGGGTTAGGGTTAGGGTGAGGTTTAGGGTGAGGTTTAGGGATAGTGTTAGGGTTAGGGTTAGGGAGAGTTTAAGGGTTAGGTTGAGGGTTAGTGTGAGGGTGAGTGTTAGTGTTAGCATTAGGGTTAGTGTGAGGGTTAGGCTGAGTGTTAGGGTTAGGTTAGGGTCAGGGTTAGGGTTAGGGTGAGGGTTAGGGTTGGGTTAGGGTGAGGGTTAGATGCGGGTGAGGGTTAGGGTTAGGTTGAGGGTTACGTTTAGGGTGAGGGTTATGGTTAGGATTAGGGTTAGGGTGAGGGCTAGGGTGAGGGTGAGGGTTAGGGTTAGGGTGAGGCTTAGGGTTAGGTTGAGGGTTAGGTTTAGTGTGAGGGTTAGGGTGAGGGTAAGGTTAAAGTTTAGGGTGAGGGTGAGTGTTAGAGTAAGGGTTAGGGTGACGGTTAGGGTGAGGTTTAGGTTTAGGTTTATGGTTAGGGTTAGCATTAGGGTGAGCCTGAGGTTGACAGTGAGGCTTAGGGTGAGTGTGAGGGTGAGTGTGAGCGTTAGGCTTAGGGTTAGTGTGAGGGTGAAGGTGAAGGTTAGTGTTAGGAGTAGGGTTAGATTTACATTTAGGCTGAGGGTGATTGTCAGGGTGAGGGTAACTGTTAGGTTTAGGGTTAGGTTGAGGTTTAGGGTTACTGTGAGGGTTAGGGTGAGGGTAAGGTTAAAGGTTAGGGTGAGGGTTAGGCTTAGGGTTAGGTTGAGGGTTAGGTTGAGGATGAGGGTGAGTGTTAGAGTGAGTGGTAGGGTGAGGTATAGGGTTAGGGTTAGGGTTAGGGTGAGGGTTAGGGTTAGTGTGAGGCTTAGGTTTAGGGTTAGGTTTAGGGTTACTGTGAGGGTTCATATTAGGTTTATGCTTAGTGTTAGGGTGAGGGTAAAGGGTAGGTTGAGGGTTAGGTTTAGGGTGAGGTTTTGGGTTAGAATGAGGGTTAGGGCTAGGGTGAGGTTTAGGGTGAGCGTTCGGGTTGGGTGATGTTTAGGGTGTGGGTGAGGGTTAGGGTGAGTGTGAGAGTGAGGGTGAGTGTTCATTTAAGGGTTTGAGTTAGGGTTAGGGCGAAGTTGATGATGAGGGTGAGACTTAGGGTTAGGTTTAGTGTGAGGGTGAGTGTGAGGGTTAGGGATAGGGTTAGGCTTAGGTTTAGAGTTATGCTGAGGGTGACTGTGAGCGTGAGGGTTATGGTTAGTGTGAGGGTTAGTGTTAGGGTGAAGGTAAGGGTTGGGGTGAGTGTTAGGGGTACGGTGAGGGTTATCGTTAGGTTTAGGGTGAGGGTTAGGGTTAGGTTGGAGGTTAGGGTTAGGGTGAGGGTTAGCGTTAGGGTTAGGGTTAGGGTTAGGTTGGAGGTTAGGGTTAGGATGTGGGTTAGCATTAGGGGTAGGGGTAGGGGTAGGTTGAGGTTGAGGTTGAGGGTTAGGGTTAGGATTAGGTTTAGGGTGAGGGTGAGGGTGAGGGTGAGGGTTAGAGTTAGGGTGAGGGTTAGGCTAACTGTTAGGGTGAGGGTTAGGTTTAGGGTGATGTTTAGGTGGAGGGTGAGAGTTAGGTTGAGGTTGAGGCAGAGGGTTCGGTTGAGGATTTGGGTTAGGGTTAGGTTGAGGGTGAGGGTGAGTGAGAGCGTTAGATTTATGGTTAGGATTAGGTTTAGGGTGATGCGGACTGTGAGGGTTAGGGTTGGGGTTATTATTAGGCTTAGGTTTAAGCTGAGGGTGAGTGTGAGTGTGACCGTTAGTGTTATGTTGAGTGTGAGCATTAGGGTTAGGGTTAGGGTGAGGGTGAGGTTGAGGGTTAGGGTGAGGGTTAGGGTGTGCGTTAGGTTGAGGGTTAGATGAGTATGAGGGTTAGGGTTAGGGTGAGGGTTAGGGTTCGGGTTCGGGTGAGGTTTAGCATTAGGGTGAGGGTTAGGGTTATGCTGCGGATTAGGGTGAGGATTACTGTTAGGGTGATGTTTAGGGTGAGGTTAAGCGTTAGGTTGAGGGTGAAGGTGAGTGTTGGTTGGAGAGTTTGCATTAGGTTTAGAGTGAGGTTGAGGGTGAGGGTGAGGCTTAGGGTTAGGGTTAGGGTGAGGGTGACTGTGAGGGATAGGTTTAGGGTTAGGCTTAGTCTGAGGGTTAGGCTGAGGGTGAGGTGAGGGTTAGGGTTAGGGTCAGGGTTATTTTTAGGGTGAGGGTTAGTGTTAGGTTTAGGATTAGTGTTACAGTGAGTGTAAGGGTTTGTTTGAGGGTTAGGGTTAGGGATCGGGTGAGGGTTAGGGTGAGGGTTAGGGTGAGGTGAGGTGAGGGTGATTGTGAGGTTTTTGGTTAGGGTGAGAGATAGGTTTAGGGTGAGGGTTAGTGTTAGTGTTAGGGTGAGGTTGAGCGTGAGGGTGACAGTGAGGCTTAGGGTGAGGGTGAGGGTGAGGGTTAGGGTTAGGGTTAGTGTTAGGGTGAGGGATAGGGTGAAGTTTAGGGTTAGGGTTACGGTTAGGGTTAGGGTGAGGGTGAGGGTTAGGATTAGGGTGAGGGTTATTTTTAGGGTTAGGGTTAAGGTTACGGTTAATGTGAGGTTGCGGGTGAGGTGAGGTTTAGCGTTAGGGTTAGCGTTAGAGTTAGGGTTAGGTTGAGGGTAAGTGTTGGGGTGAGGGTTAGGGTTAGGGTGAGGGTTAGGGTTTGGGTTAGGGTGAGGGTTAGATGAGGGTGTCGGTTAGGTTTACGTTGAGGTTTAGGCTTAGGGTGAGTGTTATGGTTAGGATTAGGGTTAGGTTGAGGGCTAGGATGAGGGTGAGGGTTTGGGTGAGGGTTAGGGTTAGGGTTAGGGTGAGGGTTAGGGTTAGGGTGAGGGTTAGGGTTAGTGTGAGGGTTAGGGTGAGGGTAAAGTTAAAGGTTAGGGTGACGGTGAGGGTTAGGGTTAGGTTTAGGGTGAGGGTTAGGGTGAGGGTGAGTGTGTGGGTTAGGGTTAGGATTAGGGTTAGGGTGAATTTTATGGTGTCGGTGAGGGATAGGGTTAGGTTGAAGGTGCGGGTTAGTTTAGGGTTAAGCTCAGGATTTCGGTGAGGTTTAGGGTTAGGAGTACTGTTAGGTTTAGTGTTAGTCTGAGGGTGAGGGTGAGGGTGACTGATAGGGGTAGGTTTAGGGTGAGGGTTAGGGTGAGGATGAGGGTGAGTGTTAGAGTGACGGTGAGGGATCGGGAGAGTGTGAGGGTTAGCGTTTGGGTGAGGGTTAGGGTTGGGTGACTGTGAGAGTGAAGGTGAGGGTGAGGGTTATGGTTTAGTGTTAGAGTGAGGGTTAGGGTGAGTGGTAGGGATAGGGTTACGGTTAGGGTGAGGGTTAGGGTTAGTGTGAGGGTTAGGGTTAGGGTGAAGTATAGGGTTACTCTGAGGGTTCATGTTAGGTTCAGGCTTAGTGTTAGGGTGAGAGTAAGGGTTAGGTTGAGGGTTAGTTTTAGGGTGAGGTTTAGGGTTAGTATGAGTGTTAGGGCTAGGGGGAGGGTTAGGGTGAGGGTTAGGATTAGGATTTGGGTTAAATTGAGGGTGAGTGTGAGTGTGTGGGTTAGGGATAGGGTTAGGCTGAGGGTGACTGTGAGCGTGATGGTTAGGGTTAGGGTGAGGGTTAGGTTTAGGGTGAGGGTTAGCGTTAGGGTTAGGGTGAAGGTTAGATTTAGGTTGGAGGATAGGGTTAGGGTGAGGGTTAGCGTTAGGGGTAGGGTTAGTTTGAGGGTGAGGGTGACTGTTAGGGTTGGGATTAGATTTAGGGTGAACCTGAGGGTGAGGGTGAGGGTGAGCGTTAGGTTTAGGGTCAGGGTTAGGCTAAGGTTCAGGGTGAGTGTTAGGTTTACCGAGATGTTTAGGTTGAGGTTTAGGGTGAGGGTGAGGGTTCGGGTTCGGTTGAGGGTTTGGGAAAGGATTAGCGTGAGGGTGAGGGTGAGGGTGAGTGAGAGGGTTAAGTTTAGGTTTAGGATTAGGTTTAGGGTGAGGGTGAGTGTGAGGGTTAGGGTTATGGTTATTGTTAGTCTTTGGTTTATGCTGAGGGTGAGAGAGATTGTGAGGGTTATGGTTAAGTTGAGTGTGTGCATTAGGGTTAGGAATAGGGTGAGGGGTAGGGTCAGGGTTAGGGTTAGGGTTAGGGTGGTGGTTAGAGTTAGGGATAGGGTTAGGGTTAGAGTTATGGTTAAAGTGAGGGTTACTGTGAGGGTGACCAATAGGGTTAGCGTTATGGTAAGGGATAGGGTGAGGGTGAGGGTGAGGGTTATGATGAGGGTTAGTGACAGGGTTGGGCTAGGGGTTAGGGTTCGGGATAGGTTAGGGTGAGGGTTAGGGTGAAGGTTAGGATGAGAGCGAGGTTTAGGGTAATCGTGAGTGTTAGAGTGATGGTTAGAATGAGGATTAGGTTTAGGGTTAGGCTTAGGGTGAAGTTGAGGGTTAGAGTTTGGGTGAAGGTGAGCGTTAGTGTTATGTTTAGGGTTAACCTTAGGTTGAGGGTGAGGGTTAGGATTAGGGTTAGGGTTAGGATGAGGGTTAGGGTTATTGTTAGGGTTAGGGTGACGGTTAGGGTAAGGGTAAGGGTTAGGGTTAGGGTGAGGTTAAGGATTAGGGTGAGGGTGATGGTTAGTGTTAGGTTTAGGGTGAGGGTGAGGGTCAGGGTTAGGGTTAGGTTTAGGATGAGTGCTAGGTTGAGGGTTAGGGTTAGGTTTAGGGTGAGATTAAGGGTTAGTGTGATTGTTACGGTTAGGCTTAGGGTGAGGGTAAGGGTTAGGGTGAGGGTTAGGTTGAGGGTGAGGATTAGGGTAAGGTTTAGAGTTGTGGTGAGGGTTAGGTTGAGGGTTAGGTTTTGGTTGATGGTTAGGGTGAGGCTGAGATTTATGGGGTGGGTTAGGGTTAGGGTTAGGGTTAGTGTTAGGGTGAGTGTTAGTGTGACGGTAAGTGTTAGTGTGAGTGTTAGGGTTAGGGTTAGGGTGAGGGTTAGGGTTAGGATTAGGGTGAGGTTAAGGGTTATTGTGAGTATTAGGGTTAGGTTGAGGGTTAGAGTGAGGGTGAGGATTAGGGTTAAGGTTAGGCTGAGGGTGAGGGTGAGGGTTAGGGTTAGGGTTTGGGTTAGAGTTAGGATGAGGGTTAGGGTGAGGAGTATGTTTAGGGTTAGGGTGAGGGTGAGGGTTAGGTTTATCTTTAGGGTTAGGTTTAGGGTTAGGTTGAGGGTGAGGTTGAGGTGAGGGTTAGTATTTGTTTGAGGGTTAGGGTTAGAGTTAGGGTTAGGGTGAGGGTTAGGTTTAGAGTTAGGGATAGGATGAGGTTTATGGTAAGGGGTAGGGTTAGGTTTACGGTGAGGGTTAGGGTTAGTGTGAGGGTTAGGGTGAGGTTGAGGGTTAGGGTTAGGCTTAGGCTGAAGGTGAGGGTGAGGTTTAGGGTTGGGGTTATGGTTAGGATTACGTTTGAGTGATAGGGTGAGGGTTAGGGTTAATATTAGTGTTAGGGTGAGGGTGAGGGTTAGGGTTAGGATTAGGGTGAGGTTCAGGGTTATTGGGAGTGTTAGGATTAGTTTGAGAGTTAGGGTGAGGGTGAGGGTTAGGATTAGGCTTAGGCTGAAGGTGAAGGTGAGGTTTAGGGTTAGGGTTTGGGTTAGGGTTAGGATGAGGTTTAGCGTGAGGGGTATGGTTAGGGTTAGAGTGAGGGTGAGGGTTAGGTTTAGCTTTAGGGTTAGGGTTAGTGTTAGGCTGAGGGTGAGGGTGAGGGTTAGAGTTAGGGTTAGGATGAGGGTTAGGGTTAGGGTTAGGGTGAGGGTGATGGTGAGGTTTAGGGTTATGGTTTTTTTTTAGGCTGAGGCTGATGGTGAGGATAAGGGTTAAGGTGAGGGTTAGGTTGAGGTTGAGGGTTAGGGTAAGGGTGAGCTTTAGGGTGAGTGTTAGGATTAGGGTTAGGGTTACGATTAGGTTGAGGGATAGGGTGAGGTTTAGGGTTAATATTAGGTTTAGGGTTAGGGTTAGTGTTAGGGTTAGGTTTAGGGTTAGGGTTAGGGTTAGGGTTAGGTTGTGGGTAAGTGTTAGAGTGAGGGTTAGGATGAGGGTTAAGGTTAGTTTGAGGGTTAGAGTTAGGGTTAGGTTAGGGTGAGGGTAAGGATTAGGGTGAGCTTTAGGGTGAGGGTGAAGGTTAGAGTTAGGATGAGGGTTAGTGATAGTGTGAGGGTTAGAGTTAGGGTTAGGGTTAGGGTGAGGCTAAAGCTTAGGGTTAGGTTTAGGTTGACGGTGAGGGTTAGTGTGAGGTTATTGTTAGGTTTAAGGTTTAAGGTGTAAGGTTTATGGTGAGGTCTAATGTGAGTTTGAGGGTTAGGGTGAGGGTGAGGGTGAGGGTGAGCGTTTCGGTTAGGTAAGGGTTAAGATAAGGGTTAGGGTGAGGATTAGGGTGAGAGTCAGGGATAGGATGAAGTTTAGGGTTAGAGTGATGGTTAGGGTTAGTGTGAGGTTTAGGTTTAGGGTTAGGGTTAGGGTGAGTTTTAGGGTTCCGGTTTCCATTAGGGTTAGGGTCAGGGTTAGGGTGTTTTTGAGGGTTAGCGGTAGGGTTAGGGTTAGGGTTAGCGTGAGGGTTAGGGTTAGGGTTAGGATGAGGGTTAGGGTAAGCGGTAGAGTTAGGGTTAATGTTAGGATTAGGGTGACGGTTAGGGTGAGGTTAAGGATTAGGGTGAGGGTGATGGTTAGTGTTATGTTTAGGGTGAGGGTGAGGGTTAGGGTTAGGGTGAGGGTGAGGCTGAGGGTGAGGGTTAGGGTTAGGGTAATGGTTAGTGTTAGGGTTAGTTTGAGGATTAGGGTGAGGTTTTGGGTTAAGGTGACCGTTAGGTTTTGACTGAGTGTTAATTTTAGGGTTAGGGTGAGGGTTAGGGTTAGTGGGATGTTTAGGGTGATGGTGAGGCTGAGGGTGAGAGTTCGGGTTCTCGTGAGGGTTAGGGTTTGGGTGAGGGTTAGGGTTAGGCTGAGGGTTAGTGTGAGGTTGAAGGTTAGGGTGAGCATGAGGGGTAGGGTTAGGGTTAGGGTGAGGTTTAGGTTTAGGGTTAGTGTTAGGCGAGGGTTACAGGGAGGGATAGGGTTAGGGTTAGGGTGAGAGTTAGGGTTACTGTGTGGGTTAGGGTTATGGTTAGATTGAGGGTAAGGTTTAGGGTTAGGTTTAGTGTTAGGGTGAGGATTAGGGTTAGGTTTAGGGTTATGGGGAGAGTTAGGGTGAAGGTTAGGGTTAGGTTTAGGGTTAAGTTTAAGGTGAGGGTTTCGGTGAGGGTTAGGGTTAGGGCTTGGGTGAGGGTAAGGTTTAGAGTGAGGGTGAGGGTTAGGGTTAAGGTTAGGGTGTGGGATAGGGTGAGGGTTACGGTTAGGTTTAGGGTGAGGGTAAGTGTTAAGGTGAGGGTTAGGGTGAGGTTGAGTGTTAGGATTAGGGTTAGGGGTAGGGTGAGGGTTAGAGTTATGGTGAGGGTTAGTGTGAGGGTTTTGGTTAGTGTTAGAGTTAGGTCTAGGGTAAGTTTTAGGGTGAGGTTGAGGGTTAGTGTTAGGGTAAGTGTTACGGTAAGGGTAAGGGTTAGGGTTAGGGTAAGGTTTAGGGTGAGGGTTAGGGTGAGTGATAGGGTGAGGGTTAGTTTGAGGGTAAGAGTTGTGGTGAGGTTTAGGGTGAGGGTGAGGGTTAGTGTTAGGGTTAAGATGAGGTTTAGTGTGAGGGTGAGGATTAGGGTTATGGTTAGGGTTAGGGTGAGGTTAGGGTGAGGGTTTTGGTTAGTGTTAGGGTTAGGGTGTGGGTTAGGGTGAGGGTGAGGGTTAGTATTAGGGTAGGGGTTAGGGTTACGGTGAGGGTTAGGGTTTGATTGAGGGTTAGAGTGAGCGCTACGGTGAAGGTGAGGGTTAGCGTTAGGGTTAGGGTGAGAATTGGGGTTAGGGATAGGTTTAGGGTTAGGGTAAAATTTACAGTGAGGGTTAGGGTGAGGGTTAGGCTTAGTTTTAGGGTGAATGTTAGGGTTAGGGGGAAGGTGAGGGATAGGTTTAGTGTGAGGTTTAGTGTTAGATTTAGTTTTAGGGATAACGTGAGGGTAAGGGTCAGGGTGAGGGTTAGGGTGAGGGTGAGGTTTAGGGTAAGTGTGAGGTTTAGGGTGAGGGTTAGGCGTAGGGGTAGGGGTAGGGTTCGGTTGAGGTTTAGTGTGAGGGTTAGGATTAATGTTAGGGTTAGGGTTAGGGTGAGGTTTAGGGTTAGGATTAGGGTGAGGATTAGAGTGATGGTGAGTGTTAGCATGAGGGTTATGCTTAGTGTGAGGGTGACAGTTATGGTTAGGGTTAGGGATAGGATGAGGTTTAGGGTTAGGGAAAAGTTTAAGGTGAGGGTTAGGGTGAGGGTTATGGTTAGGGTTAGGGTGAATGTTAGGGTTAGGGGTAGGCTGAGTGATAGGTTTTTTTGTGAGGTTTAGGGTCAGGATTAGGGTTAGAGTTAAGGTGAGTATAAGGGTTAGGGTGAGGCTTAGGGTGAGGGTGATGGTTAGGGTTAGCATTAGTGTTAGGGTGAGGGTTAGGGTTAGGTTTAGTGTTAGGGATTGGGTTAGGGTGATGGTGAGGGTTAGGGTTAATATTAGGGTTAGTTTGAGGCTTAGCATGAAGTTTAGGTTTAATATTAGGGTTAAGGAAAGGGTGAGGGTTAAGGTTAGGGTTAGTGTGAGGGTTAGAGTTAGAGTGAGGGTTAGATTTAGGGTGAGGGTAAGTGTTAAGGTGAGGGTTAGGGTGAGGGTGATAGATAGGGTTAGAATAAGGGTTAGGGTGAGGTTGAGGTTTATGATTAGGATTAGGGTTAGGGTGAGGGTTCGGGTGACTATTAGGGTTAGGGTTGGGGTGAGTGTGAGTGTGAGGGTTAAGGTGAGAGTGAGGGATAGGGTTGGGTTAGGGATAGAGTGAGGGTTAGGGTGAGGGCTAGGCTTATGGTAAGGGTGAGCTTTATGGTGACGGTTAGGGTTAGAGTTAGGGTTAGGATTAGGTTGAGGGATAGGGTGAGGGTTAGGGTTAATATTAGGATTAAGGTTAGGGTTAGGGTTAGGGCTAGGTTGTGGGTAAGTTTTAGAGTGAGGTTTAGGATGAGGTTTAGGGTTAGTTTGAGGGTTAGAGTTAGTGTTAGGGTTAGGGTGAGGGTAAGGATTAGGGTGAGGTTTAGGGTGAGGGTGAGGTTTAGGGCTAGGATGAGGGTTAGTGTTAGTATGAGGGTTAGAGTTAGGGTTAGGGTTAGGGTGAGGGTAAGGCTTAGGGTTACGTTTAGGGTGACGGTGAGGGTTAGTGTGAGGGTTATTGTTAGGTTTAGGGTAAGGTTTATGGTGAGGTCTAATGTGAGGTTGAGGATTAGGGTGAGGGTGAGAGTGAGGGTGAACGTTTCGGTTAGGTAACGGTCAAGATTAGGGTTATGGTGAGGATTAGGGTGAGGGTCAGGGATAGGATGAAGTTTAGGGTTAGAGTGATGGTTAGGGTTAGTGTGAGGTTTAGGGTTAGGGTTAGGTTTAGGGTGAGGTTTAGGGTTTGGGTTTGCATTAGGGTTAGGGTGAGGGTTAGGGTGTTTTTGAGGGTTAGGGGTAGGGTTAGGGTTAGTGTTAGGGTGAGGGTTAGGGTTAGGGTTAGGGTTAGGATGAGGGTTAATGTAAGGGGTAGGGTTAGGGTTAGGGTGAATGTTAGGATTAGGGTGACGGTTAGGGCCAGGGTAAGGGTTAGGGTTATGGTGAGGGTTAGGTTTAGGGTTAGGTTTAGGGTGAGAGTGACGTTTAGGGTTAGGGTTAGGGTTAGGGTGAGGTTTAGGGTTAGGGTAAGGGTTAGTGTAAGGGATAGATTTAGGGTGAAGGTTAGGGTTAGGGTTAGGATTAGGGTTAGGGTGAAGGTTAGGTTTAGGTTTAGGATGAGGGTTAGGGTTAGGTTTAGGGTGAGGTTTAGGTTTACGGTGAGGTCTACGATGAGGATGAGGGTTAGGATGAGTGTGAGAGTGAGGTCGAGGGTTTTGGTTAGGTAAGGGTTAGGGTTAGGGTTAGGGTGAGGATTAGGGTGAGGGTGAGGTTTAGGTTAAGGGTTATGTTTAGGGTGAGGGTTACCATGAGGCTGAGGTTTGGGTTGAGGTTTAGGGTGAGGGTGAGCGTGAGGGTTCAGGTTAGGTTCAGGGTTTGGGTGTCGGCTAGGGTTAAGTTTAGGGTGAGGATTAGGGTGACGGTGTGGGTTAGGATTAAGTTTAGGGTGAGGGTTAGGTTTAGGGTGAGGCTTAGGATGAGATGTAAGTTTAGGGTTAGGGAGAGGGTTAGGGTTAGGGTGAAGGTTAGTGTTAGTTTGAGGGTTAGGGTGAAGGTGAGTTTGAGGTTGATGGTTAGGGTGAGGGTGATGGTGATGGTGAGGGTTAAGGTTAGGATTCGGGTTAGGTTTAGGGTGAGAGTTAGGGTTAGGGTTTGGGTTAGGGTAAGGGTGAGGGTGAGGGTGAGGTTAGTGTTAGGGTTAGGGTGAGGGTTAGTGTGAGTGTTAGTTTTAGGGTTAGGGTAAGGGTTAGGTTTAGGTTGAGCGTTAGTTTTAGGTTTAGGGTTAGGGTGAGGGTGATGCTGAGGATTAAGGTTAGGGTTAGTGTGAGGATAAGGGTTAGGGTGAGGATTAGGGTGAGGGTTTAGGTTAGAATAAGGTTTAGGGTGAGGGTTAGGATTAGGGTTAGGGTTATGGTAAGGGTTAGGGTTAGGGTAAGGATTAGGGTGAGGCTTACGGTTAGGGTTAGGGTTAGGGTGAGGGTTAGGCTTAGGATTAGGGTTAGGGTAAGGGTTAGGTTTAAGTTTAAGGTTAGGTTACATTTAGGGTTAGTGTGAGGGTTAGGGTTAGTGTGGTGTTTATGGAGACGGTGAGGGTTAGGGTGAGGGTGAGGTTGAGCGTGAGGTTTAGTGTGAGGGTGAGGGTGAGTGGCAGGGTGACGGTTAGGGTTAGGTTTAGGGTTAGGTTTAGGGTGAGGATTAGGGTGAGGTTGAGGGTTAGGGTTAGGTTGAGGGTTAGGGTTAGGTTTAGGGTTAGGGTGAAGGTTAGGGTGAGAGTTAGGTTTAGGGTTAGGATGAGGGATAGGCTTACTGTGAGGGTTACGATTAGGGTTTGGGTTAGTGTGAGGATAAGGTTTAGGGTAAGTGTTAGGTTGAGACTGAGGGTTAGTGTTAGCGTTAGTGTTAGGGTGAGGGTTAGGGTGTGGGTTAGGGTTCTTGTAAGGGCTGGGTGAAGGTTAGGTTGAGCGTAAGGATTAGGGTGAGGGTTAGTTTGATGGTGAGGGATAGGGTAATGGTGAGGGTAAGGGTTAGGGTTAGGGTGAGTGTGAGGGTTAGATTAAGTGTAAGGGATAGGGTCAGGGTTAGGTTAAGGGTGAGCGTTAGGGTTAGCATTGGGGTTAGGGTTAGGATGATTGTTAGGGTTGGGGTTAGGGTGCAGGTTAGTGTTAGGGTTAGAGTGAGGGTAAGGGTCAGGTTTAGAGTTAGGATTAGGTTTAGTGTTAGGTTGAGGCTGAGGGTGAGGGTGAGTGTGACTGTGAAATTTAAGTTTAGCGTTAGGTTTAGGGTGAGGGTGATGTTTTTGTTTAGGAAACGTTAAGGTTAGGTTTAGGGTGAGGATTAGGGTGGGGGTGAGGTTTAAGTTGAGGGTTATGGTTAGGGTGAGGGTTAGGGTTAGGGTTAGGGTGAGGGTTAGGGTTAGAGTGATGTTTAGTGTGACGGTGAAGGTGAGAGTGAGGGTTCGGGTGAGGGTTAGGGTTAGGGTTACGGTTAGGATTAGGGTGAGGGTAAGGGTTTTATTGACATTTAGTTTGAGGGTGAATGTTAGGGTTAGGTTTAGGCTTAGGGTGAGGGTTAGGTTGAGGGTTAGGGTTAGGGTTAGGGTGAGGGTTAGGTTGAGGATTAGGGTGAAGTTTAGGGTTAGGGTTAGGGTTTGGCTTAGGGTGAGAAGGGGTAGGGTGAGGGTTAGGGTTATTGTGAGGGTAAGGTTTAGGCTGAGACTTATGTTGAGAATGAGCATTTGTATTAGCACAGGGTTGGGTTAAGAATGAGGGTTAGTGTTAGGCTGAGGGGTAGTTTTAGGGTTAGGGTTAGGGTTAGGGTGAGGTTAAAGTTTAGGGTGTGGGTGAGGGTGAGGGTTAGGGTTAGCCTTAGGGCGAGGGTGAGGGTTTGGGTTAGGGTTAGGGTGAATGTGAGTGTGAGGGTTAGGTTTAGGATTAGGGTTAGGGTTACAGTTAGCTGAGGTTGAGGGTATGAGTGAGAGTGAGGGCTAGGTTTAGGGTTAGAGAAAGGGTTAGGGTTAGGTTTAGGGTTAGTTGAGGGTCTGGGTTAGGATTAGGGTTAGGGGTACATTTTGGGTTAGGGTGATGGTGAGGGTTAGAATTAGGATTAGGGTTAGGGTTAGAGTTAGGTGAGAGTGAGGGTGAGGGTTAGGGTTTGGGTTAGAATTATAGTGAGGGTGAGCAGGAGGGTTAGAGTTAGGACTAGGATTATAATTATGGTTAAGGATAGGGTGAGGGTGAGGGTGAGGCTTAGGGTTAGGATTAGGTTTAGTTTTAGTGTGAGGATCAGGGTGAGGGTGAGGGTTAGGGTGAGGGTGAGAAGGAGGGTGGGGGTTAGGGTGAGCTTTAGGGTTAGGCTTAGGGTGAGGGTTAGGGTTAGGGTTAGGTTATGGCTGAGGTTTAGGTATAGGGCAAGTGTTAGGGTTACAGTGAGGGTGAGGGTTAGGGTGATGGTGAGGGTTAGGGTTAGGGTTAGGGTGAGGTTTAGGGTTAGAGTTAGGGTTAGTGTAAGGTTAAGAGTTAGGGTGAAGGGTAGGATTAGAGTTAGGATTAGGGTTAGGATGAGGGTGAGGGTGAGAGTTATGGTTAGGGTTAGGGTTAGGGTTAGGGTGAGGGTTAGGGTTAGGGTAAGGCTTAGGGTTGGGGTTAGCATAAGGGTGAGTGTGAGGGTGATGGTTAGGGTTAGGTTTAGGGTGAAGGTGAGGGTTAGGGTTAGGGTTAGGGTTAGGGTGAGGGTGAGGGTGAGGGTTAGGGTTAGGATTAGGTTTAGGGTTAGGTTTAGGATGAGGGATAGGATGAGGGTTAGAGTTAGGGTTAGTGTGAGGGTTACAGTTACGGTTAGGGTGAGGGTAAGGTTTAGGGTGAGGGTTAGATTGAGTTTGAGGGTTAGGGTTAAGGTGAGGTTTAGGGTGAGTTTTAGGATTAATGTAAGGGTTAGGGTTAGGGTGAGGGTAAGGGTTATAGTGAGAGTTATTGTGAGGGTGAGCGTTAGGGTTAGGGTTAGGGTAAGGGTTAGGGTGAGCGTTAGGGTGAGGGTTTGGGTTCGGGTTAACATTAGGGTTAGATTGAGGGTGAGGGTTAGGGTGTAGGTTAGGGTTAGGGTTAGGGATAGGGTGAGGATTAGGGTTAGTGTGAGGGTGAGGTTCTGGGTTAGGGTTAGGTTTATGGTTAGATTTAGGATGAGGGTGATGTTGAGGGTTAGATTTAGGATTAGCCTTAGGGTTATGGTTAGGGTTAGGGTGAGGGTGAGGCTTAGGGTTATGGTTAGGGTGAGGTTTAGGTTTAGGGTGAAGGCTATGGTGAGTGTGAGGGTTAGAGTGAGTGTGATGGTGAGGGTGAGTGTTTTGGTTAGGTAAGGGTTAGGGTTAGGGTTACGGTGAGGATTAGGATGAGAGTGAGGTTTAGGTTGAGTGTTAGGGTTAGGGTGAGGGTTAGGGTGAGGCCAAGGGTAAAGGTGATTATTCGGGTTCGGGTGAGATGAGGGTTTTTGGTGAGGTTGAGTGTTCTTGTGTGGTTTAGGGTTAGGTTTAGGGTGAGGGATAGGGTGACGTTGAGGGTTAGGGAGAGGGTGAGGTTTAGGATTAGGGTTAGGGTGAGGGTTAGGTTTAGGGTGAGGGTTAGGGTGAAGGGTAGGGTTATGTTTAGGGAGAAGTTTAGGGTTACGGGTTTGGGTTCGTTTGAGGGTTAGGGTGAAGGTGAGTTTGAGGTTGAGGGTTAGTTTGAAGGTGATGGTGACAGTGAGGGTTAGAATTAGGATTCGGGTTAAGGTTAGGGTGAGGGTTAGGTTTATGGTTAGAGTTTGTGTGAGGGTGAGGGTGAGGCTTAGTGTTTGGGTTAAGGTTAGGTTTATGTTTAGGGTGAGGGCTACGGTGAGGGTGAGGGTTAGGGTGAGTGTGAAGGTGAGGTTGAGGGTTAGGTTTAGGGTGAGTCTTAGGGTTAGGTTTAGGGTGAGGCTTATGGTTAGGGTGATGTTTAGGGTGAGGGTGAATGTGAGAGTGAGGCGGGTGAGGGTTAGGGTTAGGGTGAAGGTTAAGGTTAGGGTTAGCATTAGGGTTAGGGTGAGACTTAGGGTGAGGGTTTAGTGTTAGGGTTAGGGTGATGGTGAGGGTGAGGGTTAGGGTGAGGGTGAGGGTGAGGTTTTCGGTTAGGGTGGGGGTTAGAGTTACAGTGAGGATGAGTGTGAGGTTGAAGGTTAGGATTAGGGTTAGCGTTAGCGATAGGATGAGGGTGAGGTTGAGGGTTAGTGTGTTTTTGAGGGTTAGGGATACCGTTAGGGTTAGTGTTAGGGTGAGGGTTAGGGTTAGGGTTAGGAGGAGGGTTAGGGTAAGGGTTAGGGTTAGGGTTAGGCTGAATGTTAGGATTAGGGTGAGGGTTATGTTAAGGGTAAGGGTTAGGGTTAGGGTGAGGTTAAGGATTAGAGTGAGTGTGAGGGTTAGGGTTAGTGTTAGGGTTAGGGTGAGGTTTAGGGTTATGGTTAGGTTTAGGGTGAGGGTTAGGGTGACGGTGAGCGTTAGGGTGAGGGTGATGGTTAGGATAAGGGTTTGGGTGAGGTTTAGGTTTAGGGTGAGAATTAGGGTGAGGTGTAGGGTTAAGGTTAGGGAGAGGGTTAGGGTTTGTGTGAGGGTTAGGGGTAGGGTTAGAGTTAGGTTTAGTATGAGGATAAAGGTTAAGGTTAACGTTAGGGTAAGGGTTAGGTTTAGGGTGAGGGTCAGGGTTAGGGTTTGGGTGAGGGTGAGTTTTAGTGTGAGCGGTAGGTTTAGAGTTAGGGTAAGGTTTAGGGTTAGGGTGAGGGTTACATTTAGGGTTAGGGTGAGGGTAGGGTGAGGGTTTGGCTGAGGGTTAGGTTTAGTGTGAGGATAAGGGTTAGGGTGAGGATGAGGGTTAGGGTTAGAGTTAGGGTAAGGGTTAGGTTTAGGCTTAGGGTTAGGGTTAAGGTTAGGGTGAGTGTGAGGCTTAGGGATATGGTTAGGGTGAGGGTTAGGGTTAGGGTTAAGATAAGGGTTTTGTTTAGGGTGAGGGTTAGGGTTAGGTTGATTTTTAGGGTGTCAGTGAGGGTTAGGGTGAGAGTGAGGTTCAGCGTGAGGGTTAGGGTTAGGGTGAGGGTGAATGTGAGGGTGACGGTTAGGGTTAGGTTTAGGGTGAGGGTAAGGTTTAGGGTTAGGATTAGGGTTAGTGTAAGGGTTAGGCTGAGCGAGAGGGTGAGGTTGAGGGTGAGGGTGAGGGTTAGGGTGAGTGTTAGGGTTAGACTGAGGGTTAGGGTGAGGGTGAGTTTGAGGGTCAGGGTGAGGTTGAGGGTAAGGTTGAGGGTGAGAGTTAGGATTAGGTTTCCGGTTAGGGTGAGGGTGAGGGTGAGGGTGAGGTTTAGGGTTAGGGTTAGGGTTAGTGTTATTGTCAGGGTTATGGTTATGGTTAGGATTAGGGTGAGAATGAGGGTGAGGGTTAGCATGAGGATTAGAGTTAGGGTTATGGTTAGGGTGAGGGTGAAGGTGAGGGTTAGGTTTAGGGTTAGGGTTAGGGTTAGGATGAGGGTTAGGCTGAGGGTTAGAGTTAGTGTTAGTGTGAGGCTTAGGTTTAGGGTTACGGTTAGGGTGAGGGCAAGGGTTAGGGTGAGGGTTCGGGTGAGTTTGAGGGTTGATGTTAGGGTGAGGTTTAGGGTGAGTTTTAGTGTTAATGTTAGGCTTAGGGTTAGGGTGAGGGTAAGGGTTATAGTGAGAGTTATTATGAGGGTGAGGGTTAGGGTTAGGGTGAGGGTTAGGGTAAGGGTTTGGGTTCGGGTTAGCATTAGGGTTAGGTTGAGGGTGAGGGTTAGGGTGAGGCTTAGGGTTAGGGTGAGGGATAGGGTTAGTTTAAGGGTTAGGGTGAGTGTTTGGGTGAGGGTTTGGTTTAGGTTTAGGGTTATGGTGAGGGTTAGGATGAGGGTAAGATTTATGGTGAGGTTTAGGGTGAGGTTGAGTATTAAGGTTAGCATTAGTCTTAGTGTGATGGTTAGGGTTAGGTGTAGCATTAGGGTTAGTGTTAGGATTAGGTTGATGGTTAGGATTAGGGTTAAGGTGAGGGTGATGTTTAGGGTTAGCATTAGGTTTATGGTTAGGGTTAGAGTGAGGGTGAGGGTGATGGTTAAGTTTAGGATTAGGTTTAGTGTTAAGGTGAGGCCTAGGTTGAAGATGAGGTTGATGGTGAGGGTTGGGTTAGGGTTAGGCTTAGGGTGAGGGCTAGGCTGAGGGAGAGGGTTAGGGTGAGGGTTAGGGTGAGGGTGGGGTTTTAAGTTAGGAAAGGGTTACGGTTAGGTTTTGGGTGAGGATTAGGCTGAGGGTGAGGTTGAAGGTGAGTGTTAGGGTTAATGTGAGGGTTAGGGTTAGGGTTAGGCTGAGGGTTAGGGTTAGGATTAGGGTTAGGGTTAGGCTGAGGGTGAGAGTGAGGGTGAGGGTGAGGGTTAGGTTGTAGGTGAGGGTTAGGGTTAGGGTGAGGGTTAGGGTGATGGTGTGGGTTAGGTTGAGGGTTAGGATTAGTGTGAGGGTTAGGATTAGTGTTAGTGTGAGGAAAAGGGTTAGGGTGAGGATTAGGATGAGTGTAAGTGGTAGCGTAAGGTTTAGCCTTAGGGTTAGGGTGAGGTATAGGGTTAGAGTTCCGGTTAGGGTTAGGATAAGGTTTATGGTTGGGGTGAGTGTTAGGGTTACAGTTAGGGTGAGTGTGAGGGTGAGGGTTCGGGTTCGGGTTAGGGTTAGGGTGTGGATTAGGGTTAATTTTATGGTGAGTGTAAGGGTTAGGGTGAGGTTTAGGGTGAGGGTTAGGATTACGGTGAGGGTTAGGGTGACGTTGAGGGTTAGGGTGACAGTGAGGTTTAGAGAGTGTGAGGTTTAGGTTTAGTGTTAGCGTTAGGGCGAGGGTTAGGGTCAAGGTTAGGATTTGGGTGACGGTTAAAGTGAGGATTAGTGTTAGGTTTAGGTTTAGGGTTAGTGTCAGGATTAGGGTTAGTGTTAGGTTTATACTGAGATTAAGGGATAAGGTGAGTGTTAGGCTGATGGGTAGGTTTAAGGTAAAGGTGAGGGAGAGGGTGAGGGTAAGGATTAGGGTGAGGGTTAGGGTGAGGGTGAGGCTCAGGGTTAGCATTAGGGTTAGGGTTTGGGTTAGAGTGAGGGGTAGGGTTAGGGTTCAGGTGAGGATGAGGGTTAGGGTTAGCATTAGGTTTAGGGTTAGGGTGAGGATGAGGGATAGGGCTAGTTTTAGGGTGAGTGTGAGTGTGAGGGTTAGGGTTAGGGGTAGGGTGAGGGTTAAGGTTAAGGTGTGGGTTCCGGTTAGGGTGAGGGTGAGGCTAAGGATTAGGGTGAGGTTTAGGGTGTGAGTGAGGGTTAGGGTTTGAATTAGAGTTAGTGTTAGGGTTAGGGTGAGGGTGAGGGTGAGGGTTAGGGTTAGGGTTAGGTTTACAGTTTGGATGAGGGTCAGGATGAGGGTGAGGGTGAGGGTTAGTTTTAAGGATAGGGTTAGGGATAGGATTAGTGTAAGGGTGAGTGCTAGGGTGAGGGTGAGGGTTAGGGTTTGGTTAGGGTGAGGGTAATTGTTAGGGTGAGGGGTAGTGTGAGGGTTAGGTTTAGGGTGAGGGTGAGGGTTAGGTTTAGTGTGAGGGAGTGGGTTAGGATTACCGTTAGTGTTAGGGTAAGGTTAAGGGTTACAGTGAGGGTTAGAGTGAGAGTGAGGTTTAGGTTTAGCGTGAGTGTGAGTGTGAGGGTCAGAGTGAGGGTTCGTATTAGAGTTAGGATTACAGTTGGGGTGAGGGTGAGGGTTATGTTTAGCGTTAGGGTGAGGGTTAGGTTTAGGGTGATGTTTAGGGTGAGGGTGAGTGTAAGGGTGAGGGTGATGGTTAGGGTTAGGTTTAGGCTGTGGGTTAGGGTTAGGATTAGGGTGAAGGATAGGGTCAGGGTTAGGGTGAGGTTTAGGGTTAGTGTGAGGTTTAGGGATAGATTTAGGGTAAGTGTGAGGATAAGTGTTATGGTGAGGGATAGGGTTTTTGTTAGGGTTAGGGTTAGGGTGAGGGTTATTGTTATGGTTAGGGTTAGGGTTAGGATGAGGGTTAGGGTTAGGGTAAGGGTTAGGGTTGGTGTTAGGGTAATGGTGAGTGTGAGGGTGATGGTTAGGGTTAGGTTTAGGGTGAAGTTGAGGGTTCGGATTAGGATTAGGTTTAGGGTTAGGCTTAAGGTGAGTGTGAGGGTGAGGGTGAGGGTTAGGGAGAGGTTTAGCGTTAGGTTTAGGGTTAGGGTGACAGTGAAGATTAGGTTGAAGTGAGGGTTCGGGTTTGGGTGAGGGTTAGGGTGATGGTGAGGGTCAGGGTGAGGGTGAGGTTTAGGTTTAATGTTAGCTTTAGAGTGAGGGTTAGGATCAGGGATAGGATTAGAGTGAGTGTTAAGGTGAGGGTTAGGGTTAGGGTTAGGGTGAGCGTGAGGAGTAGGTTTAGGTTTAGGTTTAGGGTGAGGGTGAGGGTGAGGGTTAGGGTTCATGGTTCGGGTTAGGGTAAGGGTTAGGATTATGGTAAGTGTGAGGGCTATGGTGAGGATGAGGGTTAGGGTTAGGTTTAGGGTGATGGTTAGGGTTACGGTGAGGGATAGGGTTAGGTTTAGTGTGAGGGTGAGGGTTAGTTTTAGTGTGAGGGTTAGGGTTTGTGTTAGTTTTAGGGTAAGATTAAGTTTTAGGATGAGGTTTAGGGTAAGAGTGAGGGTTAGGGTTAGCGTGAGTTTAAGGGTGAGGGTTAGGGTTATTGTTAGGGTTAGGGTGAAGGTGAGGGTTATGTTTAGGGTTCGGGTTAGGGTGATGTTTAGGGTGAGGGTGAGGGTTAGGGTGAGATTGTGGTTTCATGTGAGGGTGAAGGTTAGGGTGAGGGTGAGGTTTAGGGTTAGGGTTAGATTTAGGGTGTAGGTTAGGGTTAGGGTTAGGGTTAGGATGATGGTTAAGTTTGCGTTTAGGGTAAGGGTGAGGGTGACGGTGAAGATTAGGGTTAGGTATAGGGTGAGTGTGAGGGTTAGGTTTAGGATTAGTGTTAGTATGATGGTGAGGGTGAAGTTTACAGTTAGTGTTAGCTTTCGGGCGAGGGTGAGGTTTAGGTTTAGGATTAGGGTTAGGGTTAGGTTTCGGCTTAGGGTGAGAGTAAGGGTGAGGGTGAGATTTATGGTGTGGTTGAGGGTTAGGTTTAGGGTGAGGTTTAGGGTGACGGTGAGCATTAGGTGAGGGTGAGATTTAGGTTTAGTGTTAGAGATAGGCTGAGGGTTAAGATCAGGGTCAGGATTAAGGTGAGGGTTAGGGTTAGGGTTAGGTTTAGGTTTAGAGTTAGTGTGAGGATTAGGTTTAGGGTGAGAGTAAACGTGAGGGTGAGGGTTAGACTGAGGGTGAGGGATAGTTTTAGTGTTAGTGTTAGGGTGAGCATGTGGGTGAGGGTTAGGTTTAGGGTTAAGTTTAGGGTGAGGATTAGGGTGACGGCAAGTGTTAAGGTTAGGTTTAGGTTGAGGGTGAGGGATAGGGTTGTGGTGAGGTGAGGGTGAGGGTGCGTGTGAGGGTTAGGGTTAGGGTTAGCTTTAGGGTGAGGGTGAGGTTTAGGTTTACGGTGAGGGTGAGGGTTTAGTTTAGGTAAGGGTTAGGGTAAGATTACGGTGAGAATTTGGATGAGGTTGAGGGTTAAGGTGAGGGTTAGGGTTAGGGTGAGCGTTAGGGTTAGGATTAGGGTGAGGGTTATTGTTAGGGTGATGTTTAGGGTGAGGGTGAGGGTGAAGGTTCGGGTGAGGGGGAGGGTTAGGGTTAGGGTGAGTGTGAGTGTTATAGTTAGTGTTAGGGTTAGGGTGATGGTGATGGTTAGGGTTATGGTGAGTGTGAGGTTGAGGGTGAGGGTAAGGCTTAGGGTTAGGGTGAGGTTTAGTATTAGGGTTAGGGTTAGGGTGAGGGTGAGTGTTAGGGTGAGAGTGAGGTTTCGGGTGAGGTGGAGGGGGAGTGGGAGCGTTATGGTTAGGGTTCTGGTTGGAGTTATGGTGAGAGTGTGGATGAGGGTTAGGTTTAGGATTAGGGTTAGGGTTAGACTGAGGGTGAGTGTGAGTGTGAGGGTGAGGGTGAGGGTTAGCGTTAGAGTGAGGGTTAGGTTTAATGTTAGGGTAGGGTTAGCATGAGGGATAGGGTTAGTGTTAGGTTTAGGATGAGGGTTAGGCTGTGGGGTAGGGTTAGCGTTACGGTGAGGGTTAGGGTTAGTGTGACTTTTAGGGTTAAATTTAGGGTCAGGGTTAGGATTAGGGTTAGGGTGAATGTTAGGGTTTGGGTTAGGGTGAGGGTGAGGTTTAGGTTTAGGGATAGGGTTAGGGTGAGGTTAGGGTGAGGGCTAGGGTGAGGGTGAGGGTTAGGATTAGGGTTAGGGATAGGGTGAGAATTAGGTTTAGAATTAGGGTTAGGGTTTGGGGTAGGGTTAGGGTGAGGGCTAGGGTGAGTGTGAGGGTTAAGGATAGGTTTAGGTATAGGGTGAGGATTAGGGTTAGGGTTTGGGTTAGGGTGAGGTTTAGGCTGATGTGTAGGGTTATAGTTAGGGTGAGGGTTAGGTGTAGTGGGAGAGTTAGGGTTAGGATTAGGTTTGGGGTTAGTGTGAGGTTTCGGGTGAGGGTTCGGGATAAGGTGTGGGTGACAGGGTTAGTGTGAGTACTAGGTTTAGGGGTACTGTTAGGGTTAGGGTTAGGGTGAGGGTCAGGGTTAGATTTAGGGTGATTGTGAGGGTAAGGTTTAGGGTTAGTGTTAAAGTTAGGGTGAAGGTTCGGGTTAGTGTGAGGGTTAGGGTTAGGGTTAGGGGGAGGGTGAGGGTTAGGATTAGAGTTAGGGTTAGGATTAGGTTTAGGGTGAGGTTGAGGATTAGTGTTAGGGTGAGGGTTAGATTTATTGTTAGGGTTAGGGTTCGGTTGAGCATGAGGGTGAGGTTGAGGAGTAGGGTTAGGTTAGGGTTAGGCTTAGGCTGAGGGTGAGGGTGAGGATGAGGTTGATGTTTAGTGTTAGGGTTAGGGTGAGTGTGAGGGCTAGGTTGAGGGTGAGGTTGAGGGTGTCGTTTACTTCAGGTTTAGGGTTAAGCTGAGATTATCGTTAGGGTGAGGGTTATGGTTAGGGTTAGGGTGTGGGTTAAGTTTAAGGTGATGTTTAGGGTGAGGGTTAGGGTGAGAGTTAGGGTGAGGTTTAAGGTTTGTGATAGGATTAGGGTTAATGTGAGGGTGAGGTTTAGGGTTAGAGTTAGGGTTATGGGGAGGGTGAAATTGAAGGTCAGGTTTAGAGTTAGTGTTAGTGTTAGGGTTAGCATGAGGGTTAGGTTGAGGTTTAGGGTTAGGGTTAGGGTTACGGTTAGGATGAGCATTAGGCTGAGGGTTAGGGTTAGTGTTAGTGTGAGGGTTAGGGTTAGGTTATGGTTAGGGTTAGGGTTCGGTTAGTGTGAAGGTTAGTTTTAGGTTTAGGGTTAGGATAAGGTTTAGGGTGAGGGTTAGGGTTAGGGTTAGTGTGAGGGTTAGGTTTAGGGTTAGGGTTAGGGTGTGGACTATGGTGAGGGTGAGGGTTAGGGTGAGGTTTAGGGTTAGGGTCAGTGGTAGGTTGAGTGTTAGGATGAGGGTAAGGACTAGGGTTAGGCTGAGGGTGAGAGTGAGGTTGAGGATCAGGGTTAGGGTTAGAGTGAGAATTAGAGTGAGGGTGAGGGGGAGGGGGAATGTTTGGTTTAGGGTTAGATTTAGTTTTAGAGTGAGGGTTAGGATTAGGGTAGCACTAGCTTTAGGCTGAGGGTGAGGGTGAGCTTGAGGTTGAGGTTGAGGTTTAGGGTTAGAGTGAGGGTTAGGTTTAGGGGTAGGTTTAGGGTGACAGTTAGGGTTAGGGTTAGGGTTAGGATGAGCGTGAGGCTTAGGGTAAGGTTTAGGGGTAGTGTGAGGTTTAGTGTGAGGGTTAGGTTTAGGGTTAAGGTTAGGGTGTGGGCTAGGGTGAGGGTGAGGTTTAGGGTGAGAGTGAGGTTGAGGGTTTAGTTTAGGTAAGGCTTAAGGTAAGGTTAGGTTGAGGATTAGGTGAGGTTGAGGGTTAAGGTGAGGTTTAGGATTAGGGTGGATGTTAGGGTTACTTTGAGGTTTAGGGTTACGCTTAGGGTGAGGTTGAGGGTAAGTTTTTCGGTGAGGGTTATGGTGAGCTTGAGGGTTAGTATTAGAGTTAGGGTTAGTATTAGAGTTAAGGTTAGGATTAGGGTAAGGGTGAGAGTTAGTGATAGGGTGAGGGTTAGGGATGGGGTGAGAGTTAGGGTTAGGTTTAGGGTTGGGGTGAGGGTGAGGGTGAGGGTGAGGGTTAGGGTTATGGTTAGGGGTAGGGTGAGGTTTAGGCTGAGGATGAGGGTGAGGGTGAGGGTGAGGTTGAGGGTTAGAGTTAGGGTTATGGTGAGGTTGAGTGTGAGGGTTAGGGTGAGGGTGAGAGTGAGGTCAGTTTAGGATTACTTTTAGAGTTAGGGTGAGGCTGACGGTGAGAGGGAAAGTGAGGGTGAAAGTTAGGGTTAGGGCTAGGGTGAGGGTTAGGCTTAGTGTGAGGGTTAGTGTGATGGTGAGGGTCAGCGTGAGGGTGAGGGTTAGAATGAGGGTGAGGGTGTGCTTGAGGTTTAGGGTGAGGATTAGGCTTAGGGTGAGTTTAAGGGTTAGAGTTAGGGTTAGAGTTATTGTTAGGGTTAGTGTTAGGGTTAGGATGAGGGTGAGGGTTATTGTTAGGGTTAGGTGTAGGGTGAGGGTGGGGTTAAGGATTAGGGTTAGGATTAGGGTTAATGTTAGGGTAAGGCTGAGGGGGAAGAGGAGGTTGAGGTTGAGGGTTATGGTTAAGGTTAGGGTTAGGGTGAGGGCTTGGGTGAGGGTGAGGGTTAGGCTGAGTTTAGGTTCAGGGTGAGGGTTATTGTTAGGGTTAGGGTGAGGGTTAAGGTTTGGGTGAGGTTTAGGGTTAGGGTGATGTTTAGGGTGAGGGTTAGGTTTAGGTTGAGGGTGAGGTTTAGGATTAGGAATAGGATTAGGGTTATGGGTAAACTGAGGGTGAGGGTCAGGGTGACGGTGAAGGCATGGGTCAGGTTAAGGTTTAGGTTTAGAGTGAGGGTTATGGTTAGTGTGAGGGTTATGTTTATGGTTAGGGTGAGGTTAAAGTTTAGGTTGAGGCTAAGGTTAAGGTGAGGGTTAGGGTCATTGTGAGGGTTTGGATTAGGTTTGTGTTAGGGTTAGGGTGAGGGTTAGGTTTTGGGTGATGTTTAGAGTGAGGGTGAGGGTTAGGGTGAGGATTAGGGTTAGGGTGAGGGTTAGTGTTAGGGGTAGGGTTAGGGATAGGTTGAGGGTTAGGGTTAGCATTAGGGTTAGGGTGAGGAGTAGGGAGAGGGGTAGGGTTAGGTTTAGGGTGAGGTTTAGGGTGAGTGTGAAGGTTAGGTTGAGGGTGAGGGTGAGGGTTAGGGTTAGGGTGTGGATTAGATTTAGGGTGAGTTTGAGGGTGAGGGTTAGGTTTAGGATTAGGGTGAGGGTTAGGGTTAAGTTGAGGATTAGGGATATTGTTAGGGGTAGGTTAAGGCTGAGGGTGAGTGTTAGGGTTAGGTTTAGGGTTAGATTTAGGGTGACGGTGAGCAGTAGGATTAGGTTAGGATTAGGGTTAGGCTGAGGGTGATGGGGAGGGTGAGGGTTAGGGTTAGGGTGAGGTTTAGGTTAGTGTTAGGGTTAGGGTTAGGGTGAGGGTTAAGATTAGGGTAAGGGTTAGGATGAGGGTTATGCTGAGGGTTAGGGTTAGGGTTAGGGTGAGATTTAGGGCTAGGTTTAGGGTTAGGATAAGGTTTAGCCTGCGGGTTAGTGTTAGGGTTAGTGTGAGGGTTAGGAGTAGGGTTAGGGTGAGGGTAAAGTTTAGGGTGACGGTTAGGGTAAGTGTGAGGGTTAGGGTTAGGGTGACGGTTAGGGTGAAGGTTAGGTTTAGGGTTAGGCTTAGGGTGAAGGTTAGGGTGTGTGTAGGTTTTAGGGTGATGGTTAGGGTGAGGGTGAGGGTTAGGGTTATCATTAAGGTTATGGTGAGGGTGAGGGTTAGGGTGAGGATTTGGGTTAAGGTTTAAGACAGGGTGCGGACTAGGTTAAGGGTTAGGTTTAGTGTGAGTGTTAGGCGGAAGGGTAGCCTTAGGGTTAGGGTGAGGGTTAGGTTTAGTGTGAGGGTTAGGGTTAGGGTTAGTGTGACTATAAGGGTTAGGGTGAGGGTTAGGGTGAGTGTGAGGTTTAGGGTTAGCATTAGGTGTAGCCTTAGGGTTAGGATGAGTGTTAGGGTTAGGTTTAGGTTTAGGGTGAAGGTGAGGGTGAAGGTTAGTGTTAGGGTGAGGCTTAGGGTTAGGGTTAGGGTGAGGGTGAGGGTTAGGGTGAGGGTAAGTGTCAGGGTGAGGGTTAGGTTGAGTCTGAGGTTTAGGGTTAGCATTAGGGTGAGGGTGAGTGTTAGGGTGAGTGTGAAGTTTAGGGTTAGCATTAGGTGTAGCCTTAGGGTTAGGATGAGTGTTAGGGTTAGGTTTAGGGTTAGGGTGAAGGTGAGGGTGAAGGTTAGTGTTAGGGTGAGGTTTAGGGTTAGGGTTAGGGTGAGGGTAAGTGTCAGGGTGAGGGTTAGGTTGAGTCTGAGGTTTAGGGTTAGCATTAGGGTGAGGGTGAAGGTGAGGGTTAGGGTGAAGTTTTGGGTTAAGGTTAAGGATAGGGTGAGGATAAGTGTTAGGGTTAGGTTGAGGGTTAGGGTTAGGGTGAGGGGTGACATTAGAATTTGTGTGAGGGTTAGGTTTAGTGCGAGGGTTAGGGTTAGGGTTAGGGTGATGGTAAGAGTTAGTGTTACGGTTAGGGTGAGTGTGAGGTAGGGTGAAGGTTAGGGTTAGGGTGAGGTTTAGGGATAGGTTTAGGGTTAGGGTGAGGGTTAGGGTTATGTTTAGGATTAGAGCAAGGGTGTGGGTAAGGCTTAGGGTGAGGGTTAGGGTGAGGTTGAGGGTAAAGGGTTAGGTTCAGTATTAGGGTTAGGGTTAGTGTGAGGGTTAGTGATAGGGTTAGGTTTATTGTGAGGTTTAGAGTTAGGGTTAAGGTGAGGGTCAGTCTGAGAGGTAGGGTTACGGTTAGGGTGAGGGTTAGGCTTAGTGTGAGGATTAGGGTTAGGGTGAGCGTTAGGGTTAGGTATAGGGTTAGTGTGAGTGTGAGTGTGAGGGGGCGGGTTAGGTTGAGGGTTAGGGTTAGGGTGAGGATGAGGGTGAGGGTTAGGCTTAGGGTTAGTGTGAGGGTTAGGGTTACGGTGACGGTTATGGTTAGGGTGAGGGATAGGGTTAAGTTTAGGGTGATGTTTAGTGTGAGGGTGAGGGTTAGGGTGAGGGTGAGTGTTCGGGTGAGAGTTAGGGTTAGGGTAAGCTTTAGGAATTGGGTTAGGATGAGGGTAAGTTTTAGGGTGAGTGTGAGCGTGAGGGTGATTTTTAGGGTTAGCGAGAGGTTTAGGGTTAGGGTTAGGTTTAGGTTTAGTGTGAGTGTTCAGGTTAGGATGAGGGTTCGGTTTAGGTTTAGGGTTAGTATAAAGTATAGGGTGAAGGTTAGGGTTACAGTTAGTGTGATTGTTAGGTTTAGGGTTAGGGTTTGGGTTAGGTTGAGGGTAAAGTTTAGGGTTAGGTTTAGGGTGAGGCTGAGGGCTAGGATTAGGGTGAGGGTTAGGTTGAGGGTTAGGATTAGGGTTATGGTTAGGGTAAGGCTGAGGGGGAAGGTTGAGGGTGAGGGTTAGGGTTAAAGTTAGGGATAGGGTGAGGATTTGGGTTACAGTTAGATTTATGGTTAGGGTTAGGCTGAAGGGTAGGGTTAGTGTTAGGGTTGAGTGTTAGGTTTAGTGTGAGATTTAGGTTTAGGGTTAGTGTGAGGGTTAGGTTTAGTGTGTTGGTTAGGGTTAGGGTTAGGCTGAGGGTAAGGGTTACGGTGAGGGTGAGGTTTAGGGTTAGCATTAGGTTTAAGATTAGGGTTAGGATGAGGGTTAGGGTTAGGGAGAGGGTGAGGGTGAGAGTTAGGGTTAGGATGAGGGTTCGGGTTAGTGTGAGGGTTAGGGTTAGGTTTAGGGTGAGGGTTAGGGTTAGGGTAAGGGTTAGGGTGAGGGTTAGAGTGAGGTTTAGGGTTAGGGTTAGGGTATTATTTATTGTGAGAGTGAGTGTTAGGGTGAGGGTGGGTGTTCGGGTGAGGGTGAGGGTTCTGGTGACGGTGAGGATTAGCGTGTGGTTGAGGGATAGGGTTAGGTGAGAGTCAGGGTGATGTGTAGGGATAGAGTTAGGGTGAGGGTTAGGGTTAGTGTGAAGGTTAGGGTTAGGGTTAGGGTTAGTGTGAGGATAAGAGTTAGGTTGTGGGTTAGTGTGAGGGTGAGAGTTAGGGTTAGCGTTAGGGTTAGGGTGAGGTTTAGGATGATGTTTAGGGTTAGGGTGAGGGTTAGGATTAGGTTTAGTGTGAGGGTTAGGGATAGGGTGATGTTTAGGGTGAGATTGAGGATGAATGTGAGGCAGAGAGTGAGGGTGAGGGTTAGGGTGCGGGTTCAGGTGAGGGTGAGGGTCAGGGTGAGGGTTAGGTTTAGGTTTAGGGTGAGGGTGAGGGTTAGGGTTAGGATTAGGGTTATGGTTGCTGAGGGTGATAATGAAATTGAGGGTGAGGGTTAGGTTTAGGGTTAGGGTGAGGTTTCAGGTTAGTGTGAGGGTTAGTGTGATGGTGAGCGTCAGGGTGAGGGTGAGTGTTAGAATGAGGGTGAGTGTGAGGGTGAGGGTTAGGGTTAGGATTAGGTTAGTGTGATTTTTAGGGTAAGGGTTAGGGTTATTGTTAGGTTTAGGGTTAGGGTTAGGTGAGCGTGAGGGTGAGTGTTAGCATTTGGGTTAGGGTTAGGGTTAGGGTGAAAGTGTAGTTGACGGTTAGGATTAGGACTACGGTTAGGGTTAGGTTAAGGCTGAAGGGGAAGGGGCGGTTGAGGGTGAGGTTTAGGGTTAGGGTTAGGGTGAGGGTTAAGGTTAGGTTTAGTGTTAGTATAAGGGTTAGCCTGAGGGTAAGGGTTAGGGTTAGTGTGAGTGTTAGGTTTAGGGTTAGGGTTTGGGTTAGGTTGAGAGTAATGGTTAAGGTGAAGGTTAGGGAGAGGGTGAGGTTTATTGTTATGGTGAGCGTTTAGGTGAGGGTTAGGGTTAGGATTATGGTTAGGTTTAGCGTGAGGGTTAGAGTGAAGGTTAGGTTTAGGTTTAGGGTAAGGGTGAGGTTTAGGGAGAGGGTGAGGTTTAGGGTGAGGGTGAGGCTTAGTTTTAGGATGAGGTTTAGGGTTAGGTTGAGGGTTCGGGTTAGGTTTAGGGTGAGGGTTAGGGTCAGGGTAATTGTTAGGGTGAGGGTTAGGGTAATGGTTAGGTTTAGTGTGAGGGTCAGGTTGAGGGTTAAAGGGAGGTTGAAGGTTAGTGTTAGCATTAGGTTTAGGATGAGGGTGAGGGTAAGGGTGAGGGTTAGGGTTAAGGTTAGGGCTAGGGTGAGGATTAGGGTTAGGTATAGAGAGAGGGTTAGGCTGAGGATTAGGGTTAGGTTTAGGGTGAGGGTTAGGTTTAGTGTGAGGATTAGGGTTAGATTTAGGGTGAGAGTAAGTGTTTGGGTGAGGGTTAGGGAGAGGGTTAGGGTGAGTTTTAGGGTTAGGGTTTGGGTTAGGTTAATTGTTAGGTTTAGGGTTAGGGTTAGCGTGAGGGTGATGGTGAGGGTTAGCGTTAGGGTTAGGATTAGGGTGAGGGTGGGATTGAAGGTTAGGGTTAGGATTAGGGTTAGGGTTAGCGTAATGCTGAGGGGGAAGGGGAGGTTGAGGGTGAGGGTAAGGGTCTGGTTTAGGGTTAGGGTGAGAGCTAGGTTGAGGGTCAGGTTTAGGGTGAGGGTGAGGGTGAGGGTTTCGTTTAGGTAAGTGTTAGGGTTAGGGTGAGGATTAGGGGGAGGGTGAAGGTCAAGCTGAGGTTAGGTTTAGGGTGAGGGTTTGGGTTAGGGTTAGGGTGAGGGTTAGGGTTAGCGTGATGGTTTGTGTCAGGGTGAAGTTTAGGGTAAAGGTGAGAGCTAGGGAGAGGGTGAGGGTGAGGGTGAGCTTTAGGGTTAGGGTTAGGTTTAGCGTGAGTGTGAGGGTGAGAGTTAGGATTAGGAATAGGGTTAGGGTTAGGGTTAGGCAGAGGGGGAGCGTCAGGGTGAGGGTGAAGGTTAAGTTAAGTGTTAGGGTTAGGGTTAGGGTGAGGGTAAGTTTTAGGGTGAGTTTAAGGGTGAGAGTTAGGGTTAGTGTCAGGGTTAGGGTGAGGGTTAGGGTTTGAGTGATGTTTAGGGTGAGGGTGAGGGTTAGGGTGAGGATGAGGGTTCGGTTGAGAGTGAGGGTTCGCGTGAGGTGTCGGGTTAGGTTGTGGGTGAGGATTAGGGTTAGGCTGAAGGTTAGCATTGGGTTTAGGGTTAGTGTGACGGTGAGGGTGAGGGGTAGGGTAAGGGTTAGGTTGAGGGTTAGGGTTAGGGTTAGGGTGATGGTTAGGAGGAGGGGTAATTTTAGGTTTAGGTTGAAGTTTAGGTTGAGTGTGAGGGTTAGTGTTAGGGGTAGGTTTAGGTTGAGGGTTAGGTTTAGGGTTAGCATTAGGGTGAAGTTGAGGGTTAGGGTGAGAGTTTTGGTTAGGGTGAGTTTGAGGGTGAGGGTTAGGTTTAGGATTAGGATTAAGGTTAGGGTTAGGGTGAATGTTAGGATGAGGGTGAGGGTTAGTGTGTGGCTGAGGGTTAGGTTTAGGGTGAGGATTAGTTTTAGGCTTAGGGTTAAGGTTATGGTGAGGGTAAGGGTTAGGGTGATGTTTAGTGTGAGGATGAGGGTTAGGGTTATTGTTAGGGTTAGGGTGAGGTTTAGGGATAGGGTTAGTGTTAGGGTAAGGGTGAGGTTTAGGGTCAGGTTTAGGGTTAGGGTGAGGGTTAGGGATAGTTTTAGGTTAGGGTGAGGCTGAGGCTGAGTGTTAGGTTTAGGTTTAGGTTTACAGTTAGTGAAAGGGTTAGTTTGAGGGTTAGGATTAGGGTTAGGGTTAGGGTTAGATTGAGGGTTAGGCTGAGGGTTAGGGTTAGGGTAAAGGGTAGGTTTAGGTTTAGGGTTAGGGTGAGGGTTAGGGTGTGGGTAAGTGTTAGAGTGAGGGTTAGGGTGAGGGAGAGGAATAGGGGGAGGGGGAGGGTTAGTGTTAGCATTAGGGTTAGGGTGAGGGTAAGGGTTAGGATTAATGTTAGGGATAGGGTGAGGATTAGGGTTAGGGTTAGGCAGAGGGTGAGAATTAGGGTGAGGAGCAGGGTTAGGTTTAGGGTGAGGGTTAGGTTTAGTGTGAGGATTAGGGTTAGGGTTAGGGTGAGGTTTAGGTTTAGTGTGAGGGTTAGGGTTAGGGTTAGGGTGAGGGTAAGGGTTAGGGTGAGGTTTAGGGTGAGGGTGATGTTTAGGGTTAGCATTAGTTTTAGATTTAAGGTTAGGATGAGGGTTACGGTTAGGGTGAGGCTGAGGCTTAGGTTTAGGGTCAGGTTTAGGGTTAGGGTGAGGGTTAGGGTCAGGTTAAGTGTTAGGGTGATGGTTAGGGTTATGGTAAGGTTTAGTGTGAGGGTCAGTGTGAGGGTTAGGGTTAGGTTGAGGGTTAAGCTTAGGGTGAGGTTTAGGGTTAGGTTTAGGGTTAGGTTTACAGTGAGGGTGATGGTGAGGGTTAAGTTTAGGGCTAGGGTTAAGGTGAGTGTTAGGGTTAGTGTGAGTGTTAGTGTGATGGTGAGGGTCAGGGTTAAAGTGAGGGTTAGAATGAAGCTGAAGATGAGGGTGAATGTTATGGTTAGGATTAGGGTTAGGGTGAGTTTTAAGGTAAGGGTTAGGGTTAGGGTTATTGTTAGGTTCAGGGTTAGGGTTAGGGTGAGAGTGAGGGTGAGGTTTTGCATTCGGATTAGGTTTAGGGTTAGAGTGAGGGTGGGGTTGAGGGTTAGGGTTAGGATTAGGGTTAGGGTTTGGGTAAGGCTGAGGGGGAAGATGAGGTTGAGGGTGAGGGTTAGGATTAGGTTTAGGGTTAGGGTGAGGGCTAGGGTCAGTGTGAGGGTTTGGGTGAGGGTGAGGATTTGGTTTAGGTTTAGGTTTAGGGTGAGGGTGATGGAGAGGGATAGGTTTAGGGTTAGGGTTAGGGTGAGGGTTAGGCGGAAGTGTAGGCTTAGGGTTAGGGTGAGGTGAGGTTTAGTGTGAGGGATAGGGTTGAGTTTAGGGTGATGGCAAGGGTTAGGGTGAGGGATAGGGTGAGGGTGAGTTTTAGGGTTAGCATTTGGTTTAGGATGAGAGTTAGGGTAAGGCTTAGTGTTAGGGTGAGGGTGAGGGTGAAGGTTAATGTTAGGATGAGGGTTATGGTTAGTGTTAGGGTGAGGGTGAGGGTGAGGTTTAGGGTTAGGGTTAGTGTGAGGGTGAGAGTTAGGATTAGGAATAGTGTTAGGGTTTGGGTTAGGCTGAGGCTGAGGGTCAGGGTGAGGGAAAATAGGGTTAGGTGTGGGTGAGGGTAAGGGTGAGGGTTAGGGTTAGAGTCAGGTTTAAGGTGAGGGTTAGGGTTTAGGAGATGTTTAGGGTCAGGGTGAGGGTGAGGATGAGGTTTCGGGTGAGGGTTTGGGATCGGGTTCAGGTTCGGGTTAGGGTGTGGCTGAGGATTACGGTTAGGGTGAGGGTTAGCATTAGGTTTAGGGTTAGTGTGACAGTGAGGGTGAGGGGTAGGGTTAGGGTTTGGTTGAGGGTTAGGGTTAGGGTTAGGGTTTGGATAATTTTTAGGGAGAGGGATAATGTTAGGTTTAGTGTGAGGTTTAGGGTGTGTGTGAGGGTTAGGGTTTGGTTGAGGGTTAGAGTTAGGGTGAGGGTGAGGGTTAGGGTTAGAGTTAGGTTTAGGGTGAGTTTGAGGGTGAGGGTTAGGTTTAGGATTAGGATTAGGGTTAGTTTCAGCGTGAGTTTTAGGGTGAGAGTGAGGTTTCGGTTGAGACTGAGGGTTAGTGTATGGGTGATGGTTAGGGTTAGGGTCAGGATTAGGTTTAGTCTTAGGATCAAGGTTATGGTGAGGCTAAGGGTTAGGGTGAAGTTTAGTGTGAGGATGAGGGTTAGGGTTAGTGTTAGGGTTAGGGTGACGTTTAGGGTGAGGGTTATATTTAGGGTTAGGGTTAGGGTGAGCGTGAGGGTGAGGTATACGGTGAGGTTTAGGGTTAGGGTGAGGGTTAGGGAAAGTGTTAGTTTAGGGTGAGGGTGAGCGGGAGTGTTAGATTTAGGTTTAGAGTTACGGTGAGGGTGAGGTTGAGGGTTAGGCTTAGGGTTAGGCTGAGGGTTAGGCTGAGGGTTAGGTTTAGGGTTAGGGTTAGGGTGAGGGTGAGGGTGTGGGTAAGTGTTAGGGTGAGAGTTAGGGTGAGGGTTAGGGTGAGGGTGAGGGTTAGGGTTAGAGTGAGCGTTAGGGTGAAGTTTAAGTTTAGGGTTAGGGTTAGGGTGAGTGTGAGGGTGTGGGTCAGTGTTAGGGTGAGAGTTAGGATGAGGGTGAGGTTTAGCTTGAGGGTGAGGGTTAGGGTTAGGGTGAGGGTGGGTGTTAGGTGGAGGGTTAAGGTGAAGGTGAGGGTTAGAGTTAGCATTAGAGTTATGGTGAGGGTGAGGGTTAGGGTTCGGGTTCGGGTTAGGGTGAGGTTTAGGGTTAGGTTTAGGGTTAGTATAATGGTTAGGGTGCACGTTAGGGTTAGGGTTAGTGTGAGTGTTAGGTTTAGGGTTAGGGTTTGGGTTAGGTGGAGTGTAAAGGTTAGGGTGAAGGTTAGGGTGAGGGTGAGTGTTAGGGTTAGGGTGAGGGTGAGCGTGAGGGTTGGGGTTAGGGTTGGAGTGAGGGTGAGGGTGAGGTTTAGGTTAAAGTTTAGGATTATGGTTAAGGTGAGGGTTAGGGTGTGGGTAAGTGTTAGGGTGAGGGTTATGGTGATGGTAAGGTTTAGGGTGAGTGTTAGGGTGAGGGTGAGGGTTAGGGTGAGTGTGATGGTAAGGGTTAGGCTGAGTGTTAGGGTGAGGGTGAGGGTTAGGGTGAGGGTTAGGGTGAGTGTTAGGGTTAGGGTTAGGGTTAGGGTGTGGGTGAGGTATAGGGTGAGGGTTAGGTTTAGGGTGAGGGTTAGGGATAGGCTTAGGGTTAGGGTGAGGATGAGGGTTAGTGTTAGGGTTAGGTTTAGGGTTAGGGTGAGGTTGAGGGTGAGGGTTATTAGGCTTAGGATTAGGGTTAGGCTGAGGGTGATGGGGAAGTTGAGGGTTAGAGTTAGGTTTAGGGTTAGGATGAGGGTTAGGTTTAGGGTTAGGGTCAGCGTAAGGGTTAGGGTGAGGGTTAGTGTGAGGGAGAGGGTTAGGGTTAGGGTGACGGTAAGGGTTAAGGAGAGTGTTAGGGTGAGCGTGAGGGAGGATTTTAGTGTTAGGATTATGGTGAGAGTTAGGGTTAGGGCGAAGTTTAGGGTTAGGTTTAGGGTGATGTTTAGTGTCAGGGTGAGGGTTAGTATGAGGTTGAGTGTTCTGGTGCGAGTTAGGGTTAGGGTTAGGGTTAGGGATAGGGTTAGTGTGAGGCTAATGGTTAGGGTGAGTGAAAGGGTTTGGGTTAGGCTCAGGGTAAGGGTGAGCATTAAGGTTAGGGTTAGGTTTATGGTTAGGATGAGGGTTAGGGTGAGCGGTAGGTTTAGGGTTAGGGTTAGTTTGCAGGTTAGGGTGAGGTTAGGAGTTAGGGTGATGTTAGGGTGAGGGTGAGGGTTATGGTTAGCATTAGAGTTAGGGTGAGGTTGAGGGTTAGGGTTAGGGTTAGGGATAGCGTAAGGATTAGCGTTATTGTGAGGGTTAGGTTTAGGGTTAGTTGAGGATAAAGTAAGGGTGAGGGTTAGGGTGAGGGTGAGGTGTTACATTAGCATTAGGGATAGGTTTAGCTTTAGGGTGAGGGTTAGATTTAGGGTGAGGGTTAGGTTTAGGTTGAGGTTGAGGGTTAGGTTTGGGGTGATATTTAGTGTGAGGGTGAGGGTTAGGGTGAGGTTGAGTGTTCAGGTGAGAGTTAGAGTTAGGTTTAGAGTTAGGGATAGGGTTAGGGTGAGGGTATTGGTTAGGGTGAGTGTTAGGGTAAGGGTGAGTGTTAGGCATAGGGTGAGGGTTAGGGTGAGGGTTAATTTTATGGTTAGGTTGAGGGTGAGCGTTAGGATTAGGGTTAGGATGAGGGTGAGGCTCAGGGTTAGGGTTAGGGTTAGTGTGAGGGTTAGGGTTAGGATTAGGTTTAAGGTAAGGGTTAGGGTTATATTTAGGTTTAGTATAAGGGTTAGGGTGAGGCTTAGGGTTAGAGTCAGTGTGATTGTTAGGTTTAGGGTTAGGGTTTGGGTTAGGTTGAGTTTAAATGTTAGGGTGAGATTTAGGGTGAGGGTGAGGGTAAGGGTTAGGGTGAGGGTTAGCGTGAGGGATAGGGTTAGGTTTATGGTTAGTGTTAGGTTGAGGGTTAGGGTGAGGGTTAGGTTTAGGTTTAGGTTTAGGGTAAGAGTTAGGTTGTGGATAATGGTTAGGGTGAGGGTTAGGGTGAGGTGAGCGTTAGGGTTAGGTTGACAGTAAGGGTTATGGTGAGGGTTATGGTGAGGGTGAGGGTTAGGTTTAGCATTAGGGTTAGGGTGAGGGTGAGGGTTAGGGTGAGGGTGAGGTTTAGGGTTAGGGTTAGGGTGAGAGTTAGGGTTAGGGTGATGTTTATTGTGAAGGTGAGGGTTAGGGTGAGGGTGAGTGTTAGTGTGAGGATGAGGGTTCGTGTAAGGCTGAGGCTTAGGGTGTGGTTGAGGGTTAGGGTTACGGTGAGAGTCAGAGTGAGGTGTTGGGATAGGGTTAGGGGTAGGGTTTGTGTGAGGGTGAGGGTTAGGGTGAGGGTTAGGGTGAGGCTGAGGTTTAGTGTTAGCCTTAGGGTTAGGGTGTTATGGTTAGGGTGATGTTTAGGGTGAGGTTGAGGGTTAGTGTGAGGGTGAGGATGAGGCTAAGGGTTAGTGATAGGATTAGGGTAAGGGTTAGGGTTAGGCTGAGGATGAGGGAGAAATTGAGTGTGACGGTTAGGTTTAGGATTAGGATGAGGCTTCTGGTTAGTGTGAGGGTTAGTGTGAGGCTGAGGGTCAGGGTGAGGGTGAGTGTTAGAATGAGGGTGATGGTGAGGGTTAGGCTTGGGATTTGGGTTAGGGTGAATTTTAGGGTTAGGATTATGTTAGGGTTAGGGTTATTGCTAGGGTTAGGGTTAGGGTGAGGGTTAGCGTTAGGGTTAGGGTTAGGGTGAGGGTGGGGTTGAGGGTTAGGGTTAGGATTAGGGTGAGGGTTAGGGTAAGGCTGAGGAGGAAGGGGAGATTGAGGGTGAGGGTTAGGTTTAGGGTTAGGGTTAGTGTGAGTGTTAGGTTTAGGGTTAGGTTTTGGGTTAGGTTGAGGGTAAAGTTTAGGGTGAGGTTTAGGCTTAGGGTGAGGTTTAGGATTAGGGTGAGGGTTAGGGTGAAGTTTATGTTTAGTTTATGGTTAGGGTGAGGGTTAGGTTTATTGTGAGGTTTAGGCTTAAGGTTAGGGTGACGGTAAGGGTTAAGTTGAGGGTTAGGGTGAGGGTGAGGTTTAGTGTTAGCATTAGGTTTAGCTTGAGGATTAGGATGAGAGTTAGGGTTAGGTTTAGTGTTAGGGTGAGGGTGAGGGTGAAGCTTAGTGTTAGGATGAGGGTTAGGGTTAGGGTTAGGGTAAGGGTGAGGGTGAGGTTTAGCGTTAGGGTTAGTGTGAGGGTGAGAGTTAGGATTAGGAATAGTGTTAGGGTTAGGGTTAGGCTGAGGGTGAGGGTCAGGGTGAGGGAAAAGTTTAGGGTTAGGTTGAGGGTAAGGGTAAGTGTTAGGGTGAGGGTAAGTGTGAGGGTTATGGTTAGAGTCTGGGTTAAGGTGAAGTTTAGGGTTTGGGTGATGTTTAGGTTGAGGGTGAGGGTTAGGCTGAGGATGAGGTTTCGGGTTTGGGTTCGGGTTCGGGTTCGAGTTCGGGTTAGGGTGTGGCTGAGGATTAGGGTTAGGGTGAGGTTTAGCATTAGGTTTAGGGTTAGTGTGACGGTGAGGGTGAGGGGTAGGGTTAGGGTTTGGTTCATGGTTAGGGTTAGAGTTAGGGTTTGGATGATTGTTAGGGAGAAGGTTAATGTTATGTTTAGGGTGAGGTTTATGGTGAGTGTGAAGGTTAGGGTTAGGTTGAGGGTTAGGGTTAGGTTCAGCTTGAGAGTTAGGGTTAGAGTTAGGGTTAGGGTGAGTTTGAGGGTGATGGTTAGGTTTAGGATTAGGATTAGGTTTAGGGTCAGGGTGAGTGTTAGGGTGAGAGTGAGGGTTCGGGTTAGAGTGAGGGTTAGTGTGTGGGTTAAGGTTAGGGTTAGGGTCAGGATTAAGTTTAGGCTTAGGGTCAAGGTTATGGTGAGGGTCAGGTTTAGGGTGAGGTTTAGTTTGAGGATGAGGGTTAGGGTTAGTGTTAGGGTTAGGGTAACTTTTAGGGAGAGGGTTATCGTTAGGGTTAGGGTAAGGGTGAGGGTGAGGTATAGGGTCAGGTTTAGGGTTAGGGTGAGGGTTAGGGATAGTGTTCGGTTTGGATAAGGGTGGGGGTGATTGTTAGGTTTAGGTTTCGAGTTAAGGTGAGGGTTAGGATTAGGGTTAGGATGAGGGTTAGGCTGAGGGTTCGGTTTTGGGTTTGTGTGAGGGTTAGGGTTAGGTTTAGAGTTAGGATGAGGGTTAAGTTTAGATTTAGGGTTAGCATAAGGTTTAGGCTGAGGGTTAGGGTTAGGGTTAGAGTGCGGGTTAGGTTTAGTGTTAGGGTAAGGTTTAGGGTGAGGGTAATGGTGAGGGTGAGTGTTAGGCTGAGGGTGAGGGTTAGGGTTAGAGTGAGTGTTAGGGTGAAGTTTAGGTTTAGGGTTAGGGTTAGGGTCAGGGTGAGGGTGAGGGTGTGGGTAAGTGTTAGGGTGAGGGTTAGGGTGAGGGTGAGGTTTAGGTTTAGGGTGAGGGTTAGTGTTAGGGTGAGTGTTAGGGTGAGGGTGAGGGTTACGGTTAGCATTAGGGTTAGGGTTAGGGTGAGGGTTAGAGTGAGGTTTTGCGTTAAGGTTAAAGATAGTGTGAGTATTAGAGTTAGGTTTACTGTGTGGGTTAGGCTGAGGGGAAGGGTTAGGGTTAGGGTGAGGGTTGGGTTTAGTGTGAGGTTTAGGGTTAGCATTAGGTTTAGAGTTAGGGTTAGGATGAGTGTTAGGGTTTGGTTTAGGGTGAGGGTTAGGATGAGGGTGAGTGTTAAGTTTATGCTTAGGGTGAGGGTTAATTTTAGGGTGACGGCTAGGGTGAGGGTGAGGATTAGGTTGAGGGTGAGGGGGAGGGTGAGGTTTTCATTTAGGTAAGGGTTATGGTTATGGTTAGGGTGAGGTTTAGTAATGAGGGTGTATGTTGGGGTTAAGTTTAGGATTAGGGTGAGGGTGAGGGTGAAGTTTAGTGTTAGGATGAGGGTTAGGGTTAGGGTTAGGGTGAGAGTGAGGGTGAAGGTGAGGGTTCGGGATAGGGTTAGGGTGTGGTTTAGGTTTACGGGGAGGGTTAGAGTTAGGGTGAGGTTTAGGGTTAGGCTTACGGTGACGGTTAGGGTTAGGCTGATGTTTAGTGTGAGGGTGAGGGTTAGGGTGAGGGTGAGTGTTCTGTTGAGAATTAGGGTTAGGGTTAGGGTTAGGGAATGGGTTAGTGTGAGGGAAAGTGTTAGGGTGAGGGTTTGGGTGAGGGTGAGGTTTAGGGTGAGGGTGAGGGTTAGGTTCAGGGTTAGGGTTATGATGAGGGTGAGGGTTAGGGTGAGCCCTAGTTATAGGGTTAGGTTTAGATTGCGGGTAAGGGTGAGGGTAAGGGTTAGGGTGAGGTTTAGGGTGAGGGTGAGTTTTAGGTTTAGGGTGAGGGTAAGGGTTAGGTTGAGGGTTAGGGTTAGGGTTAGGGATCGGCTGAGGTTTAGTGTTAGGGTGAGGGTTATGGTGAGGTTTAGGATTAGGGTTAGTGTGAGGATAAGGCTTAGGGTGAGGGTTAGGGTGAGGGTGAGGTTTAGGGTTAGGGTTAGGGTGAAGGTTAGGGTGTGGGTTAGTGTTAGGGTTAGGGTTAGGGTGACGGTAGAGGTTAAGTTTAAGTATAGGGTGAGGATTAAGTTTAGGGTTAGGTTTAGGGTGAGAGTTAGGCGGAAGGGTAGGCTTAGGGTAAGGGTGAGTGTTAGGTTTATTGTGAGGGTTAGGGTTAAGGTTAGGGTGATGGTAAGGGTTAGGGTGAGGGATAGGGTGAGGGTGTGTTTTAGGGTTAGCATTAGGTTTAGCTTTAGGGTTAGGATGAGAGTTAGGGTTAGGCTTAGGGTTAGGGTGAGGGTGAGGGTGAAGGTTATTGTTAGGATGAGGGTTAGGGTTAGGGTTAGGGTGAGGGTGAGGGTGAGGTTTAGGGTTAGTGTTAGTGTGAGGTTGAGAGTTAGGATTAGGAATAATGTTAGGGTTAGGGTTAGGCTGAGGGTGAGGGAAAAGGTTAGGGTTAGGGGTAGGGTGAGGGTAAGTGTTGGGGTGAGGGTAAGGGTGAGGGTTAGGGTTAGAGTCAGGGTTAAGGTGAGGGTTAAGGTTTGGGTGATGTTTAGGGTGAGGGTGAGGGTTAGGTTTTGGATTAGGGTTAGAGTTTGGGTTAGGTTGAGGGTGAGGTTGACGGTGAGGGTTAGGATTAATGTGAGTGTTATGGTTAGGGTTAGTGTTATAGTTAGGGTGAGGGTTAGGTTTAGAGTTAGGATGAGGTTTTGGCTGAGGGTTAGCGTTAGGGTTCGGGTGAGGGTAATTGTTAGGGTGAGGGTTAGGCTTAGGGTTAGTATGAAGGTTAGAATGAGAGTTAGTGTTACCGTGAGGGTTAGGCTGTGGGTAAGGGTTAGAGTGAGGGTTTGGGTGATGGTGAGGGTTAGGGATAGCATTAGGGTTAAGGTTAGTTTTAGTGTGAGGGTTAGAGTTAGGTTTAGGGTTATGGTGAAGGTGAGGGTTATGGTAAGCATTAGGATCAGGGTTAGATTTAGGGTGAGATTTAGGGTTAGGGTTAGAATTATAGTGAAGTTGAGTGTGAGGGTTAGTGTGAACGTGAGTGTTAGGTTGAGGGTGAGGGTGAGGGTTAGGGTTTAGGTGAGGGTCAGGTTTAGGGTTAGGGTTAAGGTTAGGGTGAGGGTTAGAGTTAGGTTTAGGATTACGATGAGGATTAGGGTGAGGGTTAAGTTTAAGGTTAGGGTGAGGGTAAGGGTTAGGGTGAGGGTCAGGGTTAGGTTTTGTATTAGGTTTAGGGTTAGGGTGAGGGTTAGGGATAGGGTTAGGATTAGGGTGAGGGTTTTGTTAGGGTTAGGTTTTGACTTAGGGTGAGTTTTAGGGTTCGTGTTTGGATTAGGGTTAGGGTTAGGGTTAGGCTGAGGGTGAGGTTGAGGGTGAGGGTGAGGGTTAGGGTTAATATGAGTGTTAGAGTTAGCGTTAGCGTTAGGATGAGGGTTAGGCTGAGGGTTAGGGTTAGGGTTCGGGTAAGAGTAAGGGTTAGGCAGAAATGAACCTACAGACCTATAGCCATCTAATCTTCGATAAGGAAGCTAAAACAATAGAATGGGCGAAAGACAGCCTCTTCAGTAAATGGTGCTGGCAAAATTGGTTAACTACATGTAGAAAACTAAAGCTAGATCCTTATATATCACCCTGCACCAGAATCAACTCCAAATGGATCAAAGACCTTGAACTCAAAGCAGACACTCTGAAAATATTACAGGATGGAATAGGAGAAACCCTAGGTCTCCTTGGCTCAGGCCGAAATTTTCTGAATAGAGACCCGGATGCACAACAAATCAAAGAAAGGTTGGACAAATGGGATTGCATAAGGTTGCAGAGCTTCTGCAGGGCAAATGACATAGCTAGCAAGATCAATAGAAAGCCCACCGATTGGGAGAAGATCTTCACTAGCCATACAACGGACAAGGGTCTCATATCTAAAATATACTTGGAACTCAAAAAATTAAACCACCCAACAACAAATCCTCAAAGAAACAACTGCCCAATAAATAAGTGGGCGAAAGACTTAAAGAGAAGCTTCTCTGAAGAAGAAAGAAGGATGGCCAATAGACACATGAAGAAATGTTCAACATCCCTAGCCATAAAAGAAATGCAAATCAAAACAACATTGAGATATCACCTCACTCCAGTTAGAACAGCAAAAATCAAGAACTCTAACAACAACAGATGCTGGAGGGGATGTGGACAGAAAGGAACCTTACTTCATTGTTGGTGGGAATGTAAACTTGTTCAACCACTTTGGAAAGCAGTATGGAGGTTCCTCAAAAGACTTCACATAGAACTCCCTATGACCCAGCAATCCCACTTTTGGGCATTTACCCAAATGTTTACAAACAAGACCACACTAAAGCTACCAGCACAACTATGTTTATTGCAGCATTATTTACCATAGCTAAGATATGGAACCAACCCAGATGCCCCTCAGTAGATGAATGGATCAAGAAAATGTGGTATATATACAAAATGGAATTCTATGCCTCCATCAGAAAGAATGACATTTCCCCATTTGTTAGGAAATGGAAAGGTTTGGAAAAAATTATATTAAGTGAAGTAAGCCAGGCCCAAAGAAGTATAGGTCCCATGGTTTCCCTTATTTGCAATATCTAGTATAGGTATGATTCAAGCGGAAAAGGTCAGATAATGTGATGTTAGGAAAATGAACCCTTAAATATGTATTTTAATGTTTTCGTTTCTTTCATGCATGTGTTTCTAACGCATTTATAAGATTATTTCTTTGTTGCGTTGTATGTCCCTCCCCCACAGTGTAACCCCCGCTTTCACTATATTTGATGTCAGTATAACATGTGGAGGAGATGGGGACAAACAAGTCGTTTAAGGATTCAGGTTGACCTGTTGCAACAATGAGAAGTACAAAATGTCATGTCAAAACCAACTTTACAATGTCGGTGTGGGGGGGGAGGGGGAGTATAATTGGGTGGGGGAGGGGGAAGGATGGGAAGGAAGGTGAAGGGTAAACAAAGGAGGAGGCTGCAATGCTTGGTAAGAAATGTATGCATTATCCTGCCCATGTAATTGTAGCCCCTCTGTACAGTATGTTCTCAAATAAAATAAAATGAAAAAAGAAAACAAAAAAAAAAGAGTAAGGGTTAGGGTGAGGTTTAGTGTGAGGGTGAGGGTTAAGTTTATGCTTAGGGTTAGGGTGAGGTTTATGGTTAGGGTGAGAGTGAGGGTTAGGGTTAGAGTTTGGGTGAGGGTTAGGGTTAGGTGAGGGCTGGGATAGGGTTGGGGTTAGGGTGAGTGTGTGGGTTAGGGTTAGGTTTAGGTTTAGGGTTAGGCTGAGGGTGAGGGTTAGGTTTAGGGTTAGGGTTAGGGTTAGGGTTGAAGTTTTCTTTTAGGGTTAGGAAGAGGTTTTGGCTGAGGATTAGGGTTGTGGTTAGGGTGAGGTTTAGGGTGAGTGTGAGTGTTGGGATGAAGCTTAGTTTGAGGGTTAGGTTTAGGGTTAGGTTGAGGGTAAAGGTTAGGGTGAGGGTGAGGGTTAGGTTTAGGATTAGGGTTAGGGTTTGGGTTTGGATTAAGGATAGGGTTAGTGTTAGGGTGAGGGTTAGGGTGAGGGTTAGGGTTAGGTTTAGGGTGAAGATTAGGGTGAGAGTGACGTTTAAGGTGAGGGTTAGGGTTAGGGTGAGGATTAGGGTTAGGGTTCGGGTGAGGTTTAGGATTAGGATGATGTTTAGGGTGAGCGTGATGTTTTGGGTTAGGATGAGGGTGAGGGTGAGGGTGTAGGTGAGGGTTAGGTTTAGGGTGAGTGTTAGGGTGATGGTGACGGTGATTGTTAGGGTGAAGTTGAGGGTTAGGGATAGGGTTAGGGTTAGGGTTAGGGTTAGGGTGAGGGTGAGGGGTAGGGTGAGGGTAGGGTTAGGGTTAGGGTGAGGGTTAGGGTTAATGTGAGGATTAGATTTAGGTTTAGGGTTAGTGTGAGGATAAGGGTAAGGGTGAGGGTTAGGGTGAGAGTGAGGGTTAGGGTTAGCGTTAGGGTTAGGGTGAGGTTTAGGGCGAAGGTTAAGTTGAGGTTTAGGGTTATTATGAGGGTGAGGGTTATAGTTAGGTTTAGGGTGAGGGTTTGGGTTAGTGTGAGGTTTAGGGTAAGGTTAGGGTGTGGGTGAGGGTTCGGGTGAGGGTGACTTTTAGGGTGTGGGTGACAGTTAGGTTTAGGGTTAGGTTTAGGGTGAGGGTCATATTTAGGGTGAGGGTTAGGGTGAGGTGAGGGTTAGGTTGAGGTTCAGGGTTAGGCTGAGCGTTAGGGTGAGGGTTAGGTTTAGGTTTTGGTTTGGGTGAGGGTTAAAGTGAGGTTTAGTGTTAGGGTTAGAGTTAAGGTGAGAGTTAGGGTGAGGGTTAGGGTTAGAGTGAGGTTTAGGGTGAGGGTGAGGGTTAGGGATAGCATTAGGGTTAAAGATAGGTTTAGGGTGAATGTAAGGGTTAGGATGAGGGTGAGGGTTAGGTTTAGGATTAGGGTTAGTGTTAGGGTGAGGGTTAGTTATAGGGTTAGGATTAGGGTGAGGGTTTTGGTTAGAGTTAGGTTTAGATTTAGAGTGAGGGTTAGGGTTAGTGTTGGATTAGGGTTAGGGTTAGGGTTAAGGTGAGAGGTTTAGGTGAGGGTTAGGGATAGAATTGGGGTTAGGGTGAAGATTAGGGTTAGGTTTAGTGTTAGAGTTAGATCGAGGGTGAGTGTGAGGTTTAGGGTTAGGTTTAGGTTTAGGGATAGGGTTATGCTGAGGGTGAGGGTGAGGTTTAGGGTTAGGGTGAGGGTTAGGGTTAGGGTTAGGGTTGGGTTGAGTGTTAGGGTTAGGATTAGGAAGAGGGTTTGGCTGAGGGTTAGGGTTATGGTTAGGGTGAGGTTTAAGGTTAGTGTGAGGGTTAGGATGAGGTTTAAGCTGAGGGTTAGGGTTAGGGTTAGGATGAGGGTAAGGGTGAGCGTTAGGGTGAAGGTTAGGTTTAGGTTTAGGGTTAGGGTGAGGGTTAGGATGAGGTTTAGTTTTAGTGTAAGGGATAGGGTTAGCGTGAGGGTTAGGGTGAGGGTAAGGGTTAGAGTGAGGTTCAGGGAGAGGGTGAGTGTTAGGGATAGCATTAGGTTTAATTTTAGGTTTAGGGTGAGGCTTAAGGTTAAGGTTACTCTGATCGTGAGGGTTAGGTTTAGCATTAGGGTTAGGGTTAGGGTTAGCGTGAGGGTTAGGGTTAGGGTTTGGGTGAGGTTGAGGGTTAGGGTTAGGGTTAGGGTGAGAGTATGGGATAGGGTGAGGGTGAGGGTTAGGGTGACGGTGAGGGTAAGGGTTAGGGTGAGGGCTAGGGTTACGGTTAGGGTTAGGGTAAGGTTTAGGTTTTGGGTGAGGGTGAGGGTGAGGGTTAGGTTTAGGATTAGGCTTAGGTGTAGGGTTAGGTTTAGGGTGAGTGTGAGGCTGAGTTAGGTTTAGGGTGAGGTTTAGGGTAATGGTTAGGGTTAGGATGAGGGTGAGGGTGAGGTTTTGGGTGAGGGTGAGGGTTAGGGTTTTGGTCAGGTTTAGGTTTAAGGTTAGGGTGAGAGTTATTTTTAAGGTTAGTGTTAGGATGAGGGTTAGGCTGAGGGTTAGGGTTAGGGTTAGTATGAGGGTGAGAGTTAGGATTAGGAATAGTGTTAGGGTTAGGGTTAGGCTGAGGGTGAGGGTCAGGGTGAGGGTAAAGTTTAGGGTTAGGGTTAGGGTGAGGGTAGGTGTTAGGGTGAGGGTAAGGGTGAGGGTTAGGGTTTGAGTCAGGGTTAAGGTGAAGGTAAGGGTTTGGGTGAGGTTTAGGGTGAGGGTGAGTATTAGGGTGAGGATGAGGTTTCGGGTGAGGTTAGGGTTAGTGTTTGGATTAGGGTTAGGGTTAGGGTTAAGGTGAGGGTTAAGGTTAGCTGAGGGTTAGGGATAGAATTGGGGTTAGGGTGAAGGTCAGGGTTAGGTTTAGTGTTAGAGTTAGAGCAAGGGTTAGTGTGAGGTTTAGGGTTAGAGTTAGGGTTAGGGTGAGGGTTAGGGTGAAGGTTAAGTTGAGGGTTAGGGTTATTATGAGGGTGAGGGTTAGAGTTAGATTTAGGGTGAGGGTTGGGGATATGGTGAGGTTTAGGTTAGAGTTAGGTTTAGGGTGAGGTTGAGTGTTAGGGAGAGGTTTAGGGTTAGGGTTATTGTTAGGGTTAGTTTGAGGGTTAGTGTTAGGGTGACTGTTACTGTTAGGGTGAGTGTAAGTGTTAGGGTTCGGGTTAGGGTTCGGGTTATTGTTAGGGTTAGGGTTAGGGTTACGGTTATGGTGAGGGTGAGAGTGAGGATTATGGTTAGGGTTAGGGTGACGTTTAGGTTAAAGCTTAGGGTTAGAGTTAGGGAAGGGTTGAGAGTGAGGTTTAGGGTTAGATTTAGGGTAAGTGTTAGGGTTAGGTTTAGGGTGAGGGTTAGGATTAGTGTTAGGCTTAGGATTAGGGTTAGGCTGTGCATGAGGTTGTGGGTTAGGATTAGGGTTAGGGCGAGGGTTATGGTTAGGGTTATGGTGAGGTTTAGGATGGGGTTTAGGGTTAGCATTAGGGTTAGGGTTAGGGTTAGGTTGAGGGTTAGAATGAGGGTTAGGGTTAGGGATAGGATTAGGGTTAGCATTATGGTTAAGGTGAGGGTGAGTGGGAGGGTTAGTGTTAGGGTTAGGATTAGCCTTAGGGTTAGGGTGAGGGTTACGTTTAGGGTTTGGGTTAAGGTGAGGGTGAGATTGAAGTTTAGGGTTAGGTTTAGGGTTAGGGTTAGGGTTAGGGTTAGGTTTAAGGTTAGGATTAAGGTTAGGTTCAGGTTTTCGGTGAGAGTTAGGGTTAGGGTTAGGGTTAGGCTTAGGCTTAGACTGAGGGTGAGGGTGGGGGTAAGGATTAGGGTTAGGGTTAGTGTTAGGTTTAGGTTAAGGTTTATTTTTAGTGTTATGGTTAGAGTTACGGTGAGGGTGAGGGTGCAGTTGAGGGTTTGGGTTAGGGTTAGGGTGAGGTTTAAGGTTAGGGTTAGGGTGAGGGTGAGGTTTAGGGTTAGTTATAGCGTTAGGGGGAGGGTTAGGGTGAGGGTTAGGGTGACGTTTAGGGATAGGTTTAGGATGAGGGTAAGGTTTAGGGTTAGAATTAGGGTGAGCGTGAGGCTGAGTTTGAGGGTGATTGTGAGTGTTAAGATTACAGTGAGTTTTAGGTTTAGGGTTAGAGTGAGAGTTAGGGTTTGGTTTAAGTTTAGGGTTAGGGTGTTAGGGTTAGGTTGAGGTTTAGGGTTAGGGTTAGAGTTACATTGAGTGTGAACATGGGGGTTAGGGTTAGAGTTAGGGTTAGGTTGAGGGTGAGGTTTACGGTTAGATTTAGGGTTAGGGGGACAGTTAAGTCGAGGGTTAGGTTTAGGGTTAGTGTTAGGGTTAAGGTTAGGGTGAGGGTTAGGTTGAGGTTTAGGGTTATGGTTAGGTTTAAGGTTAGGATTAGGGTTAGGGTGAGGGTGAGTGTGAGGGTTAGAGTTAGGCTTAGGCTTAGGCTTAGGGTTAGGCTGAGGGTGATGGTGGGCGTCAAGATTAGGGTTAGAGTGATGGTTAGGATTAGGGTTAGAGTGAGGGCTAGAATGAGGGTGAGGTTTAGGGTAAGGCTTAGGCTTAGGCTTAGGGTTATGCTGAGATTGAGGGTGAGGGTGAGGGTTAGGGTTAGGGTCATGGTTAGGTTTACGGTTAGGGTGAGGGTGAGCATGAGGTTTAGGGTTAGGTTGAGGGTTAGGGTGAGGATGATGGTAAGGGTAAAGGTGAGGTTTACGCTGAGGGTGAGGTTTAAGATAAGGCTGAGGGTTAGGGTTAGGTTTAGGGTTAGGGTAAGGGTTAGGGTTAGGGTTAGGTGTGGGTTAGATTGAGGATTAGTGTCAGGGTTAGTGTGAGGTTTAGGGTGAGGATGAGGGTCAGGGTTAGGGTGAGGGTGAGGGTTAGGGTTACTGTGAGTGTTAGTGTTAGGTTTAGGGTTAGTGTTAGGGTGAGTGTAAGTGGTAGGGTGAGGTTTAGGTTTAGGGTTAAGGTTAGGGTTAGGGTTAGGTTTAGGTTATTTTTAGGGTTAAGGTTAGCATTACAGTCACGGTTAGTTTGAGTGTGAGGGTTAGGTTTAGGGTTAGGGTGAGGTTTAGTGTTAGGGTTAGGGTTTGGGTGAGGTTTAGGATTAGGGTGAGGGTTAGGGTTAGTGTGAGTGTTAGTGTTAGGTTTAGGGTTAGTGTTAGGGTGAGTGTAAGTGGTAGGGTGAGGTTTAGGTTTAGGGTTAGGGTTAGGGTTAGGGTTAGGTTTAGGTTATTTTTAGGGTTAAGGTTAGCATTACAGTCACGGTTAGTTTGAGTGTGAGGGTTAGGTTTAGGGTTAGGGTGAGGTTTAGTGTTAGGGTTAGGGTTAGCATTAGGGGTAGGTGAGGGTTACGTTTAGGGGTACAGTTAGGGTTAGGCTGAGGGTTAGGGTTAGGGTTAGGCGTAGTGTTAGGTTGATGGTAAGTGTTAGTGTGAGGGTTAGGGTTAGGGTTAGGGTTAGTTTTAGGGTTAGTTTTAGGGTGAGGGTGAGTGTGAGGGTTAGGGTTAGGGTTAGGCTGAGGTTTAGGGTGAGGGTTAGGGTTAGGGTTTGGGTTAGGGTGAGGGCGAGGCTGAGGATTAGGGTTAGGTTTAGGAATTAGGTTTAAGGTTAAGGTTAGGTTTAGGTTTAGGTTTAAGGTTAGGATTACAGTGAGGGTTAGGGTTAGGGTTAGGCTTAGGCTTAGGTTTAGGCTGAGGGTGAGGGTAAGGGTGGGGGTGCGGATTAGGTTTAGGGTTAGGGTTAGGGTTACGTTTATTGTTAGTGTTATGGTTAGGGTTAAGTTTGCGGTGAGGGTCAGGCTGAGGATGAGGGTTATGTTTAGTGTTAGGGTCAGGGTTAGGGTAAGGGTTATAGTTATTGTTAGGGTTAGGGTTAGAGTTACTGTGAGGTTGAGGGTGAGGGTGTGGGTCTTGGTTAGGGTGAGGTTTAGGGTGAGGTTTAGGGATATAGGGAGGGTTAGGATGAGGATTAGGGTTAGGGTGAGGTTTAGGGTGAGGGTGAGTGTGTGTGTTAGGGTTAGTTTTATGTTTAGGCTTAGGGTTAGGCTGAGGGTGAGGTTGAGGTTGAGGGTTAGTGTTAGGGTGAGGGTTAGGGTAAGGGTTAGGGGGAGAGTTAGGAAGAGGGTAAGGATTAGGATTAGGGTTGGGTATGCTAGGGTGAGGATGAGGTTTAGTGTTAGGGTTAGGTTGAGGGTAACGTTTAGGGTAAGGGTAAGAGTTAGGGTTCTGGTTTTGTTTAGGGGTAGGTTGTGGATTAGTGTAAGGGTTAGTGTGAGGGTGAGGGTTATGGTTAGGTTGAGTTTAAGGGTTCAGATTAGAGTTAGGGTGAGGTTGTGGTTTATGGTTAGTGTTAGGGTGAGGTTTAGGGTTAGAGTTAGGGTTAGGGTTAAGATTAGGTTTAGGGTAAGGGTTATGGTGAGTGTGAGAGTTAGGGTTAGGATTAGGGTTAGGCTTAGGGTTAGATTGAGGGTGAGGGTGAGGGTTAGGGTTAGGGTTAGGGTGAGGGTTAGGGTTAGGGTTAGGGTGACAGATAGGGTTCGGTTATGTTTAGGGTTAGGGTGAGGGTTAGTGTTAGGGTTATGGTGAGCGTGAGGTTTAGGGTTAGGGTGAGGGTTAGGGTTAGGTTTAGGGTTAGGGTGAGGGTAAGGATGAGGATTAGGGTTAGGGTTAGGGTTAGGGTGAGGGTTAGTGTGAGGGTGAGGGTTAGTGTTAGTGTCAGATTATGGTTTAGGGTTAGGGTTAGGGTTAGGGTGAGGGTAAGGTTGTGGGTTAGGGTTCAGTGAGGGTGAGGATTAGGGTTAGGGCTAAGGATAGTCTTAGGATTAGGGTTAGCTTGAGGGTGAGTGTCAGGATTAGGGTTAGGGTTCAGGTTAGGTTTATTGTTAGAATTAATGTTATTGTTAGGGTTAGGGTTAGAGTTATGGTAAGGGTGATGGTGAGGGTTAGGGTTAGGGTTAGTGTGAGGTTTAGGGTTCGGATTAGGATTAGGTTTAGTGTGAGGGTGAGGATTAGGGTAAGATTTATTTTTAGTTGGAGGGTTAGGTCGAGAATTAGGTTTAGAGTAAGTTTTAGGGTTAAGGTTAGGGTGAGGGTTAGGTTCAGGTTTAGGGTTAGGGTTAGGGTTAGGGTTAGGATTATGGTGAGGGTTAGGGTTAGTGTTGGGGTGAGGGTTATGATGAGAGTTAGGTTTATGGTTGTGGTGAGGGTTAGGGTTAGGGTGAGGGTTAGGGATAGTGTTAGATTAAGGTTTAGGTTTAGGGTTAGGGTTGGGTGAGGGTAAGTTTGAGGGTTAGGGTTACAGTGAGGGTGAGGATTAGGGTTAGGGTGAAGTTTAGGGTTAGGATTAGGGTTAGCGTGTGGGTGAATGTTAGGATTAGGGTTAAGGTTAGGGTTAGGTTTATTGTTAGAATTAATTTTATTGTTAGAGTTAGGGTTAGAGTTATGGTGAGGGTGAGGGTGAGGGTGAGGGTTAGGGTTAGGGGTAGGGTGAGGTTTAGGGTTAGGGTTAGTATTACGGTTAGTGTGAGGGTGAGGATTAGGGTAAGATTTAGGGTTATTTGGAGGGTTAGGTCGAGAGTTAGGGTTAGGGTAAGTTTTAAGGTTAAGGTTAGGGTGAGGGTTAGGTTGTGGTTTAGGGTTATGGTAAGGGTTAGGGTTAGGATTATGGTGAGGGTGAGGGTTAGGGTGAGGGTGAGGGTGAGTGTGAGGGTTAGGGTGAGGGTTAGGATTACGGTTGCGGTGAAGGTTAGGGTTAGGTGGAGTGTTAGGGTTAGGATTAGGGTTAGGGTGAGGTTTAGAGTTAGCATTAGGGTTAGGGATTGGGTTAGGTTTAGGTTTAGGGTTTGGATTACTGTTATTGTTAGGGTGAGGGTTAGATTTATGGTGAGGGTGAGGGTGAGTGTTAGGGTTAGGGTGAGGTTTAGGGTTAGATTTAGGTTTGGTTGGAGGATTAGTTCGAGGGTTAGGGTAGGGTATGTGTTAGGGTTAAGGTTCTGTTGAGGGTTAGGTTGAGGTTTAGGGTTATGGTTATGGTTAGGATTAGGGTTAAGTTGAGGGTGAGTGTGAGCATTAGGTGTAGGGTTAGGCTTAGGCTTAGGGTTCAGCTGAGGATGAGGCTGGGGGTGAGGATTAGGGTTAAGGTGATGGTTAGGGTTAGGGTTAGTGTGAGGGTTAGTGTTAGGGTTAGGGTTAGAATTAGGGTTAGGATTAGAATTAGGGTTAGGGTGATGGTTAGGGTGGGGGTGACGGTAATGGTAAAGGTGAGAGTTAGGCTGATGGTGAGGGTTACGTTAAGCGTGAGGGTTAGGGTTAGGGTTAGGGTGAGGGTGAGGGTTAGATTGAGGATTAATGTTAGAGTTAGTGTGAAGTTTAGCGTGAGAATGAGGGTTAGGGTTAGGGCGAGGTCTAGGGTGAGGGTGAGGTTTAGGGTTATTTTTAGGGTGATGTTTAGGGTTAGCGTGATGGTTAGGGTTAGTGTGAGGTTTAGTGTTAGGGTTAGGGTTATTGTTAGTGTGAGGATAAGTGTTAGGGTGAGTGTTATGTTTAGGGTGAGGGTTATGGTTAGGGTGAGGGTTAGGTTTAGGTTTAGGATTATTGTTAGCATTATGATTATGGTTACAGTTATGGTGAGGGTGAGGGTGAGGATTATGGTTAGGGCTAGGATGAGGTTTAGGGATAGGGTTAGGGTCGGGTTTGGGTCAGGGTGAGGTTTAGTGTTAGATTTAGGGTTAGGGTGGTGCTGAGGGTGAAGGTTAGGTTTAGGATTAAAATTAGGTTTAGGCTTAAGGTGAGTGTTAGTTTGAGGGTGAGGGTTAGAGTTAGGGTTAGGAGTAGGATTAGGGTTTTTGTTAGGGTGAGTGTGAGGGTTAGGGTTAGGGTTAGGTATAGGCTTAGTGTTAGGCTGAGGTTGAGAGTGACGGTTAAGGTTAGGGTGAGGTTTAGGTTTCGGGTTAGGGTTAGTGTTAGGCTTACGATTAGGCTGATGGTGAAGGTTGTGGGTTATGGTTAGTGTGAGGGTTAGGGTTATGGAGAGGGTTAGGATGAGGGCTAGGGTTAGGATTAGTGTTAGGTTGAGGGTGAGTGTGTGTGTGTTAGGTTTAGGTTTAGGGTTAGGCTTAGGGTTAGGCTGAGAGTGAGGTTGAGGGTGAGGGCTAGGGTGAGGGTGAGTTTTATTATTAGGGTTAGGGTGAGGTTTATCGTTAGAGTAAGGGTGAGAGTTAGGGTTCGGTTTAAGTTTAGGGTTAGGCTGAGTGTTAGTGTAAGGGTTATGGTGAGGGTGAGGGTTAGGTTTAGGTTGAGGGTTAGGGTTCGGATTAGGGTTAGGGTGAGGGTGAGGGTGAAGGTTAGGTTTAGTGTTAGGGTGAGGGTTAGGGGGAGGGTTAGGGTCAGGGTTAGGGTTAGTGTGAGGTTTAGGGTTAGGATTAGGGTTATGATGAGGGTGAGGGTGAAGTTTAGGGTTAGAGTTAGGGTTAGGGTGAGACTTAGGTTGTTGGTTAGGGTTAGGGTTAGTGTTAGATTTAGGGTTAGGTTGAGGGTGAGGTGTAAGCTTAGGGTTAGGATTAGTTTTAGGGTAAGGTTTAGGGTGATTGTGAACATTAGGTTTAGTGTTAGGCTTAGGGTTAGGCTGAGAGTGAGGGTGAGGGTGAAGGTTAGGGTTAGGGTGAGGGCTAGGGTTAGGTTTAGGTTGAGAGTTAGTGTTAGGGTTTGGGTGAGGGTTAAGGATAGGTTTAGGGTGAGAGTAACGATGTGGATTAGGGTTATGATTAGGGTTAGGGTGAGGTCTAGGGTGAGGGTGAGGGTTAGGGTTAGTGTTACATTAAGGTTTAAGTTTTGGGTTAGGGTTAGGGTGAGGGTTAGGTTGAGGCTTAGGGTTACAGTGAGGGTGAGGATTAGGTTTAGGGTGAGGGTTAGTGTTAGGATTAGAGTTAGCATGAGGGTGAGTGTTAGGATTAAGGTTAGGGTTATGGTTAGGTTTAGGGTTAGGATTAATGTTATTGTTAGGGTTGGGGTTAGAGTTATGATGAGGGTGAGGGTGAGGTGAGGATTCGGGTTAGAGTTAGAGTTAGGGTGAGGTTTAGGGTTAGGGTTAGGGTGAGGGTGAGGTTTATGGTTATATTTAGGGTTAGTTGGAGGGTTAGGTCGAGGGTTAGGGTTCGGGTTACTTTTAGGGTTAAGGATACGGTGAGGTTTAGGTTGAGGTTTAGGGTTATGGTTAGGGTTAGGGTTAGGATTAGAGTGAGGGTGAGTGTGAGCGTTAGGGTTAGGCTTATTCTTAGGCTTAGGGTTAGGCTGAGGGTGGGGTTGGGGGTGAGGATTAGGTTTAGGGTGATGGTTAGGGATTGGGTTAGGGTGAGGGTTAGGATGAGATTCAGGATTAGGATTAGTTTTAGGGTGAGGGTTAGGGTGAGGGTGAGTGTTAGGGTTAGGGTGATGGTTAGTTTTACGGATAGGGTGAGGGTTAGGATGAGGTTTAGGGTTACGGTGAGGATTAGGGTGGGGATTGTAGTAAGGGTAAAGTTGAGGTTTAGGCTGAGGGTGAGGGTTAAGATAAGGGTGAGTGTTAGGGTTAGGTTTAGGTTTAGGGTAAGTGTTAGGGTTAGGTTTAGAATGAGGGTTAGTTTGAGGATTAGTGTTAGGGTTAGTGTGAGGTTTAGGGTGAGGATGAGGGTTAGGGTTAGTGTTAAGGTGAGAGTAAGTGTTAGAGTGAGGGATAGGGTTCGAGTGAGGTTTTTGGTTAGGGTGAGGCTGAGGGTTAGTGTTAGGGTTATTGTTAGGGTTAAGGTTAGGTTTACCATTATGGGGAGGGTTAGGGTTGGGGTTAGGGTGAGGTTTAGGCTTAGAGTTAGGGTGAGGGTTAGGATGAGGATTAGGGTTAGGGTTAGCTTGAGGTTTAGGGTTAGGGTTAGGATTAGGGTTAGGGTGAGTTTGAGGTTTATGGTTAGATTTAGGTTTAGTTGGAGGGTTAGGTTGAGGTTTAGGGTTAGTTTTAGTGTTAGGGTGAGTTTTAGGTTTTGGGTTAGGGTTAGAGTTAGGGTTAGGGTGAGGGTGAGGTTTAGGGTTAAAGTTAGTGTTAGGGTGAGGTTTAGGTTGAGGTTTATGGTAAGGGTTAGGTTTAGGGTAACGATTAGGGTGAGAGTTAGGGGGAGGGTTAGGGTTAGGGTTAGGGATAGCATTAAGGTGAGAGTGAGGGTGAGTGTGTGTGTTAGGTTTATTTTTCTGGTTAGGCTTAGGGTTATGCTGAGGGTGAGGTTGAGGTTGAGAGTTAGGGTTAGCGGGAGGGTTAGGATGAGGGTTAGGGTTAGGATTGGGGTTAGGGTAAGGTCTAGGGTGAGTGTGAGGGTGAGGTTTAAGGTTATGGTTATTGTTAGGGTTATGGAGAGGGTTAGGTTTAGGGTTCGATTTAGGGTTAGGATGAGGCTGAAGGTGAGGGTTAGGGTTAGCGTTAGGATTAGGATTAGGGTAAGGGTTAGGGTGAGTGTGAGGGTTATAGTTAGGCTTAGGGTTAGGCTGAGGGTGAGGGTGAGGGTGAGGGTTAGGGTTAGGTGGAGGGTTAGGGATAGGGTTAGGGTGAGAGTTAAGGTTCGGTTATGTTTAGGGTTAGGGTGAGGTTTAGGGTTATGGCGAGCGTGAGGTTTAGGGTTAGGTTGAGGTTTAGGGTTAGCGTTAGCGTTAGGGTGAGGGTTAAGGTTAGGGTTACGGTGAGGGATAGTTTGAGGGTGATTTTTAGGGTTAGTGTTAGATTAAGGTTTAGGGTTAGGGTTAGGGTTAAGGTGAAGGTTAGGTTGAGGATTAGGGTTACAGTGAGGGTGAAGATTAGGGTTAGGATGAGGGTTAGGATTAGGATTAGGGTTAGGGTGAGGGTGAGTGTTAGGATTATGGTTAGGGTTAAGGTTAGGTTTAGAGTTAGGATTAGTGTTATTGTTAGGGTTAGGGTTAGAGTTATGGTGAGGGTGAGGTTGAGGGTGAGGGTTAGGGTTTGGGTTAGGGTGAGGTTGAGGGTTAGGGTTGGGAATAGGGTTACGGTGAGGTTGAGGTTGAGGTTTAGGGTTAGATTTAGGGTTAGTTGGAGGATTAGTTCGAGGGTTAGAGTTAGGGTTATTTTTAGGGTTAAGGTTAGGGTGAGGGTTATGTTGAGGTTTAGGGTTATGGTTAGGGTTAGGGTTAGGATTAGGGTGAAGTTGAGGGTGAGAGTGTGGGTTCAGCTTAGGCTTAGGCTTAGGGTTAGGGGGTGAAGATAAGGTTTAGGGTGATGGTTAGAGATTGGGATAGGGTGAGTGTTAGGATGAGGGTTAGCATTAGGATTAGGGTTAGGGTGAGGGCTAGGGTGAGGGTGAGGGTTAGATTAAGGGTTAGGCTTAGGCTTAGGTTTAGACTGAGTGTGAGGCTGAGGGTGAGGGTTAGAGTTAGTGTGATGGTTAGGTTTACGGTTACGGTGAGGGTTAGGATGAGGTTTAGGATTACGGTGAGGGTTAGGGTGAGGATGATGTTAAGGGCAAAGGTGAGGTTTAGGCTGAGGGTGAGGTTTAAGGTAAGGGTGAGTGTTAGGGCTAGGTTTAGGTTTAGGGTAAGGGTTAGTGTTAGGTTTAGGGTTAGGGTGAGGGTTAGATTTAGGATTAGTGTTAGGGTTAGTGTGAGGTTTAGGGTGAGGATGAGGTTAGGGTTAGGGTGAAGGTGAGGGTTAGAATTAGGGTTAGGGTGAGGGCTAGGTGAGGGTTAGCATTAGGGATAGGGTTAGGGTTAGGGAGAGGTTTAGGAATAGGGTGAGGTTTAGGGTTAGTGTGAGGGTTAGTGTTAGGTTTAGGGTTAGTTTTGGGGTTAGGGTAAGTGTTATCGTGAGGGTTAGGGTTAGGCTGAGGGTTATGGTTAGGATGAGGGTGAGGTTTAGGGTTAGGGTTAGGGTGAGGTTTAGTGTTAGGGTTAGGGTTAGAGTTAGGGTTAGGGAAAGGGTGAGGTTTAGGGTTACATCAAGGGTTAGTGTGAGGCTTAGGGTTAGGTTCCGGGTTAGCATGGGGGTGAAGGTAAGGGTAAAGGTGAGTTTTAGGCTGAGGGTGTGGTTTACGGTAAGGGTGAGGGTTAGGGTTAGGGTGAGGGTTAGTGTTAGTGTTAGGGTGAGGTGGAGTGTTAGATTGAGTATTATTGTTAGGGTTAGTGTGAGGTTTATGGTGAGGATGAATTTTAGGGTTAGGATGAAGTCTAGGGTGAGGGTGAGGGTTAGGGTTAGTGTTAGGGTGAGGTTTGGGGTTAGGGTGATGTTTAGGGTTAGTGTGAGGGTTACTTTTATGGTTCGGGTTAGTGTTAGGGTGAGGGTAAATGTTAGGGTGAGGGTTAGGGTTATGATGAGGGTTATGGTTAGTGTGAGGGTTAGAGTTAGGATAAGTGTCAGGGAGAGGGCTAGGCTGAGGGTTAGGGTGAGGGTTAGGGTTAGTGATAGGGTTAGGTTTAGGATTAGGGTTAGGGTGAGGGTGAATGTGAGGGATAGGATTAGGTTAGGTTTAAGCTTGGCGTTAGGATGAGGGTTAGGGTTAGGGTTTGGGTTAGGGTGAGGGTGAGGCTGAGGGTTAGGGTTAGGTTTATGTTTAGGTTTAGTGTTAGGTTTAGGGTTAGTGTTAGGGTTAATGTTAGGGTTACAGTGAGGGTTGGGGTTAGGTTTAGGGTTAGGTTTAGGCTTAGAGTTAGGGTGAGGGTTAGTATAAGGATTAGGTTTACGATTAGGGTTAGGGTGAGGGCTATGGTGAAGGTGAGGATGATGGTTAGTGAGATGGTAATGTTTAGGGTTAGGGTTAGGGTTAGGGTGAGCATTAGGATGAGGGTTAATGTTATGATGAGGGTGCGGATTAGGCTTAGGGTGAGGCTTAGGGTTAGGATTAGGGTTAGGGTGAGGTTGAGAGTTAGCATTAGGGTTAGGGTTAGTGTTAGGGTTAGGTTTAGGGTTTGGATTACTGTTATTGTTACGGTTAGGATTAGAATTATGGTGAGGGTGAGGGAGAGAGTGAGTGTTAGGGTTAGGGTGAGGTTTAGGGTTAGAGTTAGGATAAGGGTTAGGGTGAGCGTGAGGTTTATGGTTAGATTTAGGTTTAGTTGGAGGGTTAGGTCGAGGGTTAGGGTTAGCTTAAGTGTTAGGGTTAAGGTTAGGTTGAGGGTTAGGTTGACGTTTAGGGTTAGGGTAAGGTTTAGGGTTAGGATTATGGTTAGGGTGAGGGTGAGTGTGAGGTTTAGGGTTAGGGTTAGGCTTAGGCTTAGGTTTAGGCTGAGGGTAAGTGTGGGGGTGAGAATTAGGGTTAGGGTGTTGGTCAGGGTTAGGGTTAGTGTGAGTTTTAGTGTTAGGGTTAGTGTCAGTGTTAGGGTGAGGGTAAGTGTTAGGGTGAGGGTTAGGGTTAGGGTGAGGGTTATGTTTAGGGTGAGGTTTAGTGTTAGGGTTAGGGTTATTGTTATTGTTAGGGTTAGGGTTAAGGTTATGGTGAGGGTGAGGGTGAGGTTTAGGGTTAGGGCTAGGATGAGGTTTAGGGATAGGGTTAGGGTTAGTAACCCTAGTGTTAGATTTAGGGTTCGGGTGAGGCAGAGGGTGAGGGATAGGCTTAGGATTAATGTTAGGGTTAGGCTTAATGTGAGGGTTAAGTTGAGGATGATGGTTACGGTTAGGGTTAGGTGTAGAATTAGGGTTAGTGTTAGGGTGAGAGTGAGGGTTAGGGTTAGGATTAGGGATAGGCTTAGGCTTAGTCTGAGGTTGAGGGTGAGGGTTAGGGTTAGGGTGAGGTTTAGTTTTAGGGTTAGGTTGAGTGTGAGTGTTGGGGTTTGTGATAGGCTTAGGATTAGTCTGAGGGTGAGGATGTGGGTTAGAGTTAGGGTTAGTGTGAGGGTGAGATTTAGGGTTTGGGTTAGGGTTAGAGTTAGGTTTAGGGTGAGGGTGAGGTTTAGTGTTAGTTTGGGTTAGGGTGAGGTTTAGGTTTAGGGTTAGGGTAAGGGTTAGTGTTAGGGTTAGGGTTAGGTTGAGAGTTAGGGGGAGGTTTAAGTTTAGTGTTAGGGTTAGGGATAGGATTAGGGTTAGAGTGAGAGTGAGTGTGTGTCTTAGGTTTAGGTTTAGGGTTTGGCTTAGGGTTAGGCTGAGGGAGAGTTTGACAGTGAGGGTTAGGGTTAGGGGGAGGGTTAGGATGAGAGTTAGGGTTAGGATATGGGTTAGGGTAAGGGCTAAGGTGAGTGTGAGGGTGAGGTTTAAGGTTAGGGTTAGAGTTAGTGTTAGGGTTAGGGTGAGGGAGAGGTTTAGGTTTAGAGTTAGGTTTAGGGTGAGGCTGAGTGTGAGGGTTAGTGTTAGCATTAGTGTTAGGTTTAGGGTTAGGTTTAGGGGGAAGGTTAGTGTGAGGGTGAGGGTTAAGATTAGGAATAGGGTTAGGGTTAGGTTGAGTGTGACAGTTAGGGTTAGGTTTAGGGTTAGGCTTAGGGTTAAGCTGAGGCTGAGGGCAAGGGTGAGGTTTAGGGTTAGGGTGCGGGTTAGGGTTAGGTTTATGGGGAGGGTTAGGATGAGGGTTAGGGATAGGTTTAGGGTTAGGGTGAGGGCTGGGGTGAGGTTGAGTTTTAGGGTTAGGGTTAGGGTGAGGTTTAGGGTTAGGGATAGGGTTAGGGTCAGGGTGAGTGTGAAGTATAGGGTTAGAGTTAAGTTTAAGGTGCTGTTGAGAATGAGGCTTAGGATTAGGGTTAGGAATAGGGTTCGGTGGAGGGTGAGTGTGAGGTTTAGGTTTAGGGTTAGGCTTAGGCTTAGGATTAGGCTGAGGGTGAGGGTGGGGTGAGGATTAGGGTTAAGGTGAGGGTAAGGGTTAGGTTTAGAGTGAGGGTTAGTGTTAGGTTAGTGTTAGGGTAAGGGTGAGGGTGAGGTTTAGGGGTAGAGTTAGGGTTTGTGTGAGAGTTAGTGTTAGAATGAGGGTTATGGTGCGGGTCAGGGTAAGGGTAAAGGTGAGGGTTAGGCTGAGGTTGAGGTTTACAGGAAGGGTGAGGGTTATGGTTAGGGTGAGGTTAGGGTTAGGGTTAGGAGTAGGATTAGGATTAGTGTTAGGGTGAATGTGAGGGTTAAGGTTAGGGTGAGGTTTAGGGTTAGGATTAGGGTGAGTGTGAGGGTTAGGTTTAGGGTTAGGCTTAGAATTAGGCTGAGAGTGAAGGTGTGGGTTAGGGTTAAGGTTAGTGTTAGGGTGAAGTTTAGGGTTTGGGTTAGGGTTAGAGTTTGGGTTAGGGTGAGGATGAGGTTTAGGGTTAGTGTTAGGGTTAGGGTGAGGCTGAGAATGAGGGTTAGGGTTAGGGTTAGTGTTATGTTTAGGGTTAACTTTAGGGGGAGGGTTAGGGTGAGGGTGAGGGTTAAGATTAGGATTAGGGTTAAGGTTAGAGTGAGTGTGAGGGTTAGGGTTAGGTTTACGGTTAGGCTTAGGTTTAGGCTGAGGGTGAGGGTGAGGGTGAGGTTTAGGGTTAGGATGAGGGTTAGGGTTAGGGTTATGGGGAGGGTTGGGGTGAGTTTTAGGGTTAGGATTTGGGTTACGGTGCGGGCTAGGGTGAGGTTGAGGTTTAGGGTTAGTGTTAGGGTGAGGTTTCGGGTTAGGGTTAGGGTTAGGGTGAGTGTGAGGTACAGGGTTAGAGTGAAAGTTAAGCTGAGGCTGAGGGTGAGGCTTAGGTTTAGGGTTAATATTAGGATTAGGTTAAGGGTTAGGGTGAGTGTGAGTGTTTGGGTTAGGTTGAGGCTTAGGGTTACACTGAGGGTGAGGGTTAGGATGAGGGTTAGGGTTAGGATGAGGATTAGAGTGAGGGTTAGGATTAGTGTGAGGGTTTGTTTTAGGGTTAGGGTTAGTGTTTGGATTAGTGTTAGGGTGAGGGTGAGGTTTATGGTTAGATTTAGGTTTAGCTGGAGGGTTACGTCGAGGGTTAGGCTAAGGGTTAATTTTAGGTTTAAGGTTAGGGTCAGGGTTAGGTTGAGGTTTCGGGTTTAGGTTAGGTTTAGGGTTAGGATTAGGATTAGGCTGAGGGTGAGTGTGAGGTTTAGGGTTTGGGTTAGGCTTAGGCTTAGGATTAGGCTGAGGGTGAGGGTGGGTGTGAGGATTAGGGTTAGGGTGATGGTTATGGTTAGGGTTATGGTGAGGGTAGTGTTAGGGTTAGGGTTAGTGTTAGGGTTAGGGTGAGGGTGAGGTTTAGGGGTAGAGTTATGTTTAGGGTGAGGTTAGCGTTAGAGTGAGGGTTAGGGTGAGGGTGACGGTAAGGGTAAAGTTGAGGGTTAGGCTGAGGGTGAGGGTTACAGTAAGGGTAAGGGTTAGGGTTAGGGTGAGGGTTAGGGTGAGGGTGAGAGTTAGATTGAGTATTAGTGTTAGGGTTAGTGTGAAGTTAGGGTGAGGATGAGGGTTAGGGTTAGGGTGAGTTCTAGGGAGAGGTTGAGGTTTAGGGTTAGGGTTAGGGTGAGGTTTAGGTATAGTTTGATTTTTAGGGTTAGTGTTAGAGTTAGGGTTAGTGTTAAGGTGAGGGTCAGTGTTAGGGTGAGGGTTAGGGTTAGGGTTAGGGTAAATGTTAGGGTGAGGGTTATGGTTAGGGTGAGCGTTATTGTTAGGGTGAGGGTTAGGTTTAGGTTTAGGATTATTGTTAGCATTAGGGTTAGGGTTCCGGTTATTGTGAGGGTGAGGGTGAGGGTTAGGTTTAGGGCTAGGATGAGGTTTAGGGATAGGGTTAGGTTGAGTGTGAGGGTTAGGGTTAGGGTTAGGCTTACGATTAGGCTGAGGGTGAGGGTTAGGGTTAGGTTGAGGGTTAGGGTTATTGGGAGGGTTAGGATGAGAGTTAGGGTTAGGATTAGGTTTAGGGTGAGGGTGAGTGTGTGTGTTAGCGTTAGGTTTAGGTTTAGGGTTAGGGTTAAGCTGAGGGTGAGGTTGAGAGTGAGGGCTAGGGTGAGGGTGAAGTTTAGGGTTAGGTTTCGGGTGAGGGTGATGGTTAGGGTGAGATTGAGGGTTAGGGTTCGGATTAGGGTTAGGGTGAGGGTGAGGTTGAGGGTTAGGTTTAGTGTTTGGGTAAGGGATAGGTTGAGGGTTAGGGTAAGGATTAGGGTGAGCGTGAGGGCTAGGGTAAGGGTGAGGTTTAGGTTTAGGTTTAGGGTTAGGATTAAGCTTAGGGTTAGGCTGAGGGTGAGGGTGGGGGTGAGGATTATGTTTAGGTTTGATCATTATGGTTAGGGTTAAGGTGAGGGTTAGGATGAGGGTTAGGATTAGGATTAGGGTTAGGTTGAGGTCTAGGGTGAGGGTGAGGGTTAGGATTAGGATGATGGTTAGGTTTATGCTTAGGGCGAGGGTTAGGATGAGGTATAGGGTTAGGGTGAGGATGAAGGTAAGGGTAAAGGTGAGGTTTAGGCTGACGGTGAGGGTTAAGATAAGGGTGAGGGTTAGGGTTAGTTTTAGGGTGAGGGTTAAGGTTAGGGTACGTGTTATGTTTAGGGTGAGTGTTAGGGTTAGGGTTAGGGTTATTGTTAGGTTTAGGGTTAGGGTTAGGTTTAAAGTGAGGGTAAGGGTTCGGTTTAGAGTTACAATGAGGTTTAGTGTTATGGTTAGGGTTAGAGTTAGGGTTAGGGTGAAGGTGAGGTTTAGGGGTACATTTAGGGTTAGGGTGAGGGTTAGGGTTAGGGAAAGGTTGAGTGTTAGCATTAGGGTTAGGGTTCGGTTTAGGTTTAGGGTTAGGATTAGTGTTATTGTTAGGGGTAGAGTTAGGGTTAGTGTGAGGGTTAGGTTTAGAGTGAGGTTTATGGTGAGGATGAGGGTTAGGTTTAGGGTGAAGGATAGGGTGAGGGTGAGGGTTAGGGTTAGACTTAGGGTGAGTGTTAGAGTTAGGGTGATGTTTAGGGTTAGTGTGAGGGTTAGTGTTAGGGTTAGGGTTAGTGTTAGAGTGAGGGCTAGGCTGAGGGTTAGGGTTAGGGATAGGGTTAGGTTTAGGATTAGGGTTAGGGTGAGGGTGAGTGTGAGGGTTAGGATTAGGGTTAGGGTGAGGCTTAGAGTTAGGATGACGGTTAGGGTTAGGGTTTGGGTTTGGGTGTCGGTGAGGCTGAGGATTAGGGTTAGGTTTAGGGTTAGGTTTACGGTTAGCTTTAGGGTTAGTGGTAGTGGTAGGGTTAGTGTTAGGGTTAGAGTGAGTTTTGGGGTTAGGGTTAGGGTTAGATTTAGGCTTAGAGTTAGGGTGAGGGTTAGGATGAGGATTAGGTTTACGAGTAGGGTTAAGGTGAGGGCTAGGGTGAAGGTGAGGATTAGGGTTAGTTTTATGGTAATGTTTAGGTTTAGGGTTAGGGTGAGGGTGAGGTTGAGGGTTAGGGTTACGGTGAGGGTGAGGGTAAGGTTTAGGGTGAGGGTTATGGTTAGGATTGGGGTGAGTTGAGGGTGAGTGTTAGGGTTAGGGTGAGGTTTAGGTTTAGGCCTAGGATTAGTGTTATGGTGAGGGTTAGGTTTATGGTTAGACTTAGGTTTAGTTGGAGGGTTAGGTGGAGGGTTAGGTTTAGGGTAAGTGTTAGGGTTAAGGTTAGGTTGAGGGTTAGGTTGAGGTTTAGGATTAGGGTTAGGGTTAGGGTTAGGGTGAGGGTGAGTGTGAGGTTTAGGGTTAGGGTTAGGCTTTGGCTTAGGTTTAGGCTGAGGATGAGGGTGGTGGTGAGGATTAGGGTTAGGGTGATGGTTAGTGTTAGGGTTAGGGTGAGGTTTAGTGTTAGGGTTAGTGTTAGAGTTAGTGTTAGGGTGAGTGTGAGGTTTCGGGGTAGAGTTAGGGTTAGGGTGAGTGTTAGAGTTAGAGTGAGGGTTAGGGTGGGATTGACAATAAGTGTAAAGTTCAGGGTTAGGCTGAGGTTGAGGGTAATGGTAAGGGTGAGGGGTTAGCGTGAGGTTGAGGTTTAGGGTTAGCGTTAGATTTAGGGTTAGGTTGAAGGTGAGGGTTAGGCTTAGGGTTAGGCTTAGGTTTAGGGTAAGGGTTAGGGTTAGTGTGAGCGTTAGGGTTAGGGTTAGGCTTAGGGTAAGGCTGAGGGTGAGGGTGAGGTTGAGGGTTAGGGTTAGGGTTAGATTTAGGGTTAGGTTGAAGGTGAGGGTTAGGCTTAGGGTTAGGCTTAGGTTTTGGGTAAGGGTTAGGGTTAGTGTGAGCGTTAGGGTTAGGGTTAGGCTTAGGGTAAGGCTGAGGGTGAGGTTGAGGGTTAGGGTTAGGGTGAGGATTAGGGTTAGGGTGAGGGTGAGAGTTAGGGATAGGTTGAGGGTGAGGGTTAGATTGAGGATTAGTGTTTGGGTTAGTGTGCAGTTTAGGGTGAGAATTAGGGTTAGGGTTAGGGCGAGGTCTAGGGAGAGGGTGAGGTTTAGGGTTAGTGTTAGGGTGAGGTTTAGGGTTAGGGTGATGGTTAGGGTTAGTGCGAGGTTTAGTGTTAAGGTTAGGGTTAGTGTTAGGTTAGGTTAAGCGTTATGGTGAGGGTTAGGGTTAGGGTGAGGGTTATGTTTAGGGTGAGGTTTAGGGTTAGGGTTAGGGTTATTTTAGCTTTAGGGTTAGGGTTAAGGTTATGGTGAGTGTGAGGGTTAGCGTTAGGGCTAGGATGATGTTTAGGGATAGGGTTAGGTTTAGGGTTAGGGTCAGGGTGAGGTTTAGTGTTAGATTTAGATTTAGGGTGAGGCTGAGGGTGAGGGTTAGGGTTAGGATTAATGTTAAGGTTAGGCTTAAGGTGAGGGTTAGGTTGAGGGTGAGGCTTGGGGTTAGGGTTAGGAGTAGGATTAGTGTTAGGCTGAGGTTGAGGGTGAAGGTGAGGGTTAGGTTGAGGTTTAGGGTTAGGTTTAGGGTGAGTGTGAGGGTTAGGGTTAGGGTTAGGCTTGAATTAGAATGAGGGTGAGGGTGTGTGTTAGTGCTAGGGTTAGTGTTAGGGTGAGGTTTAGGGTTTGGGTTAGGGTTAGAGTTAGGGTTAGAATGAGGGTGAGGTTTAGGGTTAGAGTTAGGGTTAGGGTGAGGTGTAGGTTGAGGGTTAGGGTAAGGTTAGTTTTAGTGTTAGGTTTAGGGTGATAGTTAGGGGGAGGGTTAGGGTTAGGGTTAGGGTTAGGGACAGGATCAGGGTTAGAGTGAGGGTGAGTGTGTGTGTTAGGTTTAGGTTTAGGGTTAGGTTTAGGGTTAGGCTAAGGGTGACGTTTAGGGTGAGGGTAAGGTTTAGGAGGAGGGTTAGGATGAGGTTTAGGGTTAGGATTAGTGTTACGGTAAGGGCAAGGGTGAAGTGTGAGTGTGAGGTTTAAGGTTAGGGTTAGGGTTAGGGTTACTGTGAGTTTGAGGTTTGGGTTAGAATTAGGTTTAGGGTGAGACTGAGGGTGAGGTTTAGGGTTAGGTTTATTGTTAGGTTTAGGGTTAGGTTTAGGGTGAGGGTTAGGGTGAGTGTGAGGGATACGGTTAGAATTAGGGTTATGGTTAGGGTTAGTGTGAGGCTTAGTGTTAGGTATAGTGTTAGGCTTAAGTTTAGGCTGAGGTTCAGGGTGAGTTTGAGGGTTATGGTTAGGGTGAGGGTTAGGGTTAGGGTTATGGGGAGGGTTAGGATGAGGGTTAGGGTTAGGGTTAGGGTTAGGGTGAGGGCTAGGCTGAGGTTGAGATTAAGGGTTAGTGTTAGGGTGAGGATTAGTGTTAGGGTTAGGGTTATGGTTATGGTGAGTGTGAGGTATAGAGTTAGCGTTACGGTAAAGGTGAGGCTGAGGGTGAGGCTTAGGGTTAGGGTTAGGATTAGGATTAAGGTAATGGTTAGTTTGAGTGTGATGGTTAGGGTTAGGGTTAGACTTAGGTTTATACTGAGGATGAGGGTGAGGGTGAATGTTAGGGTTAGGATTAGGGTTAGGTTGAGGGTGAGTGAGTGTGTTAGGTTTAGTTTTAGGTTTAGACTTAGGTTTAGGCAGAGGTTGAGTGTGAGTTTGAGGGTTAGGGTTAGGTTGAGGGTTAGGGTTAGGGTTATGGGGAGGGTTAGGATGAGGTTTAGGGTTAGGGTTAGGGTTAGGGTTAAGGTGAGTGTGAAATATAGGGTTAGAGTTAGGGTAAAGTTGAGGCTGAGGGTGAGGCTTAGGGTTAGGGTTAGGATTAGGATTTGGGTAAGGGTTAGGTTTGTGTTATGTTTAGGGTTAGGGTTAGGCTTAGGTTTACACTGACGGTGAGGGTGAGGGGGAAGCTTAGGGTTAGGATTAGGGTCAGGGTGAGGTTGAGTGTGTGTGTTAGGTTTAGTTTTAGGTTTAGGCTAATGTTTAGGCTAAGGGTGAGGTTGAGTTTGAGGGTTAGGGTTAGGTTGAGGTTTAGTGTAAGGGTTAGGGGGAGGGTTAGGATGAGGGTTAGGGATAGGATTAGGGTTAGGGTGAGAGTGAGGCTGAGGGTTAGGGTTAGGGTTAGGGTTAGGGTGAGAGTTACGGGGAGTGTAAGGGTTTGCGTTAGGGTTAGGATTAGGGTCAGGGTGAGGGTGCGTTTGTGTGTTAGGGTTAGGTTTAGGGTTAGGCTTAGGGTTAGGCTGAGGCTGAGGTTGAGGTTGAGGGTTATGGTTATGGTGAGGGTTAATTTTACTGTTAGGGTGAGGGTTAGGATGAGGTTTAGGGTTAGGGTGAGGGTTAAGGTGAGGATGATGGTAAGGGTAAAGTTGAGGTTTAGGCTGAGGTTGAGGGTTAAGATAAGGGTGCGGGTTAGGGTTAGTTTTAGGTTTAGGGTGAGGGTAGATTGAGGATTAGGGTTAGCGTTAGTGTGAGGTTTAGGGTGAGGGTGAGGGTTAGAGTTAGGGTTAGGTTGAGGTTTAGGGTTTGGGTTAGGGTTAGAGTTAGGTTTAGGATTAGGGTGAGGTTGAGGGTTAGGGTTAGGGTTAGTGTTAGGGTTAGGGTTACGGTGAGAGTTACCGGGAGAGTTAGGGTTAGGGTTAGTGTTAGGATTAGTGTCAAGGTGATTGTGCGTGTATGTGTTAGGGTTAGGTTTATGGTTAGGCTTAGGTTTAGGCTGAGGGTGTGGTTGAGGGTGAGGGTTAGGGTTAAGGTGAGGGTTAGAGTAAGGGTTAGGGGGAGGGTTAGGATAAGGGTTAGGGTTAGGATGAGGTTTACGGTGAGGGTGAGGTTTAGAGTTACAGTTAGGGTTAGGGTGAGGGTTAGGTGGAGGGTTAGGGTTAGGGTTAGTGTTAGTGTTAGGGTTAGGGTGAGAGTTAGGGGGAGGTTTAGGGTTAGGGTTAGGGTGAGGATTAGGATTAGTGTTAGGGTGAGGGTGAAGTTTAGTGTAAGGGATAAGCTTAGGCTTAGGTTTAGGTTTAGGTTTGGGATAAGTGTCTGTGTTAGGGTTAGGTTTAGGGTTAGGCTTAGGGTTAGGCTGAGGGTGAGGTTGAGGGTGAGTGTTAGGGTTAGGGTGAGGGTTAGGTTTAGGGTTAGGAGGATGGTTAGGATGAGGGTTAGGTTTAGGATTATGGTTAGGGTGAGTGCTAGGGTGAGGATGAAGTTTAGGGTTAGGGTTAGGGTGAGGGTTAGTGTTAGGTTTAGGGTGAGAATTAGGTTTCGGGTTAAGTTTAGGGTTACGGTGAGTGTCAGGAAAAGAGTTACTGTGAGGGTGAGGGTTAGGATTAGGTTGAGGCTTAGGGTTAGGATGAGGATTAGGGTGAGGGTGATGATGAGGGTTAGGGTTAGGTTTAGGGTGAGGGTTAGGATGAGGGTTAAGGTTTGGATTAGGGTTAGAGTGAGGGCTAGGATGAAGGTGAGGGTTAGGTTTAGGTTTAGGGTGAGGTTTAGAGTCAGGGTGATGGTTAGGGTTAGTGTGAGGGTTAGTGTTAGAGTTAGTGTTAGTGTTAGGGTGAGGGTAACTGTTAGGGTGAGGGTTAGGGTTAGGGTTAGGGTTAGGTTGAGGGTTAGGGTTAGGATTAGGGTTATTGGTAGGGTTAGGGTTTGGGTTACGGTTACGGTGAGGGTGAGGGTGAGGTTTAGGATTAGTGTTAGGATGAGGTTTTGGTTTAGGGTAAGGGTTAGAGTTAGGGTTAGTGTGAGAGTGAGGTTTAGGCTTAGAGTTAGGTTTAGCGTTATGTTGAATGTTTGGGTTAGATTTAGGCTTAGGCTTAGGCTTAGGCCAAGCATGAGGTTGAGGGTTAGGTTTAGGGTTAGGGTGAGGGTTAGGCTTAGGGTTAGGGTGAAGGTTCGGATGAGGTTTAGGGTTAGGATTAGTGTTAGGGTGAGGGTTAGGGTGAGGGTTAAGTTTAGGGATATGGTTAGGTTTAGGGTTAGGGTTAGGTTGAGGGTGATTGTGAGGGTCAGGGTTATGGTTAGGCTTAGGGTTAGGGTGAGGGTTAGGGTTAGGGTTTTGGTTAGGGTTAGGGTTAGGTTGAGGGTGAGTGTGAGGGTCAGGGTTATGGTTAGGCTTAGGGTTAGTGTGAGGGTTAGGGTTAGGGTTTTGTTTAGGGTGAGGGTGAGGCTGAGGATTAAGGTTAGGTTTAGGGTTAGGTTTAGGGTTACAGTTAGGTTTAGGTTTAGGCTTAGGGTTAGGCTTAGGATTCAGCTGAGGGTGAGGGTGGGGTTGAGGATTAGTGTTAGGTTTAGGATTAAGGTTATTGTTAGTGTTATGGTTAGGGTTAAGTTGGAGCTGAGGTTGATTCTGAAGTTGAGGGTTATGGTTATGTTTATGGTTAGGGTTAGGGTTAGTGTTAGATTTAGGGTTAGGTTTAGAGTTATGGTGAGATTGAGGGTGAGGGTGAGGGTTAGGGTTAGGGTGAGATTTAGGTTGACGTTTAGTGTTAGGGTTACGGGGAGGGTGAGGGTTAGGTTGAGGTTTAGGGATAGGGTTAGATTTAGTATTAGGGGTAGGGTGAGGGTGAGTGTGACCGTTAGGGTGAGGGTGAGGCTTAGGCTTAGGGTTAGGCTGAGGGTGAGGGTGGAGTTGAGGATTAGGGTTAGGGTGATGGTTTGGGTTAGGGTTAGTGTTACTGTTATGGTTAGGGTTAGAGTTACTGTGAGGGTGAGGCTGCGGGTGAGGGGTAGGGTTAGGGTTAGGGTATGGTTTAGGGTTAGGGTTAGGGTTAGTGTGAGGGTGAGGTTTAGGGTTAGATATAGGGTTAGGAGGAGGGTTAGGGATAGGGTTAGTGTTAGAGTTAGGCTGAGAGTGAGGGTTAGTTTGAGGTTTAGGGTTAGGGTTATGATTGGGGTTAGTATGAGGGTTAGTTTTACGGTTAGGGTTAGTGTTAGGGTGAGGGTAAGTTTTAGGGTGAGTGTTTGGGTTAGGATGAGGGTTATGGTTAGGGGGAGGGTTAGGATTAGTGTTAGGGTTATTGTTAGGGTTAGGTTTAGGGTTTTGGTTACGGTGAGGTGAGCGTGACTTTTAGGGTTAGGGTAAGGGTAAGGTTTAGTGTTTGGGTTAGGGTTAGAGTGATGGTTAGGATGATGGTGAGGTTTACAGTTAGTGTTAGAGTTAGGGTGAGGTTTAGGGTTAGGGTTAGTGTTAGGGTTAGTGTTAGGGTGAGAATTAGGGGTAGGGTTAGGGCTACGGTTAGGGATAAGTTTAGGGTTAGGTTTAGGGTTTCGGTTACGGTGAGGGTCAGTTTTAGGATTAGGGTTAGGGTCAGTGTGAGGTTTAGGGTTAGAATTAGGGTTATGGTGAGGCTGAGCATGAGCGTTCGGGTTAGGTTTAAGGTTCGGATTAGGATTATGGTTCTGGTTAGGGTGAGTGTGAGGCTTATGGTTATGGTTAGGGTTAGCCTTAGGTTTAGGCTGAGGGTTTGCGTGAGGTTGAGGGTTTGGGTTATTCTGAGGGGTAGGGTTAGGGTTAGGGTGAGGTTTAGTGTTAGGGTTAGGGTTAGAGTTATGGTTAGTGTCAGGGTGATTTTTAGGGGTAGAGTTAGTTTTAGGGTGAGGGTTAGGGTGAGTGTGAGGGTTATGGTGAGGGTTAGGGTAGGGGTGACGGTAAGGACACACATGAGGGTTAGGTTGAGGGTGAGGGTTACGGTAAGGTTGATGGTTAGGGTTAGGGTTAGTGTTAGGGTTAGAGTTAGGGTGAGAGTTAGGGTTTGAGTTAAGTTTAGGGTTAGAGTGAGGGTTAGGGTAAGGGTTAAGGTGAGGGTGAGGTTTAGCATTAGGTTGAGGGCTAGGTTGAGGGTGAGGGTTAGGGTTAGGGTTAGGGTGAGCACTAGGGTGAGGGTTAGGGTGAGGGTTAGGGTTAGGGATTGGGTTAGGTTTAGGAATAGGGTTAGTTTGAGGGTGAGTGTGAGGGTTAGGGTTAGGGTTAGGCTTAGAGGTAGGGTGAGTGTTAGGGTTAGGGTTAGGGTGAGCACTAGGGTGAGGGTTAGGGTGAGGGTTAGGGTTAGGGATTGGGTTAGGTTTAGGAATAGGGTTAGTTTGAGGGGGAGTGTGAGGGTTTGGGTGAGGGTTTGGCTTAGGCTTATGGTTAGGCTTAGGTTGAGGGTGGGGGTGAGGATTAGGGTTAGGGTGACTGTTCGGGTTATTGTTAGGGGGAGGGTTTGGGTGAGGGTTAGGGTTAGGTTTAGTGTTAGGGTTAGGGTAAGGATGATGGTTAGGGTTTGGAATAGGGTTAGGGTTAGGGTAGGGGTGAGGTTTAGGGTTTAGGTTAGGGTTAGGGTTAGAGTTACGGTGAGGTTGAGGGTGCAGATGAGTGTGAGGTTTAGGGTTAGGTTTAGGGTTAGGCTTACGTTTAGGCATAGGGTTAGGCTAAGGGTGAGGTTGAGGTTTAGGGATAGGGTGACTGTTAGAGTTAGGGTTATGTGGAGGGATAGGATGAGGGTTAATGTTTGGATTAGGGTTAGGGTGATGGCTAGTGTGAGGGTGAGGTTTAGGGTTAGGTTAGGGTGAGGTTTAGGGTTATGGTTAGGGTTAGGATTAAGGTGAGGTTAAGGTTTAGGGTTAGAGTTAGGGTTAAGGTGAGGCTGAGCGTGAGGGTTAGGGTTAGGGTTAGGATTAGGATTAGGGTAAGTGTTAGGGTGAGTGTGAGTGTTAGGGTTAGGTTTAGGCTTAAGGATACACTGAGGGTGAGGGTGAGGGTGAGGTTTAGGTTTAGGATGAGAGTTAGGGTTCAGGTTAAGTTTAGGGTTAGGTTGAGGGTTAGGATTAGGTTTACGTTGAGTGTGAGGGTTAGAGTTAGGTTGAGGGTTAGGGTTATGGTGAGGTTTAGGGTTAGGGTTAGGTTGAGGGTTAGGATGAGGATTAGGGTTAGAGTTAGGGTGAGGGTTAGGATGAGGGTAAGGGTTAATGTAAGGGTGAGGGTTAGGGTTAGGGTCAGGTTTAGGGTTATGTTTAGGGTTAGGGTGATGTTTATGGTCAAGGTTAGGGTGAGGGTTAGGATTAGGATTAGGGTTAGGATTAGGGTTAGGGTGAGGGCCAGTGTGAGGGGGAGGGTTAGGGTTAGTGTTAGGGTGAGGTTTAGGGTTAGGGTTACGTTTAGGTTGAGGGTTAGGATGAGGGTTAGGTTTACTGTAAGGGTGAAGGTTAGGGTTAGGGTGAGGGTTAGGGTTAAGTTTAGGGTTAGGGTGAGGGTGAGGGTTAGGATTAGGGTTAGGGTTAGGATTATTTTTAGGGTTACAGTTACGGTGAGGGTGAGGGTGAGGGTTAGGGTTAGGGTTAGGTTGAGGTTTTTTGTGTTAGGGTTAGGGTTAGAGTTAGGGTTAGGGTGAGGGTAGGGTTAGTGTTACTGTGAGGGTTAGTGTTTGGGTTAGGGTATGGGTTACGGTGAGTGCTGTGGTTAGGGTGAGGGTTAGGATTAGGGTTAGGGTTATTGTTAGGGTTAGGTTTTGGGTTAAGGTAACGTTGAGAGTAAGGGTGAGCATTAGGGTTTAGGGTTAGGGTCAGGTTTAGGTTTTGGGTTAAGGTTAGAGTTAGGGTTAGGGTGAGGGTGAGGTTTAGAGTTAGTGTTAGGTTTAGGGTGAGAGTTAGGTTGAGGGTGAGGTTTAGGGTTAGGGTTATGGGAAGGTTTAGTGTGAGGGTTAGGGTTAGGGTTTGGGTAAGGTTGAGGTTTAGGTTTAGAGTTAGGTTAAGGGTGAGGCTGAGGTTGAGGGTTAGGGTTAGTGTTAGAGTTAGGTTTAGGGTGAGGGTTAGGATTAAGGTGAGGGTTAGGGTGAGGGTTAGGGTTAGGGTTAGGGTTAGGGTTAGGTTTAGGGTTAGGGTTATTTTTAGGGTTGCGGTTATGTTGAGGGTGAGGGTGAGGGTTAGGGTTAGGGTTAGGTTGAGGTTTTTAGTGTTAGGGTTAGGGTTAGAATTAGGGATAGGTTGAGGTTAGGGTTAGGATTACTGTGAAGGTTAGTGTTTGGGTTAGGGTGTGGGTTACGGTGAGGTTTTTGGTTAGGGTGAGGGTTAGGATTAGGATTAGGGTTATTGTTAGGGTTAGGTTTTGGGTTAAGGTAACGTTGAGAGTAAGGGTGAGCGTTAGGGTTTAGGGTTAGGGTCAGGTTTAGGTTTTGGGTTAGGGTTAGAGTTAGGGTTAGGGTGAGCATGAGGTTTAGATTTAGGGTTAGGGTGAGGGTTATGTGGAGGGTTAGGGTTAGGGTTAGGGTTAGTGTTAGGGTTAGGGTGAAGTTTAGGGTGAGGGTTAGGATGAGGGTGAGGTTTAGGATTAGGGTCATGGGGAGGTTTAGGTTGAGGGTTAGTGTTAGGATTAGGGTTAGGGTGAGTGCTAGGTTGAGGGTGAGGTTTAGTGTTAGGGTTAGGGTCAAGTTTAGGGTTAGGGTTAGAGTTAGGGTGAGGGTGAGGTTTAGGTTTAGAGTTAGGGTAAGTTGGGGCTGAGTTTGAGGGTTAGGGTTTGGGTTAGTGTTTGAGTTAAAGTTAGGGTGAGGGTTAGGATTAGGGTGAGTTTGAGCATGAAGGTTAGGCTTAGGCTTAGTGTTAGGATTCGGATTAGGGTAAGGGTTAGGGTGAGTGTGATGTTTATGGTTAGGGTTAGGCTTAGGCTTAGGTTTAGACTGAGAGTGAGGGTGAGGGTGAGGGTTAGGGTTATGGTGAAGGTTAGGGTTAGTGTTAGGGTGAGAGTTAAGGTTTTATTATGTTTAGGGTTAGGGTGAGGGTTAGGGATTGGATTAGTGTTAGAGTGAGGGCTAGGGTGAGGGTTAGGATTAGGGTTAGTGATAGGGTTAGGTTTATCATTAGGGTTAGGGTTTGGGTTAGGGTTAGGATGAGGATTAGGGTTATGGTGAGAGTGAGGTTTAGGGTTAGTTTGAGGGTTAGGGTGAAGATTATGGTTAGGGTGAGGTGAGTGTTAGGATTAGGGTTAGGGTAAGGGTCAGGTTTAGGGTTAGGATTTGTGTTATTTTTAGGGTTAGGGTTAGAGTTATGGTGAGGGTGAGGGTGAGGGTGAGATTTAGGATTAGGGTGAGGTTTAGTGGTAAGTTTAGGATTAGGGTTAGTGTGAGGGTGAGGTTTAGGGTTACATTTAGGTTTAGTTGTAGGGTTAGGTGCAGCGTTAATGTTAGGGTTAGTATTAGGGTTAATGTTAGGTTGAGGGTTAGGTTGAGGATTAGTGTGAGGGTTAGTGTGATTTTTAAGGTTTAGGCTGAGGTTTAGGGTTAGGGTTAGGGTTAGGATTAATGTTAGGATTAGGCTTAAGTTGAGGGTTAGTTGAGGGTGAGGTTTAGGTTTAGGGTTAGCATTAGGATTAGGGTTACGGTTAGGGTGAGCGATACCATGAGGGTTAGGGTTAGGGATTGAGTTAGGCTTAGTGTTAGGCTGAGGGTGAGGGTGAGGTTTAGGGTGAGGATGAGGTTCAGGGTTAGGGTGAGAGTTAGGTTTCGGGTTAAGTTTTGGGTTAGGGTTAGCGTTAGGGTAACGGTTATAGTGAGAGTGAGGGTTAGGGTTAGGTTGCGGTTTAGTGTTAGGTTTAGGGTTAGTGTGAGTGTGAGGGTGAGGGTTAGGGTTAGGGTTAGTGTTAGGGTGACGGTTAGGATAAGGGTTAGGGTTAGGATTAGGGTTATGGTGAGGGCAAGGGTGATGATAAGGTTTAGGGTTAGGGTTAGGGTGAGGTTTAGAGTTAGGTTTTGGGTTAGGGTACGGCTTAGGGTGAGGGTTAAATTGATTATTAGGTTTAGGGTTAGGGTTTGTGTGAGATATAGGGTGAGGATGAGGGTTAGGGTTAGGGTGAGACTGAGGGTTAGAATTAGGTTTAGGGTGAAGGCTAGGGTCAGGGTGAGGGTTAGAGTTAGGTTTAGCATTAGGGTGAGGTTTATGATTAGGGTGAGGGTTAGGGTTAGTGGGAGATTTAGTGTTAGGGTTAGGGTTAGTGTTAGGTTGAGGGTAAGTGTTAGGGTGAGGGTTAATGTGAGGGTGAGGGCTATGGTTAGGGTGAGGGTTAGTATTAGGTTTAGGATTACTTTTATGGTTAGGGTTAGGGTTACCGTTACTGTGAGGGTGAGGGTTAGGGTTAGGGTTAGGGTGAGGTTTATTGTTATGGTTAGGGTTAGAGTCAGGGTTAGGGTGAGGGTGAGGTTTAGGGTTAGAGTTAGGGTAAGGGTGAGGCTGAGGTTGAGGGTTAAGTTTAGGGTTAGTGTTAGAGTTAGGTTTTGGGTGAGGTTTGGGGTGAGGGTGAGGGTTAGGCTTAGGGTTAGGATTAGGATTAGTGTAATGGTTCGGGTGAGTGTGAGGGTTAGGGTTAGGGTTACCCTTAGGCTTAGGGTTAGTCTGAGAGTGAGGGTGAATGTGAGGGTTAGGGTTAAGGTGAGGGTTAGGTTTAGGGTTAGGTTGAGATTTAGGGTTCGGCTAGGTTTATGGTTAGGGTGAGGTTTAGGGTTAGGATTAGGGTTAGGGTGAGGGCTAGGGTGATGGTGAGGATTAGAGTTAGTGTTAGGGTAAGGTTTAGGGTTAGGGTTAGGGTTTCGGTTAGGGTTAGGTTGCGGGTTAGTGTAACAGTGAGGCTGAGGGTTAGGGTTAGGTTTAGGATTTGGGTTAGGGTGAGGGTGAGTTTTAGGTTTAGGTTTAGGGTTAGGGGGAGGGTTAGGTCGAGGGTTAGTGTTAGGTTCAGTGTTACGTTTAAGGTTAGGGTGAGGGTTAGGTTGAGGTTTCGGGTTAGGCTTAGGCTTAGGTTTAGGCTGAGGGTGAGGTTGGGGGTGAGGATTAGCGTTAGGGTGATGGTTAGGGTTAGGGTTAGGGTTAGGGTAAGGGTTAGGATGAGGAAAAGGTTTAGGATTAGGTTTACGGTGAGGGCTATGGTGAGGGTGAGGGTTAGAGTAAGGGTTAGTCTTAGGCTTAGGTTTAGGTTGAGCCTGAGTGTGAGGGTTCGGGTTAGGATTAGGGTGAGGTTTAGTGTTAGGGTCACGGTTAGAGTTAGGGATAGGGTGAAAGTGAGGTTTAGGGTTAGAGTTATGGTAAGGTTGAGGCAGAGGTTGAGGGTTAGGTTTAGGGTTAGTCTTAGAGTTAGGGTTAGGGTGAGTGTTAGAGTGAGGGTGAGGGTGTGGGTGAGGTTTAGGCTTAGGTTTGGGATTAGGATTAGTGTAAGGGTTTGGGTGAGTGTGAGGGTTGCATTAGGGTTAGGCTTAGGCTTAGGGTTAGGCTGAGAGTGAGGGTGAGGGTGAGGGTTAGGGTTAGGGTGAGGGTTAGGGTTAGGGTTAGGCTGAGAGTTAGGGTTTGGGTTAAGTTTAGGGTTACTGTGAGGGTTAGGGTAACGCTTACAGTGAGGGTGAGGGTTAGGGTTAGTTGGAGTGTTAGGGTTAGGTTTAGGGTTAGGGTGAGGGTGAGGATGAGTGTTATGGTTAGTGTTAGGGTGAGGGTTAGGATGAGGGTTAGGTTTAGCATTAGGTTTAGGGTCAGGGCTTGGGTGAGGGTGAGGTTTAGGGTTTGGGTTAGGCTGAGGTTTAGGGTTAGGTTTAGGGTTGGGGTTAGGATGAGGGTGAGGTTTAAGGTTAGAGTTAGGGTTAGGTTGAGGCTGAGGGTGAGGGTAAGGGTTAGGGTTAGTGTTAGAGTTAGGGTTACGGTGAGGGTTAGTGTGAGGGTGAGGGTTACACTTAGTGTTAGGATTAGGATTCGAGTAAGGGTTAGGGTGAGTGTGAGGGTTAGGGTAAGGGCCAGGCTTAGGCTTAGGTTTAGGCTGAGCAAGAGGTTGAGGGTGAGTTTTAGGGTTAGTGTGATGGTTAGGATTACGTGAGGGTTAGGATGAGGTTTAGGGTTAGGGTGACGGTTAGGGGGAGGATGTTGGTAAGGGTAAAGTTGAGGTTTAGGCTGAGGGTGAGGGTTAAGATAAGGGTGAGGGTTAGGGTTAGGTTTAGGGTTAGGTTTAGGGTTAGGGTGAGGGTTAGATTGAGGATAAGGGTTAGGGTTAGGGTTAGTGTGAGGTTTAGGGTGAGGATGAGGGTTAGGGTTAGGGTGAGGGTGAGAGTTAGTGTTAGGTCAGTGTTACTGTAAGGTTGAAGGTGTGGGTAAGGGTTAGCCTTAGTGTTAGGATTAGGTTTAGGGTAAGGGTTAGGGTGAGTGTGAGGTTAGGTTTAGGTTTAGGCTTAGGATTAAGGATAGGCTGAGGCTGAGGGTGAGTTTGAGTGTTAGTGTTAGGGTGAGAGTTTGGGGTAGGGTTATGGTGAGAGTTAGGGTTCAGGTTATGTTTAAGGTTATGATGAGGGTTAGGGTTAGGGTTACGGTGAGCGTGAGGTTAGGGTTAGGTTGAGGTTTAGGGTTAGGCTTAAGATTAGGGTGAAGGTTAGGGTTAGGGTTAGGATGAGTGTTAGGATGAGGATTAGGGTCAGAATTAGGGTTGGGGTGACGGCTAGGGTGAGGGTGAGGGTTAGGGTTAGTGTTTGGGTGAGATTTAGGTTTAGGGTTAGGGTTAGGGTGAGGGTTAGGATAAGGGTTAGGTTTAGAGTGAGGGTGAGGGTTAGGGTGAGCGTTAGGGTTAGGATTAGTGTTAAGGTGATGGTGAGTTTAGGATTAGATTTAGGGTTGGGGGAGGGTTAGGTCGAGGGTTAGGGTTAGGATTAGTGTTAGGGTTAAGGTTAGGGTGAGGGTTAGGTTGATGTTTAGCGTTAGGGTTTAGGGTAGGATTAGGATTAGGGTTATGGTGATGGTATGTGAGAATTAGGGCTTCGGGTTAGGCTTAGGGTTAGGGTTATGCTGAGGGTGAGGTTGGGGGTGAGGATTAGGGTTAGGTCATGGTTAGGGTTAGGGTTAGGGGAGGGTTAATATGAGGGATCGGGTTAGGATTAGGGTTAGGGTGAGGGCTAGGGTGAGGATGAGGGTTAGAATGAGCGTTAGGCTTAGGATTAGTGTTAGGCTGAGCATGAGGTTGACGGTGAGGGTTAGGGTTAGGGTGACGGTTAGGTTTAAGTTTAAGTTGAGGGTTAGGATGAGGTTTAGGGTTAGGGTGACGGTTAGGGTGAGGATGATGGTACGGGTAAAGGTGAGTTTTAGGCTGAGGTTGAGGGTTAAGTTAAGGGTGAGAGTGAGGGTTAGAATTAGGGTTAGGGTGAGGGCTAGGGTGAGGGTGAGGGTTAGAGTTAAGGTTAGGGTTATTGTTAGGGTTAGGTTACGGTTACTGTGATGATGAGGGATAGGGTTAGGGTTAGGGTGAGTTTTAGTGTTAGGGTTAGTGTTAGAGTTAGGGTAAGGTTGAGGGTTACGTTTAGGGTTAGTGCTAGAGTTAGGGTTACGGTGAGGGTGAGGTTTAGAATAAGGGTTAGGATTAGGATTAGTGTAAGGGTTCGGATGAGTGTGAAGGTTAGGGTTAGGGTTAGGCTTAGGCTTAGGGTTAGGCTGAGGGTGAGGATGAGGGTGAGGGTTAGGGTTAGGGTGACGGTTAGGGTTAGGGTTAGGGTGAGATTTAAGGTTCGGTTAAGTATGGTGTTAGGGTGAGGGTGAGGGTTAGGGTTAGGTTTAGGGTGAGGTTTAGTGTTAGGGTTGGGGTTAGAGTTAGGCTTAGGGTGAGGGTGAGGTTTAGGTTTAGAGTTAGGGTAAGGGTGAGGCTGAGGTTGAGGGTTGGGTTTAGGTGTAGTGTTAGAATTAGGGTTAGGGTGAGGGTGAGGGTGAGGGTGAGGTTTAGGCTTAGGGTTAGGATTAGGATTAGGGTAAGGGTTAGGGTGAGTCTTAGGGTTAGGGTTAGGCTTAGGCTTAGGGTTAGGCTGAGAATGAGGGTGAGTTTGAGTTTAAGGGTTAAGTTGAGGGTTATGGTTAGGGTTAGGGTGAGAATTAGGATTCGGTTACGTTTAGGGTTACGGTGAGGGTTTGGGTTAGAATTAGAGTTAGGGTGAGGGCTATGGTGAGGGTGAGGGTTAGGGTTAGTTTTAAGTAAGGTTTAGGGTTAGGGTTAGGGTTTGGGTTACGGTTAGGATGAGGGTTATGTTTAAGATTATGGTTAGGGTGAGGGTGAGTGTTAGAATTAGGGTTAGGGTGAGGGTTACGTTTAGGGTTACGATTAGTGTTATTAGGGTTAGGGTTAGAGGTATGGTGAGGGTGAGGGTGAGTGTGAGGGTGTGGGTTAGGGTTAGGGTTAGGATTAGGTTTAGGATTAGGATTAGAGTTAGGGTGAGCGTGAGGTTTAGGGTTAGATTTAGGGTTAGTTGGAGGGTGAGGTCGAGCGTTAATGTTTGGTTTAGTGTTAGGGTAAAGGTTAAGGTGAGGTTTAGGTTGATGTTCAGGATTAGGGTTAGGATTAGGGTTAGGATTAGGGTGAGGGTGAGGGTGAGTGTGAGGGTTAGGTTTAGGGTTAGGCTTAGGCTTAGGGTTAGGCTGAGGGTGAGGGTGGAGGTGAGGATTAGGTTTAGGTTGATGGTTAGGGTTAGGGTTAGGTTGAGGTTTAGGATGGGGGTTAGGGTTAGGATTAGGGTTAGGTTGAGGGCTAGGGTGAGTGTGAGGGTTAGAGTAAGGGTTAGGCTAGGCTTAGGGTTAGGCTGAGCATAAGGTTGAGGGTGAAGGTTTGGGTTAGGGATAGGGTGAGTTTTAGTGTTAGGGTTATGGTTAGGGTTAGGATTAGGGTGAGGGTGAGGTTTAGGAGTAGGTTTAGGTTCAGGGTGAGGGGTAGGGTTAGGGTGAGTGTTAGGGTAGTGTTGAGTGTAAGGGTAAAGGTGAGGGTTAGGCTGAGGGTGAGGGTTAGGGTGAGAGTTAGGTTTAGGGTGAGGATGAGTGTTAGGGTTAGGGTGATTGCTAGGGTGAGGATGAGGTTGAGGGTTAGATTGAGGATTTGTGTTAGGATTAGTGTGAGTTTTAGGGTGAGGATGAGGTTTAGGTTTAGGGTTTGGGTTAGGTTTAGGGTTAGGGTTAGGTTTAGGGTTAGGGTTACGGTGAGGGTTAGGGTTACTGTTAGGTATAGGGTTTGGCTTTGGTTTAGGCTGAGGGTGAGGGTGGGGGTGAGGATTAGGGTTAGTGTTAGGGTTAGGGTTAATGTTAGTTTTATGGTTAGGGTTAAGTGTGCGGTGTGGGTGAGGCTGAGAGTGAGGTTTATGGTTAGGGTTAGGGTTAGAGTTAGTGTTATTGTTAGGTTTAGCGTTAGAGTTACTTTGAGGTTTTGGGTGAGGGTGAGGGTTAGGGTTAGGGTGAGGTTTAGGGTTAGGGATAGGATTAGGGTGAGGGTGAGGTTTAGGGTTAGAGTTAGGGTTAGGGGGACAGTTAGGATGAGGTTCAGGGTTACGGTTAGGCTTAGGTTTAGGGTGAGCGGGAGGTTTAGGTTGAGGTTTAGGGATAGGGTTAGCTTTAGGATTAGGGTTAGAGAGAGGTTGAGTGTGAGCATTATGGTGAGGGTTAGGTTTAGGCTTAGGGTTAGGCTGAGGGTGAGGGAGATTTTGAGGGTTAGGTTTAGGGCTAGGGTTAGGGTTATGGGGAGGGTTTGGATGAGTGTTACGGTTAGGATTAGGGTTAGGGTGAGGGCTAGGATGAGGGTGAGTTCTAGGGTTAGGGTTAGGGTGAGGTTGAGGTTTAGGGTTAGAGTTAGGTTAGGATGAAGCTGAGGGTGAGGGTTAGGGTTAGGGTTAGTGTTAAAGTTAGGGTTAGTGTGAGGGTTAGGGTGTGGGTGAGGGTTAGGCTTAGTGAAAGTATTAGGATTAGGGTAAGGGTTAGGGTGTGTGTGAGGGTTAGGTTTAGGATGAGGTTTAGGTTCAGGGTTAGGGTTAGAGTTAGGTTTAGGGGGAGGGTGAGGTTAAGGGTTAGAGTTAGGTTTAGGGTTAGGGTTAGGGTGAAGGTGAGGGTTCGGGTTAGGGTTAGGCTTAGCTTTAGGCTTAGGTGTAGGCTTTGGCTGAGCATGAGGGTGAGGGTTATGGTTAGGGTTAGGGTGAGGGTTAGGGTTAGGGTTATTGTGAAGGTTATGATGAGGTTTAGGGTTAGGATTAGGGTTAGGGTGAGGGGTAGGTTGAGGCTGAATGTGAGTGTTGGGGTTAGGGATAGGTTTAGGTTTATGATTAGGGTTAGGGTGAGGTTCAGTGTGAGGTTTAGGGTTAGGGTTAGGGTTTGGCTTAGGGTTAGGGTGAGGGTTAGGGTTAGGGTATGGGTTAGGGTGAGGGTGAGGCTGAGGATTAGGGTTAGGTTTAGGGTTAGGGTTAGGGTTAGAGTTAGAGTTACAGGGAGGGCTAGGGTTAGGGTTAGGTTAGGGTTAGGTTTAGGGTTAGGGTTAGGTTTAGGGTTAGAGTTACAATGAGGGTTATGATTATGGTTATGGTTAGGTTTAGGTTTAGGGTTAGGGTGGGGGTTAGGGTTAGGGTTTGGTTTAAGTTGAGGTGAGGCTGAGGATTAGGGTTAGGTTTAGGGTTAGGGTTTGGGTTAGGTTTAGGGTTAGGGTTAGGTTAAGGGTTAGGGTTAGGGTGAAGGTTAGGTTTAGGATTAGGGGTAGGTAGAGGGTGAGTGTGAGGGTTAGGTTTAGGGTTAGGTTTAGGATTAGGTTTAGGGTGACAGTTAGGGTTAGGTTTTGGGGTAGGGTGAGGGTGAGGCTGAGGATTAGGGTTAGGTTTAGTGTTAGGGTTAGGGTTAGGGTTAGAGTTACAGTGAGGGCTATGGTTAGGGTTAGGGTTAGGGTTAGGTTTAGGTTTAGGTTTAGTGTTAGGTTTAGGGTTAGAGTTACAATGAGGGTTATGATTATGGTTATGGTTAGGTTTAGGTTTAGGGTTAGGGTGGGTGTTAGGGTTAGGGTTTGGTTTAAGTTGAGGCTGAGGCTGAGGATTAGGGTTAGGTTTAGGGTTAGGGTTTGTGTTAGGTTTAGGGTTAGGGATAGGGTGAGGGTTAGGTTTAGGATTAGGGGTAGGTAGAGGGTGAGTGTGAGGGTTAGGTTTAGGGGTAGGTTTAGGATTAGGCTTAGGGTGACGGTTAGGGTTAGGTTTTGGGGTAGGGTGAGGGTGAGGCTGAGGATTAGGGTTAGGTTTAGTGTTAGTGTTAGGTTAGGGTTAGAGTTACAGTGAGGGTTATGGTTAGGTTTAGGGTTAGGTTTAGGGTTAGGCTGAGGGTGAGTTTGGGTGTGTGTATTAGGGTTAGGGTTAGGGTTAGGGTTATTGTTTGTGGTATGGTGAGCGTTAACTTAGTGGTGAGGGTGAGGCTGAGGGTGAGGGTTATGGTTATGGTTAGGGTTAGGACTAGTGTTATTGTTAGGGTTAGGGTTAGAGTTACGGTGAGGTTGAGGATGGGGGTGAGGGTTATGGTTAGGGTGAGGTTTAGGGAGAGGTTTAGCGTTAGGGTTAGGGTTTGGATGAGGGTCAGTGTGACGTTTATGGTTAGAGTTAGCGTTAAGGGGAGAGTTAGGGTGAGGTTTAGGGTTAGGGTTAGTGTTAGGGTTAGGGTGAGAGTGAAGTTTAGGTTGAGGTTTCTGGATAGGGCTAGGTTTAGGATTAGGGTTAGGGTGAGGGTGAATATGGGGCTGAGCATTAGGGTTAGGGTGATGGTTGGGGTTCGGGTTAGTGTTATTGTTAGGGTTAGGGTTAGAGTTACAGTGAGGGTGAGGGTGCGGGTGAGGTTTAAATTTAGGGTTAGGATGGGGTTTAGTGTTAGGGTTAGGGTTAGGATGAGGGTGAGGTTTAGGGTTAGATATATGGTTAGGGGGAGGGTAGGGGGAGGGTGAATGTGAGGGTTAGTTAGGGTTAGGCTTAGGCTTAGGGTTAGGCTGAGGGTTAGGGTAAGTGTGAGGGTTAGGGTTAGGGTTAGGGTGAGAGTTAGGATTCGGATTAAGTTTATGATTAGGGTGAGGGATAGGGTTAGGGTTAGGGGGAGGGTGAGAGTTAGGCTTAGGGTTAGGGTTAGGGTTAGGGTTATTGTTAGTGTTATGGTTATGGTTAAGTTTGTGGTGAGGGTGAGGATGATGGTGAGGTTTATGGTTTTAGAGTTAGAGTTACTTTGAGGTTTAGGGTGAGGGTGAGATTTAGGGTTAGAGTTAGGTTTAGGGGGACTGTTAGGGTGAGGTTAAGTGTTAGGGTTAGTGTTAGGTTTAGGGTGAGGGAGTGGTTTAGGTTGAGATTTAGGGATAGGGTTAGGTTTAGGATTAGGTTTACTGTTAGGGTGAATGTGAGGGTTAGGGCGAAGGTTAGTGTTAGGCTGAGGGTGAGACTGATGGTGAGGGTTAGGTTTAGGGTGAGGGCTAGTGTTAGGGTTATGGGGAGGGTTTGCATGAGCTTTAAGGTTAGGATTAGGGTTAGGGTGAGGGCTAGGGTGAGGGTGAGGTTTAGGGTTAGGTTTAGGGTGAGGGTTAGGATGAGGGTTAGGGTTAGGATTAGGGTTAGGATTAGGGCTAGTGTGAGGGTTAGGGTGAGGGTTAGGGTTAGGGTTAGGGTGAGGGTGAGTGTGAGGCTTAGGGTGAGGATTAGGCTTAGGGTTAGAGTGAGGGTTAAGTTTAGGGATTGGGCTAGGGTGAGTGTGAGGATGAGGATTAGGGTTAGGTTTAGGTTTAGGGTTATGTTTAGGTTTAAGTTTAGGTTTAGGGTTAGGGTTAGGGTGAGAGTGAGTGTAAGGGTTAGGTTGAGGTTTAAGCTTAGGCTTATAGTTAGGCTGAGGGTGAGGGTGGGGGTGAGGATTAGGGGTAGGCTGATTGTTCTGGTTAAGCTTAGTGTTATTGTTATAGTTAGGTTTAGAATTACAGTGAGGGTGCAGGTGCGGGTGAGGGTTAGTGTTAGGGTGAGGTTTAGGTTTGGGTTAGGGTTAGAGTTAGGTTTAGGGTGAGGGTGAGGTTTAGGGTTAGAATTACGGTTCGGGTGAGGGTTAGGTTGAGGTTTAGGGTTAGTGTTAGTGTTAAGGTTAGGTTTACGGTGAGAGGGTTAGGATTAGAGTTAGGGTGAGGGTGAGTGTGTGTCTTAGGGTTAGGTTTAGGGTTAGGCTTAGGGTTAGGCTGAGGGTGAGGTTGAGGTGAGGGTTAGGATTTGGTTTGAGGGTTAGGTTTAGGTTTAGGGTGAGGGTAAGGATGAGTGTTAGGCTTATGGTGAGGGTTAGGATGAGGGTTAGTTTTAGGATTAGGGTTAGGATGAGGGCTATAGTGAGGGTGAGGTTTAGGGTTAGGGTTAGGGTTAGGGTTAGGATGATTGTGAGGTTTAGGGTTAGAGTTAGGGTTAGGGTGAGGCTGAGGATGAGGGTTAGGTTTAGGGTTAGTGTTAGATTAAGTGTTAGGGTGAGGGTGAGGGTTAGGCTAAGGGTTAGGATTAGGATTAGGGTAAGTGTTAGGGTGAGTCTGAGGGTTAGGGTTAGGCTTAGGTTTAGGCTTAGGTTTAGGCCGAGGGTGAGGGTGAGGGTGAAAGTTAGGGTTAGGTTGAGGTTTAGGGTTAGGGTTAGGGTGAGATTAAGGGTTCAGCTTAAGTTTAGGGTTAGGGTGAGGGTTCCGGTTAGTCTTACAGTGAGCATGAGAGTTAGGGTAAGTTTGAGGGTTAGGGTTAGGGTTAGGTTTATTGTGACGGTTAGGGTTAGAGTTAGGGTGAGGGTTAGGATGAGGATTAGGGTTAGGATTAGGGTTAGGGTGCGGGATAGTGTGAGGTTGAGTGTTAGGATTAGTGTTAGGGTGAGGATTAGGTTTAGGGTTAGGGTTAGGGTGAGGGTTAGGATGAGGGTTAGGGTTATGGTGACATGAGGGTTAGGGTTAGGGTTTAGGTTAGGGTTAGAACTAGTGTTCGGGTGAGGGTGAGTGTTAGGCTTAAGGTTAGGGTTAGGGTTAGGTTTAGGTTTAGGGTTAGGATTAGTGTTAATTTTAGTGTTAGAGTTACAGTTAGGGTGAGGCTGAGGGTGAGGTTGAGGGTTAGGTTTGGGGTGACGTATATGGTTATGGTTAGGATTATGGTTATGAGGGTGAGGTTTAGGGTTAGATTTAGGGTTAGGGTGCGGGTTATGTGGAGGGTGAGGATTAGGGTTAGTGTGAGGGTTAAGGTTAGGGTGAGGGTTAGGTTGAGTTTTAGGGTTAGGGTTAGGTTTAGGGTTTGGATTTGGGTTAGGGTGAGGGTGAGTGTGAGGGTTACGGTTAGGTTTAGGCTTAGGCTGAGGGTGAGGGTGGGGTGAAGGACTAGGTTTAGGGTGATGGTTAGGATTAGGGTTAGTGTTGGATAGGGTGAGGGTGAGGATTAGGGTAAGGCTTAGGATTAGGCTTAGGGTAGACTGAGTGTGAGGTTCAGTGTGAGGGTTAGGGTTAGGGTGATGTTTAGGTTTACGGTTAGGGTGAGGGTTAGGATGAGTTTTAGGGTTAGGGTTAGGGTGATGTTTAGGTTTACGGTTAGGGTGAGGGTTAGGATGAGTTTTAGGGTTACAGTAAGGGTTAGGGTGAGGATGACAGTAAGGGTTAAGGTGAGGTTGAGACTGAAAGTGAGGGTTAAGATAAGGGTGAGGATTAGTGTTAGGATTAGGGTGGGGTTTAGGGTTAGGGTTAAGAAAAGGTTTAGGTGGAGGAGGAAGTTTAGGGTTAGATACAGGGTTAGGGGGAGGGTTAGTGGGAGGGTTAGGGTTAGGGTTTGTGTTAGGGTTAGCGTGAGGGTGAGGGTTAGTGTTAGGGTTAGGGTTAGGGTGAGGTTTAGGGTTAGGGTTAGGGTTTGGTTTAGAGTTATGGTGAGGGTGAGGGTGCGGGTGAGTGTGAGGGTTAAGGTTAGGTTTCAGGTAAGGCTTGTGGTTAGGCTTAGGGTTAGGCTGAGTGTGAGGGTGGGTTTGAGGGTTAGGGTTAGGGTGAGGGTTTCGGATAGGGTTATAGGGAGGGTTAGGATGAGGGTTAGGGTTAGGATTAGGGTTAGGGTGAGGGCTAGGGTGAAGGTGAGGTTTAGGGTTATGGTTAGGTTGAGGTTTAGGTTTAGGGTTAGGGTTAGGGTTAGGGTGAGCTTGGGGTTTAGGGTTAGAGTTAGGGTTAAGGTGAGGCGGAGGTTGAGGGTTAGGGTAAGGGTTAGGATTAGGATTAGGGTAAGGGTAGGGTGAGTGTGAGGGTTAGGGTTAGGGTGAGGGTTAGGTTTAGGGTTAAGTTGAAAGTTAAGGTTCAGGTAAAGTTTAGGGTTAGGGTGAGGGTTAGGGTTAGCTTTAAGTTGAGCGTGAGGATTACGGTTAGTTTGAGGGTTAGGTTTAGGGTTAGGGTTAGGGTGAGGTTTAGGGTTAGGGTGAGGGTTAGGATGAGAAGTACGGTTAGAATTAGGGTTAGGATGAGGGCTAGGTTGAGGGTGAGGGTTAGGTTTAGTGTTAGGGTGACTTTTAGTGTTAGGGTTAGGGTTAGGGTGAGGGTTAGGATGAGGGTTAGGGTTAGAGTTATTGTGAGGGTTAGGGTTAGGTTGAGGGTTAGGTTTAGGATTAGGGTTAGTGTGAGGTTGAGGATTAGGATTAGGGTTAGGGTTAGGGTTATTGTTAGGGATAGGGTTAGGGTTACGATTATGGTGAGGTTGAGGTTTAGAATTAGGGTTAGGGTGAGGTTTTTAGTGTTACGGTTAGGGTTAGAGTTAGGGTTAGCGTGAGGTTCGGGTTATTGTGAGGGTTAGTGTTAGGGTTAAGTTTTGGGTTGCGGTGAGGTTTATGGTTAGGGTTAGGGTAAGGATTAGGGTTTGGGTTATTGTTATGGGTAGGTTTAGGGTTACTGTTAGGGTGAGGGTGTGAGGTTTAGGCTTAGTGTTAGGGTTAGGCCTAAGGTTAGGGGAAGGGTTAGGATTACGGTTGGGGTTAGGGTGAGGTTTAGGTTTTGGTTTACTTTATAGTTAGGTTTAGGGTGAGGGTGGGATTTAGGGTTAGAGTTAGGGTTAGGGTGAAGGTTAGAGTGGGGGTAAGGGTTAGGGTTCGGATTATGCTGAGGGTTAAGTGGCGGTCACAGTAAGGTTATACGTGAGGGTTAGGCCTAGGGTGAGGGATACGGTAAGGGTCAGGGTTAGGGTTAGGGTGAGGGTTAGGCTGAAGGTTAGGCTGAGGCTGAGGGTTAGACTGAGGATTAGTGTTAGGGTTAGTGTGAGATTTATGGTGAGGGTGAGGGTTAGGGTTAGGGTGTGGGCTAGGGTGAGGGTGAGGATTAGGGTTAGAGTTAGGATTAGGCTGAGGGTGAGGTTGAGGGTAAGGGTTAGGTTTAGGGTGAGTGTTAGGGTTAGGGTTAGGGGGAGGGTTCGGATGAGGATTAGGGTTAGGATTAAGGTTAGGGTAAGGGCTAGGGTAAGGGTAGGTTTAGAGTTAGGGTTAGGTTCAGGTTTAGGGTTAGGGTTAGGCTAAGGTTTATGGTGAGGGTGAGGTTTAGGGTTTGAGTTAGGGTTAGGGTGAGGCTGAGGGTGAGGTTTAGGGTTAGGCTTAGTGTTAGGGTTATGGTTAGGGTTAGGGTGAGGGTTAAGTTGAGATTGAGGGTTAAGGTTAGTGTTAGGGTTAGGCTTAGGATTAGGCTGAGTGTGAGGTTGAAGCTGAGTGTTAGGGTTAGGGTGAGGGTTAGGGTTAGGGTTATGGGGAGGGTTAGGATCAGGGTTAGGGTTAGGATTAGGTTTAGGGTGAGAGCTAGGGTGAGGGTGTGGTTTAGGGTTAGGTTTAGGTAGAGGTTTAGTGTTAGGGATAGAGGGAGGGTTAGGATGAGTGTTAGGTTTAGGTTTAGGGTTAGTCTGAGGGCTAGGGTGAGGTTCATGGTTAGGGTAAGCTTTAGTCTTAGGCTTAGGTTTAGGCTGAGCATGTGGTTGAGGGTGAGGATTAGCTATAGGGTTGGGTTGAGGTTTAGTGTTAGGGTTAGGGATAGAGTTTGGGTTAGGGTGAGGGTGAGGTTTAGGGGTAGAGTTAGGGTTAGGATGAGGGTTAGGTTTAGGGTGAGGGTTAGTGTGGGGGTCACGGTAAGGGTAAATGTGAAGTTTAGGCTGAGGATGAGGGTTACGGTAAGGGTGAGGGTTAGGTTTAGGGTGAGGGTTAGTGTTAGGTTTAGGGTGAGGTTTAGGGTTAAGGTGATGGTTAGTGTTAGTGTTAGTGTGAGGTTTAGGGTTAGGGTTAGGGTTAGGATTAATGTTAGGGTTTGGCTTAAGTTGAGGCTTAGGGTGAGGGTGAGAGTCAGGGTTAGGTTTTGATTGGGATTTGGGTTAGGATGAATGTGAGGGTTAGGGTTAGGGATAGGGATAGGCTTAGGTTTAGGCTGAGGGTGAGGGTAAGTGTTAGGATTAGAGTTAGGGTGAGGGAAAGGGTTAGGGTGAGAGTTAGGGTTTGGGTTAAGTTTAGGGTTAGGGTGAGTGTTAGGGTAGGGGTTACAGTGAGGGTTAGGGTTAGGTATAGGCTTAGGTTTAGGCTGAGGGTGAGGGTGAGTGTGAGGATTAGTGTTAGGGTGAGGGATAGGGTTAGGGTTAGAGTTAGGGTTTGGGTTAAGTTTAGGGTTAGGGTGAGTGTTAGGGTAGGGGTTACAGTGAGGGTTAGGGTTAGGTTTAGGTTGAGGTTTAGGGTTAGGGTTAGGGTTAGGGTGAGGTTGAGGGTTAGGATTAGGGTTATTTTTAGGATGAGGTGTAGGATGAGTGTTAGGGTTAAGATTAGGGTTAGGGTGAGAGCTAGCTTGAGGGTGAGTTTTAGCGTTAAGGTTAGGGTGAGGTTCAGGGTTAGGATTCGGGTTAGGGTTAGGGTGAGGGTGAGGTTTAGGGTTAGAGGTAGGGTTAGGGTGAGGCTGAGGGTGAGGGTTGGGTTAGGGTGAGGGTTAGGTTGACGGTGAGTGTTAGGATTAGGGTTAGGATTAGGGTTAGGTTTAGGGTTAGGATTGCTGTTATTGTTAGGGTTAGAGTTAAGGTGAGGTTGAGGGTGAGGGTGAGGGGTAGGTTTATTGTTAGGGTGAGTTTTAGGGTTTGGGTTAGTGTTAGGGTGAGGGTTAGGATGAGGGTTAGGGTTACGGTAAGTGTGAGGGTTAGGGTTAGAGTGAGGGTTAGGGTAAGGATTAGGGTTAATGTAAGGTTGAGGGTTAGGATTAGGGTTAGTGTTAGGGTTACGGTTTCAATGAGGTTGAGGGTTAGAGTTAGAGTTTGGGTGAGGTTTTTAGTGTTAGGGTTAGGGTTAGAGACAGTGTTAGGGTGAGTGTGAGGTTTAGGGGTAGAGTTAGGGTTAGGGTGAAGGTTAAGGTGAGGGTTAGTGTTAGGGTGAGGGTTAAGGTGGGCGTGACGGTAAAGGTAAAGTTGAGGGTTAGGCCTAGGGTGAGGGTTACAGTAGGGTGTGGGTTAGGTTTACGGTGAGGGTTAGGGTTAGGGTGAGGGTGAGGGTGACGGTTAGATTGAGGATTTGTGTTAGGGTTTGTGTGAGTTTGAGAGTGAGGATGATGGTTAGGCTTAGGGTGAGGGCTAGGGTGAGGGTGAGGATTAGGTTTAGTGTTAGGGTGAGTTTAGGGTTAGGGTGAGGGTTATGGTTAGCGTTAGGGCTAGGTTTAGGTGTAGGTTTAGTGTTAGGGTTAGGGTTTGAGTTAGGGTAGGGTTAGGGTAAGTGTTTTTGTTAGGGTTATTATTAGGGTTAGGGTTAGGATGAGGTTTAAGTTTAGGTTTCGGTTTAGAGTTAGGGTTAGTGTGAGGGTGAGGTTTAGGGTTAGAGTTAGGGTGAGTGTTACGGTTAGAGTTAGGGTGAGCGTTAGGGTTAGGGTTAGGCTTAGGCTTTGGCTTAGACTTAGGCCCAGCATGTGGGTGAGTGTTAGGGTTAGGGTTAGGGTGAGGGTTAAGGTTAGGGTTAGGGTGAGGATTAGGATGAGGTTTAGGGTTAGGATTAGGGTTAGGCTGAGGGCTAGGGTGAGGTTTATGGTGAGGGTTAGGCTTAGGGATAGGTTTCAGTTTAGGATTAGGTTTAGGGTGAGGGTGAATGTGAGGGTTAGAATTAGGGTTAGGTTTAGGCTTACGGTTAGGGTGAAGGTTAGGGTTAGGGTTTTGTTAGGGTGAGGGTGAGGCTGAGGATTAAGGTTAGGTTGAGGGTTAGGTTTAGGTTTAGGGTTAGTGTTAGTGTTAGGGTTAGGGTTACAGTGATGGTTAGGGTTAGGGTTAGGGTTATTGTTAAGGTTAGGGTTAGGGTTACAGTTACAATGAGGGTGAGGGTGAGGATTAGCGTTAGCATTATTGTTAGATTTAGTGTTAGGGTTAGGGTTAGACTTAGGGTCAGGGTGAGGGTGAGGTTTAGGGGTAGAGTCAGGGTTAGGGTGAGTGTTAGGTTGAGGGTTAGGGTTAGGGTGAGGGTTAGGGAAGGAGTGACGGTACGGGTAAACGTGAGGGTTAGGCTGAGGGTGTGGGTTATTTTAAGAGGGTGTGGGTTAGTGTTAGCGTGAGAGTTAGGGTTAGGGGTAGTGTGAGGATGAGGGTTAGATTGAGGATTATTTTTAGGGTTAGTGTGAGGTTTAGGGTGAGGATGGGTGTTAGGGTTAGGGTGAGGGCTAGGGTGAGGGTGAGGGCTAGGGTTAGGTTGAGGGTGAAGTTTAGAGTTAGGGTGATGGTTAGATTTAGTGTGAGGGTTAGTGTTAGGGTTAGGGTGAGTGTTCGGTTGAGGGTAAATGTTAAGGTGAGGCTTAAGTGAAGGGTGAGGGTTAGGGTTAGGGTTATTGTTAGGGTTAGGTTTAGGGTTATGGTTAAGTTGAGCGTGAGGGTGAAGTGTAGGTTTAGGGTTGAGGATGAGGTTTAGGTTTAGGGTTAGGTTTAGAGTTAGGGTTAGGGTGAGAGTGAGGTTTAGTGTTAGAGTTAGTGTTAGGGTTAGGGTTAGGGTCAGGGTGAGTGTTAGGGTTAGGGCTAGGCTTAGGCTTAGGCTTAGGCTTAGGCCGAGCATGAGGGTGAGGTTTAGGGTTAGGGTTAGAGTGAGGGTTAGGGTGAGGGTTAGGATGAGGTTTAGGGTTAGGATTAGGGTTAGGGTGAGGGCTAGGGTGAGGGTTAGGGTAAGGTATAGGGTTACATTTAGGATTAGGGTTAGGTTGAGGGTGAGGATGAATGTGATGGTTAGGGTTAGGGTTAGTGTTATTGTTAGGGTTAGGGTTAGTGCTATGGAGAGGGTGAGGGTGCCGGTGAGGGGTAGGTTTAGTTTTAGGGTGGGGTTTACGGTTAGGGTTAGGGTTAGGGTTAGTGTGAGGGTGAGGTTTACGGTTAGATATAGGGTTAGGGGGAGCGTTAGGGTGAGGGTTAGGTTGAGGCTTAGTGTTAGGGTTATGGTGAGGGTGAGGGTTAGGTTAAGGTTTAGGGTTAGGGTTAGGGTTAGGGTTAGTGTGAGGCTTAGTGTTAAGGTTAAGGTTAGTGTTTGAGTGAGGTTAACTTTTAGGGTGAGGGTTTGGGTTACGGTGAGGGTTATGCTTTTGGTGAGGGTTAGTGTTAGTTTTAGGGTTAGGGTTCAGGTGAGGCTGAGGCTTAGGGTTAAAGTTAGGGTTAGAGTGAGGCTGAGGGTGAGGGTGAGGGTTAGGGTTAGGGTTATTGTTAGGGTTAAGGTTAATGTGATGGTTAGGTTGACGGTTAGGTTTAGTGTTAGAGTTAGGATTATTATTAGGCTTAGGGTTAGAATGAGTGTGAGGTTTAGGGTTAGGTTTAGAGTTAGGCTTAGGGTTAGGCTGAGGGTGAGGGTGAGGGTTAGGTTTAGGGTGAGGTTTAGGGTTAGGGTTAGGGTGAGAGTTAGGGTTCAGGTTAAGTTTAGGTTTAGGGTGAGGGTTAGGGTACGTGTTAAGGTGAGGGTGAGCGTTACGTTTAGGTTGAGCTTTAGGGTTAGGTTAGGATTAGGGTGAGGGTGAGGGTTAGGGTTAGTGTTAGGGTGAGGGTTAGGATGAGGGTTAGGGTTAAGATTAGGGTGATGGTGAGGTTTAGGTTTAGGTTGAGTTTTAGGTTTAGGGTTAGGGTTAGGGTGAGGGTGAGGTTTAGGATTAGAGTTAGGGTTAGGGTGAGGCTGAGGGTGAGGGTGAGGGTTTTGGTTAGTGTTAGAGTTAGGGTTAGGGTGAGGGTTAGGGTGAGATTGAAGTTTAGGCTTAGAGTTAGGATTAGGATTAGGGTAAGTGTTAGGGTGAGTGTGAGGGTTACGGTTAGGGTTAGGCTTCAGCTTAGGGTTAGTCTGAGGGTGAGGGTTAGGTTTAGCGTGAGTGTTAGGGTTAGGGTTAGTCTGAGGGTTAGTCTGAAGGTGAGGGTTAGGCGTAGGGTTAGGATTAGGTTAAGCGTTAGGGTAAGTGTGACGGTTAGGTTTAGGGTTAGGCTTTGGCTTAGGGTTAGCCTGAGGGTGAGGGTGAGGGTGAGGGTTAGGCTTATGGTGATGATTAGTGTTAGGTTTAGGGTGAGAGTTTGGGTTGCGCTAAAGTTTAGGGTTAGGGTGAGGGTTAGGGTTAGGTTTAAGGTTAGGTTTAGGGATAGTGTGATGGTTAGGGTTAGGGTTAGGTTTAGGGTTAGGATGAGGATTATGGTTAAGCTTAAGTTTAGGGTGAGGACTAGGGTGAGGTTGAGGGTTAGTGTTAGTGTTAGGGTTTGGGTTAGGATTAGGGTTAGGGTTAGGGTGAGGGTTTGGATGAGGGTTAGGTTTACAGTGAGGTGGAGGATTAGGGTTAGGTGTAGGGTTAGGGTTAGGATTAGGGTTAGGGTGAGGGTGAGTGTTAGGATTAGGGTTAGGCTTAGGTTTAGGGTTAGGTTTAGGGTTAGGATTAGTGTTATTGTTAGGGTTAGTGTTAGATTTATGGTAACTGTGAGGGTGAGGGTGAGGGTGAAGTTTAGGGTTAGGGTTAGGGTGAGGTTTATGATTTGTGTTAGGATTATGGTTAGGGTGAGGGTGAGGTTTAGGGTTAGATTTAGGGTTAGGGTGAGGATTAGGGTTAGGATTAGGGTGAGATTTTGGGTTCCACTTAAGTTTAGGGTTAGGGTGAGGGTTAGGGTTAGGTTGAGGGTTAGGTTTAGGGATAGTGTGATGTTTAGAGTTAGGGTTAGGGTTAGGTTTAGGATGAGGATTAGGGTTAGGATTAAGGTTAGGGTGAGGACTAGGGTGAAGTTGAGGGTTAGGGTTAGGGTTAGGGTGATGGTTTGGATGAGGGTTAGGGTTACAGTGAGGGTGAGGATTAGGATTAGGTTGAGTATTACTGTTAGGATTAGGGTTAGGTTGAGGGTGAGTGTTAGGATTAGGTTTAGGCTTAGGTTTAATGTTAGGATTAGTGTTATTGTTAGGGTTAGGGTTAGATTTATGGTAAGGTGAGGTGAGGGTGAGGGTGAAGGTTAGGGTTAGGGTTAGGGTGAGGTTTTTGGTTAGGGTTAGGATTAGGGTTAATGTGAGGGTGAGGTTTAGGGTTAGATTTTGGGGTAGGGGGAGTGTTAGTTCGAGGGTTAGGGTTAGGGTTAGGGTTACGGTTAAGGGTAGGTTGGTGGTTATGTTGAGGTTTTTTGTTAGGATTAGGGTTAGGGTTAGGATTAGGGTTAAGGTGAGGGTGAATGTGAGGGTTAGGGTTAGGCTTAGGCTTAGGCTTAGTGTTAGGCTGAGGGTGAGGTTGGGGGTGAGGTTTAGGGTTATGGTGAAGGTTAGGGTTGGGGTTAGGTTGAGGGTTAGAATGAGGTTTAGTGTTAGGATTAAGATTAGGGTGAGGGCTCGGGTGAGGGTGAGGATTAGGCTTAGGGTTAGGCTGAGCTTGAGGTTGAGGGTGAGGGTTTCGGTTATGGTGATGGTTAGGTTTATGGTTAGGGTGAGGGTTAGTATGAGGTTTAGGGTTAGGGTGTGGGTTAGGGTGATTATGATGGTAAGGGTAAAGGAGAGGTTTTGGCTGAGGGTGAGTGTTAAGGGTGAGGGTTAGGGTTATTTTTAGGGAAGGGTAAGGTTTAGTGTTAGGGTTAGGGTGAGAGTAAGATTGAGGATTCGGATTAGGGTTAGTGTGCGGTTTAGGGTGAGGATGAGGGTTAGGGTTAGGGTGAGGGTGAGGGATAGAATTAGGGTTAGTGTGAGGGCTAGGGTTTGGATGAGGTTTAGGTTTCGGGTTAGGGTGAAGGCTAGGGTGAGCTTTAGGTTGAGGTTTAGTGTTAGGGATAGGGTTAGGTTTAGGATTAGGGTTAGGGTGAAGGTGAGTGTGAGGGTTTGGGTTAGGGTTAAGATTAGGCTTAGGGTTAGGGTGAGGATTAGTGTTAGGGTTTGGGTTAAGGGGAGGGTGAGGCTGAGGATTACGTTTAGGTTTAGGGTTAGGGTTATGTTTAGGGTTAGGGTTATGTTTAGGGTTAGGATTAGGTTTAGGGTTAGGATTATGGTGAGGGTTATGTTTAGGATAGGGTTAGGCTTAGTGTTAGGCTGAGGGTGAGGGTGGGGGTAAGGATTAGGGTTAGGGTTAGGGTTTGGGTTAGGTTATTGTTAGGGTTAGGGTTAAGTTTGCGGTGAGGGTGAGGCTGCGGGTGAGGGTTATGGGTAGGGTTAGGGTTAATGTTATTGTTAGGGTTAGGGTTAAATTTACGGTGAGGTTGAGGGGAAGGGTGAGAGTTTGGGTTAAGGTGAGGTTTACGGTGAGGTTTAGGGTTAGGTTTAGGGTTAGGGTTAGGGTGAGGGTGAGTTTTAGGGTTAGATATAGAGTTAGGGGTAAGTTTAGGGTGAGGGTTATGGTTAGGGTTAGTGTTAGGCTTAGGGTAAGGGTGAGGTTTAGGTTGAGTTTAAGGGTAAGGGTTAGGGTTAGTGTTAGTGTGAGGGTTAGTGTTAGGGTTAGAGTTAGTGTTATGGTTAGCGTAATTGTTAGTTTGAGGGTTTGGGTTAGGGTGGGGGTTATGGTTAGGGTGAGGGTTGGTGTTAGGGTTAGGGTTATTGTTAGGGTTAGGGTTAGGGTTACTGTTACAGTGAGGGAGAGAGTGAGGGTTAGGGTAAGGGTTAGGATGAGGTTTAGGGTTATGTTAGGGTTAGATTTAGGGTTAGGGTGAGAGTGTGGTTTAGGTTTAGAGTTAGGCTTAGTGTTAGTTTTACGGTTAGGGTGAGGGTTAGGGTTAGGCTTAGGCTTAGGCTTAGGCTTAGGTTTAGGCCGAGCATGAGGTTGCAGGTGAGGGTTAGGATGAGGTTTAGGGTTAGGATTAGGTTTAGGGTTAGGGCTAGGGTGAGGGTTCGGTTGAGGGTTAGGTTTAGGGTTAGAGTTAGGTTTAGGATTAAGGGTAGGATGAGGTTGAGTGTGAGGGTTAGGGTTAGGGTTAGGTTTAGGCTTAGGGTTAGGGTGAGGGTTAAGATTAGGGTTTGGGTTATGTTGAGGGTGAGGCTGAGGATTAGGGTTTGGTTTAGGGTTAGATTTAGGGTTAGGTTTAGGGTTATTGTTAGGGTTAGGGTTAGAGTTACTGTGAGGTTGAGGATGAGGATGAGGGTTTAGGCTTTGGGTGAGGTTTAGGGTGAGGTTAAGTCTTAGGTTTAGGGTTAGGTTTAGGGTGAGGGTGAGGTTTAGGGTTAGAGTTAGGGTAAGGGGGAGGATTAGGGTTTGGTTTAGGGTTAAGGTGAGGGTTAGAATGAGGGTTAGGTTTAGGATTGGGGTTAGGGTGAGGGCTAGGGTGAGGTTGAGGTTTAGTGTTAGGGTGTGGTTTAGGGTTAGGTTTAGGGTTAGGGTCAGGGTGAGTTTGAGGTTTAGGGTTAGAGATAGGTTTATGAGGAGGGTTAGGGTGAGGGTTAGGTTTAGGGTTAGTGTTAGGGTTGGGTTAGGGTGAGCGTTAGGGTGAGGGTTCGTGTTAGGGATAGTGTTAGGTTTAGGATTAGGGTTAGGGTGAGGGTTAGTGTGAGGGTTAGGGTTAGGGTTAGGTTTAGGATTAGGGTTAGGCTGAGGTAGAGTGTAAGTGTGAGAGTTAGGGTAAGGGTTAGAGTTAGGGTTAGGTTTAGAGTTAGCCTTAAGGTGAGGTTTAGTGTTAGGGTTAGGGTTAGGGTGAGGGTTAGGTTTAGGGTTACGGTGAGGCTTAGGGTTAGGATTAGGCTTATGGTTAGGTTGAGGGTGGGGGTGGGGGTGAGGATTAGGGTAAAGGTTAGGGTTAGGGTTAGCTTATTGGTATTTTTATGGTTAGGGTAAAGTTTGCAGTGAGGTTGAGGTTGAAGGTGAGTGTTAGGTTTAGGGTGAGGTTTAGGGTTAGGTTTAAGGTTAGGTTGAGGGTGAGTTTGAGAGTTAGGGTTAGGCTTAGTTTTAGGGTGACGATTAATGTTAGTGTTTGGGTTAGGATAAGGCTGAGGATTAGGGTGAGGTTTAGGGTTAGGTTTAGGTTTAGGGTTAGGGTTAGGGTTAGTCTGAGGTGAGGGTGGGGGTGAGGATTAGGGTTAGGGTTTCGGATAAAATTAGGGTTATTGTTAGTGTTATGGTTTGGGTTTAGTATGTGGTGAGGGCGAGCCTGAGGTTGAGGGTTATGGTTAGGGTTAGGCTTAGTCTTAGGGTTAGGCTGAGGGTGAGTATGGGGGTGAGGAATAGGTTTTGGGTGATGGTTAGGGTTAGGGTTAGGTTGAGGGTGAGGATGAGGCTTTGATTTAGGATTAGGTTTAGGGTGAGGGCTAGGGTGAGGGTGAGGGTTAGGGTTAGGCTTAGGATTAGGCTTAGGCTTAGGGTTAGGCTTAGGGTGAGGGTGAGTTTGAGGGTTTGGGTTAGGGTGATGGATAGGGTTAGGGTTAGGTTGAGTGTTAGGATGAGGGTTAGGATTAGGGTGAGTGTTAGCCTGAATGTGACGGTAAGAATAAAGGTGAGGTTTAGGCTGAGGGTGAGTGTTCCCCTAAGGGTGAGGGTTAGGATTAGGTTGAGGTTTAGGGTAAGGATTAGGATGAGGGTTAGGGTGAGGGTGAGTGTTAGATTGAGGATCAGGGTTGGGGTTTGTGTGAGGTTTAGGTTGAGGATAAGGGTTAGGGTTAGGGTGAGGGTTAGGGTTAGGGTTATGCTTAGGGTTAGGATGAGGGTTAGGCTGAGGGTTAGGGTTATGATTAGGGTGAGGGTTAGGGTGAGGGTGAGGGTTAAGGTTGTTATAAGGGTTAAGTTCAGAATTAGGGTGACGGTGAGGTTTTGGGTGAGGGTTAGGTGGAGGGTTAGAGTTAGGGTTAAGGTGAGGGTTAGGGTAAGGAGTAGGGTTACGGTTAGGGTGACAGTTAGGTTTATTGTGAGAGTTAGGGTTAGGGTTAGGGTTAGGATTAGTTTGAGTGTAAGAATTAGCTGACTGTTCGGGTGAGGGTGAGGTTTAGGCTTAGGAATAGTGACAGGATTAGTGTAAATCTGAGGGTGAGGGTGAGGTTTAGGGTTAGGGTTAGGGTGAGGGCTTGGGTGAGGGTTAGGGCAAGGTTGCAGGTTAGGGTGAGAGTGATGGTAAGGGTAAAGGTGAGGGTTAGGCTGAGGGTGAGGGTTAAGATAAGGGTGAGTGTTAGGGTTAGGGTGAGGGTTAGGTTAAGGGTTCGGGTTATGATTAGGGTGAGTGTTAGTTTGAGGATTAGGGTTAGGGTTAGTGTGAGGTTTAGGGTGAGGTTGAGGGGTACGGTTAGGGTTAGGGTTAGGGTTAGAATTAGGGTTAGGGTGAGGAGTAGGATGAGGGTGAGGTTTAGGTTAGGGTTAGGGTTAAGGTTAGGGTGAAGTTTATGGTTACTGTGAGGGTTAGGGTTAGTGTGATGGTTAGGGTTAGAGTTAAGGTTAGTGTTAGGGTGAGGGTAAGTGTTAAGGTGAGGGTTTGGGTTAGGGTGAGGGTTATGTTTCCATTGAGAGTTAGGTTTAGGGTTAGGGTTATTGTTAGGGCTACGATTAGGATTAGGTTTAGGGTGTGGGTGAGTGTGTGGGTTAGGGTTAGGTTTAGGTTTAGGCTTAAAGTTAGGCTGAGGGTGAGGTTGAGGCTGAGGATTAGGGTAAGGTTGATGGTTAGGGTTTGGTTTAGGGTGAGGGTTAGGATGAGGTTTAGAGTTAGGATTAGGGTTTGGGTGAGGGCTAGGGTGAAGGTGAGGTTTAGGGTTATGTTTAGCTTGAGGTTTAGGGTTAGGGTTAGGGTTAGGGTTAAGGTGAGGCTGAGGTTTAGGTTTAGAGTTAGGGTTAGGGTGAGGGTTAGGTTTAGGGTTAATGTTCGGTTTAGGTTTAGGGTGAGGGTTAGGGTTAGGTTGAGGGTTAGGGCTAGGGGTATTTTCAGGGTTAGTGTTAAGGTGATGGTTAGGGTGAGGGTTAGGTTTAGGATTAGGATTATGCTTAGGGTTAGGTTGAGTGTGAGGTTTAGTGTTAGGGTTAGATTTAGGCATAGGCTTAGGCTGAGGGTGAGGGTGAGGGTTAGGTTTAGGGTTAGGTTTAGTATTAGGGTTAGGGTGAGATTTAGAGTACCGGTTAAGTTTAGGGTTAGGGTGAGGGTTAGGGTACGGCTTAAGGTGAGGTTGAGGGTTAGGGATAGGTTGAGCATTAGGGTTAGGTTAGGGTTAGGGTGAGGGTGAGGGTGAGGGTTAGTGTTAGTGTTAGGGTGAGATTGAGGGTGAGGGTTAGGGTTATTGTTAGGGTTAGGTTTAGGGAAGTGGCGCCGTAGCTCAAGTGGTAGAGCGCTCGCCTTGAGCTGAAGAGCGGAGGGACAAGCGCCCAGGCCCAGAGTTCAAGCCCCACAACCACCAAAAAAAAAGGGTTAGGTTTAGGATGAGTGTTAGGGTTAGGATTAGGGTTAGGGTGATGGCTAGCATGAGGGTGAGGTTTAGGGTTAAGGTTATGGTGAGGTTTAGGGTTAGGGTTAGGGTTAGGGTTAGGGTGAGGGTGAGCTTTACGGTTAGAGTTAGGGTTAGGGTGAGGCTGAGGGTGAGGGTTGGGTTAGGGTTAGGGTTAGGTGGAGGGTGAGTGTTAGGATTAGGGTTAATTTTAGTGTTAGGTTTAGGGTTAGGGTTAGGTTTAGGCTTAGGGTTAGGCTTAGGCACAGCATGAGGGTGAGGGTTAGTATTAGGGTAATAGTGAGGGTTAGGATGAGGTTTAGGGTTAGGATTAGGTTTAGGGTGAGGGCTAGTGTGAGGGTTAGGCTAAGGGTTAGGGTTAGGCTTAGGGTTACGGTGAGGGTTAGGGTTAAGATTTGTGTTAGGGTGAGGGTGAGGCTGAGAATTAGGGTTAGATTTAGGGTTAGGTTTAAGGTTTGTTTTAGGGTTAGGGTTAGGGTTAGGGTTACAGTTAGGGTTACAGGGAGGGTTAGGGTTAGGGTTAGGCTGAGGGTGAGGTTGGGGGTGAGGATTAGGGTTAGGGTTAAGTTTAGGGTTAGTCTTATTGTTAGTGTTATGGTTAGGGTTAAGTTTTCAGTGAGGGTGAGGCTGAGGGTGAGGGTTATGTTTAGGTTTTGGATTAGGGTTAGTGTTATTGTTATGGACAGATTTAGAGTTAGGGTGAGTTAGAGGGTGAGGGTTAGGGTTAGGGTTAGGGTGAGTTTTAGGGTTAGGGTGAGGGTGAGGTTTAGTGTTAGAGTTAGGGTTTGGTTGTGGGTTTGGGGGAAGTTTAGGGTTAGGGTTAGTGTTAGTGTTAGGGTGAGGGTGAGGGTCAGGTTGAGGTTTAGGGATAGGTTTAGGTTTAAGATTAGGGTTAGGGTGAGCATGAGTGTGAGGGTTAGGGTGAGGGTTAGGCTTAGGCTTTGGGTTAGGCTGATGGTGAGGGTGGGGGTGAGGATTAGGGTTAGGGTGATGGTTAGTGTTAGTCTTAGTGTTATTTTTAGAGTTAGCGTTAGAGTTATGGTGAGGGTGTGGGTGCGGGTGAGGGTTAGTGTTAGGATTAGGGTGGGGTTTAGGTTTAGGGTTAGGGTTAGGGTTAGGTGGAGGGGGAAGTTTAAGGTTAGATACAGGGTTAGGGGGAGGGTTAGGGGGAGGGTTAGGGTTAGGGTTTGTGTTAGGGTTAGGGTGAGGGTGAGGGTTAGGTTTAGGGTTAGGGTTATGGTGAGGTTTAGGGTTAGGGTTAGGGTTTGGTTTAGAGTTATGGTGAGGGTTTGGATGCGGGTGAGTGTGAGGGTTATGTTTAGGTTTCAGGTAAGTCTTGTGGTTAGGCTTAGGGTTAGGCTGAGTGTGAGGGTGGGTTTGAGTGTTAGGGTTAGGGTGAGGGTTTCGGATAGGTTTATAGGGAGGGTTAGGATGAGGGTTAGGGTTAGGATTAGGGTTAGGGTGAGGCCTAGGGTGAAGGTGAGGTTTAGGGTTATGGTTAGGGTGAGGTTTAGGTTTAGGTTTAGGGTTAGGGTTAGGGTGAGAGTGGGGTTTAGGGTTAGAGTTAGGGTTAAGGTGAGGCGGAGGTTGAGGGTTAGGGTAAGGGTTAGGATTAGGATTAGGGTAAGGGTAGGGCGAGTGAGAGGGTTAGGGTTAGGGTGAGGGTTAGGGTTAGGGTTAAGTTGAAAGTTAGGGTTCAGGTAAAGTTTAGTGTTAGGGTGAGGGTTAAGGTTAGCTTTAAGTTGAGCGTGAGGATAAGGATTAGTTTGAGGGTTAGGTTTAGGTTTAGGGTTAAGGTGAGGTTTAGGGTTAGGGTTAGGGTGAGTGTTAGGAAGAGAAGTAGGGTTAGGATTAGGGTTAGGATGAGGGCTAGGTTGAGGGTGAGTGTTAAGTTTAGTGTTAGGGTGACTTTTAGTGTTAGGGTTAGGGTTAGGTTGAGGGTTAGGATGAGGGTTAGGGTTAGAGTAAGTGTGAGGGTTAGGGTTAGGTTGAGGGTTAGGTTTGGGATTAGGGTTAGTGTGAGGTTGAATATTAGAATTAGGGTTAGGGTTAGGGTTATTGTTAGGGATAGGGTTAGGGTTACGATTATGGTGAGGTTGAGGTTTAGATTTAGGGTTAGGGTGAGGTTTTTAGTGTTATGGTTAGGGTTAGAGTTAGGGTTAGCGTGAGATTCGGGTTACTGTGAGGGTTAGTGTTAGGGGTAAGTTTTGGGTTGCGGTGAGGTTTATGGTTAGGGTTAGGTTTAGGATTAGGGTTAGGGTTATTGTTATGGTTAGGTTTAGGGTTACGGTTAGGGTGAGGGTAAGTGTGAGGTTTAGGCTTAGTGTTAGGTTTAGGCCTAGTTTTAGGGTTAGGGTTAGGATTACGGTTGGGGTTAGGGTGAGGTTTAGGTTTTGGTTTACTTTATAGTTAGGTTTAGGGTGAGGGTGGGATTTAGGGTTAGAGTTAGGATTAGGGTGAGGGTTAGAGTGGGGGTTAGGGTTAGGGTTCGGATTAGGCTGAGGGTTAAGGTGGGGGTCACGGTAAGGTTAAAGGTGAGGGTTAGTTCTAGGGTGAGGGTTACGGTAAGGGTCAGGGTTAGGGTTAGGGTGAGGGTTAGGCTGAGGCTGAGGGTTATACTGAGGATTAGTGTTAGGGTTAGTGTGAGATTTATGGTGAGGGTGAGTGTTAGGGTTATGGTGTGGGCTAGGGTGAGGGTGAGGATTAGGGTTAGTGTTAGGATTAGGCTGAGGGTGAGGTTGAGGGTAAGGGTTAGGGATAGGGTGAGTGTTAGGATTAGGGTTAGGGGGAGGGTTAGGATGAGGATTAGGGTTAGGATTAGGGTTAGGGTAAGGGCTAGGGTAAGGGTAGGTTTACAGCTACGGTTAGGGTCAGGTTTAGGGTTAGGGTTAGGCTAAGGGTTATGGTTAGGGTGAGGTTTAGGGTTTGAGTTAGGGTTAGGGTGAGGTTGAGGGTGAGGGTTAGGGTTAGGCTTAGTGTTAGGGTTAGGGTTAGGGTTAGGGTGAGGGTTAAGGTGAGATTGAGGGTTAAGGTTAGTGTTAGGGTTAGGCTTAGGATTAGGCTGAGTGTGAGGTTGATGCTGAGTGTTAGGGTTAGGGTGAGGGTTAGGGTTAGGGATATGAGGAGGGTTAGGATCAGGGTTAGGGTTAGGATTAGGGCTAAGGTGAGGGCTAGGGTGAGGGTGAGGTTTAGGGTTAGGTTTAGGTTGAGGTTTAGTGTTAGGAATAGAGGGAGGGTTAGGATGAGGGTTAGATTTAGGATTAGGGTTTGCCTGAGGGCTAGGGTGAGGTTGAAGGTTAGGGTAATTGTTAGGCTTAGGCTTAGGTTTAGGCTGAGCATGTGGTTGAGGGTGAGGATTAGATTTAGGGTTGGGTTGAGGTTTAGTGTTAGGCTTAAGGATAGAGTTCGTTTTAGGGTGAGGGTGAGGTTTAGGGGTAGAGTTAGGGTTAGGATGTGGGTTAGGTTTAGGGTGAGGGTTAGTGTGGGGGTCACGGTAAGGGTAAATGTGAAGTTTAGGCTGAGGGTGAGGGTTACGGTAAGGGTGAGGGTTAGGTGTAGGGTGAGGGTTAGGGTTAGGGTTAGGATGAGGCTGAGGCTAATATTGAGGATTATTTTTAGGGGTAGTGTGGGGTTTATGGTGAGGGTGAGGGTTAGGGTTAGGGTGAGGGTAGGGTTAGGTTTAGGGTGAGGTTTAGGGTTAAGGTGATGGTTAGGGATAGTGATAGTTTGAGGTTTAGGGTTAGGGTTAGGGTTAGGATTAATATTATGGTTAGGCTTAAGGTGAGGCTTAGGGTGAGGGTGAGAGTAAGGGTTAGGGTTTGATTGGGATTTACGTTAGGTTGAGTGTGAGGGTTAAGGTTAGGATAGGCTTAGGTTTAGGCTGAGGGTGAGGGTGAGTGTGAGGGTTAGAGTTAGGGTGAGGGATAGGGTTAGGGTGAGCGTTAGGGTTTGGGTTAAGTTTAGGGAAAAGGTGAGTGTTAGGGTAGGGGTTACAGTGAGGGTGAGGGTTAGATTTAGGTTGAGGGTTAGGGTTAGGGTTAGGGTTAGGGTTAGGGTGAGTGTTAGGGTTAGGGTAATTTTTAGGATGAGGTTTAAGATGAGTGTTAGGGTTAGGGTGAGGGCTAGCGTGAGGGTGAGTTTTAGGGTTAAGGTTAGGGTGAGGTTTAGGGTTAGGATTAGGGTTAGGGTTAGGGTGAGGGTGAGGTTTAGGGTTAGAGGTAGGGTTAGGTTGAGGCTGAGAGTGAGGGTTGGGTTAGGGTTAGGGTTAGGTTGACGGTGAGTGTTAGGATTAGGGTTAGGTTTAGGGTTAGGATTAATTTTATTGTTAGGGTTAGGGTTAGAGTTAAGGTGAGGTTGAGGGTGAGGGTGAGGGGTAGGTTTATTGTTAGGGTGAGTTTTAGGGTTAGGGTTAGTGTTAGGGTGAGGGTTAGGATGAGGGTTAGGGTTACGATAAGTGTGAGGGTTAGGGTAAGGTTTAGGGTAAGGATTAGGGTTAATGTGAGTTTGAGGGTTAGGATTAAGGTTAGGGTTAGGGTTATTGTTAGGTTTAATGTTACGGTTACAATGAAGTTGAGGGTTATAGTTATAGTTAGGGTGAGGTCTTTAGTGTTAGTGTTAGGGTTAGAGACAGGGTTAGGGTGAGTGTGAGGTTTAGGGGTAGAGTTAGTGTTAGAGTAATGGTTAGGGTGAGGGTTAGGGTTAGGGTGAGGGTTAGGGTTAGGGTAAGGGTGAGGGTGACGGTTAGAATGAGGATTAGTGTTAGGGTTTGTGTGAGTTTGAGAGTGAGGATGATGGTTAGGCTTAGGGTGAGGGCTAGGGTGAGGGTGAGGATTAGGTTTAGTGTTAGGGTGAGTTTAGGGTTAGGGTGAGGGTTATGGTTAGCGTTAGGGCTAGGTTTAGGTGTAGGTTTAGTGTTAGGGTTAAGGTTTGAGTTAGGGTAGGGTTAGGGTAAGTGTTTTTGTTAGGGTTATTATTAGGGTTAGGGTTAGGATGAGGTTTAAGTTTAGGTTTCGGTTTAGAGTTAGGGTTAGTGTGAGGGTGAGGTTTAGGGTTAGAGTTAGGGTGAGTGTTAGGGTTAGAGTTAGGGTGAGCGTTAGGGTTAGGGTTAGGCTTAGGCTTTGGCTTAGACTTAGTCCCAGCATGTGGGTGAGTGTTAGTGTTAGGGTTAGGGTGAGGGTTAAGGTTAGGGTTAGGGTGAGGATTAGGATGAGGTTTAGGGTTAGGATTAGGGTTAGGCTGAGGGCTAGGGTGAGGGTTAGGATGAGGGTTAGGCTTAGGGATAGGTTTCAGTTTAGGATTAGGTTTAGGGTGAGGGTGAACGTGAGGGTTAGAATTAGGGTTAGGTTTAGGCTTAGGGTTAGGGTGAAGGTTAGGTTTAGGGTTTGGTTAGGGTGAGAGTGAGGCTGAGGATTAGGGTTAGGTTTAGGTTTAGTTTTAATGTTAGTGTTAGGGTTAGGGTTACAGTAAGGGTTAGGGTTAGGGTTAGGGTTATTGTTAAGGTTAGGGTTAGGGTTACAGTTACAATGAGGGTGAGGGTGAGGATTAGCGTTAGCATTATGGTTAGATTTAGTGTTAGGGTTAGGGTTAGACTTAGGGTTAGGGTGAGGGTGAGGTTTAGGGGTAGAGTCAGGGTTAGGGTGAGTGTTAGGCTGAGGGTTAGTGTTAGCGTGAGTGTTAGGGTTAGGGGTAGTGTGATGGTGAGGGTTAGATTGAGGATTATTGTTAGGGTTAGTGTGAGGTTTAGGGTGAGGATGCGTGTTAGGGTTAGGGTGAGGGCTAGGGTGAGCGTGAGGGCTAGGGTTAGGTTTAGGGTGAGGTTTAGAGTTAGGGTGATGGTTAGATTTAGTGTGAGGGTTAGTGGTAGGGTTAGGGTGAGTGTTCGGTTGAGGGTAAATGTTAGGGTGAGGCTTAAGGTAAGGGTGAGAGTTAGGGTTAGGGTTATTGTTAGGGTTAGGTTTAGGGTTATGGTTAAGTTGAGGGTGAGGGTGAGGTTTAGGTTTAGGGTTGAGGATGAGTTTTAGGTTTAGGGTTAGGGTAAAGGTGAGAGTGAGGTTTAGGGTTAGAATTAGTGTTAGTGTTAGGGTTAGGGTTAGGGTGAGGGTTAGGGTTAGGGCTAGGCTTAGGCTTAGGCTTAGGCTTAGGCCGAGCATGAGGGTGAGGTTTAGGGTTAGGGTTAGAGTGAGGGTTAGGGTTAGGGTTAGGGTGAGGGTTAGGATGAGGTTTAGGGTTAGGATTAGGTTTAGGGTGAGGGCTAGGGTGAGGGTTAGGGTAAGGTATAGGGTTACATTTAGGATTAGGGTTAGGTTGAGCGTGAGGGTGAGTGTGAGGGTTAGGGTTAGGGTTAGTTTTATTGTTAGGGTTAGGGTTAGCGCTACGGAGTGGGTGAGGGTGCGGGTGAGGGGTAGGTTTAGTTTTAGGGTGGGGTTTAGGGTTTGGGTTATGGTTAGGTTTAGTGTGAGGGTGAGGTTTAGGGTTAGATATAGGGTTAGGGGGAGGGTTAGGGTGAGGGTTAGGGTGAGGCTTAGTGTTAGGGTTAGGGTGAGGGTGAGGGTTAGGTTAAGGTTTAGGGTTAGGGTTAGGGTTAGGGTTAGTGTGAGGCTTAGTGTTAAGGTTAGGGTTAGTGTTTGGGTGACGTTAAATATTAGGGTGAGCGTTTGGGTTAGGTGAGCGTTATGCTTTTGGTGAGGTTTAGTGTTAGTTTTAGGGTCAGGATTAGGGTGAGGCTGAGGCTTAGGTTTAAAGTTAGGATTAGAGTGAGGCTGAGGGTGAGGGTGAGGGTTAGGGTTAGGGTTATTGTTAGGGTTAAGGTTAATGTGATGGTTAGGTTGACGGTTAGGTTTAGTGTTAGAGTTAGGATTATTATTAGGCTTAGGGTTAGAATGAGTGTGAGGTTTAGGGTTAGGGTTAGAGTTAGCTTAGGGTTAGGCTGAGGGTGAGGGTGAGGTTTAGGGTTAGGGTGAGGTTTAGGTTTAGGTTTATGGTGAGAGTTAGGTTTCGGGTTAAGTTTAGGTTTAGGGTGAGTGTTAGGGTACAGGTTAAGGTGAGGGTGAGCATTAGGTTTAGGTTGAGCTTTAGGGTTAGGTTAGGATTAGGGTGAGGGTGAGGGTGAGGGTGAGGGTTAGTGATAGGGCGAGGGTCAGGATGAGGGTTAGGGTTAGGATTAGGGTTAGGGTGAGGGCTAGGGTGAAGGTTAGGGTAAGGTATAGGGTTACATTTAGGATTAGGTTTAGGTTGAGGGTGAGGGTGAGTGTGAGGGTTAGGGTTAGGGTTAGTGTTATTGTTAGGGTTAGGGTTAGCGCTACGGAGAGGGTGAGGGTGCGGGTGAGGGTTAGGTTTAGGGTTAGGGTGGGGTTTAGGGTTAGGGTTAGGGTTAGGGTTAGGGTTATTGTGAGGGTGAAGTTTACGGTTAGATATAGGGTTAGAGTGAGGCTTAGGGTAAGGGTTAGGTGAGGCTTAGTGTTAGGGTTAGGGTGAGGGTGAGGGTTAGGTTAAGGTTTAGGGTTAGGGTTAGGGTTAGAATTAGTGTGAGCATTAGTGTTAATGTTAGGGATAGTGTTTGGGTGAGGTTAAATATTAGGGTGAGGGTTTGGGTTAGTGTGAGGGTTATGCTTTGGGTGAGGTTTAGTGTTAGTTTTAGGGTTAGGGTTAGGGTGAGGCTGAGGCTTAGGGTTAAAGTTAGGGTTAGAGTGAGGCTGAGGGTGAGGGTGAGGGTTAGGGTTATTGTTAGGGTTAAGGTTAATGTGATGGTTAGGTTTACTGTGAGAGTTGGGGTTAGTGTGAGGGTTAGGATTAGGGATATGATTAGGGATAGGCTGAGGTTGAGGGTGAGGGTGAGGGTGAGGGTGAGGTTTAGGTTTATGGTTATGGTTAGGGTGAGGTCTAGGGTGAGGGTGAGTGTTAGGGTGAAGGTGAGAGTGAGAGTCTTGGTTAGGTAATGGTTAGGGTTAGGGTGAGGATTAGTTGAGGGTTAGGGTAAGGGTGAGCTTGAGGTTTAGGGTGTGGGTGAGCGTTAGGATTAGGGTGAGGGTTCGGGTGATGGTGAGGGTTAGGGTGAGGTAGAGGGTTAGGTTTAGGGTTAGGTGAGGGTTAGTATTAGGGTTTGGATTAGGGTGAGGGTTAGGATTAGGTTTAGGTTTTGGCTGAGGTTTAGGGTGAGGGTGAGGGTTAAGGTTAGGGTTAGGTTTGTGGTGTGCATAAGTGATAGCATGAGGGTTAGGGTGAGTGTTAGACTTAGCATTAGGGTTAGGGTGAGGGTTAGGGTGAGGATTAGGGTGAGTTTTAGGTTTAGGGTGAGGGTTAGGGTTAGGCTTTGCGTGAGGGTGACGGTGAGGTTGATGGTGAGGTTTAGAGTTACGGTGAGGATTCGGTTAAGTGTGAGGTTTAGGGTGAGGATGAGGTTAAGTGTTAGGATGAGGGTTAGGGTGAGGGTGAGGGTTAGGGTTAAGGTTCAGGTTAGGGTGAGGTTTAGGGTGAGGGTTAGGGTTATGATTAGGGTGAGGGTTAGGGTGAGGGTGAGGGTTAGGGTTGTTATACGGGTTAGGGTCAGAATTAGAGTGACGGTGAGGTTTTGGGTGAGTGTTAGGTTGAGGGTTAGAGTTAGAGTTAAGGTGAGGGTTAGGGTAAGGGGTAGGGTTACGGTTAGGGTGAGGGTTAGGTTTATTGTGAGAGTTAGGGTTAGGGTTAGGGTTAGGATTAGTTTGATAGTAAGAATTAGCTGACTGTTAGGGTGAGGGTGAGGTTTAGGGTTAGGAATAGTGATAGAATTAGTGTAAATCTGAGGGTGAGGGTGAGGTTTAGGGTTAGGGTTAAGGTGAGGGCTTGGGTGAGGGTTAGGGCAAGGTTGACGGTTAGGGTGAGAGTGATGGTAAGGGTAAAGTTGAGGGTTAGGCTGAGGGTGAGGGTTAAGATAAGGGTGAGTGTTAGGGTTAGGGTGAGGGTTAGGTTAAGGGTTTGGGTTACGGTTAGGGTGAGTGTTAGATTGAGGATTAGGGTTAGGGTTAGTGTGAGGTTTAGGGTGAGGTTGAGGGTTAGGGTTAGGGTTAGGGTTAGGGTTAGAATTAGGGTTAGGGTGAGGATTAGGATGAGGGTGAGGCTTAGGTTAGGGTTAGGGTGAAGGTTAGGGTGAAGTTTATGGTTACTGTGAGGGTTAGGATTAGTGTGAGGGTTAGGGTTAGAGTTAAGGTTAGTGTTATGGTGAGGGTAGGGTTTGGGTTAGGGTGAGGGTTATGTTTCGGTTGAGGGTTAGGTTTAGGGTTAGGGTTAAAGTTAGGCTGAGGGTGAGGTTAAGGCTGAGGATTAGGGTTAGGGTGATGGTTAGGGTTTGGGTTAGGGTGAGGGTTAGGATGAGCGTTAGAGTTAGGATTAGGGTTTGGGTGAGGGCTAGGGTGAAGGTGAGGTTTAGGGTTATATTTAGCGTGAGGTTTAGGGTTAGGGTTAGGGTTAGGGTTAAGGTGAGGCTGAGGTTTAGGTTTAGAATTAGGGTTAGGTTGAGGGTTAGGTTTAGGGTTAATGTTCGGTTTAGGTTTAGGGTGAGGGTTAGGGTTAGGGTGAGGGATAGGGTTAAGGCTGGGAGTAGGATTAGTGTTAGGGTGAGGGTGAGGGTGAGTGTACGGGTTAGGGTTAGGTTTAGGGTGAGCCTTAGGTTTAGGCTGAGGTTGAGGGTGAGGCTTAAGGTGAGGGTGAGGGTGAGGTTTAGGGTTAGAGTTAGGGTTAGTGTGAGGTTTAGTGTAAGGATTGCTGTTAGGATTAGGGTTAGGATGAGGGTTAGGGTGAGGGTTATGTTTTAGGATCGGGTTAGATTTAGGATTACGTTTAGCGTGAGTGTGAGTGTGAGGATTAGGGTTAGGGTTGGGCTGATGATGAGGGTGAGGGTTAGGGTTAGGGTGAGGGTTAGGGTTAGGTTTAGGGTGAGGTTAGGATGAGGTTTAGCGTTAGGATTATGGTTACGGTTAGGGCTAGGGTGAGGGTGAAGGTTAGGTTTAGGTTTAGGTTTAAGATTAGGGTTCGGGTTAGGTTAGGGTTAGGGTTAGGGTGCGGGCTAGGGTGAGGGTGAGGGTTAGGGTTAGGGTTAGTCTTAGACTTAGGGTTAGGCTGAGGGTGGGGTGAGGAATAGGGTTTGGGTGATGGTTAGGGTTAGGGTTATGGTGAGGTTTAGGATGAAGGTTCGGGTTAGGATTAGGTTTAGGATGAGGGGTAGGGTGAATATAAGGGTTATGGTTAGGCTTAGGCTTAGGGTGAGGCTGAGGATAAGGGTGGGGTTGAGGAATAGGTTTTGGGTGATGGTTAAGGTTAGGGTTAGGGTGAGGGTTAGGATGAGGGTTTGGGTTAGGATAAGTTTTAGGGTGAGGGCTTGGGTGAGGGTGAGGTTTAGGGTTAGGGTTCGCCTTTGGCATAGGTTTAGGCTGAGGGTGAGGGTGAGTGTGATTGATAGGGTTAGGGTGATGGATAGGGTTAGGGTTAGGGTGAGTGTTAGGATGAGTGTAAGTTTTAGGGTGAGGGTTAGGGTGAGCATGACGGTAACAGTAAAGGTGAGGTTTAGGCTGAGGGTGAGTGTTCCATTAAGGGTGAGGGTAAGGATTAATGTGAGGGTTAGCATAAGGGATAGGGTGAGGGTTAGGGTGAGGGTGAGGGTTAGGGTGAGGGTGAGGGTTAGATTGAGGATTAGGGTTAGGGTTAGTGTGAGGTTTACGGTGAGGATGATGGTTAGGCTTAGGATGAGGGTTATGGTTAGAATTAGGGTGAGAGTGAGGGCTACGGTTTGGGTGAGGGTTAGGGTTAGGGTTAGGGTTAGGGTGAGGTTTAGGATTAGGGTGAGAGTTAGGGTTACTGTGAGGGTTAGTGTTAGAGTTAGGGTTAGGGTAAGGGTTAGGGTAAGTGTTTTGGTGAGGGTTAGTGTTAGGGTGAGTGTTATGTTTAGGGTGAGGTTTAGGGTTAGGTTTAGGGTTATTGTTAAGTTTAGGGTTAGGGTTACAGTGTGGATGAGGGTGAGGGTTAGGGTTAGGGTGAGGTTTAGTGTTAGGTTAGGGTTTTAGTTAGGGTTAGGGTTAGGGTGAGTTTTAGGGTTAGAGTTAGGGTTAGGTTGAGGGTTAGGGATAGGATTAGGGTTATGATTAGGGTTAGGGTGAGGGCTAGGGTGACGGTGAGGGTTAGGGTTAGTGTTAGGGTGAGTTTTAGTGTTAGGGTTAGGGTTAGGGTGAGCTTTTGAATGAGGTTTAGGGTTACAGTGAGGGTGAGGGTTAGGTTTAGATTTAGGGTTAGGGTGAGCGTTAGCATTAGAGTTAGTTTTAGGTTTAGGGTTATTGTGAGGTTAGGGTTAGGGTGACGGTTAGGGTTAGGGCTGGGATTAGGATTAGTGTTAGGGTGAGGGTGAGTGTGAGTGTGAGGATTCAGGTTAGGGTCGGGCTTAGGTTTAGGCTGAGGTTGAGGGTCAGGATTAAGGTGAGGGTGAGGGTGAGGTTTAGGGTTAGAGTTAGGGTTAGTGTGAAGGTTAATGTTAGGATTGGTGTTATGGTTAGGGTTAGGGTGAGGGTTAGGTTGAGGGTTATGGTTAGGGATCGGGTTAGATATAGGATTAGGGTTAGCTTGAGTGTGAGTATGAGGGTTAGTGTTAGGGTTAGGTTTAGGGTTAGGCTGAGTGTGAGGGTGAGGGTTAGGGTTAGGTTGAGGTTTAGGGTTAGGGTTAGGGTGAGGTTTAGGATGAGGTATAGGGTTAGGATTAGGGTTAGGGTTAAGGTGAGGGTTAATGTTAGGGTAAGGGTGATGGTTAGGGTTATTGTTAGTGTTATGGTTAGGGTTAAGTTTGTGGTGAGGTTGAGGCTGAGGGTGGGTATTAGGGTTAGGGTTAGGATTAGGATTAGGGTTAGTGTTAGGGTTAGGATTAGTGTTATTGTTAAGGTTAGAGTTAGAGTTATGGTGAGGGTGAGAGTGAGGGGGAGAGTGAGGGTAAGGGTTAGGGTTAGGGTTAGGGTGAGGTTTCGGGTTAGGGTTAGGGTAGGGTGACGGTTAGGGTTAGTGTGAGGTTTAGTGTTTGGGTTAGGGTTAGTGTTAGGGTAAGGTAAGTGTTAGGGTGAGGGTAAGGGTTATGGTGAGGGTTAGGGTTAGAATGAGGGTTACAGTTAGGGTTAGGGTCATTGTTAGCGTAAGGTGTTTGGGTGAGGATCAGGGTTAGGGTGAGGTTTAGGGTTAGAATGTGGTTTAGGGTTAGGGTTAGTGTTATTTTTAGGGTTAGGGTTAGGATTATGGTTAGGGTGAGGACTAGGGTGAGGGTGAGGTTTAGGGTTAGGGTTAGGCTTATGCTTAGGTTTAGACTGAGGCTGAGTGTGAGGTTGAGGGTTACGGTTAGCATGATGGTTAGGGTTATGTTTAGGGTGAGGGTTAGAATGAGGGTTAGGGTTAGGGTGAGGGTTAGGGTGAGTGTGACAGTAAGGGTAAAGGTGAGGGTTAAGGTTAGGGTGAGAGTTAGGGTGAGGATTAGGGTTAGGGTTAGGGTGAGGGTGAGGTTAAATTGAGTATCAGTGTTAGGGTTAGTGTGAGGTTTAGGGTGAGGATGAGGGTTAGGGTTAGTGTGAGGGCTATGTTGAGGGTGAGGGTTAGGTTTAGGGTTATGTTGAAGTTTACGGTTAAGGTGATGGTTAGGGTTAGTGTGACAGTGTTAGTATTAGGGTTAGTTTTAGGGTGAGGGTTAGCATTAGGGTGAGGTTTATGTTTAGGGTTAGTGTTAGCGTTAGGGTTAGTGTTAGGGTGAGGCTGAGGGTTAGGATTAGTGTTATGGTTAGGGTTATTGTTAGTGTTATCATGAAGGTTAAGTTTACAGTGAGGTTGAGGCTGAGGGTGAGGTTTAGGGTTAGGTTAGGGTAAGGTTTAGGGTTAGGATTAGTGTTAGTGTTAGGGTGAGGGCTTGGTTTAGGTTGAGGTTTACTGTCAAGGTGAGGGTTAGGGTTAGGGTTAAGGTTCGGGTTAGTGTTATTGTTAGGGGTAAGGTTAGAGTTACTGTGAGGATGAGGGTGAGGGTGAGTGTGAAAGTTAGGGTTAGGGTTAGCCTTAGTCTTAGGTTTAGTCCTAGCGTGAGGGTGAGGTTAAGGGTTAGGATTAGGGTGATTGTTAGGGTTTTAGGGTTAGGGTGAAGGTTAGGGTGAGGTTTAGGTTTAGGATTAGGGCTAAGGTGAGGGCTAGGGTGTGGGTGAGGGTTAGGGTTAGCATTAGGGTGACGTTTAGGGTTAGGATTAAGTTTAGGGTTAGGGTGAGTGTTAGTGTGAGGGTTACGGTGAGGGTGAGGGTTAGGGTTAGGGTGAGGGTTAGGGTTAGGGTTAGGGTGAGGGTTAGGGTTAGATTAGGGATAGGGTTAGGGTTATTGTTAGTGTTATGGTTAGGTTTAAGTTTATGGTGAGGTTGAGGCTCAGGGTGAGGGTTAGGGTTAGGGTGAGGTTTAGGTTAGGGTTAAGGTTAGGGTTAGTGTGAGGGTTTGGGTTAGGGTTAGGGTTAAGGTGAGGGTGAGGGTGAGGGTTAGGGTTAGGGTTAGTGTCATTGTTAGGGTTATTGTTTGAGTTACAGTGAGGGTGAGGATAAGGGTTAGGGTTAGGGTGAGGTTTAGGGTTAGGATTAGGGTTAGGGTGAAGTTGAGGGTGAGGTTTAGGGTTAGAATTAGTGTTAGGTTGAGTGTTAGGGTTAGTGTTAGAGTGAGGGTTAGGATGAGTGTTAGGGTTAGGGTTAGGATTAGGATTAGGGTTAATGTTAGGGTGAGTGATTGTGTTAGGCTTAGGGATAGGGTTAGGCTTAGCCTTAACCTGAGGGTGAGGGTTAGGGTGAGGGTTAGAGTTAGGCTTATGTTGAGTGTGAGGGTTAGGGTTAGGGTGAGGATCAGTGTTAGGATTAGGGTTAGGGTTATTGTTAGTGTTATGGTTAAGGTTAAGTTTACGGTTAGGGTGAGGCTGACGTTGAGGTTTTGGGTTATGCTTAGGGTGAGGTTTAGGGTTAGGGTTAGGGTTAGGGTTAGTGTTATTGTTAGAGTTAGGGTTAGAGTTACAGTGAGGGTGAGGTTGAGGGTTAGATTTAGTTTTAGGGTGAGGGTTAGGGTGAGGGTGAAGTTTAGGGTTAGAGTTAGAGTTAGGGGGATTGTTAGGGGGAGGGAAAGGTTGAGGTTTAGGGTTAGTGTTAGGGTTGGGTTTAGGATTAGGGTTATGGTAAGGCTGAGTGTGAGGGTTAGGGTTAGGATTAGGCTTACGCTTAGGGTTAGGCTGAGGGTGAGGGTGGGGTTGAGGATTATTTTAAGGGTGATGGTTAGGGTTAGGGATAGGTTTAGGGTTAGGATTAGGGATAGGATGATGTCTAGGGTGAGGGTGAGGGTTAGGGTTAGGGTTAGGCTTAGGGTTATGGTCAGGGTGAGTGTTAGGATGAGAGTTAGGCTTAGGGTGAGGGTTAGGGTGAGGGTGCAGGTAAGGGTAAAGGTGAGAGTTAGGCTGAGAGTGAGGATTAAGTTAAGGGTGAGGGTTAGGTTTAGGGTGAGGGTTAGGGTTAGGGTTAAGGTGAAGGTGAGGTTTATATTGAGGATTCGTTTTAGGTTTAGTGTGAGGTTTAGGATGAGGATGAGGGTTAGGGTTAGGGTGAGGGCTAGGGTGAGGGTGAGGGTGAGGGTTACTGTGAGTGCTACTGTTAGGGTTAGGTGTAGTGTTAGGGTGAATTTAAGTGTTAGTGTGAGGGTTAGGTTTAGAGTGAGTGTTATGTTTAGAATGAGGGTTAGGGTTAGGGTTAGGGTTACTATTAGGGTTAGGATTAGGTTTACTGTTAAGTTGAGTGTGAGGTTTAGGATTAGGTTGAGGGTTAGGTTTATGTTTAGGGTTAGGTTTAGATTTAGGGTTACGGTGAGGGTGAGGTTTAGGGTTAGAGTTAGCTTTTGTGTTAGGGTTAGGGTTAGGTTGAGGGTTAGTGTTAAGGTTAGGTTTAGGCTTAAGCTTATGCTTAGCGTTAGGCTTAGGCCGAGCATGAGGGTGAGGGTTAGGGTTAAGGTTAGGGTGAGGGTGAGGGTTAGGGTTATGGTGAGGGTTAAGATGAGATTTAGGGTTAGGATTAGAGTTAGAGTGAGCGCTAGTTTGAGGGTTACTGTGAGGGTTAGGGTTAGGTTTAGGATTAGGTGTAGGTTGAGGGTGAGTGTGAGGGTTAGGGTTAGGGTTAGGGTTAGTGTTAGGGTGAGTGTTAGGGTTAGGGTTTGGTTTAGGGTGAGGGGGAGGGTTAGGTTTAGGGTTAGGGTGAGGGTGAGGGAAAGGATTAGATTTAGGGTTAGTGTGAGTGTTAGGATTATGTTGAAGTTATGGTTAGGGTGAGTGTTAGGGTTAGGGTTAGGTTTAGGGTGAGCACTAGGGTGAGGGTGAGGTTTACGGTTAGGGTGAGGGTGAGGTTTAGGGTGAGGGTGAGGTTTAGGGTTAGTGTGAGGGTTATGGGTAGGGGTAGGGTGCGGGTTAGCGTTAGGGTGAGGGTTAGGTTTAGGGTTAGGTTTAGAGTGACGGTTAGGGTGAGCGTTAGGGTTAGGATTAGTGTTAGGGTATGTGCCAGGGTGAGTGTTAGGGTTAGGGTTAGGGTGATTGTGAGGGTTAGTATTAGGGTTAGGGTGAGGTTTAGGATTAGGGTCAGGGGTAGCGTTAGGATGAGGGTGAGGGTTAGGGTTCAGGTTTGGGTGAGGGTCAGGGTTAGGTTTGGGGTGAGTGTTAAGTTGAGGACGAAGGTGAGGGTGAGGGTTAGGGTTAAGGTTAGGCTTAGGGTGAGGGTTAGGTTGAGGTTTAGGTTAAGGGTTAGGGTTAGGGTTAGGATTAGGGTTAGAGTGAGGGTGAGTGTGAGGGTTATGGTTAGGGTTAGTCTTTGGCTGAGGGTTAGGCTGAGGGTGAATGTGGGGTTGAGGTTTAGGTTTAGAGTGATTGTTCAGGTTATCGTTAGGTTGAGGGTTAGGATGTGGGTTAGGGTTAGGATTTGGGTTAGGGTGAGGGCTAGGGTGAGGGTGAGGTTTAGGGTTCGGAATAGGGTGAGGTTTAGGGTTAGGGTTAGGGTGAGGTTGAGGTTTTTGGTTAAGGTGAGGCTGAGGCTGAGGGTTAGAGTTAAGGTTAGGATTAGGATTAGGGTAAGGGTTAGGGTGAGTGTGAGGGTTAGCGTTAGGTTTAGGGTTCGGCTTAGGGTTACACTGAGGGTGAGGGTGAGGGTGAGGTTTTGGGTTTGAGTGAGGTTTAGGGTTATGTTTAGGGTGACAGTTAGGGTTCAGGTTAAGTTTAGGGTTAGGGTGGGGGTTAGGATTACGGTTACCTTGAGCTTTAGGTTTAGGGTTAGGTTGAGCGTTAGGGTTAGGTTTACGTTTAGGGTGAGGGCTAGGGTGAGGGTGAGGGTTAGGGTTAGTGTTAGGGTGAGGTTTCGGGTTACGGTTAGGTTTAGGATGAGGGTTAGGATGAGGGTTAGGGTTACGGTAAGGGTGATGGTTAGGGTTAAGGGGAGGGTTATTGTTAGTGTTATTGTTAGGGTGAGGGTAAGTGTTAGGGTAAGGTTTAGGTTTAGGGTGACGTTTAGCATCAGGCTTAGGGTTAGGGTTAGGGGGAGGGGGATGTTTAGGGTTAGAGTTAAGGTTAGGGTGAATGTTAAGTTTAGGGTTAGGGTTAGGGATAGGGTGAGGTTTAGGGTTTGGTTAAGGTTAGAGTTAGGGTTAGGGTGAGGGTGAGATTTAGGTTTAGAGTTAGGGTTAGGGTGAGGGTTAGGTTGAGGGTTAGGGTTAGGCTTAGTGTTAGGGTTAGTGTGAGGGTGAGAGTTAGGGGGAGGGTTAGGATTAGGGTTACGGTTAGGGTGAGGATTAGTGTTAGGTTAAGGGTGAGTGTGTGTGTTAGGTTAGGTTTAGGGTTAGGCTTAAGTTTAGGCTGAGGGTGAGGTTGAAGGTGAGGATTAGGGTTAGGGTTAGTATTAGGGTTAGGGTTAGGGTGAGGGTGAGGTATAGTGTTAGGGTTAGGTTTCGAGTTAGGGTTAGTGATTAGTGTTATGGTTAGGTTGAGTGTTAGGGGGAGGGTTAGGGTTAGGGTTAGGTTTAGCGTTAGGGTTAGGGTGAGGGTGAGGTTTAGAGTTATAATTAGGGTTAGGGTGAGGCTGAGGGTGATGCTTAGGGGTTAGGGTTAGTGTTAGGGTTAGGGTTAGGGTGAGGGTTAGGATGAGTGTGAGGGTTAATGTTAGGGTTAGGGTTAGCCTTAGGTTCAGGCTGAGGGTGAGGGTGAGGGTGAGGTTTAGGTTTAGAGTTAGGGTTAGTGTTAGGGTTAGGGTTAGCATGAGGGTGAGATTAATGGTTAGGGTGAGGTTTAGGGTGGGGTTGACGGTAAGGGTAAATGTGAGGTTTAGGCTGAGGGTGGGGGTTACTGAAAGTGTGAGGGTTAGGGTTAGGGTGAGGTTTATGGTGAGGGGTAGAGTGAGGCTGAGGGTTAGATTGAGGATTAGTGTTAGGGTTAGGGTGAGGTTTAGGGGGAGGATGAGTGTTAGGGTTAGGGTGAGAACTAGGCTGAGGGTGAGGGTTAGGGTTAGGCTTAGTTTTAGGGTTAGGGTGATGGTTAGGGTTAGTGTGAGGATCAGTCTTAGTGTTAGGGTTTGTTTTAGGGTGAGGGAAAGTGTTAGGGTGAGGGTTAGGGTTAGGTTGAGGGTTATGGTGAGGGTGAGGGTGATGGTTAGGGTTAGGGTTAGGATGAGGTTTAGGTTTAGGTTTAGAGTTAGAGTTAGGGTTATGGTGAGAGTTAGGTTTAGGTTTAGTGTTAGGGTTAGTGTTAGGGTTAGTGTTAGGGTGAGGGTCAGGTGTACCGTTAGGCTTAGGCTTAGGCTTAGGCTTAGTCCGAGCATGAGGGTGAGGGTTAGCTCGAGGGTGAAGCTGAGGATTAGGTTTAGGTTTAGTGTTAGGGTTAAGTTTAGGTTTAGGTTTAGGTACAGGTTTAGGGTTAGGGTTCGGGTTACGGTTAGGGTTAGGGTTAGGGTTAGGCTTAGGCTTAGGGTTAGGCTGAAGATGAGGGTGGGGGTGAGAATTAGGGTTAGGGTTAGGGTTATTGTTAGTGTTATGGTTAGGGTTAAGATTGCGGTTAGGGGGGCTGGGAAGGTGGCTCAGTGGTAGAGCGCTTGCCTTGCATGCTCGAGTCCCTGGGTTCGATTCCTCAGCCCCACATAAGCAAAAAGAAAAAAGCCGGAAGTGGCGCTGTGGCTCAAGTGGTAGAGTGCTAGCCTTGAGCTGAAGAGCTGAAGGACAGCGCCCAGGCCCAGAGTTCAGGCTCCACGACCGGACCCAAAAAAAAAAAAAAAAAAAAAAAAGATTGCGGTTAGGTTGAGGCTGAAGATGAGGGTTATGGTTAGTGTTAGGGTTAGTTTTATTGTTAGGGTTAGGGTTAGAGTTACGGTGAGGAGGAGGGTGAGGGTGAGGGTGAGGTTTAGGGTGAGGTTTAGGGTTAGGGTTAGGTTTAGGGTGAGGGTGAGGTTTAGGGTTAGAGTTATGGTTAGGGGGAGAGTTAGGGTAAGGTTTAGGGTTAGGGTTAGTGTTCGGGTTAGGGTGAGGGTGAGGGTTAGGTTGAGGTTTAGGGATAGGGTTAGGGTTAGGTTTATGCTTAGGGTGAGGTTGAGTGTGAAGCTTAGTGTGAGGGTTAGGCTTAGGCTTAGGGTTAGGCTGACTGTGAGGGTGGAGGTGAAGATTAGGTTTAGGGTGATGGTTAGGGTTAGGGTTAGGGTTATTTTTAGGGTTAGGGTTATAGTTATGGTGAAGTTGAGGGTGCGGGTGAGGATTAGGGTTAGGGTTACGCTGGTGTTTAGGGTTAAGGTTAGGGTTAGTGTGAGGGTGAAGTTTACGTTTAGATATAGGGTTACGGGAAGAGGGATGGTGAGGTTTAGGGTTACGGTTAGTGATAGGGTTAGGGTGATGGTGAGGGTTAGGTTGAGGTTTAGGGTTAGGGTTAGGGTTAGGGTTAGTGTGAGTGTTAGCTTTAGGGTTAGGGTTAGTGTTAGGTTGAGGGTAAGATTTAGGGTGAGGGTTTGGGATAGGGTGAGGTTGATGGTTAGGTTGAGGGTTAGGATTAGTGTTAGGGTTATTGTTAGGGGTAGGTTTAGGGTTACAGTTACGGTGAGGGTGAGGGTGAGTGTTAGAGTTAGGGTTAGGGTGAGGTTGAGGGTTAGGGTTTGGGTTAGGGTTAGAGTTAGGTTTAGGGTGAGGGTGAGATTTAGGGTTAGATTTAAGGTTAGGGTGAGGGTTGGGGTGAGGGTTAGGGTTAGGGTTAGTGTTAGGCTTAGGGTGAGGGCTAGGATGAGGGTTAGTGTTAGGGTGAGGGTTACGGTTATGTTTAGGGTGAGAGATAGTGGTCAGGTTAAGTTTAGGTTTAGGTTGAGGATTAGGGTAAGGATCATGGTGAGTGTGAAGGTTAGGGCTAGGTTGAGGGATAGGGGTTAGCTTTAGGGTTAGGGTGAGTGTGAGTGTGAGGGTTAGGCTTAGTGTTAGGGTGAGGGTTAGTGTGAGGGTTAGGGTTAGTGTTAGGGTTATTGTTAGGTTTAGGGTTAGGGTGAGTGTGAGGTTAATTTTAGAGTTAGGGTTAGGGTGGGGCTGAGGTGAGGGTTAGGTTTAGGGTTAGTGTTGGAGTTAGGGTTAGGGTGAGTGTTAGGGTGAGGGAGAGGGTTAGGTTTAGGGTTAGGATTAGGGTTAGGGTAAAGGTTAGGGTGAGTGTGAGGGTTAGGGTTAGGGTTGGGGTGAGGGTAAGTGTTAGGGTGAGGGTTAGGATTAGGGTGAAGGATATGGTTAGGATGAGGGTTAGGGTTAGGTTTTGGTTTATTGTTAGGGTTAGGTTTAGGATTATTGTTAGGGTAAGGTTTACATTTACGGTTACTGTGAGGGTGAGGGTTAGGGGTAGGGTTAGGCTGAGGTTTAGGGTTTGGATTAGGGTTAGAGTTAGGGTTAGGGTGATTGTAAGGTTTAGGCTTAGAGTCAGTGTTAGAGTGAGGGGTAGGTTGAGGGTTAGGGTTAGGGTTAGTGTTAGGGTTAGGGTTACGGTGAGTGTTAGGGGAAGGGAGAGGGTTAGGGTTAGGTTTAGGATTAGGGTTAGGGTGAGGGTGAGTGTGTGGGTTAGGGTTAGGTTGAGGGTTAGACTTAGGGTTAGGCTTAGGGTGAGTTTGTGTGTTAACGTTAGGTTTAGGGTTAGGCTTCGGGTTAGGCTGAGGGTGAAGTTGAGGGTGAGAACGTTAGGGTTAAGGTGAGGGTTATGCTTAGGTTTATGGGGAGGGTTAGGATGAGGATTAGGGTTAGGATTAGGGTTAGGGTGAGGGTTAGGGTGGGGGTGAGGTTTAGGTTTAGGGTTAGGGTGAGGTTTATTATTAGGTTTAGGGTTAGGGTCAGGGTGACGTTTAGGGTTAGAGTAAGGGTTAGGGTGAGGCTGTGGGTGTGGGTTAGGTTTAGGGTTAATATTAGGGTTAGGGTTATGGTGAGGGTTAGGGTGAGCGTGAGGGTTAGGGTTAGTGTTAGCATTAGGATTAGTTTTAAGGTTAGTGTGAGTGTGAGGGTTAGGGTTAAGGTTTGGCTAGGCTTAAGCTGAGGGTGAGGGTGAGGGTGAGCGTTCCGGTTAGGGTGAGGGTTAAGATTAGGGTTAGGGGGAGTGTTAGGATGAGGGTTCGGCTTAGTATTAGGGTTGGGGGAGGGCTAGGCTGAGGGTGAGGTTTATGTTTAGGGTTAGGGTGAGGTATAGGGTTAGGTGTAGGTTGAGGGTGAGATTATGGTTAGTGTTAGGGTTAGGTTGAGGCTGAGGGTGAGGTTTAGGGTTAGGGTTAGTGTTAGGGTTAGGGTTAAGGTGAGGGATAGGGTGAGGGTGAGGGTTAGGGTTATTTTTAGGATTAGGATTAGGGTAAGGGTTAGGGTGAGTGTGAGGGTTATTGTTACGGTTAGGCTTAGGCTTAGGCTAACCTGAGGGTGAGGGTGAGGTTTAGGCATAGGGTGAGGGTTAGGGTTAGGGTTAGGTTTAGGGTGAGTGTTAGAATGAGGATTAGGCTTAGGATTAGGGTGAGGGTGAGGGCTAGGGTGAGGATGAGGTTTAGGGTTAAGGTTAGGGTTAGGGTGAGGTTTAGGTTTAGAGTTAGGGTGAGAAGGAGGTTTAGGTTTAGAGTTAGGGTTAGGGTGAGGCTGGGGGTTTGGGTTAGGGTTAGTGTTAGATTTAGGGTTAGGGTAAGGGTTAGGGTGATGGTGAGGGTTATGCTTAGTGTTGGGATTAGGGTTAGGGTAAGGTTTAGGGTGAGTGTGAGAATTAGGATTAGGTTTAGGGTTAGGCTGAGGATGATGGTGAGGGTGAGGTTTAGGGTTATGCTGAGGGTTAGGTTTAGGGATAAGGTGAGAGTTATGGTTCCAGTTAAGTTTAGGGTTAGGGTGAGGGTTAGGGTTAGGTTTACGGTGAGAGTGAGGGTTAGGATTAGGTTGAGGGTTAGGGTTAGGGTTAAGGCTAGGGTTAGGGTGAGGGTTAGGGTTAGGGTTAGGGTGAGGGTTAGGATGAGATTTAATGTTAAGATTAGGGTTAGGGTGAGGACAAGGGTGAGGGTGAGGGTTAGGGTTAGGATGAGGTTTAGAGTTAGGCTTAGGGTTAGGGTTAGGTTGTGGGTGAGGTTTAGGGTTAGAGTTAGGGTTAGTGTTCGGGATAGGGTTAGGTGAGGGTTCGGGTTAGGCTTAGGCTTAGGCTTAGGCTTAGGCAGAGCATGAGGTTGAGGCTTATAGTTAGGGTCAGGGTGAGGGTTAGGGTTAGGGTGAGTTTGTGGGTGACGGTGAGGGTTAGTGTTAGGCTTAGTGTGAGTGTTAGGGTTAGGGTGAGGGTTATGGTTAGGGTGAGGGTTAGTGTTAGGGTTGGGCTTAAGCTTAGTCTTAGTGTAAGGCTGAGTGTTAGGGTGAGGGTGAGTGTGAGGGTTAGGGTTAGTGTTAGGGTTAGGCTTAATGGTAGTCTGAGGGAGAGGGTGAGGGTGAGGTTTAGGGTTAGGGTGAGGGTGAGGTTTAGGTTTAGAGTTTGTGTTAAGGTGAGGGTTAGTGTGAGGCTTAGTGTTAGGGTTAGTTTTTGGGTTAGGTTTTAGCCTGATTTTTAGGGTGAGGTTTAGGGTTAGGGATAGGGTTAGTTGTAGGATTAGGGTTTGGGTGAGGGTGAGTGTGAGGGTTAGAGTTCGGTTAATGTTAGGGTTAGGCTTAGGTTTAGGCTGAGGGTGAGGGTGAGGGTTAGGGTTAGGGTTAGGGTGAGGGTTAGGATGAGGGTTAGGTTTAGGATTAGGGTTAATGTGAGGGCTATTGTGAGGGTGAGGATTAGGGTTAGGGTTAAGTTTAGGGATAGGGTGAGGGATAGGATTAGGGTTTGGTTTAAGGTGAGGGTTCCGGTTAGGGTTAGGGTGAGGGTTAGCATGAGGGTTCCAGTTAGGATTAGGTTTAGGATGAGGGCTATGGTGAGCGAGTGGATTAGGGTTAGGTTTAGGTTGAGGTTTATTGATCGGGTTAGGTTTAGAGTTAGGGTGAGGATTAGGGTTAGGGTTATGGTGAGGCTCAGGGTTAGGTCTAGTTTGAGGGTTAGAATCAGGTTTATGGTTAGGGTGAGGGTTAGGGTTAGGGTTAGGGTGAGGGTTAGGATGAGGTTTAGGGTTACAATTAGTGTTAGGGTGAGGGCTAGGGAGATTGTGAGTGTTAGTGTTAGGGTTAGGGTGAGGTTTAGGGTTAATATTAAGGGTAGGGTTAGGGTGAGGGTTAAGGTTCAGGTTTGGGTGAGGGTGAGGCTTAGGTTTGGGGTGAGGGTTAGGGTGAGGACTAAGGTAAGGGTGAGGTTTAGGGTTAGGGTTATTTTTAGGGTGAGGGTTAGGTTGAGGTTTAGGTTTAGGGTTAGGGTTAGGGTTAGGATTAGGGTTAGGGTGAGGGTGAGTGTGAGGGTTAGGGTTAGGCTTAGTCTTAGGCTTAGGCTTAGTGTTAGGCTGAGGGTGAGGGTGGGGATGAGGATTAGGTTTAGAGTGCTGGTTTAGTTTATGGTTAGATTTAGTTTTAGGATGAGGGATAGGGTTAGGATTAGAGTTAGGGTGAGGGCTAGGGTGCGTGTGAGGTTTAGGGATAGGTTTAGGCTTAGGCTTAGGGTTAGCCGGAGGTTGAAGGATAGGGTGAGGGTTAGGGTTACGGTTAGGGTGAGGGTTAGGATGAGAGTTAGTGTTAGGGTGAGGGTTAGGATGAGGGTGACAATTAGAATAACGGTGAGGGTTAAGCTGAGGGTAAAGTTTAAGGTAAGGGTGAGGTTTCTGGTTATGGTTAATGTGAAGTACAGGGTTAGATTGAGGATTAGTGTTAGGGTTAGTGTGAGGTTTATTGTGAGGAAGAGGGTTAGTGTTAGGGTGAGGGCTAAGTTGAAGTTGAGGGTTAGAGTTAGGGTTAGGGTGAGGTTTAGGTTTAGGGTGATGGTTAGCATTAGTGTGAGGGTTAGTGTTAGGGTTAGTGTCAGTGTTAGGGTGAGGGTAAGTGTTAGGTTAAGGTTTAGGTTTAGGGTGAGGTTTAGGATTATGGTTAGTGTTAGGGTTAGCGTGAGGGTGAGGTTAAAGTTTAGAGTTAGGGTTAGGGTGACGGTTAGGATTAGGGTTAGGGTTAGTGTTAGGGTAAGGGTTAGGGTGAGGTTTAGTGTGGGGGTGTGGGTTAGTGATAGGGTTAGGATTAGGATTAGCGTTAAAGTGAGTGTGCGTGTGAAGTTAAGGGTTAGGGTTAGGGTTAGGATTAGAGTTAGGGTGAGGGTGAGGATGAGGGTTAGTGTTAGGGTGAGGGTTAGGGTTAGAGTTAGGGTTAGGTTGAGGGTGAGGTTGAGGGTGAGGGTTAGGGTTATTGTTAATCTTAGGGTTAGGCTGAGGTTGAGGTTGAGGGTGAGAAAGTTAGGGTTAGGGTGAGGGTTAGGCTTAGGATTATGGGGAGGTTTAGGATGAGGTTTAGGGTTAGGATTAGGGTTAAGGTGAGGGCGAGGCTCAGGGTGAGTTTGAGTTTTAGGGTTAGGGTGAGGTTTAGGTTTAGGGTTAGGGTTAGAGTGAGGGTCAGGGTGACGTTTATTGTTAGAGTAAGGATTAGGGTGAATCTGAGGGTGTGGGTTAGGTTTATGGTTAATGTTAGGGTTAGGGTTAAGGTGAGGGTTCGGGTGAGGGTTCGGGTTAGGGTTAGTATTAGGGTTAGCGTTAGCGTGAGTGTGAGGGTTAGGGTTAGGGTTAGGCTTAGGCTTAGGCTGAGGGTGAGGTTGAGGGTGAGGGTTAGGGTTAGGTTGAAGGTTAGAGCTATGTTTAGGGTGAGAGTTAGGGTTCGGGTTAAGTTTAGGGTTAGGGTGTAAGTTAGGGTAAGGCCAACGGTGAGGGTGAGGGTTGGGGTTATGTTGAGGGTTAGGGTTAGGGTTAGGGTTAGAGTGAGGGTGAGGGTGAGGGTTAGGGTGAGGGTGAGTTTTTGGATTAGGGTTAGGTTTAAGGTTAGGGTTAGGTTTAGGGTTAGGATTAGTGTTATTTTTAGGGTTAGGGTTAGAGTTACGTGAGGGTGAGGGTGAGGGTGAGGGTTAGGGATAGGGTTAGGGTGAGGTTTAGGTTAAGAGTGAGGGTAAGGTTTATAGTTAGATTTAGGGTTAGGGGGAGGGTTAGGTCGAAGGTTAGGGTTAGGGTTAGTGTTAGGGTTAATGTTAGGGTGAGGGTCATTTTGAGGTTTAGGGTTAGGCTTAGGGTTAGGTTTAGGATTAGTGTTAGGTTTAGAGTTACGGTGAGGTTGAAGTTGAGGGTGAGTGTGAAGGTTAGGGTGAGGTTTAGGGTTAGGGTTAGGATTAGGGTTAGGGTGAGGGTGAGGTTGATGTTTAGGGTTAGGGTTAGGGTTAGGATTAGGTTTAAGGTGAGGGTGAGTGTGAGGGTTAGTGATAGGTTAGGCTTAGGCTTAGGCTTAGGCTGAGGGTGAGGTTGGGGGTGAGGATTAGGGCTAGGGTGATGGTTACGGTTAGTGTTAAGGTGAGGGTTAGTTTGTGGGTTAGGGTTAGGGATAGGGTTACTGTGAGGGCTAGGGTGAGGATTAGGGTAAGTCTTAGGATTTGGCTTAGGCTTATTCTGAGTGTGTTTTTGAGGTTGAGGGTTAGTTTTAGGGTGATGCTTAGGTTGACGGTTAGAATGTGTTTTAGGTTTAGGGTGAGGGTTAGGGTGAGGTTTATGTTAAGGGCAATGGTTAGGTTAAGGCTTAGTGTGAGGGTTAAGATAAAGGTGAGGTTTAGGGTTAGGGTGAGGGTCTGGGTTAGAATTAGGGTGAGGTCTAGGGTGAGGGTGAGGGTTAGGGTTAGGGGTAGGGTTAGGGTGAGGTTTAGGGTTAAGGTGAGGCTTATGGTTAGTGTGAGGGTTAGGGTTTGTGTTAGGTTTATTGTTAGGTTTAGTGTTACGGTTACGGTTACAGTGAAGGTGAGGGTGAGGTTTAGGGTTAGGGTTAGATTTAGGGCTAGTGTGAGGGTTAGGTTGAGGGTTAGGGATAGGGTTAATTTTGGGGTTAGTGTTAGTGTGAGAGTTAGGGGGACGTTCAGGGTTAGGGTTTGGATTAGAGTTAGGGTGAGGGTGAGTGTGTGTGTTAGGGTTTGGTTTTGGGTTAAGTTTAGGGTTAGGGAGAGGTTTTGGATGAAGGTTAGGGTTACAATGAGGGTGAGGTGAGGTTTAGTGTGAGGGTTAGGGTTAGGATTAGGGTTAGGCTTAGGGTTAAGGTTAGGTTTAGGGTTAGGATTAGTGTTATTGTTAGGGTTAGGGTTAGAGTTACGGAGAGCATGAGAATGAGGATTACGTTTAGGGTTAGGGTGAGGTTTAGGGTTGGGGTTATGGTGAATGTGAGGTTTAGGCTAAGATTGAGGGCTATTGTTAAGGTTAGGGTGAGGGTTAGGGTTAGGTTTAGGGTGATGGTTAGGATGAGGATTAGGGTTAGGATTAAGATTAGGGTGAAGGCTTCGGTGAGGGTGAGGGTTACAGTTAGTTTTAGGGTGAGGTTTAGGGTTAGGGTTATGGTTAGGGTGAGGTTTAGGATGAGGTTTATGGTTACGGTAAGGGTGAGGGTTAGGGTTAGGGTAGGTTTGGGGTTAGGGTTAGGTTTAGGTTTAGGATTAGTGTTATTGTTAGGCTTAGGGTTAGATTTAAGGTGAGGGTGACAGTGCGGTTCAGGCTTAGGCTTACGCTTAGGGATAGGCTGAGTGTGAGGTTGAGGGTGAGGGTTAGGGTTAGGGTGATGGTTAGGTTTACGTTTAGGGTTAGCATTAGGATGAGGTTTATGGTAAGGTTAAATGTGAGGTTTAGTCTGTGGGTGAGGATTAAGATTAGGATGAGGGTAAGGGTTAGGTTTAGGTTTAGGGTAAGGATGAGGGTTAGGGTTAGGGTGAGTGTTAGATTGAGGATTAGGGTTAGGGTTAATGTGAGGTTTAGGGTAAGTGTGAGGGTTAGGGTTAGAGTGAGGGTGAGGGTTAGATTTAGTGTTAGGGAGAGGGCTAGGGTAAGGGTGAGGGTTAGGGTTAGTGTTAGGGTGAGGTTTAGGATTAGGGTGAGGGTTAGGGTTAGTGTGAGTGTTAGAGTTAGGTTTAGGGTTAGTGTTAGGGTGAGGGTAATTGTTAGGTTGAGGGTAATTGTTATGGTGAAGGTGAGAGTTTGTGTTAGGCTTATTGTTAGGGATAGGGTTAGGGTTAGGGTTACAGTGAAGGTGAGGGTGAGGGTTAGGGTTAGGGTGAGAGTTAGGGTTAGGGTGAAGATTAGGATGAGGTTAAGGGTTAGGATTACTCTTAGGGTTAGTGCTAGTGTGAGAGTTAGGGGGACGTTCAGGGGTAGGGTTAGGGTCAGGATTAGAGTTAGGGTGAGGGTGAGTGTGTGTGTTAGGGTTCGGTTTTGGGTTAGGGTTAGGTTTAGGATTAGGGTTACGATTAGGGTTATGGTGAGGGTGAGGTTCATGGTTAGACTTAGGGTTAGGGGGAGGGTTAGGTCGAGGGTTAGGGTTAGGGTTATTGTTAGGGTTATGGTTAGTTTGAGGGTTAGGTTGAGGTTTACCGTTAGGGTTAGGGTTAGGGTGAGGGTGGGTTTTAGGGTTAGAGTTAGGGTTAGGGTGAGGCTGAGGATGAAGGTTAGGGTTAGGGTTAGTGTTAGAGTTAGGGATAGAGTGAGGGTTAGGGTGAGGGTGATGGTTAAGCTTAGGGTTAGGATTAGGATTAGGATAAGGGTGAGTGTGAGGGTTAGGTTTAGGGATAGGGTTAGGCTTAGGGTTTTGCTGAGGGCGAGGGTGAGGGTGAGGATTTGGTTTAGGTTGAGTGATAGGATTAGGGATAGGGTGAGAGTTAGGGTTCGGGTTAAGTTTAGGGTTAGGCTGAGGGTTAGGGTTGGGGTTATGGTGAACGTATTGGTTAGGGTAAGGTTGAGGGCTATTGTTAAGGTTAGGGTGAGGGTTAGGGTTAGGTTTAGGGTGATGGTTAGGATGAGGATTAGGGTTAGGATTAAGATTAGGGTGAAGGCTACGGTGAGGGTGAGGGTTAGGGTTAGTGGTAGGGTGAGTTTTAAGGTTAGGGTTAGGTTTAGGGTGAGGGTTAGGATGAGGGTTAGGGTTACAGTAAGGGTGAGGGTTAGGGTTAGGGTGAGGGTTAGGGTTAGGGTGAGGGTTAGGGTTAGGTTTAGGATTAGGTTTAGGGTGAGGGTGAGGTTTGGGGTTAGGTTTAGGTTTAGGTTTAGGATTAGTGTTATTGTTAGGGTTAGGGTTAGATTTAAGGTGAGGGTGACGGTGAGGTTCAGGCTTAGGCTTATGCTTAGGGATAGGCTGAGTGTGAGGTTTAGGGTGAGGGTTAGGGTTAGGGCGATGGTTAGGTTTATGCTTAGGGTTAGCATTAGGATGAGGTTTATGGTAAGGGTAAATGTGAGGTTTAGGCTGTGGGTGAGGATTACGATTAGGATGAGGGTAAGGGTTAGGTTTAGGTTTAGGGTAAGGATGAGATTTAGGGTTAGGGTGAGGGTTAGATTGAGGATTAGTGTTAGGGTGAGTGTGAGGTTTAGGGCGAGTATGAGGGTTAGGGTTAGGATGAGGGTGAGGGTTAGAATTAGTGTTAGGGTGAGGGCTAGGGTCAGGGTGAGGGTTAGGGTTAGGGTTAGGGTGAGGTTTAGGATTAGGGTGAGGGTTAGGGTTAGTGTGAGGGTTAGGGTGGGGCTGACAGTTAGGGTAAACGCAAGGGTTAGACTGAGGGTGAGGGTTACGGTTAGGGTGAGGGTTAGGGTTAGGGTGAGGGATAGGGTTAGTGGTGGGGTGAGAGTGAGGTTTAGATTGAGGATTTGTGTTACGGCTAGTGTGAGGTTTAGGGTGAGGATGAGGGTAAGGTTTAGGGTGAGGGCTAGGGTGAGGGTGAGGGTTAGGGTTAGGGTTAGGATGAGGTTTAGGTTTAGGTTTAGGGTTAGAGTTAGGGTTAGGTTTAGAGTGAGGTTTAGGGTTAGTGTTAGAGTTAGTGTTAGGGTTAGTTTTAGGGTGAGGGATAGGTTTAGGCTTAGGCTTAGGCTGAGCATGAGGGTGAGGGTTAGGGTTAGGATTAGGGTGAGGGTTAGGTTTGGAATTAGGGTGAGGTTTAGGATGAGGTTTCGGGTCAGGTTTAGGGTTAAGTTGACGGCTAGGGTGAGGGTTAAGGTAAGGGTTAGGGTTAGTGATAGGGTTAGGTTTAGGATTAGGTTTAGGGTGAGGGTGAGTGTGAGGGTTAGGGTTAGTGTTAGGCCTAGGGTTAGGGTTAGGGTGAGGGTTAAGTTTAGGGTTTGGGTTAGGGTGAATGTGAGGCTGAGGATTAGCATTAGGTTTAGGGTTAGTGTTAGGTTTAGGGTTAGGGTTAGGCTTAGGGTTAGTCTGAGGGTGACAGTGGGGTTGAGGATTAGGGTTAGGGTTAGGGTTCGGGATTGGGTTATTGTTAGTGTTATGGTTAGGGTTCAGTTTGCGGTGACGGTGAGGTTAAGGGTGAGGGTTATGGTTAGGGTTAGGGTTAGGCTTAGGCTTAGGTTTAGGCTAAGGGTGACAGTGGGGGTGAGGATTTGGTTTAGGGTTAGGGTTAGGTTTATTGTTAGTGTTATGGTTAGGGTTATGTTTGTGGTGAGGGTTATGGTTATGGTTAGGGTTAGGGTTAGGTTTAGGGTTATTGTTAGGGTTAGGTTTAGAGTTACGATGAGGTTGAGGGTGAGGGTGAGGGTAAGTGTTAGGGTGAGGTTTAGGGTGAGGTTTAGGGATAGGGTTAGGTTTAGGTTGAGGGGAGGTTTAGGGTTAGACTTAGGGTTAGGGTGAGGTTTAGCGTGAGGGTTAGGGTTAGGGTTATGGTGAGGGTTAGGTTGAGGGTTAATTTAAGGCATAGCTTAGGCTTAGGCTTAGGCTGAGAGTGAGGTTGAGGGTGAGGGTTAGGTTTAGGGTGATGTTTAGGTTTACAGTTAGGGTGAGGTTTAGGATGAGGTTTAGGGTTAGTGTGATGGTTAGGGTGTGGATGATGTTAAGGGTAAAGGTGAGGTTTAGGCTGAGGATGAGGGTTAAGATAAGGGTGAGTGTTAGGTTTAGGTTTAGGGGTAGTGTAAGGGTTAGGGTTATGTTAGGGTTAGGGTTAATGTTTAGTGAGGGTTAGATTGAGGATTAGGTTTAGGCTTAATGTGATGCTTAGGGTAAGGATGAGGGTTAGGGTTAGGGTGAGGGTGAGGGTTAGAATTAGGGTTAGGGTGAGGGCTAGAGTGAGTGTGAGAGTTAGGGTTAGTGTTAGGGTTTAGGTGAGGTTTAGGATTAGGGTGAGGGTTAGGGTTAGTGTGAGGGTGAGTGTTAGGGTTAGGGTTAGTGTTAGGGTGAGTGTGTTATGGTGAGGGTTAGGGTTAGGGTGAGGGTTATGGTTAGGGTGAGGGTTAGGGTTAGTGTGGGTGTGAGGGTGAGGTTTATGGTTAGATATAGGGTTAGGAGGAGGGTTAGGGTGAGGGTTAGGTTTATGGTCAATGTTATGTTTAGGGAGAGGGTGAGGTTTAGGTTTAGGTTTAGTGCTAGGATTAGGGTTAGCGTTAGTGTGAGTGTTAGTGTTAGGTTTAGGTTTAGTGTTAGAGTGAGGGTAAGTGTGAGAGTGAGGGTTTGGGTTAGGGTGAGGGTTATGTTTAGGGTGAGGGTTGGGATTAGGTTTAAGTATATTGTTAGGGTGAGGTTTAGGTTTACGGTGAGGGTGAGGGTGAGGGTGAGGGTTAGGGATAGGGTGAGGTTTAGGATTTGGGTTAGGGTTAGAGTTAGGTTTAGGGTGAGGGTGAACATTAGGGTTAGGGTGAGGGTGAGGTTGAGGTTTAGGGTAAGGGTTAGTGTTAGGGTTAGTGTTAGGGTGAGAGTTAGGAGGAGTGTTAGGGTTGGGGATAGGGTTAGGATTAGGGTTAGGGTAAGGGTGAGTGTGTGTGTTAGCGTTAGCTTTACGGTTAGGCTTAGGGTTAGGCTGCGGGTGAGGTTGAGGGTGAGGCTCAGGATTAGGGTGAGGGTTAAGGTTAGGGTTAGTGTGAGGGTTAGGGTTAAGATAAAGGTTAGGGGGAGGGGCTAGGGTGATGGTTAGGTTTAGGGTTAGGGTTAGGGTTAGGGTTAGGTTTCGGTTTAGGGTTAGGGTTAGAGTAAGGGTGAGGGTGAGATTTAGGGTTAGAGTTCTGCTTAGGGTTAGGCTGAGTGTGTGTGTTAGGGTTAGGGTTAGTGATGGGGTTAGGGTGAAGGTGAGGGTGAGGGTGAGGGTGAATATTAGGGTTAGGTTTAGGATTAGGATTAGGGTTAGTGTTATGGTGAGTGTGAGGGTTAGGATTAGGGTTAGGCTTAGGCTTAGGCTGAGGCTGAGGGTGAGGGTGGAGGTGAGGGTTAGGGTGAGGGTTAGGTTTAGTGTTAGGGTGAGAGTTGGGGTTCAGGTTAAGATTAGGTTTAGGGTGAGCATTAGGGTAGGGTGTACAGTGAGGATGAGGTTTAGGTTTAGGGTTAGATTTAGGGTTAGGGGAGGGTTAGTTCGTGAGTTAATGTTAGGGTTAGGGTTAGGGTTAAGTTTAGGTTGAGGGTTAGGTTGAGGTTAAGGGTTAGGGTCAGAGTTAGGGTTAAGATTAGGCTTAGGGTGAGGGTGATTGTGAGGGTAAGGGTTAGGGTTATGCTTAGGCTTAGGGTTAGGCTGAGTGTGAGGGTGGGTGTGAGGATTAGGGTTAGGGTTATGGTTAGGGTTTGGTTTAGGGTTTGGGTTAAGGTTAGAGTTAGGTTTAGGGTTAGGGTGAGGTTTAGGGTTAGAGTTAGGGTTAGGGTGAGGGCTAGGTTGAGGGTTAGGGTTAGGGTTAGGGTGCGACTTTGGGGGAGGTTTAGGGTTAGGGATAGGTTTAGGTTTCAGGTTAGGGTGAGTGTGAGTGTGTGGGTTAGGGTTAGGTTTAGGGTTAGGCTTAGGGTTAGGCTGAGGGTGAGTGTTAGGGTTAGGGTTAGGGTGAGGTTTAGGGTTAAGGTTAGGGTTAGTGTGAGGGTTAGGGTGCGGATGAGGGTTAGGGTTAGCATGAGTATCAGGGTTAGAATTAAGGTTAGGGTGTGGGTTCTGTTAAGTTTAGGGTTAGGGTGAAGTTTAGGGTTATGGTGAGGTTTGGGTTTAGTGTGAGGTTTAGTGTTAAGGTGAGGGTAATTGTTAGGGTGAGGTTTAGGGTTAGGGTGAGGGTTATCATTAGGGTGAGGTTTAGGGTTAGGGTTAGGTTTATTGTTAGGGTTTGGGTTACGGTTACGGTTACGGTGAGGGTTAGGGTGATGATAAGGTTTAGGGTTAGGGTTAGTGTGAGATTTAAGGTTACGGTTAGGGTTAGATTTAGGGTTAGGTTGAAGTTGTGGTTTAGGGTTACAGTTAGGGTTAGGATGAGGGTTATGGTTAAGGTTAGGGTTAGTGTTAGGGTTAGGGTTAGGGTGAGGGTTAGGGTTAGTGATAGGGTTAGGATTAGGTTTAGGGTTTAGATGAGGGTGAGTGTGAGGGCTAGGGTTAGTGTTAGGTTTAAGCTTAGATTTAGGCTGAGGGTGAGCCTGAAGGTGAGGAATAGGTTTAGCGTGCCGGTTACGGTTAGGGTTAGGGTTAGAGTTAAGCTTAAGGTGAGGTTTAGGGTTAGGGTTAGGGTTAAGTTTCTGGTAAAGGTGAGGGTTAGAGTTAGCATTAGGGTAAGGGTGAGGGGTAGGGTTAGGTTTAGGGTGAGTGTTAGCGTTAATGTGAGGTTTAGGGTTAGGGTTAGGGTTAGTTTGAGGGTTAGGTTGAGGGTTAGATTTGGGTTAGGGTTAGGGTGAGTATGAAGTATAGGGTGAAGTTTAGGTTAGGCTTAGTGTTAGGATTAGGGTGAGGTTAAGGGTTAGGGTGAGGGTTAGTCTTAGGGTTAGGGTGAGGGTTAAGATTAGCTTTAGGGTTTCAGTGACGGTGAGGGTTAATGTTAGGGTGAGGGTTAGGTTTAGGTTTATGGTTAGGTGATGGTGATGTTTAAGATTAGGGTTAGGGTTATTGTAAGTGTTATTTTTAGGGTTACATTTGCAGTGCGGGTGAAGGTTAGGGTTAGGTTTAGGGTTAGTTTTAGGGTTAGGTTTAGTGTTAATGTTAGGGTTAGGTTTAGACTTATTGTTTGGGTGAAGGTGGGGGTGAGGATGAGGGTTAGCGTTAGGGATAGGGTGAGGTTTAGGGTTAGGGTTAGGATTAGTGATAGGGTCAGGGTGAGGTTTAGGGTTAGTCTTAGGTTGAGGGGGAGGTTTAGCGTGAGGGTTAGGGTTAGGGTTAGGGATAGGATTAGGTTTAGGGTGAGGGTGAGTGTGAGGGTTAGGGTTAGGATTAGTCTTAGGCTTACGGTTAGGCTGAGGGTGAGGGTGGGTTTGAGTATTAGGCTTAGGGTGATGGTGAGCCTTAGGGTTAGGGTGAGGGTTAGGATGAGGTTTATGGTTAGGATTAGTGTTAGGGTAAGGGCTAGCATGAGGGTGAGGTTTAGGGTTACGGTTAGGTTTAGGCTGAGGGTGATGGTGAGGGTGAACTTTAGGGTTATGGTGATGGATAGGTTTAGTGTAAGGGTGAGGGTTAGGATGTGGGTTCGGGTTACGGTGAGGGTTAGTAGGAGTGTGACGGTAAGAGTAAAAGTGAGGGTTACAGTAAGGGTGAGGGTTAGGGTAAGGGTTAGGGTTAGGGTTAGATTGAGGATTAGGGTTAGGGGTAATGTGAGGTTTTGGGAGAGGATGAGGGTTGGGGTGAGGTTTAGGTTTAGAATTAGGGTTAAGGTGAGTTCTAGCGTTAGGGTGAGGGTTAGGGTTAAGGTTAAGTTTAGGTTGAGGTTTAGGGTGAGGGGTAGGGTTAGGTTTAGGGTGAGGGTTAGGTTTAGTTTGAGGGTTATGGTTCGGGTGAGTGTGAGGATGAGGTTAAGGTTTATGGAGAGGGTTAGGGTGAGGGTGAGGGTTAGGGTTAGTGTTAGGGTGAGGGTGAGGGTTAGGATTAGGTTTAGGTTTAGGGTGAGGTTTAGGGTGAGGGTGAGGGTTAAAGTTAGGGTTATGTTTGTGGTGTGGGTAAGTGATAGCATGAGGTTTAGGGTTAGTGTTAGAGTTAACATTAGGTTTAGGGTGAGGGTTAGGTTTAGGGTTAGGGTGAGGGTGCGGGTCAGAGTGAGGGTTAAGGTGAAGATTAGGATGAGTTTTAGGGTTAGGGTGAGAGTTAAGGTTACGTTAGCTTGAGCGTGAGGTTGAGGGTTAGGGTTTGGGTGAGGGTTAGGTTTAGGATCAGAATTAGTTTTATGGTTAGGGTGTAGGTTAGGGTTAGGGTAAGGGGTAGGGTTAGGGGTGGGATTAGGATTAGGGTTAGGTTGAGGGTGAGTGTGAGGGTTAGTTTTAGGGTTAGGGTTTGGCTTAGGTTTAGGCTTAGGGTGAGGTTGAGGGTTAGGGTTAGGGTGAGGTTAAGGTTTATGGTTTGGATTAGGGTTAGGGTGCAGGCTAGGGTGAGGGTGAGAGTTAGGGTTAGGGTTAGGCTTAGGCTTAGGGTTAGGCTGAGGGTGAGGGTGGGTGTGAGAAATAGGTTTTGGGTGATGGTTAGCGTTAGGGTTAGGGTGAGGGATAGGATGAGGGTTAGGGTTAGGATTTGGTTTAGGTTTAGGGCTAGGGTGAGGGTGAGGGTTAGGGTTAAACATAGGGTTAGATTTAGGATTAAGGGTAGGATGAGGGTGAGTGTGAGGGTTAGGGTTAGAGATAGGCCTAGGCTTAGCTTTAGGCTGAGGGTGAGGGTGAGGTTTAGGGTTAAGGTGAGGGTTAGGGTTAGGGTGAGGGTGAGGGTTAGGGTTGGGGTTAGGGTTAGAGTGAAGGTTAGGTTGAGGGGTAGTGTTAGGTTTAGGGTGAGGATTAGGGATAGTGTGAGGGTTAGGGTTTGAGTGAGGGTAAGGGTCAGGTGAGGTTTAGGGTTAGGGTGAGGTTTAGCATTAGGGTTAGGGTCAGGTTTAATGTTAGGTTGGAAGTCAGGGTTAGGGTGAGTGTTAGGGTGAGAGTTAGGGTTAAGGTAAGTGATTGGGTTAGGGTTAGGGTGAGGGTTATGTTTAGGGTGATGTGTAGAATGAGGTTGAGGGTTAGGGTGAGGGCGACAATGAAGGTTAAGGTATGGATGCGGGTTAGTGTTAGGGTAAGTGTTAATATTACGGTTAGGGTTAGGGTGACGGTGAGGGTAAGGGTTAGGTTTATGGTGAGGGTTAGGGTTAGAGTTAGGGTGAGGGATAGGGTGAGGGGTAGGGTTAGAGTTAAGGTTACGGTTAGTGTGAGGGTTAGGGTTAGGGTGAGGATAAGGTAAGCGTGAGGGTTGGAGTGAGGGTGAGGTTTACGGTTACTGTTAGGGTGAGGGTTAGACTTAGGGTTATGTTTATTTTGAGGGTGAGAGTTTGAGTTAGGATGAGTGTTCTTGAGAGTGTGAGAGTTAGGGTTTGGGTGAGGGTTAGGGTTAGGGTGAGTGTTAGGGTGATGGTGAGGGTGAGGGTTAGGGTTGGGGTTAGGGTTAGAGTGAGAAGTAGGGTGAGGTATAGGGTTAGGGTTAGGGTGAGAGTTAGGTTTACTGTGAGGGTTAGGGTTAGGGTGAGGTTTAGGGTTACTGTGAGTGTTCAAGTTAGGATTAGGCTTAGTGTTAGGGTGAGGGTAAGGGTTAGGTTGAGGGTTAGGGTTAGAGTGAGGGTTAGGGTTAATGTGAGGGTTAGGGTTAGGGTTAGGCTTAGGCTTAGGCATAGGTTTAGGCTGAGGGTGATGGTGAGGGTGAGGGTTAGTGTTATGGTGATAGATATGGTTACAGTAAGGGTGAGGGTTAGGTTTAGGTTGAGGGTTAGTGTGAGGGTTAGGGTTAGGGTTAGATTGAGGATTAGGTTTAGGGGTAGTGTGAGGTTTAGGGTGACGATGAGGGTTAGGGTGAGGTTTAGGGTTAGAATTAGGGTTAGGGTGAGGGCTAGCATGAGGCTGAGGTTTAGGGTTAGGGTTAAGTTTAGTTTGAGGGTTAGGGTGAGGGGTAGGTTTAGGTTTAGGGTGAGGGTTACGGTTAGGGTGAGGGTGAGGGTGAGGGTAAGGGTTTTTGTGAGGGTTAGGGTGAGGGTGAGGTTTAGGGTGAGGTTGAGCGTTAGGATTAGGTTTAGGGTTAGGGTGACGTTTAGGGTGAGGTTTAGGGTTAAGGTTAGGGTTAGGTTTATGGTGTCGTTAAGTGATAGCCTGAGGGTTAGGGTGAGTGTTACAGTTAGCATTAGGGTTAGGCTGAGGGTTAGGTTTAGGTTTAGGGTGAGGTTGCAGGTGAGAGTGAGGTTTAAGGTCAGGATTAGGGTGTGGTTTAGGGTTAGGGTGAGGGTTAGGGTTAGGGTTAGTGTGAGGGTGGCGGTGAGGGTGACGATTAGGGTTAGAGTTATGGTGAGGGTTCTGTTAAGTTTGAGGTTTAGGGTGAGGATGAGGTTAAGGGTTAGGGTGAGGTGTTATTGTTAGGGTTAGGGTTAGGGTTAGGGTTACGGTTACTATGAGGGTGAGTGTGGGGGTTAGGGCTAGGGTGACGTTTAGTGTTAGGGTTATGGTTAGAGTTAGGGTTAGTGTGAGGATGAGGTTTAGGGGTAGAGTTATGTTTAGGGTGGGGGTTAGTGTGAGGGTTAGGTTTATCGTAAGGTTTATGGTGGGGGTGACGGTAAGGATAAAGGTGAGAGTTAGGCCGAAGGTGAGGGTTACGGTAAGGGTGAGGATTCGGGTTATGGTGAGGGTTAGGGAAAGTGTAATGGTGAGGGTGAGGTTTAGATTGATTATTAGTGTTAGGGTTAGTGTGAGGTTTAGGGTGAGGATGAGGGTTAGGGTTAGGGTGAGGGCGAGGTTGAGGGTGAGGTTTAGGGTTAGTGTTAGGGTGTGGTTTAGGGTTAGGGTGATGGTTAGGGTTAGTGTGAGGTTTAGTGTTAGGGTTAGGGTTAGTGTTAGGTTGGAAGTTAGGGTTAGGGTGAGTGTTAGGGTGAGTGTTAGGGTTAAGATAAGTGATAGGTTTAGGGTTAGGGTGAGGGTTATGTTTAGGGTCATGTGTAGAATGAGGGTGAGGCTTAGGGTTAGGGTGACAGTGAAGGTTAAGGTATTGATGAGGGTTAGTGTTAGGGTGAGGGTTAATGCTACGGTGAGTGTTAGGGTGAGGGTGAGGGTAAGGGTTAGGTTTATGGTGAGGGTGAGGTTTAGAGGTATGGTGAGGGGTAGGGAAAGAGTTAAGGTTAGGGTTAGTGTTAGGGTTAGGGTTAGGGTGAGGAGAAGGTAAGCGTGCGGGTTGGAGTGAGGGTGAGGTTTACGGTTACTGTTAGTGTGAGGGTTAGGGATACGGTTAGGGTGAGGGTTAGGCTTAGGGTTATGTTTATTTTGAGGGTGAGTGTTTGAGTTAGGATGAGTGTTCTTGAGAGTGTGAGAGTTAGGTTTTGGGTGAGGGTTAGGGTTAGGGTGAGTGTTAGAGTGACGGTGAGGGTGAGGGTTAGGGTTGGGGTTAGGGTCAGAGTGAGGGGTAGGGTGAGGTGTAGGGTTAGGGTTAGGGTGAGTGTTATGTTTACTGTGAGGGTTAGGGTTAGGGTGAGGTTTAGGGTTACTGTGAGGGTTCCAGTTAGGATTAGGCTTAGTGTTAGGGTGAGGGTAAGGGTTAGGTTGAGGGTTAGGGTTAGAGTGAGGGTTAGGGTTAATGTGAGGGTTAGGGTTAGGGTGAGGGTTAGGGTTAGGGTGATGTTTAGGGTGAGGTTGAGGGTTAGTGTGAGTGTGAGTGTGAAGGTTCGGATGAGTGTTTGGGTTAGGTTTAGGTTGAGGTTGAGGGTGAGGGTGAGGCTTAGGGTTAGTTTTAGGGTAAGGCTGAGTGTGAGGGTTAGGGATAGGCTTAGACTTAGGCTGAGGATGAGGGTGAGGGTTAGGGTTAGTGTTAGGTTTAGGGTTAGTGTTAGGGTTATGTTGAGGCTTAGGGTTACTTTAGAGGTTACGGTTAGGGTGAGGGTTATGGTTAAGGATAGGTTTAGGTTGAGGATGAGGGTGAGGGTTAGGGTTAGGATTAGGGTTAGGGTGAGCCTGAGTGTGAGGGTGCGGGTGAGGTTTAGGGTTAGGTTGAGGGTTAGGCTAAGGGTTAAGGTGAGCGTTAGGTTTAGGGTGATGTTTAGTTTGAGGGTGAGGGTTAGGGTGAGATTGAGGGTGAGGTTTTGGTTGAGGGTTTTGGTTAGGGTTAAGGTGAGGGTGAAGGTGAGGGTGAGGGTTAGGTTTAGGGTTAGGGTTAGGCTTAGGGTGAGGGTGATTGTGAGGTTTATGGTTAGGGTTATGGTTAGGCTTACGTTTAAGCTGAGGTTGAGGTGAGTTTGAGGGTTAGGGTTAGGGTGACTGTGAGCATTAGGGTTAAGGTTAGGGATAGGATGAGGGTTAGATGAGGGTGAGGTTTAGGGTGAGGATGAGGGTTAGGGTTAGAATTAGGGTTAGGGTGAGGGCTAGCATGAGGGTGAGGGTTAGGGTTAGGGCTAAGTTTAGGGTGATGGTTAGGGTGAGGTGTAGGGTTAGTTTTAGGGTGAGGGTTAGGTTTAGTGTGAGGGTTATGGTTAGGGTGAGGGTGAGGGTGAGGGTAAGGGTTATGGTGAGGGTTAGGTTGAGGGTGGGGGTTAGGGTTATGATTAGGTTTAGGGTTAGGGTGAGGTTTAGGGTGAGGGTGAGGGTTCAGGTTAGGGTTAGGTTTGTGGTGTGGGTGATAGCATGAGGGTTAGGGTGAGTGTTAGAGTTAGCATTAGGGTTAGGGTGAGGGTTAAGTTTAGGGTTTGGGTGAGGGTGAGGGTGAGAGTTTGGTTTAAGTTGAGGATTCGGGTGAGTTTTAGGGTTAGGGTGAGGGTTAGGGTTAGGGTTAGCGTGAGGGTGACGGTGAGGGTGACGGGTAGGGTTAGAGTTATGGTGAGGGTTCGATTAAGTGTGAGGTTTAGGGTGAGGATGAGGTTAAGGGTTAGTGTGAGGGTTAGGCTGCGTGTGAGGGTGAGGGTTAGGGTTTGGTTTAGGGTGAGGGTTAGTGTGAGGGTTAGGGTTAGGGTTATGGTTAGGGTTAGTTTGAGGGTTATGATGAGGGTTAGGATTAGGATTACGGTGAGTTTGAGGGTTAGTATTAGGGTGAGGGTTACGGTTATTATTAGGGTTAGGGTTAGGTTTAGGGTGACAGTGAGGTTTAGGGTGAGGGTTAGAGTTAGGGTTAATGTGAGGGTAAGGATAAGGGGTAGGGTTATGGATAGGTTTAGGGTTAGGATTAATGTGAGGTTAAGAATTAGGGTGAGGGTGAGGTTTAGGGTTAGGAATAGTGTTAGGGTTAATGTTACGCTGAGGATGAGGGTGAGGGTGAGAGTTGGGTTTAGGGTTGGGTAAGGGCTATGGAGAGGGTTAGGGTATGGGTGAGGGTTAGTGTGAGGGTGATTGTAAGGATAAAATTGAGGGTTAGGCTGAGGGTGGGAGTTAAGATAAGGGTGAGGGATAGGGTTAGGGTGAGGGTTAGGTTAAGGGTTAGGGATAGGGTGAGGGTTAGATTGAGGAGTAGGTTAGGGTTAGTGTGAGGTTTGGGGTGAGGATGAGGGTTATGATTAGGTTGAGGGTTAGGTTTAGAATTAAGGTTACAGTGAGGGCTAGGGTGAGGGTGAAGTTTAGCTTTAGGGTTAGGGTAAGGTTTAGGGTTAAGGTGAGAGTTAGTGTTAGTGTGAGGGTTTGTGTTAGAGTTAGGGTTAGTGTTAGGGTGAGGGGAAGTGTTAGGGTGAGGTTTAGTGTTAGGGATAGGTTATGCTTAGGGTTAAGGTTAGGGTGAGGGTGATTGTGTGGGTTAGGGTTAGGTTTAGGTTTAGGGTTAGGGTTATGCTGAGGGTGAGGTTGAGCTTGAGGATTAGGGTTAGGGTGATGGTTAGGATTAGGGTGAGGGTGAGGGTTAGGATGAGGGTTAGGATGAAGGTGAGGTTTAGGGTTAGGTTTAGGGTGAGGTTTAGGGTTAGGTTTAGGGTTAGGTTGAGGTTGAGGTTTAGGTTTAGAGTTAGGGTTAGGGTGATGGTTAGTGTTAGGGTTAGTGTTAGGTTTAGGGTTAGGGTGAGTGTTAGGGTTAGGGTTAGGGTTAGGGTTATGGTGAGGGTGAGGTTTAGGGTTATGGTGAGGCTTAGGGTTATTATGAGGGTTAGTGTTAGGGTGAGGGTAAGTGTTAGGGTGAGGGTTAGGATTAGGTTTACGGTTAGGGTGAGGTTTAGGGTGAGGGTGAGTTTTAAGGTTAGGGATAGGTTTGTGGTATGGGTAAGTGATAGTATGAGGGTTAGGGTGAGGGTTAGAGTTAGCATTAGGGCTAGGGTGAGGGTGAGGGTGAGGGTGAGGATGCAGGTGAGAGTGAGGGTTAGGGTGAGGATTAGGGTGAGGTTTAGCGTTAGGGTGAGGGTTCGGGTTAGGGTGTGTGTTAAGATTAGGGTTATCCTTAGGGTTAGGGTGAGGGTTAGGCTGAGGTTTAGGCTGAGGTTTAGGCTTAGGATTAGGGTGAGGGTTAGGGTGAGGGTGAAGGTTAGAGTTCTGGTGAGGTTTAGGATTATTATTAGGGTTAGAGTCAGCTTTAGGGTGACTGGGAGGTTTAGGCTGAGGGTTGGGGTGAGGTTTAGTGTTAGGGTTAAGGTGAGTGTTAGGATAAGTCGTAGGGTTAAGGTTATGGTGAGGGTTAGGTTTAGTGTGAGAGTTAGATTTAGGGTTAGGGTTAGGATTAGTGTGAGGGTAAGAATTAGGGTGATGGTTAGGGTTAGGGTGAGGGTTAGACTGATTATTAGGGTTAGGGTTAATGTGAGGATGAGTGTTAGGGTTAGGGTGAGGGTGAGGGTTACTATTAGGGTTAGGGTGAGGGCAAGGGTGAGGGTGAGGGTTAGAGATAGGGTAAGGGTTAGGGCTAGGTTTAGGATTAGGGTGAGGGTTAGGGTTAGAATTAGGGTTAGGGTGAGGGATAGGGTGAGGTTTAGGGTTAGGTTTAGGGTTAGGGTGAGGTTTAGGTTTAGGGTGAGGGTGAGGTTAAGGTTTAGGGTGAGGTTTAGGGTGAGGGTTAGGCTTAGGGTTAGGGTTAGGGTGAGGATAAGGTTGAGGATTAGGCTGAGTGTTAGGGTGACGGTGAGGTTGAGGGTGAGGGTTGGGGTTAGGGTTAGAGTGAGTGTTAGGGTGAGGGGTAGAGTTAGGGTTAGGGTGTGGATTAGGGTTACTGTGAGGGATAGGTTTAGAGTGAGGATAAAAGTTAGGGTGAGGGTTTGGGATAGGGTGAGGGTTAGCGTTAGGGTTAGGGTGAGGGTTAATGTTAGGTTGGAGGTTAGTGTTAGGTTGAGGGTTAGGGTGAGTGTCAGGTTTCGTGTGAGTGATAGGGTTAGGGTTAGAGTGAGGGTTATGGTTAGGGTGATGTGTAGAACGAGGTTTAGGGTTAGGGTGAGATTTAAGGTAAGGGTAAGGTTTAGGGTGAGGGTGAGGGTAAGGGTTAGGATTAGGGTGAGGGTTAGTGTTAGGGTTACGGTTAGAGTTAGGGAGAGGGGTAGGGTGAGGATTAGGGTTAAAGTTAAGTTTAGGGTTAGTGTGAGGGTTAGGGTTAGGGTGAGGATTAGGTAAGGGTGAGGGTTGGGGTGAGGGTGAGTGTTAGAGTGAGGATGAGGGTTCTGGAGAGTGTGAGGGTTAGGGTTTGGGTGATGGTTAGGGTTAGTGTGAGTGTTAGGGTGACGGTGTGGGTGAGTGTTATGGTTGGGATTAGAGTTACAATGAGGGGTAGGGTGAGGGGTAGGGTTAGTTTTAGGGTTACTGTGAGGGTTCAAGTTAGGGTTAGGCTTAGTGTTAGGGTGAGGGTAAGGGTTAGGTTGAGGGTTAGGGTTAGGGTGAAGGTTAGGGTTAATGTGAGGGTTAGGTTTAGGGTGAGGGTTAGGGTGAGGATTAGGGTTAGGGTGATGTTTAGGGTGAGGGTGAGGGTTAGGGTGAGGGTGAAGGTGAAGGTTGGGTTGAGTGTTTGGGTTAGGGTTAAGATGGGGTTGAGGGTGAGGGTGAGGCTTAGGGTTAGTTTTAGGGTAAGGTTGAGTGTGAGGGTTAGTGATAAGGTCAGTCTTAGGCTGAGGGTGAGGGTGAGGCTGAGGTTTAGGGTTAGGGTTAGGGTTAGCGTTAGGGTTATGGTGAAGGTTAGGGTTAGGTTGGAGGTTATGGTTAGGGTGAGGGTTAGGGTTAGGGATAGGTTTAGTTTGAGGGTGAGGATGAGGGTTAGGGTTAGGATTAGGGTTAAGGTGAGCCTGAGGTTGAGGGTTAAGTTGAGGGTTAGTGTTACGGTAGGGTTAGGCTAAGGGTTAGAGTGAGGTTTAGGTTTAGGGTGATGTTTAGGTTGAAGGTGAGGGTTAGGGTGAGGTTGAGGGTGAGGTTTCGGTTGAGGGTTTGGGTTAGGGTGGTGAGGGTGAAGGTGAGCGTGAGGGTTAGGTTTAGAGTTAGGGTTAGGCTTAGGGTGAGGGTGATTGTGAGGGTTAGGGTTAGGGTTATTTTTAGGCTTAGGTTAAAGCTGAGGGAGAGTGTGAGGGTTAGGGTTAGGCTGAGTGTGAGCGTTAGGGTTAGGGTTAGGGATAGGCTGAGGGTTAGATGAGGGTGAGGCTTAGGGTTAGGGCGAGTGTTAGGATTAGGGTTAGTGTTAGGGTTAGGGATAGTTTGATGGTTAGGGTGAGGTTTAGAGTAAGGGTGAGGGTGAGGGTGAGCGTGACTGTTAGGGTGCAGGTTAGGTTTAGGGTTAGGTTTAGGGTTAGGGTGAGGGGTTAGTGTTAGGGTTAGGATGATGGTTAGGATGAGGTTTAGGGTTAGGGTTAGGGTGAGGTTCAGGGTTAGATTAAGGGTTACCGTTAGGGTTAGGGTTAGGGGGAGGTTTAAGGTGAGGGTTAGGGTTAGGATTAGGGGTAAGGTGAAGGTTAGGGTGAGGGTAAGTTTTAGGGTGAGGGTTAGGGTGAGTGTGAGGTTAGGGTTAGGTTATGGAGTGGTTTAGGGTTAGATTTAGGATGAAGTTGAGGGTGAGAGTGTGGGTTAGGGATTAGTTTTAGGGTTAGGGTTAGTGTTATTGTTAGGGTTAGGGTTACGATTACAGTGAGGTTGCTGGTGAGGTGAGTTTTAGCGTTAGGGTTAGCGTTAGGGTGAGGGTAAGTGTTGGGGTGTGAGTTAGGATTAGGGTGAGGTTAAAGGTTAGGGTTAGGGTTAGGTTGAGGGTTAGGGTTAGCATTAGGTTTACCTTGAGGTCTAGGGTGAGGGGTAGGGTTAGGTTAGGGTGAGGGTTAGGGTTAGGGTGAGCATTAGGGTGAGGGTAAGAATAAGGGTAAGGTTGAGGGTTAGGGTGAGTTTGAGGATTACGGTAAGAGTGAAGGTTATGATGAGGGGTGAGGTTTAGGGTGAGGTTTAGGATTAGGGTGAGGGTGAGATAGAGGGTTAGGGTGAGGGTAAGGGTTAGGGTTAGGGTGAGGGTAAGATAAGGTTGAGGGTTAGGGTTAGGTTTAGGGTGAGGGTTAGAGTGAGTGTGAGGTTTAGGGTTAGGGTTAGTGTTAGGGTGAGGGTAAGTGTTAGGGTTTTGTATAGGTTTACGGTGAGGGTGAAGGATAGGTTTCGGGTGAGGGTTAGGGTTAGGGTTAGAGTGAGGGTGAGGGTTAGTATAAAGTTTAGGGTTAGGGTTATTTTTAGGTTTATGTTTAGGTTTATGATTACGTTGACGGTGAGCGTTATGGTTAGGGTGAGGTTTAGGATTAGGGTTAGTTTTAGGGTTAGGGTTAGCATGAGGTTTAGGGTAAGTGGTAGGGTTAAGGTTAGGGTGAGGGTTAGGGTTAGTTTGAGGGTTACGGTTAGAGATAGGGTGAGGGTTAGGATGAGGGTTAGGGTGAGGGTAAGGTTTAGGGTGAGGGTTAGAGTTAGTGCGAGGTTTAGGGTTACGGTTAGTGTTAGGGTGATGGTAAGTGTTAAGGTTAGGTTTAGGTTTACGGTGAGGGTGAGGGTTAGGTTTAGGGTGAGGGTTAGGGTTAGGTTAGGGTTAAGGTGAGGGTGAGGGTTAGGATAAAGTTTAGGGTTAGGGTTATTTTTAGAGTTATGTTTATTTTTATGGTTATGTTGAGGGTGAGGGTTAAGGTTATGGTGAGGTTTAGGATTAGGGTTAGGTTTAGGGTTAGGGTTAGGATGAGGTTTAGGATGAGTGGTAGGGTTAAGGTTAGGGTTAGGGTTAGGGTGAGGGTTAGGATTAGTGTTAGAGTTAGGGTTAGGGTAAGGATGAGGGTTTCGGGTTAGGGTTAGGGTTAGGGTTAGTTTGAGGATTTCGGTGAGGGTTATGATTAGGGTTAGGGTAAGGGTTAGCGTTAGGGTGAGGGTTATGGTTAGGATTAGTGTTAGAGTTAGTGTTAAGGTTAGGGTGAGTGTTATGGTGAGGGTGAGGTTTAGGGTTAGGTTTAGGTTTATCATGTGGGTGAGTGACAGTGTGAGGTTTAGGGTGAGTGTTAGAGTTAGCATTAGGGTTAGGGCGAAGGTTATGGTGAGGGTTAGGTTTAGTGTGAGTGTTAGGTTTACGGTTAGGTTTAGGATTAGTGTGAAGGTAAGAATTAGGGTGATGGTTAGGGTGAGGGTGAGGTTTAGTGTTAGGATTTGGGTTATCTTTAGGGTTACGCTGAGGGTGATGGTGAGGGTGAGGGTGAGGGTGAGTTTTAGGGTTAGGGTTAGGGTGAGGGCTAGGATGAGGGTTAGGGTTAGGGTGAGGTATAGGGTTAGGGTGAGGGTTAGGGTTAGAGTTAGGGTTAGGGTTAGTGTTAGTTTGAGGGTGGTATGAGGGTGAGGTTTAGGGTGAGGGTTAGGGTTAGGGTTAAAATTAGGGTGAGGTTTAGGGTTACTGGTAGTGTTACGGTTATGGTTAGTATTAGGGTTCATGTGTGGGTTAGGGTTAGGGTGAGGATCAAGTAAGGGTTAGGGTGAGGGTGAGGTTTATGGTTACTGTTTGAGTGAGGGTTAGGTTTTGGTTTAGTGTTAAGGTAAGGTTGAGGGTGAGGGTTAGGGTTAGGCTTATGGTTAAGGAGAGGGTGAGTTTTAAGGTTAGGTTTAGGGTTAGGGTGAATGTTAGGGTTAGAGTGGAGGTTAGGATTAGGGTTAGGGTGAGGGTTAGGTTTTGGGTTAGGCTGAGGGTTAAGGTGAAGATTAGGGTGAGGTTTAGGGTGAGGGTTAGGGGGAGGGGGAGAGTTAGGTTTAGAGTGAGACTTAGGGTTAGGATTAGGGTTAGGGTCAGGGTTAGGGTGACTGTGAGGTTTAGGGTGAAGTTTAGAGTGAGGGTTATGTTTAGGGTTAAGGTGAGGGTTAGGGTAAGGGGTAGGGTTTCGTTTAGGGTGAGATTTAGGTTTAGTGTGACAGTAAAGGTTAGGGTTAGGGTTAGGATTAGTGTGAGGGAAAGAATTAGGGTGATGGTTAGGGTGAGGGTGAGGTTTATGTTTAGGAATAGGGATAGGGTTAGTGTTACACTGAGGGTGAGGATGAGGGTGAGGGTGAGCGTTAGGTTTAGGGTTAGGGTGAGGGCTAGGGTGAGGGTTATTAACGGTTAGGGTGAGGGCTAGGGTTAGGGTGAGGGTAAGGGTTAGGTTTAGTTTGAGGGTGGTGTGAGGGTGAGGTTTAGGGTGAGGCTTTGGGTTAGGGTGAGGGCTAGGTTGAGGGTGAACTTTAGGGTTATGATGAGGGTTAGCGTTAGGTTTAGGGTGAAGGTTAGGTTTAGTGTGAGGTTTACGGTTAAGGTTAGGTTGAGGTTGCGGTAAGGGTTATGGTGAGGGTTCAGGTGAGGGTGAAGGTTAGGGTTATGATGAGAGATAGGGTTAGGTTTAGGCTGAGGGTGAGAGTGAGGGTGCGGGTGAGGTTTAGGGTTAGGGTTAGGGTTATGGTGAGGGTGAGGGCTAGGGTGAGGGTCAGGGTTAGGGTGAAGTTGAGGGTGAGGGTGAGGCTGAGCGTTAGGGTGAGGGTGAGGGTTTGGTTTAGGGTTAGGGTTAGGGTGAGGTTGAGGTTTAAGATTAGGTTTAGGGTTATTGTTAGGGTTAGAGTGAGGGTTACAGTTCAGTATAGGGTGAGGGTGAAAGTTAGGGTTATGGTTAGGGTTAGGGTGAGGTTTAGGGTTAGGGTTAGGGTTAGTGTTAAGATGAAGTTTATGGTGAGTGGTAGGGTTAGGGTTAAGGTGAGGGTTAGGGTTAGTGTGACGGTTAGAATGAGGGTTAGGGTTAGGGTTAAGGTGAGGTTTAGGTTGAGCGTTAGGGTTTTGGTTAGGGTTAAGGTGAGGGTGAGGGTTAGGATGAGGTTTAGGGTAAGGGTGAGGGTTAGGGTTGGGGTGGAGTTTAGGATTAAGGTTAGGGTTATGGTTAGGTTGAGAGTTAGGTTTAGGGTTAGGGTTAGGTTTACGTTGAGGGTGAGGGTTAGGGTTATGGTGAGGGTTTGGTTTAGGGTAAGGGTTAAGGTGAGGGTGAGTTTTAGGATTAGGATTAGGGTAAGGGTTAGGGTGAGGGTGAGGGTTACGGTTAGGGTTAGGTTTACAGTGAGGGTGAGGTTTAGGTTTAGGGTGAGGTTTAGGGTTAGGGTTAGGGTTAAGGTGTGGGTTTGTGTTAGGAATAGAGTTAGGGTCAGGGTTATTGTTAGGGTTAGGGTTAGTGTTAGGGTTAGGTTTAGGGTGAGGGTGAGGGTTACCGTTAGGTTTAGGTATAGTGTTAGGGTTAGGATTAGAGTGAGGGTGAGGGTGTGGGTTAGGGTTAGGGTTAATGTGAGGGTGAGGGTTAGTGTGAGGGTTATGGTTAGGGTGAGGGTGAGGGTGAGGTTGAGGGTGACTGTTAGGGTGAGTATGAGGTTTAGGGTTAGGGTTAAGGTTAGGCTTAGGTTGAGGGTTTGGCTTAGGTTTAGGGTTAGGATGAGGGTTAGGCTGAGGGGCATGGTTACGTTTAGGGTGAGGATTAGGTTTAGTGTGAAGGTTAGGCTTAGGGTTAGGGTGAGGTTAAGGATTAGGGTGAGTTTTAGGGTGAGGGTTAATGTTAGGTTTAGGTTTAGGGTTAGGCTTAGGGTTAGGGTTAGGGTTACTGTGATGGTGAGGGTTAGGTTTAGGGTGAGGGTTAGGGTTAGGTTTAGGCTTAGGCATATGTTTAGGATTAGGGTGATGCTGAGGGTGGGGCTTAAGGTTATGGTGATGGATAGGGTTAGGGTTAGGTTGAGGGTTAGGATGAAGGTTCGGTTTAGGGTGAGGGTTAGGATGAGAGTGACAGTAAGAGCAAAGGTGAGGGTGAGACTGAGGGTGAGGGTTATGGTAAGGGTTAGGCTTAGTGCTAGGGTGAGTGTTAGGGTAAGGGTTAGGGTTAGCGTTAGATTGAGGATTAGGTTTAGGGATAGTGTGAGGTTTAGATTGAGAATGAGGGTTAGGGTTAGAATTAGGGTTAGGGTGAGGGCTAGCGTGAGGGTGAGGGTTAGGGTTAGGGTTAAGTTTAAGATGAGTGTTAGGGTGAAGAGTAGGGTTAAGATTAGGGTTAGGGTTAGTGTTATTGTTTAAGTTAGGGTTACGGTTACGGTGAGGGTGAGGGTTAGGGTTAGGGTTAGGGTTAATGTTATTGTTAAGGTTAGGGTTACCGTTACGGTGAGGGTGAGGATGAGGGTTAGGGTTAGGGTTAGGGTGAGGTTTTTAATGTTAGGGTTAGGGTTAGAATTAGGGTTAGGCTGATGGTTAGGGTTAGGGTTAGGGGGAGGGATAGGATGAGGATTAGGAATAGTGTTAGGGTAAGGGCTAGGGTGAGGGTGAGGTTTAGGGTTAGGGTTAGGGTGAGGTTTAGGGTTACGTTTAGGGTTTGGGTTAGGGTGAGGGTAAGGTTTAGTGTTAGAGTTAGTTTTAGCGTGAGGCTGAGGGTGAGGGTTAGGGTTAAGGTTAGTGTTAGGGTTAGGGTGAGGGTGAGATTTAGGGTGAGGTTGAGTTTTAGGCTTAGGTTTAGGATTAGGATTACGGTAAAGGTTACGGTGAGTGTGAGGGTTAGGGTTAGGCTTAGGCTTAGGCTTAGGATTAGACTGAGGGTAAAGGTGAGTTTGTAGTTTGGGGTTAGGGTGAGTGTTAGGGTTAGGCTTAGGGTTAGTATTAGGATTAGGGTAAGGGTTATGGTGAGCGTGAGGTTTAGTTTTAGAATTAAGTTAAGTGGGAGGCTGAGGTTGAAGGTGAGGGTTAGGGTTAGTGTTAGGGTAAGGTTTAGGGTTAGGGTTAGGGTGAGGGTTAAGATGAGGGTTAGGATTACGGTCAGGGTGAGAGTTAGGGGTAGAGTGAAGGATAGGGTTAGGATTAGGGTTAGGGTGAGGGTTAGGGTTAGTGTTAGGGTGAGGTTTAGGATGAGGGTTAGGATTAGGGTTACGGTGAGGCCTAGGGTGAGGGTGAGGTTTAGGGTTAGGGTTATTGTCAGGTTTAGGGTTAGAGTTAGGGTAAGGGTGAGGCTGAGGTTGAGAGTTAGGGTTAAGGTTAGTGTTATTGCTAGGGTTAGGGTGAGATTTAGAGTGATGGTGAGGTTTAGGCTTAGGGTTAGGATTAGGATTAGGGTAAGGGTTAGGGTGAATGTGAGGGTTAGGGTTAGAGTTAGGGTTCAGCTTATGGTTAGGCTGAGGGTGAGGGTTAGGGTTAGGATGAGGGTAAGTGATAGGGTTAGTGTGAGAGTAAGGGTTCTGTTAAGTTTAGGGTTAGGGTGAAAGTTACGGTTAGGGTTACGGTGAGTGTGAGGGTTAGGGTTAGGTTGAGGTTTAGCGTTAGGGTTAGGGTGAGGGTTAGGATGAGGATTAGGTTTAAGCTTAGGGTTAGGGTGAGTGCTAGGGTGAGGATTAGATTTAGTGTTAGGGTAAGGTTTAGGGTTAGGTTTAGGGTTAGGGTGAGGGTTAGGATGAGGGTTAGGGTCATAGTGAGGTTGAGGGTTACATTAAGGTGAGGGTTAGGGTTAGGATTAGGTTTAGGGTGAGGGTGAGTGTTAGCATTAGGGTTAGGGTTAGGTTTAGGGTTAGGATTTGTGTTATTTTTAGGGTTAGCGTTTGAGTTATGGTGAGGGTGACGGTGAGGGTGAGGGTTAGGGTTAGGGTTAGGGTGAGGTTTAGGGTTAGGGTTAGGGTTAGGGTTAGGGTGAGGGTGAGGTTAAGGGTTATATTTAGGGTTTGTTGGAGGGTTAGGTCGAGGGTTGGGGTTAGGATTAATGTTAGTGTTAGGCTTAAGGTGAGGGTTAGGTTGAGGGTGAGGGTTAGGGTTAGGGTTAGGATTAGGATTAGGGTAAGTGTTAGGGTGAGTGAGAGGGTTAAGGTTAGGATTAGGATTAGGCTAAGGCTTCGGCTGAGGATGAGGGTGAGGGTGAGGGTTAGGGTTAGAGTATGGTTTAGGTTTAGGGTTAGGTTGATTGTGAGGGTTAGGGTTAGAGATAGGATTAGGGTTAGGCTGAGGTTGATGGTGTGGGTGAGGGTTCGGTTTAGGGTGAGGGTTATGGTGAGGGTTATGGGGAGAGTTAGGATGATGGTTAGGGTTAGGATTAGGGTTAGGGTGAGGGCTAGGGTGAGGGTGAGGTTTCGGGTTAGGGATAGAGTGAGGTTTAGGGTTAGGGTTAGGGTGAGGTTGAGGTTTAGGTTTAGAATTAGGGTTAAGGTGAGGCTGAGGGTGAGGCTTAGAGTTAGGGTTAGAATTAGGATTAGGGTAAGGTTTAGGGTGAGTGTGAGGGTTAGGGTTAGGTTTAGCGTTCGGCTTAGGGTTACACTGAGGGTGAGGATGAGAGTGAGGGTTAGTGTTTGAGTGAGGGTTAGGGTTACGTTTAGGGTGAGAGTTAGGGTTCAGGTTAAGTTTAGGGTTAGGGTGAGGGTTAGGGTTAGGATTACATTTTGCTTGAGGGTTAGGGTTAGGTTGAGGGTGAGGGTTAGGTTTAGGGTTAGGGTGAGGTTTAGGGTTAGGGTTAGTGTGAGGGTTAGGATGAGGGTTAGGGTTACAGTAAGGGTAATGGTTAGGGTTAAAGTGAGGGTTAGGGTTAGGATTAGAGTTAGGGTGAAGGTGAGGTTTAGGATGTGGGTTAGGGTTAATGTTATTGTTAGGGTTAGGTTAACGGTTAAGGTGAGGGTGAGTGTGAGTGTTAGGATTAGGGTTAGGGTTAATGTTATTGTTAGGGTTAGGGTTACAGTTATGGTGAGGGTGAGGATGAGGGTTAAGGTTAGGGTTAGAGTGAGGTTTTTAGTGTTAGGGTTAGGGTTAGAATTAGGGTTAGAGGGAGGGTTAGCGTTAGGGTTAGGGGAAGGGTAAGGATGAGGATTAGGGATAGGATTAGTGTTAAGGTAAGGGCTAGGTTGAGGGTGAGGTTTAGGGTTAGGGTTAGGGTGAGGTTTAGGGTTATGTTTAGGGTTTGGGTTAGGGTGAGGTTAAGGTTTAGTGTTAGAGTTAGGTTTAGGGTGAGGCTGAGGGTGAGGGTTAGGGTTAGTGTTAGTGTTAGTGTTAGGGTGAGAGTGAGGGTGACGGAGAGGGTTAGGGTGAGGGTGAGGGTTAGGCTTAGGATTAGGATTAGGATTAGGGTAAAGGTTAGGGTGAGTGTGAGGGTTAGTGTTAGGATTAGGGTTAGGGTGAGGGCTAGGGTGAGAGTGAGATTTAGGCTTAGGGTTAGGGTGAGGTTAAGAGTTAGGGTTAGGGTGAGGTTGAGGTATAGGTTTAGAGTTAGGGTTAAGGTGAGGCTGAGGGTGAGGGTTAGAGTTAGGGTTAGAATTAGGATTAGGGTAAGTGTTAGGGTGAGTGTGAGGATTAGGGTTAAGATTAGGGCTTGGCTTAGGGTTACAATGAAGGTGAGGGTGAGGGTGTGAGTTAGGGTTTGGGTGAGGGTTAGGGTTAGTTTTAGGGTGAGAGTTAGGGTTCAGTTTAAGTTTAGTGTTAGGGTGAGGTATAGGGTTAGGTTTAGGGTGAGGTTTAGGGTTAGGGTTAGGTTGAGGGTTAGGGTTAGGTTTAGGGTTAGGGTGAGGTTTAGGATTAGGGTTAGGATGAGGGTTAGGGTTAGGGTGAGGGTTAGGATTGGAGTTAGGGTGAGGGCTAGGGTGAGGGTGAGGGTTAGGGTTAGTGATAGGGTGAGGTTTCAGGTTAGGGTTAGGTTTAGCATGAGGGTTCGGATGAGGGTTAGGTTTACGGTAAGGGTTAAGTTGAGGGTTAGGGTTAGGATTAGGTTTAGGGTGAGAGTGAGGTTTAGGATTAGGATTAGGGTTAATGTTATTGTTAGGGTTAGGGTTATGGTTACCGTGAGGGTGAAGGAGAGGGATAGGATTAGGGTTAGTGTTAATGTTATTGTTAGGGTTAGGGTTAGGGTTACAGTGAGGGTGAGGATGATGGTTAGGGTGAGGTTTTTAGTGTTATGGTTAGGGTTAGAATTAGGGTTAGGGTGAGTGTTAGGGTTAGGGTTAGGGGGAGGGTTAGGATGAGTATTAGGAATAGGATTAGGGTTAGGGTAAGGGCTAGGGTGAGGGTGAGGTTTAGGGTTAGTGTTAGGGTGAGGTTTAGGTTTATGTTTAAGGTTTGGGTTAGGGTGAGTTTAAGGTTTAGTGTTAGAGTTAGTTTTAGGGTGAGGCTGAGGGTGAGGATTAGGGTTAAGGTTAGTGTTAGGGTTAGGGTTAGGGTGAGGGTGAGGGTGAGGGTTAGGGTGTGGGTGAGGGTTAGGCTTAGGTTTAGGATTAGGATTACTGTAATGGTTAGGGTGAGTGTGAAGGTTAGTGTTAGGGTTAGGTTTAGGATTAGGATTACACTGAGCATGAAGGTGAGGGTGAAGTTTAGGGTTAGGGTGAATGTTAGGGTTAGGCTTAGGGTTAGGATTAGGATTAGGGTAAGGTTTATTGTGAGGGTGAGGTTTAGTTTTAGAGTTAGGGTAAGGGTGAGGCTGAGGTTGAAGTTGAGGGTTAGGGTTAGTGTTAGGGTAAGGTTTAGGGTTAGGGTTAGGGTGAGGGTTAGGATGAGGGTTAGGGTAATGATCACGGTGAGGGTTAGTGGTAGAGTGAGGGTGAGGGTTAGGATTAGTGTTAGGGTGAGGGTGAGTGCTAGCATTAGTTTTAGGGTTAGGGTTAGGGTTAAGTTTAGGGTTAGGATTAGCGTTATTTTTAGGGTTAGGATTAGAGTTATGGTGAGGGTGAGTGTGAGGGTTAGGATTATGGTTATGGTGAAATTTAGGGTTCAGGTTAGGATTATGGTTAGGGTGAGGGTGAGGTTTAGGGTTCGATTTAGGGTTATTTGGAGGGTTAGGTAGAGGGTTAGGTTTAGAGTTAGTGTTAGGGTTAAGGTTAGGATGAGGTTTAGGTTGAGGTTTAAGGTTAGGGTTAGGCTTAAGATTAGGATTAGTGTTAGGGGAGAGTGAGTGTGAGGGTTAGGGTTAGGGTGATGGTTAGGGTTAGGGTTACAGAGAGGTTTAGGATGAGGGTTAGGGTTAGGATTAGAGTTAGGGTGAGGGCTAGTGTGAGGGTGAGGGGTGGGGTAAGTGTTAGGCTTAGGCTTAGGCTTAGGCTGAGCATGAGGTTCAGGGTTAGGGTTAGGGTTAGGTTTAGGGTGAGGTTCAGTGTTAGGGTTAGGGTTAGAGTTAGGGGTAGAGTGAGGGTGAGTTTTAGGAGTAGAGTTAAGGTTAGGGTGAGCGTTAGGGTTAGGGTGAGGCTTATGGTTAGTGTTAGTGTTAGGTTGAGAGTGAGGTTTAGGTTGAGGTTTAGGGTTAGGGTTAGGGTTAGTGTGAGGATTAGGGTTAGGGTTAGTGTTAGTGTGAGGGTAAGTGTTAGGGTGAGGGAATGGTTTAGGTTGAGGGTTATGGTTAGGGTGAGGGTTTGGATTAGGGTAAGGCTTATTTTTACGGTTAGGTTCAGGGTTAAGGTTACTGTGAGTGTGAGGGTGAGAGTTAGGGTTAGGGTTAGGGTGAGGTTTAGGGATTGTGTTAGGGTTAGAGTTAGGGTTAAGGTGAGGGTGAGTGTGAGGGTTAGGGTTAGGGTTAGGCTTAGGCTTAGGTTTAGGCTGAGGGTGATGGTGGGGTGAGGATTAGGTTTAGGGTGATGGTTAGGGTTAGGGGTAGGGTGGGGTTTAGGGTTACGTTTAGGGTTTGGTTTAGGTTGAGGGTGAGGTTTAGGGTTAGATATAGGGTTAGGGGGAGCTTTAGGGTGAGGGTTAGGGTTAGGGTTAAGTTTAGATTTAGGGTGAGTGTGCGGGTGAGTGTGAGGGTTAGGTTTAGGTTTAGGGTTAGGCTTAGGGTTAGGCTGAGGGTGAGGGTTAGGGTTAGGGTGAGGGTTAGTGTTAGGGTTATGGTGAGGGTTAGATTGAGTTTAGGGTTAGGATTAGGGTTAGGGTGAGGGCTAGGTTGAGGGTTATGTTTAGGGTGAGGTTTAGGGTGTGGTTTATGGTTAGGGTTAGGTTTAGTGTTAGGGTGTGGGTGAGGTTTAGTGTAAGAGTTAGGGTTAATTTGAGGCTGAGGGTGAGGGTTAGGGTTAGCTTTAGGAATAGTATTAGTGTAAGGTTTAGGGTGAGTGTGATGGTTAGCAAAAGGTTTAGGGTTAGGCTTAGTGTTACACTGAGGGTGAGTTTTAGTGTTAGGGTGAGGGTTAGGGTTAGGATGAGGGTGAGAGTTAGTGTTCAGGTTAAATTTAGGGTTAGGTTGAGGTTTAGGGTTAGGGTTAAGTTGAGCTGAGGGTTAGGGTTAGGTTGAGGGTTAGGGTTAGGCTTAGGATTAGGGTGAGGTTTAGGGTTAGGGTTAGGGTGAGGTTTAGGATGAGGATTAGGGTTAGGATTAGGGTTAGGGTGAGGGCTAGGGTTAGGTTGAGGGTCAAGGTTAGTGTTAGGGTGAGGTTTAGGTTTAGGGTGAGGGTTAGGATAAGGTTAGTGTTATGGTAAGGTGAGGATTAGGGTTAGGGTGAGGGTTAGTGTTAGGATTAGGTTTAGGGTGAGGGTGAGAGTTAGGAATAGTGTTAGGGTTAAGGTTATTGTTAGGGATAGGGTTAGGGTTACGGTTACTGAGAGGGTGAGGGTGAGGGTTAGTGTTAGATTAAGGGTGAGGTTTTTAGTTTTAGGGTTATGGTGAGACTTAGGGTTAGGGTTAGTGTAAGAGTTAGTGTTAGGGTTAGTTTTAGGGTGAGGCTGAGGATGAGGGTTAAGGTTAGGGTTAGTGTTAGAGTTAGGGTTAGTGTTAGGATTAGGGTTAGGTTTAGGGTTAGGGTTAGGGTTAGGGTTAGGGTCTGGGTGAGAATTAGGGTTCGGGTTGGGTTTAAGGTTAAGGTGAGTTTTAGGGTTAGGGTTATGGTGAGCATGAGTGTTAGGTTTTGGTTGAGGGTTACGGTTAGGCCTAGGATTAGGGTGAGGGTTAGGTTTAGGATTAGGGTCAGGGTTAGGATGAGGATTAGGGTTAGGATTAGTGTTATTGTGAGAGCTAGGGTGAGGGTGAGGTTTATTGTTAGTGTTTGGGTGAGGTTTAGGGTTAGGGTTAGAGTTTGGGTGAGGGTTAGAATGAGTGTTATATTTACAGTGAGGGTGAGGGTTAGGGTTAGGTTGAGGGTTAGGGTTAGGATTTGGGTTAGGGTGACGGTTAGTTTTAGCGTTAGATTTAGGGTTTGGGGGAGATTTATGTCCAGGGTTAGGGTTAGGGTTAGTGTTAGGGTTAAGATTAGGGTGCAGGTTAGTTTGAGGTTTATGATTAGGGTTAGGGTAAGGGTTAGGATTAGGTTTAGGGTAAGGGTGAGTGTGAGGGTTAGGGTTAGGGTTAAGCTTAGGCTTAGGTTTAGGTTGAGCGTGAGGGTGGGGGTGAGGATTAGGGTTAGGGTTATGGTTAGGGTTAGGGTTAGGGTGAGGGTTAGGATGAGGGTTAGGGTTAGGATTAGGGTTAGGGTGAGGGCTAGGGTGAGGGTGAGATTTAGGGTGAGTTTTAAGCTTAGGCTTAGGGTTTTGGCTGACTGTGAGGTTGAGGGTGAGGGTTAGGGTTAGTGTGATCGTTAGGTTTTCGGTTAGGGTGAGTGTTAGGATGAGGTTTATGTTTAGGGTGAGGGTTTGGGTGAGGATGATGGTAAGTGTAAAGGTGAGGTTTAGGCTGAGGGTGAGGTTTAAGATAAGGGTGAGGGTTATGTTTAGGGTTAGGGTTAGGGTAAGTGTTAGTGTTAGATTTAGGTTTAGGGTTAGATTGAGGATTAGGGTTAGGGTTAGGGTTAGTGTGAGGTTTACGGTGAGTAAGAGGTTTATGGTTATGGTGAGGGTGAGGGTTAGAATTAGGGTTAGGGTGAGGGCTAGTGTGAGGTTGAGGGTTAGAGTTAGGGTTAGGGTGAGGTTTAGGATTAGGGTGAGGGTTTGGATTAGTGTGAGGGTTAGGGTTAGGGTGAGGGTAACTGTTAGGGTGAGGGTTAGGTTTAGGGTGAGGGTTATGGTTAGGGGGAAGGTGAGGGTTAGGATTAGCGTTAGGGTTAGTGTTGGAATTAGGATTAAGGTGAGGGTGAGGTTTAGGGGTTGAGTTAGGGTTAGGATGATGGTTAAGTTTAGGGTGAGGTTTACGGTGAGGGTTATGGTGGGTGTGATGCTAAGGGTAAAGGTGAGGTTAGGCTGAGGGTGAGGGTTACGGTAAGGGTCAGGGTTAGGATTAGGGTTAGGATGAGGGTGAGAGTTAGATTGAGTATTAGAGTTAGGGTTAGTGTGAGGTTTAGGGTGAGAATTAGGGTTAGGGTCCGGGTGAGGGCTAGGGTGAGGTTGAGGGTTAGGGTTAGTGTTAGGGTGAGGTTTAGGGTTAGGGTGATGTTTGGGTTAGTGTGAGCGTTAGTGTTAGCGTTTCCATTAGTGTTAGGGTGAGGTTAAGTGTTAGGGTGAGAGTTAGGGTTAGGGTGAGGTTTATGGTTAGTGTGAGGTTGAGTGCTAGGGTTAGGGTTAGGATGAGGTTCAGTTTAGGTTTAGGGTTTGAGTTAGGGTTATGGTGAGGGTGAGATTAGGGGTAGTGTTAGGGTTTGGGTTAGGGTGAGGGTTAGGTTTAGAGGTAGGATTAGGCTTAGGCTTGGGCTTAGTCTGAGCATGAGGGTCAGTGTTAGGGTTCAGGTTAGGGTTCCGATTAGGGTTAGGGTTAGTGTGAGTGTTAGGATGAGGTTTAGGGTTAGGATTAGGTTTAGGGTGAGGGCTAGGCTGAGGGTTAGGTTGAGGTTTAGTGTTAGGGATAGGGTTAGGTTTAGGATTTGGGTTACGGTGAGGGTGATTTGAGGGTTAGGGTTAGGGTTAGGGTTAGGGTCAGGGTGATTGTTAGTGTTATGGTTACAGTTAAGTTATGGTTAGGGTTAGGATTAGGGTTAGTGTTAGGGTTAGTGTTAGGGTTAGGGTTAGGGTTGGGGGGATGATTAGTGTGAGGTTTAGGGTTAGGGTTAGTATTAGCGTTAGGGTGAGGGTGAGGTTTAGGTTGAGGTTTAGGGTTAGGTTTAGGGAGAGGATTAGGTTTAGAGTTATGGTGAGGGTGAGGGTGCGGGTGATTATGAGGGTTAGGGTTAGGGTTAGCATTAGGCTGAGGGTAAGGCAGAGGGTGATGGTGAGGCTGAGGGTTAGGGTTAGGGTTAGGATGAGGTTTAGATTTCAGGTTAGTTTTAGAGTTAGAGTTAGGGTTAGGGTTAGGGTTAGGGTGAGGTTTAGGGTAAGGGTTCGGGTTATGGTTAGGGTGAGGGTTAGATTGAGGATTAGTGTTAGGGTTAGTGTGAGGTTTAGGGTGAGGATGAGGATTAGGGTTAGGCTGAGGGTGAGGGTTAAGATAAGTGTCAGGGTTAGGGTTAGGGTGAGGGTTAGGGTAATGGTTCGGGATATGGTTAGGGTGAGAGTTAAATTGAGGATTAGGGTTAGGGTTAATGTGAGTTTTATGGTGAGAATGAGGATTAAGATTAGGGTGAGGGTGAGGGTTAGAATTAGGGTTAGGGTGAGGGTTAGGGTGAGGGAGAGGGTTAGGGTTAGGGTTAGGGTTAGGATGAGGTTTAGGATTAGGGTGAGGGTTAGGGTGAGTCTGAGGATTAGTTTTAGGGTTAGGGTTAGTGTTAGGGTGAGGGTAAGTGTTAGGTTGAGGGTTAGGGTTAGGGTTATTGTCAGGGTTAGGGTTACGGTTACTGTGAGGGTGAGTGTGAGGGTTAGGGTTAGGTTGAGGTTTAGTGTTAGGGTTGTGGTTAGAGTTAGGGTTAGTGTGAGGGTGAGGTTTAGCGGTAGAGTTATGTTTAGGGTGTGGGTTAGGGTGAGGGTTAGTGTTAGGGTGAGGTTTAGGTTTAGGGTGATGGTTAGGGTTAGTGTGAGGGTTAGTGTTAGGGTTAGGATTAGGGTGAGGGTTTGGGTTAGGGTGAGGGTTATGTTTAGGGTGAGTGTTAGGGTTAGGGATAGGGTGAGTGTTAGGTTTAGGGTTAGGGTTATTGTTAGGGTTAGGTTTAGGTTTACGGTTGCGGTGAGGGTAAGGGTGAGGGTTAGGTTTGGGGTTAGGATGAGGTTTAGGTTTAGGGTTAGGGTTAGATTTAGGGTTAGGGTTAGGGTGAGGGTGAGGTTTAGGGGTAGATTTAGGGTTAGTGTTATGGTTAGAGTTAGGGTGAGGGTTAGGGTTAGGCTTAGGCTTAGGCTTAGGCCTAGCAAGAGGGTGAGTGTTAGGAGTATGGTTATGGTAAGGGTAAAAGGGTTAGGGTTAGGTTGAGGGTCAGAATGAGGTTTAGGGTTAGGATAAGGGCTAGGGTGAGGACTAGGGTGAGTGTTAGGGTGAGGGTTAGGGTTAGGGATAGGGTTATGTTTGGGATTAGGGTTAGGGTGAGGGTGAGTGTGAGCGTTAGGGTTAGGGTTAGCGTTAGGCTTAGGGTTAGGATGAGGGTTAGCATTAGGGTTTGGGTTAGAGTGAGTGTCTGGCTGAGGATTAGGTTTAGGTTTAGGATTAGAGATAGGGTTAGGGTTAGGCCTAGGTTAGGCTTAGCGTTAGGCTGAGGGTGAGGGTGCGGGTTAGGATTATGGTTAGGGTTAGGGTTAAAATTCGGGTTATTGTTAGTGTTTTGGTTTGGGTTAAGTTTGAGGTGAGGGTGAGGCTGAGGGTGAGAGTTATGGTTAGGGTTAAGATTTAGGCTGAGGGTGAGGTTGGGGGTGAGGAATTGGTTTTGGGTGATGGTTAGGTTTAGGGTTAGGGTGAGGGTTAGGATGAGGGTTAGGGTTCGTATTAGGTTTAGGGTGAGGGCTAGGGTGAGGGTTAGGGTTAGGCTTCGGGTTAGGCTGGGATTAAGTTTAGGGTTAGGGTGAGGGTGAGTGTGAGGATTAGTGTTAGGGTTAGAGTTACGCTTAGGTTTAAGCTGAGGGTGAGGGTGAGGTTTAGGGTTAGGGTGAGGGTGAGGTTTAGGGTTAGAGTTAGGGTTAGGGTGAGGGTTTCTGTGAGGGTTAGTGTTAGGATTAGTGTTAAGGTTAGGGTTTGGGTTAGGGTTAGTGTGAGGGTTAGGGTTAGGGATAGGGTTACATTTAGGATTATGGTTAGGGTGAGGGTGAGGGTGAGGGTTAGGGTTAGGGTTAGGTTTATGCTTAGGGTTAGGTTGAGGGTGAGGGTGAGGGTTAGGGTTAGGATGAGTTTTAGGGTTAGGTTTAGGGTGAGGTTTAGGATGAGGTATAGGGTTAGGATTCGGGTTAGTTTGAGGGCTAGGTTGAGGGTTAAGTTTAGGGTTAGGTTTAGTGTGAGGTTTAGGGTGAGGGTTAGGGTTAGGGTTAGGGTGAGGTTTAGGTTTAGAGTTACTGTATGGATGAGTGTTATGGTTAGGTTGAGGGGTAGGGTTAGGTTTAGTGTGAGGTTTAGTGTTAGGTTTAGGGTGATGGTTAGGTTGAGGGTTATCATTTGGTTTAGGGTTAGGGTGCGGGCTAGGTTGAGGGTGAGGTTTAGGGTTAGGGTTAGGCTTAGGCTTAGCGTTAGGCTGAGGGGTAGGGTGGGGTGAGGAATAGGTTTTGGGTGATGGTTAGGGTTAGGGTTAGGGTGAAGATTAGGATGAGGGTTAGGGTTAGGATTAGGTTTAGGGTTAGGGCTAAGGTGAGGGTCAGGGTTAGGGTTAGGTTTAGGGTTAGGCTGAGGGGGAGGGTTTAGGTAAGGTTTAAGGTTAGGGAAAGTGTTAGACTTAGGGTTAGGGTACGGGTTAGGCTTAGGGTTAGGTTTGGAGTTAGTCTTAAGGTGAGGTTTATGGTTAGGGATAGGGTTAGGGTCCTGGTAAGGGTGAGGTTTAGAGTTAGCATGAGGGTTAGGGTGAGGGGTAGGGTTAGGGTTAGGGTGAGAGTTAGGGTTAATGTGAGGTTTAGGGTTAGGTTTAGGGTTATGGTTAGGGTGAGGGTTAGGTTGATCGTTAGGTTTTGGGTTACAGTTAGGTTGAGGGTGAGGGTTAGGGTGAGTTTTTGTTTAGGCTTAGTGTTAGGATTAGGGTGAGGTTAAGGGTTAGGGTGATGGTTAGGGTTAGGGTGAGGGTGAGGCTTAAGATGATGGTGAGGGTTACAGTGAGGGTCAGGGTTAGGGTTAGGGTCTGGGTTAGGATGAGGATTAGGGTTAGGGTGAGGGTGATGGTTAGGATTAGGGTTAGGATCATTGTAAGTGTTATGGTTAGGTTTACATTTGCAATTAGGGTGAGGCTGAGGGTGAAGTTTAGCGTTAGGGTAAGGGTTAGTTTTAGGGTTAGGATTAGTGTTAATGTTAGGGTTAGGGTTAGAGTTACGGTTTGGGTGAGGGTGAGGGTGAGATTTAGGGTTAGGGTTATTGTGAGGTTTAAGGATAAGGTTAGGATTAGGGATAGGGTGAGGGTGAGGTTTAGAGTTAGAGTTAGGTTGAGGCTGAGGGATATGGTGACTGTTAGGGTTAGTGCTAGTGTTAGTGTTAGTGTTAGGTTTAGGGTGAGGGTTAGATTGAGGTTTAGGGTTAGGGTTAGGTTTAGGATTAGGTTTAGGGTGAGGGTGAGTGTGAGGGTTAGGATTAGTATTAGGCTTAGGCTTAGGGTAAGGTTGAGGGTGATGGTTGGGGAGAGGATTAGGCTTAGGGTGATGTTTAGCCTTAGGGTTAGGGTGAGAGTTAGGGTTAGGCTTAGGGTTAGGATTAGGGTTAGGGTGAGGGCTAGGGTGAGGGTGAGGGAAAGGTTTAGGGTTAGGCTTAGGCATAGGGTTACGATGAGGATGATGGTGAGGGTGGGGTTAGGGTTATAGTGATGGATTAGGTTAGGTTTAGGGTGAGGGTTAGGATGATCGTGACGGTAAGAGTAACGGTGAGGGTTAGCCTGAAGTAGAGGGTTAGGGTAAGGGTTAGGGTTAGGGTTAGACTGAGGATTTGGGTTAGGGCTAGTGTGAGGTTTAGGGTGAGGATAAGGGTTAGGGTTAGAATTAGGGTTAGGGTGAGGGCTAGCGTGAGGGTGAGCTTTAGGGTTAGGGTTATGTTTAGGGTGAGGGGTAGGGTTAAGTTTAGGATGAGGGTTAGGTTTAGTGTGAGGGTTACGTTTAGGGTGAGGGTGAGGGTGGGGGTAAAGGTTATGGTAAGGCTTAGATTGAGGGTGAGGGTTAGGGTTAGGATTAGGGATAGGGTTAGGTTTAGGCTGAGGGTGAGCCTGAGGGTGAAGGTAAGGTTTAGGGTTAGGGTTATGTTTATGGTTAGGGTGAGGTCTAGGGTGAGGGTGAGGGTTAGGGTGAAGTTGAGGGTTAGGCTGAGGGTCTTGGTTAGGTAATGGTTAGGGTTAGGGTGACGATTAGTTGAGGTTTAGGGTGAGGGTGAGCTTGAGCGTTAGGGTGTGGGTGAGGGTTAGGGTTAGGGTGAGGGTTCGGGTAATGGTGAGCTTTAGGGTGATGTTGAAGGTTAGGGTTAGGGTTATGTGAGGGTTAGGGTTAGGGTTAGGGATAGGGTGAGGGTGACGGTTAGGATTAGGTTTAGGGTTAGGGTGAGGTTTAGTGTGAGGGTGAGGTTTAAGGTTAGGCTTAGGTTTGGGGTGTGGGTAAGTGATAGCATGAGGGTTAGGGTGAGTGTTAGAGTTAGCATTATGGTTAGGGTGAGGATTAGGGTGAGGGTTAGGGTGAGGGTGAGTGTGAGAGTGAGGGTTAGGGTGAGGATTAGGGTGAGTTTTAGGGTTAGGGAGAGGGTTAGGTTTAGGGTGAGTGTTAGGGTGATGGTTAGGTTTATGGTTATGCTTAGGGTTAGGGTGAGGTTTAGGGTTAGGATTAGGGTGAGGGTTAGTGTGACGATTAGTTGAGGTTTAGGGTGAGGGTGAGCTTGAGCGTTATGTTGTGGGTGAGGGTTAGGGTTAGGGTTCGGGTTCGGTTAATGGTGAGGGTTAGGGTGACGTTGAAGGTTAGGGTTAGGGTTATGTGAGGATTAGGGTTAGGGTTAGGGATAGGGTGAGGGTGAGGGTTAGAAATAGGTTTAGGTTGAGGGTGAGGGTGAGGGTTAGGGTTAGGGTGAGGATTAGGGTTAGGGTGAGCCTGAGGGTGAGGGTGAGTGTGAGGGTTAAGGTTAGATTGAGGGTTAAGCTAAAGGTTAGTTTGAGGGTTAGGTTTAGGGTGATGTTTAGGTTGAGGGTGAGGGTTCGGTTGAGGGTTTGGGTTAGGGTTAGGGTGAGGGTGAGTTTGAGTGTTAGGTTTAGGGTTAGGCTTAGGCTTAGGATGAGGGTGATTGTGAGGGTTATGGTTAGGGTTATTGTTAGGCTTAGGTTTAAGCTGAGGGTGAGGGTGAGTTTGAGGGTTAGGGTTAGGGTGAGTGTGAGCGTTAGGGTTAGGGTTAGGGATAGGCTGAGGGTTAGATGCGGGTGAGGGTTAGGGTTAGGATGAGTGTTAGGCTTAGGGTAAGGGTGAGGGTTAGGTATAGGTTGATGTTTAGGGTGAGATTGAGGGTTAGGGTGAGGGTGACGGTGAGCGTGACTCTTAGGGTGTAGGTGAGGTTTAGGATTAGGTTTAGGGTCAGGGTGAGGGTTTAGAGTTAGGGTTAGGATGATGGTTAGGATGAGGGGCAGGGTTAGGGTTAGGGTGAAGTTCAGGGTTAGTTTAAGGGTTAAGATTAGTGGTTGGGTTAGGGTGAGGTTTAGGGTTAGGTTTAGAGTTAGGGTGAGGGTTAGGGTGAAGATAGATTTTAGGGTGAGGGTTAGGGTGAGTGTGAGGTTAGGGTTAGGGTGAGGGTTAGTGTTATTGTTAGGGTTAGGTTTAGGGTTACAGTTACGGTGTGGTTGCGGGTGAGGTGAGGTTTAGCGTCAGGGTTACTGTTAGGGTGAGGGTAAGTGTTTGGGTGAGGGTTAGGCTTAGGGTGAGGTTTAGGGTGAGAGTGAGGGTTAGTTTTAGGGTTAGGTTTAGGGTGAGGTTAAGGGTTAGGGTTAGGGTGAGTGTTAGGATTAGCATTAGCTTTAGGTTGAGGGCTAGGTTGAGTGTTCAGGTTAGGTTAGGGCGAGGGTTAGGGTTAGGGTGAGGGTTAGGGTGAGAAGAAGAATAAGGGTAAGGGCGAGTGTTAGGGTGAGATTGAGGGTTACGGTAAGAGTGAAGGTTATGGTGATGGTGAGGGTTAGAGTGAGGGTTAGGCTTAGAGTGTGGGTGAGGTTGAGTTTTTGAGTGAGTGTTAGGTTTAGGTTTAGTTTGAGGGTTAGGATTAGTGTAAGGGTGAGGTTTAGGGTGAGGGTTAGGTTTAGGGTTAGTGTTAGGGTGTGGGATAGTCTGAGGAATAGTGTTAGGATTAGGATGAGGTTTAGGGTGAGGGTTAGGGTCAGAGTGAGGGTTAGGGTTAGGGTAAGGGTTAGCGTTAGGATTAGGGTTAGGGTCAGGTTTAGGGTGACTGTGAGGTTTAGGGTGAGGATTAGCTTTAGGGTTAAGGTGAGGGTTAGGGTAAGGGGTATGGTTACAGTTAGGGTGAGGGTTAGGTTTAGTGTGAGAGTTATGGTTAGTGTTAGCGTTAGGATTAGTGTGAGGGTAAGAATTAGGGTGATGTTTAGGGTGAGGATGAGGTTTAGGTTTAGGAATATGGATAGGATTAGAGTTACGCTGAGGGTGAGGATGAGGGTGAGGGTGAGAGTTAGGTTTAGGGTTAGGGTTAGGGTGAGGGTTAGGGTTAGGTTTAGTTTGGGACTGGTGTGAGGGTGAGGTGTAGGGTGAGGCTTGTGGTTAGGGTGAGGGCTAGGTTGAGGGTGAACTTTAGGGTTATGATGAGGGTTAGGGTTATGTTTAGGGTGAGGGTTAGGGTGAGGGTTAGCTTTAGTGTAAGGTTTACGGTTAAGGTTAGGGTGAGTGTTAGGGTAAGTGTTATGGTGTGGGTTAGGGTGAGGGTGAGGTTTAGGGTTATGATTAGAGATAGGGTTAGGTTTAGGCTGAGGGTGAGGGTGAGGGTGCAGGTGAGGTTTAGTGTTAGGGTTAGGGTTAGGATGAGCGCTAGTGTGAGGGTGAGGTTTAGGTTGAAGGTGAGGCTGAGGGTTAGAGTGAGGGTGAGGGTTTGGGTTAGGGTTAGTGTTAGGGTGAGGGTGAGGGTTAAGATTAGGGTTAGGGTTAGAGTTATTGTTAGGGTTAGAGTGAGGGTTACAGTTCAGTTTAGGGTGAGGGTGAATGTGAGGGATATGGTTACGGTTAGGGTGAGGTTTAGGGCTAGGGTTAGGTTAGTGTTAGGAGGAAGTTTAGGGTGAGGGGTAGGGTTAGGGATAGGGTGAGGGTTATGGTTTTGGTTAGGGTTAAGGTGAGGGTTCGGCTTAGGGTGAGGTTTAGGGTTAAGGTTAGTGTTAGGGTGAGGGTTAGGTTTAGCAATAGGATTAGTGTGAGGGCTAAGGTGAGGGTGAGGGTTAGGGTTAGGGTTAGGTTTAGGGTGAGGTTTAGGCTTAGGCTGAGGGTTAGGGTTAGTGTGAGGGTTGTTGTTAGGGTTAGGCTTAGTGTTAGGTTGAGGATAAGGGTTAGAGTGAGGGTTAGGTTTCAGGTGAGGGTTAGGGTTAGGGTGAGGGTCAGGGTTAGTGTTATGGTTAGGCTGAGGGTTAGGTGAGAGTTAGGGTTAGGGTTACGGTAAGGGTTAGCGTTAGGGTGAGGGTTAGGTTTAGGATTAGTGTAAGAGTTATGGTTAGGGTTATGGTGAGGCTTTCGGGTTAGGGTTATGGTTAGGGTTAGGTTGAAGTTTAAGGTGAGGGTGACGGTTAGGGTTAGTTTTAGGTTTATCGTGTGGGTAAGTGATAGTGTGAGGGTTAGGTTGAGTGTTAGAGTTAGCATTAGAGTTAGAGTGAAGTTTAGGGTGAGGGATATGGTTAGGGTTAAGGTGAGCTTGAGGGTGAGGTTTAGGGTTAGGTTTAGGGTTGGTTTTAGGGTTATGGTGAGGTTTAGGGTTAGTGTTAGCGTGAGGGTAAGGGTAAGGGTGAGGGTGACGGTTAGGGTTAGAGTTAGGCTGAGGGTTAGGTTAGTATGAGGTTTAGGGTGAGGATGAGGTTAAGGCTTATTTTGAGGTTTAGGGTAAGGGTGAGGGTTAGGGTTAGTGTTAGGGTGAGGGTTAGGGTTAGGGATAGGGATAGGGTTACGGTTAGGGTGAGGGTTAGGGTAATGGGTATGGTTATGGTTAGGGTGAGGGTTAGGTTTAGTGTGAGTATTAGGGTTATGGTTAGGGTTAGGATTAGTGTGAAGGTAAGAATTAGGGTGACGTTTAGGGTGAGGGTGAGGTTTAGGGTTAGGGTTAGGGTTATGGTTAGTGTTACGCTGAGGGTGATGGTGAGGGTGAGGGTGAGTGTGAGTTTTAGGGTTAGGGTTAGGTTGAGGGTTAGGGTGAGGATTAGGGTTAGGGTGAGATTTAGGGTTACGGTGAGGTTTAGGGTCAGGGTTAATTTGAGGGTGGTATGAGGGTGAGGTTTAGGGTGAGGGAAAGGGTTAGATTGAGGGCCTGGGTGAGTGTGAGGGTTAGGGTTAGTGTGATGGTTTGAGTTAGGTTTAGTGTAAGTGTTATGATGAGGGGTAGGGTTAGGTTTAGGGTGAGGTTAGGTTTAGTGTGAGGGTTACTGTTAGGGTTAGTGTGAGGGTGAGGTTAGGGGTTATGGTGACGGTTAGGGTGAGGGCGAGGTTTAGGGATAGGAATAGGGATAGTGTTAGGGTTAGGCTGATGGTGAGGATGAGGGTGCGGGTGAATTTTTGGTTTAGGGTTACGGTTAGGGTGAGGGATAGGTTGAGGGTGAGGGTTAGGGTGAAGGTGAATGTGAGGGTGAGGGTCTTGTTTAGGTAATGTTAGGGTTAAGGTGAGGATTAGGTGAGGGTTAGGGTGAGGGTGCAGGTTCAGGTGATGGTGAGGGTTTGGATGAGGTTGAGGGTTATTAACCATAACCGGGTTAGGTGAGGGTTACGGTTAGGGTTAGGGTTAGGGTTAGGAGAGTGTTAAGGTTAGGCTAAAAGTTTGGGTGAGGGTTAGGGTGAGGGGTAGGGTTATGGTTAGGGTGAGTATTAGGGTTAATGTGAGGGTTAGGGTTAGGGTGAGGATAAAGTAAGGTTGAGAGTTAGGGTGATGGTGAGGTTTAGGGTTACTATTAGAGTGAGGGTTAGGGTTAGGTTTAGTGTTAAGGGGAGGGTTAGGGTGATGGTTAGGGTTAGGCTTAGGGTTAAGGAGAGGGTGAGTGTGAGCGTGAGGCTTAGGGTTAGGGTTAGGGTTAGGGTGAACTTTAGGGTTAGGGTGGAGGTTAGTATTAGGGTTAGGGTTAGGCTTAGGGTTACGAAGAGGGAGAGGGTGAGCGTGAGGGTTAGGGTTAGGGTTAGGGTTAGGGTGAACGTTAGGGTTAGGGTGGAGGTTAGTATTAGGGTTAGTGTGAGGTTTTTGGTGAGGGTTAGGGTTATTGTTAGGGTGTGGGTTAGGCTGAGGGTTAGGTTTACGATTAGAGTGAGGTGTAGGGTGAGGGTTAGGGTGAGGGTTAGGGTTATGGTTAGGGTTAGCATTAGGGTTAGGGTCAGGTTTAGGGTGACTGTGAGGTTTAGGGTGAGGTTTAGGGTTAGGGTTAAGGTGACAGTTAGGGTAACGGGTAGGGTTACTGTTAGGGTGAGGTTTAGGTTTAGTGTGAGAGTTAGGGTTATTGTTAGGGTTAGGATTAGTGTGTGGGTAAGAATTATCTTGGTGGTTAGGGTGAGGGTGAGGTTTAGATTTTGGAATATGGATAGGATTAGTGTTATGCTGAGGGTGAGGATGAGGGTGAGGGTGAGGGTTATTTAGGGTTAGGGTGAAGGCTAGGCTGAGGGTTAGGGTTAGGTTGAGGGTTAGGGTTAGGGTGAGGGTTAGGGTTAGTTTTATTTTGAGGCTGGTGTGAGGGTGAGTTTAGGGTGAAGTTTGGGGTTAGGGTGAGGGCTAGGTTGAGGGTGAACTTTAGGGTTATGATGAGGGTTAGGGTTATGATTAGGGTGGGGGTTAGGGTGAGGGTTAGCTTTAATTTGAGGTTTACGGTTAAGGTTAGGGTGAGGGTGAGGGTAAGGGTTAGGGTGAGGGTTAGGGTGAGGGTGAGGGTGAGGGTTATGATTAGAGATAGGGTTAGGTTTAGACTGAGGGTTAGGGTGATGATGCGGGTGAGGTTTAGGGTTAGGGTTAGGGTTAGGGTGAGGGCTAGGGTGAGGGTGAGGGTTAAGGTGAAGGTGAGGTTGAGGGTGAGCGTGAGGGTTTGGGTTAGGGTTAGTTTTAGGGTGAGGGTGAGGGTTAAGATTAGGGTTAGGGTTAGGGTTATCGTTAGGGTTACAGTTCAGTTTAGGGTGAGGGTGAAGTTGAGAGATATGGTTACGGTTAGGGTGAGGTTTAGGGTTAGGGTTAGGGTTAGTGTTAGGAGGAAGTTTAGGGTGAGGGGTAGGGTTAGGGTTAGGGTGAGGGATAGGGTTAGTGTGAGGGTTAGGGTGAGGGTTAGGGTTAGGGTTAAGTTGAGGGTTAGGGTTTTGGTTAGGGTTAAGGTGAGTGTGAGGGTTAGGGTGAGGTTTAGGGTTAGGGTTAGGGTTAGGGTGAGGGTTAGGTTTAGGGTGGAGTTTAGGATTAGTTTTAGGGTTATGGTTAGGGTGAGACTCAGTGTTAGGGTTAGGGTTAGTGTTAGGAGGAAGTTTAGGGTGAGGGTTAGTGTTAGGGTGAGGTTTAATGTTAGCAATAGGGTTAGTGTGAGGGCTAAGGTGAGGGTGAGGTTTAGGGGTAGGGCTAGGTTTAGGGTGAGGCTTAGGCTTAGGCTGAGGGTAGGGTTATTGGGAGGGTTGGTGTTAGGGTTAGGCTTAGTGTTAGGGTGAGGGTAAGGCTTAGGGTGAGGGTTAGGGTTAGGGTGAAGGTTAGGGTTAGGGTGAGGGTCAGGGTTAGTTTTAGGGGTAGGCTGAGAGTTAGGTTAGGGTTAGGGTAAGGGTTTGCATTAGGGTTAGGGTTAGGGTTAGGATTAGTGTTAGAGTTAGGGTGAGGGTTATGGTGAGGTTTTCGGGTTAGGGTTAGGGTTAGGTTGAGGGTTACGGTGAGGGTGAGGGTTAGGATTAGGTTTAGGTTTATCGTGTTGGTAAGTGATAGTGTGAGTGTTAGGGTGAGTGTTAGGTTTAGCATTAGGGTTAGAGTGAAGTTTAGGGTGAGGGTTAGGGTTAGGTTTAAGGTGATCTTGAGGGTGAGGGTTAGGGTTAGGGTTAGGGTAAGTTTTAGGGTTAGGGTGAGGCTTAGGGTTAGTGTTCGTGTGAGGGTAAGGTGAGGGTAACTGTTAGGGTTAGAGTAAGGGTCAGGGTTTGGTTTTGTGTGAGGTTTAGAGTGAGGATAAGGTTAAGGCTTAGGGTGGGCTTTAGGGTAAGGTTGAGGGTTAGGGTTAGGGTTAGCGTGAGGGTGAGGGTTAGGGTGAAGGTTAGGGTTAGGTATAGGTTTAGGTTTAGGGTGAGGGTTAGGGTAAGGGGTAGGGTTATGATTAGGGTGAGGGTTAGGTTTAGTGTGAGTGTTAGGGTTAGGGTTAGGGTTAGGATTAGTGTGAAGGTAAGAATTAGGGTGACTTTTAGGATGAGGGTGAGGTTTATGGTTAGGATTAGGGTTATGGTTAGTGTTATGCTGAGGGTGATGGTAAGGGTGAGGGTGAGTGTGAGATTTAGGGTTAGGGTTAGGGTGAGGGTTACGGTGAGGATTAGGTTTAGGGTGAGGGAGAGGGTTAGGCTGAGCGGTAACTGTAGGGTTAGGTGAGGGTAAGGGTTAGTTTGAGGGTTAGGTGTAGGGTTAGGTTGAGGGTAAGGATTAGTGTGAGTGTTAGGGTGAGGGTGAGTGTTAGGGTTAGGCGGACGGTAAGAGTTAGGGTGAGGGTTAGATTGATGGTGAGGTTTATGGTTAGCATTAGTGTTAGGGTTATGGTGAGGGTTAGGTTTGGGGTTAGGGTCAGGTCTAGGGTGAGGGTGAGGGTTATGGTTAGGTTTAGGGATAGGGTGAGTATTAGAGTTAGGGTTAGGGTTAGGGTGAGCATTAGGCTGAGGGGTAGGGTTAGGGTTAGTCTTCGTTTTAGGGTTAGGCTTAGGGTGAGGGTGGGGTTGAGGATTATGGTTAGGGTGATGGTTAGGGTTAGGGTTAAAGTGAGGGTTAAGATGAGGGTTAGGGAGAGGGAAAGTGTTAAGGTGAGGGTTAGGGTGAGGGTGAGGGTTATGATTACCATTAGGGTTAGGTTTAGAGTTGGCGTGAGGGTTAGGTTTAGGTTTAGGGTTAGGGTGAGTGTGAGGGTGAGGGTTAGGTTTAGGGTTCGGGTGAGGGCTAGGTTTAGCGTTAGGGTTAGGGTGTGGGTTAGGGTTAGGGTTCGTGTGAGGGTGAGGGTGAGGTTTAGGGTGTGGGTGAGGGTGAGGTTTAGGGTTAGGAATAGGGTGGGGTTGAGTGTGAGTGTGAGGGTTAGGGTGAGGAATTGGGATAGGGTGAAGGTGAGTGTTAGGGTGAGGTTTAGGGGTAGGTTAAGGTGAGGGTGAGAGTTAGGGTGATGGTTTGTATGAGGGTTAGTTTAAGGTTAAGGGTGAGGGTTAGGGTGAGGGTTAGGGTTAGGATTAGGTTAGGGTGAGGGTTAGGGTGAGCGTTAGGGTTAGCGTTAGGGTTAGGGATAGGTTTAGGTTTAGGGTGAGGTTTAGGAAGAGGGTTAGTATTAGGGTTAGGGTTAGGGTTAGGGTGAGGGTTAGGGTCAGGGTTAGATTTACGGTGAGCGTAAAGGTTAGCATGAGGTTTAGGGTGAGTGTGAGGTTTAGAGTTAGCATTAGGGTTAAGGTGAGGTTTAGGGTGAGTGTTAGGGTTAGGTTTATGGTTAGGGTGAGGTGAGGGTGAGGGTCATTTTGAGGTTTATAGTTAGGGTGAGAGATAGGTTTAGGGTGAGGGTTAGGCTTTGGTTTAGGGTGTGGGTAAGCGTGAGGGTGACAGTGAGGCTTAGGGTGAGGGTGAGGGTGATTGTGAGGGTTAGGCTTAGAGTTAGCTTTAGGGTTAGGGTTAGTGTGAGGGTGAAGGTGAGGGTTAGGGTTAAGAGTACAGTTAGGTTTAAATTTAGGCTGAGGGTGAGCGTGAGGGAGAGGGTAACGGTTAGTCTTAGGGTTAGGGTTGCTGTGAGGATTAGGGTGAGGGTAAGGTTAAAGGTTATGGTGAGGGTTAGGGTTAGTGTTAGGGTGAGGGTTAGGCTTAGGGTGAGGTTAGAGTTAGGGTGAGGTTTATTGTTAGTGTGAGGCTTAGTGTTAGTGTTAGGTTGAGGGTAAAGGTTAGGTTGAGGGTTAGGGATAGGGATAGGTTTAGGGTGAGGTTTCGGGTTATGGTGAGGTTTAGGGTCAGGTTGAGAGTTAGGGTTAGCAATATGGTTAGTGTGAGGGTTAGCGTAAGGTTAGTGTGAGGGTTAGGGTTGGGGTGAGGGTTAGGTTGAGGGTGAGAGTAATGTTAAGTGTGAGGGTTAGGATTTTGGTAAGCTTGTGGGTTAGGGTGAGGGTTAGGTTTAGGTTTACAGTAAGGGTGAGGGTTAGGGTGAGTGTTTGGTTTGGGGTTAGGGTTAGGGTGAGAGTGAGATTGAGGGTTGGGAATAGGGTGAGGGTTAGGTTTAGGGTGAGGGTTAGGATTAAGATTAGGTTTAGGGTGAGGGCTAGGGTGAGGGTGAGTGTTAGGGTTAGGGATAGGGTTAGGTTGAGGGTTAGGGTTAGGCTGAGGATTAGGGTTAGTGTAATGGCTAGTTTTAGGTTTAGGTTTAGTGTTAGGGTGAGACTAAGTTTTAGGGTTAGGTTTAGGGTTACGGTGAGGTTGATGGTTAGGTTAAGGGTGAGGGTTAGGGTTAGGGTGAGGGTGAAGGTGAGGGTTAGGATAAGGGTGAAGGTGAGGGTTAGGATAAGGGTTAGGATTAGGCTTCTTTTTAGGTTTAGGGTTAGGTTTATGGTTACGTTGAGGGTGAGGGTGAAGGTGAGGGTTAGGGTTAGTGTGAGGTTTAGGGTTAGGGTTAGGTTTAGGGTTAGGTTTAGGATGAGGTTTAGGGTGAGGGGTAGGTTTAAGGTTAGGGTGAGGGTTAGGGTTAGTGTGAAGGTTAGGGCTAGGGTTAGGATGAGGTTTAGGTTGGGGTTGAGGGTTAGGGTTAGTGTTAGGTTGAGGTGAAGGTTTAGGTTGAAGTTAGGTTAGGGTTTAGATTAGGGTTAGGGTGAGAGTGAGGGTTAGGGTGACGTTAAGGGTTAGCTTATGTTTACGGTTAGGGTGAGGGTAAGGGTTAGGGTTAGGGTTAGGCTTAGGGTGAGGTTTAGGGTGAGGTTGAGGGTTAGGGTTACTGTTAGGTTGAGGTGAAGGTTTAGGTTGAGGTTTAGGGTGAGGGTGAGTGTTAGGGTTAGCATTAGGGTTAGTGTGAGGGTTAGGGTGAGGGTAAGGTAAGGGTAAGGGTGAGGTTTTTGGTGAGGGTGAGGGTTACGGAACGGGAGAGGGTTAGGGTTAGTGTGAGGGTTAGAGTTAGGGTTAGGAAACGGGTTAGTGTGAGGGATAAGGTGAGGGTGAGGATTAGGGTTAGGGTTAGGTTTAGGTTGAGGGTTAGGTTTAGGCTGAGGGTTAGGATTAGTGTGAGTGTTGGTGTTAGGTTTAGGCTTAGTATTAGGGTGAGGGTAAGGTTTAGGGTGAGGGTTAGGTTTAGGGTGAGGGTTAGGGTTAGGGTGAGGTTGAGGGTTAGGGTTACGGTGAGGGTAAAGGTTAAGGTTAGGTCTAGGTTTAGGGTAATTGTGGGTTTTGTTGAGGTTTAGGTTTAGGGTTAGTGTACGGGTTAGGGTTAGGGTTAGTGTGAGGATTAGGTTGACGGTTGGCTTGACGGTTAGGGTTAGTGTGAGGGTTAGGGTTAGGCTGAGGGTGAGGGTGAAGTTGAGAGTTAGGGTTAGGATTAGGGTTAGGGAGAGGTTTTGGGTTTGGTTTAGGGTTAGGATGAGGGTTAGGGTGAGGGGAAAGTTTAGGTTTAGAGTGAGGTTAGATTTATTGTGAGGATTAGCATTAGGGTTAGGGTCAGGGTGAGGGTGAGGATATGGTTTAGGGTGCGGGTTAGAGTGAGGGTTAGGGTTAGGGATAGGGTTAGGTTTAGGGTGACTGTTAGCTTGAAGGTTTGGTTTAGGCTTAGGGTTTAGGTTTCTGGTGAGGGTTCGGGTTCAGTTTATGGTTAGGTTAAGGGTTTCGTGTTTGGGTTACTGTTAGGGTTAAGGTGAGGTTTATGGTGAGGGTGAGGGTTAGGGTTAGGTTTAGGTTTATGGTGTGTTTAAGTGATAGCGTGAGGGTTAGGGTGAGTGTTAGAGTTATTAGTAGGCTTTGGGTGAGGGTGAGGGTGAGGGTTAGGGTTAGGGTTAGCGTGAGAGTGAGGGTGAGGGTGACGGTTAGGGTTAGAGTGAGGGTGAGGGTTAGGTTTAGTGTGAGGTTTAGGGTGAGGATGAGGTTAAGGGTTAGGGTGAGGGTTAAGCTTAGGGTGAGGGTTAGGGTTAGGGTTAGTTTGTGGGTGGTGTGAGCGTGAGGTTTAGGATGATGGTTAGGATTAGGGTGAGGGCTAAGGTGAGGGTTAGGGTTAGCATTAGGGTGAGGGTCAGGGTTAGGTTTAGGTTGAAGTTTGGGGTGAGGGGTAGGGTTAGGTTTAGGGTGAGGTTTAGGTTTAGTGAGAGCGTTACAGTTAGGCATAGGGTGAGGGTGGGGGTAAGAGTTATGGTGAGGGTTATGATGGGTTGATGGTTAGGGTTAGGATTAGGGGTAGGGTTAGGGTAAGGCTGAGTATGAAGGAGAGAGTGCGGGTGAGGTTTACGGGTAGGGTTACGTTTAGGGTGAGTGCTAGGGTGAGGGTGAGGGTTAGGGTGAAGGTGAGGGTGAGGGCCTTTTTAGATAATGGTTAGGGTTACTGTGAGGATTAAGTGAGGGTGAGGGTGAGGGTGAGCTTTAGGGTTAGGGTGTGGGTTAGTGTTAGGTTTAGGGTGAGGGTTCAGGTGATGGTGAGTGTTAGGGTAAGGTTGAGATTTAGGGTTAGGTGAGGGTTAGGTTTAGGGTTAGGTTTAGAGTTAGGATGAGGGTTTGGGTAAGGGGTACTATTAAGGTTAGGGTGAGGATTAGGGTTAATGTGAGTGTTATGGATAGGGTGAGGATAATGTTAGGGTGACGGTTAGGGTGAGAATGAGGGTTAGGGTTACTGTTAGGGTGAGGGTTAGGGTTAGCTTTAGTGTTAAGTTGAGGGTGAGGGTGAGGGTTAGGGTTAGGCTTAAGGTTAAGGTGAGGGTGAGGTTGAGGATGAGGGTTAGCTTGAGGTTTAGGGTTAAGGTGAGGGTTAGGTTTACAATTAGGGTTATTGTTAGGATTAGGTTTAGGGTGAGGGTGAGGATGAGGGTGAGGGTAAGGGTGTGGGATAGGGTTAGGGTTAGGTTTAGGGTGAGCATGGGGGTTAGGGTTAGGGTGAGGGGTAGGGTTAAGTTTAGGGTGAGGGTTAGGGTTAGTGTGAAGGTTAAGGTTAGGGTTAGGGTGAGGTTTAGGCTGAGGGTTAGGTTGTGGATTAGGGATAGGTTGAGGGTGAGGGTTAGGGTGAGGTTTATGGTTAGCTTAGGGTTAGGTTTAGGGTGAGGGTTAGGGTGAGGGTAAGGATTAGGGTGAGGGTTAGGTTTAGGGTGAGGTTTAGGGTGAGGTTGTGGGTTTGGCGTTAGGGTTAGAGTGAGTTTCAGGTTTAGAGTGAGGGTTAGGGTGAGGGTGAGTGTTAGGGTTAGCATTAGGGTTAGGGTGATGTTTAGTGTGAGTGTTTTTATTAGGTTAGGTTGAGGTTTTGGGTAAGTGTGAGGGTTAGGGTGAGGATAAGGTAAGGGTAAGGGTCAGGTTTTTGGTGAGGGTGAGAGTTACGGAAAGGGTGAGGGTTAGGGTTAGGGTTAGGGTTAGGGTTAGAGATAGAAAAAGGGTTAGTGTGAGGGATAAGTTGAGGGTGAGGATTTGGGTTAGCGTTAGGTTTAGGTTGAGGGTTAGGTTTAGGCTAAGGGTTAGGGTTAGTGTGAGGGTTTGTGTTAGGGTTAGGCTTAGTGTTATGGTGAAGGTTAGGGTTGGGTGAGTGTTAGGGTTAGGGTGAGGGTAAGGGTTAGGGTTAGGACTAGGTTTAGGGTTATTGAGGATTTTGGTGATGTTTAGGTTTAGGGTTAGTGTAAGGTTTAGGGTGAGGGTAAGGGTTAGGGTTAGGACTAGGTTTAGGGTTATTGAGGATTTTGGTGATGTTTAGGGTTAGGGTTAGTGTAAGGGTTACGGTTAGGGTTAGTGTTGAGGATTAGGTTGAGGGTTAGCGTGATGGTTAGGGTTATTGTGAGGGTCAGGGTTAGGCTGAGGGTGAAGTTGAGGGTGAGAGTTAGTGTTAGGGTTAGGGTTAGTTATGATGAGGGTGAGGGTTAGGTTTAGGATTAGGGTTAGGGATAGGTTTTGGGTAGGTTTAGGGTTAGGATGAGGGTTAGGGTGAGGGGTAAGAGGTTTAGGGTGAGGGTTAGAGTTATTGTAAGCGTCAGCATTAGTGTTAGGGTTAGGGTGAGGGTGAGTATAAGGTTTAGGGTGAGGGTTAGTGTTTGGGATAGGGTTAGGTATAGGGTGACACTTAGCTTGAGGGTTAGGTTTAGGGATAGGGTTAAGGTTTCGGGTGAGGGTTAGGGTTCAGTTTAGGGTTAGGGTTTTGTATTTCGGTTAGGGTTAAGTTTAGGGTGAGATTTAGGGTGAGGGTGAGGGTGAGGGTTATGTTTAGGTTTATGGTGTGGGTAAGTGATAGCGTGAGGATTAGGGTGATTGTTAGAGGTAGCAGTAGGATTGAGTGAGGGTGAGGGTTAGGCTTAGGGTTAGGGTGAGTTTTAGGGTTAGAGTGAGGGTTAGTGTTAGGGTTAGCATGAGGGTGAGGGTGAGGGTGACGGTTAGGGATAGAGTTTGGGTGAGGTTTCGGTTTAGTGTGAGGTTTAGGGTGAGGATGAGGTTAAGGGTTAGGGTGAGGGTTAAGGTAAGGGTGAGGGTTAGGGTTAGGGTCAGTGTTACGGTGATGGTTAGGGTTAGGATTAAGGTTAGGGTTAGGGTGAGGGGTAGGGTTAGGGTTAGGTTTAAGGTGAGGGCTAGTGTGCGGGTTAGGGTTAGGGTTAGGGAGAGGGTTAGGGTTAGGGTTAGTTTGAGGGTGGTGTGAGGGTGAAGTTTAAGATGAGGGTTAGGATTAGGGTGAGGGCTAGGGTGAGGGTGATTGTTAGCGTTAGGGTGAGGGTAGGTTTAGGTTGAGGTTTGGGGTGAGGGGTAAGGTTAGGTTTAGGGTGAGGGTTAGGTTTAGTGTGAGGGTTAAGGTTAGGGATATTGTGAGGGTGAGGGTAAGGGTTATGGTGAGTGTTATGATCAGGTTGAGCATTAGGTTTAGGATTAGGGGTAGGGTTAGTGTAAGGCTGAGCATGAGGGTGAGAGTGCGGGTGAGGTTTAGAGTTAGCGTTACATTTAGGGTGAGGGATAGGGTGAGGGTGAGGGTTAGGGTTAGGGTTAGAGAGAGGGTTAGGTTAGTGGTTAAGGTTAGAATTAGGGTGAGGGTTAGGGTGAAGGGTAGGGTTAGGGTTAGGGTGAGCATAAAGGTTAATGTGAGGTTTAGGTTTAGGGTGAGGATAAAGAAAGGGTGAGGGTTAGGGTTACTGTTAGGGTGAGGTTTAGGGTTAGGACTAGTGTTAAGGTGAGTGTAAGGGTGAGGGTTAGGGTTAGGCTTAGGTTTAAGATGAGGGTGAGGGTGAGGGCGAGGGTAAGCGTGAGGTTTATGGTTAGGTTGAGGGTTAGGTTCAGGGTTAGGGTTAGGGTTATTGTTAGGGTTAAAGTTCGGGTGAGGGTGAGGATAAGGTTGAGTGTGAGGGTTAGGATTAGGATTGGGGTTAGGGTGAACCTGAGGGTGACTGTGAGGGTTAGGGTGAGGTTTCAACTAAGGCTTACAGTGAGGCTTAGGTTTAGTGTGATGTTTAGGGTGAGGGTGATGTTTAGGGTGAGAGTGAGGGTGATGTTTTGGTTGAGGGTTTGGGTTAGGTTCAGGGTGAGGGTGAGTGTGAGGGTTAAGGTTAGTGTTAATATTAGGCTTAGGTTTAGGCTTAGGGTGAGGGTGAGTGTGAGAGTTAGGGTTAAGGTGAGTGTGAGTTTTAGGTTTAGAGTTAGGGTGAGGATTAAGGTGAGGGTTAGGGTTAGGATTAGGGTTCGGGTTAGGCTGAGGGTGAGGGTGAGGGTTAGGGTTACTGTGAGGCTTAGGCTTAGGGTGAGGGTGACCGTTAGGGATAGGTTGATGGTTAGGGTGAGGGTGAGTGTTAGGGTGATGGTTAGGGTGAGGGTTATGGTGCGAGTGAGGTTAAGGGTTAGGTTTAGGGTTAGGATTAGTTTTAGGGTGAGGGTGAGTGTAAGGGTTAGGGTTAGCTTTATTGTTAGGCTTAGGATTAAGCTGAGGGTGAGGGTGAGTATGAGGCTTAGTGTTATGTTGAGTGTGAGCATTAGGGTTAGGGTTAGGGTGATTGTTAGTTTAAGTGTTAGGGTGAGGTTTAGAGTTAGGGTTAGGATTAGGGTTAGGTTTAGGCTGAGGGTGAGGGTGAGGGTGAGGGTTATGATTAAGGTGAGTGTTAATCTTAGGGTTAGGGTGAGGGTTAGCCATAGGGTGATGGTTAGGGTGGGTGTGAGGGTGAGGCTTAGGGTGAGTGTGAGGGTGAGTGTTAGGGTGCGGGTAAGTTTTAGGGTTAGATTTTGGGTTAGGGTGAGGGTTAGGATGATGGTTACGATGAGGGGCAGGATTAGGGTTATGGTGAGGTTCAGGGTTAGTTTGAGGGTTAACGTTACGGTTGGGTTTAGGGTGAAGGTTAAGGTGAGGGTTAGAGTTAGTTTTAGGGTTAGGCTGAGGGTTAGGGTGAGGGTAAGTTTTAGGGTGAGGGTTAGGTTGAGTGTGAGGGTTAGGTTTAGGGAGAGGTTTAGGGTTATGGAGAGGATTAGGGTTCGGTTTAGGGTGAAGGTGAGGGTGATGATGTGGGTTAGGGTAAGGATTAGGTTTAGGGTTAGGGTTAGGGTTATTGTTAGGGTTAGGGTTAGGTTTACGGTTAAGGTGAGGTTGCGGGTGAGGTGAGGTTTAGCGTTATGGTTAGCGTTAGAGTGAGGGTTTTGGTGAAGGTAAGTGTTGGGGTGAGGGTTAGGGTTAGGGTGAGGTTGAGGGTGAGGTTGAGAGTTAGTGTTAGGGTTAGGGTTAAGGTGAGGTTTAGGGTGAGATTGAGGGTTAGTGTTAGGGTTAGGTTTAGGGTGCGATTAAGGGATAGGTTGAGGGTTAGGTTGAGTGTTAGGGTTATGTTAGGGTGAGGATTAGGGTTAGGGTGAGGTTTAGGGTTAGTGAGGGTTAGTGTTAGGGTTAGGCTTAGTGTTAGGTTGAGGGTAATGTTTAGATTGAGGTTTAGGTTTAGGGTGAGGGTTAGGGTTAGGGTGATGGTTAGGGTAAGGGTGAGGATTAGGGTGAGGTTTAGGGTTAGGGTGATGTTTAGGGTGAGGGTTAGGGTGAGGTTGAGGGTGAGTGTTGGTTTGAGGGTATGGGTTAGAGTTAGCGTGAGGTTGAAGGTGAGGGTGAGAATTAGGCTTAGGGTTAGGGTGAGGGTGAGTGTGAGGGTTAGGGTTCGGGTTAAGCTTAGGCTTTGGGTTAGGCTGAGGGTGGGGGTGAGTGTGAGGGTTAGGGTTAGGGTTAGGGATAGGGTGATGTTTAGGGTGAGGGTTATTGTCAGAATTAGTGTTAGGGTTTCGCTTAGTGTTAGGGTGAGTGTAAGGTTTAGGTTGAGGGTTAGCATTAGGGTGAGGGTTAGGGTTAGTGTGAGGGTTAGGGTTTTGGTAAGGGTGAGGTTGAGGGTGATGGTGAGGCTTAGGGTTAGGGTTTGTGTGAGGGTGAGTGTGAGTGTTAGGGTTAGGTTTAGGCTTAGGCTGAGGGTTAGGCTGAGGGTGATGGTGAGGGTGTGGGTGAGGATTAGAGTTAGGGTGAGTGTTAGGGTTAAGGTTAGCGTGAGGGTTTGGGTTAGGCTTAAGTTTAGGATGAGGGTTAGGTTGAGGGGTACGGTTACGGTTAGTGTGAGCGTTAGGGATAGCGTTAGGGTTAGGGATAGGTTTAGGGTTAGGGTGAGGTTTAAGATGAGGTTTAGGGTTACAGTAAGGGTTAGGGTTAGGGTTAGGATGAGGGTTAGGGAGAAGGTTAGGATGAGGGTTAGTGTGAGGGTTCGGTTTAGGGTTCGGGTTAGGGTTATGGTGAGTGTGGGGGTGAGGGTGAGAGTGAAGGTTAGGGTTAGAGTTAGGATGCAGGTGAGGATTAAGGTTAGGGTTATGGTTAGGGTTAGGTTTATCCTGAGGATGTGGCTGAGGGTGTGGGTGAGGATTAGGCTTAGGTTGAGTGTTAGGGTTAGTGTTAACGTAAGGGTTTAGTTTAGGGTTAAGTTTAGGATGAGAGTTAGTTTGACGGGTACGGTTACAGTTAGATTGAGCATTAGGGTTAGCTTTAGGGTTAGGGATAGAGTTAGGGTTAGGGTGAGGTTTAGGATGAGGGTTAGGGTTAGGGTGAGGGTTAGGGTGAAGGTTATGGTTAGGGTTAGGGTTAGGGTAAGGGATAGGGTCAGTGCGAGGGTTAGGGGTAGGGTTAGATTTATGCTGAGAGTAAGTGTTAGCGTGAGGTTTAGCGTGAGAGGGTTAGAGTTACATAAGGGTAAGGGTAGGTTTAGGGTGAGGGTTAGGGTTAGGTTTAGGGTTAGGGTGATGTGAGAGTGAGGGTGATTGTGAGGTTTATTTTTAGGGTGAGGGATAGGTTTTAGGTGAGGGTTAATTTTAGGGTGAAGGTGAGCGTGAGGGTGACAGTGAGGCTTAGGGTGAGGGAGAGGGTGAGTGTGAGGGTTAGGATTAGGTTTAGGTTTAGGGTTAGGGTTAGTGTGAGGGTAAAGGTGAAGGTTAGTGTTAGGAGTAGGTTTATGTTTAAAGTGAGGCTGAGGGTGAGCGTGAGGGTGATGGCTAGGGTTAGGGTTAAGTTGAGGGTTAGAGTTAGTGTGAGGGTTAGGGTGAGGGTAAGGTTAAAGGTTAGGGTGAGGGTTAGGGTTAGGGTTAGGGTGAGGATTAGGGGTAGGGTTACGGTTAGGGTTAGGGTGAGGGTGAGGGTTAGGGTGAGGGTAAGGGTGAGCATTAGGGTGAGGGTTAGGGTTTGGATTAGGTTTAGGGTGAATGCTAGGTTGTCAGTGAGGGTTAGGGTTAGGGTGAAGGTGAGGGTTAGGTTTAGGGTTAAGTTGAGGGTTTGAGTGAGGTATAGGTTTAGAGTTAGGCTGAGTGTGAGGGTGAGGGTGAGCGTGACTGATAGGGTTAGGGTTAGGGTGAGGGTTAGGGTGAGGATGAGGGTAACTGTTAGAGTGAGGCTTAGGGTTTGGGAGAGTATGAGGGTTAGGGTTTGGGTGAGGGTTAAGGTTGGGTGAGTGTTAGCATGATGGTGAGGTTGAGGGTTAGGGTTGGGTTTAGGGTCAGAGTGAGGGTTAGGGTGAGGGGTAGTGTTAGGTTTAGGGTGAGGTTTAGGGTTAGGGTGAGGTTTACTGTTACTGTGAGGTTTCATGTTAGGTTTAGGCTTAGCGTTAGGGTAAGAATAAGGGTTAGGTTGAGGGTTAGGTTTATGGTGAGGTTTAGGGGTAGTATGTGGGTTAGGGCTAGGGTGAGGGCAATGGTTAGGGTTAGGGTTAGGGTGATGTTTAGGGTGAGGGTGAGTATTAGGGTGAGGGTGAAGGAGAGGGTTCATTTGTGGGTTTGGGATAGGGTTAGGGTGAGGTTGAGGGTGAAGGTGAGACTTAGGGTTAGGTTTAGGGTGACAGTGAATGTGAGGATTAGGGACAGGGTTAGGCTTAGGTTTAGGGTTAGGCTGAGGGTGACTGTGAGAGTGAGGGTTAGGTTTAGGTTGAGGGTTAGAGTTAGGGTGAGGGTTAGGTTGAGGGTGAGGGTTAGGGTTAGGATTACGTTTAGGGTGAACCTGTGGGTGAGGGTGAGGGTGAGGGTTAGGGTTAGGGTGAGGGTTAGGCTAAGGTTTAGGGTGAGGGTTAGGTTTAGGGTGATGTTTAGGTTGAGGATTTTGGTTAGGGTTAGGGTGAGATTGAGACTTAGGGTTAGGTTCAGTGTGAGGGTGAGTGTGAGGTTTAGGGATAGGGTTAGGCTTAGGTTTAGGGTTAGGCTGAGGGTGACTGTGAGCGTGAGGGTTAGGTTTAGGTTGAGGGTTACAGTTAGGGTGAGGGTTAGGTTGAGGGTGAGGGTTAGGGTTAGGATTACGTTTAGGGTGAGCCTGTGGGTGAGGGTGAGGGTGAGGGTTAGGGTTAGGGTGAGGGTTAGGCTAAGGTTTAGGGTGAGGGTTAGGTTTAAGGTGATGTTTAGGTTGAGTGTTTTGGTTAGGGTTAGGGTGAGATTGAGACTTAGGGTTAGGTTTAGGGTGAGGGTGAGTGTGAGGTTTAGGGATAGGGTTAGGCTTAGGTTTAGGGTTAGGCTGAGGGTGACTATGAGCCTGAGGTTTAGGGTTATGGTGAGCATTAGGGTTGGGGTTAGGGTGAGGGTAAGTGTTCGGGTGAGTGTTAGGGTTTGGGTGAGTGTTAGCGTTAGGTTTAGGGTTAGGGTTAGGTTGGAGGTTAGGGTTAGGGTGAGGGTTAGCGTTAGGATAAGGGTTAGGTTGAGCGTGAGGGTGAGGGTTAGGATTAGGTTTAAGGTGAACCTGAGGGTGAGGGTGAGGGTGAGGGTTAGGGTTAGGGTGAGGGTTAAGCTAAGGGTTAGGGTGAGGGTTAGGTTTAGGGTGATGTTTAGGTTGAGGGTTTGGGTTAGGGTTAGGGTGAGTGTGAGGATGAGTAAGAGGGTTAGGATTAGTGTGAGGGTTAGGTTTAGGGTGAGGGTGAGTGTGAGGGTTAGGTTTCGGGTTATTGTTAGGCTTAGGTTTAAGCTGAGGGTGAGGGTGAGTGTGAGGGTTAGGGTTATGTTGAGTGTGAGCATTAGGGTTAGGTTTAGGGTGAGGGTGAGTTTGAGGGTTAGGGTGAGAGTTAGAGTTTGGGTTAGGGTGAGGATTAGATGAGGGTGAGGGTTAGGGTTAGGGTGAGGGTTAGGGTTAGGGTGAGAGTGAGGATTAGCGTTATGGTGAGGGTTAGGGTTCTGGTGGGGATTATGGTGAGGGTTAGGGTGAGGGTGATGTTTAGGGTAAGATGAGGTTGGTTTGAGGGTTTGCATTAGGTTTAGGGTGAGGTTGAGGGTGAGGGTGAGGCTTAGAATTAGGGTTAGGGTGAGGGTGACTGTGAGGGTTAGGGTTAGGGTTAGGCTTTAGGCTGAGGGTTAGGCTGAGGGTGAGGGTGAGGGTGATGTTTAGAGTTAGGGTGAGGGTTAGGGTTAGGGTTAGGGTGACGGTTAGGGATAGTGTGGGGGTTAGGTTTAGGGTGAGGTTTAGGGTTACTGTGAGGGTTCATGTTAGGTTTAGACTTAGTGTTAGGGTGAGGGTAAGGGTTAGGTTGAAGGTCAGGTTTAGGGTGAGGTTTAGGGTTAGTATGAGGTTTAGGGCTAAGGTGAGGGTAAGGGTGAGGGTTAGGTTTAGGGTGATGTTTAGGGTGAGGGTGAGGCTTAGGGTGAGGGTGAGGGTGAGGGTTCAGTTGAGGGTTTGGGTTAGTGTTAGGGTGAGGTTGAGTGTGAGGTTTAGGAATAGGGTTAGTCTTAGTTTCGGGTTAGGCTGAGGGTGACTGTAAGCTTGAGGGTTAGTAATATGGTGAGCATTAGGGTTGGGGTTAGGGTGAGGTAAGTGTTGGGGTGAGTGTTAGGGTTTGGGTGAGGGTTAGCGTTAGGTTTAGGGTTAGGGTTAGGTTGGAGGTTAGGTTAGGGTGAGGGTTAGCGTTAGAGGTAGGGTTAGGTTGAGCTTGAGAGTGAGGGTTAGGGTTAGGATTAGGATTAAGGTGAGCCTGAGGGTGAGGGTGAGGGTGAGGGTTAGGGTGAGGGTGAGGGTTAGGCTAAGGGTTAGGGTGAGGGTTAGGTTTAAGGTGATGTTTAGGTTGAGGGTTAGGGTTAGGTTGAGGGTGAGGGTGAGTGAGAGGGTTAGGTTTAGGGTTAGGATTAGGTTTAGGGTGAGGGTGAGTGTGAGGGTTAGGGTTAGGGTTATTGTTAGGCTTAGGTTTAAGCTGAGGATGAGGGTGAGTGTGAGGGTTAGGGTTATGTTGAGTGTGAGCATTAGGGTTAGGTTTAGGGTGAGGGTGTGTTTGAGGGTTAGGGTTTGGGTTAGGGTGAAGGTTAGATGAGGGTGAGGGTTAGGGTTAGGGTGACGGTTCGGGTTAGGGTGACGGTGAGGGTTAGCGTTAGGGTGAGAGTTAGGGTTATGGTGCAGATTAGGGTGAGTGTTAGGGTTACTCTGATGTTTATGGTGAGGGTGAGGGTTGGTTTGAGGATTTGCATTAGTTTTAGGTTGAGGTTGGGGGTGAGGGTGAGGCTTAGGGTTAGGGTTAGGGTGAGGGTGACCCTGAGGTTTAAGGTTAGGGTTAGGCTTAAGCTGTTGGTTAGGTTGAGGGTGAGGGTGAGGGTTAGTTTTAGGATTAGTGTTAATGATATGGTGATATTTAGGGTGAGGATTAGTGTGAGAGTTAGTTTTAGGGTTAGGCTTAGTGTTAGAGTGAGTGTAAGGGTTAGGTTGAGGGTTAGGGTTAGGGATTGGGTGAGGGTTGTGATGACAGTTAGGGTGAGGGTAAGGTTTAGGGTGAGGGTTATGGTGAGTGTGAGGGTTAGGGTTAGGGTTAGGGTGAGGGTGAGGGTGAGGGTGAGGATTCAGTTGAGGGTTTGTGTTAGGGTTAGGGTGAGGTTAAGTGTGAGGGTGAGACTCAGGGTTAGGTTTAGGGTGATGGTGAGTGTGAGGATTAGGGATAGGGTTAGGCTTAGGTTTAGAGTTAGGCTGAAGGTGACTGTGAGCGTGAGGGTGAGGGTTAGATTGAGGGTTAGGGTTAGGTTGAGGGTTAGCGTTAGGGTTAGGGTTAGGGTTAGGTTGGAGGTTAGGTTTAGGGTGAGGGTTAGCGTTAGGGGTAGGGTTATGTTGAGGGGGAGAGGGAGGACTAGGGTTAGGATTAGGTTTAGGGTGAGCCTGTGGGTGAGGGTGAGGGTGAGGGTTAGCGTTAGGGTGAGGGTTAGGCTAAGGGTTAGGGTGAAGGTTAGGTTTAGGGTGATGTTTAGGTTGAGAGTTTGGGTTAGGGTTAGGGTGAGTCTGAGGGTGAGTGAGAGGGTTAGGATTAGGGTTAGGGTTAGGATTAGGGTGAGGGTGAGTGTGAGGATTGGGTTTGGGTTATTGTTAGGCTTAGGTTTAAGCTGAGGGTGAGGGTGAGAGTGAGGGTTAGGGTTATATTGAGTGTGAGCATTAGGGTTAGGTTTAGGGTGAGGGTGAGGTTGAGGGTTAGTTTGAGGGTTAGTGTTAGGGTGAAAGTGATGGTTAGCGTTAGGGTGAGGGTTAGGTTTATGGTGCGGATTAGGGTGAGTGTTAGGGTTACGGTGATGTTTATGGTGAGGGTGAGGGTTGGTTTGAGGTTTTGCATTAGGTTTAGGGTGAGGTTGAGGGTGAGGGTGAGGCTTAGGGTTAGGGTTAGGGTGAGGGTGACTCTGAGGGTCAGGGTTAGGGATAGGCTTTATGCTGAGGGTTAGCCTGAGGGTGAGGGTGAGTGTTAGGGATAGGGTTAGGGTTAATGATAAGGTGATATTTAGGGTGAGGTTTAGTGTGAGAGTTAGTGTTAGGGTTAGGCTTAGTGTTAGAGTGAGTGTAAGTGTTAGGTTGAGGTTTAGGATTAGGGATAGGGTGAGGGTTGGGATCAGGGTTAGGGTGAGGGTAAGGTTTAATTTGAGGGTTATGGTGAGTGTGAGAGTTAGGGTTAGGGTGAGTGTTAGGGTGAGGGTGAGGGTTCAGTTGAGGGATTGGGTTAGGGTTAGGGTGAGGTTGAGTGTGAGGGTGAGACTTAGGGTTAGGTTTAGGGTGATGATGAGTGTGAGATTTAGGGATAGGGTTAGGCTTACCTTTAGGGTTAGGCTGAGGGTGACTGTGAGTTTGAGGGTTAGGGTTAGGATGAGAGTTAGGTTTAGGGTGAGGCTTAGTGGTAGGGTTAGGGTTAGGGTTAGGTTGGAGTTTAGGTTTAGGGTGAGGGTTAGCGTTAGGGGTAGGGTTAGGTTGAGTGTGAGGGTGAGGGCTAGGGTTAGGATTAGGTTTAGGGTGAGGGTTACGGTAAGAGTGAGGGTTAGGCTTAGGTTTAGATTTACGGTGAGAGTAAGGGTTAGCGTGAGGTTTAGGGTGAGTGTGAGGGTTAGAGTTAGCATTAGGGTTAGGGTGACGTTTAGGGTGAGGGTTAGGTTTAGGTTTAGGGTTAGGGTGAGGTGAGGGTGAGGGCGATTGTGAGGTTTATGGTTAGGGTGAGAGATAGGCTTAGCGTGATGGTTAGGGTTAGGGTTAGGGTGAGGATGAGCGTGAGGTTGACAGTGAGGCTTAGGTTGTGGGTGAGGGTGAGTGTGATGGTTAGGCTTAGGGTTAGGTTTAGGGTTAGTGTGAGGGTAAAGTTGAGGGTTAGTGTTAGGAGTAGCGTTAGGTTTAAAGTTAGGCTGAGTGTGAGCGTGAGGATGAGGGTGACTGTTAGGGTTAGGGTTAGGGTGAGGTTTAGGTTTAGTGTGAGGGTTAGGGTGAGGTTAAGGCTAAAGTTTAGGGAGAGGGTGAGGGTTAGGTTTAGGGTTAGGGTGAGGGTTAGGGTGAGGTTCAGGGTTAGGGTTATGGTTAGCGTTAAGATGAGGGTGAGGGTTAGGGTGAGGTTGAGGGTGAAGGTTAGTGTGAGGGTTAGGGTTAGTGTGAGGGTTATTGTTAGGGTTAGTGTTAGGGTTACGGTTAAGGTGAGGTTGCAGGTGAAGTGAAGTTTAGCGTTAGGGTTAGCGTTAGGATGAGAGTTAGGGTGAGGGTAAGTGTTGGGGTGAGGGTTAGGGTTTGGCTGAGGTTTAGGGTGAGGTTGAGGGTTAATGTTAGGGTTATGGTTAGTGTGAGTTTAAGGTTTAGGTTGAAGGGTTAGTGTGAGGGTGAGGGTTAGGGTTAGCATTAGGGCTAGTGTGAGGGTTAGGGTGAGTGTTAGGGTTAGGTTAGGGTGAGGGTTATTGTTAGGTTGAGGGTTAGGATGAGGGTTAGGTTTGGGTTAGGGTGAGGGTTAGATGAGTGTGAGGGTTATTGTTAGATTGAGGTTTAGGTTTAGGGTGAGGGTTATGGTTAGGATTAGGGTTAGCATTAGGGTTAGTGTGAGGGTTAGGATGAGTTTTAGGGTTTGTTTAGTGTGAGGGTTAGGGTTAAGGTGAGGGTTAGCGTTGGGTTAGGGTGAGGGTTAGATGAGGGTGAGGGTTAGGGTTAGGTTGAGGGTTAGGTTTAGGGTGAGGGTTAGCGTTAGGATTAGGGTTAGGGTGAGGTCTATGGTGAGGGTGAGGGTTAGGGTGAGTGTTAGGGTTAGGGTGAGTGTTAGGGTTAGGGTTAGTGTGAGGGTTATGGTGAGGGTAAGGTTAAAGGTTCGATTGAGGGTGAGTGTTAGGGTTAGGGTTAGGGTGAGGTTTAGTGTTAGAGTTATGGTTAGGGTTAGGGTGAGGGTGAGTGTGAGTGTGAAAGTGAGGCTTAGGGTCAGGGTGACGGTGAGGGTGAGTGTGAGGCTTAGACTTAGGGTTAGGTTTAGGATTAGGGTTAGGTGAGTGTGAAGGTGAATGTTAGTGTTAGGAGTAGGGTTAGGTTTACAGTTAGGCTGAGGGTGAGTGTGAGGGTGAGGGTGATGGTTAGAGTTAGGGTTAGGTTGAGGGTTAGGGTTTGTGTGAGGGTTAGGCTGAGGGTAATGTTAAAGGTTAGCGCGATGGTGAGGGTTAGGCATAGGGTTAGGGTGAGGATTAGGGTGAGGTTTAGTGTTAGGGTTACGGTTAGTGTTAGGTTGAGGGTGAGGGTTAGGTTGAGGGTAAGGGTGAGGTTAGGGTGATGGTTAGGGTTAGGGTGAGGTTTAGGTTGAGGATGAGTGTGAGTGATATTGTGAGGCTTAGAGTTCGGGAGAGTATGAGAGTTAGGGTTTGGTTGAGTGTTAGGGGTGGGTGAGTGTTAGGGTGAAGGTGAGTGTGAGGGTTAGGGTTGGGTTTAGGGTTAGAGTGAGGGTAGGGTGAAGGGTAGTTTTAGTGTTAGGGTTAGGGTGAGGGTTAGGGTTAGTGTGAGGGTTAGGGTTAGGGTGAGGTTTAGGGTTACTTTGAGGGTTTATGTTAGGTTTAGTCTTAGTGTTAGTGTTAGGGTTAGGGTTAGGTTGAGGTTTAGGTTTAGGGTGAGGTTTAGGGTTAGTATGAGGGTTAGGGCTAGGGTGAGGGAAAGGGTGAGTATTAGGGTTAGGGTGATGTTCAGGGTGAGGGTGAGGGTTAGGGTTAGTGTGAGGGTGAGGGTTAAGTTGAGGGTTTGGGTTAGCGTTAGGGTGAGGTTGAGGGTGAGGGTGAGTAGTAGGGTTAGGTTTAGTGTGAGGGTGTGTGTGAGGGTTTGGGATGGCGTTAGGCTTAAGTTTAAGGTTAGGCTGAGGGTGACTGTGAGCGTGAGAGTTAGGGTTAGGGTGAGGTTTAGAGTTAGGGTGAAGGTAATGGTTGAGTTGAGTGTTAGGGTTAGGGTGAGGGTTCACGTTAGGGTAAGGGTGAGTGTTAGCGTTAGGTTGGAGGTTAGGGTTAGGGTGAGTGTTAGTGTTAGGGTTAGGGATCGGATTAGGTTGGAGATTAGGGTAAGGATGTGTGTTAGCGTTAGGGGTAGGGTTAGGTTGAGGGTTAGGGTGAGGGTTAGGGTTAGGTTGAGGGTGAAGGTGAGGGTTCAGTTGAGGGTTTCGGTTAGAGTTAGAGTGAGGGTGAGGGTGAGTGTGAGGGTTAAGTTTATGGTTAGGTTTAGGTTTAGGGTGAAGGAGAGTGTGAGGTTTAGGGTTAGGGTTATTTTTAGGCTTATGTTTAAGCTGAGGGTGAGTGTGAGTGTGACCGTTATGGTTATGTTGAGTGTGAGAATTAGGGTTAGGTTTAGGGTGAGGGTGAGGTTGAGTGTTAGGGTGAGGTTTAGTTTGAGGGTTAGTGTGAGAGTTAGGTTTAGGGTTAGTGTTAGGGTTAAGGCTGTGGTTAGGGATAGGCTTAGTGTTAGGCAGAAGGTGAAGGTGAGGGAGAGGGTTAGGGTTTGGGTGAGGATGAGGTTTAGGGTTAGAATTAGCATTAGGGTGAGGGTTAGTGTTAGGGTTAGGGTTAGGGTTACAATTAGGTTTAGGATGAGGGTGAGTGTGAGGGTTAGGGTTAGGATTAGACTTAGGGTGAGGGTGAGAGTGAGGGTAAGGGTGAGGGTTAGGTTTAGGCTTAGGGTTCGAGTATTGGCTAAGGTGAGGGTGAGGGTTAGTGTTAGGGTTGGGGTGAGGGTTAGGGTGAGTGTGAGGGTTATGGTTAGTCTTAGGCTTAGGCTTAGGCCGAGCATGAGTGTGAGGAGGAGAGTGTTAGGGTTAGGATGAGGGTTAGGCTTTTAGGGTTAGGGTGAGGGATAGGATGAGGTTTAGGGTTAGGATTAGGGTTAAGTGAGGTCTACAGTGAGTGTGAGGGTTAGGGTTAGCGTTAGGTTGAGGTTTAGGGTTAGGGTTACGTTGAGCGTGAGGGTTAGGTTTAGGGTGAGTGTTAGGGTTAGGGTTAGGTTGAGGGTGAGGTTTAGGATTAGGTTTAGGGTTAGGGTTAGGTTTAGTATTAGGGTTACAGTGAGGATGAGTGTGTGGATTAGGATTAGGGTTAGGCTTAGGCTTAGGATTAGGCTGAGGGTGATAATGGGGATGAGAATTCGCTTTTGAGTGATGGTTAGGGTTATGGTTAGGTTGAGTGTTAGGATGAGGGTTAGGGTTAGGATTAGGGTTAAGGTGAGGGCTAGGATGAGGGTGATGTTTAGGGTTAGGGTTAGTCTTAGGCTTAGGGATAGGCTGAGGCTGAAGGTGAGGGTGAGGGTTACGGTTAGGGTGATGGTTAGGGTTACAGTTAGGGTGAGTGTTAGAATGATGATTACGGTTAGGGTGAGGGTTAGGGTGAGGGTGACAGTAAGGGTAAAGGTGAGGGTTAGTCTGAGGGTGAGTGTTATGGTAATGGTTATGGTTAAGGGTTAGGGTGAGGGTTAGGTGAGGGTTAGGGATAGGGTTAGTGTTAGCGTTAGGGTGAGGGTTAGTGTGAGGGTTATGGTTAGGGTTACAGTTACGATTAGGGTTAGGGTGAGGGTGAGTGTGAGGGTTCGGGTTAGTCTTAGACTTATGCTTAGGCTTAGGCCCAGCTTGAGGTTGAGGGTGGGGGTTACGGTTAGGGTGAGTGATAGGGTTAGGGTAATGGTTAGGGTTAGGGCAAGGTTGAAGTTTAGGGTTAGGGTTAGGGTGAGTTTTAAGTTTAGGGTGATGGTTAGGGTTAGTGTGAGGGTTAGTTTTCGGGTTAAGGTGAGTTTTAGTGTGAAGGTAAGTGTTAGGGTGAGGTTTAGGGTTAAGGTGAGGTTTAGGGTTAGAGTTAGTGTAGGGTGTGTGTTAGGGTTATGGTTAGTGTTAGGGTTGGGGTTAGAGTGTGGTTTAGGGTGGGGGTGAGTGTTAGGGTTAGGGTTAGGATTAAGATTAGGGTTAAGGTGAAGGTGAGTGTGAGGGTTAGGGTTAGGGTTAAGGTTAGGATTAGAGTTATGGTGAGGGTGAGGTGAGGGTTAGGGTTAGGGTGAGGGTTGGGGTTAGGGTTAGAGTGAGGTTTAGGGTGAGGGTTAGTTTTAGGCTCAGGGTTAGGGTATGGCCTAAGGTGAGGTTGAGGGTTACGGTCAGGGTTAGAGTGAGGGTTAGGGTGAGGGTTAGGTTTAGGGTTAGTTTTAGGGTTAGGGTTGGGGTTAGGGATAGTCTTAGTGTTAGGCGAAGGGTGAGGGTGAGGGTGAGGGTTAGGGTTGGGGTTTGGGTGAGGTTTATGTTTAGTGTTAGTGTTACGGTGAGAGTTAGTGTGAGGGTTAGGGTTAGGGTGACTGTTACTTTTAGGGTTAGGGTGAGGGTCAGTGTGAGTGTAAGGGTTAGTTTTAGTCTTAGGCTTAGGCTTAGTCCGAGCCTAAGGGAGAGGGTAAGGGTTAGGGTAGGGTCAGGGTTAGGGTTAGTATGAGGGTTATGGACAGGGTGAGGGTTAGGGTCAGGGTTAGGGTTAGAGTGAGGGTTAGGGTGAGGGATAGGGTTAGGGTTAGTGTGAGGGTTAGGGTTAATGTGAGGTTTAGGGTTAGGGTGAGTTTTAGGGATAGTGTGTGGGTTCATGTTAGGTTTAGGCTTAGTGTTAGGGTGAGGGTAAGTGTTAGGTTGAGTGTTAGGTTTAGGGTGAGGTTTAGGGTTAGTATGAGGGTTAGGGCTAGGGTGAGGGTATGGGTGAGGGTTAGGGTTAGGGTGATGTTAGGGTGAGGGTGAGACTTAGGGTTGGGTTCAGGGTGAGGGTGAGGGTTAAGTTGAGGGTTTGGGTTATGGTTAGGCTTAGGTTTAGTGTTAGGCGGAGGGTGACTGTGAGCATGAGGTTTAGGGTTAGGGTGAGATTTAGGGTTAGGTTGAGGGTTAGGTTAAGGGTGAGGTTTAGGGTTAGGTTCGAGGTTAGGTTTAGAGTGAGGGTTAGCATTACGGGTAGGGTTAGGTTGAGGATGAGAGTGAGTTTTAGGGTTAGGAATATGTTTAGTGTGAGCCTGTTGATGAGGGTGAGGGTGAGGGTTAGGGTTAGGGTGAGGGATAGGCTAAGGGTTAGGGTGAGGGTTAGGTTTAGGGTGATGTTTAGGTTGAGGGTTTGGGTTTGGGTTTGGGTGAGTCTGAGGGTGAGTGAGAGGGTTAGGATTATGGTTAGGGTTAGGTTTAGGGTGTGGGTGAGTGTGAGGGTTAGGGTTAGGGTTATTGTTTGGCTTAGGTTTAAGCTTAGGGTTAGGGTGAGTGTGAGGGTTAGGGTTATGTTGAGTGTGAGCATTACGGTTAGTTTTATGGTGAGGTTGAGGTTGAGGGTTAGGGAGAGGTTTAGGGTTTGGGTTAGGGTGAGGGTTAGATGATGGTGAGGGTTAGGATTAGGGTGAGGGTTAGGGTTAGGGTGAGGGTGAGGGTTATCGTTAGGGTGAGGGTTAGGGTTTTGGTGCCGATTAGGGTGAGTGTTAGGTTTACGGTGATGTTTATGGTGAGGGTGAGAGTTGGTTTGAGGGTTTGCATTAGGTTTAGGGTGAGGTTGAGAATGAGGGTGACGCTTAGGGTTAGGGTTAGGTTGAGGGTGATTGTGAGGGTTAGGGTTAGGCTTTAGGCAGAGGGTTAGGGTGATAGTGAGGGTGAGGGTGATGATTAGGGTTAGGGTGAGGGTTAGGTTAGGGTTAGGGTGAGGGTTAGGCATAGTGTGATGGTAAAGGTTAGGGTGAGGTTTAGGGTTATTGTAAGGGCTCATGTTAGGTTTAGGCTTAGTGTTAGGGTGAGGGTAAGGGTTAGGTTGAGGGTTATGTTAGGGTGAGGTTTAGGGTTAGTATGAGGGTTAGGGCTAGGGTGAGGGTAAGATTGAGGGTTAGGGTTAGGGTGATGTTTACGGTGAGGGTTAGGGTGAGGGAGAAGGTGAGGGTGAGGGTTCAGTTGAATATTTGGGTTAGGGTTAGGGTGAGGTTGAGGCTTAGGGTTAGGTTGCGGGTGAGGGTGAGTGTTAGGGTTAGGGTTAGGGTTAGTGTTATCGTTAGGGTTAGGGTTAGAATAACGTTGAGGGTGAGGATTAGGGTTAGGGTTAGGGTGAGATTTAGGCTTAATGTTAGTGATTGTGTTAGGGTTAGGGTTAGGGTGAGAGTTAGGAGGAGGGTTAGGGTTAGGGTTAGGATTAGGTTTAGGGTGAGGGTGAGTGTGAGGTTTAGGGATAGGGTTAGGCTTATGTTTACGGTTATGCTGAGGGTGACTGTGAGCTTGAGTGTTAGGGTTATGGTGACCATTAGGTTTGGGATTAGGGTGAGGGTAAGGGTTGGGGTGAGTGTTAGGGTTTGGGTGAGGGTTAGCGTTAGGTTTAGGGTTAGGGTTAGTTTGGAGGTTAGTGTTAGGGTGAGGGTTAGCGTTAGGGGTAGGTTTACGTTGAGGGTGAGGGTGAAGATTAGGGTTAGGATTAGGTTTAAGTTGAGCCTGAGGGTGAGGGTGAGGTTGAGGGTTAGGTTTAGGGTGAGGGTTAGGCTAAGGTTTAGGGTGAGGGTTAGGTTTAGGGTGATGTTTAGGTTGAGCGTAAGGGTTAGGGTTAGGGTTAGGGTGAAGTTTCAGTTGATGGTTTGGGTTAGGGTTAGGTTGAGGGTGAGGGTGAGTGAGTGGGTTAGGTTTAGGGTTAGGATTCGGTTTAGGGTGAGGTTGAGTGTGAGTGTTAGGGTTAGGTTTATTGTTAGGCTTAGGTTTAAGCTGAGGGTGAGGGTGAGTGTGAGGTTTAGGGTTATGTTGAGTGTGAGAATTAGGGTTAGGATTATGGTGAGGGTGTGGTTGAGGGTAAGGGTGAGGGTAGGGTTTGGGTTAGGGTGAGGGTTAGATGAGGGTGAGGGTTAGGGTTAGGGTAAGGGTTAGGTTTAGGGTGAGGTTGAGGGTTAGCGTTAGGGTGAGGGTTCGGTTTATGTTGCAGATTAGCGTGAGTGTTAGGGTTACGGTGATGTTTATGTTGAGGGTGAGGGTTGGTTTGAGGGTTTGCGTTAGGTTTAGGGTGAGGTTGAGGGTGAGGGTGAGGCTTAGGGTTAGGGTTAGGGTGAGGGTGAATCTGAGGGTTAGGGTTAGGGTTAGGCTTTAGTCTGAGGGTTAGGCTGAGGGTGAGGGTGAGGGTTAGGGTTACGGTGAGTTTTAGGGTTAGGGTTAATAATAGGGTGATATTTAGGGTGAGGGTTGGTGTGAGAGTTATTGTTAGGGTTAGGCTTAGTGTTAGAGTGAGTGTAAGGGTTAGCTTGAGGGTTAGGGTTAGGGATAGTGTGAGGGTTGGGATGAGGGTTAGGGTGAGGGTAAAGTTTAGGGTGAGGATTATGGTGAGTGTGAGGGTTAGGGTTAGGGTTAGGGTGAGGGTGAGGTTTAGGGTCATGTAAGGGCTAAGGTTAGGGTTAGGACGAGGGTTAGCGAGAGGGTTAGGATGAGAGTTAGGGTGAGGCTTCGGGTTAGGGTTAAGTTTAGGGTTATGGTGAGGGTTAGGGTTAGGTTTATGGTCAGGGTGAGGGTGAGGTTTAGGGTTATGGTAAGGGCTAGGGTTAGGGTTAGGATGAGGGTTAGGGAGAGGGTTAAGATGAGGGTTAGGTTGAGGGTTCGGTTTAGGGTTCGGGTTAGGGTTAGGGTGAGGGTGGGAGTGAGGGTGAGAGTGAAGGTTAGGGTTAGAGTTAGGATGAGGTTGAAGTTTAGGGTTAGGATTAGGGTTAGGGTTAGGTTTAGGCTGAGGATGAGGCTGAGGGTGTGGGTGAGGATTAGGGTTAGGTTGAAAGTTAGGGTTAGGGTTAGGTTGAGGGTTTGTGTTAGGGTTAAGTTTAGGATGAGAGTTAGTTTGAGGCGTATGGTTATGGTTAAGATGAGCGTTAGGGTTAGCGTTAGGGTTATGGTTAGGGTTAGGGTTCGGGTGAGGGTTAGGGTCAGTGTGAGGGTTGGGGTTAGTGTTAGCTTTATGGTGAGAGTAAGGGTTAGCGTGAGGTTCAGGGTGAGTGTGAGGGTTAGAGTTAGCATTAGGCTTAGGGTGAGGTTTAGGGTGAGGGTTAGGGTGAGGTTTAGGGTTAGGGTGAGGTGAAGGTGAGGGTGAATGTTAGGTTTATGGTTAGGGTGAGAGATAGGTTTAGCGTGAGGGTTAGGGTTAGGGTTACAGTGAGTGTGAGCGTTAGGGTGACACTGAGGCTTAGGGTGTGGGTGAGGGTGAGTGTGAGGGTTAGGTTTAGGGTTAGGGTTAGTGTGAGCGTGAACTTGAGGGTTAGTTTTAGGAGTAGTGTTAGGTTTAAATTTAGGCTGAGGGTGGGCGTGAGGGTGAGGGTGACGGTTAGGGTTAGGGTTCGGGCTAGGTTGAGGGTTAGGTTAGTGTGAGGGTTATGGTGAGGGTAAGGTAAAGGTTAAGTTTAGGGTTACAGTGAGGGTTAGGGTTAGGGTTAGGGTTATTGTTAGTGTTAGGTTAGTGTTACATTTGCGGTGAGGGTGAGGCTGAGGGTGAAGTTTATGGTTAGGTTTAGGGTTAGGGTTATTGTTAGGGTTAAGGTTATGGTGAGGTTTAAGGTGAGGGTTAGGGTTAGGGTTAAGATTAGTGTTATGGTGCGGGTGAGGGTGAGGGTTAAGTTTAGGGTGAGTGTTGGGGTTAGGGTAAGAGTTAGCGTTAGGGTGAGGGTTAGGATTAGGCTTAGGGTTAGGGTATGGGCTAGGGTGAGGGTGAGTGTTAGGGTGAGGGTTAGGTTTAGGGTTAGTGTTAGGTTTAGGGTTGGTGTGAGGGATAGGCTTAGTGTTAAATGGTGGGTGAGGTTGAAGCTGAGGGTTAGGGTTACGGTGCGGGCGAGGTTTAGGTTTAGTGTTAGCATTAGGGTGAGGGTTAGTGTAAGGGTTAGGGTTAGGGTGAGTGTTACTGTTAGGGTTAGGGTGAGGGTGAGTGTAAGGGTAAGGGTTAGTCTTAGGCTTAAGCGTAGGTTTAAGCTGAGCCTAAGAGTGAGGGTGAGGGTTAGGTTTAGGGTGAGGGTTATGGACAAGGTGAGGGTTAGCGTTAGGGTTAGGGTTATTGGTAGGATTAGGTTTAGGTTTAAAGTTACTGTGACGGTGAGGGTTGGGGATAGGGATAGTGTAAGGTTTAGGTTTAGGGATAGGGTTAGAGTTAGGGTTAGGGTAAGGGTGAGGTTTGGGGTTAGATTTAGGTTTAGTGTTAGGGTTAGGGTTAGGGTGAGGGTTAGTGTGAGTTTTAGGGTTACGCTTAGGCTTAGGCTTAGGCTTAGGCCTAGCATGAGGGAGAGTTTTAGGGTTAGGGTTAGTGTGAGGGTTAGGGTTAGGGTGAAATTGAGTGTGAGGGTTAGGGTTAGTCTTAGGCTTAGGCTTAGGCCGAGCATATGGGTGAGGGTGAGGGTTAGGGTTAGGGTCAGGGTTAGGGTGAGGTTTAGTGTGAGGGTTAGGTATAAGGTTAGTGTTAGGGTTAAGGTTGGGGTTAGGGATATTCTTAGTGTTAAGCGGAGGGTGAGGGTGAGGGTGAGAGTTAGGGATAGGGTTAGGGTTTGGGTGTTAGGATTTGGGTGAGTGTTAGGATGAGGTTTAGGGTTAGGATTAGGGTTCGGGTGAGGGCTAGTGTGAGGATGAGGATTAGGGTTAGCATTAGGGTGAAGTTAGGGTTAGGGTTAGGGTTACATTGAGGATGAGTTTTAGGTTTAGGGTGAGGGTTAGGGTCAGGGTTAGGGTGATGGTGAGGGTTAGAATTAGGGATATGGTTAGGGTTATTGTTAGTGTTATGGTTAGTGTTAATCTTATGTTGAGGGTGAGGCTGAGGGTGAGCGTTAGGGTTAGGGTTAGGGTGACGTTTAGGGTTAGGGTTAGGTTTAGGGTTAGGAGGAGGGTTTGGTTAAAGGTGAGGGTGAGGGTTAGTGTTAGGTTTAGGGTTAGTGTTATCGTTAGGGTTAGGGTTAGAATAACAGTGAGGGTGAGGATTAGGGTTAGGGTTAGGATGAAGTTAAGGGTTAGTGTTAGTGTTAGTGTTAGGGTTAGGGTTAGGGTGAGAGTTAGGAGGAGGGTTAGGGTTAGGATTAGTGTTAGAGTGAGGGTGAGGGTGTGGTTTAGGGTTAGGATTGGGGTTAGGCTTAGGGTTAGGCTGAGGGTGAGTTTGAGGGTGACGGTTAGGGTTAGGGTGAGGCTGAGGGTGAGGGTTAGGGTTAGGCTTAGTGTTAGAGTTAGAGTTAGGGTGAGGGTGAGGGTTAAGATTAGGGTTAGGATTAGGGTTAGTGTGAGTTGAGGTTTAGGGTTAGTGTTAGGGTTAGGCTTAAGTTTAGGCTGAGGGTGAGGGTTAGGGTGAGGGTTAGGATTAGGTTTAGGGTTAAGGTATGGGCTAGGGTGAGTGTGAGGGTTAGGGTCATGTTTAGGTAAGGATTAGTGTGAGGCTTAGGTTTAGGGTTAGTGTTAGGGTTAGGGTTGGGATTAGGGATAGCCTTAGTGTTAGGCGGAGGGTGAGGTTGAGGGTGAGGGTTAGGGTTAGGGTGAGGTTTAGGGTTAATGTGAGGGTTCATGTTAGGTTTAGCCTTAGAGTTAGGGTGAGGGTAAGGGTTAGGTTGAGGGTTAGGTTAGGGTGAGGTTTAGGGTTAGTATGAGGGTTAGGGCTAGGTTGAGGGTAAGGGTGAGGGTTATGATTATGGTGATGTTTAGGGTGAGGGTGAGGGTTAGGGTGATGGTGAGGGTGAGGGTTCAGTTCAGGGTTTGGGTTAGGGTTAGGGTGAGCTTGCGACTTAGGGTTAGGTTTAGGGTGAGGTTGAGGTTTAGGGTAAGGGTTAGGGTGAGGGTTCAGTTGTGGGTTTGGGTTAGGGTTAGGGTGAGGTTGAGACTTAGCGTTAGGGTTAGGGTGAGGGTGAGGGTTAGGGTAAAGGTTAGGGTTAGTGTTATCATTAGGGTTAGGGTTAGAATAACGGTGAGGGTGAGGATTAGGGTTAGGGTTAGGGTGAGGTTTACGGTTAAGGTTAATGATAGTGTTAGGGTTAGGTTTAGGGTGAGAGTTAGGAGGAGGGTTAGGGTTAGGGTTAGGGTTACGATTAGGTTTTGGGTGAGGGTGAGGGTGAGGTTTAGGGATAGGGTTAGGATTAGGTTTAGGTTTAGGCTGAGGGTGACTGTGAGCTTGAGTGTTAGAGTTATGGTGAGCATTAAATTTGGGGTTAGGGTGAGGGTAAGGTTTGGGGTGAGTGTTAGGGTTTGGGTGAGGGTTAGCGTTAGGTTTAGGGTTAGGTTTAGGTAGGAGGTTAGTGTTACGGTGAGGGTTAGCGTTAGGGGTATGGTTAGGTTGAGGGTGAGGTTGAGGGTGAGGTTGAGGTTTAGGGTTAGGATTAGGTTTAAGGTGAGCCTGAGGGTGAAGGTGAGGGTGAGGGTTAGGTTTAGGGGGTGGGTTAGGCTAAGGGTTAGGGTGAGTGTTAGGTATAGGGTGATGTTTAGGTTGAGGGTGAGGGTTAGGGTTAGGGTGAGGGTGAAGGTTCGGTTGAGGGTTTGGGTTAGGTTTAGGTTGAGGGTGAGGGTGAGTGAGAGGGTTAGGTTTAGGGTTAGGATTAGGTTTAGGGTGAGGGTGAGTGTGAGGGTTAGGGTTAGGTTTATTGTTAGGCTTAGGTTTAAGCTGAGGGTGAGGGTGAGTGTGAGGTTTAGGGTTATGTTGAGTGTGAGCATTAGGGTTAGGTTTAGGGTGAGGGTGTGGTTGAGGGTTAGGGTGAGGGTTAGGGTGAGGGTTAGATGAGGGTGATAGTTAGGCTTAGGGTGAGTGTTAGGGTTAGGGTTAAGGTGAGGGTTAGGGAGAGTGTGAGGGTTAGGGTTAGTCTGAGGTTTAGGGTTACTGTGAGGGTTCATGTTATGTTTACCCTTAGTGTTAGGGTGAGGGTAAGCGTTAGGTTGAGGATTAGGTTAGGGTGAGGTTTAGGGTTAGTATGAGGGTTAGGGCTAGGGTGAGGGTAAGGGTGAGGGTTAGGGTTAGGGTGATGTTTAGTGTGAGGGTGAGCGTTAGGGTGACGGTGAGTGTGAGGGTTCAGTTGAGGGTTTGGGTTAGGGTTAGGGTGAGCTTGAGACAGGGATAGGTTTAGGGTGAGGGTGAGGTTTAGGGTTAGGGTGAGGGTTAGTGTTATCGTTAGGGTTAGAGTTAGAATCAGGGTGAGGGTGAGGATTAGGTTAGGGTTAGGGTGAGTTTTAGGATAATGTTAGTGATAGTATTAGGGTTAGAGTTAGGGTGAGAGTTAGGAGGAGGGTTAGGGTTAGGGTTATTGTTACGATTAGGGTTAGGGTGAGGGTGAGTGTGAGGTTTAGGGTTAGGGTTAGGATTAGGTTTAGGGTTAGGCTGAGGGTGACTGTGAGCTTGAGTGTTAGGGTTATGGTGAGCATTAAGTTTGGGGTTAGGGTGAGGGTAAGCGTTGGGGTGAGTGTTAGGGTTTGAGTGAGGGTTAGCGTTAGGTTTAGGGTTAGGTTTAGGTAGGAGGTTAGTGTTAGGGTGCTGGTTAGCGTTAGGGGTATGGTTAGGTTGAGGGTGAGGTTGAGGTTTAGGGTTAGGATTACGTTTAAGGTGAGCCTGAGGGTGAGGGTGAGGGTGAGGGTTAGGTTTAGGGGGTGGGTTAGGCTAAGGGTTAGGGTGAGGGTTAGGTTTAAGGTGATGTTTAGGTTGAGGGTGAGGGTTAGGGTGAGGGTGAGGGTGAAGGTTCGGTTGAGGGTTTGGGTTAAGTTTAGGTTGAGGGTGAGGGTGAGTGAGAGGGTTTGGTTTAGGGTTAGGATTAGGTTTAGGGTGAGGGTGAGTGTGAGGGTTAGGGTTAGGTTTATTGTTATTCTTAGGTTTAAGCTGAGGGTGAGGGTGAGTGTGAGGTTTAGGGTTATGTTGAGTGTGAGCATTAGGGTTAGGTTTAGGGTGAGGGTGTGGTTGAGGGTTAGGGTGAGGGTTAGGGTGAGGGTTAGATGCTGGTGAGAGTTAGGGTTAGGGTGAGTGTTAGGGTTAGGGTGAGGGTTAGGGAGAGTGTGAGGGTTAGGGTTAGGCTGAGGTTTAGGGTTACTGTGAGGGTTCATGTTATGTTTAGCCTTAGTGTTAGGGTGAGGGTAAGCGTTAGGTTGAGGATTAGGTTAGGGTGAGGTTTAGGGTTAGTATGAGGGTTAGAGCTAGGGTGAGGGTAAGGGTGAGGGTTAGGGTTAGGGTGATGTTTAGTGTGAGGGTGAGCGTTAGGGTGACGGTGAGTGTGAGGGTTCAGTTGAGGGTTTGGGTTAGGGTTAGGGTGAGCTTGAGACTTAGGGATAGGTTTAGGGTGAGGGTGAGGTTTAGGGTTAGGATGAGGGTTAGTGTTATCGTTAGGGTTAGAGTTAGAATTAGGGTGAGGGTGAGGATTAGGTTAGGGTTAGGGTGAGTTTTAGGATAATGTTAATGATAGTATTAGGGTTAGAGTTAGGGTGAGAGTTAGGAGGAGGGTTTGTGTTAGGGATAGGTTTACGATTAGGGTTAAGGTGAGGGTGAGTGTGAAGTTTAGGGATAGGGTTAGGCTTAGGTTTAGGGTTAGGCTGAGGGTGACTGTGAGCTTGAGGGTTAGGGTTATGGTGAGCATTAAGTTTGGGGTTAGGGTGAGCGTAAGGTTTGGGGTGAGTGTTAGGTTTGGGTCAGGGTTAGGTTTCGGTTTAGGGTTAGGGTTAGTTTGGAGGTTAGTGTTAGGGTGAGGGTTAGCGTTAGGGGTAGGGTTAGGTTGAGGGTGAGGGTTAGGGTTAGGATTAGGATTAAGTTGAGCCTGAGAGTGAGGGTGAGGGTGAGGGTTAGGTTTAGGGTGAGGGTTAAGCTAAGGGTTAGGGTGAGTGTTAGGTTTAGGGTGATGTTTAGGTTGAGGGTGAGGGTTAGGGTTAGTGTGAGGGTGAAGTTTCTGTTGAGGGTTTGGGTTAGGGTTACGTTGAGGGTGAAGGTGAGTGAGAGTGTTAGGTTTAGGGTTAGTATTAGGTTTAGGGTGAGGGTGAGTGTGAGGGTTAGGGTTAGGTTTATTGTTAGGCTTAGATTTAAGCTGAGGGTGAGGGTGAGTGTGAGGTTTAGGGTTATGTTGAGTGTGAGCATTAGGGTTAGGTTTAGGGTGAGGGTGTTGTTGAGGGTTAGGGTTTGGTTTAGGGTGAGGGTTAGATGAGGGTTAGGGTTAGGGTTAGGGTGAGGGTTAGGGTTAGGGTGAGGTTGAGGGTTAGCGTTAGGGTGAGGGTTCGGGTTATGGTGCAGATTAGGGTGAGTTTTAGGGTTACGGTGATTTTTATGGTGAGGGTAAGGGTTAGTTTGAGTGTTTGTGTTAGGTTTTGGGTGAGGTTGAGGGTGAGGGTGAGGCTTAGGGTTAGGGTGAGGGTGAGGTTGACTCTGAGGGTTAGGGTTAGGGTTAAGCTTTAGGCTGAGTTTTAGGCTGAGGGTGAGGGTGAGGGTTAGGGTTAGGGTGAGTGTTAGAATTAGGCTTAATGATAGGGTGATATTTAAGGTGAGGGTTAGTGTGAGAGTTACTGGTAGGGTTAGGCTTAGTGTTAAAGTGAGTGTAAGTGTTAGGTTGAGGGTTAGGGTTAGGGATATGTTGAGGGTTGGGATGAGGGTTAGGGTGAGGGTAAGTTTTAGGATGAGGGTTATGGTGAGTGTGAGAGTTAGGGTTAGGGTTAGGTTTAGGGTGAGGGTGAGGTTTAGGTTTATGGTAAGGGTTAGGTTTAGGGTAAGATGAGGGTTTGGGAGATGGTTAGGATGAGGGTTAGGGTGAGGGTCGGGTTAGGGTTCGGGTTAGGGTTCGGGTGAGGGTGGGGGTGAGGTTTAGAGTGAAGGTTAGGGTTAGGATGAGGGTGAGGATTAGTTTAAGATTATGGTTAGGGTTAGGTTTAGGCTGAGGATGAGTCTGAGGATTTGGGTGAGGATTAGGGTTAGGTTGAGTTTTATGTTTAGGGTTAGGGTGAGGATTTTTGTTAGGGTTAACTTTAGGATGAGAGTTAGTTTGAGGGGTACGGTTATGGTTAAGATGAGCGTTAGGGTTAACGTTAGGGATAGGGATAGGGTTAGGGTTAGGGTGAGGTTTAGGATGAGGGTTAGCGTTAGGGTTAGGGTTAGGGTCAGGGTTCGGGTGAAGGTTATGGTTGGGGTTAGGGTTAGGGTGAGGTTTAGGGTCAGGGTGAGGGTTAGGGTTAGTGTTAGATTTATGGTGAGAGTAAGGTTTAACATGAGGTTTAAGATGAGTGTGAGGTTTACAGTTGGCATTAGGGTTAGGGTGAGGTTTAGTGTGAGGGTTAGAGTTAGGTTTATGGTTAGGGTGAGGTGAGGGTGATGGTGATTGTGAGGTTTATGGTTAGGGTGAGAGATAGGTTTAAGGTGAGGGTGAGGGTTAGGGTTAGGGTGAGGGTGAGCATGAGGGTGATCGTGAGGCTTAGGGTGTGGGTGAGGGTGAGTGTGAGGGTCAGGGTTAGGGTTAGGTTTAGGGTTAGTGTGAGGGTGAAGTTGAGGGTTAGTGTTTGGAGTAGCATTAGGTTTAAATTTAGACTTAGGGTGAGCATGAGGGTGAGGGTGACGGTTAGGGTTAGGGTTAGGTTGAGGGTTAGGGTTATTGTGAGGGTTATGGTGGGGTTAAGTCTAAAGGTTAAGGTTAGGGTTACAGTGAGGGTTAGGTTTAGGGTTAGGGTTATTGTTAGTGTTAGGTTAGTGTTAATTTTATGGTGAGGGTGAGGCTTAGGGTGAGGTTTATGGTTAGGTTTAGGGTTAGGGTTAGGGTTAGGGTTAGGATTAGGCTTAGGGTTAAGTTATGGGCTAGGGTGAAGGTGAGTGTTAGGGTGAGGGTTAGGTTTCGGGTTAGTGTTAAGTTTAGGGTTGGGGTTAGGGATAGGCATAGTGTTAGGCGGAGGGTGAAGGTGAGGGTGAGGGTTAGGGTTAGGGAGAGTATTACTGTTAGGGTTAGGGTGAGGGTGAGTGTGAGGGTAAAGTTTAGTCTTAGGCTTAGGCTTAGGTTTAGGCTGAGCCTAAGGGTGAGGGTGAGGGTTAGGGTTAGGGTGAGGGTTATGGACAGGGTGAGGGTTAGCATTAGGGTTAGGGTTATTGGTAGGATTAGGGTTAGGTTGAAAGTTACTGTGAGGGTGAGGGTTAGGGTTAGGGTTAGGGTGAAGTTTAGGTTTATGGATAGGGTTTGAGTTAGGGTTAGGGTAAGGGTGAGGTTTAGGGTTAGAGTTAGGTTTAGTGTTAGGGTTAGGGTTAGGGTGTTGATGAGTGTGAGGGTGACAGTGAGGCTTAGGGTGTGGGTGAGGGTGAGTGTGAGGGTTAGGCTTATGGTTAGTGTTAGGGTTAGTGTGAGGGTGAAGTTGAAGGTTAGTTTTAGGAGTAGCGTTAGGTTTAAAGTTAGGCTGAGGGTGAGCGTGAGGATGAGAGTTACGCTTAGGGTTAGGGTTAGGTTGAGGGTTAGGGTTATTGTGAGTGTTATGGTGAGGGTAAGACTAAAGGTTAAGGTTAGGGTTACAGTGAGGGTTAGGGTTAGGGTTAAGGTTATAGTTAGTGTTAGGTTAGTGTTAAGTTTACAGTGAGGGTGAGTCTGAGGGTGAGGTTTATGGTTAGGTTTAGGGTTAGGTTTAGTGTTAGGGTTAGGGTTAGGGTTAGGATTAGGCTTAGGGTTAGGGTATGGGCTAGGATGAGGTTGAAGGTTAGGATGAGGGTTAGGTTTTGGGTTAGTGTTAAGTTTAGGTTTGGGGTTAGGGATAGGATTAGTGTTAGGCGGAGTGTGAGGGTGAGGGTTAGGGTTAGGGTTAGGGTTAGGGTGCGGGTGAGGGTTATTTTTAGGGTGCGGGTGAGGTTTAGGGTTAGTGTTAGAATTAGGGTGAGGGTTAGTGTGAGGGTTAGGGTTAGGGTGAGTATTACTCTTAGGGTTAGGGTGAGGGTGAGTGTGAGGGTAAGGGTTAGTCTTAGGCTTAGGCTTAGGTTTAGGCTGAGCCTAAGTGTGAGGTTTAGGGTTAGGGTTAGGTTTAGGGTTATGGACAGGGTGAAGGTTAGCGTTAGGGTTAGGGTTAAGGATTAGGGTTAGGTTGAAAGTTACTATGAGGGTGAGGGTTAGGGTTAGGGATAGTTTGACGCTTAGCTTTAGGAATAGGGTTAGAGTTAGTGTTAGGGTAAGGGTGAGGTTTAGGATTAGAGTTAGGGTTAGTGTTAGGGTTAGGGTGAGGGTTAGGGTGAGGGTTAGGGTTAGAGTTAGTCTTAGGCTTAGGCTTAGGCCGAGCATGAGGGTGATTTTTACGGTTAGGGTTAGTGTGAGTGTTAGGGTTAGGGTTAGTGTTATGGTTAGGGTTAGGCTGAAGGTGAGTGTGAGGGTTAGGGTTAGTCTTAGGCTTAGACTTAGGCTTAGGCCGAGCTTAAGGGTGAGGGTGAGGGTTAGGGTAAGTGTGAGGGTTAGGGTGTTAGGATTTGGGTGAGGTTTAGGATGAGGTTTATGGTTAGGATTAGGGTTACGGTGAGGGCTAGAGTGAGGGGTTAGGGTTAGCATTAGGGTGAAGTTAGGGTTAGGGTTAGGGTTATATTGAGGGTGAGGTTTAGGGTTAGGTTGAGGGTTAGGGTTAGGGTTAGGGTGATGGTGAGTGTTAGGATTAGGGATATGGTTAGGGTTATTGTTAGTGTTATGTTTAGCATTAATCTTATGTTGAGGGTGAGGCTGAGGGTAAGGGTTAGGCTTATTGTTAGGGTGACGGTTAGGGTTAGGAGGAGTGTTTGGGTTATGGTGAAGGTGAGGGTTAGGGTTAGGGTTAGGGTTAGTGTTATGGTTAGGGTTAGGGTTAGAATAACCGTGAGGGTGAGTATTAGAGTTAGGGTTAGGGTTAGGGTTAGGGCTAGGGTGAGAGTTAGCAGGAGGGTTAGGGTTAGGGTTAGGGTTAGAATTAGGTTTAGGGTGAGTGTGAGGGTGTGGTTTAGGGTTAGGGTTGAGGTTAGGCTTGGGTTAGGCTGAGGGTGAGTTTGAGTGTGAGGGTTAGGGTTAGGGTGAAGCTGAGGGTGAGGGTTAGGTTTAGTGTTATCATTAGGGTTAGGGGTAGAATAACGGTGAAGGTGAGGAGTATGGTTAGGTTTAGGATGAGGTTAAGGGTTAGTGTTCCTATTAGTGTTAGTGTTAGGTTTATGGTGAGAGTTAGGAAAAGGGTTAGGGCTAGGGTTAGGGTTAGGTTTAGGGTTAGGGTGAGGGTGAGGGCGTGGTTTAGGGTTAGGTTTGGAGTTAGGCTTAGAGTTAGGCTGAGGGTGAGGTTGAGGGTGAGGGTTAGGGTTAGGGTGAGGCTGAGGGTGAGGGTTAGGGTTAGGCTTAGTGTTAGAGATAGGGTTAGGGTGAGGGTGAGTGTTAAGTTTAGGGTTAGGATTAGGGTTAGGGTGAGTGTGATGTTTAGGGTTAGGGTTAGGGTTAGGCTTAGGTTAAGGTTGAGGGTGAGGTCAGGGTGAGGGTTAGGGTTAGGGTGAGGGTTGGGGTTAGGGTTAGAGAGGGTCATGGTGAGGGTTAGAATTAGGCTTAGGGTTAAGTTATGGGCTAGGGTGATGGTGAGGTTTAGGGTCATGGTTAGGGTGAGGGTTAGTGTGAGGATTAGGTTTAGGGTTAGTATTAGGGTTAGGTTTGGGTTTAGGGATAGTCTTAGTGTTAGGTGGAGGTTGAGGGTGAGGGTGAGTGTTAGGTTTAGGGTGAGGATGAAGTTTAGGGTTAGAGTTAGCATTAGGGTGAGGGTTAGTTTTAGGGTTAGGGTTAGTGTTACAGTTAGGGTTAGGGTGAGGGTGAGTGTGAGGGTTAGGGACATGTTTAGACTTAGGGTGAGGGTGAGGGTTAGGGTGAGGGTTAGGCTTAGACTTTGGGTTAGATTATAGGCTAGGGTGAGGGTGAGGGTTAGTGTTAGGGTTAGGGTGAGGGTTAAGGTGAGTGTGAGGTTTACGGTTAGACTTAGTCTTATTCTTACGCTTAGGCCGAGCATGAGTGTGAGGGAGAGGGTTAGGGTTAGGATGAGGATTAGGGTTTTAGGGTTAGGGTGTGGGTTAGGATGAGGGTGAGTGTTAGAGTTAGCGTTAGGTTGAGGTTTAGGGTTAGGGTTAGGGTTACTTTGAGGGTGAGGGTTATGATTATTGTGAGGGTTAGTTTTAGGGTTAGGGTGAGGGTGAGGGTTAGGATTAGGTTTAGGGTTAGGGTTATTGTTAGTTTTATGTTTAGGGTTAAGTTTACAGTGAGGGTGAGGCTGAGGGTGAGGGTTAGGATTAGGGTTAGGTTTAGGGTGTGGGTTAGGCTGAGGTTTAGAGTTAGGCTGAGGGTGAGTTTGGGGATGAGGATTAGCTTTTGAGTGATGGTTAGGGTTATGGTTAGGTTGAGGGTTAGGATGAGGGTTAGGTTTGGGATTAGGGTTAGGGTGAGGGCTAGGATGAGGGTGAGTGTTAGGGTAAGGGTGAGGGTTAGGGATAGTGTGAGGGTTAGGGTTAGGGTGAGGTTTAGGGTTACTGTGAGGTTTCATGTTAGGTTTAGGCTTAGTGTGATGGTGAGGGTAAGGGTTAGGTTGCGGGTTAGGTTAGGATGAGGTTTAGGGTTAGTTTGAGGGTTAGGCCTAGTGTGAGGGTAAGTGTGAGTGTTAGGGTTAGGGTGATGTTTAGGGTGAGGGTGAGTGTTATGGTGAGTGTGAGGGTGAGGGTTCAGTTGAGGGTTTGGGTTAGGGTTAGGGTGAGGTTGAGACTTAGTGTTAGGTTGAGGGTTAGGATGAGGGTTAGGGTTAGGTTTAGGGTTAGGGTGAGGGCTAGGATGAGGTTGATGTTTAGGGTTAAGGTTAGGCTTAGGCTTAGTGTTAGGCTGAGGCTGAAGGTGAAGGTGAGGGTTAGGGTTAGGGTGATGGTTAGGGTTACAGTTAGGGTGAGGGTAAGGGTGAGGGGGACAGTAAGGGTTAAGGTGAGGGTTAGGCTGAGGGTGAGTGTTATGGTAATGTTGAACGTTAGGGTTAGGGTGACGGTTAGGGTGAGGGTTAGGTTTAGGTTTAGGGTTAGGGTTAGCGTTAGCGTTAGGGTGCGGGTTAGTGTGAGGGTTAGGGTTAGGATTAGGGTTAAGGTTAGGGTTAGGGTGAGGGTGATTGTGAGGGTTAGGGTTAGTCTTAGGCTTATGCTTAGACTAAGTCCCAGCTTGATGGTGAGGGTGGGGGTTACGGTTAGGGTGAAGGTTAGGGTTAGGGTAATAGTTAGTGTTAGAGCGAGGTTGAGGGTTAGGGTTAGGCTTAGGGTGAGTTTTAAGTTTAGGGTGATGGTTAGGGTTAGTGTTCGGGTTAGTGTTCGGGTTAAGTTTAGTTTTAGTGTGAAGGTAAGTGTTAGGGTGAGGTTTAGGTTTAGGGTGGCATTTAGGTTTAGAGTTAGTGTTAGGGTGCGGATTAGGGTTAGGGTTAGGGTTGGGTTTAGGGTGAGGTTTAGGCTGGGGGTGAGTGTTAGGGTTAAGGTTAGGATTAGGATTAGGGTTAAGGTGAGGGTGAGTGTGAGGGTTAGGTTTAGGGTTAGGTTTAGGATTATAGTTATGGTGAGGGTGAGCTGAGGTTTAGGGTAAGGGTGAGGGGTGGGTTAGGGTTAGAGTGAGGGTTAGGGTGAGGGTTAGGATTAGGCTTAGGGTTAGGGTCTGGGCTAGGGTGAAGGTGATGGCTAGGGTCATGGTTAGAGTGAGGGTTAGGGTGAAGTTTAGGTTTAGGGATAGTTTTAGGGTTAGAGTTGGGGTTAGGTATATTCTTAGTGTTAGGTGAAGGTTAGGGTGAGGTTTAGGTTAAGGGTTTGGGAGAGGTTTATGGTTAGTGTTAGTGTAAGGGTGAGGGTTAGTGTGAGGGTTAGGGTTAGGGTGAGTGTTACTTTTAGGGTTAGAGTGAGGGTGAGTGGTAGGGTAAGGTTTAGTCTTAGTCTTTGTCTTAGGCTTAGACCGAGCCTAAGGGTGAGGGTGAGGGTTAGGGTGAGGGTTAGGTTTAGGGTGAGGGTTATGCAGAGGGTGAGGGTTAGGGTTAGCGTTAGGGTTATTGTTAGGATTAGGTTTAGGTGTAAAGTTACTATGAGGGTGAGGATTTGGGTTACGGTTAGGGTTAGAATGAGAGTTAGGGTTAGGGTGAGGGTTAAGGTTAGGTTGAGGTTTAGGGTTACTCTGAGGGTTCATGTTAGGTTTATGCTTAGTGTTAGGGTGAGGGTAAGGGTTAGGTTGAGGGTTAGGTTTAGGGTAGGTTTAGGGTTAGTATGAGGTTTAGGGATATGGTGAGGTTAAGGGTGAGGGTTAGGGTTAGGGTGATGTTTAGGGTGAGGGTGAGGGTTAGGGTGAGATTGAGGGTGAGGGTTCAGGTGAAGGTTTGGGTTAGGATTAGGGTGAGGTTGAGGGTGAGGATGAGACTTAGGGTTAGGTTTAGGGTGATGGTTAGCGTGAGAATTAGGGATTGGGTTAGGCTTAGGTTTAGGTTTAGGCTGAGGGTGACTGTGAGCATGAGGGTTAGGGTTAGGGTGAGGGTTATTGTTAGGTTGAGGGTTAAGTTTAGGGTGAGGTTTAGGGTTAGGTTGGAGTTTAGGTTTAGGGTGAGGGTTAGCGTTAGGGGTAGGGTTATGTTGAGGGTGAGGGTGAGGGTTATTGTTAGGATTAGGTTTAGAGTGAGCCTGTTGGTGAGGGTGAGGATGAGGGTTAGGGTTAGGGTGAGGGTTAGGCTAAGTGTTAGGGTGAGGGTTAGGTTTAGGGTGATGTTTAGGTTGAGGGTTTGGGTTAGGGTTAGGGGGAGTGTGAGGGTGAGTGAGAGGGTTAGGATTAGGTTAGGGTTAGTTTTAGGATGAGGGTGAGTGTGAGGTTTAGGGTTAGGGTTATTGTTAGGCTTAGGTTTAAGCTGAGGGAGAGGGTGAGTGTGAGGGTTAGGGTTAGGTTGTGTGTGAGCATTAGGATTAGGTTTAGGTTGAGGGTGAGGTTGAGGGTTAGGGTGAGGTTTAGGATGTGGGTTAGGCTGAGGGTTAGATTAGGGTGAGGGTTAGGATTAGGGTGAGGGTTAGGGTTAGGGTGAGGGTTAGCGTTAGGTTGAGGGTTAGGGTTTTGGTATGGATTAGGGTGAGGGTTAGGGTAAGGGTGATGTGTAGGGTGAGGGTGAGGGTTGGTTTGAGGGTTTGCTTTAGGTTTAGGGTGAGGTTGAGTGTGAGGGTGAGGCTTAGGTTTAGGGTTAGGGTGAGGGTGACTGTGAGGGTTAGGGTTAGGTTTAGGCTTTAGGCTGAGGGTTAGCCTGAGGGTGAGGGTGAGGGTGATGATTAGGGTTAATGTGAGGTTTAGGGTTAGGTTTAGGTTGAGGGTTAGGGATAGTATGAGGGTTAGGGTTAAGGTGAGGTTTACAGTGACTGTGAGGGTTCATGTTAGGTTTAGGCTTAGTGTTAGGGTGAGGGTAAGGGATAGGTTGAGGGTAAGGTTACCTGAGGTTTAGGGTTAGTATGAGGGTTAGGGATAGGATGACGGTAAGGGTGAGGGTTAGGGTTAGGGTGATGTTTAGGGTGAGGGTGAGGATTAGGGTGAGGGTGAGTGTCAAGGTTCAGTAGAGGGTTTGGGTTAGGGTTAGGGTAAGGTTGAGACTTGGGGTTAGGTTTAGGGTGAGGGTGAGGGTTAGGTTTAGGTTGATGTTTAGGTTGAGGGTGAGGGTTAGGGTTAGGATGAGGGTGAAGTTTCGGTTGAGGGTTTGGGTTAGGGTTAGGTTGAGGGTGAGGGTGAGTGAGAGGGTTAGGTTTAGGGTTAGGATTAGGTTCAGGTTGAGGGTGAGTGTGAGGGTTAGGGTTAGCTTTATTGTTAGGCTTAGGTTTAAGCTGAGGTTGAGGGTGAGTGTGAGGTTTAGGGTTATGTTGAGTGTGAGCATTAGGGTTAGGTTTAGGGTGAGGGTGTGGTTGAGGGTTTGTGTGAGGGTTAGGGTTTGGGTTAGAGTGAGGGTTAGATGAGGGTGAGGGTTAGCTTTAGTGTGAGGCTTAGGGTTAGGGTTATGGTGCGGATTAGGGTGAGTGTTAGGGTAACGGTGATATTTATGATATTTATTTATTTATGATATTTATGATATTTATGAGGGCGAGGGTTGGTTTAAGGGTTTGTGTTAGGTTTAGGGTGAGGTTTAGGGTGAGGGTGAGGTTTGGGTTATGGTTAGGTTGAGGGTGACTCTGAGCGTTATGGTTAGGGTTAGGCTTTAGGCTGAGGGTTAGGCTCAGGGTGAGGGTGAGGGTTAGGGTTAGGGTGAGGGTTAGGGTTAGGGTTAATGGTAGGGTGATATTTAGGGTGAGGTTTATTGTGAGAGTTAGTGTTAGGGTTAGGCTTAGAGTTAGATTGAGTGTAAGGGTTCGGTTGAGGGTTAGGTTTAGGGGTAGGGTGAGGGTTGGGATGAGGGTTAGGGTGAGTGTAAGGTTTAGGGTGAGGGTTATGGTGAGTGTGAGGGTGAGGGTTAGTGTTAGGGTTAGGGTGAGGTTGAGGTTTAGGGTTATGATAAGGGTTAGGTTTAAGTTTAGGATGAGGGTTAGGGAGAGGTTTAGGATGAGGGTTAGGGTGAGGATTCGGGTTATGGCTCGGGTTAGGGTTAGGGTGAGGTTGGGGTTGAGGGTGAGATTGAAGTTTAGGGTTAGAGTTAGGATGAGGGTGAGGATTAGTTTTAGGATTAGGGTTAGGGTTAGGTTTAGGCTGAGGATGAGGCTGAGGGTGTGGGTGAGGATTAGGGTTAGGTTGAGTGTTAGGGTTAGGGTTAGGGTGAGGGTTTGGGTTAGGGTTAAGTTTAGGATGAGAGTTACTTTAAGGGGTACGGTTATGGTTAGGATGAGCGTTAGGGTTAGTGTTAGGGTTAGGGATAGGTTATGGTAGGGTGAGGTTTAGGATGAGGGTTAGGGTTAGGGTTAGGGTTAGGGTCAGGGTTCGGGTGAAGGTTATGGTTAGAGTTAGGTTTAGGGTGAGGGTTAGGGTCAGGGTGAGGGTTAGGGTTAGGGGTAGTTTTATATTGTGAGTAAGGGTTAGCGTGAGGTTTAAGGTGAGTGTGAGGGTTAGAGTTAGCATTAGGGTTAGGGTGAGATTTAGGGTAAGGGTTAGGGTTAGATTTAGGGTTAGGGTTACGGTGAGGGTGAGCATGAGGGTAACAGTGAGGCTTAGGTTGTGGGTGAGGGTGAGTGTGAGGCTTAGTGTGAGAGTTAGGGTTAGGGTTAGTGTTAATTTTTGGGTTAGGGTGAGGTTGATTGTGAGGGTAAGGGTTCATCTTAGTCTTAGGTTTGGCTTAGTCCGAGCCTAAGTGTGAGGGTGATAGTTAGGGTTAGGGTGAGGTTTAGGGTTAGAGTGAGGGTTATGGACAGGGTGAGGGTTAGTGTTAGGGTTAGGGTGATTGTTAGGATTAGGGTTAAATTTAAAGTTACTGTGAGAGTGATGTTTAGGGTTAGGGTTAGGTTAGGTTTAGGTTTAGGTTTAGGGTTAGAGTTAGGGTTAAGGCAATGGTGAGGTTTCGGGTTAGAGATAGGGTTATTGTTAGGGTTAGTGTTAGGGTGAGGGTTAGGGTTAGGGTTAGGATTAGGCTTAGGCTTAGGCCGAGCATGAGGGTGAGGGTTAGGGTTAGGGTTAGGGTGAGTGTTAGGGTTAGGGTGAGGGTTAGGCTGAGTTTAAGGGTTAGGGTAGGCGTAGGTTTAGGGTAAGGGTTAGGGTTAAGATAATGTTTAGATTTAGGGTTATGGTGAGGATTAGGGTTAGGTTTTGGTTTAAGGTGAGAGTAAGGGTGAGAATAAGGTTTAGGGTTAGGGCTAAGGTTAGTGTAAGTTTTAGGTTTACAGTTAGGTTTAGGGTTAAGGTTAGGGTTACAGTGTAGGTTAGGTTTAGGTTTAGGGTTAGGGTTATTGTCAGTGTTATTGTTAGGGTTAAGTTTGCGGTGAGGGTGAGGCTGAGGGTTAGGTTTATGGTTAGGTTTACTGTTAGGTTTAGTGTTAGGGTTAGGGTTAGGGTGAGGTTTAAGGTGATGATTAGGGTTAGGGTTAGGATTAGAGTTATGGTGCTGGTGAGGGTGAGGGTTAGGGTTAGGGTGAGGGTTGGGGTTAGGGTTAGAATGAGGGTTAGGGTGAGTTTTAGGATTAGGTTTATAGTTAGTGTATGGGCTAGGGTGAGGGTGAGGGTTAGGGTGAGGGTTAGTGTTAGGTTTAGGGTGGGGGTTAGGGTGAGTGTGAGGGTTATGGTTAGTCTTAGACTTAGGCTTAGGCTTAGGCCGAGCATGAGTGTGAGGGAGAGAGTTAGGGTTAGGATGAGGTTTAGGGTTTTAGGGTGAGGGTGAGCGTTAGGATGAGGTTTAGGGTTAGGATTAGGGTTAGGGTGAGGCCTAGAGTGAGGGTGAGCGTTAGGGTTAGCGTTAGGATGAGGTTTAGGGTTAGGGTTAGGGTTACATTGAGGGTGAGGGTTAGGGTTAGGGTTACGGTTAGGGTGGGGTTGAGGGTTAGGATTAGGTTTAGGGTTAGGGTTATTGTTAGTTTTATGGTTAGGGTTAAGTTTACAGTGAAGGTGAGGCTGAGGGTGAACGTTATGGTTAGGGTTAGGTTGAAGTTTAGGGTTAGGCTTAGGGTTAGGGTGAGGGTGAGGGTTGGATTAAGGTTAGGGTCACGGTGAGGGTGAGGGTTAGGGTTAGGGTTAGGCTGAGGTTTAGGGTTAGGGTTAGGGTTAGGGTGAGGGTGAGTTTTAGGGTTAGAATTAGGGTTAGAGGAAGGGTTAGGGTTTGGTTTAGGATTAGGTTTACAGTGAGGGTGAGTGTGTGGATTAGGTTTAGGATTAGGCTTAAGCTTAGGATTAGGCTGAGGGTGATAGTGGGGATGAGGATTAGCTTTTGATTGATGGTTAGGTTTATGGTTAAGTTGAGGGTTAGGATGAGGGTTGGGGTTAGGATTAGGGTTAGGGTTAGGGCTAGGATGAGGGTGATGTTTAGGGTTAGGGTTAGGCTTAGGCTTAGGGTTAGGCTGAGGCTGAAGGTGAGGGTGAGGGTTAGGGTTAGGGTGATAGAGTTACAGTTAGGGTGAGCTTTAGGATTTGGATTAGGGTAAGGGTGAGGGTTACTGTGAGGGGGACAGTAAGAGTAAGGGTGAGGTTTAGGCTGAGGGTGAGTGTTATGGTAATGGTGAAGGTTAGGGTTAGGGTGAGGTTTAGGGTGAGGTTTAGGGTTAGGTTTAGGGTGAGGGTGAGGCTTACATTGAGGATTAGTGTTAGCGTTAGTGTGAGGTTTAGTGTGAGGATGAGAGTTAGGATTAGGGTGAGGCCTAGGGTGAGGGTGAGGTTTAGGGTTAGGGTTAGGGTGAGGTTTAGGGTTAGTGTGAGGGTTAGGATGAAGGTTAGCCTGAGTGTTAGTGTTAGGGTTAGGGTGAGGATTAGGGCGAGGGTGAGGTTTAAGGTGAGGGTTAGGTTTAGGATGATGACTAGGGTTAGTGTTAGGGTGAGGTTTATGATTAGGGTGATACTTAGGGTGAGGGTGAGGTTTAGTGTGAGGGTGATGGTGGAGGTGTAGTTGAGGGTTAGGTTTAGGGTGAGGGTTAGGGTGACGGTGACGGTGAGGGTTAGGGTGAAGTTGAGGGTTTGGGATAGGGTTAGTGTGCGGGTTAGGATTAGGGTTTGGGTTAGGGTGAGGGGTAGGGTGAGGGGTAGGGTTAGGGTTAGGGTGAGGGATAGGGTTAATGTGAGGATTATGGTTACGGTTAGGGTTAGTGTGAGGATAAGGATAAGCGTGAGGGTTAGGGTGAGAGTGAGGTTTAAGGGTTAGCGTTAGGGTTAGGGTGAGGGTTAGTGTGAAAGTTAAGGTGAGGGTTAGGGTTAGTATGAGGGTGAGGGTTAGAGTTAGGTTTCGATTGCGGGGTACGGTTAGGGTGAGGTTTAGGTTCTGGTTAGGGTTCGGGTTCGGGTGAGTTTTAGGGTATGGTTGACGGTTAGGGTTAGGGTGAGTGTTAGGGTTACAGTGAGGATTAGTGTTAGGGTTAGGGTTAGGGTTATAGTGAGGGTAAGGGTTAGGATGAGGTTTAGGGTGAGGGTGAGTTTTAGGAATAGCGTTAGTGTTAGGGTGAGGGTTAGGGTGGGGGTTAGGATCCAGGTTAGGTTAGGTGAGGGTGAGGGTTATTGTTAGGTTTAGGGTTAGGTTTAGGGTGAGGGTAAGGTATAGGGTGAGCGTTAGGGTGAGGGTGAGGGTTAGGGTTAAATTGAGGGTTAGGGTGAGCGTTAGGGTAAAATTTCAGTTGAGGGTTTGGGTTAGGGTTAGGGTGAGGTTGAGGGTGAGGGTGAGACTTAGGGTTAGATTTAGGGTGAGGATGAGGTTTAGTGTTTCTTTTAGGGGTAGGGTGAGGGTGAGGGTTAGGGTGATGGTAAGGGTTAGAGTGAGGTTTTCAGGGAAGGTGAGGATTAGGGATAGCATTAGGGTTAAGGATAGGTTTAGGGTGAGGGTTAGGGTTAGTGTTAGGGTTACGGTGAGGGTGAGGGTTAGGGTTAGGATTAGGGTGAGGGTTAGGTTTAGGGTGACGGTGACGGTGAGGGTAAGGGATAGGGTGAGGACTAGGGTTAGGGTTAGGGTTATGGTAATATTTAGGTTTAGGTTGAGGGTGAGAGTGAGAGTTAGGTTTAGGATTAGGCTTAGATGTAGGGTTCAGCTTAGGGTGAGGGTGAGGGTGAGTGTCAGAGTTAGATTTAGGGTGAGGGTTAGGGTTAGTGTTAGGGTTACGGTGAGGGTGAGAGTTAGGGTTAGGGTGACGGTGAGGGTAAAGGTCAGGGTGAGGGCTTGGTTAAGGTTTAGGGTTAGGTTCAGGTTTAGGTTTAGGGTTAGTGTGAGTTTGAGGGTTTGGTTTAGGATGAGGCTTAGGTGTGGGTTCGGCTTAGGGTGAGGGTGAGGGTGAGTGTGAGAGTTAAGTTTATTGTGAGGGTTAGGGTTATGGTTATTTTTAGGGTGAGGGTGAAGGTGAGGGTTAGTGTTTGGGTGAGGGTTAGGGTTGGGGTTAAGTTTAGGGTGAGGGTTTGGTTTAGTGTTAGTGTTAGGATGAGGATTAGGCTGAGGGTTAGGTTTAGGTTTAGGGTGAGGGTAAGTGTTAGGGTGAGGGTGAGGGTTAGTTTTAGGATTAGGGTTAGGTTTAAGGTGAGGGTTAGGGATAGGGTTAGGATTAGGGTGAAGGTTTTGTTTAGGGTTAGGTTTAGAGTTAGGGTGAAGGTGAGGGTGAGGGTTAGCGTTTGGATTAGGGTTAGGGTTAGGCTGAGGTTGATGTTGAGCGTGAGGGTTAGGGTTAATGTGAGGGTTGGAGTTAGGGTTATCTTTAAGGTTAGGGTGAGGGTTAGGGTTAGGGTTAGGATGAGGGTAAGGGTTAGGGTAAGGGCTAGGGTGAGGGTGAGGGTTAGGGTTAGGCTTAGGGTTAGGGTGAGGTTTAGGGTGAGGGTTAGTGTTAGTGTTAGGGTTAGGGTTAGGGTGAGGGATAGGGTGAGGGTAAGGGTTAGGGTGAAGTTTTGGGTGAGGGTGAGGGATAGGCTTAAGGTCAGGGGAAGGGTTAGGGTCGAGGTTTCCGGTGAGGTTGAGGGTTAATGTTAGCATTAGGGTTATGGTGAGTGTGAGGGTTAGGGTGAGAGTTAGGGTTGTGTTTAGGGATATGGTGAGGATTAGTTTTAGGGTTAGGTTTCCGGTGAGGGGTAGTTTGAGGGGTAGGGTTAGGGTTACAGTTAGGGTGAGGGTTAGGGTGAGGGTGACAGTAAGTGTAAAGGAGAGGGTTAGGATGAGGATTAGGGTTAGGGTTAGGGTTAAGATGAGGGTGAGGATTAGATTGAGGATTAGTGTTAAGTTTAGAGTGAGGTTTAGGGTGAGGATGAGGGTTAGGGTTAGGGTGAGGGCTAGGGTGAGGGTGAGGGTTAGGGATAGGGTTAGGTTGAGGTTTAGGGTTAAGGTGAAGGTTAGGGTTAGTGTGAGGGTTAGTGTTAGGACTAGGTTTACTTTTAGGGTGAGTGTAAATGTTAGGGTGAGGGTTATCGTTAGGGTGAGGGTTATAGATAGGGTTAGTGTTAGTGTTAGGTTCAGGGTTATTGTTAGGGTTAGGGTTAGGGTTACAGTTACGGTGAGAGTAAGGGTGAGGGTTAGGGTTTATGTGAGGGTTAGTCTTAGGGTGAGGGCTAAGGTTAGGTTTAGGGTTAGGTTGAGGTTTAGATTTAGTGTGAGGGTGAGGCTGAGGGTCAGAGTGAGTTTAGGGTGAGGGTTAGGTTTATGGATAGGGTTAGGGTGAGAATGAGGGTTAGGGTTAGGGTGATGGTGAGGGTGAGGGTGAGGGTTAGGTTTAGGGTGAGGGATAGGGTTATGGTTACGGTTAGGGTGAGTGTGAGGGTGTGGGTTATGGTGAGCGTGATGGTGAAGTTGAGGGTGAGGTTGAGGGTTAGGGTTAGGGTTAGGATGAGGGTTATCCTGAGGGTTAGGTTTAGGGTTAGGGTGTGGGTAAGGGTTAGGGTGAGGGTGAGGGTTAGGATTAGGATTAGGGTTAGTTTTAGGGTGAGGGTTAGGGGGGGGGTTTGGTTAGGGTTAGGTTTAGAGTTAGGGTGAGGTTGAAAATTAGGGTTTGGTTTTGGATTATGTTTAGGGTTAGGCTGAGTGTGAGGTTGAGGGTGAGGGTGACGGTTAGGGTGAATGTTAGAGTTAGGGTTAGTGTTAGGATGAGGGTTAGGCTGAGGGTTAGGTTAGGTTTCGTGTAAGGCTAAGGGTTCGGGTGAGAGTGAGGGTTAGGGCTAGGTTTAGGGTTGGGGTGACGTTTAGGTTGAGGTTTAGTTTTAGGGTTAGCGTTAGGGTTAGATTCAGCGTGAGGGTGTGGGTAAGGGTAAGGGTGAGGTTTAGGATGATGGTGAGGGATAGAGTTAAGGTGAGGGTAAGGGTTACGGCGAGGCATTGAGTGAGGCTGAGTGTTAATGTAGAATTAGGGGTACGGTGAGGGTGAGGGTTAGGGTGAAGGTTAGGGTTAGGGTTAGGGATAGGGTGAGGATTAGATTTAGGGATAGGTTTAGGATTACGGTGAGGCTTAGGGGTTAGGGTTAGGGTGAGGTTGAGGGTGAGGGTAAGGGTTAGGGTGAGGGTTATGGTGAGGTTGAGGTTTAGTGTTAGCATTAGGGTTAGGGTCAGGGTTTGGGTTAGGGTTAGGGTTAGGGTTAGGGTGAGGGTGAGGGTTAGGATGAGGGTGAGTTTTAGGGTGTATGTGACTGTTAGGGTTAGGGTGAGGGTTAAGGTGATGGTGAGGGTTAAGGTGAGGGTGAGGGTTAGGTTTAGGGTGAGGGTTAAGGTTAGGGTGATGTTTAGGGTGAGGGTGAGGTTTAGGGTGAGGATTAGTGTAAGGGGGAGGATTAGGGTTAGGGTTAGGGTGAGGGTTAGGTTTATGTTTAGGGTGAGGGTGAGGGTTAGGATGAGGGTGAGGGTGAGGGTCAGGGTGGAGGTTTAGGTGAGGATTAGGGTTAGGGTTAATTTTAGGGTGAGGGTTAGGGTTAGAGTTAGGGTTAGGGACAGGGTTAGGGTTAGGGTGAGGTTTAGGGTTAGGGTGAGGGTTGCGGTTACCGTGAGCTTTAGTGTTATGGTTAGGGTGAGTTTATGTGTGAGGATTAGTGTTAGGGTTAGGGTTAGGATGGGGGTAAGGGTTAGGGTGAGGTTTAGGGTGAGAGTGAGGGTTAGGCTTAGTTTTAGGGTTAGAGTTAGGGTTAGGGTGAGGGTTAGAGTTAGGGTGATGTTTAGGCTGACGGTGAGGTTTCGGCTGAGGATTAGGGTTAGGGTGAGTTTTACGGTTAGGGTGAGTGTGAGGGTTAGGATTAGGGTTATGTTTAGTGTGAGGGTAAGGGTTAGGGTGAGGGTTATGTTGAGGTTGAGGTTTAAGGTTAGCATTAGGGTTAGGTTTAGGATTAGGGTTAGGGTTATTATTAGGGTTAGGGTGAGGGTGAGGGCTAGTGTCATCATTAGGGTTAGGGTTACGGTTAGGGTGAGGGTGAGGGATTTGGTTAGGAAAGGATTAGGGTTAAGTTTAGGGTGAGGATTAGGGTGAGGGTGAGGTTTAAGTTGAGGATTAGGGTTAGGGTGAGGATTAGGGTTAACGTTTGTGTTTGAGTTAGGGTTAGGGTGATGTTTAGAGTGAGGGTGATGGTTAGGGTGGGGTGAGGCTGAGAGTGAGGGTGAGGGTGTAGGTGAGTGTTAGGGTGGTGGTGATGGTTGGGGTGACGGTGAGAGTTAGGTAAAGGTGAGGGTGAGGGTTCGGTTAGGGTTAGGGTGAGGGTTAGGATTAGAGTTAGGGTTACTGTGAGGATAAGGGTTAGGGTGAGGGTTAGGGTGAGAGTGAGGATTAGGGTTAGCATTAGGGTTAGGGGTAGGTTTAGGATGAGGGTTAAGGTGAGGTTTAGGGTTAATATGAGGGTGAGGGTTAGAGTTAGGTTTAGGGTGAGGGTTAGGGTTAGGGTTAGGGTTAGAGTGAAGGTTAGTGTGAGGGTTAGTGTGAGCATGAGGGTGAGGTTGAGGGTGAGGGTGAGGGTTAGGTTTTAGGAGAGGGTCAGGTTTACGCTTAGGGTTAAGATTAGGGTGACGGTTAGGGTTAGGGTTAGGGTTAGGATGAGGGTTAGACTGAGGGTTAAGTTTAGGTTTAGGGTGAGGGTAAGGTTTAGAGTGAGGGTAAGGGTTACATTGAGGGTGAGTGTTAGGTTTTGGATTAGGGTTAGGGTTAGGTTGAGGGTTTATGGTTAGTGTTTGGATTAGGGTTAGGGTTAGGGTTAGGCTTAGGATGAGGTTGAGGGTGAGGTTGAGGGTTAGGGTTAATGTGAGGGTTAGGGTTAGGATTAGCGTTAAGTTTATTGTGAGGGTTAGGTTTAGGGTTAGGGTTAGGATGAGGGTTAGTCTGAGGGTTAGGTTTAGGGTTCGGGGCAGGGTAAGGGTTAGGTTGAGGTTTAGGGTGAGGGTGAGGGTTAGGTTAAGGCTTAGGATTAGGGTGAGGGTTAGGGTTAGGGTTAGAGTGAGAGTGAGGTTTAGGGTTAGGGTGAGGGTGAGGGTTAGTGATAGGGTGGGGTTTAGGGTCAGGGTCAAGTTTAGGGTTAGCGTTAGAGTTAGGGTGACGATGAGTGTGAGGGTTAGGGTTAGGCTGAGGGTGAGGGTGAGGGTGAGGGTGAGTTTTAGGTTTAGGATGAGGGTTAGAGTTAGGGTTAGGGTTAGGGTTGGGTTTTGGGTTAGGGTTAGGGTTAGGAAGTGGGTTTGGCTGAGAGTTAGGGTTATGGTTAGGGTGAGGTTTAGGGTTAGTGTGAGGGTTAGGATGATGGTTAGGCTGATTGTTAGGGTTAGTGTAAGGGTGAGGGTAAGGGTTTGGGTGAGGGTGAGGGTAAGGTTTAGGGTTAGGTTTAGGGTTAGGGTGAGAGTTAGGGATAGGGTTAGGATTAGGGTGAGGGTTACGGTGAGGGTTAGGGTTAGGGTTAGCGTTAGGGTGAGGTGTAGTTGAGGGTTAGGGTTAGGGTGAGGTTTAGGGTGACGGTGACGGTAAGGGTTAGGGTGAAGTTTAGGGTTTGGGATAGGGTTACTGTCAGAGTTAGGCTTAGGGTTAGGGTTAGTGTGAAGCTTAAGTTGAGGGGTAGGGTTAGGGTTAGGGTGAGTTATAATGTTAATGTGAGGATTAGGGTTAGGGTTAGGGTTAGTGTGAGGGTAAGGATAAGAGTGAGGGTTAGGGTGAGAGTGAGGTTTAGGGTTAGCGTTAGGGTTAGGGTGAGGGTTAGTGTGAAGGTTAAGGTCAGGATTTGGGTTAGTATGAGGGTGAGGGTTAGAGTTAGGTTTAGATTGAGGGTTACGGTTAGGGTGAGGTTTAGGGTCGGGTTAGGGTTCGGGTTCGGGTTCGGGTTCGGGTGAGTTTTAGAGTGTGTGTGACGGTTTAGGTTAGGGTGAGGGTTAGGGTTACGGTGATGATTAGGGTTAGGGTTAGGGTTATAGTGAGGGTAAGGGTTAGGATGAGTTTTAGGGTGAGGGTGAGGTTTAGGGAAAGCATTAGAGTTAGGGTGAGGTTTAGGGTTAGGGTTAGGGTTAGGGTGAGGGGTAGGGTGAGGTGTAGGGTTAGGGTTAGTGTGAGGGTTAGGGTTAATGTGAGGATTAGGGTTAGGGTTAGGGTTAGTGTCAGGATAAGGATAAGTGTGAGGCTTAGGATGAGATTGAGGTTTAGTGTTAGCGTTAGGGTTACGGTGAGATTTAGGGTGAGGGTTAAGGTGAGGTTTAGTGTTAGTATGAGGGTGAGGGTTATAGTTATGTTTAAGGTGAGGGTTAGGTTTAGGGTGGGGTTTAGGGTCGGGTTAGGTTTCTGGTTTGGGTTCGGGTTCGGGTGAGTTTTAGGGTGTGGGTGAGTGTTAGGGTTAGTGTGAGGGTTAGGGTTATGGTGAGGATTAGGGTTAGGGTTAGGGTTATAGTCAGGGTAAGGGTTAGGATGAGGTTTAGGGTGAGGGTGAGGTTTAGGGATACCGTTAGATTTAGGTTGAGGTTTAGGGTAAGGGTTAGGATCAAGGTTAGGTTAGGTGAGGGTGAGGTTATCGTTAGTTTTAGGGTTAGGTTTAGGGTGAGGGTAAGGTTTAAGGTGAGCGTTAGGGTGAGGGTGAGGGTTAGGGTTAAGTTGCGTTTTCGGGTGAGCGTTAGGGTGAGGGTTCAGTTGAGGGTTTGGGTTAGGGTTCGGGTGAGGTTGAGGGAGAGGGTGAGACTTAGGGTTAGGTTTAGGGTGAGGATGGGGTTTAGGTTTAGTGTTAGGGTGAGGGTTAGGGTGAAGGATAGGGTGAGGGTAAGGGTTAGAGGGAGGTTTAGGGGAAGGGTTAGGGTTAGGGATAGCATTAAGGTTAAGGATAGGTTTAGGGTGAGGGTTAGGGTTAGTGTTAGGGTTACGGTGAGGGTGAGGGTTAGGGTTAGGGTTTGGGTTAGGGTGAGGGTTAGGTTTAGGGTTAGGGTAACGGTGAGGGTAAAGGTTAGGGTGAGTACTAGGGTTAGGTTTAGGGTTAGGGTAATTTTTAGGTTTAGGGTGAGGGTGAGAGTGAGAGTTAGTTTTAGGATTAGGCTTAGGTGTAGGGTTAGGCTTAGGGTGAAGGTGAGGGTGAGTGTCAGAGTTAGTTTTAGTGTGAGGGTTAGGGTTATGGTTATTTTTAGGGTGAGATTGAGGGTGAGGGTGAGGGTTAGGGTGAAGGTGAGGTTGAGGTTGAGGGTGAGGTGGAGGGTTAAGGTTTGTGTGAGGGATAGGGTTAGTTAAGGTTAGGGTGAGGGTTAGGATTATGGTTAGTGTTAGGATGAGGGTTAGGTTTAGGGTTAGTGTGAGGGTAAGGTTTAAGGTGAGCGTGAGGCTTAGGGTTAGGATTAGGGTTTGGGTTAGGGTGAAGGTCATGGATAGGGTTTGGATTAGAGTGACGGTTTTGTTTAGGGTTAGGTTTAGAGTTATGGTGAGGGTGAGGGTGAGGGTTAGCGTTTGGATTAGGATTAGGGTTAGGGTTAAGCTGATGTTGATGTTGAGGATGAGGGGTAAGGTTAATTTGAGGTTTAGCGATAAGGTTAGGGTGAGGGTTAGGTTTAGGTTTAGGATGAGGATAAGGGTTAGAGTGAGGGCTAGGGTGAGGGTGAGAGTTAGGGATAGGGTTAGGTTGAGGTTTAGTGTTAAGGTGATAGTTAGGGTTAGTGTGAGGGTTAGTGTTAGGACTAGGGATAGTTTTAGGGTGAGGGTTAGGGTGAGTTATAGCGTTAGGGTGAGGGTTATGGTTAGGGTTAGGGTTAGTGTTAGCTTTAGGGTCATTGTTTGGGTTAGGGTTAAGCTTACGTTGATGGTGAGAGTGAGGGTAAGTGTTAGGGTGAGGGTTACCGTTAGGGTGAGGGTTATGGTTAGGGTTAGGGTTAGTGTTAGGTTTAGGGTTATTGTTAGGGTTAGGGTTAGGGTTAAGGTTAAGGTGAGGGTGAGGTTGAGGGTAAGGTTTAGGGTTAGGTTGAGGTTTAGGTTTAGGGTTAGGGTTAGAGTTAGGGTTAGGGTGAGGGTGAGGTTTAGGTTTAGAGTTAGTGTTAGGGGGAGGGTTAGGTTGAGGGTGAGGGTTAGGGTTAGGGTTAGGGTTAGTGTTAGGATTAGGGTTAGGGTGAGGTTGAGTGTGAGGGTTAAGGTTAGGTTTAGTCTGAAGGTGAGGGTGAGGGTTAGGTTTAGAATTAGGGTGAGGTTTAGGATGAGGTTAAGGTTAGGATTAGGGTTAGGATGAGGGCAAGTGTCAGGGTGAGGGTTAGGGTTAGCATTATGGTGAGGTTTAGGATTACTGTTAGGTTTATGGTTAGGGTGAGGGTTAAAGTTAGGGTTACAGTGAGGGTAGGTTTAGGGTTAGGGTGAGGGTTAGTGTTAGGGTTAGGGTGAGGGTGAGGTTTAGGGTTAGAATGAGGTTTAGTGTTAGGGTTAGGGTTAGGGTGAGGGTTAGAGTTCGGGTTAGGCTTAGGCTTAGGCCGATTTTGGTGGTGAGTGTTAGGGTTAGGGTTAGGGTGAGGGTTAGGGTTAGGTTTAGGGTGAGGGTTCGGATGAGGTTTGTGGTTATGGTTATGGTTAGGGTTAGTTTTAGGGTTACGATTAGGGTTAGGTTTAGGCTTAGCGTTAGGTTGAGGGATTCTTTTAGGGTTAGGGTTAAGTTTAGGATTAGGGTTAGGGTTAGGGTTATTGTTAGTGTTATGGTTAGTGTTAAGTTTGTGGTGAGGGTGAGGCTCAGGGTGTGGGTTATGGTTAGTGTTAGGGTTTGGGTTAGGGTTAGTATTATTGTTAGGGTTAGGTTTAGAGTTACGGTCATGGTGAGAGTGAGGGTGAGGGTTAGAGTGAGGTTTAGGGTGAGGTTTAGGGTTAGGGTTAAGGTTAGGTTTAGGGTGCTGATGAGGTTTAGGGTGAGAGTTAGGTTGAGGGGGAGGGTTAGGGTGAGGGTTAGGGTTAGGTTTAGTGTTACCATTAGGCTGAGGGTGAGGGTTAGGTTGAGGTTTAGGGATAAGGTTAGGGTTAAGATTAGGGTTAGGGTGAGTGTGAGGGTTAAGGTTAGGCTTAGGATTAGGGTTAGGCTGAGGGTGAGGCTGGGGGTGAGGATTAGGGTTAGGGTGATAGTTAGGGTTAGGGTTATTGATAATGTTAGGGTTAGCATTAGAGTTAACGTGAGGGTGAGGTTGCGGGTAGTGTTTCGGTTAGGGTTAAGCTGAGGTTTAGGGTTAGGTTTAGAGATAGGGTTAGGGTGAGGGTGAGGTTTAGGTTTAAAGTTAGGGTTAATGTTAAGGTTAGGCTTAGGGTTAGAATGAGGCTGAGCTTGGGCATGAGGATTAGGGTTAGGGTTAGAGTTAGGGTTAGGGTTAGGGTTAGGGTTAGGGTTAGGCTAAGGGTTAATGTTAGTGTTATGGTTAGTGTTAGGTTTAAGTTTGCAGTGAGGGTGAGGCTGAGGGTGAGGTTTATGGTTAGGGTTAGGTTTATGGTTAGTGTTATTGTTTGGTTTAGGGTTAGAGTTACGGTTAGGGTGAGGGTGAGGGTTAGGGTTAGGTGAGATTTATGGTGAAGTTTAGGGTTGGGGTTAGGTTGAGGGTGAGGATTATGTTTAGAGTCAGGGTTAGTGGGAGGGTTAGGGTGAAGGTTAGGGTTAGGTTGATTTTTAGGCATAGGGTTAAGGTTAGGATTAGGGTTAGGGTGAGTGTGAGTGTGAGTGTTAGGGTTAGGGTTAGGCTTAGGTTTAGGGTTAGGCTGAGGGTGAGGGTGAGAGTGAGCATTTGAGTTACAGTGAGGGTGAGGATTAGAGTTAGGGTGAGGGTTAGGATGAGGGTTAGAGTTACAGTGAGGGTGATGTTTAGGGTTAGGGTGAGGGTTAGGTTAGGATTAGGGTTAGGGTGAGGGTGAGGGTTAGGATTAGGGTTACAGTTAAGTTTATTGTTAGTGTTATGGTTAAGGTTACTTTTGGAGTGAGGGTGATGCTGAGGGTGAGGGTTAGGGTTAGGTTTAGGGTTAGGGTTAGGATTAGGGTTAGGGTGAGGGTGAGTTTGAGGGTAAAGGTTAGGGTTAGGGTGATGGTTAGTGTTACGGTTAGCTTGAAGGTTAGGATGAGGGTTAGGGATAGATTGAGTGTTAGGGTGAGGGTGAAGGTAAGGGTAAATTGAGGGTTAGGCTGTGGGTGAGGGTTAAGATAAGGGTGAGTGTTAAGGTTAGGGTGAGGGTTAGGGTAAGTGTGAGGGTTAGGGGTTAGGGTGAGGGTGAGGGTTAGATTGAGGATTAGGGTTAGGGTTAGTGTGAGGTTTAGGGTGAGGATAAGGGTTTAGGTTTAGGTGAGGATAAGAGTTAGAATTAGGGTTAGGGTGAGGGCTAGGGTGAGGCTGGGGGTTAGGGTTAGGGTTAGGGTTAGGGTGCGGTTTAGGGTTAGGATGAATATTAGGGTTAGTGTGAGGGTTAGTGTTAGGGTTATGGTTAGTGTTAGGGTAGGGGTAAGTGTTAGGGTGATGGTTAAGTTTAGGGTGAGGGTTACAGTTAGGTTGAGGGTTAGGGTTCGTGTTAGGGTTATTTTTAATTTTAGGTTTAGGGTTACGTTGAGGGTGAGGGTGAGGGTGAGGGTTAGGGTTATTGTGAGGTTTAGGTTTAGGATTTGGGTTAGAGTTAGGGTTAGGGTTAGGGTGAGGTTTAGGGTTAGAGTTAGGCTTAGGTTGAGGGTTAGGTTGACGGTTCGGGTTAGGGTTAGTGTTAGTTTAGTGTTACGGTGAGGGTTAGTTTGAGGGTTAGGGTTAGAGTTAGGGTTAGGTTTAGGATTTGGGTTAGGGTGAGGGTGAGTGTGTGGGTTAGGGTTAGGTTTAGGGTAAGGCTTATGGTTACGGTGAGGGTGAGTTTGAAGGTGAGGGTGAGGTTTAGGGTGAGTGTTAGGATTACGGTTAGGGTGAGGGTAAGGGTGAGGGTTAGGGTTAGGATTAGGGTTAGGCTGAGGGCTAGGGTGAGGGTGAGGTTTAGGTTTATGGTTAGGGGGAGGTTTAAGGTTAGGGTTAGGTTGAGGATGAGGTTTAATTTTAGAGTTAGTATTAGGGTGAGTGTGAGTGTTAGGATTAGTGTTAGGGTTAATGTAAGGGTTATTGTTAGGGTTAGGTTGAGGGTTAGTGTTATGGTTAGGATTAGGATTAGGGTTAATGTGAGGGTGAGTGTGAGGGTTAGGGTGAGGGTTAGGTTGGGCTTAGGGTTAGGCTGAGGGTGATGGTGAGGGTTAGGGTTAGGGTTAGGGTGAGGGTGAGGTTTAAGGTTAGAGTTAGTGTTAGTGTGAGGGTTAGTGTGAGAGTGAGTGTTAGGGTTAGGTTGTGGGTGAGGGTTAGGATTAGGTTGATGCTAAGGGTTATGGTCAGGGTGAGGGTTAGGATGAGGGTTAGGGATAGTGTGAGGATTAGGGTGAAGGTGACAGTAAGGGTAAAGGTGAGGGTTAGGCTGAGAGTGAGGATTACTGTAAGGGTGAGGGTTAGGGCTAGGGTGAGGGTTAGGTTTAGGGTTAGGGTTAGGGTGTGGTTTAGAGTGAGGATTCGTTTTTGGGGTTAGTGTGAGATTTAGGGTGAGGATGAGGGTTAGGGTTGGGTTGAGCGCTAGGGTGAGGATGAGGGTTAGGGTTAGGGTTAGGGTGAATGTTAGGTTTTGGGTGATCGTTAGGGTTAATATGAGGGTTAGTAATAGGGTTTGGGTTAGTGTTGGGGTGAGGGTAAGTGTTAGGGTGAGGTTTAGGGTTAGGGTGAGAATTATGGTTAGAATGAGGGTTAGGGTTATGTTTAGGGTTATTTTTAGGGTTATTGTTAGGGTTAGGATGAGGGTCAGGTTTAGGATTAGGGTTAGGGTGAGGGCTAGGGTGAGTGTGAGAATTAGGGTTAGGGTTAGGCTTAGGCTTAGAGTTAGGCTTAGGCTGAGGGTGAGATTGAAGGTGAGGGTTAGCATGATGGTTAGGGTCATGGTTAGAGTGTGGGTTAAAATGAGGGTTAGGTTTAGGGTGAGGTTTAGGGTGAGGGTGACAGTAAGGGTCAAGATGAGGGTTAGCGTGAGGACTAGGGTTAGGGTGAGGGTGAGGATAAGATTGAGGATAGTGTTAAGGTTAGAGTGACTTTTATGGTGATAATGAGGGTTAGGGTTAGGGAGAGGGCTAGGGAGAGGGTGAGGATTAGGGATAGGGTTAGGGTTAAGGTGATGGTTAGAGGGTTAGTGTGAGGGTTAGTGTTAGGACTAGGGTTAGTTTTAGGGTGAGGGTGAGTGTTAGGGTGAGATATAGCGTTAGGGTAAGGGTTATGGTTAGGGTTAGGGTTAGTGATAGCTTTAGAGTTATTGTTTGGTTTAGGGTTAAGCTTACGTTGAGGGTGAGGGTGAGGGTAATATTAGGGTGAGGGTTACCGTTAGGGTGAGGGTTATGGTTAGGGTTAGGGTTAAGTGTTAGGTTTAGGGTTATTTTTAGGGTTAGGGTTAGGGTTAAGGTTACGGTGAGGGTGAGGGTGAAGGTAAGGTTTAGGTTTATGTTGAGGTTTAGGTTTAGGGTTAGGGTTAGAGTTTGGGTTAGGGTGAGGGTGAGGTTTAGGTTTAGAGTTAGTGTTAGGGGGAGGGTTAGGGTGAGGGTTAGGTTTAGGGTTAGGGTTAGGGTTAGTGTTAGGATTAGGGTTAGGGTGAGGTTGAGTGTGAGGTTAGGGTTAGGGTTAGTCTGAGGGTGAGGGTAAGGGCTAGGTTTAGGATTAGGGTGAGGTTTAGGATGAGGTTAAGGTTAGGATTAGGGTTAGGATGAGGGCAAGTGTGAGGATTAGGTTTAGGGTTAGCATTATGGTGAGGTTTAGGATTAGGGTTAGGTTTATGGTTAGGGTGAGGGTTAGGGTTAGGGTTACAGTGAGGGTGAGGTTTAGGGTTAGGGTGAGGGTTAGTGTTAGGGTTAGGGTGAGGGTGAGGTTTAGGGTTAGAGTTAGGGTTAGTGTTAGGGTTAGGGTTAGGGTGAGTGTTAGGGTGAGGGTTAGGCTTAGGCTTAGGCTTAGGCCGAGCGTGGGAGTGATGGTTAGGGTTAGGGTTAGAGTGAGGGTTAGTGTTAGGTTTAGGGTGACTCTTAGGATGAGGTTTGTTGTTATGTTTAGGGTTAGGGTTAGTTTTAGGGTTACGATTAGGGTTAGGTTTAGGGTTAGGGTTATGGTTAGGGTTTGGGTTAGGGTTAGAGTTAAGTTTAAGATTAGGGTTAGGGTTAGGGTTATTGTTAGTGTTATGGTTAGTGTTAAGTTTGCGGTGAGGGTGAGGCTTAGGGTGAGGGTTATGGTTAGTGTTAGGTTTTGGGTTAGGGTTAGTATTATTGTTAAGGATAGGGTTAGAGTTACCGTCATGGTGAGAGTGAGGGTGAGGGTTAGGGTGAGGTTTAGGGTGAGGTTTAGGGTTAGAGTTAGGGTTAGGGTTAGGGTGATGGTGAGGTTTAGGGTTAGAGTTAGGGTGAGTGGGAGGGTTAGGGTGAGGGTTAGGGTTAGGTTTAGTGTTACCATTAGGGTGAGGGTGAGGGTTAGGTTGAGTTTTAGGGATAGGGTTAGGGTTAGGATTAGGGTGAGGGTGAAGGTGAAGGTTAGGGTTAGGCTTAGGCTTAGGGTTAGGCTGAGGGTGAGGCTGGGGGTGAGTATTAGGGTTAAGGTGATGGTTAGGGTTAGGGTTAGTGTTATTGTTAGGGTTAGGGTTACAGTTAAGGTGAGGGTGAGGGTGCACGTAGGGTTAGGGTTAGGGTTAAGCTGAGGTTTAGGGTTAGGTTTAGAGATAGGGTTAGGGTGAGTGTAAGGTTTAGGGTTAAAGTTAGGGTTAATGTTAGGGTTAGGCTTAGGGTTAGAATGAGTCTTAGCTTGGGCGTGAGGATTAGGTTTATGGTTAGGGTTATAGTTAGGATTAGGTTTAGGGTTAGGGTTAGGCTAAGGGTTAATGTTAGTGTTATGGTTAGTGTTAGGTTTAAGTTTGCAGTGAAGGTGAGGCTGAGGTTGAGGTTTATGGTTAGGGTTAGTGTTATGGTTAGTGTTATTGTTAGGGTTAGGGTTAGAGTTACGGTGAGGGTGAGGGTGAGGGTGAGGGTAAGGCTTAGGTGAGATGGGTGAGGTTTAGGGTTAGGGTTAGGTTGAGGGTGAGGATTATGTTTAGAGTTAGGGTTAGTGGGAGGGTTAGGGTGAGGGTTAAGGTTAGTTTGATTTTTAGGGATAGTGATAGGGTTATGATTAGGGTTAGGGTGAGGGTGAGGGTGAGGGTTAGTGTTAGGTTTAGGCTTAGGCTTAGGCTTAGGCTGAGGGTGAGGATGGGAGTGAGCGTTTGTGTTACAGTGAGGATGAGGATTAGAGTTAGGGTGAGGGTTAGAAGGGGGGTTAGGGTTACAGTGAGTTTGAGGGTTAGGGTTAGGGTGAGGGTAACTTTTAGGATTAGGGTTAGGGTGAAGGTGAGGGTTAGGATTAGGGTTAGAGTTAGGTTTATTGTTAGTGTTATGGTTAAGGTTACTTTTGGAGTGAGGGTGAGGCTGAGTGTGAGGGTTAGGGTTAGGATTAGGGTTAGGGTTAGGATTAGGGTTAGGGTGAGGGTGAGATTGAGGATGAGGTTGAGGGTTAGGGTTAGGTTTAGGGTGAGATTTACGTTTAGGATTAGGGTTAGAGTTAGGGTTAGGTTTAGGGTGAGGGTAAGTGTTATGGTGAGGTTTATGTTTAGGGTTAGGTTTACAGATAGGTTGAGGGTTAGGTTTCCTGCTAGTGTTAATTTTAATTTTAAGTTTATTGTTACGTTGAGGGTGAGGGTGAGGGTGAAGGTTATGATTAGGTTTAGAGTGAGGTTTAAAGTTCGGATTAGGGTTAGAGTTAGGGTTAGGGTTAGGTTGATTTTTAGGGTTAGAGTTAGGCTTAGGGTTAGGTTGAGGTTTAGGGTTAGAGTTAGGCTTAGGGTGAGGGTTAGTGTGAGGGTTAGGGTTAGGGTTAGTGTTAGGTTAGGGTTAGGGTGAGGGTTAGTGTGAGGGTTAGGGTTAGGTTTAGGTTGAGGTTTAGGTATAGGGTTAGGGTTAGAGTTAGGGTTAAGTTGATCGTGAGGTTTAGGGTTAGAGTTAGAGTTAGTGTTAGGGTTAGGTTTAGGGTGAGGGTTAGGGTGAGGGTTAGATTTCGGGTTAGGCTTAGGCGGATTGTGAGTGTGAGGGTTAGGGTTAGGGTGAGGGTTAGCGTTAGGTTTAGGGTGAGGGTTTGGATGAGGTTTTTGGTTATGGTTAGGTTTAGTGTTACTTTTAGGGTTAGGGTTATGGTTAAGTTTAGGTTTATGGTTAGGGTTATGGTGAGGGTTAGGTTTAGGGTTAGGCTTAGGTTTAAGGTTATGGTTATTGTTAGTGTTATGGTCACTGTTAAGTTTGCAGTGATGGTGAAGCTCAGTTTGATGGTTATGGTTAGTGTTAGTGTTAGGGTTAGGGTTAAGGTTAGTGTTATTGTTAGGGTTAGAGTTAGAGTTATGGTCACGGTGAGAGTGAGGGTGAGGGTGAGGGTTAGGTTGAGGTTTAGGGTGAGGTTTAGGTTTAAGGTTAGGGTTAGGGTGCTGGTGAGCTTTAGGTTTATAGTTAGGGTTAAGGGGAAGGATAGGGTGAAGGTTAGATTTAGGGTTAGTTTTATAGATAGGTTGAGGGTTAGTGTTCCTGCTAGGATTATTTTCAATGGTAAGTTTAGGTTTACGTTGAGGGTGAGGGTGAGGGTGAGGGTTAGGGTTAGGGTTAGGGTGAGGGTTAAGGTTAGGATTAGGGTTAGAGTTAGGGTTAGGGTTAGGGTGAGGTTTAGGGTTAGAGTTCGGCTTAGGGTGAGGTTTAGTGTGAGGGTTAGGGTTAGGGTTAGTGTTAAGTTAGGGTTAGGGTGAGGGTTAGTGTGAGGGTTAGGGTTAGGTTTTGGTTGAGGTATAGGTATAGGGTTAGGGTTAGAGTTAGGGTTAGGTTGACCGTGAGGTTTAGGGTTAGAGATAGGGTTAGTGTTAGGGTTAGTTTTAAGGTGAGGGTTAGGGTGAGAGTTAGAGTTCGGGTTAGGCTTAGGCAGATTTTGAGGGTGAGGGTTAGGGTTAGGGTGAGGGTTAGCGTCAGGTTTAGGGTGAGGGTTTGGATGAGGTTTTTGGTTATGGTTAGGGTTAGTGTTACTTTTAGGGTTAGGGTTAGGGTTAGGTTTATGTTTAGGGTTAAGGTGAGGGTTAGATTTGGGGTTAGGCTTAGGGTTAATGTTAGGGTTATTGTTAGTGTTATGGTTAGTGTTAAGTTTGCAGTGAGGGTGAGGCTCAGGTTGACCGTGATGGTTAGTGTTAGGGTAAGGGTTAGGGTTAAGGTTAGTGTTATTGTTAGGGTTAGGGTTAGAGTTACGGGCACGGTGAGAGTGAGGGTGAGGCTGAGGGTTAGGGTGAGGTTTAGGGTGAGGTTTAGGTTTAAGGTTAGGGTTAGGGTGCTGGTGAGGTTTAGGTTTAGAGTTAGGGTTAAGGGGAGGGTTAGGGTGAGGGTTAGGTTTAGGTTTAGTGTTAGCATTAGGGTGAGGGAGAGGGTTAGGTTGAGGTTCAGAGATAGGGTTAGGGTTAGGGTTAGGTTAGGGTCAGTGTGAGGTTGAGGGTTAGGGTTAGGGTTAGGCTTAGGCTTAGGCTTAGGCTAAGGGTGAGGATGGGAGTGACTATTAGGCTTAGGGTGGTGGTTAGGCTTAGGTTAGTGTTATTTTAGGGTTAGAGTCAGAGTTACGGTGAGGGTGAGGGTGCGCGTGAGGTTTAGGGTTAGGGTTAAGGTAAGATTTAGGGTTAGGTTAAGAGATAGAGTTAGGGTGTGGGTGAGGTTTAGGGTTAGAGTTAGTGTTAGTGTTAGGGTTAGGCTTAGGGTTAGGCTGAGCCTGAGGGTGGGGGTGAGGATTAGGGTTAGGGTTAGGGATAGAGTTAGGGTTAGGGTTAGGGTTAGGGTTAGGGTTTGGGTTATTTTTAGAGTTATAGTTAGGGTTAAGTTTGCAGTGAGAGTGAGGCTGAGGGTGAGGTTTATGGTTCGGGTTAGGGTTAGGATTAGGGTTAGGGTAAGGGTGAGTGTGAGGGTTAGGGTTAGGGTTAGGCTTAGGCTTAGGGTTAGGCTGAGGGTGAGGGTGGGGGTGAGGGTTAGTGTTATGTTGAGGGTGAGGATTAGGGATTGGGTGTTGGTTAGGATGAGGGTTAGTGTTATGGTGAGGGTAAGGTTTAGAGTTAGGGTGAGGGTTTGGGTTAGGATTAGGGTGAGGGTGAGGGTGATAGTTAGGGTTAGGGTTAGGGTTAGGGTGATTGTTAGTGTTATGGTTAAGGTTACCTTTGCAGTGAGGGTGAGGCTGAGGGGGAGGTTTAGGGTGAGGATTAGGGTTAGGGTGAGGTTGAGGGTTAGGATTAGGGTTAGGGTGAGGTTTAGGGTTAGCTTGAGGGTTAGGGTTAGTGTGAGGGTTAGTGTTAGGGTTATGGTTAGGGTTAGGGTCAGGGTTAGTGTTAGGTTCAGGGTTAGGGTTAGGGTTAGTGTTAGGGTTAGGGTTAGGGTGAGGGTTAGTTTGAGGTTTAGGGTTAGGCTTAGGTTTAGGATTAGGTTTGGGTGAGGGTGAGTGTGAGGGTTAGGGTTACGCTTTGGCTTAGGCTGACGGTGAGGGTGGGGGTGAGGATTAGTGTTTGGTTATAGTTAGGTTTAGAATTAGAGTGACGGTTAGGATGAGGTTTAGGGTTACGATTAGGGTGAGGGCTAGGGTGAGGGTGAGGGTTAGTGTTAGGGTTAGGGTTAGGCTGAGGTTTAGGCTGAGGGTGAGATTGAGGGTGAGGGTTAGGGTTAGGTTGATGGTTAGGGTTCGGTTAGCTTGAAGGTTAGAATGAGGTTTAGGGATAGGGTGAGTGTTAGGGTTAGGGTGATGGTAAGGGGAAAGTTGAGGGTTATGCTGTGGGTGAGGGTTAAGATAAGGGTGAGGGTTAGGGTTAGGGTGAGGGTTAGGGTAAGTGTGAGGGTTAGGGGATAGGGTGAGGATGAAGGTTAGGTTTAATGTGAGGTTTAGGGTGAATATGAGGGTTAGGGTTAGGTGAGGGTAAGGGTTAGAATTAGAATTAGGGTGTGGGCTAGGGTGAGGGTGAGGTTTAGGGTTAGGGTTAGGGTTAGGGTGAGGTTTAGGATTAGGGTGAGTGTTAGGGTTAGTGTGAGGGTTAGGGTTAGGGTTAGGGTCAGTGTTAGGGTGAGGGTAAGTGTTAGGATGATGGTTAGGTTTAGGGTGAGGGTTACAGTTCGTGTAAGGTTTAGGTTTAGTGTTAAGGGTATTTTTAATTTTTTTTTTAGGGTTAGATATAGGGTGAGTGTCAGGGTGTGGGTTAGGGTTAGGGTTAGGGTGAGCTTTAGGGTTAGGATTAGTGTTAGAGTTAGGGTTAGGATTAGGGTGAGGTTTAGGTTTAGAGTTAGGCTTAGGGTGAGGGTTAGTGTGAGGTTTAGGGTTAGGGTTAGTGTTATGTTACGGTTAGAGTGAGGGTTAGTGTGAGGGTTAGGGTTAGATTTAGGGTTACGGTTAGGATTAGAGTTAGGGTGAGGGTTAGGATGAGGGTTAGGGATAGGATGAGGGTTAGGGTGATTGCTGGGGTGAGGGTGATGTTTTGAGTTAGGGTTAGGGTGAGGTGTAGGGTTAGGTTGAGGGTGAGGTTTAATTTTAGAGTTAGGGTTAGGGTGAGGGTTAGGGTTAGGGTTAGTGTTTGGGTTAGGGTTAGGTTTAGTGTTAATGTTAGGTTGAGGGTCAGGGTTATGGTTAGGATTAGGTTTAGGGTGAGGGTGAGGGTGAGTGTGAGGGTTAGGGTTATGGTTAGGCTTAGTGTTAGGCTGAGGGTGTGGGTGAGGGTTAGGGTTTGGGAGATGTATAGGGTTAGAGTTAGTGTTAGTGTGAGGATTAGTGTTAGGGTTAGGTTGTGGGTGAGGGTTAGGGTTAGGGTGATGCTTAGGGTTACGGTCAGGGTGAGGTTTAGGATGAGGGTTAGGGTTAGTGTGAGGGTTAGGGTGACGGTGACAGTAAGGTTAAAGCAGAGGGTTAGGCTGAGAGTGAGGATTACAGTAAGGGTGAGGGTTAGGTTTCGGTGAGGGATAGGTTTAGGGTTAGGGTGAGGGTGTGGTTTAAATTGAGGATTAGGGTTAGGGTTAATGTGAGGTTTAGGGTGAGCATGAGGGTTAGGGTTTGGTTGAGGGCTAGAGTGAGGGTGAGGTTTAGGATTATGGTTAGCGTGAGTGTTAGCCTTAGGGTGATCATTAGGGTTAGTGTGAGTGTTAGTGTTAGGGTTAGAGTTAGTGTTAGGGTGAGGGTAAATGTTAGGTTGAGGTTTAGGGTTAGGGTGAGGTTTATGTTTAGAATGTGTGTTAGGGTTAGGTTTAAGATAATTTTTAGGGTTAGGGTTAGGGTTAGGATGAGGGTCAGGGTTAGGTTTAGGGTTAGGCTGAGGCTGAGGGTGAGGTTGAGGGTTAGGTTTAGCATGATGGTTAGGGTTATGGTTAGGGTAAGGGTTAGGATGAGGTTTAGGGTTAGGGTGACGGTTAGGATGAGGTTTAGGGTTAGGATTAGGGTTAGGATGAGGGCAAGGGTGAGGTTGATGTTTTGGGTTGGCATTATGGCAAGGTTTAGGATTAGGGTTAGGTTTAGGGTTAGGGTGAGTGTTTGGGTTAGGGTTACGGTGAGGTTGAGGTTTGGGGTTAGGGTGAGAGTTAGGGTTAGGGTTAGGGTTAGGGTGAGGGCTTGGGTAAGGTTTAGGGTTACAGTGAGGATGATGGTTAGGGTGAGTGTTAGGGTTAGGTTTATTTTTAGGGTTAGGGTTAGAGTTATGGTGAGGGTGAGGGTGAGGGTGAGGTTTAGGGTTAGGGTGATGGTGAGGTTTCGGGTTAGAGTTAGGGTTAGGGGCAGAGTTAGGGTGAGGTTTAGGGTCAGGTTTAGTGTTAGGGTTAGGGTTAATGTTAGGAGTAGTGTTAGAGTTATGGTGAGGGTGAGGGTTAGGCTTAGGCTTAGGGTTTGGGTATAGGCTAGTTTGAGGGTAAGGATTAGGGTTAGGGTTAGTGTGACGGGCAGGGTGAGGGCTAAGTTTAGTGTTAGGGTTAGGGTTGGGGATAGGGTGAGTTTTAGTGTAAGGTTGAGGGTTAGTGTTAGAGTTTGGATTAGGGTTAGGGTTAAGGTGAGGGTGAGTGTGAGGTTTAGGATTAGGGTTAGGGTTAGGTTTAGAGTTAGGGTGAGGGTGAGGGTGAGTGTTACGGATATGGTGAGTGTTGGCGTTAGGTTTAGAGTGATGGTTAGGGTGAGGGTTAGTCTTAGGCATAGGGTTCGGGTATGGGCTAGGTTGAGGGTGAGGGTTAGGGTTAGGGTTAGGGTGAGAGTTAGGGTGAGGGTTAGGGTTAGTGTTAGGGTTGGGGTTGGGGATAGGGTGATATTTAGTGTGGGGTTGAGGGTTAGTGTTAGGGTTAGGATTAGGGTTAGGTTAAGGTGAGAGTGAGTGTGAGGTTTAGGGTTAGGGTAATGATTAGAGTTAGGGTGAGGGTGAGGGTGAGGGTTACAGTTAGGGTGAGTGTTGGTGTTAGGTTTAGAGTGAGGGTTAGGGTGAGTGTTAGGCATAGGCTTAGGGTTTGGGTATGGGCTAGGGTGAGGATGAGGGTTAGGGTTAGGTTTAGGGTGAGCGGTAGGGTGAAGGGTTAGGGTTAGTGCTAGGGTTAGGGTTGCAGTTAGGGTTAGGCTTAATGTTAGGCGGAGGGTGAGGGTGAGGGTGAGGTTTAGGGTTAGGGTGAGGGTGAGGATTAGGGTAAGAATTAGGGTTAGGGGGAGGGTTAGTGTGAAGGTTAGGGTTAGGTTTAGTGTTACGGTTAGGTTTAGGGTGATGTTGAGTGTGAGGGTCAGGATTAGTCTTAGGCTGAGGCGGACGCTTAGGCGGAGCGTGAGGGTGAGGGTGAGTGTTAGGGTTAGGGTTTTAGGGTTAAGGTGAGTGTTAGGATGAGTGTCGGGTTAGCATTACGGTTAGGGGGAGGGCTAGAGTTAGGGTGAGGGTTAGGGCTAGCGTTACGGTAAGGTTTAGGGTTAGGGTTAGGGTTAGGGTTAGGGTGAGGCTGAGGGTTAGGATTAGGATTAGGGTGAGGGTTTGTTTTAGGGTAAGAGTTACCGTGAGGGTCAGGGTTTGGGTTAGGTTTAAGGTTAGTGTTATAAGTTAAGTTTAGGCTTAGAATTACATTAAGTGTGAGGGTGAGGGTGAGGGTTAGGATCAGGGTTAGGGTGAGGTTTAGTGTTAGGATTATGGTTAGAGTGAGGGTGAGGTTTAGGGTTAGAGTTAGGGTTAGGGGGAAGGTTAGGTTGAGTGTTAGGGTTAGGGTTAGTGTTAGGGTTAGGGTGAGGGTTAGGTTGAGGTTTAATGTTAGGGTTAGGGTTAGGTTTAGGATTAGGGTGAGAGTCAGGGTGAGTTTGAGGGTTAGGGTTAGGGTTTGGCTTAGGCTTAGGGTTAGGCTGAGGTATGGGTGGAGGTGAGGATTAGGTTTAGAATGATGGTTAGGGTTATGGTTAGGTTAAGGGTTAGTATAAGTGTTAGTGTTAGGATTAGGGTTAGGGTGAGGGCTAGGGTGAGGGTGAGGGTTAGGGTTAGGCTTAGGCTTAGGCTTAAGTTTAGGCTGAGGCTGAGGGTGAGGGTGAGGGTTAGGGTTAGGTTGATGGTTGAGGTTGCCGTAAGGGTGAGGGTTAGGATGAGGATTTATGTTATGGTGAGGGTTAGGGTGAGGGTGAGCGTTACGGTAAGGTGAGGTTTAGGATTAGGGTGAGGTTGAGGTTTAGATTCAGGATTAGTGTTAAGGTTAATGTGAGGTTAACGGTGAGGATGAGGTTTAGGGTTAGGTTGAGGCCTAGGTTGAGGGTGAGAGTTAGGGTAAGGGTGAGGTTTAGGGTTAGGTTGATGGTTAGGGTTAGTGTGACGGTTAGTGTTATGGTTAGGGTTAGTGTTAGGGTGAGGGAAAGTGTTAGGGTGATGGTTAGGTTTAGGGTGAAGGTTATGGTTAGGATGAGGGTTAGGGTTAGGGTTAGGTTTATTGTTAGGTTAGGGTTAGGGTTAGGGTTATGTAGAGAGTGAGTGTGAGAGTGAGGGTTAGGGTTAGGATGAGGTTTAGGTTTCAGATTGGGGTTAGAGTTAGGGTTAGGGTGAGGGTGAGCTTTAGGGTTAGAGTAAGGGTTAGTGTTAGTGTTACGATTAGGGTGAGGGTAAGTTTGAGGGTTAAGGTTAGGGTTAGGTTTAGGCTTAGGGTTAGGCTCAGGGTGAGGGTGGGGATGAGGAATAGGTGTAACGTGATGGTTAGGGTTAGGGTTAAGTTTAGGGTTAGGATTAGGGTTACGGTTAGGGTTAGCGTTAGGTTGAGGGTGAGGGTTAGATTGAGGGTTAGGGTTATGTTGAGCGTTATGGTTAGGGTGAGGGTTAGGTTTAGTGTTAGGGTTATTGTTAGGGTTAGGTTTAGGGTTACAGTGAAGTTGAGGGTGAAGGTTAGGTTTAGAGTTAGGATGAGTTTCAGTTTTAGGGTTAGGGTTAGAGTTAGGTTTAGGGTGATGGTGAGGTTTAGGTTTAGTGTTAGGGTTATTGTTAGGGTTAGGGTTAAGGTGAGGGTTAGGGTGAGGGTTAGGGTGAGGGTAAGGGTTAGGTTTAGTATGAGTGTTAGGATGAGGTTTAGGTTTAGGTTTAGGGTTAGTGTTAGGTTTAGTGTTAGGGTTAGGATTAGGTTTAGGGTTAGGGTTAGGGTTTTGGTGAGTGTTAGGGTTAGGGTAAGGGTTAGGCTTAGGCTTACGCTTAGGTTTAGGATTATTGTTAATGTTATGTTTAGTGTTAATTTTGCGGTGAGGGTAAGGCACAGGGTGAGGTTTATGGTTATTGTTAGGTTTAGGGTTAGGGTTACTGTTATTGTTAGGGTTAGGGTTAGAGTTACGGTCACTGTGAGAGTGAGGTTGAGGGTGAGGGTTAGGGTGAGGTTTACGGTGAGGTTTAGGGTTAGGGTTAGTTTTAGGGTGCTGGTGAAGTTTAGGGTTAGAGTTCAGGTTAGGGGGATGGTTTAGGGTGAGGGTTAGGTTTAGGTTTAGTGTTAGCATTACGGTGAGGGTGAGGGTTAGGTTGAGGTTTAGGGATAGGGTTAGGGTTAGGATTAGGGTTAGGGTGAGAGTGAGGGTGAGGGTTAGGGTTAGTGTTAGGCTTAGGCTAAGGGTTAGGCTGAGGGTGAAGGTGGGGGTGAGGATTAGTTTTAGAGTGATCGTTAGGTTTAGGGTTAGTGTCATTGTTGGGGTTAGGGTTAGAGTTATGGTGAGGCAGAGAGTGCGGTTGAGGGTAAGTGTTAGGGTTAATGTGAGTGTTAGGATGAGGATTACGGTTAGGATTAGTGTTAGGGTGAAGGCTAGGATGACTCTGAGTGTTAGGGTAAGGGTTAGGCTGAGGTTTAGGGTTAGGGTTAGGGTGAGGGTGACGTTTAATTTTAGAGCTAGGGTTAGGGTGAGGGTTAGGGTTAGTGTTTGGGCTAGGGTTAGGGTTAGTGTTAGGGTTAGGTTGAGGGTTAGGGTTAGGGTTAGGATTAGGTTTAGGGTGAGGGTGAGGGTGAGTGTGAGGGTTAGGTTTAGGATTAGACTTAGTGTTAGGCTGAGGGTGAGGGTGATGGTGAGGCTTAGGTTGAGGGTGAGGTTTAGGGTTAGAGTTAGTGTAAGTGTGAGGGTTAATGTTAGGGTTAGTTTGAGGGTGAGGGTTCGGATTAGGGTGATGCTTACAATTACGGTCAGGGTCAGGTTAGTATGAGGGTTAGGGTTAGTATGAGGGTTAGGGTGAGGTTGACAGGACAGTAAGGGTAAAGTTGAGGGTTATCTGAGAATGAGGATTACGGTAAGGGTGAGGGTTAGTGTTAGGGTGAGTGTTAGGTTTAGGTTTAGGGTGAGGGTGTGGTTTAGATTGAGGATTAGTCTTAGGGTTAGTGTGAGGTTTAGGGTGAGGATGAGGGTTAGGGTTAGGTTGAGGGCTAGGTTGAGGGTGACATTTAGTTGTAGGGTTAGCGTGAGTGTTAACCTTAGGGTGATCATTAGGGTTAGTGTGAGTGTTAGTGTTACGGTTAGGGTTAGTGTTATGGTGAGGGTTAGGTTTAGGGTTAGGATTAGGGTTAGGGTTAGGGTTAGGTTTAGGGTTGTTTTTAGGGTTAGGGTTAGGGTTAGGATGAGGGTCAGGGTGAGGATTAGGGTTAGAGTGAGGGCTAGGTTGAGGGTGAAGATTAGTGTTAGGGTTAGGCTTAGGCTTAGGTTTAGGCTGAGGCTTAGGGTGAGGTTGAGGGTTAGGGTTAGCATGATGGTTAGGGTCATGGTTAGGGTGAGGGTTAGGATAAGGGTTAGGGTTAGGGTGAGGTTTATGGTGAGGGTGACAGTAAGTGTCATGGTGAGGGTTAGGGTGAGGATTAGGATTAGGGTTAGGGTGAGGGTGAGGCTAAGATTGAGGATTAGTGTTAAGGTTAGAGTGAGTTTTAGGGTGATAATGAGGGTTAGGGTTAGTGTGAGAGCTATGGTGAGGGTGAGGGTTAGGGATAGGGATAGGTTGAGTTTTAGGGCTAAGGTGATGGTTAGGGTTAGTGTGAGGGTTAGTGTTAAGACTAGGGCTAGTTTTAGGGTGAGGGTTAGTGGTAGGGTGAGTTATAGCGTTAGGGTGAGGGTTATGGTTAGGGTTAGGGTTAGTGTTAGGTTTAGGGTAATTGTTAGGGTTAGGGTTAGCATTAAGGTTACAGTGAAGGTGAGGGTGAGGGTAAGGGTTAGGTTTAGGGTGAGGCTTAGGTTTAGGGTTAGGGTTAGAGTTAGGGTTAGGTTGAGGGTGAGGTTTAGGTTTAGAGTTAGGGTTAGGGTGAGGGTTAGGGTGATTGTAAGGGTTAGGGTTAGGGTTAGGTTTAGTGTTAGGATTAGGGTTAGGGTGAGTTTGAGTGTGAGGGTTAGCGTTAGGGTTAGGCTGAGTTTGAGGTTGAGTGTTAGGGTTAGGTTGAGGGATTGGGTTAGGGTTAGGATTAAGGTGAGGGTTAGGATGAGGTTTAGTGTAAGGATTAGGGTTAGGATGAGGGCAAGGTTTAGGGGGACGGTTAGGGTTAGAATTATGGCGAGATTTAGGATTAGGGTTAGGTTTAGGGTTAGGGTGAATTTTAGGGTTGGGGTTAGTGTTAGGTTGAGGGTGAGGGTTAGGATTAGGTTTAGGGTTAGGGTTATTGTTAGTGTTATGATTAATGTTAAATTTAAGGTGAGGGTGAGGCTGAGGGTGAGGTTTAGGTTTAGGGTTATGGTGAGGTTTAGGGTTAGGGTTAAGGTTAGGTTTAGGGTGAGGGCTTGGGTTAGGGTTAGGGTTAGGGTGAGGGTGAGGGTTAGGGTTAGGGTTTGAGTTAGGGTTATTCTAGGGTTTGGGTAATGGTTAAGCTGAGGGTGAGGGTGAGGGTTATGTTAGGGTTAGGGTGAGCTTTAGATTTAGGGTTAGGTTTAGAGTTAGGTTTAGGGTGATGGTGAGGTTTAGGGTTAGAGTTAGGGTTAGTGTTAGGGTTAAGGTTAGTGTGAGGGTTAGGGTGAGGGTTAGAGTTAGGGTTAGGGTTAGGTTTAGGATGAGGGTTAGGGCTATGTTTAGGGTGAGGTTTAGGATGAGCTTTAGTGTTAGGTTGAGGTTTAGGGTTAGTTTTACTGTTAGGATTAGGTTTAGGGTTAGGGTGAGGGTTAGGGTTAGGGTTTGGCTTAGGGATAGGGTTAGGGTTATTGTTAGTGTTATGGTTAGTGTTAAGTTTGCGGCGAGGGTGAGGCTCAGGGTGAGGGTTATGGTTAGTGTTAGGGTTTGGGTTAGGTTTAGTATTATTATTAAGGTTAGGGTTAGAGTTTCGGTCATGGTGAGTGTGAGGGTGAAGGTTAGGGTGAGGTTTAGGGTGAGTATTAGGGTTAGGGTTAGGGTTAGGTTTAGGGTACTGGTGAGGTTTAGGTTTAGAGTTAGGGTGAGGGGAGGGTTAGGGTGAGGGTTAAGGTTAAGTTTAGTGTTAGTATTAGTGTGAGGGTGAGGGTTAGGTTGTGGTTTAGGGATAGGGTTAGGGTTAGGATTAGGGTTAGGGTGAGGGTAAGGGTGAGGGTTATGTTTAGGCTTAGGCTTAGGGTGAAGCTGAGGGTGAGGCTGGGGGTGAGGATTAGGATTAGGGTGATTGTTAGGGTTAGGGTTAGTGTCATTTTTAGGGTTAGGGTTAGAGTTACTGTGACGGTGAGGGTGCGGGTAGGGTTAGGGTTAGGTTTAGGCTGAGGTTTAGGGTTAGGTTTAGTGATAGTGTTAGGGTGAGGGTGAGGTTTAGGGTTAAATTTAGGGTTAATGTTAGGGTTAGGTTTAGGGTTTGGATGAGGTTGACAGTGGGGGTGAGGACTAGGGTTAGGGTGAGGGTTAGAGTTAGGGTTAGGCTTAGGGTAAGGGTTAATGTTAGTGTTATGGTTAGGCTTAAGTTTGCAGTGAGAGTGAGGCTTAGGGTAAGGTTTATGGTTAAGGTTAGGGTTATGGTTAGTGTTATTGTTAAGGTTAGGTTTAGAGTTTCGGTGAGGGTGAGGGTGAGGGTTAGGGTTACGATGAGATTTAGGGTAAGGTTTAGTGTTAGTGTTAGGTTGAGGGTGAGGATTAGGTTTACAGTTAGGGTTATTGGGAGGGCTAGGTTTAGGGTTAGGGTTAGGTTGATTTTTAGGGATAGGGTTAGGTTTAGGATTAGGGTTAGGGTGAGGGTGAGTGTGAGGTTTATGGTTAGGGTTAGGCTTAGGCTTAGGGTTAGGCTGAGGGTGACGTTGGGGGTGAGGGTTAGTTTTACAGTGAGGGTGAGGATTAGGGTTAGGGTGAGGGTTAGGATGAGGGTTAGGGTTACAGTGAGGGTGAGGGTTAGGGTTAGGGTGAGGGTTAAGGTTAGGATTAGGGTTATGGTGAGGTTGAGGGTTAAGATTGGGGTTAGGGTTAGGTTTATTGTTAGTTTTATGGCTAAGGTTACTTTTGGAGTGAGTGTGAGGCTGAGGGTGAGGGTTATGTTTAGGATTATGGTTAGGGTGAGGTGGAGGGTTAGGATTGGGGTTAGGGTTATGTTTATTGTTCGTGTTATGGTTAAGGTTACTTTTGGAGTGAGGGTGAGGCTGAGGGTGAGTGTTAGGTTTAGGATTAGGGTGAGGGTGAGGTGGAGGGTTAGGATTGGGTTTAGGGTTAGGTTTATTGTTAGTGTTGTGGTTAAGGTTACTTTTGGAGTGAGCATGAGGCTGAGGGTGAATGTTAGGGTTAGGATTAGGGTTAGGGTTAGGATTAGGGTTAGGGTGAGGGTGAGATTGAGGGTGAGGGTTAGGGTTAGGGTGATGGTTAGTGTTTTGGTTAACTTGAAGTTTAGGATGAGGTTTAGGGATAGACTGAGTGTTAAGGTGAGGGTGAAGGTAAGGGAAAATTTGAGGGTTAGGCTGTAGGTGAAGGTTAAGATAAGGGTGAGGGTTAGGGTTACAGTGAGGGTTAGGGTAAGTGTGACATTAGGGGCTAGGGTGAGGGGGTGGGTTAGATTGAGGATTAGGGTTAGGGTTAGTGTGAGGTTTAGGGTGAGGATAAGGGTTGAGGGTTAGGTAATGGTAAGAGTTAGAATTAGGGTTAGGGTGAGGGCTAGGGTGAGGTTGATGGTAAGGGTTAGGGTTAGGGTTAGGTTGAGGTTTAGGGTTAGTGTGAGGGTTAGTGTTAGGGTTAAGGTTAGTGTTAGGGTGATGGTTAGGGTTAGGATGAGGTTTACAATTAGGTTGAGGGTTAGGGTTCGTGTAAGGGTTATTTTTAATTTTAGGTTTAGGGTTACGTTGAGGATGAGGGTGAGGGTGAGGGTGAGGGTTAGGGTTAGGGTTAGGGTTAGGGTGAGGTTTAGGGTTAGGATTAGAGTTAGAGTTAGGGTTAGGGTTAGGGTGAGGTTTAAGGTTAGATAGGCTTAGTGTGAGGGTTAGGTTGACGGTTAGAGTTAGGGTTAGTGTTAGGGTAGGTTTAGGATGAGGGTTAGTGTGAGGGTTAGGGTTAGGGTTAGGTTTAGGATTAGGGTTAGGGTGAGGGTGAGTGTGTGGGTTAGGGTTAGGTTAAGGGTTAGGCTTAGGGTTAGGCTGAGGGTGAGGTTGAGGGTGAGGGTTAGGTTTAGGGTGAGTGTTAGGATTAGGGTTAGGGTGAAGGTTAGGTTGAGGGTTAGTGTTACGATTAGAGTTAGGCTGAGGGCTAGGGTGAGGGTGAGGTTTAGGGTTAAGTTTAGGGTGAGGTTTATGTTTAGGGTTAGTTTGAGGGTGAGGTTTAATTTTAGAGTTAGGGTTAGGGTGAGTGTTAGGGTTAGGGTTAGTGTTAGGGTTAATGTTAGGGTTAGTGTTAGGGTTAGGGTGAGGGTTATGGTTATGGTTAGGATTAGGATTAGGGTTACTGTGAGGTTGAGTGTGATAGTTAGGGTGAGGGTTAGGGTTAGGCTTAGGGTTAGGCTGAGGTTGAGGGTGAGTTTGAGGGTTAGGGTTAGGGTGAGGGTGAGGTTTAGGGATAGAGTTAGTGTTAGTGTGAGGGTTAGTGTGAGAGTGTGTGTTAGGTTTAGGTTGTGGGTGAGGGTTAGGATTAGGGTGATGCTTGCTTAGGGTTATGGTCACGGTGAGGGTTAGGATGAGGGTTAGGGTTAGTGTGAGGGTTAGGGTGAGGTTGACAGTAAAGGTAATGTTGAGGGTTAGGCTGAGAATTAGGATTACAGTAAGTGTGAGGGTTCGGGTTAGGGTGAGGTTTAGGGTTAGGGTTAGGGTGTGGTTTAGATTGAGGATTAGTTTTTGGGGTTAGTGTGAGGTTTAGAGTGAGGATGAGGGTTAGGATTAGGTTGAGGTGTAGGGTGAGGATAAGGGTTACATTAGGGTTAGGGTGAGTGTTAAGGTTAGGGTGATCTTTAGGGATAGTGTGAGGGTTAGTTTTAGGGTTAGGGTTAGTGTTAGGGTGACGGTAATTGTTAGGGTGAGGTTTAAGGTTAGGGTGAGTGTTATGGTGAGAATGAGGGTTAGGGTTAGGTTTAGGGTTATTTTTAGGGTTAGGGTTAGGGTTAGGATGAGGGTCAGGGCTAGGATTAGGGGTAGGGTGAGGTCTAGGGTGAGGGTGAGGATTAGGGTAGAGTTAGGCATAGGCTTAGGGTTAGCCTGAGGCTGAGGGTGAAGTTGAGGGTTAGGGTTAGCATGATGATTAGGGTCATGGTTAGGGTGAGGTTTAGGATGAGGATTTGTGTTAGGGTGAGGGTTAGGGTGAGGGTGACAGTAAGGGTCAAGTTGAGGGTTAAGGTGAGTATTAGGTTTAGGGTTAGGGTGAGGTTTAGGTTTAGGGTTAGGGTTAGGGCTATTGTTAGTGTTATGGTTAGTGTTAAGTTTGCGGTGAGGCTGAGGCTCAGGGTGAGGTTTATGGTTAGTATTACGGTTAGGGTTAGGGTTAGGGTTAGTATTATTGTTAGGGTTAGGGATAGAGTTATGGTCATGTTGAGAGTGAGGGTGAGGGTTAGGGTGAGTTTTAGGGTGAGGTTTAGGGTTAGGGTTAGGGTTAGGGTTAGGGTGCTGGTGAGGTTTAGGGTTAGAATTCGGGTGAGGGGGAGGGGGAGGGTTAGGGATAGATTTAGGGTTATGATTAGGGTTAGGGTGAGGGTGAGGGTGAGGGTTAGGCTTAGGCTTAGGCTTACAGTTAGGCTGAGGTTGAGGATGGGGGTGAGGATTAGGTTTAGGGTGATGGTTAGGGTTAGGGTTAGTGTTATTGTTAGGATTAGGGTTAGAGTTACCATGAGGGTGAGTGTGGGGGTAGGGTTAGGGTTAGGGTTAGGCTGAGGTTTAGGGTTAGTTTTAGAAATAGGGTTAGGGTGAGGGTGAGGGTTAGGGTTAAAGTTAGGGTTAGGGTTAGGGTTAGGCTTAGGGTTAGGCTGAGGGTGAGGGTGGGGTGAGGATTAGGGATAGGGTTAGGGTTAGAGTTAGGGTTAGGGTTAGGGTAAGGGTTAATATTAGTGTTATGGATACGTTTAAGTTTGCAGTGAGGGTGAGGCTGAGGGTGAGATTTATGGTTAGGGTTAGGGTTATGGTTAGTGTTATTGTGAGGGTTAGGTTTAGAGTTACGGTGAGGGTGAGGGTCAGGGTGCGGGTTAGGCTTACGGTGAGATTTAGGGTGAGGTTTAGGTTTAGGGTTAGGTTGAGGGTGAGGATTAGGTTTAGAGTTAGGGTTAGTGTGAAGGCTAGGGTGAGGGTTAGGGTTAGGCTTAGGTTTAGGCTGAGGGTGAGGGTGATGGTGAGGGTTAGGGTTAGGTTGAGGGTGAGGTTTAGGTTTAGAGTTAGGGTTGGGGGAGGTTTAGGTTGAGGGTTAGTGTTAGGGTTAGTGTTAGTGTTAGGATTAGGGTTAGGGTTAGGATGAGGTTGAGTGTGAGGGTTAGGGTTCGGGTTAGGCTTAGGCTTAGGGTTAGGCTGAGTGTGAGGGTGAGGGTTAGTGTTAGGGTCAGGTTTAGGGTTAGGATTAGGGTGAGGGATTGGATAAGGTTTAGGGTTAGGATTAGGGTTAGGATGAGGGCAAGGTTGAGTGTGAGGGTTAGGGTTAACATTATGGCAAGGTTTAGGATTAGGGTTAGGTTTAGGGTTAGGGTGAGTGTTAGGGTTAGGGTTACGGTGAGGTTGAGGTTTAGAATTAGGGTGAAGTTTAGGGTTAGGTTTAGGGTGAGGGTGATGGTTAGGATTAGGGTTAGGATTAGGGTTATTGTTAGTGTTATGGTTAAGTTTTCGGTGAGGGTGAGGCTGAGGGTGAGGGTTAGGGTTAGGGTTAGGGTGAGGGCTTGGGTTAGGTTTAGGTTTACGGTGAGGATGAGCGTTAAGGTTAGTGTTAGGGTTAGGGTTATTGTTAGGGTTAGGGTTAGAGTTATGGTGAGGGTGAGGCTGAGGCTGAGGTTTAGGGTTAGGGTGAGGGTGAGGTTTATTTTTAGAGTAAGGGTTAGGGAGATAGTTAGGGTGAGGGTTAGGGTTAGGTTTAGTGTTAGGGTTAGGGTTAGGGTGAGGGTTAGGTTGAGGTTTAGGGTTAGCGTTAGGGTTAGGTTTTGGATTAGGGTTATGGTGAGGGTGAGTGTAAGGGTTAGGGTTAGGGTTAGGCTTAGACTTAGGGTTAGGCTGTGGGTGAGAGTGTGGATGAGGATTAGGTTTTGGGTGATGGTTAGGGTTAGTGTTAGGTTTAGGGTTATGATTAAGGTTAGGGTTAGGATTAGGGTTAGGGTGAGGGCTAGTGTGAGGGTGAGGGTTAGTGTTAGGTTTACACTTAGGCTTTAGGGTTAGGCTGATGGTGAGGTTGAGGGTCAGGGTTAAGGTTAGGGTGATGCTTAGGATTATGGTCAGGGTGAAGGTTAGGAAGAGGGTTATGGTTAGGGTGAGGGATTTGGGTGAGGGTGACGGTAAGGGAAAATCTGAGGGTTAGGCTGAGTGAGGATTAAGGTAAGGTCTAGGGTTAGGGTTAGGGTTAGGGTGAGGGTGAGGTTAAGATTGATGATTAGGTTTAGGGTTAGTGTGAGGTTTAGAGTGAGGATATGGGTTAGGGTTAGGGTGAGGGCTAGGTTGAGGGTGAGCGTTAGGGTTAGGCTTAGGGTGAGGTTTAATGTTAGGGTCATGGTTAGGGTTAGTGTGAGTGTTAGTGTTAGGGTTAGGGTTAGTGTTAGGGTGAGGGTAAGTGTTAGTTTGAGGGTTAGGTTTAGGGTGAGGGTTATGATTAGAATGAGGGTTAGGGTTAGGGTTAGGGTTATTGTTAGGTTAGGGTTAGTGTTACATTTACGGTGAGGTTGAGAGTTAGGGTTAGGTTTAGGGTGTGGTTTATGTTTAGGGTTAGTGTTAGAGTCAGGGTTAGGGTGAGGGTGAAGTTTAGGGTTAGAGTTAGTGTTAGTGATATTGTTAGGGTTAGGGTGAGCGTCAGTGTGAGGGTTAGGGTTAGGCTTAAGCTTTGCGTTAGGCTTAGGCTTAGACCAAGTGTGAGTGTGAGGGTTAGGGTGAGAGTTAGGGTTAGGTTTAGGGTTAGTGTTGCTGTTAGGGGTATTGTTAGGGTGAAGGTTAGGGTGAAGGTGAGGATTAGGGTTAGGATTAGGATTAGGACTAAATTGAGGGTGAGTGTGAGGGTTAGTGTTAGGGTTAGGGTTAGGGTGAGCTTGAGGCTTAGGGTTAGGGTTAGGGTGAGGGTTAGGGTTAGGGTTAGTGTTAGTGTTAGGGTTAGGGTGAGGGTTAGGGTTAGGGTTAGGGTTAGTGTTAGGGTTGGGGTTAGGGTGAGGGTTAGGGTTAGGGTTAGTGTTAGGGTTGGGGTTAGGGTGAGGGTTAGGATGAGGGTGAGGGTTAGGGTTAGGGTTAGGATTACGATTAGGGGTAGTGTTAGGGTGAGTGCTTGGGTTAGGCTTAGGGTTAGGATTAGTCTTAGCATTAAGCTGAGAGTGAGGTTGAGGGTTAGGGTTAGGGTTCAGTTTAGGGTTAGCATTTGGGTGACAGTTATGGTTCGGTTTAAGTTTAGGGTTACGGTGAAGGTTTTGAGTTAGGTTTTCAGTTAAGGATTAGGGGGAGAGTTAGGATGAGGATTAGGTTTAGGATTAGGGTTAGGGCGAGGGCTAGGGTGAGGGTGAGGGTTAGGGTTATTTTTAGGGTGAGGTTAAGGGTTAGTGTTAGGGTTAGGGTGAGGGTTAGAATGAGGGTTAGGGTTATGGTGAGGGAGAGGGTTAGGGTTAGGGTTAGAGTTAGGTTGAGGATGAGGGTTAGGGTGAGGGTGAGGGTTAGGATTAGGGTTAGGGTTAGGATTATTGTTAGTTTTATGGTTCTGGTTACCTTGGCAGTGATGGTGAGGCTGAGGGTGAGGGTTAGGGATAGGATTAGGGTTAGGTTAAGTTTCGAGTTAGGATTAGTGTTATTGTTAGGGTTAGGGTTAGAGTTAAGGTGAAGGTGAGGGTGAGGGTAAGCGTTAGGGTTAGGGTTAGGCTTAGGGTGAGGTTTAGTGTCAGGGTTAGGATTAGGGTTAGGGTGAGGGTGAGTCTGAGGGTTAGGGTTAGGGTTAGGATTAGGCTTCGGTTTAGGCTGAGGGCGATTGTGAGTGTGAGGGTTGGTGTTAGTTTGAGGTTTAGGGTTAGTATTACATTGAGTGTCAGGGTTAGCATTAGTTTGAGGGTTACAATTAGGTTTAGGATTAGGGTGAGGTTTAGGGATAGTGTTAGGGTTTGGGTTAGAATGAGGTTTAGGGTTACAATTAGGGTTAGGGTGAGGGCTAGGGTGAGGGTGAGGTTTAGTGTTAGGGTTAGGGTGAGGTTTAGGTTTAGGCGCAGGGTTAGGGGGAGGGTTAAGTTTCGGGTTACATTGAGGGTGAGGGTTAGGTTTGAGGTGAGGGTTATGTTGAGGACTAAAGTGAGGGTGAGGGTTAGGGTTAGGGTTAGGGTGAGGGTTAGTTTGAGGTTTAGGTTTAGGGTTAGGTTTAGGATTAGGGTTATGCTGAGGGTGAGTGTGAGGGTTATTTTTTGGGTTAAGTTTAGGCTTAGGGTTAGGCTGAGGGTGATGGTGGGGATGAGGATTAGGTTTAGATTGATGCTTCTGGTAATGGTTAGGTTGAGAGTTAGGATGAGGGTTAGGGTTAGGCTTAGGCTTAGGGTTAGGCTGAGGCTGAAGTCGAGGGTGAGGGTTAGGGTTAGGGTGATGGTTAGGGTTATGGTTAGTGTGAGGGTTAGGATGAGGGTTAGCTTTGGGGTGAGGGTTAGGATGAGGGTGACAGAGTAAAGTTGAGGGTTAGGCTGAGGGTGAGGGTTATTGTAAGGATGAGGGTTCTGGTTAGGGTTAGGGTGAGGGTGAGAGTTAGATTGAGGATTAGTGTTAGGGTTAGTGTGAGGTTTAGGGTGAGGATGCGTGTTAGGCTTAGGGTGAGGGCTAGGGTGAAGTTGAGGGTTAGCGTTTGGGTTAGGGTGAGGTTTAGGTTTAGGGTGATTGTTAGCGTTAGTGTGAGTGTTAGTGTTAAGGTTAGTGTAAGTGTTAGGGTGAGGGTAAGTGTTAGGGTAAAGTTTAGGTTTAGGGTGAGGTTTAGGATTAGGGTTAGGGTTAGGGTTAGGGTGAGGGTGAGATTTAGGGTTAGAGTTAGGGTTGGGGTGAGGCTGAGGTTTAAGGTTAGGGTTAGGGTTAGTGTTAGGGTTAGAGTTAGGGTGAGGTTTAGTGTGGGTGTGAGGGTTAGTGCTAGGGTTAGGATTAGGGTTAGGGTTAAAGTGAGGGTGAGTGTGAGGTTTAGGGTTAAGTTTAGGGTTAGGTTTAGAATTAGGGTGAGTGTGAGGGTGATGGTTACGGTTAGGGTGAGTGTTGGGGTTAGGGTTAGAATGAGGGTTAGGCTTAGGCTTAGGGTTTGGGTATGGGCTAGGTTGAGGGTGAGGGTTAGGGTTAGGGTTAGTGTGTGGGGTATGGTGAGGGTTAGGGTTAGTGTTAGGGTTAGGGTTGGGGATAGGGTGAGTTTTAGTGTGGGGTTGAGGGTTAGTGTTAGTTTGGATTAGGGTTAGGGTTAAGGTGAGGGTGAGTGTGAAGGTTAGGGTTAGGGTTAAGGTTAGGTTTAGAGTTAGAGTGAGAGTGAGGGTGAGGGTTATGGTTAGGGTGAGTGTTGGGGTTAGGGTTAGAGTGAGGGTTAGGATGAGGGTTAGGCTTAGGCTTAGGGTTTGGGTATGTGCTAGGGTGAGGGTGAGGGTTAGGGTTGGGGTGAGGGGTAGGTTGAGGTGTAGGGTTAGTGTTAGGGTTAGGGTTGGGGTTAGGGTTAGGCTTAATGTTAGGCAGATGGGGAGGGTGTGGGTGAGGTTTAGGGTTAGGGTGAGGGTGAGGTTTAGGGTTAGAATTAGCATTAGGGTAAGGGTTTGTGTGAGGGTTAGGGTTAGGGTTAGTGTTACTGTTAGGGTTAGGATGAGGGTGAGTGTGAGGGTCAGGGTTAGTCTTAGACTGAGGCTGAGGCTTAGGCAGAGCGTGAGGGTGAGGGTGAGGGTTTGGGTTAGGGTTTTAGGGTTACGGTGAGTGTTAGGATGAAATTTAGGTTTAGCATTAGAGTTAGGGTGAGGGCTAGAGTTAGAGTGAGGGTTAGGGTTAGTGTTAGGGTTAGATTTAGGGTTAGGTTTACGGTAAGGGTTAAGGTGAGGCTGAGGGTTAGGATTAGGGTTAGAGATATGATGAGGGTCAGGGTTTGGGTTAGGGTTAGCGTTAGGGTGAGAGTTAGGGTTCGGGTTTAGTTTAGGGTTGGATGAGGTTTAGGGTTCAGGTTACAGTGAGGGTGAGGGTTAGGGTTAGGTTGAGGGTTAGGGTTTGGATTACGGTTAGGGTGAGGTTTAGGGTTAGGGTTAGGGTGAGGTTTAGGATGAGGATTAGGGTTAGGATTAGGTTTAGGGTGAGGGCTAGGGTGAGGGTGAGGGTTAGGGTTATTGTTAGAGTGAGGTTTAGGTTTAGGTTTAGGGTTAGGGTTAGGGTTAGGATGAGGGTTAGGGTTATGGTGAGGGTGAGGGTTAGGGTTAGGGTGAGGGTTAGGGTGAGGATGAGGGTTAGGGTGAGTGTGAGGGTTATGGTGAGGGTTAGGGTGAGTGTTAGAGTGAGGGTTAGGGTTAGGATTAGGGTTAGGGTGAAGGCTAGGGTGAGGGTGAGGGTTAGGGTTATTGTTAGGGTGAGGGTTAGGATGAGGGTTAGGGTTACGGTGAGGTTAGGGCTAGGGTTAGAGTGAGGATTAGGGTTAGGATTAGGGTTAGGGTGAGGGTGATTGTTAGGATTAGGGTTAGGGTTAGGAGTATTAGTGTTATGGTTCTGGTGACTTTTGCAGTTATGGTGAGGCTGAGGGTGATGGTTATGTATAGGATTAGGGTTAGGTTTAGGTTTCGAGTTAAGATTAGTGTTATTGTTAAGGTTAGGGTTACAGTTACGGAGAGGGTGAGGGTGAGGGTAAGGGTGAGGGTTAGGGTTTGGGTTAGGGTGAGATTTAGTGTCAGGTTTAGGATTAGGATTAGGGTGAGTGTGAGGTTTAGGATTAGAGTTAGGTTTAGTGGGAGGGTTAGTGTTATGGTTAGGGTTAGGGTGAGGGTGTGTGAGGGTCAGGGTTTGTCTTAGGCTGAGGCGGAGGCTTAGGCGGAGCATGAGGGTGAGGGTGAGTGTTAGTGTTAGGGTTTTAGAGTTAGGGTGTGTTAGGATTATGTTTAGGTTTAGCATTAGGATTAGGGGGAGGGCTAGAGTTAGCGTGAGGGTTAGGGTTAGCGTTAGGGTGATGTTTATGATTAAGGTTAGGGTTATGGTGAGGGTGAGTGTTAGGGTAGGGTGAGGGTTAGGGTTAAGGTGAGGCTGTGGGTTACTATTAGGATTAGGGTGAGGGTTTGTGTTAGGGTTAAAGTTACGATGAGGTTCAGGGTTTGGGTTAGGTTTATGGTTAGTGTTATAGTTAAGGTTAGGGTTAGAGTTACAGTAAGGGTGAGGGTGAGGGTGAGGATTAGGATCAGGGTTAGCGTGAGGTTTAGTTTTAGGATTATGGTAATGGTGAGGGTGAGGTTTAGGGGTAGAGTTAGGTTTAGGGGGAGGGTTAGGTTGAGTGTTAGGGTTAGTGTTAGGGTTAGGGTGAGGGTTAGGTTGAGGTTTAATGTTAGGGTTAGGGTTAGGTTTAGGATTAGGTTGACAGTAGGGTGAGTGTGAGGGTTAGGGTTAGGGTTTGGCTTAGTCTTACGGTTAGGCTGAGGGTATGGGTGTGGATGAGGATTAGGTTTAGAATGATGGTTAGGGTTATGGTAGGTTAAGGGTTAGGATGAGGGGTAGGGTTAGGATTAGGGTGAGGGTGAGGGTGAAGGTGAGGGTTAGGGTTAGGGTGACTGTAAGTGTAAAGGTGAGGGTTAGGCTGAGGGTGAGGGTTATGGTAAGGTGAGGGTTAGGGTTAGGGTGAGGTTGAGGGTTAGATTCAGGATTAGTGTTATGGTTAGTGTGAGGTTAAGGGTGAGGATGAGGGTTTTGGTTAGGTTGAGGGATAGGTTGAGGGTGAGAGTTAGGGTTAGGGTGAGGTTTAGGGTTAGGGTGATGGTTAGGGTTAGTGTGAGGGTTACTGTAATGGTTAGGGTTAGTGTTAGGGTGAGGGTAAGTGTTAGAGTGAGGGTTAGGGTTAGGATGAAGGCTATGGATATGATGAGAGTTAGGGTTAGGTTTAGGGTTATTGTTAGGGTTAGGGTTAGGGTTATGTTGAGGGTGAGGGTGAGCGTTAGGGTTAGGGGAGGTTTAGGTTTCCGGTTAGGGTTAGAGTTAGGGTGAGCGTGAGGGTGAGGTTTAGGGTTATAGTTAGGGTTAGTGTTAGTGTTAGGGTTAGGTTTAGGTTTATAATTAGGGTTAGGGTTAGGATTAGGGTTAGGGTTAGGTTGAGGGTTACGGGGAAGGTTAGGGTTACGTTTAGGGTTAGGGTGAGAGGGAGGGTTAGGGTTACGGTTTGGGTGAGGGTGAGGGTTAGATTGAGGGTTAGGGTTATGTTGAGGGTTATGGTTAGGGTGAGGGTTAGGTTTAGTGTTAGGGTTATTGTTAGGGTTAGGGTTAGGGTTACGGTGAGTTTGAGGATGAGGGTTAGGTTTAGGGTTAGGGTGAGGATTAGTTTTAGTGTTAGGGTTAGAGTTAGGGTTAGGGTGATGGTGAGGTTTAGGGTTAGAGTTAGGGTTAGTGTTAGGGTTAGGTTAAGGTGATGGTTAGGGTGAGGTTTAGAGTTCGGGTTAGGCTTAAGCTTACGCTTAGGCTTAGGCCGAGTGTGAGGGTTAGGGTTAGGGTTATGTTTAGGATGAGTCCTAGGATGAGGTTTATGGTTAGGGTTAAGGTTAGGTTTAGATTTAGTGTTAGGGTTAGGGTTAGGGATAGGGTGTGGGTTAGGTTTAGGGTTAGGTTTAAGGTGAGGGTTAGGTTTAGGGTTAGGGTTAGGTTTAGGCTTAGGCTTAGTGTTATGTTTAGGGTTATTGTTAGTGTTAGGGTTAGTGTTATGTTTGCAGTGAGGGTGAGGCACAGGGTGAGGATAATGGTTATTGTTAGGGTTAGGGTTAGGTTTACTGTTATTGTTAGGGTTAGGGTTAGAGTTACGGTCACTGTGAGAGTGAGGGTGAGGGTGAGGATTAGGGTGAGGTTTATGGTGAAGTTTAGGTTTAGGGTTAGTTTTAGGGTGAGAGTGAGGGTGAGGGTTAGTGTTAGGGTGAGGGTTAGTGCTTAGGCTGAGGGTGAGGGTAAGGGTGAGGGTTAGGGTTAGGGTGATCCTTAGGTTTAGGGTTAGTGTTATTGTTAGGGTTAGGGTTAGAGTTACAGTGAGGCGGAGTGTGGGGGTGAGGGTTAGGATTAGGGTCAGGGTGAGGTTTAGGGTTAGGTTTAGAGAGGGTTAGGGTGAAGGTCAGATTTAGGGTTAGAGTTAGGGTTAATGTTAGGGATAGGCTTAGGGTTAGGCTGAGGGTGAGGGTGGGGTTGAGGATTAGGGTTAGGGTTAGGGTTCGGGTTAGGGTTAGAGTTAGGGTTAGGGTAAGGGTTAGGATTAAGGTTAAGTTGAGGGTGAGTGTGAGGGTTAGATTTAGGGTTAGGGTTAGGATTAGGGTTAGGGTATGTGCTAGCATGAGGGTTAGGGTTAGGTTTAGGGTTAGGGTGACGTTTAGCGTTAGTTTTAGTGTCAGAGTTAGGGTTAGGGTGTGGGTTTGGGTTATGGTTAGAGTTACGGTGAGGGTGAGGTTTAGGGTTAGGTTTAGGGTTAGGGTTATTCTTAGGGTTAGGGTTAGGGTTAAGGTTAAGGTAAGGGTGAGATTGAGGGTGATGTTGCGTGTTAGGGTTAGGGTTAGGATGAGATTTTCAGTTAGGGTTAGGGTTAGAGTTAGGGTCAGGGTGAGGTTTAGGGTTAGAGTTAGGGTTAGGGTTAGGGTTAGTGTGAGTGTTAGGGTTAAGGTTAGTGTTACAGTTAGGGTTATGGTGAGGGCTAGTGTGTGGGTGAGGGTTAAGGTTAGCGTTAGGCTTTGGCTTTGCGTTAAGGTGAGGGTGAGGGTGAGGGTGAGGGATAGGGTGAGGGTGAGACTGAGATTTAGGGTTAGAGTTAGTGTTAGGGTGAGAGTTATAGTTAGGGTTAGGGTGAGGGTCATGGTTATGGTAAGGGTGAGGCTTAGGTTTAGGGTGAGGGTTAGCGTTAGGATGAAGGTTAGGGTGAGGGTGAGGGTTAGGATTAGGGTTCCAGTTAGGATTATTGTAAGTGTTATTGTTCTGGCTACCTTTGCAGAGACGGTGAGACTGAGGGTGAGGTTTAGGTATAGGATTAGGGTTAGGGTTTGGTTTAGGGTTAGGATTAACGTTATTGTGAGGTTTAAGGTTAGAGTTACGGTGAGGGTGAGGGTGAGGGTAAGGGTCAGGTTTAGGATTAGGGTTAGATTGAGGTTTAGGGTCAGGGTTAGGATTTGGGTTAGGGTGAGTGTGAGGTTTAGGGTTAGAGTTAAGGTTAGGGGGAGGGTTCGCGTGAGGGTTAGGGTTAGGGTTAGTTTTAGGGTTATGGTTAGGGTGAGTGTTAGGGTTAGGATTAGGGTTAGGGTGAGGGTGAGTGTGAGGGTTAGGGTTAGGGTTTGGGTTAGGCTTAGTGTTAGACTGAGGGTGAGATTGAGGTGAGGGTTATGGTTAGGGTGAGGGTCGGGGTTAGTGTTAGGGTGAGGGTGAGGTTTATGTTGAGGATTAGTGTTTGGGTTAGTGTGAGGTTTAGTGTCAGGATGAGTGTTAGGGTTAGGTTGAGGGCTAGGGTGAAGGTGAGGGTTAGCTTTAGGGATAGGGTGAGGTTTAGGTTTAGGGTGATTGTTAGCGTTAGTGTGAGGGTTAGTGTTAGTTTTAGTGTTAATGTTAGGGTGAGGGTAAGTGTTAGGGTAAAGTTTAGGTTTAGGGTGAGGTTTAGGATTAGGGTTACGGTTAGGGTTAGGGTGAGTGTGAGGGTTAGGATAAGGGTTAGGGTTAGGGTTAGAGTTAGGATGAGGTTGAGGGTGAGGGTTACGGTTAGGGTGAGTGTTGGGGTTAGGGTTAGAGTGAGGGTTAGTGTGATGGTTAGGCTTATGCTTAGGGTTTGTGTATGGGCTAAGGTGAGTGTGAGGCTTAGGGTTAGGTTTAGGGTGAGGTGTAGGGTGAGGATTAGGTTTAGTGTTAGGGTTAGAGTTGGGGTTAGGGTTAGGCTTAATGTTAGGCAGAGGGTGAGGGTCAGGGTGAGATTTAGGGTTAGGGTGAGGGTGAGGTTTAGGGTTATAGTTAGGGTGAGGGTTAGTGTGAGGGTTAGGGTTAGGGTTAGTGTTAGGGTTAGGGTTAGGGTGAGGGTGAGTGTGAGGGTCAGGGTTTGTCTTAGGCTGAGGCGGAGGCTTAGGCAGAGCATGAGGGTGAGGTTGAGTGTTAGTGTTAGTGTTTTAGGGTTAGGGTGAGTGATAGGATGAGGTTTAGGGTTAGCATTAGTTTTAGGGGGAGGACTAGAGTTAGGGTGAGGGTTAGGGTTAGGTTTAGGGTGAGGTTTAGGGTTAAGTTTAAGGTGAGGCTGAGGGTTAGGATTAGGATTAGGGTGAGGGTTTATGTTAGGTTTAGAGTTAGGGTGAGGTTCAGGGTTTGGGTTAGGTTTAGGGTTAGTGTTATAGTTAAGGTTAGGGTTAGAGTTACAGTAAGAATGAGGGTGAGGGTGAGGGTTAGGATCAGGGTTAGGGTGAGGTTTAAGGTTAGGATTATGGTTAGGGTGAGGGTGAGGTTTAGGGTTAAAGTTAAGGTGAGGGGGAGGGTTAGGTTGAGTGTTATGGTTAGTGTTAGTGATAGGGTTAGGGTGAGGGTTAGTTTGAGGTTTAATGTTAGGGTTAGGTTTAGGTTTAGGATTACGTTGAAAGTGAGGGTGAATGTGAGGGTTAGGGTTAGGGTTTGGCTTAGGCTTACGGTTAGGCTGAGGGTATGGGTGGGGATGAGGATTAGGTTTAGTATGATGGTTAGGGCTATGGTTAGGTTAAGGGTTAGGATGAGGGTTAGGGTTAGGATTAGGGTTAGGGTGAGGGCAAGGTTGAGGGTGAGGGTTAGGTTTAGGGTTAGGCTTAGGCTTAGCATTAGGCTTAGGCTGAGGGTGAGGGTGAGGGTTAGGGTTAGGGTGGTGGTTGGGGTTGCCGTTATGGTGAGGGTTAGGATGAGGATTTATGCTATGGTGAGGGTTAGGGTGAGGGTGACCGTAAGGGTAAAGGTGAGGTTTAGGATGAGGGTGAGGTTTATGGTACTGGTGAGGGTTAGGATTAAGGTGAGGGTGAGGGTTAGATTCATGATTAGTGTTAGGATTAGTGTGAGGTTAAGGGTGAGGATGAGCGTTAGGGTTAGGGTGAGGGCTAGGGTGAGGGTGAGAGTTAGGGTTAGGGTTTGGTTTATGGTTAGGGTGATTGTTAGGGTGAGTGTGAGGGTTAGTGTTATGGTTAGGGTTTGTGTTAGGGTGAGGGTTAGGGTTAGGGTGAAGGTTATGGTTAGGATGAGGGTTAGGGTTAGGGTTAGGGTTATTTTTAGGGTTAGGGTTAGGGTTAGGGTTATGTTGAGGGTGAGGGTGAGGGTGAGGGTTAGGGTTAGGTTGAGGTTTAGGTTTCAGTTTAGGGTTAGTGTTAGGGTTAGGGTGAGGGTGAGGTTTAGGTTTAGAGTTAGGGTTAGGGTTAGGATGAGATTTAGGTTTAGGATGAGGGTTAGGGTTAGTGTGAGGGTTAGTGTTAGGGTTAGGGTTAGTGTTAGGGTGAGGGTAAGTGTTAGGTTGAGGGATAGGATTAGCGTGAGGGTTATGGTTATGCTGAGGGTTAGGGTTAGGTTTATGGTTATTGTTAGGTTTAGGGTTAGGGTTACGGTTACGGTGAGGTTGAGGGTGAGGGTTAGGGTTAGTTTAGGATGTGGTTTAGTGTTAGGGTTAGAGTTAGAGTTAGGGTTAGAGTGAGGGTAAATTTTCGGCGTAGAATTAGGGTTAGGGTGAGGTTTAGGGTGATTTTTAGGGTTAGAGTGAGCGGTAGTGTTAGCGTTAGGTGAGGGTAAATATTAGGCTGAGGGATAGGGTTAGAGTGAGGGTTAGGGTTAGGGTTTGGGTTATTGTTAGGGTTAGGTTTATACGGGTACGGTGAGGGTGAGGGTGTGGGTTAGGTTTCAGGTTAGGATGAGGTTTAGGTTTCGGTTCATGTTAGAGTTAGGCTTAGGATGAGGGTGAGGTTTAGGGTTAGAGTTAAGGTTAGTGTTAGGGTTAAGGATAGGGTGAGGGTTAGTGTTAGGCTTTGGCTTAGGCTTAGGCTTAAGCCGAGCATGAGGGGGAGGGTTAGGGTTCGGGTTAGGGTGAGGTTTAGGGTTAGGATTAGCGTGAGTGTTAGGATGAGGTTTAGGGTTAGGATTAGGTTTAGTGTGAGGGCTAGGATGAGGGTTAGGGTGAGGGTTAGGGTTAGGATAGGGTCATGTATAGGATTTGGGATAGGGTGAGGGTGAGTGTGAGGGTTAGGTTTGGGTTAGGCTTAGGGGTAGGGTGATGGTTAGGGTTATGTTTTGGGTTAGGGTGAGGGTGAGGCTGAGGATTAGGTTTAGGTTTAGGGTTTGGTTTAGGGTTATGGTTTGTGTTAGGGTTAGGGTTACGGTTATGGTTACAGTGAGGTTAGGTTTTGTGTTAGGGTTAGGGTTAGGGTTACGGTGAACGTTAGGTTTAGGGTTAGGGTTAGGGTTAAGTTAGGGTTAGGCTGAGGGTTATGGTGGGGCTGAGGATTAGGGTATGGTTAGGGTTAGGGTTAGGGTTATTGTTAGGGTTATTGTTAGGGTCAAGTTTGCAGTGAGGGTGAGGCTGAGGGTGAGGGTGAGGGTTATGGTTAGGGTGTGGGTTAGGGTTAGTGTTACAGTTATTGTTAGGGTTACGGTTGGAGTTACAGTGAGGTTGAGGGTGGGGTTGAGGGTTAGGGTTAGGGTTAGTTTTAGGATTAAGGTTAGGGTTAGGGTTAGGGTGAGGGTGAGGTTTAGGGTTAGAGTTAGGTTTGCGGGAGGGTTACGGTGAGATTTAGGGTTAGGGTTACTGTTAGGGTTAGTTTGAGGGTGATTGTTAGTTTGAGGTTTAGAGATAGGGTTAACTTTAGGACTAGGGTTAGGGTGAGGGTGAGTGTGAGGGTTAGGTTGAGGGTTAGGATGGGGGTGAGTATTAGGGTTAGAGTGATGATTAGGTTTAGGGTTAGGCTTATTGTTAGGGTTAGGGTTAGTGTTATGGTGAGGGTGAGGGTGTGGGTGAGGGTTAGGGTTATGGTTAGGGTGGGGTCTAGGGTTAGGGTTAGGGTGAGGGTGAGGTGTAGGGTTAGATATAGGTTTAGGGGGAGGGTTATGGTGAGGGTTAGGTTTAGGGTTAGTGTTAGGGATAGGGTGAGGCTGAGGGTTCGGTCGAGGTTTAGGTTTAGGGTTAGGGTTTGGGTTAGGGTTAGTGTTAGGATGAGGGTAAGTGTTAGGGTGAGGGTTTGGGTTTGGGTGATGGTTAAGTTTTGGGTGAGGGTGAGGGTTAGTATTCGGGGTGGAGTTAGGGTTATTGTTAGTGTTATGGTTAAGGTTAAGTTTACGGTTAGGGTGAGGTTGAGGTTGAGGGTTAGGTTTAGGGTTAGGGTGAGGTTTAGGGTTCAGGTTAGGGTTAGGGTTAGGTTTAGGAGTAGGGTGAGGGTTTGGGTTAGGTTTAGGGTTACGGTGAAGGGGAGGGTTAGGATGAGGTTTAGGGATAGGGTGAGGGTTAGGGTGAGGGTGAGGTTTAGAGTTCGACTTAGGGTAGGGGGGAGGGTTAGGTTGAGGGTTAGGGCTAGGGTTATTGTTAGGGTTAGGATTAGGGTGAGGGTTAGGTTGAGGTTTATGGTTAGGGTTATGCTTAGGATTAGGATTACTGTTATGATGAGGATGAGTGTGAGGGTTAGGGTTAGGTTTAGGCTTAGATTTAGGCTGAGGGTTAAGGTGAGGGTAAGTTTTACGTTTAGGGTTAGGGTTAGGGTGAGGGTTAGGGTTAGGGTTAGGGTGAGGGTGAGGGTTCGATTGAGGGTTAGGGTTATTTTGAGGGTTATGGTTAGGGTGAGGGTTAGGTTTAGTGTTAGGTTTATTGTTAGGGTTAGGGTTAGGTTTAAGGTGAGGTTGAGGGTGAGGGTTAGATTTAGGTTTAGGGTGAGGTTTAGTTTTAGGTTTAGGGTTAGAGTTAGGGTTAGGGCGATGGTGAGGTTTAGGGTTAGATTTAGGGTTAGTGTTAGGGTTAGGTACAAGGTGAGGGTTAGGGTGAGGTTTAGAGTTCGGGTTAGGCTTAGGCTTAGGCTTAGGCTTTGGCCGAGAGTGAGGGTGAGGGTAAGGGTTAGGGTTAGTGTGAGGATTAGGGTTAGGTTTAGGGTGAGGGTTAGGATGACTTTTAGTGTTAGGGTTAGGGCTAGGGTTAGGTTTTGTGTTAGGGTTAGGGTTAGTTTTAGGGTTAGGGTTAGGGTTAGGGTGAGGTTTAGGGTTAGGGTTAGGCTTAGGCTTAGGCTTAGGGTTATGTTTAGGGTTATTTTTAGTGTTATGGTTAGAGTTAAGTTTGCGGTGAGGATGAGGTACAGGGTGAGGGTTTTATGGTTATTGTTAGGGTTAGGGTTACTGTTATTGTTAGGTTTAGGGTTAGAGTTACGTTCACATTGAGAGTGAGGGTGAGGGTGACATTAGGGTGAGGTTTACGGTGAGGTTTAGGGTTAGGGTTAGGTTTAGTGTAAGGGTGCTGGTGAGGTTTAGGGTTTGAGTTCAGGTTAGGGGGAGGGTTAGGGTGAGGGTTAGGGTTAGGTTTAGTGCTAGCATTAGGGTGAGGGTGAGGGTTAGGTTGAGGTTTAGGGATAGGGTTAGGGTTAGGATTAGGGTTAGGGTGAGAGTGAGGTTGAGGGTTAGTGTTAGGGTTAGGCTTAGGCTTAGGGTTAGGCTGAGGGTGAGGGTGGGGGTGAGGATTTGGTTTAGGGTGATCGTTAGGTTTAGGGTTATTGTTATTATTAGGGTTAGGGTTAGAGTTACGGTGAGGCTGAGTGTGCTGGTGAGGGTTAGTGTTAGGGTCCGGGTGAGGTTTAGGGTTAGGTTTAGAGATAGCGTTAGGGTGATGGTGAGGTTTAGGGTTAGAGTTAGGGTTAGTGATAGGGACAGGCTTAGGGTTAGGCTGAGGGTAAGGGTGGGGTTGAGGATTAGGTTTAGTGTTAGTGTTAGGGTTAGGGTTCTAGTTAGGGTGACAGTTAGGTTGAGGGTTAGGATTAGTATTAAGTTTAAGGTGAGGGTGAGTGTGAGGGTTAGTGTTATTGTTAGGGTTAGGATTAGGGTTAGGGTGAGGGTGAGTTTTATGGTTAGGGTTAGGTTTAGAGTGAGGTTTAGGGTGAGGGTTAGGGTTAGGGTTAGTTTTAGGGTTAGGTTTGGGGTTAGTGTTAGGATTAGTGTTACTGTGACTGTGAGTGTGAGGCTTAGGGTTAGGGTTAGTGTTAGGCTGAGGCTGAGGGTGAAGTTGAGGGTTAGTTTAGGGTTAGGGTATGGTTTATGTTTAGAGTGAGTGTTAGAGTGAGGGTTAGGGTTAAGATTAGGGTTAGGGTATGTGCTAGGGTTAGGGATACGGTTAGGGTTCGGTTTTGGGTGACTTTTAGTGTTAGGTTTAGTGTCAGAGTTTGGGTTGGTGTGAGGGTTTGGGTTAGGGTTAGAGTTACCGTGAGGGTGAGGTTTAGGGTTAGGTTTAGGCTTATGGTTATTCTTAGGGTTAGGGTTAGGTTTAAGGTTAAGGTAAGGGTAAGGGTGAGGGTGATGTTGAGGGTTAGGGTTAGGGTTAGGATGAGATTTAGGGTTAGGGTTAGGGTTAGGGTCAGGGTAGGGTTTAGGGTTAGAGTTAGGGTTAGGTTTAGGGTTAGTGTGAGTGTTAGGGTTAGGGTTAGTGTTACAGTTAGGGTTATGGTGAGGGATAGTGTGAGGGTGAGGGTTAGGGTTAGTGTTAGGCTTTGGCTTTGGGTTCAGCTGAGGGTGAGGGTGAGGGTTAGGGTGAGGTTGAGGGTTAGTGTTAGTGTTAGAGTTAGGGTTAGGGTTAGTGTTAGTGTTAGGGTTAGGGTGAGGGTTAGGATGAGGGTAAGGGTTAGGGTTAGGGTTAGGATTAGGATTAGGGTTAGTGTTAGTGTGAGTGCTTGTGTTAGGCTTAGGGTTAGGGTTAGGCTTAGCATTAAGCTGAGGGTGAGGGTGAGGGGTTAGGGTAAGCATTCCGCTTAGGGTTATCATTTGGGTGAGAATTATGGTTCGGGTTAAGTTTAGGGTTAGGGTGAGGGTTAGGATTAGTGTTACAGCGAAGGTGAGGCCTAGGGGTAGGTTAAAGTTTTGGGTTAGTATTAGGGATAGGGTGATGGTTAGGATTAGGTTTAGGGTGAGAGTTAGGATGAGGATTAGGTTTAGAATGGTGGTTAGGGTGAGGGCTAGGGTGAGGGTGAGGATTTGGGTTAGTGTTAGGGTGAGGTTTAGGGTTAGGGTGAGGGTTAGGATGAGGGTTAGGGTTACGGTGAGGGTTACGGTTAGGGTTAGAGTGAGGATTATGTTTAGGATTAGGGTTAGGGTGAGGGTTAGGTTTAGGGTTAGGGTGAGTGTTAGGATGAGGATTAGGGTTAGGTTTATTTTTAGAGTGAGGGCTAGGGTGAGGGTGAGGGTTAGAATTAGTGTTAAGGTGAGGTTTAGTGTTAGGGTTATGGTGAGGGTTAGGGTTATGGGGAGGGTGAGGGTGAGGGTAATGGTGAGGGTTAGGGTTAGGGTTAGGGTGAGATTTAGGGTCAAGGTTAGGATTTGGATTAGGGTGAGTGTGAGGTTTAGATTTAGAGTTATGTTTAGCGGGAGGGTTAGGGTGTGGGTTAGGGTTAGGGTTAGTTTTAGGGTTAGGGTTAGGGTGAGGGTTAGGTTGAGGTTTAGGGTTAGGGTTAGAGTTAGTGTTAGGATTACTGTTAGGGTGAGGGTGAGTGTGAGGGTTAGGTTTAGGGTTTGGGTTAGGCTTAGTGTTAGGCTGAGGGTGAGGTTGAGGTGAGGGTTATGGTTAGGGTGAGGGTCGGGGGTAGGTTTAAGGTGAGGGTTAGAATTAGGATTAGGGTTAGCGTGTGGCTTAGTGTTAGGGTGAGGGTAAGGTTTTGGATGAGGTTTAGGGTTACAATTAGGGTTAGGGTGAGGGCTAAGGTGAGGGTGAGGGTTAGCGTTAGGATTAGGGTCAGGTTTAGGGTTAGGGGTAGGGGTAGGGTTAGGGTCAGGGTTAGCGTTTGGGTTACGGTGAAGATGTGGGTTAGTTTTGAGCTGATGGTTAGGGTGAGGACTAAAGTGATGGTGAGGGTTAGGGTTAGGGTTAGGGTTAGGGTGAGGGTTAGGTTGAGGCTTAGGTTTAAGGTTAGTGTTAGGATTAGGGTTAGGCTGAGGGTGAATGTGAGGGTTAGGGTTAGGGTTAGGCTTAGGCTTAGTGTTAGGCTGAAGGTGAGGGTGGGGATGAGGATTAGGTTTAGAGTGATGGTTCTGGTTATGGTTAGGTTGAGGGTTAGGATGAGGGTTAGAGTTAGGATTAGGGTTAGGGTGAGGGCTATGGTGAGTGTGAGGTTTAGGGTTAGTTTTAGGCTTAGGCTTAGGGTTAGGCTGAGGCTAAAGGTGAGGGTGAGGTTTAGGGTTAGGGTGATGTTTAGGGTTACGGTTAGGGTGAGTGTTAGGATGAGGGTTAGGGTTAGGGTTAGGGTGACGTTAGGTTTAGGGTGATGGTTAGCGTTAGTGTGAGGGTTAGTGTTAGTATTAGTGTTACTGTTAGGTTGAGGGTAAGTGTTAGGGTAAGGTTTAGGTTTAGGGTGAGGTTTAGGATTAATGATAAGGTTAGGATTAGGGTCAACGTGAGGTTTAGGGTTAGAGTTAGAGTTAGGGTGAGGTTTTGGGTTAGGGTTAGGGTTAGGTTTAGTGTTAGAGTTAGGGTTAGGGTGAGGTTTAATAGGGGGTGAGGGTTAGTGTTAGTGTTAGGATGAGGGTTAGGGTTAGTGTGAGGGTTAGGGTGAGGGTGACAGTAAGGTTAAAGTTGAGGGTTAGGCTGAGAGTGAGGATTTCGGTAAGGGTGAGTGTTAGCATTAGGGTGAGGGTTATGGTTAGGTTTACGTTGAGGGTGTGGTTTAGATTGAGGATTAATTTTAGGGTTAGTGTGAGGTTTAGGATCAGGGTGAAGGTGGGGGTTAGGATTAGATTTAGGCTTAGGCTTAGGCTTAGGGTAGGGTTATTGTTAGTGTTATGGTTAGCGTTAATTTTGTGGTGAGGGTGAGGCTGAAGGTGAGGTTTAGAGTTAGGGTTAGGGTTAGTGTTATTTTTAGTGTTAGGGCTAGAATTACGGTGATGTTGAGGGTGAGGATGAAGTTTAGTGTCAGGGTGAGTTTTAGGGTTAGGGTTAGGGTAAGGGTGAGGGTGAGGTTTAGGATTAGAGTTAGGGTTAGGGATAGGGTTAGGTTGATGGTTAGGGTTAGGGTTAGGGTTAGGGTGAGGGTTAGATTGAGGATTAGGGTTATAGTTAGGGTTAGTGTGAGGTTTAGGGTGAGGATAAGGGTTAGGGTTAGGGTGAGGGTGAGGGTAGGACTTAGGGTTAGGGTGAGGGCTAGTTTGAGGGTTAGGGGGTTTAGGGTTAGGATCAGGTTTAGAATTAGGGTTAGGGTAGGGTTAGTGTGAGGGTTAGTGTTAGGGTTAGGGTTAGTGGTAGTGTGAGTGTAAGTGTTAGGGTGATGTTTAGGGTTAGGGTGAGGGTTATGGTTAGGTTGAGGGTTAGGGTTAGGGTCACGATTATTGTTAGGTTTATTGTTAGGGTTACGGTTACATTGAGGATGAGGGTGAGGGTTAGGGTTAGTGTTAGGGTGAGGTTTAGTGTTAGGGTTAGTGTTAGAATTAGGGTGAGGGTGAGGGTGAGGGTGAGGGTGAGGTTTAGGGTTAGATATAGGTTTAGAGTGAGGGTTAGGGTGAGGGTTAGGGTTAGGGTGAGTGTTAGGGTGGGGGTGACAATAAGGGTAAAGATGAGAGTTAGGCTGAGGGTGAGCGTTACAGTAAAGATGAGGGTTATTGTTAGGGTGAGGGTTAGGTTTAGGGTTAGGGTGAGGGTGAGGGTTAGATTGAGGATTAGTGTTAGGGTTAGTGTGAGCGGTAGTGTTAGCGTTAGGGTTAGTGTTAGGTTGAGGCTAAATATTAGGGTGACGTTTAAGGTTAAGATGAGGGTTATGGTTAGGGTGAGGGTTAGGGTTATGGTTAGGGTTATTGTTAGTGTTAGGGTTATATGGTTACGGTGAGGGTGAGGGTGTGGTTTAGGGTTAGGTTTAGGATGAGGTTTAGCTTTCGGGTTAGTGTTAGAGTTAGGGTGAGGGTGAGGGTGAGTTTTATGGTTAGATTTAGGGTTAGTGTTAGAGTTAGGGATAGGGAGAGGGTTAGGCTTAGGCTTAGGCTTAAGCTTAGCCTTAGGCCGAGCATGAGGGGGAGGGATAGGGTTCAGTTTAGGGTGAGATTTAGGGTTTAGGGTTAGCGTGAGTTTTAGGATGAGGTGTAGGGTTAGGAATAGGTTTAGGGTGAGGGCTAGGGTGAGGGTGAGTTTTAGGGTAAGGACAGGTTTAGGTATAGGATTTGGGTTAGGGTGAGGGTGAGTTTGAGGGTTAGGGTTATGGTGAGGGTTAGGGTTAGGGTTAGGGTTAAGTTAGGATTAGGCTGAGGTGAGGGTAGGGGTGAGGATTAGGGTTATGATTATGGTTAGGGTTAGGGTTATTGTTAGTTTTATGGTTAGGGTTAAGTTTGCAGTGAGGATGAGGCTGCTGGACAGGGTTATGGTTAGGGTTAGAGTTAGGGTGAGGGTGAGGGTTAAGGTTAGGTTGAGGATTAGCGATAGGGTTACATTTAGGACTAGGGTTAGTGTAAGGGTCAGTGTGAGGTTTGGTTGAGGGTTAGGCTGAGGCTTAGGGTTAGGCTGAGTTTCACGGTGGGGGTGAGGATTAGGGTTAGGGTGATGGTTATGGTTAGGGTTATGGTTATTGTTAGCATTAGGGTTAGGGTGAGGGTTACGATGAGCGTTAAGGTTAGGGTTAGGATTATGTGTAGTATGAGGGCTAGGGTGAGGATGAGGGTTAGCGTTAGTGTTTGGGTGAGGTTTACGGTTAGCGTTAGGGTTAGGATGAGGGTTAGGGTTACGGTGAGCGTGAGGGTTAGTGTTAGGGTGAGGGTTAGGGTTAGGATTTGGGTTAGGGTTAGGGTGAGTTTTAGGGTTACATTTAGGGTTAGGGGGAGGGTTAGGTTGAGGGTTAGGGTTAATGTTAGGGTTAAGGTTAGGGTGAGGGTTAGCTTGGGGTTTAGGGTTAGGTTTAGGATTAGGATTAGCGTGAGGGTGAGTGTGAGGGTTAGGGTTAGGGTTAGGCTTAGGCTTAGGGTTAGGCTGAGGGTGTGGGTTGGGGTGAGGATTAGGGTGAGGTTGATGGTTAGGTTTAGGGTGAGGGTTAAGATGAGGGTTAGGTTTAGGATTAGGGTTAGGCACAGTGCTAGGGTGAGGGTGAGTTTGTGTGTTAGGGTTAGGTTTAGGGTTAGGCTTTGGGTTAGGCTGAGGGTGAGGTTGAGTTTGAGGGTTAGGGTTAGGGTTAGGGTTAGGGTGAGTGTGAGGTTTAGGGTTAGAGTTAGGGTTAGGTTGAGGCTGAGGGTGAGGTTTTGGGTTAGGGTTAGTGTTAGGTTTAGGGTTAGGGTTAGGGTGAGGGTTAGTCTGTGGGTGAGGGTTAGGGTTATGTTTAGGATTAGGAATAGGGTTAGGGTTAGGGTGAGTATGAGGGTTAGGGTACCGGTTAGTGTTAAGCTGAGGTTTAGGGTGAGGGTGAGGATTAGGGTTAGGATGTGGGTTAGGGTTAAGGTTATGGGGAGGGTTAGGATGAGGGTTAGTGTTAGGATTAGGGATAGGGTCAGGGCTATGGTGAGGGTGAGGTTTAGGGTTAGGGTTAGGGTGTGGTTTAAAGTTAGGTTAAATTTAGGGTTAGGGTGAGGGTGAGGTTTACGGTTAGAGTTAGGGTTAAGATGAGGCTGAGGTTGAGGGTTAGGGTTAGCGTTAGTATTAGGATTAGGATAAGGGTTAGAGTGAATGTCAGTGTTAGGGTTAGGGTTCGGGTTTGGCTTAGGGTTACATTGACGGTGAGGGTGAGGGTGAGGTTTAGGGTTAGCATTAGGGTTAGGGTGAGGGTGAATGTGTGTGTTAGGGTTAGGTTTAGCGTTAGACTTAGTGTTAGGCTGATGGTGAGGTTGAGGGTGAGGGTTAGGGTTAGTGCGAGGGTTATGTTAAGAGTTACAGGGAGGGATAGGATGAGGGTTAGGGTTAGGTTGAGGTTTAGGGTTAAGATTAGGGTTAGGGTGAGGGTGAGGGTTAGGGTTAGGGTAAGGGTTACTGTGAGGGTGAGGGTTAGGGTTAGGTTGAGGGTTAGGGTTAGGATTTGTGTTAGGCTGCGGGCTAAGATTAGGGTGAGGGTTAGGGTAAGGGTTTGGCTTAGGCTTAGGGTTAAGCTGAGGGTGAGGTTGAGGGTGAGCGTTAGGGTTAGGGTTAGTGTAAGTTTTAGTGTTAGGTTTAGGGTTAGAGTTCCGATTAGGGTGAGGGTGAGATTTAGGTGTAGAGTTAGTGTTAGGGTGAGGGTTAGGATTAGGGTGAGGGTTAGGGTGGGGGTGACAGTAAGGTTAAGGTGAGGGTTAGGCTGAGTGTGAGGGTTAGGGTTAGGTTGAGGGTTAGGGTTATGGGTAGGGTGAGGGTGAGGGTTAGATTGAGGATTAGTGTTAAGGTTAGTGCTAGGTTTACCGTCAGGATGAGTGTTAGGGTTAGGGTTAGGTCTAGGGTTAGGTTGAGGTTTAGCGTTAGTGTTATGTTGAGGTTTAGGTTTAGGGTGATGGTTAGAGTAAGTGTGAGGCTTAGTGTTCAGATTACAGTTAGTGATAAGGTGAGGGTAAGTGTTAGGGTGAGGGTTAGGTTTAGGGTGAGGCTTATGTTTAGGGTGAGGGTTAGGGTTAGGATTAGGGTTTTTGTTAGGTTTAGGGTTAGGGTTACCATTACGGTGAGGGTGAGGGTTAGGGTTAGAGTCAGGATTTGGATTAGGGTTAGTGTTAGGGTGAGGGTAAGTGTTAGGGTGAGGGTTAGGGTGAGGGTTATGGTTAGGGTGAGGGTCATGGTTAGGCTTAGGGTTACGTTGACTGTGAGGGTTAGGGTTAGGTTGAGGGTTAGGGTTAGGTTTCGGGTGAGGTTAGGGTTAGGGTTAGTGTGAGGATTAGTGTTAGTGTTAGGGTAAGTGGTAGGGTGAGGGTAAGTGTTAGGGTGAGGTTTAGGGTTAGGGTGAGGATTATGGTTAGGGTGAGGGTTAGGGTTATTGTTAAGGTTAAGGGTAGGGCTAGAGTTAGTATTAGGGTAAGGGTGAGATTTAGGGTTAGAGTTAGGTTTAGTGTTAGGGTTAGGGTTAGGGTGAGGGTTAGGGTTAGGCTTAGGCTTAGGCTTAGGCTTAGGCCGAGCATGAGGGTGAGGGTTATGGTTCCGGTTAGGGTGAGGTTTAGGTTTATGTTTAGTGTCAGGTTTAGGATGAAGTTTAGGGTTAGGGTTATGGTTAGGTTGAGGGCTAGGGTGAGGGTTAGGGTTAGCGTTAGGGATAGGGTTAGGTTTAGGATTAGGGTTAGGGTGAAGGTGAGTGTGAGGCTTAGGGTTAGGGTTAGGGTTAGGCTTAGAGTTAGGGTAAGGGTTAGCGTTAGGGTTTGGGTTAGGGTGCAGGTGAGGCTGAGGATTAGGGTTAGGTTTAGGGTTAGATTTAGGGTTAGGTTTAGGGTTAGAGTTAGTGTTATGGTTATGGTTAGGGTTAGGGTTATGGTGAGGGTTAGGTTTAGGTTTAGGGTTAAGCTGAGGGTGACTGTGTGGGTGAGGATTAGAATTAGGTTTTGGGTTAGGCTTAGGGTTAGGGTTATTGTTAGTGTTATGGTTACGGTTAAGTTTGCTGTGAGGGTGAGGCTGAGGGTGAGGGTTAGGGTTAGGGTTAGGGTTAGGGCTATTGTTAGGTTTAGAGCTAGAATTACGGTGAGGTTGAGGGTGAGGGTGAAGTTTAGGGTTAGGGTGAGTTTTAGGGTTAGGGTTAGGGTTAGGATGAGGGTTAGGGTTAGGGTTAGGGTTAGGGTGAGGTTAGGGTTCGGGTTAGTTTGAGGGTTCGTGTTGGGGTTAGGTTAATGTTAGGGTGAGGGTAAGTGTTAGCGTCAGGTTTTGGGTTAGGGTGAGGTTTATGGTTAGGATTGACGGTTAGGATTAGGGTTAGGATTCTTGTTAGAGTTAGGTTTAGTGTTAAGGTTATGGTGAGGGTGAGGGTGAGTGATAGGGTAAGGGTTAGGGTGAGGTTTAGCGTTTGCGTTAGGGTTAGAGTTAGCTTTTTGGTGACGGTGACGTTTAGGTTTAGAGTTAGGGTTAGGGTGAGTGTTAGGGTTAGGGTTAGGGTGAGAGTAGTAGGGTTAGGGTTAGGGTGAGAGTAGTAGGGTTAGGGTTAGGGTTAGGGTTAGGTTTAGGATTAGGGTTAGGGTGAGGGTGAGGGTGTGTGTTAGGGTTAGGTTTAGGGTTAGGCTTAGAGTTAGGCTGAGGGTGAGGTTGAAGGTGAGGGTTAGGGTTAGGGTGAGGGCTAGGGTAAGGGTTAGGGGGAGCGTTAGGAAGAGTGTTAGGATTAAGATTAGTTTTAGGGTGAGGGCTAGGCTAAGGGTGAGCTTTAGCTTTAGGTTTAGGGTGAGGGTTAGGGTTAGGGTTAGGGTGAGAGTTAGGGTTCGGGTTAAGTTTAGTGTTAGGTTGAGGGTTAGGGTAAGGGTTATGTTGAGGGTGAGGGTCAGGTTTAGGTTGAGGGTTAGGCTGAGGCTTAGGGTTAGGTTGAGCGTGAGGGTGGGGGTGAGTATTAGGGTTAGGGTGATGGTTAGGTTTAGGGTTAGGGTTATTGTTAGGGTTAGGGTTACAGTTATGTTGAGGGTGAGGGTGTGGGTGAGGGTTAGGGTTAGGTTTAGGGTGGGGTTTAGGGTTAGGGTTAGGGTGAGTGTGAGGGTGAGGTTTAGGGTTAGATATAGGTTTAGGGGGAGGGTTAAGGTGAGGGTTAGGTTTAGGGTTATTGTTAGGGTTAGGGTGAGGTTGAGGGTTAATTTTAGGCTTAGGGTTAGTGTTAGAGTGAGGTTTATGGTTAGGGTTTGGATGAGGTTTAGAGTTACTGTGAGGGTGGGGTTGCAGGTGAGTGTGAGGGTTAGATTGAGGATTAGTTTTAGGGTTAGAGTGAGTTTTATTATGAGAACGAGGGTTAGGGTAAGGGTGAGGGCAAGGGTGAGGGTGAGGGTTAGGGATAGGGTTAGGTTGAGGTTTAGGGTTAAGGTGGTGGTTAGGGTTAGTTTGAGGGTTGCTGTTAGGATTAGGGTTAGTTTTAGGGTGAGGTTAAGGGTTAGAGTTAGGGTTAGGGTGAGAGTGAGTTTTAGGTTTACAGTTAGGGTTGGGGGAGGGTTAGGGTGAGGGTTAGGGTTAGGGTTAGTGTTAGTGTTAGGGTTAGGGTTAGGGTGAGGTTGAGTGTGAAGGTTAGGGTTAGGGTTAGGCTTAGGCTTAGGGTTAGGCTGAGGGTGAGGGTGAGGTTTAGGGTTAGGGTGAGGTTTAGGGTTAGGATTAGGGTCAGGGATAGGATGAGGTTTAGGGTTAGGATTAGGGTTAGGATGAGGGAAAGGGTGTGTGTGAGGGTTAGGGTTAGCATTATGGCAAGGTTTAGGATTAGGGTTAGGTTTAGGGTTAGGGTGAGTGTTAGGGTTAGGGTTATGGTGATGTTGAGTTTTTGGGTTAGGGTGAGGGTTAGGGTTAGGGTTAGGGTGTGGGTGAGGGTGAGGGTGAGGGTTAGGATTAGGGTTAGGGTTAGGGTTATTGTTAATGTTATGGTTAAGTTATGTTTTCGGTGAGGGCGAGGCTGAGGGTGATGGTTAGGGTTAGGTTTAGGTTTAGGGTGAGGGCTTGGGTTAAGTTTAGGGTTACGGTGAGGGTGAGTGTTAGGGTTAGTGTTAGGGATAGGCTTATTGTTAGGGTTAGGGTTACAGTTATGGTGATTGTGAGGGTGAGGGTGAGGTTTAGGGTTAGGGTGAGGGTGAGGTTTAGGGTTAGAAAAAGTGTTAGGGGGAGAGTTAGGGTTAGGTTTAGTGTTAGGCTTAGGGTTATTGTTAGGGTTAGTGTTAGAGTTATTGTGAGGGTGAGGGTGAGGGTGAGGTTTAGGGTTAGGGTAATGGTGAGATTTAGGGTTAGAGTTAGTGTTAGAGAGACAGTTAGGGTGAGGGTTATCTTAGGTTTAGTGTTAGGGTTTGGGTTAGGGTTAGGGTTAGTTTGAGGTTTAGGGTTAGGTTTAGGTGTAGGTGTAGGATTAGGATTATGGTGAGGGTGAGTGTGAGGGTTAGGGATAGGTTTAGGCTTAGGCTTAGTGTTAGGCTCTGGGTGAGAGTGGGGTAAGGATTAGATTTTGGCTGATGGTTAGGGTTAGTGTTAGGTTTAGGGTTATGATAAGGTTAGGGTTAGGATTAGGGTTAGGGTGAGGGCTAGGGTGAGGGTGAGGGTTAGTGTGAGGGTTTGGCTTAGGCTTTAGGGTTAGGCTGTTGGTGGGATTGAGGGTGAGGGTTTGGGTTAGGGTGATGCTCAGGATTATGTTCAGGGTTAAGGTTAGTATGAGGGTTAGGGTTAGGGTGAGGGTTAGCGTCAGAGTGACCTTAAAGGTAAAGCTGAGAGTTAGGCTGAGTGTGAGGATTAATGTAAGGTCTAGGGTTAGGGTTAGGGTTAGGGTGAGGGTGAGGTTAAGATTGATGCTTAGGTTTAGGGTTAGTGTGAGGTTTAGAGTGAGGATGAGGGTTAGGGTTAGGGTGAGGGCTAGGTTCAGGGTGAGGGTTAGGGTTAGGCTTAGGGTGAGGTTTAATATTAGGGTGATGTTTAGGGTTAGTGTGAGTGTTAGTGTTAGGGTTAGGGTTAGTGTTAGGGTGAGGGTAAGTGTTACTTTGAGGGTTAGGTTTAGGGTGAGGGTTATGGTTAGAATGAATGTTAGGGTTAGGGTTAGGGTTAGGGTTATTGTTAGGGTAGGGTTAGGGTTACATTTATGGTGAGGGTGAGGGTTAGGGTTAGGGTGTGGTTTATGTTTAGGGTTAGGGTTAGAGTTAGGGTTAGGGTGAGGGTGAAGTTTAGGGTTAGATTTAGCGTTAGTGATAGGGTTAGGGTTACGGTGAGGGTCAGTGTGAGGGTTAGGGTTAGGCTTAAGCTTAGGGTTAGGCTTAGGCTTAGACCAAGCGTGAGTGTGAGGGTTATGGTTAGGGGTAGGGTTACACTTAGGGTTAGGGTGAGAGTTAGTGTTAGTGTTAGGGGTAGGGTTAGGGTGAAGGTGAGCATTAGGGTTAGGATTAGGATTAGGATTAAGTTGAGGGTAAGTGTGAGGGTTAGTGTTAGGGTTAGGGTTAGGGTGAGTGTGAGGGTTAGGTTGAGGGTTAGGGTGAGGTTTAGGGTTAGGGTTAGTGTTAGGGGTAGGGTTAGGGTGAGGGTTAGGATGAGGGTGAGGGTTAGGGTTAGGGTTAGGATTACGATTAGGGATAGTGTTAGGGTGAGTGCTTGGGTTAGGTTTAGGTTTAGGATTAGGCTTATCATTAAGCTGAGGTTGAGGGTGAGGGTTAGTGTTAGGGTGAGAGTTAGGGTGAGGGTGAGGGTTAGGCTTAGGGTTAGGATTAAGATTAGGGTAAGGGTTAGGGTGAGTGTGAGGTTTAGGGTTAGGGTTAGGGTGACAGTATGTATTAGGGTGAGGGTTAGATTTAGTGTGAAGTATATGGTTAGGATGAGGGTTAGGGTTAGGCTTATTGTTAGGGTTAGGATTAGGCTTATGGTTACGGTAATGGTGAGGGTGAAGGTTAGGTTGAGGTTTAGGTTTAGGGTTAGGGTTAGAGTTAGGGTTAGGGTTAGGGTTAGTGTTAGGTTTATGGTTAGGTTGTGACTTAGCGTGAGGTTGAGGGTTAGGGTTAAGGTTAGGATTAGGACTAGGGTTAAGGTGAGGGTGAGTGTGAGAGTTAGGGTTAGGGTTTGGGTTAGCATTAGAGTTAGGGTGAGGGTGAGGGTTGGGGTTAGGGTTAGAGTAACGGTTAGGGTGAGGGTTAGGCTTAGGCTTTGGTTTAGGGTGTTGGTTAGGGTGAGGTTGAGGGTTAGGGTGAGGGTTAGGCTGAGGGTTAGGATTAGGGTTAGTGTTAGGGTTAGAGTTGGGGTTAGGCTTAGGCTTAGTGTTAGGCGGAGGGTCAGGGTGAGGGTGAGGTATAGGGTTAGGTGAAGGTGAGGTTTAGGGTTAGATTTAGCATTAGATTGAGAGCTAGTTTGAGGGTCAGGGTTAGGGTTCTTGTTAGGTTTAGGGTGATGGTGTGTGTGAGGGTTATGGTTAGTCTTAGGCTTAGGCTTAGGCTTAAGGCCAAGCGTGAGGTTGAGTGTGAGGGTTAGGGATAGTGTCAGGGTTAGGGTTTTAGGGTTAGGGTGAGGGTTATGATGAGGTTTAGGGTTAGGATGAGGGTTAGGCTGAGGGCTAGAGTGAGGTGAGGCTTATGGTTAGCGTTAGGGTGAGGTTTAGGGTTTGGGTTATTGTTAGTGTTAGGGTTAGAGTTAAGTTCAGTGTTAGGGTGAGGGTGATGATTAGGTTTAGGGTTAGGGTGAGGTTTAGGGTTAGGGTTAGGGTGATGGTGAGGTTTAGGGTTAGGATTAGGGTGAGTTTTAGGATGAGGTTTACGGTTAGGATTAGGGTTAGGGTACGGGCTAGGGTGAGGTTTCGTGTTAAATTTAGAGTTAGGGAGAGGGTTAGGGGTAGGGTTAGGCTTAGGTTTATTGTTAGGGTTAGGGTGAGGGTTAGGTTGAAGTTTAGGGATAGGTTTAGGGTTAGGATTAGGGTTAGGGTGAGGCTGAGAGTGAGGGTTAGGGCTAGGGTTAGGCTTAGGCTTAGGGTAAGGCTGAGGGTGAGTGTGGGGTTGAGAATTAGGATTAAGGTGATAGTTAGGTTTAGGGATAGTGTTATTGTTTGGGTTAGGGTTAGAGTTACTGTGTGGGTGAGGGTGCGGGTGAGGTTTAGGATTAGAGTTGGGATTAGGGGGAGAGTTAGGGTGAGGTTTACAGTTAGGGTTAGTGTTAGGGTTTGGGTGAGGCTTAGGATTACTGTTAGGGCTATTATTAGGGTAAGGTTTATGTTTATGGTTATGGTTAGGTTGAGGGTTAGAGTTAGTTTTAGGGTGAGGTTTAGGGTTTGGGTTAGGGTTAGAGTTAGGGTGAGGGTGAGGGTGAGGTTTAGGGTTAGAGTCAGGGTTAGGATCAGCGTTAGGTTGAGGGTTAGGTTTAGGGTTAGGATTAGGGTTAGGGTGAATGTGACTGTGTGGGTTAGGTTTAGGTTTAGATTTTGGCTTAGGGTTAGGCTGAGGGTGAGGGTCAGGGTTAGGGTTAGTGTTAGGTGTAGGGTTAGGGTTAGGGGTAGGTTAGGGTTAGGGTTAGTGTGAGGTTTAGTGTTAGGGTTAGGGTTAGGGGTAGGATGAGGGTAAGTGTGAGGGTGAGGTTTATGGTTAGGGTGAGTACTATGGTTAGGGTGAGGGTTAGGGTTATTGTTAGGGTTAGGGTTAGGGTTAAAGTTAGGGTTAGGGTGAGGGTGAGATTTAGGGTTAGAGTTAGGGTTAGTGTTACGGTTAAGATGAGGTTTAGGGTTAGGGTTAGAGTTAGGGTGAGGGGTAGGGTTAGGTTTAGGATTAGGTTTAGGGTGAGGGTGAGGGTGGGGCTTAGGTTTAGGGTTAGGGTTAGGCTTAGAGTTAGGGTGAAGGTTAGGGTTAGGGTTTAGTTTAGGGTGCAGGTGAGGCTGAGGATTAGGGTAGGTTTAGAGTTAGATTTAGGGTTAGGTTTAGGGTTAGGGTTAGGTTTAGGGTTATGGTGAGGGTGAGGGTTAGGGTTAGGCTTAGAGTTAGGCTGAGGGTGACTGTGGGGGTGAGGATTAGAGTTAGGGTTAGGCTTAGGCTTAGGGTTAGGGTTATTGTTAGTGTTATGGTTAGGGTTAACTTTGCGGTGAGGGTGAGGCTGCGGGTGAGGGTTAGGGTTAGTGTTAGGGTTAGTGTTATTTTTAGGGTTATGGCTAAAGTTACGGTGAGGTTGAGAGTGAGGGTGAAAGTTAGGGTTAGGATTAGTTTTAGGGTGAGGCTTAGGGTTAGGGTGAGGGTGAGGTTTAGGGTTAGAGTTAGGGTTAGTGTTAGTGTTAGGGTGAGGTTTCTGGTCAGGGTTAGGGTTGGGGTTATGGTGAGGGTGAGGTTTAGAGTTAGAGTTAGGGTTAGGTTGAGTCTGAGGGTGAGGGTTAGGGTTAGGGTTAGTGTTAGGTTTAGGGTTAGGATTAGGGTGAGGCTTAGGATGAGGGCGAGGGTTAGGGTGAAGTTTAGGATTAGGATTAGGGTTAGGGTTAGGGTTAGGATTAGGGTTAGGCTTAGGATTAGGCTAAGGGTGAGCTTTAGGGCTAGAGTTAGGGTTACGGACAAGGTTAGATTTAAGGTTAGGTTTAGGGTTAGGGTTATTGTGAGAGTTAGGTGGTGTGTTAGGTTTAGGGTTAAGTATAGGATTAGGGTTAGAGTGAGGGGGAGTGTGTGTGTTAGGATTAGGTTTAGGCTTAGGCTTAGGGTTAGGCTGAGGGTGAGGTTGAGTGTGCGGTTTAGGGTTAGGGGAAGGATTAGGATGAGGTGTAGGGTTAGGATGAGGGTTAGGGTAAGGGCTAGGGTGAGGGTGAGGTTTAGATTTATTGTTAGGGTGAAGTTTAGGGTTAGGGTTAGGGTTAGGGTTAGGGTGAGGGTGAGGTTTAGGTTTATAGTTAGGGATAGGGTGAGGCTGAGGTTGAGGGTCAGGGTTAGGGTTAGTGTTAGGTGTAGGGTTAGGGTTAGGGTGAGGGTTAGTCTGAGTGTGAGGATGAGGGTTAGGGTTAGGATTAGGATTAGCATTAGTGTTAGATTGAGTGTGAGTTTTGCGGTTAGGACTAGGGTTAGGGTTAGGCTTAGGGTTAGGCTGAGGATTAGGGTAAGGGTCAGGGTTAGGGTTAGGGTGAGCATTAGGGTTAGGGTTATGGGGAGGGTTTTGATGAGGGTTAGGGTTAGGATTCGGGTTATGGTGAGGGCTAGGGTTAGGGTGAGTGTGAGTGTTAGGGTTAGGGATAGGCTTATGCTTAGGGTTAGGTTGAGGGTGAGGGGGGTCAGGATTAGGGTTAGGGTGATGGTTAGATTTAGGGTTAGGGGGAGGGTTAGGATGAGGGTTAGGGTTAGTATTAGGGTTAGGGTGAGGGATAGGTTGAGGTTGAGGTTTAGGGTTAGTGTTAGGGTGAGAGTTAGTGTTAGGGTTAGGGTGAGAGTAGGATTCGGGTTAAGTTTAGAGTTAGGGTGAGGCTTAGGGTAAGAGTTACGGTGAGGTTGAGGGTTAGGGTTAGGTTGAGGTTTAGGGTTAAAAGTCGGGTTAGGGTGAGGGTGACGGTTAGGGTTAGGGTAAGGGTTACGTTGAGGGTGAGGGTTAGGGTTAGGTTGAGGGTTAGGGTTACGATTTGTGTTAGGGTGAAGGCTAGGGTGAGGTTGAGGGTTAGGGTTAGGGTTAGTGTGAGGTTTAGTGTTAGGGTTAGGGTTAGAGTTAGGATTAGGTTGAGGGTGAGGTTTAGTGGTAAAGTTAGTTTTAGGGTCAGGGTTAGGCTTAGGGTGAGGGTTAGTGTGGGGGTGACAGTAAGGGAAAGGTGAGGGTTAGGCTGAGGGTGAGGGTTACAGTAAGGGTGAGGGTTAGGGTTAGGGTGAGGGATAGGGATAGGGTTAGTGTGAGGGTGAGGGTTAGATTGAGGATTAGGGTTAGGGTTAGGGTTAGGGCTAGGGTTAGGTTGAGGTTTAGGGTTACTGTTAGGGTGAGGTTTAGGTTTAGGGTGATGCTTATTGTTAGTGTGAGTATTAGTGTTCGGGTTACGGTTAGTGTTAAGTTGAGGGTAAGTGTTAGGGTGAGGGTTAGGTTTAGGGTGAGGTAATGGTTAGGGTGAGGGTTAGGTTTAGGGGGTTTGTTAGGGTTAGGGTTAGGGTTACAGTGAGGGTGAGGGTTAGGTTTAGGTTTAGGATTAGGATTAGGTTTAGGGCTAGGGTGCGGGTAAGTGTTAGTGTGAGGGTTAGGGTGAGGGTGAGGGTTATGGTTAGGGTGAGGGTGAGGGTTAGGTTTAGAATTACCTTGAGCGTGAGTGTTAGGTTTAGGTTGAGGGTTAGGGTTAGGGTTAGGGTTAGGGTTAGTGTGAGGGTTAGTGTTATGGTTAGGGTTAGTGGTAGGGTGAGGATAAGTGTTAAGGTGAGGTTTAGGGTTAGGGTGAGGATTATGTTTAGGGTGAGGGTTAGGGTTATTGTTAGGGTTAGTGTTACATTTAGAGTTAGTGTTAGGGTGAGGGTGAGATTTAGTGTTAGAATTAGGGTTAGTGTTAGGGTTAGGGTTAGGGTGCGGGTTAGGCTTAGGCTTAGGCTTAGGCTTAGGCTTAGGCCGAGCTTGAGGGTGAAGGTTAGGATTCACGTTAGGGTGAGGGTTAGGGTTATGTTTAGTGTCAGGTTTAGGATGAGGTTTAGGGTTAGGGTTAGGCTTATGGTGAGGGCTAGGGTGAGGGTTAGGGTGAGGGTTAGGGTTAGGGATAGGGTTAGGTTTAGGATTAGGGTTAGGGTGAGGGTGAGTGTGAGGCTTAGGGTTAGGCATAGGGTTAGGCTTAGAGATAGGGTGAGGGTTAGGTTTCAGGTTTGAGTTTGGGTGCAGGTGAGGCTGAGGATTAGGGTTAGGTTTAGGGTTAGATTTAGGGTTAGGATTAGGCTTAGGGTTATTTTTAGTGTTAGGTTTGCGGTGAGGGTTAGGTTTAGGTTTAGTGTTAGGCTGAGGGTGACTGTGGGGGTGAGGATTAGAGTTTGGTTTAGGGTTAGGCTTAGTTTTAGGGTTATGTTTAGTGTTATGGTTAGGGTTAAGTTTGCAGTGAGGGTGAGGCTGAGGTTGAGGTTTAGGGTTAGGGTTAGAGTTAGTGTTATTGTTAGGGTTAGGGCTAGAATTACGGTGAGGTTGAGGGTGAGGATGAAGGTTAGGGTTAGGTTGAGTTTTAGGGTCAGGGTTAGGGTCAGGGTGCGGGTGAGGTTTAGGGTTAGAGTAAGGGTTAGGGTTAGGGTTAGGGTGAGGTTGCGGGTTAGGGTTAGGGATGGTGTTATGTGAGGGTGAGGTTTAGTGTTAGAGTTAGGGTTAGGGTGAGGCTAAGGGTAAGGCTTAGGGTTAGGGTTAGTGTTAGGTTTAGGGTTAGGGTTAGGGTGAGGGTTAGGGTTAGAGTTAGGTTTAAGTTTAGGCTTAGGGTTAGGCTGATTGTGAGGGTGAGTGGGAGGGTTAGGGTTAGGATGATGGTTAGGGTTAGGGTTATGGGGAGTGTTAAGATGAATGTTAGGGTTAGGATTAGGGTTAGGGTGAGGTTAGAGTTAGGGTTATGAGGAGTGTTAGGATGAATTTTAGGGTTAGGATTAGGGTTAGGGTGAGGGTTAGGGTGAGGGTGAGTTTTAGGGTTAGGGTTAGGGTTAGGATTAGGGTGAATGTGAGGTTTAGGTTTAGAGTTAAGCTTAAGGTGAGGCTGAGGGTGAGGGTGAGGGTTGGGGTTAGGATTAGGATTAGGGTAAGCGTTAGGATGAGTGTGAGTGGATAAGGGTTAGGGTTACACTGAGGATGAGGTTGAGGGTGAGGGTAAGGTTTAGGATTAGGGTTAGGGTGAGGGTGAGTGTGTGGTAGGATTAGGCTTAGGGTTAGGGTGAGGGTGAGGTTGATGGTGAGTGTTAGGGTTAGGGTGATTGTTTGGGTAAGGGTTAGGGGGAGGGTTAGGATGAGGGTTAGGGTCAGGATTAGGCTTAGGGTTCGGTTGAGGGAGAGGGTCAGGGTGAGGATTAGCTTTAGGTTGAGGGTTAGGTTTAGGGTTAGCTTGAGAATTAGGATTCAGGTTAAGTTTCGGGTTAGGCTGAGGGTTAGGGCTAGGTTTAGGGTGAGGGTTAGATTTAGGGTTAGGGTGAGGGTTAGGATGAGGATTAGGGTTACGATTAGGGTTAGGTTGAGGGCTAGGGTGAGGGTGAAGATTAGGGTTAGTGTTAGGGAAAGGTTTAAGGTTAGGGTTAGGTTTAGGGTGAGGGTTATGTTGACGGTTAGGGTTACGGTGAGGGTGAGTGTTAGGGTTAGGGTGAGGGTGAGTGTTAGCATTAGGGTTAGGGTTAGGATTAGGTTTAGGGTTAGGATTAGTATTATTGTTAGGGTTAGGGTTAGAATTATGGTGAGTTTGAGGGTGAGGGTGAGGGTTAGGTTTAGGGTTAGGGTGAGGTTTAGGTTTAGGGGTAGGATTAGGGTTAGCGTGATGGTAAGGTTTAGGGTTAGGTTTAGGGTTAGTTGGAGGGTTAGGTCGAGGGTTAGATTTAGGGTTAGTTTTAGGGTTAAGGTTAGGGTAAGGGTTAGGTTGAGGGTTAGGTTGAGGGTTAGTGTTAGAGTTAGGGCTAGGATTAGGGTTAGGGTTAGGGTTAGGATGAGGATTAGGGTGAGTGGTAGGATTAGGGTAAAGGTGAGGTTTAGGATGAGGTTTTCGATTAGGGTTAGAGTTAGGGTTAGAGTGAGGTTTAGGGTTAGGGTTTGGGTTAGGCTTAGAGTTACTGTGAGGGTGAGGGTGCAGGTGAGTGTGAGGGTTAGGGTTAGCTTTAGGGTTAGGCTTAGGATTAGGCTTAGGATTATGCCGAGGGTGAGGGTGGGAATGAGGGTTAGGGTTAGGGTGAGGGTTAGTTTTAGGGTTATGGGGAGGGTTAGGATGAGGGTTAGGGTTAGGATTAGGGATAGGGTGAGGGCTAGGTTGAGGGTGAGTTTTAGGGTTAGGGTTAGGGTGAGGTTTAGGGTTAGGGTTTTGGATAGGGTTAGAGTTACTGTGAGGGTGAGGGTGCGGGTGAGTGTGAGGGTGAGGGTGAGGTTTAGGGTTAGTGTTAGGGTGAGAGTTAGGGTTCAGGTTAAGTTTAGGGTTAGGTTGAGTGTTAGGGTAGGCTTAAGTTGAGCGTGAGGGTCAGGGTTAGGTTGAGGGTTAGGGTTAGGTTTAGGGTTAGTGTGAGTTTCAGAGTTAGGGTTAGGGTGAGGGTTAGGATGAGGCTTAGAGTTAGGATTAGGGTTAGGTTGAGGGCTAGGGTGAGGGTGAGAGTTATGGTTAGTGTTAGGGTGAGGTTTAGGTTTAGGGTTAGGTTAGGGTTAGGTTGAGGGTTAGAGTTTGGATTAGGGTTACGGTGAGTGTGATATTTAGGGTTAGAATTAGGGTTAGGGGGAGGGTTAGGTTGAGGGTGAGGGTTAGGGTTAGTGTTAGGTAAGGGTTAGGGTGAGGATTAGGGTTAGGATTAGGGTCAGGGTGAGGGTGAGGGTTAGGTTTGGGGTCAGAGTTAGGGTTAAGATTAGGGATAGGATTAGGGTTAGGGTGAGTGTCAGTGTGTTTGTTAGGGTTAGGTTTAGGCTTAAGCTTAAGGTTAGGCTGAGGGTGAGTTTGAGAGTGAGGGTTAGGGTTAGGTTGAGGGTTAGTGTTAGGTTTAGGGGGAGTGTGAGGATGAGGGTCAGGGTTAGGTTTAGTGTTAGTGTAAGGGCTAGGGTGAGGTTGAGGTTTAGGGTTTAGAGTTTGTGTTAGGGTTAGGTTTAGTGTGAGGTTTAGTGTTAGAGTTAGGGTTAGGATAAGGCTGAGGGTGAGGGTTAGGGTTAGGGATAGTGTTAGGGTTAGTTTGAGGGTTAGGGTGAGGGTGAGGTTTAGGGTTAGGTTTAGGATTAGGATTAGGGTTAGGGTTAGGGTGAGTGTGAGGGTTAGGGTTAGGGTTAGTGTTAGGCTTAGGGTGAGGGTGAGGGTGAGGGTGAGGGTTAGGGTTAGGTTGAGGGTTAGGTTTAGGTTTAGTGTGAGAGTTAGCTTTAGGTTAAGTTTAGGGTTAGGGTGAGGATTAGGGTTAGGATTAGCGTTAGGGTGAGAGTTAGGGTAAGTTTTAGTGTAAGGTTTATGGTTTGGGTTAGGGTTCGGGTGAGGGTTAGGGTTAGGATTAGTGTTAGGGTGAGGGTGAGTGTTAGGATTAGGGTTAGGATTAGTGTTAGGGTTTGGTTTAGGGTTGGGATTATTGTTATTGTTAGAGTTAGGGTTAGAGTTATGGTGAGTGTGAGGGTGAGGGTTAGGAATAGGATTAGTGTTAGTGTTAGGGTGAGTGTGAGGTTTAGGGTTAGGATTAGGGTTAGGCTAAGTTTTAGGCTGAGAGTGATGGTGAGGGTGCGGATTATTGTTAGGGTGAGGGTTAGGGTTATTGTTAGGGTGAGGGTTAGCTTGAGGTTTAGGGTTATTTTTAGGGTTAGGGTTAGGATTAGAGTTAGGGTGAGGGTGAGTGTGAGGGTTAAGTTGAGGGTGATTGTTAGCTTGAGGTTTTGGGTTAGGCTGAGGGTGAGGGTGGGGTGAAGATTAGGGGTAGGGTGAGGGTGAGTGTGAGGGTTAGGGTTAGGGATAGGCTTAGGCTTAGGGTTAGGCTGAGGGTGAGGGTGGGGGTGAGGATTAGGGTTAAGGTGATGGTTATGGTTATGGTTAAGGTGAGGGTTGGGATGAGGGTTAGGTTTAGGATTAGGGTTAGGGAGAGGACTTGGGTGAGGGTTAGGGTAAGGGTTAGGCTTAGGCTTACAGTTAAGCTGAGCGTGAGGTTGAGGGTAAGTTTTAGGTTTAGGGTGATGGTTAGGTTTATGGTTAGGGTGAGGGTTAGGATGAGGTTTAGGGTTAGGGTGAGGATGATGGTAAGTGTAAAGTTGAGGTTTAGGCTGAGGGTGAGGGTTAAGATAAAGTTGAGTGTTAGGGTTAGGGTTAGGGTTAGGGTGAGTGTTAGATTGAGGTTTAGGTTTAGGGTTAGGGCTAGTGTGAGGTTTAGGGTGAGGGTGAGGGTTAGGGTTAGGGTGAGGGTGAGGATTAGACATCTGGTTAAGGTGAGGGCTTGGATGAGGGTTAGGGTTAGAGTTAGGGTTAGGGTTAGGGTGAGGTTTAGGATTAGGGTGAGGATTAGGGTTAGTGTGAGGGTTAGTGTTAGGGTTAGGGTTAGTGTTACGTTGAGGGTAACTGTTAGGGTGAGGGTGAGGCTTATGGTTAGGGTGAGGGTTAGGGTTAGGGTTAGAGTAATTTTTAGGTTTAGGATTACGGTTACAGTGAGGGTGATAGTTAGGGTTAGTGTTAGGGTGAAGTTTAGCGTTAGGGTTAGTGTTAGAGTTAGGGTTAGGGTGAAGTTGCGGTTTAGTGGTAGGATTAGGGTTAAGGTGAGGGTTAGGGTGAGGGTTAGGGTTAGGGTTAGGGTGAGGGTGGGGGTGACGTTAGGGGTAAAGATGAGGGTTAGGCTGAAGGTGAGCGTTACGGTAAAGGTGAGGTTTAGGTTTAGGGTGAGGGTTAGGTTTAGAGTGAGGGTTAGATTGAGATTTAGTGTTAGGGTTAGTGTGAGCTTTATGGTGAGGATGAGTGTTAGGGTTAGGTTGAGTGCTAGGGTGAGGTTGAGGGTTAAGTTTAGTGTTAGGATGGGGTTTAGGGTTAGGGTGATTGTTAGGGTTAGTGTGAGCATTAGTGTTAGCATTAGGTTTAGTGTTAGTGTGAGTGTAAGTATTAGGATGAGGGTTAGGGTTAGGGTGAGGGTTATGGTTAGGGTGAGGGTTAGGGTAAGGGTTAGGGTTATTGTTAGGGTTAGGGTTAGGGTTATATGGTTACGGTGAGGGTGAGGGTGTGGGTTATTTTTAGGGTTAGGATGAGGTTTAGGTTTCAGGTAAGGGTTAGAATTAGGGTTAGGGTGAGGGTGAGGTTTAGGGTTAGAGTTAGCATTAGTGTTAGGGTTAGGGATAGGGTGAGCGTTAGGGTTAGGCTTAGGCTTAGGCTTGGGCCGAGCATGAGGAGGAGGGTTAGGGTACGGGTTAGGGTGAGGTTTAGGGTTAGGGTTAAGCTGAGGGTTAGGTTTAGGTTTAGGGTTAGGATTAGGTTTGGGGTGAGGGCTAGGGTGAGGGTTAGGGTGAGGGTTAGGTTTAGGATAGGGTTAGGTTTAGGATTTGGGTTAGGGTGAGTGTGAGTGTGAGGGTTAGGTTTGGGTTAGGCTTAGGGTTAGTGTGAAGGTTAGGGTTAGTGTTTGGCTTAGGGTGAGGGTGAGGCTGAGGATTAGTGTTAGGTTTAAGGTTTGGTTTAGGGTTAGGGTTTCTGTTAGGTTTAGGGTTAGGGTTAGGGTTGCAGTGAGGGTTAGGTTTAGGGTTAGCGTTAAGTTAGGGTTAGGCTGAGGGTGAGGGTGGGGGTGAGGAATAGGGTTATGGTTAGGGTTAAGGTTATTGTTAGTGTTGTGGTTAGGGTTAAGTTTGCAGTGAGGGTGAGGCTGAGGGTGAGGTTTATGGTTAGGATTACGGTTAGGGTTAGGGTTACTGTTATTGTTAGTGTTGGGGTAAGAATTACTGTGAGGTTGAGAGTGAGGGTTTGGGTTAGGGTTAGGGTGAGGTTTAGGATTAGGGTTAGGTTTAGGGTTAGGGTGAGGGTGAGGTTTAGGGTTAGAGTTAGTGTTTGGGGGAGGGTTAGGGTGAGGTTTAGGGTTAGGGTTAGTGTTAGGGTTAGGCTGAGTGTGAGGTTTAGGTTGAGGATTAGGGATAGGGTTAAGTTTAGGTTTAGCATTAGGTTGAGCTTGAATGTGAGGGTTAGGTTGAGGGTTAGGCTTAAGCTTAGGGTTAGGCTGAGGGTGAGGGTGGGGGTGCGGATGAGGGTTAGGGTGATTGTCAGGTTTACGTTTAGTGTTATTGTTAGGGTATTGGTTAGAGTTAAGGTGAGAGTGAGGGTGCGGGTGAGACTTAGATTTAGGGTTAGGGTGTGTTTTAGTGTTAGGATTATGGTTAGGGTGAGGGTGAGGGTTAGGGTTAGTGTGAGGGTTAGGGTTAGGGTTTGGGTTAGGGTTAGAGTTACTGTGAGGGTTAGGGTACGGGTGAATGTGAGGGTTAGGGTTAGGTTTAGGGTTAGGGTCAGGGTTAGGGTGTGGGTTAGGGTGAGGGATGGGGTGAGGGTGAGTTTAAGGGTTAGGGTTAGGGTTTGGTTTAGGGTTAGGGTTAGGGTTAGGTTTAGGGTGAGTGTGAGGTTTAGTGTTAAAGTTAGGGTTAGGGTGAGGTTGAGGGTGAGGGTTAGGGTGAGGGTTAGCATTAGGGTTAGGGTGAGAGTTAGGTTTCAGTTTAGTTTAGGGTTAGGGTGAGGATTAGGGTTAGGATTAGGGTTAGGCTGAGGGCTAGGGTGAGGATGAGGGTTAGGGTTAGTGTTAGGGTAAGGTTTAGAGTTAGGGTTAGGGTTCGGGTTCGGGATAGGTTGAGGGTTAGGGTTTCGGTGAGTGTGAGTGTTAGGATTAGGTTGAGGGTTAGGGTTAGGATTAGTGTTAGGGTGAGGGTGACTGTTACAATTAGGGTTAGGATTAGGAGTAGGGTTAGGTTTAGGGTTAGGATTAGTGTTATTTTTAGGGTTTGGTTTATAGTTATGGTGAGGGTGAGGGGAGGGTTAGGATTAGGGTTAGGGTTATTGTCAGGTTCAGGATTAGGCTTAGGATTAGTGTTAGGGTGAGGGTGAGGTTTAGTTTTAGATTTAGGGTTAGTTGGAGGTTTAGGTGGGGGTTAATGTTAGGGTTAGTTTTATGGTTAAGATTAGGGTGAGGGTTAGGTTGAGGTTAAGGGTTAGGGTTAGGATTAGTGTTAGGATTAGGGTTAGGCTGAGGGTTAGTGTGAGGGTTAGGCTTAGGATTAGGCTTAGGCTTAGGGTAAGGCTGAGAGTGAGTGTGGGAGTGTGGATTAGGTTTAGGGTGATTGTTAGGTTTAGGCTTAGGGTGAGGGTTAGGATGAGAGTTAGGGTTAGGATTAGGGTTAAGGTGAGGGCTTGGGTGAGGGTGAGGGTTAGGGTAAGTGTTAGGCTTAGGCTTAGGGTTAGGCTGAGAATGAGGTTGAGGGTGAGAATTAGGGTTAAGGTGAGATTTATTGTTAGGGTTACGGTTAGAGTTAGGATTCGGTTGAGGGTGAGGTTTAGGGGTAGAGTTAGGGTTAGGGTGAGTGTTAGGCTTAGGGTGACGGTTAAGGTGGGAGTGATGGTAAGGTAAAGGTGAGGGTTAGGCTGAGTTTGAGGGTTATTGAATGGGTTAGCGTTAGTGTTAGGGGGAGGGATAGGATTAGGCTGAGTGTGAGGGTGAGGGTTAGATTGAGGATTAGTGTTAGGGTTCGTGTGAGGTTTAGGGTGAGGATGAGGGTTAGGGTTAGGGTAAGGCCTAAGGTGAGGATGAGGGTTAGGGTTAGTGTTAGGGTGAAGTTTATGGTTAGGGTTAGGGTTAGGATTAATGTTAGAGTTAGGCTTAAGGTGAGGGTTAGGGTGAGGGTGAGGTTTAGGGTTAGGGTTAGGATTAGGATGAGGTTTAGGGTTAGGGTAAGTGTGACTTTTAGGGTTAGGGTTAGGCTTATGCTTAGGTTTAGGCTTAGGGTGATGGTGAGGGTGAGGGTTATTGTTAGGGTGAGGGTTAGGCTTAGTCTTAGGGTGAGAGGTAGGGTTCCGGTTATGTTTAGGTTTAGAATGAGTATTGGGTAAGGGTCACAGTGAGGGTGAGGGTTAGGGTTAGGTTGAGGTTTCGGGTAAGGGTTTGGTTTAGGGTGAGTGTGAGGGTGAGGGAAAGGGTTAGGGTTAGTGTTAGGGTAAGGGTTAGGATGAGGGTTAGGGTTAGGTTTAGGGTTAGGGTTAGGGTTAGGGTTAGAGTTAAGGTTAAGTTGAGGGTGAGGGTGAGGGTTAGGGTTAGGGTGGGTGTTAGGGTTAAAGTTATTGTTAGGGTTAGTGTTAGAGTTAAGGTTAGGTTGAGGGTGAGGGTGAGGGTTAGGTTTAGGGTGAGGTGTAGGGTGAGGTTTAGGGTTAGGGTTAGGGTTAGAGTTAGCGTGAGGGTGAGGTTTAGTTGTAGAGTTAGGGTTAGGGGGAGGGTTAGAGTCAGGTTTAGGTTTAGGGTTTGGGTGAGGATGAGGGTTAGGTTGAGTTTTAGGGATATGGTTAGGTTTAGGATTAGGTATCGTGTGAGGGTGAGTGTGATGGTTAGGGTGATGGTTAGGCTTAGGGTGAGGGTTAGGCTGAGGGTGAGGGTGGGGGTGACGATTAGGGTTAGGGGGATAGTAATGGTTAGGGTTAGGGTTATTGTTAGGGTTAGAATTAGAGTTACTGTGAGGGTGAGGTTGGCGGTGAGGGTTAGAGTTAGGGTTAGGGTGGGGTTTAGATTTAGGGTTAGTGTTAGGGTTAGTGTGAGGTTGAGGGTTAGGTTGAGGTTTAGGGTTAGGTTTAGTGTTATTGTGAGGGTTAGGGTTAGGGTTAAAGTTAGTGTTAGGGTTACGGTAAGTGTTAGGGTGAGGGTTTGGGTTAGGGTGAGGGTTCTGTTTAGGGTGAGGGTTAGAGTTAGGTTTATTTTTAGGGTTAGGGTTAGGGTTAAGGTTATGTTGAGGGTGAGGATTAGGGTTGGGGTTAGGATGAGGTTTAGGTTTAGGGTTAGTGTTACAATTAGGGTTAGGGTGAGAGTGAGGTTTAAGGTTAGAGTTAGGGTTAGTGTTAGGGTTAGAGTGAGGGCTAGGGTAAGGGTTAGGGTTAGGTTTAGCGTGAGGGTTAGGATGAGGTTTAGGGTTAGGATTAGGGTTAGGGTTAGGGCTAGGGTAAGGGTTAGGGTTAGGGTTAGGGTTATGGATAGGGTTAGGTTTAGGATTAGGATTAGGGTGAAGGTGAGTGTGAGGGTTAGGTTTAGGTTTAGGGTTAGGATTAGGCTTAGGGTTAGGGTGAGGGTTAGGGTTAGGGTTTGGGTTAGGGTGAGGTTGAGGCTGAGGATTAGGGTTTGGTTTAGGGTTAGGGTTAGGGTTAGTTTTAGGGTTAGGTTTAGTGTTAGGGTTAGGTTTAGCGTTAGGTTTTGGTTGAGGTTGAGGGTGGTGGTGAGGATTAGGGTTAGGTTTACGGTTCTGGTTATTGTTAGTGTTATGGTGAGGGTTAATTTTGCAATAAGGTTGAGTTTGAGGTTGAGTGTTATGGTTAGACATTGGGTTATGGTTAGGGTTAGTGTTATTGTTAGGGTTAGGTTTAGAGTTACGGTGAGCTTGAGGGTGAGTGTGAGAGTTAGGGTTAGGATGAGTTTTAGGGTGAGATTTGGGGTTAGGTTTAGGGTTAGGGTTAGGGTGAGTGTGAGGTTTAGGGTTAGAGTTAGTTTTAGGGGAAGGGTTAGGGTGAAGTTTAGGGTTAGGGTTAGTGTTAGTGTTAGGGAGAGTGGCAGGGTTAGGATGTGGTTTAGGGATAGGTTTAGGGTTAGGATTAGGGTCAGGGTGTGGGTGAGTGTAAGGGTTAGGGTGTAAGGGTTAGGCTTAGGCTTACGGTTAGGCTGAGAGTGAGGATGAGGGTGAGATTCAGGGTTAAAATTAGGGTGGGGTTTAGGGTTAGGGTTAGGGTTAGGGTTTGGGTGAGGGTGAGGTTTAAGTTTAGATATAGGGTTAGGGGGGTGGTTAGGGTGAGGGTTATGGTTAGGGTTACTTTTTGGGTTAGGGTGAGGGTGAGGGTTAGATTTAGGGTTAGGATTAGGTTTAGGGTGAGGGTGAACCTGTGTGTTAGGGTTAAGTTTAGGGTTAGGCTTAGGATTAGGCTGAGGGTGAGTTTGAGGTTGAGGGTTAGGGTTAGGGTGAGGGTTAGGGTTCGGGTTAAGTTTAGGGTTAGGGTGAGGGTTGGGGTAAGGGTTATGGTGAGGGCGAGGGTTAGCGTTAGGTTGAGTGTTAGGGTTAGGGTTAGGGTGCGTGTGAGGGTAAGGGTTAGGGTTAGGGTGAGGGTTAGGATGAGTGTTACGGTTAGAGTTAGATTTAGGGTGAGTCTGAGGGTGAGGGTTAGGGTGAGGGTGAGTGTTAGATTTAGGGTTATGGTGAGGGTGAAGGTGAGGGTGAGGGTTAGGGTTAGGGTTAGGGCGAGGTTTAGGGTTAGTGTTATGATTAGGGTTAGGATGAGGGTGAGGTTTAGGGGTAGAGTTAGTGTTAGGGTGAGGGTTAGGGTTAGTGTGAGGGTTAGGGAGGGGGTGATGTTGAGGGTAAATGTGAAGTTTAGGCTGAGGGTGAGTTTTACCATAAGGGTGATGGTTAGGGTGAGGATGAGTGTTTAGGTTAGCGTGAGTGTTAGGGAGAGGGTGAAGGTTAGGGTTAGTTGGAAGGTTAGGTCGAGGGTTAGGGTTAGGGTTAGTTTTAGGGTTAAGGTTAGAGTGAGGGTTAGGTTGAGGTTTAGGGTTCATGTTACAGTTAGGATTAGGATTAGGGTAAGGATTAGGCTGAGTGTGAGGTTTAGGGTTAGGGTTAGGGTTAGACTTAGGTTTAGGCTGAGGGTGAGGGTGAGGGTGAAGGTTAGGGTTAGGGTGAGGGTTAGGGTTAGGTTTAGGGAGAAATATAGGGTTTGGGTTAAGTTTAGGGTTAGGGTTAGTTTGAGATTTAGAGTTAGGGTTAGGGTGAGGGTGAGGGTTAGGGTTAGTATGAGGGTTAGGATGAGGATTAGGGTTATGATTAGTGTTAGGTTGTGGGCTAGAGTGATGGTGATTTTTAGGGTTAGGGTTTGGGTGAGGTTTAGTGTTAGGGTTAGGGTTAGAGTGAGTGTTAGGTTGAGAGTTAGTGTTACCATGAAGTTAGGGTTAGGGTTATGGTGAGGTTGAGGGTTAAGAATTAGGTGTAGGGTGAGGGTGAGTGTTAGGATTAGGGTTAGTGTTAATTTAGGTTTAGGATTAGTGTTATTGTTAGGGGTAGGGTTAGACTTACAGTGAGGGTGAGGGTGAGGGTGCGGGTTAGAGTTAGGGTGAGGGTTAGGATTGGGGTTATGGGGAGGGTTATGATGAGGGTTAGGCTTAGGATTAGGTTTAGGGTGAGGGTTACGCTTACGGAAGGGTGAGGGTTAGGGTTAGGGTTAGGCTTAGGGTTAGGGTTAGGGTTATAGTTAGGGTTAGGGTTAGGGTTATAGTTACGGTGAGGGTGAGGGTTAGGATTAAGTTTAGGGTGAGGTTTTTAGTGTTAGGGTTAGGGTTAGAGTTAGGGTTAGGGTGAGGGTGATGTTTAGGGGTAGAGTTAGGGTTACGGTGAGGGTCAACATGAGGGTTAGGGTTACGGTGAGGGTTAAGGTGGGGGTGATGGTAAGGGTAAAGATGAGGATTAGGCCTAGGGTGAGGGTTATGGTAAGGGTGAGGGTAACGGTTAGGGTGAGGATGAGAGTTAGGGTTAGGGTGAGTCCTAGGGTGAGGGTGAGGACTAGGTTTAGTGTTAGGGTGAGGTTAGGGTTAGTGAGGGGTATGGTTAGGGTTAAGGATAGGGTTAGGTTTAGGTTTATTGTTAGGGTTAGGTTTAGGGTTAGGGTAGGTTTAAGGTTAGGGTTAGGGTTATTGTTAGGGTTAGGGATAGGATGAGGTTTATGTTTAGGGTTCAGGTTAGAGTTAGGCTTAGGGTAAGGGTGAGGTTTAGGGTTAGAGTTAGGGTTAGTGTTAGAGTTAGGGTTAGCATGAGGGTTCGGTTTAGGGTTAGGCTTAGTCTTTGGTTTAGGCTTAGGCCCCGCATGTGGGTGAGGGTTAGGCTTAGGGTTAGGGTGAGGGTAATCGATACGGAAGGGTGAGGGTTTGGGATAGGGTGAGGGTTAGGGTTAGAATTAGGGTTAGGGTGAGGGTGAGGGTTAGGATTAAGTTTAGGGTTAGGGTTATTGTTAGGGTTATGGTTAGGGTTACGGTGAGGGTGACGGTCAGGGTTAAGTTTATGGTGAGGTTTTTAGTGTTAGTGTTAGGGTTAGGGTCAGGGTTAGGGTGAGGTTTAGGGTTAGAGTTAGGGTTAGGTTTATGGTTAGGGTGAGGGTTAGGTTTAGGGTGAGGGTTAAGGTGGGGTGACGGTAAGGGTAAAGATGAGGGTTAGGCCTAGGGTGAAGGTTATGGTAAGGGTGAGGGTTAGGGTTAGGGTTAGGATTAGGGTGAGAGTCCGTGTTCAGGTTAAGTTTAGGGTTAGGGTGAGGTTTAGGGTGAGGATGAGGGTTAGGGTTAGGGTGAGGACTAGGGTGAGAGGGAGGATTAGGATTAGTGTTAGGGTGAGGTTAGGGTTAGGGTGAGGGTTATGGTTAGGGTTAGGGTTAGGGTTAGGGTTAGGGTTAGGTTTATTGTTAGGGTTAGTGGTAGGATTAGGATAGGGTTAAGGTTAGGTTTAGGGTTATTGTTAGGGTTAGGGTTAGGATGAGGTTTAGGTTTAGAGTTAGGGTTAGTGTTAGGGTTAGGGTAAGGGTGAGGTTTAGGGTTAGAGTTAGGTTTAGTGTTAGGGTTAGGGTTAGGGTGAAGTTTAGGGTCAGGGTTAGGCTTCAGCTTTGGTTTAGGCTTAGGCCCAGCATGTGTGTGAGGGTTAGGGTGAGGTTTAGGGTGAGGGTTAAGGTTAGGGTTCGGGTGAGGTTTAGGATGATTTTTAGGGTTAGGATTAGAGTTAGGGTGAGGGCAAGTTTTAGGGTTAGGATGATTATTCGGGTTAACGATAGTGTTAGATTTAGGATTAGGGTTAGGGTGAGGGTTAGAGTGAGGGTTAGGGTTAGCATTAGGGTTAGGCTTAGTGTTAAGGTGAGGGTTAGGTTTAGGGTTTGGTTAGGGTGATGGTGAGGCTGAGGAGTAGGGTTAGGTTGAGGTTTAGGTTTAGGGTTAGGTTTAGGGTTAGTTTTAGTGTTATATTTAGTGTTAAGGTTAAGTTTAGGGTTAGGATTAGTGTTATTGTTAGGGTTAGGGTTACAGTTAAGGTGAGGTTGAGGGTGAGGGTGAGGTTTAGGTTTAGGGTGAAGTTTAGGGTTAGGGTTATGGTTAGGGTTAGGGTGAGGTTTAGGGTTAGAGTTAGATTGAGGGGGGATGTTTAGGGTGAAATTGAGGGCTAGGTTTAGTGTTAGGATAAGGGTGAGGGTGAGGTATAGGTTGAGGTTTAAGTATAGGGGTAGTTTTAGGATTAGTGTTAGGGGGATGGTGAGTGTGAGGGTTAGGGTGAGGGATAGGCTTAGGCTTAGGTTTAGGCTGAGGGTGAGGGTGGGGGTAAGGATTAAAGTTAGGGTGATGATTAGGGTTAGGGTTAGTGCTGTTGTTAGGTTTAGGGTTAGAGTTATAGTGAGGTTGAGGGTGCGGGTGAGGGTTAGCATTAGGGTTAGGGTGGGGTTTAGGGTTAGGCTTAGTGTTAGGGTTAGAGTGAGGTTTAGGGTTAGATATAGGGTTAGGGGGAGGGTTACGGTGATGGTTAGGGTTAGGGTTAGTGTTAGGGTTAGGGTGAGGGTGAGGGTTAGGTTTAGGTTTAGGGTTAGGCTTAGGGTTAGGCTGAGGGTGATGGTGAGGGTGAGGGTTAGTGTTAGGGTGAGGGATAGGGTAAGGGTTATGGGGAGGGTTATGATGAGGGTTAGGGTTAGGATTAGGGTTTAGGGTGAGGGTTAGGATTACGGAAGAGGGAGGGTTAGGGTTAGGGTGAGGGTTAGGGTTAGGATTAGGGTTAGGGTGAGGGTGAGGTTCAGGATTAGGGTTAGGGTTAGGGTTATTTTTAGGGTTAGTGTTAGGGTTATGGTTACTGTGAGGGTGAGGGTTAGGGTTAAGCTTAGGGTGAGGTTTATAGTGTTAGGGTTAGGGTTAGAGTTAGGGTTAGGACGAGGGTGAGGTTTAGGGTTAGAGTTAAGGTTAGTGTTAGGGTTAGGGTTAGGGTGAGGGTTAGGGTTAGGTTTAGGCTTAGGCTTTGGTTTAGGCTTAGGCCCAGTATGTGGGTGAGGGTAAGGGTTAGGGTTAGGTCGAGGGTTAGTGTTATTGGTAGGTTTAGTTTTAGATTTGCGGTTAGGTTGAGTCTGAGGTTTAGGGTTAAGTTTAGGGTGAGGTTTTTAGTGTTATGGTTAGTGTTGGAGGTAAGGTTAAGGTGAGGGTGAGGTTTAGGGGTAGAGTTAGGGTTAGGGTGAGGTTTAGGGTGAGGGTTAGGGTTAGGGTGAGTGTTAGGGTTAGGGGTAGGGTGAGAGTAAAGGGTAGATTGAGGATTAGTGTTCGTTTAGTGTGCGGTTTAGGGTGAGGATGAGGGTTAGGGTTAGGGTGAGGGTTAGGTTTAGGATTACGGTGAGGTTTAGGGTTAGGGTGATGGTTAATGTTAGAGTGAGTGTTTGTGTTAGGATTAGGGTTAGTGTTAGGGTGAGTGTAACTGTTAGGTTGAGGGTTTGTGTGAGGATGAGGGTTATGGTAACGGTGAGGGTTAGGATTAGTGTTAGGGTTACTGTTAGGGTTAGGGTTAGGATTTGGGTTGCATTGAGGTTGAGGGTGAGGGTTGAGGGTGTTACTGTGAGGTTTAGGGCTTGGGTTAGGGTAGAGTTAGGTTTAGGGTGAGGGTGAAGTTTAGGGTTAGACTTAGGGTTACGGTGAGGGTTAGGATGAGGATTAGGTTTAGGGCTAGTTTTATGGTTTGGTTAGTGTTAGGCTTAGGCTTAGGATGAGCATGTGGGTGAGGGTTAGGGTTAGGGTTAGGGTGAAGGTTAGGTTTAGGGTTAGGGTGAGTGTTAGGATGATGTTTATCGTTAGGATTAGGTTTAGGGTGAAGGCTACAGTGAGGCTTTGGTTGAGGGTTAGGGTTAGATATAGTGTTAGGTTTAGGATTAGGGTTAGGGTGAGTGTGAGTGTGAGGGTTAGGGTTAGGGTTTGGCTTAGGTTTCGGGTGACCGTTATGGTTATGGTTAGGGTTAGGGTGAGGGTAAGGCTGAGGATTAGGGTTAGGATTAGGGTTACGGTTAGGGTTAGTGTTATTGTTAGGGTTAGAGTTAGAGTTACAGTGAGGGTGAGGGTGAGGGTTAGTATTAGGATTAGATTGGGGTTTAGGGTTAGGGTTAGGGTTAGTGTTAGTGTGAGGGTGAGGTTTAGGTTTAGATATATGGTTAGGAGGAGGGTTAGCGTGAGGATTATGGTGAGAGTCAGTGTTAGGGTTTGGGTTAGGGGGAGGGGGAGGCTGAGGATTAGTGTTAGGTTTAGGGTTTGGTTTAGGGTTACAGTTTGTGTTAGGTTTAGGGTTAGGGTTAGGGTTACGGTGAGGTTTAGGGTTTGGGTTAGGGTTAAGTTAGGGTCAGGCTGAGGGTGAAGGTGGGGGTGAGGATTAGGTTTATGGTTATGGTTAGGGTTAGGGTTATTGTTAGTGTTATGTTTAGGGTTAAGTTTGCAGTGATGGTGAGGCTGAGGGTGAGGGTTTGGTTAGGGTTAGGGTGAGGGTTAGGGTTACTGTTATTTTTAGGGTTACAGTTAGAATTACAGTGTGGTTAAGTTTGAGGGTGAGGGTTAGGGTTAGGGTTAGAATGAGGTTTAGGATTAGGGTTAGGGTTAGGGTCAGGGTGAGGGTGAGGTTTAGGGTGAGATTTAGGGTTTGGAGTAGGGTTAGGGTGAGGTTTAGCGTTAGGGTTAGAGTTAGGGTGAGGGTGAGGTTTAGGTTGAGGTTTAGGGATAGGGCTACATTTAGGTTTAGGCTTTGGGTGAGCGTGAGTGTGTGGGTTAGGTGGAGAGTTAGGCTTAGTCTTAGGGTTAGGCTGAGGGTCAGGGTGGGGTTGAGGATTAGGGTTAGGGTGATGTTTAGGGTTAGGGTTAGTGTTATTGTTAGGGTAAGGGTTAAAGTTACAGTGAGGGTGAGGGTGCTGGTGAGAGTTAGGGTTAGGGTGGGGTTTAGGGTTAGGGTTAGAGTTAAGGTGAGGGTGAGGGTGAGGGTTAGTTCTAGCGTTAGGGTTAGAGTGAGTTGTAGGCTTAGGTTTTGAGTTAGGGTTAGAGTTACTGTGAGGGTGAGGGTGCGGTTGAGTGTGAGGGTTAGGGTTAGGTTTAGATTTATGGTTAGGGTTAGGCTGAGGGCTAGGGAGAGGTTTAGGGTTAGAGTTAGGGTGAGGTTTCGGGGTAGGGTTAGATTTAGGGTTAGGGTGAGTGTGAGGTTTAGGGTTAGATTTAGTGTTAGGGTGAGGATGAGGGTGAGGTTTAGGGTTAGGGTTAGTGTGAGGCTGAGGTTTAGGATTAATATTAGGGTGAGGTTTAGGGTGAGGGTGAGGTTTAGGGTGAGGGTTAGGCTTAGGGTTAGGGTTAAGGTGAGTGGAGGGTTAGGTTTAGGGTTAGGGTTAGGGTTAGTGTTAGGGTTAGGGTTAGGATTAGGGTTAGGGTTAGGGTGAGTGTGAGGGTTAGGGATAGGGTTAGGGTGAGGGTTAAGGTTAGGGTTAGGGTGAGAGTTATAGTTCAGTTAAGTTTAGGTTTAGGGTGAGGATTAGGGTTAGGATTAGAGTTAGGGTGGGGGCTAGGGGGATGGTGAGGGTTAGGGTTAGTTTTAGGGTAAGGTTTACGGTTAGGATTAGGGTTCGGGTGAGGGTTAGGACGAGGGTTAGGCTTACGGTGAGGGTGAGGGTTAGGCTTAGGTTGAGGTTTAGGGTAAGGCTTAGGCTTAGGGTTAGGCTGAGCATGAGGTTGAGAGTGAGGGTTAGTGTTAGGGTGCTGTGTAGGTTTTAGGTTAGGGTGATTGTAAGGATGAGATTTAGGGTTAGGGTGAGGTTTAGGGTAATTATGATGGTAAGTGTAATGGTGAGGTTTAGGCTGAGGTTGAGGTTTAAGAGAAGGTTGAGGGTTAGGATAAAGTTTAGGGTTAGGTTAAGGTTTAGGGTTAGGCTTAGGGTGAGGTTTAGATTGAAGATTCGGTTTAGGGTTAGTTTGAGGTTTAGGGTGAGGATGAGGGTTAGGGTTAGGGTGAGGGTGAGCATTAGAATTAAGTTTAGGGTGAGGGCTAGGGTGAGTGTGAGGGTTAGGGTTAGGGTTAGGCTGAGGGCTAGGGTGATTGTTAGGGTGAGTTTTAAGGTTAGTGGTAGGGTTAGGTTTAGGGTTAGGGTTAGGGATAGGGTCAGGGTTACGGTGAGGCTTAGTGTTAGGGATAGGTTTAGGCTTAGGGTTAGGCTGAAGGTGATGGTGGGGGTGAGGATTAGGGTTAGGGTTAGTTTTAGGGTTATCGTTAGTGCTATGGTTAGGGTTAAGTTTGCCGTGAGGTTGAGGCTGAGGGTGAGAGTTATGGTTAGGGTTAGGGTTAGGTTTTAATGTTATTGTTAGGGTTAGCGTTAGAATTATGTTTAGGTTGAGGGTGAGGGTGAGGGTTAGGGTTAAGGTGAGGTTTAGGGTTAGGGTTAGGTTTAGGGTGAGGGTAAGGGTAAGGGGTAGGGTATGGATGAGGTTTAGGTTTGAGTTAGGGTTAGGGGGAGTGTTAGGGTGAGGTTTAAGTTTTGGGGTAGTGTTAAGGTTAGGGTGAGGGTGAGGGTGAGGGTTAGGTTGAGGTTTAGGGTTAGGGTTAGGTTTAGTGTTAGGGTTAGGGTGAGGGTTAGTGTGAGGGTTAGGGTGAGGGTTAGGCTTAGACTTAGGGTTAGGCTGAGGGTGAGGGTTGGGGTGAGGATAGGGGTTAGGTTGATGGTTAGGGTTAGTGTTAGTGTTATTTTTAGGGTTAGGGTTAGGGTTATGGTGAAGGTGAGGGTGCAGGTGAGGTTTCGGGTTAGGGTTAATGTGGGCTTTAATGTTAGTGTTAGGGTGAGGGTGAGGGTTAGATTGAGGATTAGTGTTAGGGTTAGTTTGAGTTTTACCGTGAGGATTAGTGTTGGGGTTAGGGTTAGTGCTAGGGTTAGGTTGAGTTTTAGGGTTAGTGTTAGGGTGAGGTTTAGGGTTAGGGTGATGGTTTGTGTTAGTGTGAGGCTTAGTGTTTGGGTTACGGTTAGTGTTAAGGTGAGGGTAAGTGTTAGGGTGAGGGTTAGGTTTAGGGTGAGGGTAATGGTTAGGTTGAGGGTTAGGATTAGGGTTTTTGTTAGGATTATGGTTAGGGTTACGGTTACTGTGAGGGTGAGTGTTAGGGATAGGGTTAGGATTAGTATTAGGGTTAGTGTTAGGGTGAGGGTAAGTGTTAGGGTGAGGTTTAGGGTTAGGGTGAGGTTTATGATTAGGGTGAGGGTCAGGGTTAGGGTTAGGTTTACATTGAGCGTTAGGGTTAGGGATAGGTTGAGGGTTAGTGTTAGGGTTAGGGTTAGGGTGAGTTTAGGGTTAGGGTTAGTGTGAGGGTTATTGTTAGGGTCAGGGTTACTGGTAGGGTGAGGGTAAGTGTTAGTGTGAGGTTTAGGGTTAGGCTGAGGATTATGGTTAGGGTGAGAGTTAGGGTTATTGTTAGGGGTAGGTTTAGGGTTAGAGTTAAGGTTAGGGTGAGGGTGATATTAAGTGTTAGAGTTAGGGTGAGTGTTAGGGTTAGGGTGAGGTTTAGGGTTAGGGTTAGGCTTAGGCTTAGGCTTAGGCCGAACATGAGGGTGAGGGTTAGGGTGCGGGTTAGGGTTAGGGTTAGGCTTATGGTTAGTGTCAGGTTTAGGATGAGGTTTAGGGTTAGGGTTAGGGTTAGGGTGAGTGCTAGGGTGAGGGTTAGGGTGAGGGTTAAGGTTAGGGATAGGTTTAGGTTTAGGATTAGGGTTAGGGTGAGGGTGATTGTGAGGCATAGGGTTAGGGTTAGGATTAGGCTTAGAGTTAGGGTGAGGGTTAGGGTTAGAGTTTGGGTTAGGGTGCAGGTGAGGCTGAGGATTAGGTTTAGGTTTAGGGTTAGATTTAGGGTTAGGTTTAGGGTTAGGGTTAGTGTTAGGTTTAGGGTTACAGTGAGGTTTAGGGTAAGGGTTAAGCTTAGGCTTAGGGTTAGGCTGAGGGTGTCTGTGGGGGAGAGAATTAGAGCTAGGGTTAGGGTTAGGCTTAGGGTTAGGTTTATTGTTAGTGCTATGGTTAGGGTTAAGTTTGCAGTGAGGGTGAGGCTGAGGGAAACGGTGAGGGTTAGGGTTAGGGTTAGTGTTATTGTTAGGGTTAGGGCTAGAGTTACGTTGAGGTTGAGGGTGAGGGTGAATGTTAGGGTTAGGGTGAGTTTTAGGGTTACGGTTAAGGTTAGGGCAAGGGTGAGTTTTAGGGTGAGGGTGAGGTTTAATGTTAGGGTTAGGGTGAGAGTTAGGGTAGGGTTAGGGTGAGAGAAGGATTCAAGTTAAGTTTAGGGTTAGAGTGTGGGTTAGGGTAAGGGTTACGGTGAGGTTGAGGGTTAGGGTTAGGTTGAGATTTAGGGTTAAGATTAGATTTAGTGTTAGGGTGAGGGTTAGGGTAAGGTTTACGGTGAGGGTGAGGGTTAGGGTTAGGGTTAGAGTTAGGATTTGTGTTAGGGTGAGGGCTAGGGTGAGGCTGAGGGTTAGGGTAAAGGTTTGGCTTAGGCTTAGGTTTAAGCTGAGCGTGAGGTTGAGGGTGAGGTTTAGGGTTAGGGTTAGTGTGAGGTTTAGTGTTAGGGTTAGGGTTAGAGTTAGCATTAGGGTGAGTTTTAGGGGTAGAGTTAGTGTTAGGGTGAGGTTAGGGTTAGGGTGAGGGTTGGGTTGTGGGTGACTGTAAGGGTAAGGTGAGGGTTAGGCTGAGGGTGAGGGTCATGGTAAGGGTGAGAGTTAGGTTTAGGGCGAGGGTTAGGGTTGGAGTTAGGGTGAGGGTGAGGGTTAGATTGAGGATTAGTGTTAGCTTTAGTGTGAGGTTTACCGTGAGGATGAGTATTAGGTTTAGGGCTAGGGTTAGGTTGAGGTTTAGGCTTAGTGTTAGCGTGAGGTTTAGGGTTAGGGTGATTGTTAGATTTAGTGTGAGGCTTAGTGTTCGTGTTAAGGTTAGTGTTAAGGTGAGAGTAAGTGTTAGGGTGAGGGTTAGGTTTAGGGTGAGGGTAATGATTAAGGTGAGGTTTAGGGTTGGGTTAGGGTTTTTGTTTGGTTTAGGGTTAGGGTTGTTGTTAGTGTTAGGGTTAGGGTTCCTGTTAAGGTGAGGGTGAGTTTTAGGGTTAGGGTTAGGATTAGGGTTAGTGTTAGGGTGAGTGTAAGTGTTAGGGTGAGTGATAGGGTTAGGGTGAGGGTTATGTTTAGGGTGAGGGTCAAGGTAAGGTTTAGGGTTACTATGAGCGTGACGGTTAGGGTTATGTTGAGGGTTAGGGTTAGGGTAAGGTTTAGGGTGAGTTTAGGTTTAGGGTTATTGTAAGGGTTAGTGTTATGGTTAAGGTTAGTGGTAGGGTGAGGGTAAGTGTTAGGGTGAGGTTTAGGGTTAGGGTGAGGATTATGGTTAGGGTGAGGGTTAGGGTTATTGTTAGGGTTAGAGTTAGGTTTAGATTTAGGGTTAGGGTGAGGGTGAGATTTAGGGTTAGAGTGAGGTTTATTTTAGGGTTATTGTTAGGGTGAGGGTTAGGGTTAGGTTTAGGCTTAGGCTTAGGCTTAGGCCGAGCATGAGGGTGAGGGTTAGTGTTCGGGTTAGGGTTCGGGTTAGGGTTATGGTTAGTGTCAGGTTTAGGATGAGGTTTAGGGTTAAGGTTAGGGTTAGGGTGAGGGCTAGGCTGAGGGTTAGGGTTAGGGATTGGGTTAGGTTTAGGATTACGGTTAGGGTGAGGGTGAGTGTGAGGCTTAGGGTTAGGGATAGGGTTAGGCTTAGTGTTAGGGTGAGGGTTTTGGTTAGGGTTTGGGTTAGGGTTAGGTTTAGGTTTACCGTGAGGGTCAGGGTTAGGTTAGGGTTAGTCTTAGGATTAGGCTTATTGTTAGTGTTATGGTTAGGGTTAAGTTTGCAGTGAAGGTGGGGCTGAGGGTGAGGGTGAGGTTTAGGGTTAGGGTTAAGGTTAGTGTTATTGTTAGGGTTAGGGCTAGAGTTACGGTGAGGTTGAGGGTGAGGTTCAAGATTAGGGTTAGGGTGAGTTTTAGGGTTAGGGTTAGTGTTAGGGTGAGAGTGAGGTTTATGGTTAGAGTTAGGCTTAGGGTTAGGGTTAGGGTGAGGTTTCGGGTTAGGGTTAGGTTTGGGGTTATGGTAAAGGTGAGGTTTAGGGTTAGAATTAGGGTTAGGGTGAGGCTGAGGGTGAGGGTTAGGGTTAGGGTTAGTGTTAGCTTTAGGGTTAGGGTTAGGGTGAGGGTTAGGGTGAGGGTTAGGGTGAGGGTGAGGGTTAGAGTTAAGGTTAGGATTAGGATTAGTGTAAGGGTTAGGGTGAGTGTGAGGTCTAGGTTTAGTGTTAGGATTAGGGTTAGGCTTAGGGTTAGCCTGAGGGTGAGGTTGAGTGTGAGGGTTAAGGTTAGGGTGAGCGTTAGGGTTAGGATTATGGGGAGGGTTAGGATGACTGTTAGGGTTAGTATTAGGGTTAGGATGAGGCGTAGGGTGAGGGTGAGGTTTAGGGATAGGGTTAGGGTTAAGGTAAGGGTGAGGGTGAGGTTTAGGGTTAGAGTTAGGCTTGAGTTAAGCCTGAGGGTGAGGGTGAGGGTTAGGGTGAGGATTAGCATTAGGGTAAGGGTTAAGGTGAGTGTGAGTGTTAGGGTTAGGGTAGGATTAGGTTTATGGTTACACTGAAGTTGAGGGTGAGGGTGAGGGTAAGGGTTAGTATTAGGATTAGGGTGAGCGTGACTGTTTGTGTTTGGGTTAGTTTTAGGGTTAGGCTTAGGGTTAGGGTGACGGTGAGGTTCAGGGTGAGGGTTAGGGTTAGGGTGAGGATTAGGCTAAGGGTTAGGGGTAGGGTTAGGATGAGGGTTAGGGTTAGGATTAGGGTTAGAATGAGGGCTAGGGTGAGGTTGAGGGTTAGGGCGAGGGTTAGGGTTAGGGTTAGGGTGAGAGTTAGGATTTGGGTTAAGTTTATTTTTAGGGTGAGGATTAGGATAAGGGTTACGGTGAGGTTGAGGGTTAGGGTTAGGTTGAGGGTTAGGGTTAGGATTAGTGTTAGGGTGAGGGTGAGGGTTAGGGTTAGTGTTAGGGTGAGGGTTAAGATGAGGTTTAGGATTAGGGTTAGTGTGAGGGTAGGCTGAGGTTGAGGTTTAGGATTAGGGATTTTTGAAGTTTAGTGTTAGGGTTATGGTTAGGGGTAGGGTAAGGGTGAGGTTTAGGGTTAGAGTTAGGGTAAATGTGAGGCTAAGGTTGAGGGTTAGGTTTAGGGTTAGTGTTAGAGTAACGGTTAGGTTGAGGATTAAGGTGAGGGTGAGGGTTAGGCTTAGGGTTATAATTAGGATTAGGCTAATGTTTACGGTGAGTGTGAGGGTTAGGTTTAGGCTTAGGCTTAGGGTTAGTCTGAGGGAGAGGGTGAGTGTGAGTGTTAGCTTTAGGTTGAGGGTTAGGATTAGGGTTAGCTTGAGAGTTAGGGTTCAAGTTATGTTTAGGGTTAGGGTTAGGGTTACAGTGAGGGTTATGTTTAGGGTTAGGTTGAGGGTTAGGGTGAGGGTTAGGGTGAGGGTTAGGATTAGAGTTAGGGTGAGGGTTAGTATTAGGATTAGGGTTACAATTAGGGTTAGGATGAGGGCTAGGGTGAGGGTGAGGATTAGGGTTAGTGTTAATGTAAGGTTTAAGGTTAAGTTTAGGTTTACAGTGAGGGTTAGTATAAGGGTTAAGGTTGTGGTGAGTGTGAAGTTTAGGGTTAGGGTGAGGGTTAGGGTTAGGATTAGGGTTATGGTGAGGGTGAGTTTAGCATTAGGGTCAGGGTTAGGGTTAGGTTTAGGGTTAGGATTAGTGTTATTATTAGGGTTAGGGTTAGAGTTAAGGTGAGGGTGAGGGTGGGGGTGAGGGTGAGGGTTAGGTTTAGGGTTAGGGTGAGGTTTAAGTTTAGGGTTTGGATTAGGGTTAGGGTGAGTGTGAGGTTTAGGGTTAGGTTTCGTGTTAGTTGGAGCGTTAGGTAGAGGGTTAAAGTTAGTTTTAGGGTTAAGGTTAGGGTGAGGCTTAGGTTGAGTTTTAGGGTTAATTTTAGATTTAGGGTTAAGTTTAGGGTTAGGCTGAGGGTGAGTGTTAGGGTAAGAGTTAGGCTTAGGCTTAGGCTTAGGGTTAGGCTGAGGGTGAGGGTGGGGGTGAGTATTAGAGTTAGGGTGATGGTTAGGGCTAGGGTTAGGGTGAGGGTTAGGATGATGTTTAGCGTTAGGATTAGGGTTAGGGTGAGGGCTAGGGTTAGGGTGTGGGTATGGTAAGTGTTTGTCTTAGGCTTAGGCTTAGGGTTAGGCTGAGGGTGAGGGTGGGGATGAGGATTAGAGTTAGGCTGATTGTTAGGGTTAGGGTTTGGTTGAGGGTTAGGATGAGGGTTAGGGTTAAGATTAGGGTTAGGGTGAGGGTGTGGGTAGGGTAAGTGTTCGGCTTAGGCTTAGGGTTAGGCTTAGCTTTTGGTTGAGGATAAGGGATGGGGTTAGGGATAGGGTGTGTTTTAATGTAAGGGTTAGGGTTAGAGTTAGGGTTAGGGTGATGGTGAGGTTTAAGGGTAGAGTTAGTGTTAGGGTGAGAGTTAGGGTTAGGGTGAGGGTTAGGTTGTGGTTGACGGTAAGGGTAAAGGAGTGCGTTAGGTGAGGTTGAGGTTGAGGGTGATGTTAAGGGTGAGGGTGAGGGTTAGGGTGAGGGTTAGGGTTAGGGTTAGGGTTAGAGTCATGGTGAGGGTTAGATTGAGGATAAGTGTTCGGGTTAGTGTGAGGTTTAGGGTGAGGATGAGGGTTAGGGTTAGGTTGAGGGCTAAGGTGAGGGTGAGGATTAGGGTTAGTGTTAGGGTGAGATTTAAAGTTAGGTGATGTTTAGGTTTAGTGTGAGTGTTAGTGTTAGGGTTAGGGTTAGTGTTAGGGTGAGGGTAAGTGCTAGGGTGAGCTTAGATTTAGGGTGAGGATTATGGTTAGGGTGAGGGTTAGGGTTTGGTTTAGCGTTATTGTTAGTGTTAGGGTTAGGGTTTCGGTTATGGTGAGGGTGAGGGTGAGGGTTAGGCTTAGGGTTAAGATTAGGATTAGGGTTAGTGTTAGGGTGAGGGTAAGTGTTAGGATGAGGGTTAGGGTAAGGGTGAGGGTTATGGTTAGGGTTAGGGTTACGTTGAGCGTAAGGGTTACTGTTTGATTGAGGATTAGGGTTAGGGTCAGGGTGGGGTTAGGGTTAGGTTTAGTGTGAGGTTTCGTGTTTGGGTTAGGGTTAGTGTTAATGTGATGGTAAGTGTTAGGTTCAGGATTTGGGTTAGGGTGAGGGTTATGGTTACATTGAGGTTAAGGATTAGGTTTAGGGTTATTGTTAGGGTTATGTTTAGGGTTAAGGTTACGGTGTGGGTGAGGGTGAGGTTTAGGTTTAGGGTTAGGGTGAGGGTTAGGGTTAGGGATAGGGTGAGAGTTAGTGTTCGGTTTAAGTTTAGTGTAGGTTGAGGTTTAGGGTGAGGGTTATGTTGAGGGTAAGGGTTAGGGTTAGGTTGAGGGTTAGGGTTATGATTAGGTTTAGGGTGAGGGTGAGGGTGAGGGTTAGGGTTAGTGTTAGGGTGAGGATTAGGATGAGGGTTAGGGTTAGGGTTAGGGTTAGCGTGAGTGTGAGGTTTAGGAACAGGTTTAGGGTTAGCCTTAGGTTTAGGCTGACGGTGAGGGTGAGGGTGTGGGTTGGGGTTATCATGAGGGTTAGGGGTGGGGTTAGGGTGAAAGTTAGGGTTCGGTTTAAGTTTAGGGTTAGGGTAAGTGTTAGGGTTAGGATTACGGTGAGCATGATGATTAGGGATAGGTTGAGGGTTAGGTTTAGGCTTAGGATTAGGGTGAGGGTTAGGGTTAGGGTGAGGGTTAGGATGAGGATTAGGGTTAGGGTTAGGATAATGTTTAGGGTGAGGGCTAGGTTCAGGGTGAGGTTTAGGGATAGTGTTTGGTTTAGGATGAGGGTTTGGGTTACTGTGAGGGTGAGGTTTAGGGTTAGGGTGAGGGTTAGGGTTAGGATTTCGGTTAGGGTTAGGATGAGTTTAGGATTACATTTAGGGTTAGGGGGAGGTTTAGGTCGAGGGTTAGGGTTAGGATTAGTGTTAGGGATAAGGTTAGGGTGAGGTTTAGCTTGAGGTTTAGGGTTAGGTTTAGGATTAAGATTAGGGTGAGGGTGAGCGTGAGGTTTAGGGTTAGGGTTAGGCTTAGGCTTAGGGTTATGCTGAGGATGAGGGTGTGGATGAGGATTAGGGTTAGGGTGATGGTTAGGGTTAGGGTTAGTGTGAGGGTTAGGATGATGGTTAGGTTTAGGATTAGGGTTAGAGAGAGGGCTAGGGTGAGGGTTAGGGTAAGGTTTAGGCTAAGGCTGAGTGTTAGGCTGACGGTGAGATTGAGGGTGAGGGTTAGGGTTAGGGTGATGGTTAGGTTTAAGTTTAAGGTGAGGGTTAGGATGACGTTTCGGGTCAGGATGAGGATGATGGTAAGGGTAAAGGTGTGGTTTAGGCTGAGGATGAGGGTTAAGATAAGTGTGAGTGTTAGGGTTAGGTTTAGGGCTAGGGTATGGTTTAGCGTTAGGCTGAGGCTTAAATTGAGTATTAGGGTTAGGGTTAGTGTGAGTGTTAGTGTTAGTGTTAGGGTTAGTGTTAGGGGGAGGGTTATTGTTAGGGTGAGGTTTAGGGTTAGGGTTATTGTTGTGGTTATGGTTAGGGTTATGGTTATGGTGACGTTGAACGTGAGGGTTAGGGTTAGGGTTAGGGTGAGGTTTAGGGTTAGGGTTAGGGTGAGGTTTAGGGTTAGGGTTAGGGTGAGGATTAGGTTTAGGTTTAGGGTTACGGATACAGTGAGGTTGAGGTTTAGGGTTAGAGTTAGAGTTAGGTTGAGGCTGAGGGTGAGGGTTAGGGTCAGTGTTAGAGTTAGGTTTACGGTGAGGGTTAGGGTAAGAGTGAGGGTTAGGGTAAGAGTGAGGGTTAGGCTTAGTGTTAGGATTAGGATTAGGGTAAGGGTTGGCATGAGGGTGAGCTTGAGGGTGAGGGTGAGGGTTAGGGATAGGGTAAGTTTTAGGTGTAGGTTTAGTTTGAGATTTAGGGTTCGGGTTAAGTTTAGGGTTAGGGTGAGGGTTAGGGTTAGGGTTAGTGTTAAGGTTAGGGTGAGGGTTAGGGTTAGGGTTAGGGTTAGGGTTATTGTTAGTGTTATGGTTAGGGTGAAGTTTTCGGTGAGAGTGAGGCTGAGGGTGAGGTTTATGGTTATGGTTATGGTCAGTTTTAGGGTTAGTGTTATTGTTCGGGTTAGGGTTAGAGTTAAAGTTAGATTGAGGGTGAGGGTGAGGGTGAGTGTTAGGGTTAGAGTGAGTTGTATGGTGAGTTTTAGGGTTAGGGTTAGGGTTAGGGTGAGGGTGAGGTTTAGGGTTAGAGTTAAGGTTGAGGGGAGGGTTAGGGTTAGGTTTAGGGTTAGGGTTAGGATGAGGGTGAGGGTTAGGTTGAGGTTTAGGCATAGGATTTAGGCCTAGGGTTAGGGTTAGGATTAATATTAGGGTTAGGCTTAAGTTGATGGTTAGAGTTACTCTTAGTGTGAGGGTGGGGGTGAGGGTTAGTGTTAGGGTTAGTGTGAGGTTTAGGTTTAGGGTTATTGTTAGGGGTATTGTGAGGGTGAAGTTTAGGGTTAGATATAGGGTTAAGGGGAGGGTTACGGTGAGGGTGAGTGTTAGGGTTATGGTGAGATTGAGGGTTAGGTTGAGGTTTAGGGTTAGGGTTAGGGTTAGGGTTAGTGTGAGGGTTAGTGTTAGGGTTAGGGTTAGTGTTAGGGTGAGGGTTATGGTTAGGGTGAGGGTTATGGTTAGGATGAGGGTTATGGTTAGGTTGAGGGTTAGGGTTAGGATTATTGTTAATGTTAGGTTTAGGATTATTCTGAGGGTGAGGGTGAGGGTGAGGGTTAGGGTTAGGGTGAGGGTTATGGTTATGGTTATGATAAGGGTTAGTGTTAGTGTTATTGTTAGGGTTAGGGTTAGAATTAAGGTTAGGTTGAGGGTGAGTGTGAGTGTTAGGGTTAGGCTGATTTTTAGGGTGAGGTTTAGGGTTAGGGTTAGGGTTAGGGTGAGTGTGAGGTTTAGGGTTAGAGTTAGGATTGAAGAGAGGGTTAGGGTGAGATTTAGGGTTAGGGTTAGGATGAGGCTGAGGATTAGGTTGAGGTTTAGGGATAGGGTTAGGTTTAGAATTAGGGTTAGGGTGAGGGGGAGTGTGAGGGTTAGAGTGAGGGTGATGATTGGTGTACGGATTAAGGTTAGGGTGATGGTAAGGGTTAGGTTGGGGGTGACGGTAAGGGTAAAGGTGAGGTTTAGACTGAGGGTGAGGGTTACGCTAAGGGTTAGGGTTAGGGTTAGGGGGAGGGATAGGGTTTGGGTTAGGGTGAGGGTGAGGGTTAGATTGAGGATTAGTGTTAGGGTTAGTGTGAGGTTTAGGGTCAGGATGAGGATTAGGATTAGGGTGAGGTGTAGGGTGAGGATGAGGGTTAAGGTTAGTGTTAGGGTGAGGCTTAGGGTTAGGGTGATGGTTAGGGTTAGTGTTAGGGTGAGGTTTAGTGTTAGGTTTAGTGTTAGGATTAATGTTAGGGTTAGGCTTAAGGTGAGGGTTAGGATGAAGGGTGAGGTTTAGGGATAGGGTTATGATTAAGAATAGGGTTAGGGTTAGGGTGAGTGTGAGGTTTAGGGTTAGCGTTAGTGTTAGCGTTAGGCTGAGGGTGAGGGTGAGGGTGAGGGTTATTGTTAGGGTGAGGGTTAGGGTTAGGGTTAGGGTGAGAGTTAGGGTTCGGGTTAAGTTTATGGTTAGAGTGAGGATTAGGGTAAGGGTTACAGTGAGGGTGATGATTAGGGTTAGGTTGAGGGTTAGGATTAGGGTTATGTTTAGGGTGAGGGTGAAGATGAGGGTTAGGGTTAGTGTTAGGGTGAGGGTTAGGATGAGGGTTAGGGTTCGGATTAGGGTTAGGGTGAAGGCTAGGGTGACGGTGAGATTTAGGTTTAGGGTTAGGGTGAGGTTTAGGTTTATGTTTAGTGTTAGGGATAGGGAGAGGCTGAAGTTTAGGGTTAGAGTTAGGGTTAGGTTGAGGCTGAGGCTGAGGGTTAGGGTTAGGGTTAGTGTTAGAGTTAGGGATACGGTGAGCGTTACGGTGAGAGTGAGGTTTAGGCTTAGTGTTAGGATTTGGATTAGGGTAAGGGTTAGGGTTAGGCTTAGGATTAGGGTGAGGGTTAGGGTTAGGGTTAGGGTGAGGTTTTGGGTTAGAGTTAGGTTTAGGGGCAGGGTTAGGGTGAGGTTTAGGGTTAGGGTTAGTGTTAAGGTTAGCCTGAGGCTTAGGGTTAGGGTTAGTGTTAGTGTTATTGTTAGTGTTATGGTTAGGTTGAAGTTTGTGGTGAGGGTGAGGCTGAGGGTGAGGGTCATGGTTATGTTTATGGTTATGGTTATGGTTAGTGTTATTGTAAGGATTAGGGTTAGAGTTAAATTAGGTTGAGAGTGAGGGTGAGTGTTATGGTTAGGGTGAGTTTTAGGGTGAGGTTTAGGTTTAGGGTTAGGGTTAGGTTTAGGGTGAGGGTGAGGTTTAGGTTTAGAGTTAGGGTTGAGGGGAGGGTTAGGCTGATGTTTAGGGTTAGGGTTAGGATGAGGGTGAGGGTTAGGTTGAGGTTTAGGGATAGGGTTAGTTTTAGGATTAGGGTTAGGGTTAGGGTGAGTGTGAGGGTTAGGGTGAGGCTTAGTCTTAAGGCTTAGGGTTTGTCTGAGGGTGATGGTGGCGGTGAGGATTAAGGTTAGGGTGATGGTAAGGGTTAGGGTTAGTGTTAATGTTAGGGTTAGGCTTAGAGTTAAGATTAGGGTGAGGGTGAGGTTTAGGGGTAGAGATAGCGTTAGGGTGAGTGTTAGGCTTAGGGTGAGGGTTAGAGTGGGGGTGACGGTAAGGGTAAAGGTGAGGTTTAGGCTGAGGGTGAGGGTTACTGTAAGGGTTAAGTTTAGGGTTATGGGGAGGGATAGGGTTAGGGTTACGGTGAGGGTGAAGGTTAGGGTTAGATTGAGGATTAGTGTTAGGGTTAGGATGAGAATTAGGGATAGGGTTATGTTTAGGGTTAAGGTTTGAGTTAGGGTGAGTATGAGGGTGAGAGTTAGGGTTAGGATTAGGGTTACGGTTAGTGTTAGGCAGAGGGTGAGGGTGAGGGTGAGGGTTAGGGTTAGGGTGACCTTTAGGGTTAAGGTTAGGGTGAAAGGTAGGGTTAGTGTTAGGGAGATTGCTAGGGTTAGGGTGAGGGTTTGGTTTAGTTTGAGGGTTAGGGTGAAGGTGAGTTTGAGATTGAGGGTTAGGGTGAGGGTGATGGTGATGGTGAGGGTTAGGGTTAGGATTCTGATTAGGGTTAGGGTGAGGGTTAGGGTTAGGTTTAGGGTTAGGGTGAGGGTAAGTTTGAGGGTGAGGGTTAGGCTTATGGTTAGGTTTAGCGTTAGGGTTAGGTATCAGGTAAGGTTTAGGTTTAGGATGAGGGTTAGGTTTAGGTTTGGGGTGAGGGTTAGGGTTAGGGTTAGGTTTAGGGTGAGGGTTAGTTTTAGGGTTAGGGTGAGGGTGAGGGTTAGGTTGAGGTGTAGGGTTAGGGATAGGGTAAAGGTTAGGGTTAGGGTGAGGGTGAGGGTGAGGTTTAGGTTTAGGGTGAGGGTTAGGGTGAGGTTTTGGATTAGGGTTAGTGTTAGGGTTAGGGTGAGGGTGAGGTTTAGGGTTAGCGTTAGGTTTAGGGGCAGGGTTAGGGTGAGGTTTGGGGTTAGGATTACGGTGAGCTTGGGGGTTAGGTTGAGGTTTAGGGTTAACCTTAGGATTAGGGTGAGGGTTAGTGTTAGGGTTAGGGTGAGGTTTAGGGTGAGGTTTTGGATTAGGGTTAGGGTTAGGGTTAGGGTGAGGGTGAGGTTTAGGGTTAGAGTTAGGTTTAGTGGCGGGTTTAGGGTGAGTTTTAGGGTTAGGGTTAGTGTTACGGTTAGGGTGAGGGTTAGGGTTAGGGTTGTTGTTTGGTTTAGGGTTATTGTTAATTTTATTGTTAGAGTTAAGTTTGCGGTGAAGGTGAGGCTGAGGGTGAGGGTTATGGTTAGTGTTAGGTTTAGGGTTAGTGTTATTGTTAGGGTTAGAGTTAGAGTTAAGGGTAGGTTGAGGGTGAGGGTGAGGGTAAGGGTTTGAGTGAGGTTTAGAGTGAGGTTTAGGGTTAGGGTTAGGGTTAGGGTTAGGGTGAGGGTGAGGTTTAGGGATAGAGTTAGGATTAGGGGGAGGGGTAGGGGTAGGTTTAAGTTTAGGGTTAGTGTGAGGATCAGGGTTCGCTTGATGTTTAGGGATAGGTTTAGGTTTAGGATTAGGGTTCAGGTGAGGGTGAGTGTGAGGGTTAGGGTGAGCGTTAGGCTTAGGCTGAGGGTTAGGCTGAGGGTGAGGGTGGGGGTGAGGATTAGGGTTAGGGGGATGGTAAGGATTAGGGTTAGTGTTATTGTTAGGGTTAGGGTTAGAGTTACTCTGAGGGTGAGGGTGGGGGTGAGGGTTAGTGTTAGGGTTAGTGTGAGGTTTATGTTTAGGGTTATTGTTAAGGTTATTGTGAGGGTGAGGTTTAGGGTTAGATATAGGACTAGGGGAAGGCTTAGGGTGAGGGTGAGTGTTAAAGTTAGTGTTAGGGTTATGGTGAGTTTGAGGGTTAGGTTGAGGTTTAGGGTTAGGGTTAGGGTTAGGGTTAGTATGAGGGTTAGTTTTAGGGTTAGGATTAGTGTTAGGGTGAGCGTAAGTTTTAGGGTGCAGGTTTGGGTTAGGGAGAGGTTTATGGTTAGGGTGAGGGTTAGGGTTAGGATTATTGTTAGGGTTATTCTGAGGTTGAGGGTGAGGGTGAGGGTTAGGATTAGGGTGAGGTTTAGGGTGAGGTTTAGGGTGAGGGTTAGGGTTAGGGTTAGGGTTACAGTAAGCGTGAGGGTTAGGGTTAGTTTGAGGTTTAGGGTTAGGGTTAAGGCGGGGGTTAGGCTTAGGATGAGGGTTAGGATGAGGATTAGGGTTAGGATAAGAGTTAGGGTGAGGTCTAGGGTGATGGTGACCTTTAGGTTTACTGTTAGGGTGAGTTTTAGGGTTAGGGTGAGGGTTAGGATGACAGTTAGGGTTACCGTGACATACAGGTTAGTGTTAGGTTGAGGGTGAGGGTTAGAATTAGGGTTAGGGTGAGGGTGAGTTTTGAGATTAGGGTTAGTGTTAAGTTTAGTGTTAGGATTAGTGTAATTGTTAGGGTTAGGGTTAGACTTACAGTGAGGGTGAGAGTGAGGGTGAGGGTTAGGGTGAGGGTTAGGGTGAGGTTTATTGTTAGGGTTATGATTAGGGTTAGGGTGAGGTTTATGGTTAGGGTTATGATTAGGGTTAGGGTGAGGGTTCGGGTTATGTTTAGGGTTAGGTTTAGTTTTATTGTTAGGGTTAGGGTTAGAGTTACAATTAGGTTGAGGGTGAGGGTGAGGGTTAGTTTTAGGCTGAGTTTTACGGTGAGCTTTAGTGTTAGGGTTAGGGATAGGGTTAGGGTGAGGGTGAGGTTTAGGGTTAGAGTTAGGTTTAGGGGGAGGGTTAGGGTGAGGATTAGGGTTAGGGTTAGTGTTCGGGTTAGGGTGAGGGTGAGGGTTGGGTTGAATTTTAGGGTTAGGGTTAGGTTTACGATTAGGGTTAGGGTGTAGGTGAGTGTGAGGCTTAGGGTGAGGGTTAGCCTTAGACTTAGGTTTAGGCTGAGGCTGAGGTTGAGGGTAAGGCATAGGGTTGCGTGAGGTTTAGGGTAAGGGTTAGAGGGAGGGTTAGGATGAGGGTTAGGCGTAGGATTAGGGTTAGGGTGAGGGAAAGGGTGAGGGTTGTGGTGAGCGTGAGGGTTAAGGTTAGGTTGAGGGTTAGGGTTAGTGTTAGGGTAAGCATTAAGGTTAGGGTTAGGTTTAGGGTTAGGGTGAGTGTGAGGTTTAGGGGTAGAATTAGGGTTAGGGTCAGGGTTAGGGTTAGGGTGAGGTTTAGGGTGGGGGTGATGGTAAGGGTAAAGGTGAGGGTTAGGCTGAGGGTGAGGGTTATGATAAGGGTGAGGTTTAGTGTTAGGGTGAGGGTTAGTTTTAGGCTGTGTGTGAGGGTTAGATTGAGGATAAGTGTTAGGGTTAGTGTGAGGTTTAGAGTGAGTATGAGGGTTAGGGTTAAGGTGAGGTTTAAGGTGAGGGTGAGGTTTAGGGTTAGTGTGAGGGTTAGTGTTAGGGTTAGGGTTAGTGTTAGTGTGAGGGTAAGTGTTAGGGTGGGGGTTATGGTTAGGAGGAGGGTTATGGTTAGGGTGAGGGTTAGGGTTAGGATTAGGGTTATTGTTAGCATTTCGGTTAGGGTTACAGTTACAGTGAGGGTGAGGGTGAGGTTTAGGATTAGGGTTCGGGTTAGTGTTAGGGTGAGGGTAAGTTTTAGGATGAGGTTTAGGGTTAGTGTGAGGGTTATGGTTAGGGTGAGGTTTAGGGTTAGGGTTATGGTTACGTTGAGCGTAAGGGTTAGGGTTAGGTTGAAGGTTGGGTTTCGGGTTAGGGTCAGGTTAGGGTTAGTGTGAGGGTTAGAGTTGGGGTTAGGTTTAGTGTTACGGTGAGGGTAAGTGTTAGGGTCAGGGTTTGGGTTAGGGTGAGGGTTATAGTTAGGTTGAGGGTTAGGATTAGGGTTAGGGTTATTGTTAGTGTTAGGTTTAGTGTTAAGGTTGCAGTGAGGGTGAGGGTGAGGGTTAGGGTTAGGGTTAGGATGAGGTTTAGGGTTTGCATTAGGGTTAGAGTTAGGTTTTGGGTGAGGGTGAGGTTTAGGGTTAAAGTTAGGGTTAGGGTGAGGGTTAGGTTGAGGGTTAGGGTTAGGGTTAGTGTTAGGTTTAGGGTTAGGGTGAGAGTTAGTAGGAGGTTTAGGGTTAGGGTTAGGTTTAGGATTAGGGTTAGGGTTAAGTTGAGTGTGTGTGTTAACGTTAGGTTTAGGCTTAGGCTTAGGTTTAGGATGAGGGTGAGGTTGAGGGTGAGGGTTAGGGTTAGGTTGAGTTTTAGGGTAAGCGTTAGTTGGAGGGTTAGGATTAGTGTTAAGGTTAGGATTAGGGGTAGGGTGAGGGCTAGGGTGAGGGTGAGGTTTAGGGTTTGGGTTAGGGTGAGGTTTAGGGTTAGGGTTAGGGTGAGAGTTAGGGTTCGGGTTAAGTTTATGGTTAGGTTGACGGTTAGGGTAAGGTTTATGTTGAGGGTAAGGGTTAGGGTTAGGTTGAGGGTTAGGGTTAGGGTTAGGGTGAGGGTGAGGGTTAGGGTGAGGGTTAGGGTGATTATTAGGATGAGGGTTAGGGTTAGGATTAGGGTTAGGGTGAGGGCCAGGTTGAGGTAGAGTGTTCGGGTTCGGGTTAAGGTGAGATTTAGGGTTAGGTTTAGGGTTAGTGTTAGGGTGAGTGTGAGATTTAAGGTTAGAGTTAGGGTTAGGGTGAGGTTGAGTGTGAGGATTAGAGTTAGGGTTAGATTGAGGGTTAGGTTTGGGGTGAGTGTTAGGGTTTCGGTTAGGGTGAGGGTGAGGGTTAGCCTTAGCATTACGGTCAGAGTTAGGTTTAGGTTGAGTGTTACGGTTAGGGTGAGGTTGAAGGTTAGGGTTAGCATTAGGGAAAGGGTTAGGGTTAGGGTGGAGGTTAGGGTTAGAGTGAGGGTGAGGGTCAGGGTTAGGGTTAGGATTAGGTGTAGGTTTAGGGTGAGGCTGAGGGTGAGGGTGAGAATTAGGGTGAGCGTGAAGGTGAGGGTTAAGTTTACCGTTATGTTTAGGGTGAGGTCTAGGGTGAGGGTGAGGGCTAGGGTGAGGGTTAGTGTGAAGGTGAGGTTTTCGGTTTGAAAAGGGTTAGGGTTAGTTTTAGGGTGCGGATTAGGGTGAGGGTGAGGTTTAAGTTGAGGGTTAGGGTTAGGGTTAGGGTGAGGGTTAGGGTTAGGGTGATGTTTAGGGTGAGGGTGAGGGTGAGAATGAGGGTTCGGGTAAGGGTGTGGGTTAGGGTGTTGGTGAAGGTTAGGGTGAGAGTGAGGATTCGGGTGAGGGTGAGAGTTAGGGTGTTGGTGAGGTTTCGGATTAGGTTGAGTTTTAGGGTTAGGGTGAGGTTTAGGGTGAGGGAGAGGGTTAGGGTTAGGGTTAGGGTTAGGATTAGGGTTAGGGTTAGGTTGAGGGTTAAGGTGAGGGTTATGGTTAGGGTTATGTTGAGGATTAGGGTGAGAGTGAGGGTTAGGGTTTGATTAAGGGTTAGGTTGAGGGTTAGGTTAAGGGTTAGGGTTAGGGTTAAGGTGAGTGTGAGGGTTAAAGTTAGGGTTAGGGTGAGGGTTATGGTTGGGGTGAGAGTTAGGGTTAGGGTTAGGGTGAAGGTGAGGATGAGGGTGAGGATGAGTGTGAGTGTTAGGGTATGGGTTACGGTTAGGTTTAGGGTCAGGGTTAAGGTGATGGTGAGTGTTAATTTGAGGGTGAGTGTTAGGGTTAGTGTGAGTGATTGGGTGAGGTTTAGGGTCAGATTTAGTGTGAGGATTAGGGTTATAGTTACCCTTAGGGTTATGGTGAGCCTATCAGTTAGGGTGAGGTTTAGGGTGAGGGTGAGGGTTAGGGTTAGCGTTAGGGTTAAGTTGAGATTAGGGTGAGGGTTAGAGTTAGGGTGAGGATTAGGGTTAAGGTTAGGGTGACGTTTAGGGTTAGGGTGTGTGTTAGGGATAGGTTTATGGATAGGGTGAGAGTTAGGTATATGGTTAGGGTTCAAGTTAGGGTGAGTGTGAGTGTGAGTGTTACGGTTAGGATTAGGGTTAGTGTTAGTGTTTGGCTGAGGGTGTGGGTGAGGGTGAGGGTGAGGGTTAGGCTTAGGGTAATGTTTATTTAGGGTTAGGGATAGGTTGTAGGTTAGGGTTAGGCTTAGAATGAGGGTTAGGGTGAGGATTATGGTTAGGGTTAGGGTGAGGGTTAGGTTTAGTTTGATTTTTAGGGTTAGTGTCAGGGTAATCGTGAGGGTGAGGGTTAGGGTGAGAGTGAGGGATAGGTTTAGTGTTAGGGTTAGGGTGAGCGTTTGGGTGAGGGTTAGGATTAGGTTTAGGGTGAGCGTCAGGGTTAGGGTTGAGTTTAGGGTTAGGGTTAGGAGGAGGTTTAGTGTTAGTTTTAGGGAGTGGATTAGAGTTAGTGTGAGGTTTAGGGTTTCGTTTAGGGTTAGTGTGAGGATAAGGGTTAGGGTGAGGGTTAGGGTGCGGGTGAGGGATAGGCTTAGTGTAAGGGTTAGGGTGACTGTTTGGTGAAGGTTAGGTTTAGGTTTATGGTTAGGGTGAGGAGTAGGCTGAGGGTGTTATGGTGAGGTTTCAGGTGAGGTTGAGTATTAGGCTTAGAATTAGTCTTAGGGTGAGGGTTAGGTTTAGGTATAGCATTAGGCTTAGGGTTAGGTTGAGGGTGAGGTTTAGGACTAGGGTAAAGTTGAGGGTGATGTTTAGGGTTAGAATTAGGTTTAAGGTTAGCTTTAGAGTGAGGGTGGGGGTGAGGATTAGGGTTAGGATTAGGTTTAGGGTTAGGTTGAGGCTGAGGTTGAGGATGAGGTTGAGTTTGAGGGTTAGGGTTAGGGTTTGGCTTAGGGTGAGGGCTAGGGTGAGGGCGAGGGTTAGGGTGAGGGTGAGGGTGAGGGTGCGGTTTTCGGTTAGGAAAGGGTTAGGTTTAAGTTAAGGGTGAGGATTGGGCTGAGGGTGAGGTTGAAGGTGAGCATTAGGGTTAAGGTGAGGTTTAGGGTTAGGGTTAGGCTGAGGTTTAGCGTTAGGGTGATGTTTAGGATGAGGGTGAGGGTGAGGGTGATGGTGAGTTTTAGGGTATAGTTGAGGGTTAGTTTTAGGGTGAGGTTTAGGTTGACGGTGAGGGTCAGGGTGAGGGTGTGGAAAAGGGTTAGGGTTAGGTTCAGGGTGAGGGTTAGGGTTAGGGTGAGGGTTCGGGTTAGTGTGAGGTTAGGGTTCGGGTTAGTGTGAGGAAAAGGTTTAGGATGAGGTTTAGGATGAAAGTAAGAGTTAAGGTTAGGTTTAGTGTTAGGGTTAGGGTGAGGTTTACTTTTAGAATTAGGGTTAGGGTTAGGTTGAGGGTGAGGGTTAGAGTTAGGGTTAGGTTGAGGGTTAGGTTTGGGGTGAGTGTTAGGGTTTCCGTTAGGGTGAGGGTGAGGTAGAGGTTTCGGTTTCGGGTGAGGGTTAGTGTGTGGGTGATGGTTAGTGTTCAAGTGAAGTTTAAGGTGACGGTGAGTGTTAGGGTGAGGGTGATGGTTAGAGTTAGTGTGAGTATTAGGTTTAGGGTTAGGGTTAAGGTTATTGTGAGGGTAAGGTTTAGGGTGCAGTTTAGGGTGAGGGTAAGGGATAGGGTTAGCATTAGGGTTATGGTGGGGGATAGGGTTAGGGTTAGGGTGAGATTGAGGGTTAGGTTTAGGTTTAGGATGAGGTTTAGGATTAGGGTGAGAATTAGGGATAGGGTTAGGGTTAGGGTTAGGGTTTGAGTTAGGGTTAGTATGAGGGTGAGAGTTAGGGTTAGGATTAGGGTTAGTGTTAGGCAGAGGGTGAAGGTGAGGGTGAGGGTTAGGGTTAGGGTGACCTTTAGGGTTAAGTTTAGGGTGAAAGGTAGGGTTAGTGTTAGGGAGATTGTTAGGGTTAGGGTGAGGGTTTGGTTTAGTTTGAGGGTTAGGATGAAGGTGAGTTTGAGATTGAGGGTTAGGGTGAGGGTGATGGTGACGGTGAGGGTTAGGATTAGGATTCTGGTTAGGGTTAGCATGAGGGTTAGGGTTAGGTTTAGGGTTAGGGTGAGGGTAAGGTTGAGGGTGAGGGTTAGGGTTATGGTTAGGTTTAGCGTTAGGGTTAGGTTTCAGGTAAGGTTTAGGGTTAGGATGAGGATTAGGTTTAGGTTTAGGGTGAGGGTTAGTGTTAGGGTGAGGGTGAGGGTGAGGGTGAGGGTTAGGTTGAGGGGTAGGGTTAGGGATAGGGTAAAGGTTAGGGTTAGGGTGAGGTTGAGGGTGAGGTTTAGGTTTAGGGTGAGGGTTAGGGTGAGGGTTAGTGTGAGGTTTAGGTTTAGGGTAAGGGTAAGGGTTAGGTTCAGGCTGAGCCTTAGTTTTCGGTTTAGGTTTAGGGATAGGGTGATGTTGAGGGTTAGGGTTCGGGTTAGTGTGAGGATAAGGGTTAGGGTGAGGATTAGGGTGAGGATGAGAGTTAGGGTTAGCATAAGGTTTAGTGCGAGGGTTAGGGTTAGGGTTAGGGTTAGGGTAGGGTAAGGGTTAGGGGTATGGTTAGGTTTAGGTTTAGGGTTAGGTTTCAGGTAAGGTTTATGGTTAGGTTTAGGTTTAGGGTGAGGATTAGGCTTAGGGTTAGGTTTAGGGTGAGGGTTAGTGTTAGGGTTAGGTTGAAGGTGAGGGTTAGGTTGAGGGGCAGGGTTAGGGATAGGGTAAAGGTTTGGTTTAGGGTGAGGGTGAGGGTGAGGTTTAAGTTTAGGGTGAGGGTTAGGGTGTGGGTTAGTGTGAGGTTTAGTTTTAGGGTAAGGGTAAGGGTTAGGTCCAGGGTGAGCGTTAGTTTTAGGTTTAGGTTTAGGGTTAGGGTGATGCTGAAGGTTAGGGTTAGGGTTAGTGTGAGGATAAGGGTTAGGGTGAGGATTTGGGTGAGGATGAGAGTTAGGGTTAGCATAAGGTTTAGGGCGAGGTTTAGGGTTAGGGTTAGGGTTAGGGTTAGGGTAGGGTAAGGGTTAGGGTTAGCATGAGGGTTAAGGTTAGGTTGATGTTTAGGGTGACGGTGAGGGTTAGGGTGAGGGTTAGGTTGAGCGTGAGGGTTAGGGTGAGGGAGAGCGTGAGTGGGAGGGTGACCATGAGGATTAGGGTTAGGGTTAGATTTAGGGTGAGGATAAGAGTTAGGGTACTATTAGGGTTAGGCTGAGGGTGAGGATGAGGGTCAGGGTTAGGGTTTCGGTTAGGTAAGGGTTAGGGTTATGTTTAGGGTGAGTATTATGGTGAGGGTGAGGATTACGGTTAGGTTGAGGGTTAGGCTTAGTGTGAGGGTTACAGTTAGGGTTAGGGTTAATGTGAGGATAAGTGTTAGGATGAGGGTTAGGTTGAGAGTGAGGGTTAGGGTTAGCGTTAGGGTTAGGGTGAAGTTTAGTGTGGGGGTTAGGGTGTGGGTTAGGGTTCGGGTTAGGGTTGGGTGAGGGTTAGGGTGAGCGTAAGTTTTAGGGTGAGGGTTAGGTTGAGAGTGAGGGATAGGGTTATGGTGAGGGTAAGGGTTAGGGTTAGGGTGACTGTGAGGGTGATGTTAAGGGTAAGGGTTAGGGTCCAGGTTAGGGTGAGGGTGAGGGTTAGGGTTAGCATTATGGTTAGGGTTAGGTTTAGGTTGAGTTTTAGGGTTAGGGTTAGGGTTAGGTTTACGGCAAGGGTAAGGGTTAGGATGATAGTTAGGGTGAGAGTGAGGGTTAAGTTTAGGTTTAGGTTTAGGGTGAGTTTGAGGGTGAGGGTTAGGGTTAGGGTTAGGGTGAGTGTTAGGGTGAGGCTTAGGGTGAAGGTTAGGATTAGGGTTAGGCTTTGGGTTAGGGTGAGGGTTAGGGTGAGGGGAGGGGTTAGGGTGAGTGTTAGGGAGAGGCGAGGGATAGGGTTATGGTGAGGGTAAGTGTTAGGCTGAGGCTTAGGTTGAGAGTGAGCATTTGTGTCAGCATCAGGTTAGGGTTGAGGGTGAGGGTTAGAGTTAGGCTGAGGGGTAGTTTAAGGGTTAGGGTTAGGGTTAGGTTTCGGGGGATGTTAAGGGTTAGGGTGAGGGTGAGGTTTAGGGTTAGACTTAGGTTGAGGGTGAGGATTAGGTTTAGGGTAAGTGTGATTGTGAGTGTGAGGGTTAGGTATAGGATTAGGGTTAGGGTTAGGCTGAGGTTGAGGGTATGAGTGAGGGTGAGGGCTAGGGTTAGGAGTAGAGGTAGGGTTAGGTTTATGTTTAGAGTTAGTATTAGGGTTAGGGATAGGATTAGGCTGAAGGTGAGGGTGAGGGTGAGGGTGAAGATGAGGTTTAGGGTTAGATTTAGGATTACAGTTAGGGTTATGTTGAGTGCTAGGATGAGGGTGAGGGTTAGGGTTAGCGTTAGGGTAAGGGTGAGGCTTAGGGTGAGGGTTGAGTGTTAGGGTTAGGCTTAGGTTGAGGGTGACAGTTAGGATTAGGGATAGGGATAGCGTTAGGCTGAGGTTGAGGATCAGGGTGAGGTTTAGTGTTAGGATTACGGTTAGGGTGAGGGCTCGGGTGAGGGTGAGGGTTAGGGTGAAGGTGAGTGTGAGGGTGAGAGTCTTGATTAGGTAATGTTAGGGTTAGGGTGAGGATTAGGTGAGTGTTAGGGTGAGGGTGTGGGTTCGGGTGATGGTGAGGGTTCGGGTTAGCATTAGTGTTATGTTAGGTTTAGGTTGAGTGTTAGGGTTAGGGTTAGGGTGAGGGTATGCGTTAGGGTGAGGGTTACGGTGAGGGTGAGGGATAAGGTTAGTGTTAGGGTTAGGGTGAGCATTTGGATGAGGGTTAGGTTTAGGGTTAGGGTGAGGGACAGGGTTAGGGTTGAGTTAAGGTTAGCGTTAGTGTGAGGTGTAGGGTTAGGGTTAGGGTTAGTGTGAGTATAAAGGATATGGTGAGGGTTAGGGTGAGGGTGAAAAATAGGGTTAGTGTAAGGGTTAGGGTGAGTGTTTGGATGAGGATTAGGTTCAGGTTTAGGGTTAAGGTGAGGGTTAGGATGAGGGTAAGTGTTAGGGTGATGTTTAGGTTGTGGTTGAGTATTAGGGTTAGCATTAGTCTTAGTGTGAGGGTTAGGGTTAGGTATGGCATTAGGCTTAGGGTTAGGGTTAGGGTGAGGGTTAGGATTAGGGTTAAGGTGAGGGTCAGGTTTAGGGTTAGCATTAGGTTTACGGTTATGGTTACTGTGAGGGTTTGGGTGAGGGTTAGGTTTAGGATTAGGTTTAGGGTGAGGCTGAGGTTGAGGATGAGGTTGAGGTTGAGGGTTAGGGTTAGGGTTAGGCTTAAGGTGAGGGCTAGGGTGAGGGCGAAGTTTAGGATGAGGGTTAGGGTGAGGGTGCGGTTTTCGGTTAGTAAAGGGTTAGGGTTAGGTTTAGGGTGAGGATTAGGCTGAGGCTGAGGTTGAAGGTGAGGGTTAGGGTTAAGGTGAAGGTTAGGGTTAGGTTTAGGCTGAGGGTTAGGGTTAGGGTGATTTTTAGGGTGAGTGTGAGGGTGAGGGTTAGGCTGTAGGTGAGGGTTAGGTTTAGGGTGACAGTGAGGGTTAGGTTGAGGGTTAGGGCTAGTGTGAGGGTTAGGATTAGGGTTAGGGTGAGGAAAAGGTTTAGGGTGAGAATGAGGATGAGACTAAGATTTAGGGTTATGTTTAGCATTAAGGGTAGTGTGAGGTATAGGGTTAGAGTTCAGGTGTTGGTTAGGTTGAGGGTGAGGGTTAGAGTTAGGGTTAGTGTGAGGTTTAGGGTTGGGGTGAGTGTTAGTGTTATGGTTAGGGTGAGGGTGAGGGTGAGGGTTTGGTTTCGCGTGAGGGTTAGGGTGTGGGTTAGGGTTAAGGTTGTGGTGAGGGTAAGGGTTAGGGTGAGATTTAGGATGAGGGTTAGGTTTAGGTTGAAAGTTAGGGTGACGTTGAGGGTTAGGGTGACAGTGAGGGTTAGGTTCAGGGTTAGGCTTAGGGTGAGGGTTAAAGTGAGAGTTAGGGTTAGGGTTAGTTTTAGGGTTAGTGTGAGAATTAGGGTTAGTTTTAAGTTTATAGTGAGGGTAAGGGTTAAGGTGAGGTTTAGGCTGATGGGTAGGTTTAGGGTAAGGGTGAGGGAGAGGGTGAGGGTAAAGACTAGAGTGAGGGTTAGGGTGAGGTTGATGGTTAGGTTTAGCATTAGGTTTAGGGTTTGGGTTAGGGTGAGGGGTAGGGTTAGGGTTAGGGTGAGGATGATGTTTAGGGTTAGCATTAGGTTTAGGGTTAGCTTGAGGGTGAGGGTTAGGGTTAGGTTTAGGGTGAGTGTTAGGTTCAGGTTTAGGGTCAGGGGTAGAGTGAGGGTTAAAGTTAAGTTGTGGGTTCCAATTAGGGTGAGAGTGAGGCTAAGGATTCTGGTGAGGTTTAGGGTGTGTGTGAGGGTTAGGGTTTGAATTAGAGTTAGGGTTAGGGTGAAGGTGAGGGTGAGGGTTAGGGTTAGGGATAGGGTTAGAGTGAGGGTCAGGGTGAGGGTGAGGGTCAGGTTTAGGGTTAGGATTAGTGTAAGGTTGAGGGCGAGGTAAGGGTGAAGGTTAGGGTTTGGTTTAGGGTGAGGGTAAGTGTTAGGGTGACGTTTAGGGTTAGGGTTGGGATGAGGTTGAGGGTTAGGTTTAGTGTGAGGTTGTGGGGTAGGGTTAGGGTAAGGTTAAGGGTTAGAGTGAGGGTTAGGGTGAGAGTTAGTGTTAGGGTTAGTGTGAGGGTGAGGGTGAGGGTTAGGGTGATGTTTAGGCTGACAGTGAGGGTTAGGGTGAGGGTTAGTTTTAGGTTTAGTGTTAGCGTTACAGTGAGGGTTAGGGTAATGGTTAGGATTAAGGTGAGGGTTAAAGTGAGGGTGAGGGTTAGGGTTAGGTTTAAGGTGTGGGTTATGGTTAAGGTTAGGATTAGGGTGAGGTTTAGGGTGAGGGGTTGGGTCAGGGTTAGTGTGAGGTTTAGGGTTAGTGTGAGGTTTTGGGTTAGTGTGAGGATAAGGGTTAGAGTGAGGGATAGGGTTATTGTTAGGGTTAGGGTGAGGGTAAGTCATAGGATTGGGTTTAAGTTAAGAGTGCTTGTGAGGGTGATGGTTAGTGTTAGGTTGATGGTGAAGGTGAGGTTTTGGTTTAGGATTAGGGTTAGGGTTAGTTTTAGGGTGAGGGTGAGGTTTAGGTTTAGGATCAGGGTTAGGGTTAGGATAAGGTGAGGGTGAGGGTGAGGGTGAGGGTTAGGGAGAGGATTAGGTTTAGGTTTAGGGTTAGGGTGAGAGTGAGGGTTAGGTTGAGGTGAGCGTTCAGGTTTGGGTGAGGGTGAGGGTTAGGGTTAGAGTTAGGATGAGTGTTAGGGTTAATGTGAGATGTAGGGTTAGGGTTAGGGTGAGGGTGAGGTTTAGGTTTAGTGTGAGGGTTAGGGTTAGTGTTAGGGGTAGGGTAAGGTTAAGGGTTAGGGTGAGGTTTAGCGTGAGGGAGAGGCTTATGATTAGGGTTAAGGTGAGGGTTAGGATGAGGGTGAGGTTTAGGGTGAGGTTGAAGGTTAGGGTGAGGGTGAGGTTTAGGGTTACGGTTAGGTTTAGGGTGTGGGTTAGGTTTAGTGTTAGGGTTAAGCTAATGGTTAGGTTTGGGGTTAGGGTAAGGGTGAGGGTGACGGTGAGTGTTAGGATTAGGTTTAGGGTGAGTGTGAGGGTTAGGTTTAGGATTAGTGTTAGTATGATGGTGATGGTGAAGTTTACAGTTAGTGTTAGCTTTGGGGCAAGGGTGAGGGTGAGGGGGGAGTTTAGGGTGTGGGTGACGGTTAGGTTTAGGGTGAGGTTTAGGGTGATGGTGAGGGTTAGGTGAGGGTGAGATGTAGGCTTAATGTTAGAGTTAGGCTGAGGGTTAAGATCAGGGTCAGGATTAAGGTGAGGGTTAAGGTGAAGGTTAGGTTTAGGGTTAGGTTTAGGGTTAGTGTGAGGATTAGGTTTAGGGTGAGGGTAAGCTTTAGGGTGAGGGTTAGACTGAGGGTGAAGGATAGGTTTAGTGTTAGTGTTAGGGTGAGCATTTGGGTGAGGGTTAGGTTCAGGGTTAGGGTTAGGGTGTTAAGGTGAGGGCAAGTGTTAGGGTTAGGTTTATGTGGACGGTGAGGGGTAGGGTTATGGTGAGGTGAGGGTGAGGGTGAGGGTGAGGGTTAGGGTTAGGGTAGGTTGAGGGGAAGGTATAGGTTGAGGGTAAGTACTAGGGTTAGGCTGAGGGTGAGGGTGTGGTTGAGGTTTAGGGTTAGGGTTAGGGTTAGTGTGAGGGTTAGTGTTAGTGTTAGGGTTAGGGTTAGTGTGAGGGTAAGTGTTAGGGTGAGGGTTTGGGTTAGGGTGAGTGTTATGGTTAGGGTGAGGGTTAGGGTTAGGTTTATTTTTAGGGTTAGTGTTACGGTAACGGTGAGGGTGAGGTTTAATGTTAGGGTTAGGATGAGATTTAGGTTTAGGGTTAGGATGAGCGTTAGGCTGAGGGTTAGGGTTAGGGTTAATTGTGTGGGTTAGGGTTAAGGTTAGGGTGAGGGTGAGGGTTCGGGTTAGGGTTAGATTGAAGTTAGGTTTAGGGTTAGAGTTAGGGTGAGCATGAGGGCTAGGGTGAGGCGTAGGGTTAGGGTTAGGGTGAGGGTGAGGGTTACGGTTAGGGTAAGGTAAGGGTGAAGATGAGGGTGATTGTTAGGGTTAGGTTTAGGGTGAGGGTGACCATTAGATTTAGGATGAGGGTTAGGGTGAGTGTGAGGGTGAGGGTTAGGTTTAGGATTAGGGTTAGGGTTAGGCTTAGGGTGAGGGTCACGGTGAGGGTGAGGTTGACGGTAAGGGTGAGGGTAAGGGTTAGGGTTACGGTCAGGGTGAGGGTGAGGGTTAGGGTAAGGGTTAGGGTTATGGTAAGGTTGAGGGTGAGGGTTAGGGTTAAGGTGAGTGTGAGGTTAGGGTTAGAGTTAGGGTTAGCATGAGGGTTTTGGTTAGGGTTAGGGTTAGGGTGATGGTGAGGGTTAGGGTGAGTGTGAGGTTGAGCTGGAGGGTGAGGGTTAGGGTTAGGGTGTGGTTTAGGGTTAGGGTTAAGGTGAGGGTAGGGTTAAGGTGAGTGTGAGGGTTAGGTTTAGAGTTAGGTTTAGCATGAGGGTTATGGTTAGGGTTAGGTTTAGGGTGATGGTGAGGTTGAGGGTGAGGTTGAGGGTGAGGGTGAGGACGAGGGTTAGAGTGAGGGTGAGCGTTAGGGTGAGAGTGTGGGATCCGGTGAGGGTGAGGGGGAGGGTTATGGTTAGGGTTCGGGTTAGAGTTAGGGTGAGGGTGTGGATGAGGGTTAGGTTTAGGATTAGGATTAGCTTTAGGGTTAGGCTGAGGGTGAGTGTTAGGGTGAGGTTAGGGTTTGGGTTAAGGGGAGGGTTAGGTTAATGTTAGGGTTAGGGTTAGGGTGAGGGATAGGGTTAGGGTTAGGGTTAGGATAAGGGTTAGGCTGTGGGGTAGGCTTAGGGTTAGGGTGAGGCTTAGGTTTAGTGTGAGTTTTAGGGTTAAGTTTAGGTTCATGATTAGGTTTATGGTGAGGAGAAGGGTTAGGGTGAGGGTTAAGATGAGGGTGAGGTTTAGGGTTTGGGATAGGGTTAGGGTAATTTTAGGGTGAGGGCTAGAGTGGGTGTGAGGGTTAGGGTTAGGGTTAGGTATAGGGTGAGGATTAGGTTTAGGGTTAGGGTTAGGGTTCGGGTGAGTCTTAGACTGAGGGGTAGGGTTATGGATAGGGTGAGGGTTAGGTTTAGTGTGAGGGTTAGGGTGTGGGGTAGGGTTAGGGTTAGGCTGAGGTTTAGGCTGATGGCTAGGGTTACAGTTAGGGTGAGGGTTAAGTTTATTGGGAGTTTTAGGGTTAGGTTTAGGGTTAGGGTTAGGGTTCGGTTGAGGGTGAGGGTTAGGGTTAGTGTGAGGTTTAGGGTTAGGGTTAGGGTGTTTGTGAGGGTTAGGTTGAGGCTTAGGATTAGCCTGAGTTTGAGGGTGTTGGTTAGGGTTAGGCTTAGTGTTAGGGTGACATTTAGGGTTTGTGTTAGTGTTAGAGTTAGGGTTAGGGTGAGGTTGAGGTTTAGGTTTAGAGTTAGGGTTAGGGTGAGGTTTAGGTTGAGAGTTAGGGTAAGGGTTAGTTTTAGGTTTAGGGTTAGAGTGAGAGTTAGGGGGAGGGTTAGGGTTAGTGTTAGGGATAGGATTTGGGTTAGAGTGAGGGTGAGTGTGTGTGTTAGGTTTAGTTTAGGGTTAGGCTTAAGGTGAAGCTGAGGGTGACATTGAGGTTGACGGTTAGGGTTAGCAGGACGTTTAGGATTAGGGTTAGGGTTAGGATTAGAGTTAGAGTAAGGGCTAGGGTGAGTGTGAAGGTGAGGTTTAAGGTTAGGGTGAGGGTTAGGGTGAGGTTTAGTGTTAGGGTTATGGTTAGAGTTACGGTCACGGTGAGGATGAGGTTTTGGGGTACAGTTAGGGTTAGGTTGCGGGTTAGCTTAGGGGTGAAGGTAAGGGTAAAATTGAGGGTTAGGCTGAGGGTGATGGTTACAGTAAGGTTTAGGGTTAGGGTTAGGGTGAGGGTTAGTGTTAGCTTTAGGGTGAGGCTGAGGGTTAGATTGAGGATTAGTGTTAGGGTTAGTGTGAGGTTTAGGGTGCGGATGAGGGTTAGGGTTAGGGTGAGGGCTAGGAAGAGGGTGAGGTTTAATGTTAGTGTTAGGGTGAGATTTAGATTTAGGGTGATGGTTAGGGTTAGTGTGAGGGTCAGTGTTAGGGTTAGAATTAGTGTTAGGTTGAAGGTAAGTGTTAGGGTGAGGGTTAGGGTTAAGGTGAGTGTTATGGTTAGGGTGAGGATTAGGATTGTTTTTAGCATTAGGGTTAGGGTTACGGTTATGGTGAGCGTGAGGGTGAGGCTTAGGTTTAGGACTAGGATGAGGTTTAGTTATAAGGTTAGGGTTAGGGTTGGGGTCAGGGTGAGGCTTAGTGTTAGAGTTAGGGTTAGGATGAGGCTGAGGGTGAGAGTTAGGTTTAGGATTAATTTTAGGGTTAGGCTTAAGGTGTGGGTTAGGTTGAGGGTGAGGGTTAGAGTTAGGGTTAGGAGTAGGATAAGGGTTAGGGTTTGGGAGAGTTTGAGGGGTAGGTTTAGGGTTAGGGATAGGCTTAGGTGTAGGCTGCGGTTAAGGGTGAGGTTTAGGGTTAGGGTGAGGGTTAGGGTTAGGGTTAGGATTACGAATAGGGTTAGGGTTAGGGTGAGTGTAAGGATTAGGGTTAGGTTTAGGGTTAGGCTTAGGGTTAGGCTGAGGATGAGTGTGAGGGTGAGGGTTAGGGTTAGGGAGAGGGTTAGGTTTAGGGTTATGGGGAGGGTTAGGATGAGGGTTAGGGTTAGGATTATTGTTAGAGTGAGGGCTAGGAAGAGGTTGAGGTTTAGGGTTAGGGTTAGTGTGAGGTTTAGGGTTCGGTTTAGGGTTAGGGTTAGGGTGAGTGTGAGGTATAGGGTTAGAGTTAGGGGTAAGCTGAGGCAGAGTGTGAGGCTTAGGGTTTGGGTTAGGATTAGGATTATGGTAAGGGTTAAGGTGAGGGTGAGTGAGAGTGTTAGGTTAGGTTTAGGTTTAGGTTAAGGGTTAGGCTAAGGATGAGGTTGAAGGTGAGGCTTAGGGTTAGGGTAAGGTTTAGGGTAAGGGTTATGGGGAGGGTTAGGATGAGGGTTAGGGTTAGGATTAGGGTTAGGGTGATAGTGAGGGTGAGGGTTAGGCTTGGTGTTAGGGTGAGCGTTAGGATGAAATTTAGGATTAGGGTTAGGGTGAGGGTTAGGGTTAGGGTGAAGGTTAGGGTGAGGGTGAGGATTAGCTTTAGGGTTAGGACTAGGATTAGAGTAAGAGTTAGGGTGAGTTTGAGGGTTAGGGTTAGGGTTAGGTTTAGGCTTAGGGTTAAGCTGAGGCTGAGGGTGAGGGTGAGGGTTAGGGGTAGGGTTAGGGTGGTGTTTAGGGATAGGGTTATTGTTAGGTTGGGGATCAGTGTGAGTGTTATGGTTAGGGTGAGTATTACGGTTATGATGAGGGTGAGGGTGAGTGTGATGGTTAGGGTTAGGGTGAGAGTTAGGGTTCGGTTAAGTTTAGGGTGAAGGTGAGGGTTAGGGTTAGGGTGAGTGTCAGTTTTAGGGTTAGGTTTAGGGTTAGGGTTAGGGTAAGAATGAGGGTTAGTGTTAGGGTTCAAGTGAGGGTTAGGGTGAGGATTAGGGTTGCGATTAGGGTTAGGGTGAGGGCTAGGGTGAGCGTGTGGATTAGGGTTTGTTTTAGGGTAAGGTTTAGGGTTAGGGTTGGGGTTAGGGTGAGGGTTAGGATGAGGGTTAGGGTTACGGTGAGGGTGAGGGTTAGGGTTAGGGTGAGGTTTAGGGTTAGGATTAGGGTTAGGGTGAGGTTGAGTGTTAGCATTAGGGTTAGGGTTAGGTTTAGGGTTAGGTTTAGGGTTAGGATTAGTGTTATTGTTAGGGTTAGGGTTAGAGTTATGGTGAGGGTGAGAGTTAGGGTGAGGGTGAGGTTTATGTTTAGATTTAGGTTCAGTTGGAGGGTTGGTTCGAGGGTTAGGGTTAGGGTTAGTGATAGGGTTAAGGTTAGGGTGAGGGTTAGGTTGAGGTTTAGGGTTAAGGTTAGGTTTAGGTTTAGGATTAGGGTTAGGGTGAGGGTGAGTGTGAGGTTCAGGGTTAGGGTTATGGTTAGGCTTAGGGTTAGGCTGAGGTTTAGGGTGGGGGTGAGGATTAGGGTTAGGGTGATGGTTAGAGTTAGGGTTATGGTGAAGGTTAGTGTTAGGATTAGGGTTAGAGTTAGGGTTAGGTTGAGGATGAGGTTTAGGGGTAGAGTTAGGGTTAGGGTGAGGGTTAGCGTTAGAGTGAAGGTTAGGGTGGCGTTGACAGTAAGGATAAAGGTGAGGGTTAGGCTGAGGGTGAGGGTTACAATAAGGGTGAGGGTTAGGGTTAGGGTGAGGGTTAGTGTGAAGATTCAGGTGAGGGTGAGGTTTAGATTGAGGATTAGTGTTAGGGTTATTGTGAAGTTTAGGGTGAGGATGAGGGTTAGGGTTAGGGTGAGGGCTAGGGAGAAGGTGAGGTTTAGGGTTAGTGTTAGGGTGAGGTTTAGGGTTAGGATGAATGTTAGGGTTAGTGTGAGGATTAGAGTTAGGGTTAGGGTTAGTGTTAGGGTGATGGTAAATGTTAGGGTGAGAGTTAGGGTTAGGGTGAGTTTTAGGGTTAGGGTGAGGGTTAGGGTTAGGGTTAGGATTATTGTTAGCATTAGGGTTAGGGTTTCAGTTATGGTGTTGGTGAGGGTTAGATTTAGGGCTAGGATGAGGTTTAGGGATAGGGTTATGGTTAGGGTTAGGGTCAGGTTGAAGTTTAGTGTTACAGTTATGTTTAGGGTGAGTCTCAGGGTGAGGGTTAGGTTTAGGATTAATGTTAGGGTTAGGCTTAAATGAGGGTTAGGTTGAGGGTGATGGTTAGAGTTAGGGTTACGAGTAGGATTAGGGTTAGGGTTAGGGTGAGTGTGAAGGTTAGGTTTAGGGTTAGGGATAGGCTTAGGTTTAGGCTGAGGTTGAGGGTAAGGGTTAGGGTTAGGGTTAGGGTTAGGGTGAGTGTGAGGGTTATTGTTAGGATTAGGGTTAGGGTGAGGGTTAATGTGTGTGTTATTGTTAGGTCTAGGGTTAGGCTTATGGTTACGCTGAGGGTGAGGTTGACGGTGAGGGTTAGCGTTAAGGTGAGGGTTAGGGTAGGGTTAGGGGGAGGGTTAGGAAGAGGGTTAGGGTTAGGGCTAGGGTTGGGTGAGGGCTAGGCTCAGGGTGAGGTTTAGTGTTATGTTTAGGTTGAGGGTGAGGGTTAGGGTAAGTGTGAGAGTTAGGGTTCTCGTTAAGTTTAGGGTTAGGTTGAGGGTTAGGGTAAGGTTTAGGGTGAGGGTCAGGTTTAGGTTTAGGTTGAGGGTGAGGTTTCGGGTTTAGGGTTAGGGTGAGGGTGAGAGTGAGGTTTACGTTTAGTGTTAGGGTGAGAGTTAGTATGAGGGTTAAAGTTAGGGTTAGGGTGAGAATTACTTTTCGGTTATGTTTAGGGTTAGGGTGAGGGTTAGGGTTAGCGTTAGGGTTAGGGTTCGGTTGAGGGCTAGGGTTAGGTTTAGGGTTAGTGTTAGGGTTAGGGTTAGGGTCACATTGAGGTTTAGGATTAGGGTTAGGGTTAGGGTTAGACTTAGGGTTATACTGACGGTGAGGGTGGGTGTGAGGATAAGAGTTCGGGTTAGGGTTACGGTTATTGTTATTGTTATGGTTACTGTTAAGTTTGCGGTGAGGGTGAGGCTGAGGGTGTGGGTGACGGTGAGGGTTATTGTTAGGGTGAGGTTTAGGGTGAGGATGAGGTTTAGGGTTAGAGTTAGGGTTAGGGTGAGGTTTAGGTTGAGGTTTAGGGTTAGGGTTAGTGTTAGGGTTAGGGTTAGAGTGAGAGTTATGGGGAGGTTTAGGGTTAGGGTTAGGGTGAGGGATAGGATTAGGTTCACGGTGCGGATGAGTGTGTTTGTTAGCTTAGGTTTAGTGTTAGGCTTAGGCTTAGGCTGAAGGTGAGGTTGAGGGTCAGGGTTAGGGTTCGGGTTAGGGTGAGGTTTAGGGTTAGGGATAGGGGTAGTTTGAGGTTTAGGATAAGGTTTAGGGTTAGGATTTGGGTAAGGCTGAGAGCTAGGCTTACATTGAGGGTTAGGATTAGGATTAGGGTTAGGGTTAGACTTAGGGTTAGGCTGAGGTTGAGGGTGTGTGTGATGATTAGAGTTAGGGTTAGGGTTAGGCTTAGGGTTAGGGTTATTGTTAGAGTTATGGTTAGGGTTAAGTTTGGGTGAGGGTGAGGCTGTGGGTGAGGGTTATGTTTATGATTAGGGTTAGGGTTACGGTTAGGGTTAGGGTTATTATTATTGTTAGGGTTAGAGTTAGATTTACGGTGAGGGTGAGGATGCGGGTGAGGTTTAGGTTTAGGGTTAGTGTGGGGTTTACCGTTAGGGTTAGGATTAGGGTTCAGGTGAGGTTTATGTTTAGAGTTAGATTTAGGGTTAGTGTTAGTGTGAGGGTTAGTGTTATCGTTAGTGTTAGTGTAACAGTGCCATTAAGACGTAGGTTGAGGTTTTGGGTTAGGGTGAGTGTTATGTTTACGGTGAGGGTGAGGTTTAGGGTTAGGGTTAGGGTGAGGTTTAGGGTGAGGGTTTGGTTTAGGGTTAGAGTTAGGGTTAGGGTAAGGGTTAGGTTGAGGGTTAGGGTTAGGGTTAGTGTTAGTGTTAGGGTTAGGGTGAGAGTTAGGGCGAGGTTTAGGGTTAGTGTTAGCCTGAAGGTTAGGATTAGTGTTAGCATGAGGGTGAGTGTGTGTGTTAGCGTTAGGTTTAGGGTTAGGCTTAGGGTTAGGGTTAGGGTGAGGGTGAGGTTTAGGGTTAAAGTTAGTGTTAGGGGGAGGGTCAGTGTGAGGTTTATGGTTAGGGTTAGTTTTAGTGTTAAGGGGAGGGTGAGGTATAGGTTGAGGTTTAGGGATAGGATTAGGTTTAGTATTAGGGTTAGGGTGAGGGTGAGTGTGAAGGTTAGGGTGAGCGTTAGGCTTAGGCTTAGGTTTAGGCTGAGTGTGAGGGTGGGGGTGAGGATTAGGGTTTGGGTGATGGTTCGGGTAAGGTTAATGTTATTGTTAGGATTAGGTTTAGAGTTACGGTGAGGGTGACGTTGCAGGTGAGGTTTAGGGTTAAGGTTAGGTTGGGGTTTCGGGTTAGGTTAGGGTTAGTGTGAGGGTGAGGTTTAGGTTTAGATATAGGGATAGGGGGAGGGTTAGGGGGAGGGTTAGGCATAGGGTTAGTGTTCGGGTTAGGGTGAGGGTGAGGGTTAGGTTGAGGTTTAGGGTTATAGTGAGGGTTAGGGTTAGTGTGAGGGTTAGTGTTAGGGTTAGGGTTAGTGTTAGGGTGAGGGTAAGTTTTAGGGTGAGGGTTTTGTTTAGGGTGAGGGTTATGGTTTGGGTGAGGGATAGGATTAGGGTTAGGGTTATTATTGGGGTTAGAGTTAAGGTTTTGGTTATGGTGAGGGTGAGGGTGAGGTTTAGGTTTTGTGTTAGGGTTAGAGTGAGGGTTAGGATGAGGGTGAGGTTTACGGTTGGATTTAGGGTTAGGGTGCAGATTTGGGTGAGGTTTAGGTTTAGGGTTAGTGTTAGGGTTAGGGTTAGGGTGAAAGGTGAAGGATTAGGGTTAGGTTAAGGTTAGGGTTAGGTTTAGGGTTTCGGTTACAGTGAGTGTGATGGTTAGGATTAGGGTTAGGTTGAGGGTGAGGTTTAGGGTTAGAATCAGGGTTAGGCTGAGGCTGAGGGTGAGGGTGAGGCTGAGGTTTAGGGTTCGGGTTATGATGAGGTTTAGGGTTAGGTTTAGGTTGAGTGTGAGGGTTATGGTTAGGGTTAGGGTTAGCCTTAAGTTTAGGCTGAGGGTTTGGGTGAGGATGAGGGTTAGGGTTAGTTTGAGGGTTAGGGTTAGGGTGAGGTTTAGTGTTAGGGTTAGGGTAAGAGTTATGGTTAGTGTGAGGGTGAGATTTAGAGGTAGAGTTAGTTTTAGGCTGTGAGTTAGTTTGAGTGTTCGGGTTAGGGTTAGAGTTAGGGTAGGGGTAACGGTAAGGGTAAACGTGAGGGTTAGGCTGAAGGTGATGGTTACGGGAAGGTTGAGGGTTAGGGTTAGGGTGAGTGTTAGGGTTAGGGTTAAGGTGAGAGTTAGGGTTCGGGTTAAGTTTAGGGTTAGGGTGAGGATTAGAGTAAGGGTTATGATGAGGGTGAGGGTTAGGATTAGGTTGAGGGTTATGGTTAGGTTGAGGGGTAGGGTTAGGGTTAGGGTTATTGTTAATGTTAGGCTTAGGGTTACCGTTACGGTGAGGGTGAGGGTGAGGGTGAGGTTAAGGTTTAGGATTAGGATGAAGTTTAGGTTTAGAGTAAGGGTTGAGTTTGGGTTAGTGTGAGAGTGAGGTTTAGGGATAGAGTTAGGGTTAGTGTTATTGTTAGGGTTAGGGTTAGGGTGAGGGTTTGGGTTAGAGTTAGGCTTAGGCTTAGCATGAGGGTGAGGGTTAGGGTTAGGGTTAGGGTGAGGGTTAGGGTTAGGGTTAGGGTGAGGGTTAGGATGAGGTTTAGGTTTAGGATTAGTGTTAGAGTGAGGACTAGAGTGAGGGTTAGGGTGAGGGTTAGTTTTAGGGATAGGGTTAGGTTTAGAATTAGGGTTCGGTTGCGGGTCAGTGTCAGAGTCATGGTTAGGGTTAGGCTTAGGGTTAGAGTGAGGGTTAGGGTTAGGGTTTTGGTTAGGGTGAGGGTGAGGCTGAGGATTAGGGTTAGGTTTAGGGTTAGGGTTAGAGTTAGGGTTAGGGTTAGAGTTAGGGTTAGGGTTAGGGTTAGTCTTAGGATTAGGCTGAGGCTGAGGGTGGGGTTGAGGATTAGGGTTAGGTTTAGTATTAGGGTTATTGTTAGTGTTAGGTTTAGAGTTAAGTTTGCACTGAGGGTGAGGTTGAAGTTGAGGGTTATGGTTATGGTTATGATTAGAGTTAGTGTTATTTTTAGGGTTAGGGTTAGATTTACGGTGAGATTGAGGGTTGGGGTGAGGGTTAGGGTTAGGGTGAAGTTTAGGCTGAGGTTTAGGGTTAGGGTTAGGGTGAAGGTGAGGTTTAGGGTTAGAGTTAGTGTCATGGGGATGGTTACGTTGAGGTTTAGGGATAGGGTTAGATTTAGTATTAGGGGTATGGTGAGGGTGAGTGTGACAGTTAGGGTGGGGGTTAGGCATAGGTTTAGGGTTAGGCTGAGGGTGAGGGTGGAGGTGAGGATTAGGGTTAGGGTGATGGTTTGGTTTAGGGTTACTGTTATTATTACGGTTAGGCTTAGAGTTTTTTGTGAGAGGGGAGGTTCTGGTGAGGGTTAGGGTTAGGTTTAGGGTGGGGTTTAGGGTTAGGGTTAGGGTTAGTGTGAGGGTGAGGTTTAGGGTTAGAAATAGGGTTATGTGGAGGGTTAGGATGAGGGTTAGTGATAAAGTTAGTGTTAGAGTTAGGGTGAGGCTGAGGGTTAGTTTGAGGTTTAGGGTTATGGTTTTGGTTAGGTTTACTGTGAGGGTTAGTGTTAGGGTTAGGGTTAGTGTGAGGGTGAGGGTAAATTTTAGGGTTAATGTTTGGGTTAGGGTGAGTGTTTGGATTAGGGTGAGGGTTAGGATTAGTGTTAGGGTTATTGTTAGGGTTAGGTTTAGGCTTTTGGTTTCCGTGAGGTTGAGGGTGAGGTTTAGGATTAGGGTTAGGATGAAGTTTAGGGTTAGGGTTAATGTTAGGGTTAGGGTTTGGGTGAGAGTTAGGTGAAGAGTTAGGGTTAGCGTTAGGCTTAAGGTTAGAGTTAGGTTTAGGTTTTCGGTTATGGTGAGGGTGAGTTTCAGTGTTAGGGTTAGGGTGAGTGTGAGGATTAGGGTTAGAATTAGGGTTAGAGTGAGGATGAGCGGGAGGGTGAGGGTTAGGGTTAGGGTTAGGATTAGGATTAGGGTTAGGGTTAGGGTGAGTGTGAGGGTTATGGTTAGGGTTAGGGTTAGCCTTAGGTTTAGGCTGAAGGTTTGCTTGAGGGTGAGGGTTATGTTTAGTTTGAGGGGTAGGGTTAGGGTCAGGGTGAGTTTTAGTGTTAGGGTTATGGTTAGAGTTATGATTAGGGTGAGGGTGAGGTTTAGAGTAGAGTTAGTTTGAGGGTGAGGGTTATGGTGAGTGTGAGGCTATGGTGAGGGTTAGGGTAGGGGTGAAGGTAAGGGTAAACGTGAGGGTTAGGCTGAGGGTGAGGGTTACGGTAAGGTTGAGGGTTACGGTTAGGGTGACCGCTAGGGTTAGGGTTAGTGTGCGAGTTAGGGTACAGGTTAAGCGTAGGGTTAGGATGAGGGTTAGGGTAAGGGTTACGGTGAGGGTGAGGGTTAGGTTTAGGTTGATGGCTAGGTTGAGGTTGAGGGTTAGGGTTAGGGATAGGGTGAGCGCTAGGGTGAGGGTTAGGGTGAGGGTTACGGTTAGGGTGAGGGTTAGGTTTAGGATTATTGTTAGTTTGAGGGTGAGTGTGAGGGTTAGGGTTAGGGTTAGGGTTAGGCTTAGAATTAGGGTGAGGATTAGGGGTAGGGTTTGGGGGTAGGGTTTGGGTTAGGGTGAGGCTGAGGCTGAGGATTAGGGTTAGGTTTAGGGTTAGGGTTATGCTTAGGGTTAGGCTGAGGGTGAGTGTGGTGGTTAGGATTAGAATTAGGGTTAGGTTAGGCTTAGGTTTAGGGTTATTTTTAGTGTTATGCTTCAGGTTAAGTTTGCAGTGAGGGTGAGGCTGAGGGTGAGGTTTATGGTTAGAGTTACGGTTAGGGTTAGGGTTAGGGTTACTGTTATTGTTAGGTTTAGGGTTAGAGTTACGGTGAGGTTGAGTGTGAGGGTGATGTTAGGGTTAGGGTGAGGTTTAGGGTTCGCGTTTCGGTTAGGGTTAGGGTGACGGTGATATTTAGGTTTAGAGTTAGAGTTACGCGGAAGGTTAGGGTGAGGTTAGGTTTATGGTTAGGATTAGGGATAGAATGAGGATTAGTGTTAGGGTTAGGGTGAGGTGAGGGTTAGGTTGAGGTTTAGGGTTAGGGTTAGGTTTACTATTAGGGTTAGGGTGAGGTTTAGGGTGAGGGTTAGGCTGAGGGTTAGGCTTAGGCTAATGGTTCGACTGAGGGTGATGGTGGGGGTTAGGATTAGGGTTAGGGTGATGGTTTGGGTTAGGGTTAGGGGGAGTTTTAGGGTGAGGGTTAGGGTTAGGTTTAGGGTTAGGGTTAGGGTAAGGATGAGGGTTAGGGTTCAGGTTAGGGTTAGGGTTAGGGTAAGGGTGAGGTTTATGATTAGGGTTAGGGTTAGGGTTAGATTTATGGTCAGGGTGACGGTGCGGATGAGTGTGAGTTTTAGGTTTAGGCTTACGGTTAGGCTTAGGGTTAGTCTAAGGGTGAGGGTGAGGTTTAGGGATAGGGTGAGTGTTATGTGGGGGTTAGGATGAGGGTTAGTGTTAGGATTAGGGTTAGGGTGATTGCTAGGGTGAGGGTGAGGTTTAGGGTTAGGTTAGGGTGAGATTTATGGTTAGGGGTAGGGTTAGGTTGACGTTGAGGTTTAGGGTTAGAGTTAGGATTAAGGTGAGGCTGAGGGTGAGGGTTAGAGTTAGGGTTAGGATTAGGATTAGGGTAAGGGTTAGGGTGAGTGTGAGTGAAAGAGTTAGGGTTAGGATTAGGCTTAGGGTTACACTGAGGGTAAGGGTGAGGGTTAGGGTTAGGGTGAGAGTTAGGGTTCAGGTTAAGTTTAGGTTTAGGTTTGAGGGTTAGGGTTAGCTTTAGGTTGAGTGTGAGGTTTAGAGTTAGGTTGAGGGTTAGGGTTAGGGTTAGTGTTGGGGTGAGGGTTAGGATTAGTGTTAGGGTGAGTTTTAGGGTTAGGGTTAGAGTTAGAGTGAGGTTAGGATGAGGGGAAGGTTTACGGTAATGGTGAGGGTTAGGGTTAGGGTGAGGGTTAGGGTTAGGTTTATGGTTAGGGTGAGGTTGAGTGTTAGGATTAGGGTTAGGGTTAGGGTTATTTTTAGGGTTACGGTTACGGTGAGGGTGAGAGTGAGGGTTAGTGTTAAGGTTAGGTTCAGGTTTTTAGTGTTAGGGTTAGGGTTAGATTTAGGGTTAGGGTGAGGTTAGGTTTAGGGTTAGTGTGAGGGTTAATGTTTGGGTTATGGTGTGCGTTACGGTGAGGGTTGTGGTTAGGGTTTGTGTTAGGATAAGGGTTAGGGTTACAGTAATGGTGAGGTTTAGGGTGAGTGTGAGGGTTAGGATTAGGATTAGGGTTTGGGTGAGTTTCAGGGTTAGGATAAGGGTTAGGGTTAGGGTTATTTTTAGGGTTAAGGTTATGGTGAGGTTGCTGGTGAGGATTAGGGTTATGGGTACGTTGAAATTTTTAGTGTTAGGGTTAGGGTTAGAGTTAGGGTTAGTGTGAGGTTAGGGTTAGGGTTAGTGTGAGGCTTAGTGTTTTGGTTAGGGTATGGGTTACGGTGATGGTTGTGGTTTGGGTGAGGTTTAGGATTAGGGTTAGGGTTATTGTTAGGGTTAGGTTTAGGGTTACGGTTACAGTGAGGGTGAGGTTTAGGGTTAGGTTTAGTGTTAGAGTTAGGGTTATGGTGAGGGTTAGGGTGAGGGTGAGGGTGAGGCTTAGTGTTAGAATTAAGATTATGGTAAGGGTTAGGGTGAGTGTGAGGGTTAGATTTAGGGTTAGCCTTAGGGTTAGGCTGAGCATGAGGTTGAGGGTGAGGGTTATTGTTAGGGACATGGTGAGATTTAGTGTTAGGGTTAGGGTTAGAATTAGGGTTAGGTTGAGGGTGAGGTATAGGGGTAGGGTTAGGGTCAGGGTGAAATTTAGGGTTAGGGTGAGGGTTAGCGTGGGGGTGACGGTAATGGTAAAGGTGAGGTTTGGGCTGAGTGTGAGGGTTATGATAAGGGTGAGGGTTAGGTTTAGGGTGAGGGTTAGGGTTAGGATTAGGGTGAGGGTGAGGGTTAGATTGAGGATTAGTGTTAGGGTTAGTGTGAGGTTTGGGGTGAGAATGAGGTTTAGGTTTAGGTTTAGGGGTAGGATTAATATTAGGTTTAGGCTTAAGTTGAGGGTTAGGGTAAGGGTGAGGGTAAGGCTTAGTGTTAGGATTAGGATTAGGGTAAGGGTTAGGGTGAGTGTGAGGGTGATGGTTAGGGTTAGGGTGAGAGTTTGGGGTAGGGTTTTTGTGAGAGTTAGGGTTCGGGTTAAGTTTAGGGTTTGGGTGAGGGTTAGGGTTAGTGTTACAGTGAGGGTGAGGGTTATGGTTAGGTTGAGGGTTAGGGTTAGGCTTAGGATTAGGGTGAGGGTTAGGGTTAGGGTTAGCATGAGGTTTAGACTTAGTGTTAGGGTTAGGGTGAGGTTTAGGATGAGGATTAGGGTTAAGGTGAGGGTGTGAGTTAGGGTTTTTTTGAGGGTTAGTGTTAGGATTAGGGTTACAGTGAGGGTGAGGGTTATTGTTAGGGTTAGCAATAGGGTTATGGTTACTGTGAGGGTGAGGGTTAGGTTTAGGGTTAGGGTGAGGTTTAGTGTTAGGGTTAGGGTAACAGTTAGGGTTAGGGTGAGGGTGTGGTTCAGGTTTACATTTAGGGTAAGGGTGAGGCTGAGGTTGAGGTTTGGGTTTAGGGTTAGTATTAGAGTTAGGGTTAGGGTGAGGGTTAGGGCGAGGGTGAGGGTGAAGGTGAGGGTGAGGGTTAGGCTTAGGGTTAGGATTAGGATTAGGGTAAGGTTTAGGGTGAGTGTGAGGGTTAGGGTTACACTTAGGCTTAGGCTTAGGGTTAGGCTGAGAGTGAGGGTGAGGGTGAGGGTTAGGGTTGAGGTGAGGGTTAGGGATAGGTTTAGGGTGAGAGTTAGGGTTCAGTTAATTTTAGGGTTAGGTTGAAGGTTAGGGTTAGGATTAGGGTTAGGGTGAGGGCTAGGGTGAGGATGAGTATTAGGGTTAGTGTTAGTGTAAGGTTTAGGCTTAGGGTTAGGGTTTGTGTTAGGGTTAGGATGAGGGTTAGGGTTAAGATTATGGTTGGGGTGAGGGTGAGTGATAGGATTAGGGTTAGGGTTAGGGTTAAGTTTAGGGATAGGATTAATGTTATTGTTAGGGTTAGAGTTATGGTGAGGTTGAGGGTGAGTTTGAGGGTACGTTAGGGTTAGATTTAGGGTTAGTTGAAGGGTTAGTTCGAGGGTTACTGTTAGCGTTAATGTTAGGGTTAAGGTTAAGGTTAGGTTTAGGTTGAGGTTTAGGGTTAGGGTAAGGATTAGGGTTAGTGTGAGGGTGAGTGTGAGGGTTATGGTTAGGGTTAGGCTTAGGCTTAGGATTAGGCTGAGGGTGAGGGTGAGGGTGAGGATCAGGTTTAGGGTGATGGTTATGGTTAGGGTTAGGGTGAGGGTTAGGATGAGGGTTAGGGGTAGGATTAGGGTTAGGGTGAGGGTGAAGTTTAGGGTAAGTGTTAAGCTTTGGCTTAGGGTTAGGCTGAGCCTGAGGTTGAGTGTGAGTGTTAGGGTTAGGTATAGGGTGAGGTTTAGTGTTAGGGTTAGGGTTAGAGTTAGGGTTAGGTTGAGGGTGAGATTTAGGGGTAGGGTTAGGGACAGGGTGAGGCGTAAGGTTAGGATGAGGGTTAGGGTGGGGGTGATGGTAATGCTAAAGTTGAGAGTTAGGATGAGGGTGAGGTTTATGGTAAAGGTGAGGGTTAGGTTTAGGGTGAGGGTTAGGGTTAGAGTGAGGGTGAGGTTTAAATTTAGGATTTGTGTTAGGGTTAGTGTGAGTTTCAGGGTGAGCATGAGGGTTAGGGTTAGGGTGAGGGCGAGGGTGAGGGTTAGAGTGAGGGTTAGATTCAGGATTAGTGTTAGGGTTAGTGTGAGGTTTAGGGTGAGGATGAGGTTTAGGGTTCGGGTTAGGGTTAGGATTAATGTTAGGGTTAGGCTTAAGTTTAGGGTGAGGGTGAGGGTGAGGTTTAGGGTTAGTGTTAGGATTAGGATTAGGGTTAGGGTTAGGGTGAGTGTGAGGTTTAGGGTTAGGTTTAGGGTTAGGCTTAGTGTTTGGCTGAAGGTGAGGGTAAGGGTGAGGGTTATGGTTAGGGTGAGTGTTAGGGTTAGGGTTAGGGTGAGAGTTAGGGTTCAGGTTAAGTTTAGGGTTAGGGTGAGTGTTAGGGTAAGGTTAAATTGAGGGTGAGGGTTAGGGTTAGGTTGAGGGTTAGGGTTAGGTTTAGTTTTAGGGTTAGGGTGAGGGTGAGGGTGAGGGGTAGGTTTATTGTTAGGGTGTGGGTTAGGATGAGGGTTAGCGTTAGGATTAGGGTTAGGGTGAGGGCTAGGGTGAGGGTGCCGTTTACGGGTAGGTTTAGGGTGATGTTTAGGGTTAGGTTTAGGGTTAGGGTTAGGGTGAGGTTGAGGTTTAGGGTGAGAGTTAGCGTTAGGGTGAAGCTGAGGGTGAGGGTTAGAGTTAGGGTTAGTCTTAGAGTTAGGTTTACGGTGAGGGTTAGGGTGAGGTTGAGGGTACGGCTTAGTGTTAGGATTAGGATTAGGTTAAGTGTTAGGGTGAGTGTGAGGTTTAGGGTTAGGGTTAGGGTTATGGTTAGGCTTAGGGTGAGGGTGACGGTGAGTGTTAGGGTTAGGGTGAGAGTTAGGGGTAGGGTTAGGTTGAGAGTTAGGGTTCGGGTTAAGTTTAGGGTCAGAGTGACGGTTAGGTTTAGGGTTACATTGAGGGTGAGGGTTAGGGTTAGGGTTAGGTTGAGGGTTAGGATTAGGCTTAGGATCAGTTTGAGGGTTAGTGTAAGTGTTAGGGTGAGGGTGAGGATGAGGTTTAGGTTTAGGATTAGGGTTTGGGTGAGGGCTAGGGTGAAGGTGAGAGGTAGGGTTAGGGTTAGGGTGAGGTATAGAGTTAGGTTTAGGGTTAGGGTGAGGGTTAGGATGAGGGTTATGTTTAAGGTGTGGGTGAGAGTTAGGGTTATGTTGAGGGTTAGCGTTAGGATTAGGGTTACAGTGAGGGTGAGGTTTATTGTTAGGGTTAGGTTTAGGGTTATTTTTACTGTGAGGGTTAGGGTGATGGTTAGCGTTAGTGTGAGGGTTAGTGTTAGTGTTAGTGTTAGGGTTAGCGTAAGTGTTAGGGTAAGGTATATGTTTAGGGTGAGGTTTAGGATTAGGGTTAGGTTTTGTGTTATTGTGAAGGTGGGGTTTAGGGTTAGAGATAAGGTTAGGGTGAGGGTTAGGGTTAGGGTTAATGTTAGGTTACTGTTAGGGTTAGGGTTAAGGTGAGGTTTAGTGTTGGGGTGAGGGTTAGTTTTAGGGTTAGGATTAGGATTAGGGTTAAGGTGAGGGTGAGTGTGAGTGATAGGGTTAGGGTTAGGATTAGGATTAGAGTTAGGGTGAGGGTGAGGTTTATGGTTCGGGTGAGTGTTGGGGTTAGGGTTAGTGTGAGGGTTAGGGTGAGGGTTAATCTTAGGCTTAGGGTTTGGGTGTGGGCTAGGGTGAGGGTGAGGGTTAGGGTTAGGGTTGGGGTGAGTGTTAGGGTGAGGGTTAGGTTAGTGTTAGGTTTAGAGTTGGTATTAGGGTTAAGCGAAATGTTAGGCTGAGGGTGAGTGTGAGGATGAGGGTTATGGTGAGGGTGAGGGTTAGGGTTAGTGTTAGGGTGAGGTTTAGTGTTAGGGTTAGGTTTCGTGTTAGTCTTAGGGTTAAGGTGAGAGTTAGCGGGAGGGTTAGTGTTAGAGTGAGGCTTAGGGTTAGCATTAGGGTTAGGGTGAGGGTGAGGTTTAGGGATAAATTAGGGTTAGGGTGAAGCTGAGGGTGAGGGTTAATGTTAGGGTTAGTGTTAGGGTTAGGGTTAGGGTGAGGGTTAGATTGAGGGTGAGGATTAGGGTTAGGGTAGGATTAGGATTAGGATTAGCTTTAGGGTTAGTGTGAGGGTTAGGGTTAGGTTTAGCCTTAGGTTTAGGCTGAATATGAGGGTGAGGGTTAGGGTTAGGTTTAGGTTGAGGGTTAGGTTTAGGTTTAGGGTGAGGTTTATTGTTAGGGTTAGGGTTAGAATTAGGGTTAGGGTGAGGGTGAAGTTTATCGGTTAGGGATAGGGTGAGGGTTAGTGTGAGGGTTAGGTTTAGGGTGGGGGTTAGGGTGGCGGTGACCGTAAGGGTAAACATGAATGTTAGGCTGAGGGTGAGAGTTATTGTAAAGGTGAGGGTTAGGGTTAGGGTGAGGTTTAGGGTGAGGATGAGGGTAAGGTTTAGGGTGAGTGCTAGGGTAAGGGTGAGGGTTAGGGTTAGGGTTAGGGTGAGGGTAAGTGTTAAGTTGAGTGTTGGGGTAAGGGTGAGGGTTATGGTTTGGGTGAGGGTTAGTGTTAAGGTTAGTGTTTAGTTTACGGTGAGGGTGAGTGTGAAGGTTAGGGTTAGGGTTAGGGTTAGGCTTAGGGTTAGGGTGAAGTTTAGGGTTAGGGTTATGGGGAGGGTTAGGATGAGGGTTAGGGTTAGGATTAGGGTTAGGTTGAGGGCTAGAGTGAGGGTGAGTTTTAGGGTTAGGTTTATGGTGAGGTTTAGGGTTAGGTTTAGGTTTAGGGTTAGGGTGAGGTTGAGATTTTGGGGTTAGAGTTATGGTTAGGTTGAGCCCCTCATGGTAGGGTTAGGGTTAGGGTGAGGGTTAGGTTGAGGATTAGTGTGAGGGTGAGGGTTAGGGTTAGGTTTAGGGTTAGGATTAGTTTTATTGTTAGGGTCAGGGTTAGAGTTACAGTGAGGGTGAGGGTGAGGGTGAGGTTTAGCGTTAGGTTTAGGGTGAGGTTTAGTGTTAGGGTTAGGATTAGAGTTAGGGTGAGAGTGAGGTATAGGATTAGATTTAGGGTTAGAGAGAGTGTTTTTCCCGGGTTAGGGTTAGGATTAATGTTAGGGTTAAGTTTAGGGTGAGGGTTAGGTTGAGGTTAAGGGTTAGGATTAGGGTTAGAGTTAGGGTTAGGATTAGGGTTAGGGTGAGGGTGAGTGTGGGGGTGAGGATTATGGTTGGGATGATGGTTAGGGTTAGGGTTATGTTGAGGTTTAGGATGAGGTTTAGTGTTAGGATTAGGTTTAGCGTGAGGGCTAGGGTGAGGGTGAGGGTTAGGGTCAGGGTTAGGCTTGGCTAAGGGTTAGGCTGAGCGTGAGGTTGAGGGTGAGGGTTAGGGTTAGGGTGATGTTTAGGTTTATGGTTAGGGTGAGGGTTAGGGTGAGGTTTAGGGTTAGGGGTAGTATAATGGTGAGGATGATGGTAATGGTAAAGGTGAGATTTAGGCTGAGGTTGAGGGTTAAAATAAGTGTGTGTTAGTGTTAGGTTTAGGGTTAGGGTAAGGGTTAGGGTTAGGGTGAGGGTGAGGTTTAAATTGAGGATTAGGGTTAGGATTAGGGTTAGTGTGAGGTTTAGGGTGAGGATGAGGGTTAGAATTAGGGTTAGGGTGAGGGCTAGGATGATGGTGAGGGTTAGGCTTAGTTTTAGGGTTAGGGTTGAGGTTTAGGATTAGGGTGAGGGTTAGTGTTAGTGTGAGGGTGATTGTTAGGTTTAGGGTTAGTTTTAGGGTGAGGGTAAGTGATATGTTGGAGTTTAGGGTGAGGGTGAATATTATGGTTAAGGTAAGGGTTAGGGTTTGGGTTAGGGTGAGTGTGGGGGTGAGGTTTAGGGTTAGATATAGTGTTAGGGGGAGGATTAGTGGGAGGGTTAGTGTAAGGGTTAGTGTTAGGGTTAGGGTGAGGGTGAGGTTTAGGTTGAGGTTTAGGTTTAGGGTTAGGGTTAGTGTGAGGGTTAGTGTAAGGGTTAGGGTTAGTGTTAGGGTGAGGTTAAGTGTTAGGGTGTGGGTTTGGGTTAGGGTGAAGGCTATGGTTAGGTTGAGGGTTAGGATTAGGTTTAGGGTTTTTGTTAGGGTTAGGTTTAGGGTTATAGTTACGGTGAGGGTGAGGGTGAGGGTTAGGGTTAGGGTGAGGCTTGGGTTGAGGTTAAGATTTATGGTTATGGTTAGGGTTAGGGTGAGGGTAAGTGTGAGTGTTAGGGATAGCCTTAGGCTGAGGGTTAAGCTGAGGGTGAGGGTGAATTTTAGGATGAGGGTTAGGGTTAAGGTTACTGTTAGGTTTAGGGTTAGGATAAGTGTTATTGTTAGGGTTTGTGTTAGCGTTAAGTTGAAGGTGAGGGTGAGGGTGAGGGTTAGGGTTAGGTTTAGGGTGAGGTTTAGGGTTAGGGGTAGTATTAGGGTTACGGTGAGGGTGAGGGTTAGGGTTAGATTTGGGTTAGGGGGAGTGTTAGTTCGTGGTTTATAGTTAGGGTTAGTGTTAGGGTTAAGGTTAGGGTGAGGGTTAGGTTGAGGTTATGGGTTAGGGTTAGGGTTAGGGTTGGGATTAGGGTTAGTGTGAGGGTGAATGTCAGGGTTAGGGTTAGGGTTAGGTTTAGGGTGAGACTGAGGGTGAGGATGGGGTTAAGTGTTAGGGTTAGGGTGATGATTAGGGTTAGGGTTAAGGTGAGGGTTAGGATGAGGGTTAGGGTTAGGATTAGGGTTAGGGTGAGGGCTAGGGTGAGGGTGAGGGTTAGGTTTTGGGTCATGGTTAGGTTTACAGTTAGGGTGACTGTTAGGATGATGTTTGGGTGAGGGTGAGGATGATGGTAAGGGTAAAGGGGAGGTTTAGGCTGAGGGTGAGGGTTAAAATAAGGTTGAGGATTACGGATAGGTTTAGGTTTAGGGTTAGGGTGATGGTTAATTAAGTGATTAGGGTTAGGTTTAATGTGAGGTTTAGGGTGAGGAATTGGGATAGGGTTAGGGTTAGAATTAGGCTTAGGGTGAGGGCTAGGGTGAGGGTTAGGGTTAGGTTTAGAGTTAGGGTTAGGGTGAGGTTTAGGATTAGGGTGAGGGTTAGGGTTAGTGTAAGGGTTAGTGTTAGTGTTAGGGTTAGGGTTAGGGTTAGGGTGAGAGTAAGTGTTAGGGTGAGGGTTATGGTTAGGGTGAGGGTTAGGGTTAGGGTTATTGTTAGGGTTAATGTTAGGTTTACGTTTATAGTGTGGGTTAGTGTTAGGGTTAGGGTTAGCGTTAGAATGAGGTTTAATGTTAGGTTTAGATTTAGAGTTAGGGTTAGGTTGAGGGTGAGGTTTAGGGGTAGAGTTAGGGTTAGGGTGAGGGTTAGGTGAGTTTTAGGGTTAGGGTAAGGGTTAGGGTTGGGGTTACAGTAAGGGCAAACTTGAGGGTTAGGCTGAGGTTAATGGTTACGGTCCGGTGAGGGTTAGGGATATGGTGAGGGTTAGGGTTATGGGAAGGATGTGGGTGAAGGTTAGATTGAGGATTAGTGTTATGGTTAGTGTGAGGTTTAGGGTGAGGATGAGGGTTAGGGTTAGGGTGAGTTCTAGGGTGAGGGTGAGGGTTAGTGTCAGGGTTAGGGTGAGGTTTAGGGTTAGGGTGATGGTTAGATGTAGTGTGAGGGTTAGTGTTAGGGTTAGGGTTCGTGTTAGGGTGAGGGTAAGTGTTAGAGTGAGGGTTACGGTTAGGGTGAGGGTTATGGATAGGTAGAGGTTTAGGGTTAGGTTTAGGGTTATTGTTGTGTTTAGGGGTAGGCTTATGGTTACAGTTAGGGTGATGCTGAGGGTTAGGTTAGGGTTAGGATGAGGTTTAGCTTTAGGGTTAGGGTGAGAGTTAGGGTTAGGTTGAGAGTGAGGTTTACAGCTAGAATTAGGGTTAATGTTAGGGTTAGGGTGAGGGTGAGGTTTAGGGTTAGGCTTAGGTTTAGGCTCAGGCTTAGTCTTAGGCCGAGCATGAGGGTGAGGGTGAGGGTTAGGGTTAGGGTGAGGGGTAGTGTTAGGGTTAGGGTGATGGTTAGGCTGAGGTTTAGGGTGAGGGTTAGGTTTAGGGATAGGGTTAGGTTAGGATTAGGGGTAGGGTGAGGGTGAGGGTGAGGGAGAGGGTTACGGTTAGGGTTACCATTAGGCTTAGGGTTATGGTGAGGTTTAGGGTTAGGTTTTGGGTTAGTGTGAGGGTGAAGCTGAGGATTAGTGTTAGGTTTAGGGTTAGGGTTAGGGTTAGATTGAGGGTTAGGCTTAGGGTTGGAGTGAGGGTTAGAATGAGGTTATGGATAGGGTGAGGGTTAGGCTTAGGGTTAGGCTGAGGGTGAGTGTGAGGGTTAGGTTAAGGGTTTGGGTTAGGGTGAGGGTGAGGCTGAGCATTACTGTTAAGTTTATGGTTAGGCTTAGAGTTAGGTTTAGGGTTAGGCTAGCGTTAGGTTGAGGGTTTGGGTTTGGGTTAGGGTTAGGGTTAGGTTTAGGATTAGGGTGAGGATGAGGTTTAGTGTTAGAGTTAGGGTTAGGAGCAGAGTTAAGGTGAGGTTTAGGGTTAGGATTAGTGTTAGGGTGAGGTTGAGGGTGGGGGTTAGTTTGAGATTTAGGGATAGGGTTAGGTTTAGGACTAGGGATAGGGTGAGGGTGAGGGTGTGGGTTAGCCTTAGGCTTAGGGTTAGCCTGAGGGTGAGGGTGGGGGTGAGGATCAGGGTTAGTTTTAGGGTTAGGTTTAGTGTTAGGCTGAGTGTGAGTGTGGAGGTGAGCATTAGGTTTAGGGTGATGGTTCAGGTTAGGGTTAGTGTTATTGTTAGGGTCAAGGTTATAGTTACAGTGAGTTTGAGGGTGAGGGTGAGGTTTAGGGTTAGGGTTTGGGTGGGGTTTAGGGTTAGGGTTAGGGTGAGGGTGAGGTTTCGGTTTAGATATAGGGTTAGGTAGAGGGTTAAGGTGAGGGTTAGGGATAGGGTTAGTGTTAGGTTTAGGGTGAGGTTGAGGGTTAGGTTGAGGTTTAGGTTTAGGGTTAGTGTTAGTGTTAGCTTTAGGTCGAGAGTTAGGGGGAGGTTTAGGGTTAGGGTTAGGGTTAGGTTAGCATTAGCGTTAAGATGTGGGTGCGGTTTAGTGTTAGAATTAGGATTCGGGTAAGGCTGAGGGTGAGGGTTAAGTTTAGGGTTAGTGTTAAGGTTAGGGTTAGGGTGAGGGTTAAGGTAAGGGTGTGGGTTAGGGTTAGGGTTAGGATTAGGGTTATGGTTAGGGTGAGTGTGAGGGTTAGGATTAGGCTTAGGCTTAGCCTTAGGTTTAAGCTGATGGTGAGTGTGAGGTTTCGAGGTAGAGTAAGGTTTAGGGTGAGGGTTAGGTTGAGGATTAGGGTTAGGGTGAGGGTTAGGGTTAGGGTTAGGGTGAGGGTTAGTTTGAGGTTTAGGGATAAGGTGAGGTTTAGGACTAGGGTTAGGGTGAGGGTGAGGGTGAGGGTTAGGCTTAGACTTAGGGTTGGCTGAGGGTTAGGGTGGGGGGTGAGGATTAGGGATAGTGTTAGGGATAGGTTTAGGGTTAGGATGAGGGTGAGGGTGGCGGTGAGCATTAGGGTTAGTGTGATGTTTCGGGTTAGGGTTAGTGTTATTGTTAGGGTTAGGGTTAGAGTTACAGTGATGGTGAGAATGCGGTTGAGGGTTAGGTTTAGGTTAGAGTGTGGTTTAAGGTTAGGGTAAGGGTTAGGGTTAGGGTGAGGTTTAAGGTTAAATATAAGGTTAGGGAGAGGGTTAGGGATAGGTTTAGTGTTAGGTTTAGGGTTACGGTTACTGTGAGGGTGATTGTGAAGTTTAGGTTAGGGTCAGGGTGAGGATTAGGGTTTGGGTTTGGGTTAGAGTGAGGGTTAGGTTGAGGGTGAGGTTTAGGGATAGAGTTAGGGTTAGGGTGAGGGTTAGGTTGAGGTTTAGGGTTAGGGTTATTCTTAGTGTTAGGGTTAGGTTGAGAGTTAGGGGGAGGGTTAGGGTTATGGTTAGTGTTAGGTTAGGATGTGGGTGAGGTTTAGTGTTAAAATTGGGGTTAGTGTGAGGCTGAGGGTGAGGGTTAGGTTTAGGGTTAGGATAAGGATTAGGGTTAGGGTTAGGCTAAGTGTGTGGGTTAGGGTTAGGGTCAGTGTTAGCCTTAGGTTTAGGCTGAGGGTGAGGGTGAGGGTGAGGGTGAGGGTTAGGTTTAGGGTGAGGGTTAGGTTTAGGGTGAGGGTGAGGTTTAGTTTTAGGTTTAGGGTTAGAGTTAGGGTTATGGTGAGGGTGAGGTTTAGGGGTAGAATTAGAGTTAGCGTGAGGGTTAGGGTTAGGGGAAGGGTGTGGGTGAGGGTTAGATTGAGGATTAGCTTTAGAGTGAGGGCTAGGGTGAGGGAGAGTGTTAGCATTTGGGTTAGTGTGAGGTTTAGTGTTAGGGTTAGGCTGAGGGTGAGGGTGGGGGTGAGGATTAGGGATAGTGTTAGGGTTAGGTTTAGGGTTAGGCTGAGGGTGAGGGTGGCGGTGAGCATTAGGGTTAGGGTGATGTTTTGGGTTAGGGTTAGTGTTATTGTTAGGGTTAGGGTTAGAGTTACAGTGAGGGTGAGGGTGCGGGTGAGGGTTAGGGTTAGGATTAAGGTGGGGTTTAGGGTTAGGGTTAGGGTTATGGTGAGTGTAAGGTTTAGGGTTAGATATAGGGTTAGGGAGAGGGTTAAGGTGAGGGTTAGGGATAGAGTTAGTGTTAGGGTTAGGGTGAGGTTGAGGGTTAGGTTGAGGTTTAGGTTTAGGGATAGGTTTAAGGTTAGTGTGAAGGTTAATGTTAGGGTTAGGGTTAGTGTTAGGGTGAGGTTAAGTGTTAGGGTGAGGGTTTGGGTTAGGGTGAGGATTATGGTTAGGATGAGGGTTAATATAAGGGTTAGGGCTATTGTTAGGGTTAGGTTTAGGGTTACGGTTACTGTGAGGGTGACAGTGAGGGTTAGGGTTAGGGTAAGGGTTAGGGTTGGGGTTTGGGTTAGGGTGAGGGTGAGGCTGAGGACTAGGGTTAGGTTTACGGTTAGGTTTAGGTTTAGGGTTAGGGTTAGGGTAACAGTGAAGGTTAGGATTAGGCCTAGGGTTAGGCTTAGGTTTAGGCTGAATGGGAGGGTGGGGTGAGGATTAGGGTTAGGGTTAGGGTTTAAATTAGTGTTATTTTAGTGTTATGTTTTGGGTTAAGTTTGCAGTGAGGGTGAGGCTGAGGGTGAGGGTTATGGCTAGGGTTAGGCTTAGGCTTATGGTTAGACTGAGGGTGATCTTGGATGTTAGGAATAGGTTTTGGATGATGGTTAGGATTAGGGTTAGGGTGAGGGTTATGATGAGGGTTAGGGTTAGGATTAGGTTTAGGGTGAGGGCTAGGGTGAGGGTGAGTGTTAGGGTTAGGCTTTGGCTTAGGCTTAGGTTTAGGCTGAGGGTGAGTGTGAGGGTGAGTTTTAGGGTTAGGGTGATGGATAGGGTTAGGTTTAGGGTGAGTGTTTGGATGAGGGTTAGGTTTAGGGTGAGAGTTAGGGTGAGGGTGAGGGATAGATTGAGGATTAGGGTTAGGGTTAGTGTGAGGTTTAGAGTGAGGATGAGGGTTAGGGTTAGGGTGAGGTTTAGGGTTAGGGTGAGAGTTTGGGTTACTGTGAGGGTTAGTGTGAGAGTTAGGGTTAGTGTTAGGGTGAGGGTAAGTGTTAGAGTTAGGGTTAGGGTTAGGTTTAGGCTTAGGGTTAGGCTGACTGTTAGGGTTAGGGTTTGGGTAAGGGTGTAGTTGAGGCTGAGGTTTAGTGTTAGGGTTAGGGTTAGGTTTAGGGTTAAGGTTAGGATTATGGTGAGGGTTAGGGTTAGGGTTAGGCTTAGGCCTAGGGTTAGGCTGAGGGTGAGGGTGAGGGTGCGGGTGCGGGTTAGGTTTAGGGTTAGGGTTAGGGTTTGGTTTATTGTTAGTGTTATGATTAGGGATAAGTTTGCGGTGAGGGTGAGGCTGAGGGTGAGGGTTATGGTTAGGGTCAGGTTTAGTGTTTGGGTTAGGGTTAGTATTAATGTTAGTTTTAGGGTTAGAGTTACGGTGAGGTTGAGGGTGAGGATGAGGGTTTTGGTTAGGGTGAGGTTTAGAGTGAGTTTTAGGGTAAGGGTTAGGTTTAGGGTGAGGGTGAGGTTTAGGGTTAGAGTTAGGGTGAGGGGGAGTGTTAGGGTGAGGGTTAGGGTTAGGTTTAGGTTTAGGGTTAGGGGGAGGTTGAGGGTTAGGTTGAGGTTTAGGGATAGGTTTAGGTTTAGGATTAGGGTTAGGGTGAGGGTGAGTATGAGGTTTAGTGTGAGTGTTAGGCTTAGGCTTAGGGTGAGGGTGGGGGTGAGGATTAGGGTTAGGGTGATGGTTTCGGTTTGGGTTAGTGTTATTGTTAGGGTCAGGGTTAGAGTTACCATGAGGGTGAGGGTAAGGTTGCGGGTGTGGGTTAATGTTAGGGTTAGGGTGAGGGTTAGGATGAAGATTAGGCTTAGGGTTAGGGTTAGGGTTAGTGCTAGGTTTTGGGTGAGGGTGAGGGTTAGTGTTAGGGTGAGTTTTAGGGTTAGGATTAGGGTTAGGGTGAGGGTGAGTGTTAGGATTAGGGTTGGGCTTAGGTTTAGGGTTATGTTTAGGATTATGGTTAGTGTTATTGTTAGTGTTATGTTTAGATTTATGGTGAGGGTGAGAGTATTGCTGAGGGTTTGGGTTAGGGTTATGGTGGGGTTTAGGGTTAGGGTTAGGGTTAGGGTTAAGGTGAGGGTGAGATTTAGGGTTAGATATAGTTTTATGGGGAGGGTTAGGGTGAGGGTTAAGTTTAGGGTTAGTGTTAGGGTTAGTGTGAGGGTGAGGTTTAGGTTGAGGCATAGGGTTAGGATTCGGGTTAGTGTGAGGGTTAGTGTTAGGGTTACTGTTAGTGTTAGGTTGAGGGTATTTGTTAGGGTGAGGGTTTGGGTTAGGGTGAGGGTTATGGTTCGGGTGAGGGTTGGGGTTATTTTTAGGGTTAGGGTTAGAGTTACAGTTATAGTGATGGTGAGAGTGAAGGGTATGTTTTGGTTTAGGATGTGGTTTAGTTTTAGGGTTAGGGTTAGAGTTAGGGTTAAGGTGAGAGTGAGGTTTAGGGTTAGAGTTAACCTTAGTGTTACAATTAGGGTTACGGTGAGGTTTAGGGTTAGGATTAGGCTTAGGCTTAGGTTTAGTCCGAGAATGAAGTTGAGGGTTAAGGTTAGGGTTAGGGTGAGGGTTAGGGTTAGGGTTAGGGTGAGGGTTAGGGTGAGGTTTAGGGTTAGCATTAGGGTTAGGATTAGGGCTATGGTGAGGGTTAGGCTGAGGGTTAGGGTTAGGGATAGGGTTAGGGTTAGGATTAGGTTTAGGGTGAGGGTGAGGGTGAGGGTTAGGGTTAGGGTTAGGGTTAGGCTTAGGTTTAGGGTCGGGGTTAAGTTTAGAGTTTGGGTTAGGGTGAGGGTGAGGATGAGGTTTAGATTTAGGTTTAAGGTTATGGTGAGGTTTTGGGTTAGGGTTAGTGTTAGGGTTAGGCTTTCATTGAGAGGGTTAGGGTTAGGGTTATGTTTTGGCTGAGGGTGAGGGTGGGGTGAGGATTAGGGTTAGGGTTAGGGTTTAAATTAGTGTTATTTTAGTGTTATGTTTTGGGTTAAGTTTGCAGTGAGGGTGAGGCTGAGGGTGAGGCTTATGGCTAGGGATAGGCTTAGGCTTAGGGTTAGGCTCAGGGTGATCTTGGGGGTTAGGAATAGGTTTTGGATGATGTTTAGGATTAGGGTTCGGGTGAGGGTTATGATGATGTTTAGGGTTAGGAATCGGTTTAGGGTGAGGGCTAGGGTGAGGGTGTGGGTGAGGTTTAGGGTTAGGGAGATGGATAGGGTTAGGGTTAGGGTGAGTATTTGGATGAGGGTTAGGGTTAGGGTGAGTGTTAGGGTGAGGGTGAGGGATAGATTGAGGATTAGGGTTAGGGTTAGTGTGAGGTTTAGTGTGAGGATGAGGGTTAGGGTTAGGGTGTGGGTTACGGTTAGAATTAAGTTTGGGGTGGGGACTAGGGTGAGGCTGAGGGTTAGGGTTAGGGTGAGGGTTAGGTTTAGGGTTAGGGTGAGAGTTAGGGTTACTGTCAGGGTTAGTGTTAGAGTTAGGGTTAGTGTGAGGGTAAGTGTTAGCGTGAGGGTTAGTTTTAGGTTGGGGGTTATGGTTAGGGTGACGTTTAGGGTTAGTTTTAGGGTTTTTGTGAGGTTTAGGGTTAGGGTTACGGTGAGGGTGATGATGAGGGTCAGATTTAGGGGAGGTTTAGGGTTCAGGTTAGGGTTAGAGTTAGGGTTAGGGTGAGTGTGAGGTGTAGGGTTAGAGTTAGGGTTCAGGTGAGGGTTAAGGATGAGGGTTAGGGTTAGGGTTAGTTTTAGTTTTAGGGTTAGGGTGAGGTTAAGTGTTAGAGTTATGGTTAGGATTAGGGTTAGGTTGAGGGTGAGTGGGTGGGTTAATGTTAGGTTTAGGGTTAGGCTTAGGTTTAGGCTGAGGGTTAGGTTGAGTGGAGGGTTAGGGTTCGGGTGAGGGTTAGGGTTAGGGTTAGTGTGAGGGTTAGGATGAAGGTTAGGTTTAGGATTAGGGTTAGGGTGAGGGCTAGGGAGAAGTTGAGGTTTATGTTTAGGGTTAGCGTGAGGTTTAGGGTTAGAGTTAGGGTCAGTGTGAGTTAGAGTTTTAGGGTTAGAGATAGGGTTAGGGTGAGTGTTAGGGTGAGGGTTTGGCTTAGTGTTAGTGTTAGAGTTAGGGTTAGGGTGAGGGTTAGGGTGAGGTTGTGTTTTAGGGTTAGGGTTAGGATTAGGATTAGGGTTAGGGAGAGGGGGAGTGTGAGGGTTAGAGATAGCCTTAGGTTTAGGCTGAGGGTGTGGGTGAGGGTGAGTGTTAGGGTTAGTTTGGGGGTTAGGGTTAGCATTAGGATGTGGTTTAGTGTTAGGATTAGTGTTAGAGTTAGGGTTAGGGTGAGGGTGAGGTTTAGGGGTAGAGTTAGGGTTAGGGTGAGTGCTAGGTTGATTGTTAGGGTTAGGGTGAGGTTTAGGGTGGGGGTGACGGTAAGGGTAAACGTGAGGGTTAGGCTAAGGGTGACGGTTAGCGTTAGGGTTAGGGTGAGGGTTAGGTTTAGGTTTAGGGTTAGGGTGAGGTTTAGGATTAGGGTTAGGTTTAAGGGGAGGTTTAGGGTTTGGGTTAGGGTTAGGCTGAGGGTGAGTGTGGGGGTGAGGATTAGGGTTAGGGTGATGGTTAGGATTAGGGTAAGGCTGAGGGCTCGGGTGAGGGTGAGGGTTAGGGTAAGACTTAGCTTAGGCTTAGGGTTAGGCTGAGGGTGAGGTTGAGGGTGAGGGTTAGGGTTAGCGTGATGGTTAGGTTTACGTTTAGGGTGAGGGTTGGGATGAGGTTTAGAGTTAGGGTGAGGTTAGGGTGAGGATAATGGTAAGGGTAAAGTTGAGGTTTATGCTGAGGGTGAGGGTTAAGATAAGGGTGAGGGTTAGGGTTAGGTTTAGGGTTAGTGTAAGGGTTAACATTAGGTATAGGATGAGGGTTAGATTGAGGATTAGTGTTAGGGCTAGTGTGAGGTTTATTGTGAGGATGAGAGTCAGGTTCAGGGTGAGGGTGAGGGTTAGAATTAGGGTTAGGGTGAGGGCTAGGGTGAGGGTGAGGGTTAGGGTTAGTGTGAGGGTTAGTTTTAGGGTTAGGGTTAGTGTTAGGGTGACGGTAAGTGGTAGGGTGAGGGTTAGGGTTAGGGTGAGGGTTATAGTTAGTGTGAGGGTTAGGGTTAGGGTGAGGGTAAATGTTATGGTGAGTGTTAGGGTGAGGGTTAGTGTTACAGATAGGGTTAGGTTTAGGATTATGGTTAGGTTGAGGGTCAGTGTGAGGGTTAGGGTTAAGGATAGGCTTAGGGTTAGGGTGAGGGTTAGGTTTAGGGTTTGGGTCAGGATGAGGGTGAGGCTGAGGATTAGGATTGGGTTTAGGGTTAGGTTTAGGGTTAGGGTTAGGGTTAGATTTTGGGTTAGGGTTAGGATTATGGTGATGGTTAGGGTAAGGGTTAGGCTTAGGCTTACGTTTAGGATGAGTTTGACGCTGAGGGTGAGGGTTATGGTTAGGGTTAGGGTGAAGGTTAGGGTTAGTGTAAGTGTTATTGTTAGGGTTAGGGTTAGAGTTATGATGAGGTTGATCGTGAGGTGAGGGTGAGGGTGAGGTTTAGGTTTAGGGTTAGGTTTAGAGTTAGGTTTAGGGTGAGGGGGTCGGAAACGTTAAAGGTAAGGGTTAGGCTGAGGGTGAGGGTTACAGTAAGGGTTGGGGTGAGAGTTAGGTTTCAGGTTAAGTTTAGGGTTATGTTGAGGGTTAGGGTAAGGGTTACGGTGAGGATGAGGGTTAGGGTTAGGGTGAGGGTTAGTGTTAGGATTAGGGTTAGGGTGAGAGTAAAGGTTCAGGTTAGTGATAGGGTGAGGTTTAGGATGAGGGTTTGGGTTAAGATTAGGGTTAGGGTGAGGCCTAGTTTGAGGTTGAGGTTTAGGGTTAGCGTTAGGGTGAGGTTTAGTGTTAGGGTTAGGGTTAGGGTTAGGGTGAGGTTGAGGTTTTCGGTTAGAGTTAGGGTTAGGTTGAGGCTGAGATTGAAGGTTAGGGTTAGGGTTAATGTTAGATTTAGGATTAGGGTGAGGATTAGGTTGAGAGTGAGGGTTAGGCTTAAGGTTAGGATTAGGATTAGCATAAGGGTTAGGGTGAGTGTGAGGGTTAGGGTTAGGCTTAGGTGTAGGGTTAGGCTGAGGGTGAGGTTGAGAATGAGGGTTAGGGTTAGGTTTACGGTGAGAGTTAGGGTTTGATTAAGTTTAGAGTTAGGGTGAGGGTTAGGGTTAGGTTTATGGTGAGCTTGAGTGTTAGGGTTAGGTTGAGGTTTAGGGTTAGGATTAGGGTTAGGGTAAGGGTTAAGGTTAGGTTTAGGGTGAGGGTAAGAATGAGGATTAGGGATAGGGTGAGAGCTAGGTTGAGGGTGAGGTTTAGGGTTAGTGTTAGATTAAGGATTAGGGTTAGAGTTAGGGTTAGGGTGAGGGTTAAGTTGAGGGTTATGGTTACGGTGAGGGTGAGGATTAGATTTAGGGTTAGGGTTAGGGTGAGGATGGTAATGGTAAAGGTGAGGTTTAGGCTGAGTTTGAGGGTTAGGCTGAGGGTTAGTGTTAGGTTTAGGGTTAGGGTAAGGGTTAGTGTTAGGGTCAGGGTGAGGGTTAGATTGAGTATTAGGGTTAGGGTTAGTGTGAGGTTTAGGGTGAGGATGAGGGTTAGGGTTAGGGTGAGGGTCAGGTTTAGAAATAGGGTTAGTGTGAGGGCTAGGGTGAATGTGAGTGTTATGGTTAGGGTGATGGTGAGGTTTAGGATTAGGGTGAGGTTTAGTGTTAGTGTGAGTATTAGTGTTTGGGTTAGGGTTAGTGTTAGGGTGAGGGTAAGTGTTGGGGTGAGGATTAGGTTTAGGGTTAGGTTTATGGTTAGGGTGAGGTTTAGGGTTAAGTGTTATTGTTAGGGTTAGGGTTAGGGTTATGGTTTCGTTGAGTGTAAGGGTGAGAGTTATGGTTAGTGTTAGGGTGAAGTTTAGTATTAGGGTTAGGGTTAGAGTTAGGGTTAAGGTGAGGGTGAGGTTTAGGGGTAGAGTTAGGGTTAGGGTGAGGGTTAGGGTGGGATTGAAGGTAAAGGTAAATTTGAGCGTTAGGCTGAGGATGAGGGTTACAGTAAGGGTGAGGTTTAGGGTTAGGGTGAGTGTTAGTGTTAGGGTTAGGGTGAGGGTGAGGTTAGATTGAGGATTAGGGTTAGGGTTAGTGCAAGGTTTAGGGTTAAGATGAGGGTTAGGGTTATTGTTAGGGTGAGGTTTACGGTTAGGGTGATGCGTAGGGTTAGTGTGAGCGTTAGTGTTAGCTTTTGGGTTTATGTTAGGTTGAGGGTAAGTGTTAGTGTGAGGGTTAGGGTTAGGGTGAGGGTTATGGTGAGGTTGAGGGTGACGGTTAGGGTTAGGGTTATTGTTAGGGTTAGGGTTAGGGTTAGGGTTAGGGTTAAGGTTAGTGTTAGGATGAGGTTTAGTTTTAGTGTTAGGGTTAGAGTTAAGGTTAGGGTGAGGGTGAGATTTAGGGTTAGAGTTAGGGTTAGAGTTAGTGTTAGGACTAGGGTGAGGGTTAGGGTTAGGGTTAGGCTTAGGCTTAGGCTTAGGCTTAGGCCGAGCATGAGGGTGAGGGTTAGGGTTCGGGTTAGGGTGAAGGTTAGATTGTGGTTTAGGTTTAGGATTAGGGTAAGGGTTAGGGATAGGGTTATGTTTAGGTTTAGGGTTAGGGTGAGAGTGAGTGGGAGGTTTAGGGTTAGGGTTAGGCTTAGAGTTAGGGTGAGGGTTAGGGTTAGGGTTTGGTTTAGTTTGAGGGTGAGGCTGAGGATTAGGGTTAGGTTTTGGGTTAGGGTTAGGGTTAGGGTTAGTGTTAGGGTTAGGTTTAGAGTTACGGTGAGGTTGAGGTTGAGGGTGAGGGTTAGGGTTAGGGTGTGGTTAGGGGTTAGGTTTAGGGTTAGGGTTAGGGTGAGGGTGAGGTTTAGGATTAGAGTTAGTTTTAGGGTGAGGTTTAGGGTTAGGGTTTGTGTTAGGATGTGGGTGGGGCTGAGGATTAGGTTTAGGTTTAGTATTAGGGTTAGGGTTAGGTTTTTATATTAGGGTTAGGGTTAGGGTCATGTTGAGGGTTAGGGTTAGGGTTAGGTTTAGGCTTAGGGTTAAGCTGAGGTTCAGGGTGGGTATTAGGATTAGGGTTAGGGTTAGGGTTAGTGTGAGGGTTATTGTTAGTGTTATAGTTAGGGTTAAGTTGGCTGTGAGGGTTATGATTATGGTTAGGGTTAGGGTTAGAGTTATGGTTAGGGTGAGGTTTAGAGTTACGATGAGGGTGAGTGTGAGGGTTAGGGTGAGGGTTAGTGTTCGGGATAGGGTTAGGTTTAGGATTATGGTTAGGGTGAGGGGAGTTTGAGGGTTAGGGATAAGGTTAGGCTTAGGATTAGTGTGAGGGTGAGGTTTAGGGTTAGATTTAGGGTTAAGGTGAGTGTTAGGTCGAGGGTTAGGGTTAGGGTTAGTGTTTGGGTTAAGGTTAGGATGAGGGTTAGGTTGAGGTTTAGGTTTAGGGCTAGGCTTAGACTTAGGGTTAGGCTATGGGTGAGGGTTGGTGTGAGGATTAGGGTTAGGGTGATGTTTAGGATTACGTTAAGGGTGAGGGCTCGGGTGAGGGCTCGGGTTAGGGTAAGGCTTAGGCTTAGGCTTAAGTTTACGCTGAGGGTGAGGGTGGGTGTGAAGATTAGGTTAGGGTTGGGGCTAGGGTGAGGGTTAGGATGAGGGTTAGGATTAGGTTTAGGGTTAGGGTGAGATCTAGGGTGAGGGTGAGAGTTAGGGTAAGCGTTAAGCTTAGACTTAGGGTTATGCTGAGCGTGTGGTTGAGGGTGAGGATTAGGGTTAAGTTGATGGTTAAGTTTACGGTTATGGTGAGGGTTAGGATGAGGTTTAGGGTTAGGGTGAGGGTTAGGGTGAGGATGATGGTAAACGTAAAGGTGAGGTTTAGGCTGAGGTTGAGGATTAAGATAAGGGTGAGGGTTAGGGTAAGTTTTAGGGTTAATGTAAGGTTTAGGGTTAGGGATAGGATGAGAGTTAGATTGAAGATTAGTGTTCGAGTTAGTGTGAGGTTTAGGGTGAGGATGAGGATCAGGTTTAGGTTGAGGTTGAGGGTTAGAATTAGGGTTAGGGTGAGGGCTAGGATGAGGGTGAGGTTTAGGGTTAGTGTGAGGGTTAGTTTTAGGGTTAGGGTTAGTTTTAGGGTGACGTTAAGTGGTAGGGTGAGGGTTAGGTTAAGGGTGAGGGTTATGGTTAGGATGAGGGTTAGGGTGAGGGTGAGGGTAAATGTTAGGTTGAGTGTTAGGGTGAGGGTTAGTGTTAGGGATAGGGTTAGGTATAGGATTAGGGTTAGGGTGAAGGTGAGTGTGAGGGTTAGGTTTAAGGTTAGGCTTAGGGTAAGGCTGAGGGTTAGGTTTAGGTTTTGGGTTAGGGTGAGGGTGAGGCTGAGGATTAGGGTTAGGTTTAGGGTTAGATTTAGGGTTAGGGCTAGGTTTAGGATTAGGGTTAGCGTAGGATTATGGTGAGGGTTAGGGTTAGGGTTCGGTTTAGGTTTAGGCTCAGGGTGAGGGTGAGGGTGAGTGTTATGGTTATGGTTACGGTTAGGGTTAGGCTTAGGGTAAGTGTTATTGTTAGGTTTAGGGGTAGAATTATGGTGATTTTGAGGGTGAGGGTGAGTGTTATGTTTATGGTTACGGTTAGGGTTAGGCTTAGGGTAAGTGTTATTGTTAGGTTTAGGGGTAGAATTATGGTGATTTTGAGGGTGAGGGTGAGGGTTAGTGTTAGGTTGAAGTTTAGGGTTAGGGTTAGGTTTATGGTGAGGGTGTCGGTAAGGTTAAAGGTGAGGGTGAGGTTGAGGTTTAGGGTTACTGTGAGGTTTAGGGTTAGGGTTAGGGTTAGGGTGAGGGTTTGGTTTAGGGTTAGAGTTAGGGTTAGGGCGAGGGTTAGGGTGAGGTTTAGGGAAAAGTTTAGTGTTTGGGTGAGTGTGAGGATGAAGTTTAGTTTGAGGTTGAGGGATATGGTTACCTTTAGGATTAGGTTTAGGTTGAGTGTGAGTGTGAGGGTTAGGGTGAGGGTTAGTTTTGTGGTTAGGGTGAGGGTTAGAATGAGGTTTAGGCCTAGGGTGAGGTTAGTGTGAGGATTATGGTAAGGGTAAAATTGAGGCTTATTTTTAGGGTGAGGGTGAGGTTTACATATATAGTTAGGGGGAGGGTTAAGGTAAGTGTTAGGATTAGGGTTAGTGTTAGGGTTAGGTTGAGGGTGAGGGTTAGGTTGAGGTTTAGGGTTAGGGTTAGGGTTAGGGTTAGTGTGAGGGTTAGTTTTAGGGTTAGGGTTAGTGTTAGGATGAGGATAAGTGTTAGGTTTAGGATATGGGTTAGGGTGAGTGTTATGGTAAGTGTGAGGGTTAGGATTAGGGTTAGGATTATGGTTACGGTTAGGTTTAGGGTTATGGTTATGGTGAGGGTGAGGGTGAGGGTTAGAGTTAGGTTGAGGTTAGGGTTATAGTTAGGGTTTGGGTGAGGTTTAGGTTTATAGTTAGGCTTAGGGTGAGGGTTAGGGTTATGGTTAGGGTGAGAGTTAGGGGGAGGGTTGAGGTTAGGTTTAGGGATAGGATTAGGATTAGGTTGAGGGTGAGTGTGTGTGTTAGGGTTAGGTGTAAGGTTAGGCTTAGGTTTAGGCTGAGGGTGAGGGTGAGGTTGAGGGTTAGGGAGAGGGATAAGGTTAGGGTTAGGGGGAGGGTTAGTATGAGGGTTAGGGTTAGGATTAGGTTTAGGGTAAGGTCTCGGGTGAGGGTGAGGTTTAGGGTTAGGGTTAGGGTGAGGTTTATTGTTAGGGTTAGCGTTATGGTGACGGTGACTGTGAGGGTTAGGTTTAGCGTTAGGTTTAGGGTGAGGCTTAGTGTGAGGTTTAGGGTTAGGGTTAGTGTTAGTTTTAGGGTTAGGGTAAGGGTGAGTGTTAGGTTGGGGGTGAGGGTTAGGGATAGGTTTAGGATTAGGATTAGGGTTAGGGTTAGGCTGAGGGTGAGGGTGAGGGTGAGGGTTAGGGTGAGAATGAGGGTTAGTGGTAGGGTGAGGGCTAGGGTGAGAGTGAGGTAAGGAATAGGGTTAGAGTGAGGGTGAGCTTTAGGGTGATGGTTAGAGTTAGTGTTTGATTTAGTGTTAGTGTTAGTGTGAGGGTAAGTGTTAAGGTGAGGGTTAGGTTTAGGGTGAGGGTTATTGTTAGGGTTAGGGTTAGGGTAACGGTATGGTGAGGGTGAGGTTGAGAGTTAGGGTTAAGGTTAGGATGAGGTTTAGGTTTAGGTTTAGGGTTAGGGTAAGGGTTACCGTTAGGTTTAGGTTTAGGTTGAGGTTTAGGGTTTGGGTTAGGGTTAGAGTTAGGTTTAGGGTGAGCGGGAAATTTAGGGTTAGAGTTAGGGTTAGGGTGATGTTTAGGTTGAGGGTTAGGGTTAGTGTTAGCGTTAGGGTTACGGTGAGAGTTAGGGGGAGGGTTAGTGTTAGGGTTAAGGTTAGGTTTAGGATTAGGTTTAGGGTGAGGGTGAGTGTGTGTGTTAGGGTTAGGTTTAGGGTTCGGCTCAGGGTTAGGCTGAGGGTGAGGTTGAGGGTGAGGGTTAGGGTTAGGGTGAATGTTAGGGTTTGGGATAAGTTTAGGGTTAAGGGGAGGGTTAGGGTAAGGGTTATGGTGAGGCTTAGGGTTAGGGATAGGTTGAGGGTTAGGGTTCGGATTACGGTTAGTGTGCGGGTGAGGTTTAGGGTTAGCATTAGGGTTAGGGTGAGGCTGAGGGTGAGGGTTAGTGTTAGGGTTAGTGTTAGATTTTGGGTTAGGGTGAGGGTTAGGGTTAGGTTGAGGGTTAGGCTTAGGGATAGGATTAGGTTTAGGGTAAGGTTTAGGGTGAGTGTGCGGGTTAGGTTTAGGATTAGGGTTAGGCTAGGTTTAGACTGAGGGTGAGCATGAGGTGAGGGTTAGGGTTAGGTTGAGGGTTAGGTTCAGGGTTAGGGTGAGACTTAGGGTTTGGGTTAAGTTGAGGTTTAGGGTGAGTGTTAGGGTAAACATTAGGTTTAGGGTGAGGTTTAGGGTTAGGCTTAGGGTGAGGGTTAGGATGAGGATTAGGATTAGGATTAGGGTTAGGGTGAGGGCTAGGGTGAGGATGAGGGTTCGGCTTAGTGTTAGGATGAGGTTTAGGTTTTTTGTTATGGTTAGGGTGAGGGTTAGGATGAGAATTAGGGTTACGGTGATGTGAGGGTTAGGGTTAGGGTAAGTTTTAGGGTTAGTATTAGGGTTAGGGTGAGGGTGAGTGTTAGTATTAAGGTTAGGGTTAGGGTTAGGTTTAGGTTTAGGGTTAGGATTGGTGTTATTGTTAGGGTTATTGTTAGAGTAACATTGAGAGAGAGGGTGAGGGTGAGTGTGAGGCTTAGTGTGAGGGATAGGGTGAGGTTTAGGGTTAGGGTTAGGATTAGGGTTAGGGTTAGGGTGAGGTTTAGGGTTAGATTTAGGTTTAGGGGGAGTGTTAGGTCGAGGGTTAGGGTTAATGTTAGTGTTAGGGTTAAGGTGAGGTTGAGGGTTAGTTTGAGGTTTAGGGTTAGGGTTATGGTTAGTGTTAGGGTTAGGGTGAGTGTGAGGGTGAGTGTGAGGTTTAGGGTTAGGGTTCGGCTTAGGCTTAGGGTTAGGCTGAGGGCTCGGGTGAGGGTGAGGGTTAGGGTAAGGCTTAGGCTTAGGCTTAGGTTTAGGCTGAGGGTGAGGTTGAGGGTGAGTGTTAGGGTTAGTGTGATGGTTAGGTTTACGGTTAGGGTGAGGGTTAGGATGAGGTTTAGGGTTAGGGTGAGGTTAGAGTGAGGATAATGGTAAGGATAAATGTGAGGTTTATGCTGAGGTTGCGGGTTAAGATAAGGGTGAGGGTTAGGATGAGCTTTAGGGTTAGTGTAAGGGTTAGGTTTAACGATAGGATGAGGGTTAGATTGAGGATTGGTGTTTGTGTTAATGTGAGGTTTAGGGTTACCTTGAGGGTCAGGTTTATTGTGAGGGTGAGGGTTAGTATTAGGTTTAGGGTTAGGGTTAGAATTATGGTGAGGGTTAGGATTAGGGTTAGGCTTATGCTTACAGTTAGGCTGAGGTTGAGGCTGAGGGTGAGGGTTATGGTTATGGTTAGGGTTAGGGTTAGGGTAAGTGTTATTGTTTGGGTTAGGGTTAGAGTTATGGTGAGGTTGAGGGTGAGCATGAGGTTAAGGGTTAAGGTGAGATTGAATATTATGGTTAGGGTTAGAGTTAGGGTGAGGGTGTCGGTAAGGTTAAAGTTGAGGGTTAGGCTGAGGGTGAGGGTTACAGTAAGGGTGAGTTTTAGGGTTAGGGAGAGGGTTAGGATTAGGGTTAAGTTTAGGGTTAGTTTTAGGGTTAGGGTAAGGGTTACGGTGAGGGTGAGGGTTAGGGTTAGGTTGAGGGTTTGTGTTAGTATTAGGGTTAGCATGAGGGTGAAGTTTAGGGTTAGTGTTAGGGTGAGGGTTAGGATGAGGGTTAGGGTTAGGATTAGGGTTAGGGTGAGGGCTAGTTTGAGGTTGAGTTTTAGTGTTAGCTTTAGAGTGAGGTTTAGGTTTAGGGTTAGGTTTAGGGTTAGGGTGAGGGCTAGTGTTAGGGTTGGGTTTAGAGTTAGGGTTCCGTTTAAGTTTAGGGTTAGGTTGAGGATTAGGGTAAGGGTTATGGTGAGGGTGAGGGTTAGGGTTAGTTTGATTGTTAGTGTTAGGATTAGGGTTCGTGTGAGGGCTAGTTTGAGGTTGAGGTTTAGCGTTTTTGTAAGGGTGAGGTTTAGGGCCAGCGTTAGGTTTAGGGTTAGGGTGAGGGTGAGGTTTACGGTTAGCTTTAGAGTTAGGGTGAGGCTGAGATTGAGGGTTAGGTTTAGGGTTAGTGTTAGAGTAAGGGTTAGGGTGAGGGTTAGGTTGAGGGTGAGGGTTAGGCTTAAGGTTAGGATTAGGATTAGCATAAGGGTTAGTGTCAGGGTGAGGGTTAGGGTTAGGGTTATAGGGAGGGTTAGGTTTAGTGTGAGAGGTATGGGTATGGTGAGGTAAGGGTTAGGTTGAGGGTTAGGGTAAGGTTAAGGGTTATGGTGGGGGTTAGGGTGAGGGATGGGGTTAGGGTTAGGGTTATGTTTATGATGAGGGTTAGGGTGAGGGTGAGGGTTAAGGTGAGGGTGAGGGTTAGGGTGACGGTGAGGGTGAGGGTTAGGGTGAGGCTGAGGGTTAGGATTAGGGTTAGGATGCGGGCTAGGGTGAGGGTGAGGCTTAGGGTTAGGGTTAGTGTTAGGTTGATGGTTAGGTTAGGGTGAGGGTTCGCTTGAGGGGTATGTTTAGGGTTAGGTTTAGGGTAAGGGTAAAGGTTAGGATGAGTTTTAGGGTGAGGATGAGGTTTAGGGAGAGGGTTAGGGTTAGGATGAGGGTTAGGTTTAGGATTAGAGTGAGGGAATGTGTTAGGGTGAGTTTTAGTGTGAGGGTTAGTGTTAGGGTGAGGGTTAGGGATCCGGTTAGGGTTAGGGTTAGGGTGACGGTGAGGGTGAGGGTTAGTTTCAAGGTTAGGTTCAGGGTGAGGGTGAGGTTCCGTTTTAGGATTAGGGTTAGGGTTAGGGTTAGGTTGAGGGTTAGGTTTACCATTCGGTTGACGTTTACGGTTAGTGTGAGGGTTGGGTGAGCGTGAAGGTAAGGGTTAGGGTGAGAGTTAGGGTGAGGGTGAGACTTAGGGTTAGTGTTAGCGTTAGGGTGGGTGTTAGTGTGAGGGTAAGGGTTAGGGTTAGGTTTAGGGTTAGTGTGAAGTTTAGGGTTTGGGTGAGGGTTAGGGTTAGTGTGAGGGGTAGGATGACGGTGAGGGTAAGGGTTAGGGTGAGGGTCAGGGTGAGGCTGAGGTTTAGGGTTATTGTTAGTCTTAGAGTTACGGTTAGGTTTAGTTTGAGGGATAGGGTGAGGGTCAGGGTTAGGAATAGTGTTAGGGTGAGGGCTAGGGTGAACGTGAGTGTTAGGGTTAGAGTTAGGGTTAGGGTGAGAGTTAGGGTTAGGATGAGGGTTCGGGTGAGGGGTAGGTTTAGGGTTAGGGTTAGGGTGAGGGAAAGTTTTTGGGTGATGTTTAGGGTGAGAGTGAGGTTTAGGGAGAGGGTTAAGGTTAAGGTGAGGTTTAGGGTGAGGGATAGCATTAGGATTAGTGTGAGGGTATGTGTGAGAGTGAGGGTTAGGGTTAGGGTTAGGATGAGGGTTTGGGATAGGGTTAGGGTTGGGGTGACGATGAGGGTGAAGGTTACTTTTAGGGTTAGGTTCAGGGTGAGAGTGAGGTTCAGGGTTAGGATTAGGGTTAGGGTTAGTGTTAGGCTAAGGGTGAGGGTAAGGCTGAGGGTTAGGGTTAGGGTGAGGGTGAGGGTTAGGGTTAGGGTTAGGGTGAGGGTTAGGTTTAGGGTTAGTGTAAGGATTAGGGTTAGGGTTAGGGTGAGAGTAAGGGCTATGGTGAGGTTTAGGGTTTAGGTTAGTGTTCGGGTTAGCATGAGGGTGAGGAAGAGGTTTAGGTTTAGAATTAGGGTTAGGTTTACAGTTAGGCTTAGTGTGAGGGTCATGGTGAGTGTGAGGCTTAGGGTGAGGGTTAGGGTTAGGTTTAGGGTGAGGGTTAGGGTTAGGGTGATACTTAGGGTGAGGGTGTGGGTTATGGTGAGGGTGGCGGTTCGGGTGAGTGTGAGGGTTAGGGTGTGGGTTAGGGTTAGGATGACTGTGAGGGTTAGGGTGAGGGTGAGGGTGAGGGTGAGGGTTAGCATTAGGGTGAGGGTTAGGGTTAGGTTTAGGGTGAGGGTGAGGTTTAGGGAGAGGGTTAGGGTTAAGGTGAGGGTTAGGGTGAGTGATAGCGTTAGGATTAGGGTGAGGTTATGTGTTAGAGTGAGGGTTAAGGTTAGGGTTATTATGAGGGTTATGGATAGTGTTAGGGTTAGGGTTGGGGTGACGATGAGGATGAGGGTTAGTTTTAGGGTTAAGTTCAGGGTGAGGGTGAGGTTCAGGGTTAGGATTAGGGTTAGGGTTAGGGTTAGGCTAAGGCTGAGGGTAAGGCTGAGGGTTAGGTTTAGGGTGAGGGTGAGGGTTAGGGTTAGTGTTAGGATGAGGGTTAGGGAGAAGTTAGGGTTAGGGCTAGGGTGATGGTAAGGTTTAGGGTGAAGTTTAGGGTGAGAGTGAGGTTTAGGGAGAGGGTAAGGGTTAAGGTGTTGGTTAGGGTGAGCGTTAGTGTTAGGGTTAGGGTGAGGGTAAGAGTTAGTGTGAGCGTTAGGGTGAGGGTTGAGGATCGGGTGAGGTTTAGGTATAGGGTTAGGGTTAGGGTTAGGGATATGCTGAGGGTGAGGGTGAGGTTTAGGTTTAGGGTAATCTTTAGGGTTTTGGCGAGGTTTAGTTTAGGATTAGTATGATGATTAGGCTGAGGTGTGGGGTTAGCATAAGGGTTAGGGTGAGGGTTAGGGTTAGGGTTAGGGTTAGGGTTATTGTTAGGGTTAGGCTTAGGGTTAGGGTGAGGGTGAGGGTGAGGATAAGGGGTAGGATTAGGTTTAGGAATAGGGTTATTGTTAGGGTTAGGAATAGCATTAGCGTGAGGGTGAGGGTTAGGATTACTGTGAGGGTTAGGTTTAGGGTTAGGTTTAGAGTGACGGTAAGTGTTAGGGTAAGGTTGCGCTTTAGGGTTAGCATTAGGGTTAAGTTAGGGTTAGGGTGATGGTTAGGGTTAGGGTTAGGGTTAGGGTGAGGGTGAGGGTGAGGGTTAAGATTAGGGTGAAGGTTAGGTTTAGGGTGAAGTTTAGTGTTAGGTTTTGGGTTAGGGTGAGGGTGAGGGTGAGGGTGACGTTGAGGGTGAGGGGATAGGTTTATGGTAAGGGAGAGGGTGAAGATGAGGATTCGGGTTAGAATTATGGTTCGGGTTAGGGTGAGGTTGAGGGTTAGGTTTACAGTTAGGTTGAGGTTTCGGGTTTGTGTGAGGTTTGGGTGAGCGTGAGGGTAAGGGTTAGTGTGAGGGTTAGGGTGCGGGTGAGACTTAGGTTTTGGGTTAGAGTTAGGGTGAGGGTTAGTGTGAGGATAAGGGTTAGGGTTAGGTTTAGGGTTAGTGTGAGGATTAGGGTTAGGGTGAGGTTTAGGGTTAGTGTGAGGGGTAGGATGACAGTGAGCGTAAGGGTTAGGGTGAGGGTTAGGGTGAGGCTGAGGATTAGGGTTATTGTTAGTGTGAGGGTGAGGATTAGGGTTAGGTTTAGGGTTAGGCTGAGGGTGAGGGTGAGGGTGAGGTTGAGGGTTAGGGTGATGATTAGGGTTAGGGTGAGGTTTAGGTTTAGGTTTAGGTTTAGGATGAGGATTAGCCTGAGAGGTGGGGTTAGTTTTAGGGTTAAGGTGAGGGTTTGGGTTAGGGTTATTGTTAGGGTTAGGGTTAGGGTCAAGGTTAGCGTGAGGGTGAGGGTGAAGTTTAGGGTTAGGGATAGGATTATTATTAGGGTTAGGGTAAGGGTGAGGGTTAGGTTTAAGGTTGTGTGAGGGTTAGGGTTAAGGTGAGGTTTAGGGTTCGGTTTTGCGTTAGGGTGAGGTTGAGGGTGAGGGTGAATTTGAGGGTGAGGGTGAGGGTTAGGGTTAGTGTTAGGTTTAGGTTTTGGCTTAGTGTGAGGGTTGGGTGAGTGTGAGTTTAAGGGATAGGGTGAGGGTTAAGGTGATGGTGAGAATTAGGTTTAGGGTTAGGGTTAGGGTGAGGATTAGGGTTAGGGTTAGTGTGACGGTTAGGGTTAGTGTGAGGGATAGGGTGACTGTGAGTTTAAGGGTTAGGGTGAGGCTGAGGGTTAGGTTGATTGTTAGTGTTAGGGTCAGGGTTAGGGTTAGGTTTAGATTTATGGTGGGGGTTAGTATGAGGGTTGGGTTTAGGGTTAGGTTTATGGTTAGGATGAGGTTTAGGGATAGGGTGAGGTGAAGGTTAGGGTGAGGGTTAGGAATAGTGTTAGGGATAGGGTTAGGGATATGATGAGGGCTAGGGTGAGGGTGAGGATTAGGGTTAGGGTTCGGGTTCGGGTGAGGGGTAGGTTTAGGGTTAGGTTTAGGGTGAGGGTAAAGATTCGGGTGAGGTTTAGAGTGAGGGTGAGGTTTGGGGAGAGAGTGAGGGTTAGGGTGAGGGATAGCGTTATGTTTAAGGTGAGGGTATGTGTTAGAGTGAGGGTTAGGTTTAGGGTTAGGATGAGGGTTAGGGATAGGCTTAGGGTTATGGTTGGGGTGATGATGAGGGTGAGGGTTAGTTTTAGGGTTATGATCAGGGTGAGGGTGAGGTTCAGTGTTATGATTAGTGTTAGGGTTAGGGTTAGGCTGAGGGTGAGGGTAAGGCTGAGGGTTAGGGTTAGGGTGAGGGTGAGGGTTAGTGTTAGGTTTAGGTTAAGGGTTAGGGTTAGTGTGAGGATTAGGGTTAAGGTTAGCGTGAGAGTGAGGGTTATGGTGAGGTTTAGGGTTAAGGTTAGCGTTAAGGTTAGCATGAGGGTAAGGGAGAGGTTTAGGTTTAGAATTATGGATAGGTTTACGCTTAGGGTTAGGGCGAGGGTCATGGTGAGGGTGAGACTTAGGGTGAGGGTTAGGGTTAGAGTGTTTCTTATGGTGAGGGTGTGGATTATGGTGGTGGTGACAGTTAGGGTGAGAGTGAGGGTTAGTGTGTGCGTTAGGGTTAGGGTGACGGTGAGTGTTAGGGTGAGGGTTCGGGTTCAGGTTCGGGTTAGGATTAGGGTTATGGTTAGGGTTAGGGTTAGTGTGAGGATTAGGTTTAGGTTTAGGTTTAGGGTGAGGGTAAAGGTTAGAGATAGGGTTAAGGTAAGGTTTAGTGTGAGGGTTAGGGTGAGTGTTAGGGTAAAGGTTAGGTTTAGTGTTAGGGTTAGGGTGAGGGTGAGGGTTAGGGTTAGGTTTAGGGTTAGGGTGAGGGTGAGGGTTAGGGTTAGGGATAGCTTTAGGGTAAGCATGAGTGTGAAGGAGGGAGTTAAGTTTAGGATTAGGGTTAGGTTTACGGTAAGGGTTAGGGTTAGGGTGATGATAAGGGTGAGGCTTCAGGTCAGGATTAGGGTTAGGGTAAGGGTGAGGGTTAGTGTTAGGGTGATATTTAGGGAAAGGGTGGTGGTTAATGTGAGGGTGAGGGTTAGGGTGATGGTGAGGATTAGGGTTTGGGTGAGGGTTAGGGTGACAGTGAGGGTTAGGGTGAGGGTTAGGTTTAGTATTAGGGTGAGGGTTAGGGTTAGTATTAGGGTGAGGGTTTGGGTTAGGGTTATGTTGAGGGTGAGGTTTAGGGTTAGGGTTATGTTGAGGATGAGGGTTAGGGTGAGGGTTAGGGTTTGGTTAGCATTAGGGTTAGCATGAGGGTGAGGGAGAGGGTTAGATTTAGGATTAGGATTAGGTTTGGGGTTAGGATTAGGGTGAGGTTGATGGTGAGGGTGAGGCTTAGGGTCAGCTTTAGGGTTAGGGTTAGGTGAGGATTAGTGTAAGGGTTATATTTAGGGAAAGGGTGAGGGTTAGGAGGAGGGTGAGTGTTAGGGTGAGTGTGAGGGTTAGGGTTTGGGTGAGGGTTAGTGTTAGTGTGAGGATTAGGGTAAAGGTTAGGGTTATGGTTAGGGTGAGGGTAAGGTTTAGGATGAGGTTTAAGTTGAGAGTGAGGTTTAAGGAGAGGGTTAGGTTTAAGGTGAGGGTTAGGGTGAGGGTTACGGTTAGGGTTAGGGTGAGGGTATGTGTTAGGGTGAGGGTTTGGGTGAGGATTAAAGTTAGGGTGAGGGTTAGGGATAGGGTTAGGGTTAGGGTAAGGATGAGGGTGAGGGTGAGTGTTAGGGTTAGGGTTAGGTTTAGGGTGATGGTGAGGTTCATAGTTAGAATTAGGTTTAGGGTTAGGGTTTGGCTAGGGTGAGGGTGAGGGTGAGGGTTAGGGTTAGGGTGATCTTTAGGGTTAGGGCAAGGTTTAGGATTAGGTTTAGGTTTAGGATGAGGATTAGGCTGAGGGGTGGGGTTAGGATTAGGGTTAGGGTGAGGTTTAGGTTTAGGGTTATTGTTAGGGTTAGGCTTAGGTTTAGAGTTAGTGTTAGGGTGAGGGTGAATATGAGTGTGAGGATTAGGCTTAGGAATATGGTTTTTGTTATGGTTAGGTTTAGCGTTGGGGTGAGGGTGAGGGTTAGTTTTAGGGTTAGCATTAGGATTATTGTTAGGGTTAGGGTTAGGGTGAGGGTGAGGGTTAGGTTTAGAGTTAAGTTTAGGGTGAGGTTAAAGGTTAGGGTGAGTGTTCGGGTAAGGTTGAGCTATAGGGTTAGCATTAGGTTAGGGTTAGGGTTAGGGTGAGGGTTAGGGTTAGGTTTAGGGTTAGGGTTAGGGTGAGGGTGAGGGTTAGGGTTAAGTTTAGGGTGAGAGTTAAGTTTAGGGTGAGGGTTAGGGTTAGATTTAGTGTTAGGGTGAGGGTGAGGGTTAGGATGAGGGTGAGGTTGCGGGTGAGGGTTAGGTTTAGGTTAAGGGAGAGGGTGAAGATGAGGTTTAGGGTTAGGATTAGGGTTAGGGTTAGGATGAGGTTGAGGGTTAGGTTAACGGTTAGGTTGAGGTTTAGGGTTAGGGTGAGGTTTGGGTGAGCGTGAGGGTAAGGGTTAGGGTGAGGGTTAGGGTGAGGGTGAGACTTAAGTTTAGGGTAAGTGTTAGGGTGAAGGTTAGTATGAGGGTAAGGGTTAGGTTTTGGTTTAGGGTTAGGGTTAGGGTTAGGGTTAGGATGAGGTTAAGCATTAGGTTTAGAGTTATGGTGGGGGTTAGGGTGATGCTTGGGGTTACGGTTAGGGTTTTGTTTAGCACGAGGGTTAGGGTTAGGGTGAGGGTTAGGGTGAGTGTGAGGGTTAGGGTGAGGTTGAGGGTTAGGGTTAGGGTGAGGTTTAGGGTTAGGATTCGGGTTAGGGTCAGGGCTAGGGTGAGGGTGAGGTTTAGCGTTAGGGTTAGGGTAGGTTGAGGGTTTGGTTTAGCATGATGGTTCTGTTGAGGGATACGTTTAGGGTTAGGTTTAGGGTGAGGGTAAAAGTTAGGATGAGTTTTAGGGATAGGATGAGTTTTAGGCAGAGGTTTTGGGTTAAGATGAGGGTTAGGTTTAGGATTATGGTGAGGGTATGTGTTAGGGTGATTGTTAGGGTGAGAGTTAGGGTGAGGGTGAGGTTTAGGGGTAAGGTTAGGGTTAGGGTTAATGTGACGGTGAGGGTTAGGGTGAGGGTTCGGGTTCGGGTGAGTGGTAGCATTAGGGTGAGGGTTAGGGTTAGGTTAGGGTTAGGGAGAGGGTTAGGATTAGGGTTATGGTTAGGGTTAGGGTTATTGTGAGGATTAGTTTTAGGGTTGGGCTGAGGGTAAGGATTAGGGTTAGGGTTAGGGTAAGTTTTAGTGTGAGGGTTAGGGTTAGAGCGTGGGCTATGTTTAGTGTGAGTGTTAGGGTGAGTGTTAGGGTGAAGGTTAGGTTTAGTTTTAGGGTTAGGGTGAGGGTGAGCGTTAGGGATAAGTTTAATGTTAGGGTTAGGGTTATTGTTAGGGTTAGGGTTAGGTTTAGGGTTAGGGTGAGGGTGAGTGTTAGGGTTAGGGATAGCATTAGGGTAAGCATGAGGGTGAAGGAGGGAGTTAAGTTTAGGATTAGAGTTAGGTTTACGGTTATGCTTAGGGCTAGTGTGATGGTTAGGCTGAGGCTTCAGGTCAGGATTAATTTTAGGGTTAGGGTGAGGGTTAGTGTTAGGGTGATATTTAGGGAAAGGGTGAGGGTTAAGGTGAGGTTGAACGTTAGGGTGATTTTGAGGGTTAGGGTTTGGGTGAGGGTTAGGTTGAAGGTGAGGGTTAGGGTTAGCATTATAGTGAGTGTTAGGGTTAGTGTTATGTTGAGAGTGAGTTTTAGGGTTAGGATTATGTTGAGGGTGAGGGTAAGGGTGAGGTTTAGGGTTAGGGTTAGCATTAGGGTTAGCGTGAGGGTGAGGGAGAGGGTTAGGTTTAGCATTAGGGTTAGGTTTGGGGTTAGGCTTAGTGTGAGTGTGATGGTGAGGGTGAGGCTAAGGGTCAGGTTTAGGGTTAGTGTTAGGGTGATGGTTAGGCTTAGGCTTCAGGTCAGGGTTAGGGTTAGGGATAGGGTGAGGGTTAGTGTTAGGGTGATAATTAGGGAAAGTGTGAGTGTTAAGGTGAGGGTGAGGGTTAGGGTGATTGTGAGGGTTAGGTTTTGGGTGAGGGTTAGGGTGAGGGTGAGGGTAAGGGTGAGGGTGAGGGTTAAGGTTAGCATTAGCGTGAGCGTTAGGGTTAGGGTTATGTTGAGGGTGAGTTTTAGGGTTAGGGTTATGTTGAGGGTGAGGGTTAGGGTGAGGGTTAGGGTTAGGGTTAGCATTAGGTTTAGCGTGAGGGTGAGGGAGAGGGTTAGGTTTAGGATTATGGTTAGGTTTGGGGTTAGGCTTAGTGTGAGGGTGAGGCTAAGGGTCAGGGTTAGGGTTAGTGTTAGGGTAAGGGTTAGTGTAAGGGTGATATTTAGGGAAAGGGTGAATCTTAGGGTGACGGTGAGGGTTAGGGTGAGGGTGAGGTTTAGGGTAAGGGTTAACATTAGGGTGAGGGTTAGTGTTAGGGTTAGTTTTAGTGTGAGTATTAGGGTTAGGGTTAGGGTGATGGTTAGTGTGAGGGTAAGCTTTAGGGTGAGGTTTAGGTTGAGAGTGAGGTTTAAGGAGAGGGTTAGGTTTAAGGTGAGGGTTAGTTTGAGGGTTAGGGTTAGGATTAGGGTGAGGGTATGTGTTAGGGTGAGGGTTAACATTAGGGTGAGGTTTTGGGATACGGTTAAGGTTAGGGTTAGGTTGATGGTGAGGGTGAGTGTTAGTTTTAAAGTTAGGTTCAGGGTGAGGGTAAGGTTCATGGTTAGTATTAGCGTTAGGGTTAGGGTTAGACTAGGGTGAGGGTGAGGGTTAGGGTTAGGGTTGGGGTGATCTGTAGGGTTCAGGCGAGGTTTAGGATTAGGTTTAGGTTTAGGCTGAGGATTAGACTGAAGGTTGGGGTTAGGATTAGGGTTAGGGTTAGGGTTATTGTTAGAGTTAGGCTTAGGGTTAGATTGAGGGTTAAGGTGAGGGTGAGGATGAGTGTTAGGATTAGGCTTAGGAATAGGGTTTTTGTTAGGGTTAGGGTTAGCGTTAAGGTTAGTGTGAGGGTGAGGGTTAGGTTTAGGGTTAGCATTAGGATTATTGTTAGGGTTAGGGTTAGGGTGAGGGTGAGGGTTAGGTTTAGTGTGAGGGTTAGGTTAAGGGTGAGGGTAAGGGTTAGGGTGAGGGTTAGGGTAAGGTTAAGCTTTAGGGTAAGCATTAGGATTAGGGTTAGGCTTAGTGTGAGGGTTAGGGTTAGGTTTAGGGTGAGGGTTAGGGTGAGGGTGAGGGTGTGGGTTAGGTTTAGGATAAGGGAGAGGGTGAAGATTAGGTTTAGGTTTAGGATTAGGGTTAGGGTTAGGGTGAGGTTGAGGGTTAGGGTTACCATTAGGTTGAGGTTTAGGTTTAGTGTGAGGGTAGGGTGAGCATGAGGGTAAGGGGTAGTGTGAGGGTTGGGGTGAGGGTGAGACTTAAGGTTAGCGTTAGTGTTATGGTGAGGGTTAGTGTGAGGGTAAGGGTTAGGGTTTGGTTTAGGGTTAGAGTGAGGATGAGGGTTAAGGTTAGTGTTAGGGGGACGGTTAGGGTTAGTGTGAGGAGTAGGGTGAAGGTGAGGGTAAGGGTTAGGGTGAGGGTTAGGGTTAGGTTTAGGGTTATGGTGGGGGTTAGGGAGAGGTTTGGTGTTAAGGTTAGGGTGATGTTTAGGATGAGGGTTAGTGTGAGGGTGATGGTTAAGGTGAGGGTTAGGGTTAGGTTGAGGTTGAGGGTTAGGGTGAGGGATTGGGTGAGGTGTACGTTTAGGTTTAGGTTTAGGGTGAGGGTAAAGGTTAGGATGAGTTTTATGGTGAGGATGAGGTTTAGGGAGAGGTTTAGGGTTAGGTTGAGGGTTAGGGTTAGGATTAGGGTGAGGGTATGTTTTAGGGTGAAGGTTAGGGTGAGGGTTAGGGTTAGGGTGAGGGTTAGGGATATGGTTAGGGTTATGGTTACAGTGACAGTGAGAGTGAGTGTTAGTATTAAGGTTAGGATTAGGGATATGGTTAGGTTTAGGGTTAGGGTGACGGTGAAGGCTAGGGTTAGGGTTAGGGTTAGGGTTAGGGTGAGGGTAAGGTTTAGGGTGAGGTTTAGGGTGAGGGTGAGGGTGAGGTTTAGGGTGAAGGTTAGGGTGAGGATTAAGGTGAGGGTGAGTGTATGTGTTAGATTGAGGGTTAGGTTGAGGGTTAGGTTTAGGGTGAGGGTTAGTGATAGGTTTACGGTTAGGTTTAGGGTGAGGGTGAGGGTGAGGGTTAGGGTTAGGTTCAGGGTGAGGGTGAGGTTCAGGGTTAGGATTAGGGTTTGGGTTATGGTTACGGTTAGGCTGAAGGTGAGGGTGTGGGTGAGGGTTTTGGTTCGGGAGAGGGTGAGGATTAGGGTGAGTTTTAGTGTGTGGGTTAGTGTTAGGGTTAGTGTGAGGATTAGGGTTAGGGTTATGGTGAAGGTAAGGGTTACGGTTAGATTTAGGGTAAGGTTTAGTGTTACGGTTATGGTGAGAGTTTGGGTTATGTTTAGTGTGAGTGTTAGGGTGAGGTTTAGGTTTAGTGTTAGCTTTAGGGTGAGGGTGAGGGTTAGGTTGAGTGTGAGGGTTAGGGTTAGGGTTTGGGAGAGGGTTAGGGTGAACGTGAAAGTTAGGGTGAGGGTGAGACTTAGAGTTAAGGTTCAGGTTAGTGTGAGGATAAGGGTTAGGGTTAGGTTTAGGGTTAGTGTGAGGATTAGGGTTAGGGTGAGGGTTAGAGTTATGGTGAGGGTGAGGGTTAAGTTTAAGGTTGTGTGAGGGTTAGGGTTAGGGTGAGGATTAGGGTTAGGTTTTGGGTGAGGGTGAGGGTGAGTGTGAGGGTGAGGGTTAGGGTGAGGGTGAAGTTGAGGGTGATGGTGAGGGTTAGGTTTAGGGTTAGGTTGAGGTTTAGGCTTAGTGTGTGGGTTGGATGAGCATGAGGTTAAGGGATAGGGTGAGGGTTAAGGTGAAGGTGAGAGTTAGGGTTAGGGTTAGTGTTTTGGTGAGGGTTCGTGTGAGGGTTAGGGTTAGGGTTAGGTTTGGGTTAGTGTGAGGATTAGTGTTAGGGTGAGGGTAAGTGTTCGGGTGAGGGTTAGGATTAGGATGAGGGTTATGGTTAGGGTGAGGTTTTGGGTTAGGGTTATTGTTAGGGTTAGGTTTAGGGTTACAGTTACGGTGAGTGTGAGGTTGAGAGTTAGGATTAGGGTTAGGGTGAGGTTCATTGTTAGGGTTAAGGTTAGAGTTAGGGTTAAGGTGAGGGTGAGGTTTAGGGGTAGAGTTAGGATTAGGGTGAGGGTTAGGGTTAGGGTGTGTGTTAGGTTGGGGTTGTAGGTAAGGGTAAATTTGAGGGTTAGTCTGAGGGAGAGGGTTACAGTAAGGGT